>NC_141458.1:39232500-41632500 GCF_015680905.1 Coptis chinensis
GCGTAAGGAGTTTCAATAATATCTCATCTCACGGTATATTATTTCAGCTCTGGCTCGATTTCACATCACCGAATGAATTGGAGAGTCATCCGACACCGCAGAGTTGCCGCGAGACATTTTTTATTAGTCGCGGCGAGACCGTTTCGAGCATCGCCATGATCTCAACTTTGTACTGATCTGATCATTTTGGGACCGGATATCAAATCTAAGCCTAATTCCTAAGTAGTGACTCTAGAATATTAAATAGTCAATTCGGTTTTTTACGGCGACATAACCACTCCCCACGAGGGATTAGCTTCATGGTCATAGAAGGAATAATAAAACTTGTTGTATACATTAAGTAAATAAATCACGGGACAGGAATTAAACTAGAAAAAGAAATGAATCGTTATTAAGGGGTAAAATAACTTACGATATTTAAACCTTTGGAATGGAAATGGCTGAGAATGTAAGTCTTGAAGAAATAAACTAACTAAGTGGAAAGCTAAAGCATGAAAATCTTTGAAGGAAGATATCTGAAAGGCCACCCCCTCATATATATAGGTTGATATAGGAAGGCTATCTGTGAATGATTTAATTGAGATTTGGCCTTATGCTAATTGAATTGTTCAAAACTTTGAGAGTTTTGTTTTACTGTTTAATTTTTTGTCTTTTTGCTTTTTAAGTTTTGTTTTGTAGCTCATTTCAATTCAAACCACTGGTTTGAATTGGTGCGATATCTTCTCTCTTGCCGTGGTACCAAATTGAAACCATCCTTTGCCACCTTATCTTGACTCGTCATGCCTTAAGGCCCCATGAGTGGGTCCACTAGTGTATCCGATTAGGGCGCCGATTTTTGGCGTTTTACTTTCTGTCCTTATCTTGGAGTTAAATCGCCCGGTCACTATGGCGAGCTTCACTAGCCAACGTCGGCATCTAGATTTATCCGATTTGAGCCGGAAGTTTGTTGCTTCTTTATATGTGGACCCGATTACGCGGTTTTGTTCTTTTGGAAACCCGGCTCTAGTCGGGCTTTGTTGGGCTCCACGGGGGTTGAGTTGGAAACTTCAAATATTCCCGTATTCAGTGCTTGGCGGCTTCACTAAGCCAACATGAGCATCTAGATTTATCGATTTGAGCCGGGAAGTTTTTTTCTTTATATGTGGACCCGTTTCAGACGGTTTTGTTCTTTTTGGAAACTTAGCTCTAGTCGGGGCTTTGTTGGGCTTCACGGGGTTGAGTGGGGAACTTCAAATATTCCCATATTCTCGCATGCCGATGCATGTTTATCACTATATTTATTTTAATTGGAAACCTGCAAAAGTGCGAAAATATAATTATTACATGATTATTAAACCATAATCGACCAAAATGCTATGTCTCTGGGGTTTAATATTACAGTTTTGGGTGCTTATCAGAGACATACCTATAGGAGTTTTAAAAGCAGTCTGATATGCCCATAAGGCATCAGTAAGATGCTTAAACCAATCTAACCTATCAGGATTTACTATTGTTTCTAATATTTTGTTTATTTCTCTATTAGAGACTTCTACCTGGCCACTAGTTTGTGGATGATAAGGAGTTACCACCTTGTGGGTAACTCCATACTTTTAAACTAAAAGAAGCAACAACTCTGTTTCAAAAATGGATTCCACCATCACCGATGATGGCTTTAGGAATACTAAAATGACAGAAAATGTATTCCCTTAACAAAATACACAAACTATCTTATGGTCATTTTCTGACAAGCCATGGCCTCTATCCATTTTGAAAGCGTGGTCCACGGCAACAAGAATATAAACAAAATTGTGGGAAATAAGAAAAGGACCCATGAAATCAATGCCCCGACATCAAAATTTCTACCACCAAAATGGGATTTAAAGGCATCATATTGCGTTTAGTAACACCCAGAAGTTGTTGGCAGCGAACACACATCTTGCAATGAACTTGGGCATCTTTAAAAGGGTAGGCGTTAAACACCACATTGAAGAACTTTGGCAGCCATTTTATACCACTAAAATGGCCTCCACACTCTTTGTCATGGCGAATGATAAAATTTCATTATATTCCCCTTTGGGGAATCTGACGACGAATAATCGATCCTGATACTTAAAAGGTAGGGCTCATCCCTAGTAGTATAACTTAACTCGGCAAAAACTTCTTACATTCATTTCTTGACCAAATATTAGGAATAATATCAAAAACTAAATAGTTCACAATATCGACATACCATGGTGCGGAAAAAATAGCATAAAGATGCTCATCGAGGAAAAAAGAATCGGTATGGACTCTGAATCACTATCACTATCATTGGTAAAGTCTAGATGGGTGATCGACAACTACATTTTCCACCCCTCGTTTAACCTTAATTTCTAGGGTAAACTCTTTGTAGGAAAGAATTCATCGATTAATCTCATTTTTAGCATCGCTTCTTGGCAAGAAGGTACCTAAAAGCATATGGTCGGTGTAAACCAGGTCTTAGAACCAACCAAATAAAAGGAGGAATTTATCTAAAGCATAAACCATGGCTAAAAACTCATTTTCAGTAGTAGTGTAATTTCGTTGAGCATCATTTAAAGTTCTACTAGCATAACAAATTGGTTCGACTTATCATCTAGTTTTGTCTAACACAAACCAACAACATAATTAAGCTAGCGTCGACATAAGCTCGAAAGGTTTAGACCAATGGGGGCTATATAATCGGTGTAGATGTTAAAGTGGCTTTTAAAGTTGCAAAAGCCTGCTTACAATCAAAATTGAAATCAAAGGTGGCATCCTTTAAAAAGAAGATTAGTTAAAGGACTAGCTATTTTGAAAAATCCTTGATAAAATGCCCTATAAAACACGCACGCGTGGCCTAAGAAGGCTCTAATGTTCTTGAATTGTATTAATGGTGGCTAGGCTAATAAAACATAAACAAAGGTTAAACAAAAGAGAAAAGGTAAAGAGATCTAAATTATTCTAATTAATGGGAGAATGCACTTTAGAGTTTTTCCTTACTCCATAACATATAGAACATTGTCAACAAAATGGTGATGCGGGTTTAAAGCGGTATCTTGAAAAAACTTAGTTGATGTTTTAAGCGGAACGTCTACCGGAAAAAACGAAGGAAAAAAAAGCATTAAAAAGCGTGAGGCATAAAAAGCGGGTTTAAAAGCGGTAAAGCGGGTTTTAAAGCGTATAATCACGTAAAAAAAGCGGTAAAACCGATGATAAATAATATAATAGATAAGGAGTTTGACTTTCTATAAAAGTGGAAAAAAAATAGACACATAAAATAAAAAATAAAAATAATATAAATGAAGAAAATTCAAATACATGAAAGTATCAAATTATCATTCTTCGTCCAAATCTTAGAAGTTTTAGATTGATTGCCAAAACACTATTCAAAAATAAGATACTATAATTACAACCATAATGGCATAATTAAAGTACTACAAATAAGTTAATAACTTTAAAATTTCAATTAATTATTAATAGTCCAAAGCAAAATAGAGCGGTCTCGATAAGTCAATCTAGCGCCCACTCTTCAAAAAAGGTAAACTCCATAACCCTTTTCTTTTCTAGCGTAAAGTTTTAAGCGGGGAGATTTTCAAAATATCGGGTTTTAAGCGTTTTTAAGTTTAAAGCGGGTTTAAAATGTTTAAAAGCGCGTTTGTTGAAAAACGAGGGTTTAAAGCTGGAACCGGTATATGATGATATCTTTTCGGGTTTTAAGCGGGTTTTAAACCCGGTATTTGGTGACAATGTATAGGAGAGAATTTGGGTTTACGATTTAGATGCGTGGGCTTTGGGTTATGTTTGGGCCACTAGATCAAAGCTTTAAACCCCAATTACTTAAGTCAAAGGGTTTCTCTTGCGGAAATTGCTGCAACGGCCTTTTTTGTCTACTTTACTCTATACTCTTATTGGATCAAAAGGCTAAGCTATTAGAAATTTCTTTTTTGAGCGGTCGTTTTTGACATATAATAGGCCCGATTCTCGCAGTGCTTAGTCCCAAAGATCGGCTGCTTGGAAGTCTAAAAGCTATTGATTTTTATGCTCTATTTACGCGTTGACTTTGACTTTCAGCTTTGGTAGGGCTTTAAAAAACTTTTCTCTTGAAACTTGGGCTTTTAACCATAGAAGCTTTCTTAGTAACCAACCTTTGCTCATTTCTCTTGCAAAAGGACATATTTCTTCACATAATTGACTCCAGACCTAAAATACACAAAAGTATGTAAAAGCGATCACTAACTCTTATTTATTATAAATATAATTGGTCTATATGTAATATTATTAGATATTTGTTACTGACGGACCCCATATTGTGTTGGGCAGACCCCAAAAAAAATAATTATTACAAGTGTGTCATTAGTCCCAAAAAGTAAAAAAAAAACAATTATTACAAGTGTGTCATTAGTCCCAAAAAGTTGAATTCGAAAACCCCAAGCTTAAACGACCCGACTAGGTGGATTCGTTATGCAAACCAAACGGTGCACGGTCACAGATGCGGACTAAGTCAAAATGATGTGGCCATGTCGTTTGGGATTTGGACTTAGAAAAACTTCTTAGGTGTGGTCACATTTTGGACTAAGTCCCAACGACTTGACCACACCGTTTGGGACTTACTCCAAGCGATGTGCCCTAACAGTCAAGAGAAAAACATAACTTTATATTTTTCAAAGTTCAAATCCCTGGTGTCTTTCCATATCGTTTAGGGATTTTCTAATTTTGGGGTTTTAGAATTTTTCTCAAATTATATCGTACACATGCATATTCAGCCCTAGTCCGTGCATATTTCCCCCTAGTGTTTAATGTTAGTGTTAGGATATAGTTTTCATGGTTTAAGATTTAGGATGGTAGAAGAAAGAGAAAGAGAATAGAAGAGAATGGCTGAAAAAGGGAAAATTCAAGTTGGTTTGGGAAGTGCCCAAACCACAAAAACAACTTTTTGGGACCAATGACACACTTGTAATAATTGTTTTTACTTTTTGGGACCAATGGCACACTTGTAATAATTGTTTTTTTTAGGTCTGCAAAGACCTAATATGGGGTAAGTGAAAGTCTGAGGACCACATTATTAGAGGGTTAAAACTATAGTTTAGGGCTCTTTATCAAACCACCCCCCTGACATTTTGCTTGTCCTCAAGCAAAGATGAAAATTAAAATAAGTGACCAAAAATAGAGTTCTAATTAATTTCGTTTTGTCGAGTGCAATTGCATTGACCATATGTAATAAGGCCTTAAACCACTAGGACTTCCCTAGTGGGTGAGTTATAGCCTCGTGAGAGTTTTATAGAGAAGCTACTTCGCAAACTTCATTTATCTTATACTGACTAAGAAATAAAATTATTGCTTCTTTATTTATTCTCAGATATATATACATCTCACTAGTAATGAATAAAGAATAATCAATTCGAAACTTAAGCTAATACGTGTATAATAATCAATCATCTACGGATAATTATATATAAAATAAACTATGCTATGAAAGGCAATAACAGATCCGTTTCTGCAACTTTGGAACAGCGTCCTTAAGTAGGTCCTCACAAATATGTCAAAACAAAAACACTCTAATTTTTCCACACAAGTTTCGCTCACTCCAGTGTGTAGTGGGCACACTTTTCCTCACAATCTCAATGACGATAAGGGGCTGAGGTTGATCAAACACATCTCCGCCATTTACTATCACACCAACCTATTCTTAATTGAGCTAGGTGTCTTTATTAATTGGCATGGGAATTAAGTCATGGTTTAGAAGGAAGGAAATGGATATTCAAAAGGACAAGTCCGAAAAATATGGTCTCTATATTATGTAACTAGAGAAAACCTTGTTTTACTTTCTTCTACTACTTTGTTTCCATCTTTAGCCATTTTTTTTCTTTTATTTTGGCTTTGACTCATTTGATTCTGTTTTGGAGTTATAACTTTTTTATTTATTTATATATATATTTTTTTTTCTTATTGAAAGCAACTAACAAATTCTTGGTTTTCCACAGTGCTTCTTTTCTTTATTTCATTTCATCCTACTTCGGACTCATTCAAAAAAACGGGTAGTCTAATTTTATTTTTATTTTGTTTTTATAAAAAGGGTAAATGTTTTGTGGTTTATGAAAAGGCTAAAGAAAGGCTCAGAAGGGCAACTAGCAAAAAATAATTTCATATAGGTTTGAATTTCTGGCTATATCGATCCAAAAAGGGCCTAAATTCTCGCTTAGGATATGGTATAGTGATCAAGCAAGTGGACGTGTGATTTCTCTATTCGGAATTTACTTCTCCCTTGTGACATTACTCAGATATTTCACTCATATAAGGTTTTTAGGCTATATTCTCATAGGATTTGTAGAATAAATATTCTAGCCTAGATTTCAAAAACTTATTGCCAATACAAACATAAATGCTCATGCAATATATTTATGGAAAGATGCAATGACTATTACCTACATATTAACCTAAGTTTCTAAAAACTATTCTAATTTAAGAGCTAACATGAAACTTCTAGACTACTACCATCACAGAAAAAGAAACAATACCAATATTCATAAGTGCATAGTATAAATACTTTTTATTTATATTTTTTTTTTATTTTTTTTTACTAGAAAGCAAATGCTATATATATATATATCTTAATTGGTTCCTTAAATTCGCGGTGTTTTTATGCCACCCCCAAACAAAAACATGTTTTGTTCTCAAAGTATAGAAATAAGAAGGATATAAAATACCATGGAAACGCTTTAAAATTTTAGAGCACCTGCAAAACAAATTTAGAACATACTAATATAGGTAAAGAAAACATATGCAACTCCTATATGAGTTCCATCCGTTATGGGAATAACAAGAATTAAATTGTTTGGGGACATAAGGTATTACTTAACTGAAAGTAAAACTTACCTTATATCCAAAGCACTACACATTGTCCTCCCCTCCCTATAAATAAGTGAGATTCCTTTATGTCTGTAAACCATGATAATCTGCCAAAGCCTCATGCCATTTATCATCTTCCTTTTCTAACTTTTAAAAGCGCCACTTGTGGGATGGGGTGTAAGAGGGCAACCCAATTAGGTTGTAGCCACCACCTTGGCCAAATCATAATATGAAAAGTGCATACAATGCAATTGGTGGGTCGCGATACCCCCAACCAATCTGCGGAAACAGTCTGAGAACTTCGAGGAAAGAAACATAGCATTATCACGACAAACCAAGGCGGGCATAAGAAGGTACTTATGCTTCATACTATGGGCTCGTGCTAAACTAGACACTAATGTCTCGGGAAGGTCATATAGCATACGGCCCCTCGGCTAGAGAGCAAGGAAGGCGTCACAAGTGACGATATATTCGGAGTAAGAAAAATGCCATTCCCCAAAATATTCAAACATAATAAAGAACATAATAGTGCCTAAATTAAGGGACAAGCTACCAAAGGCTCGTTATATTACCCTTGGTCCTCTACATGAAAAATCCCACCCCATAGGTCTCATGGAAATACTCATTGTTGTCGATGTACATATTATCAGCCATATAACCCCATGAGTTTTGGGCAGTAGGCATAGAAAGTCCAATAGTAAAGGCCAACAAAAACTTGCTTAAATCCATTGTTTTATCATCAATGGTGAGAGAACACTTGTTCCCCATCCGGGTCAATAAAAGAACCTACAATTATCATAGAAATAAGCGTAAGTCTGGGGAGAATGAGATTCATCAAAGACTTACCATTAGAAATTTGCCATCCGATTGCCAATCAAGTTCTTGGAACTAGAACCCATAGGTGTCACTCTCGAGCAATTATTCAAAGGACTGCTCCGATATGATTTGAGGACATTTCATAGCAAACAAACACATGAATCAACTCCTGGAAGTGACTGTAGAAAACCCCAGAAAAAAAGAACTGGAGGTATGTTGAAGTAAGGGCGTAGGCGCGCTCAGAATGGCCTATGTTAGAGGGTGAGCATGCTTTCGACACAAAAGAAAAAATATCGATACTGAATTACAGTATTTCGCTTCTGTGTTAATACAATATAAGGGTGTGCACGCTCTGAGCAAGACCTGTGATATGAATTTGAGAGGTGCAAAGTGAAGTACATGGCGTGCCATGTATTTATAGAGCACTAGTTGTAAACAAAGGTTCTCAAGTTTCCCAAATTGATAAGTAAAAAAAGATGGAATAAGAAAAAGGCTTCTAAAACCAAAATAGAAATAGCGCAGAGCAGACTCAAACACCCAATCTATATGGTTTTAAAACGGAATCAAAATAGCAATCTCCATGCTTCTAACCCTCGAGGTTGCACCAAACAACAATAGCTAATTCTAGCTACAACATATTAGCAGGATGCTCATCTAAACTATATTCCTTAAGCATTGCAATATTAATTCCAAAATTATGTGGATATAGTAAAATACACTGCTAAACAAATAACGTCACCCCCAAACAAGTCGGAAGGGTGGGATTCATGAAAAATAGATAGCATGCTTGGACAAAAAATTAAACCAACTTAAAATTCAAATAACAACCACTTACATAATCCAATATTAACTACTTAAACTAACAACTGGGAATAATAAATCTATTAAAAACCAGAAATATTCTAAAAAAATAATACAAAAGAACTAGCCACGAGATGAGGAAGGGCCAGAGCCATCCGTCCTATGTCGATGACGCTCACGCCTTCCGGAGTCAGCAGAGGAAGAACCATCATGAGGTGGCAGGCGTCGTAGAACTTCTTCTTGAAACGTGCACTGTTGTTCCATTAAAATATCCATGGCTTCCCAATGCTCATTATGAGTCTGAGTGAGGGTCTCCATGTTAGCTTGGATATCCTGGTGACTATCACTGAGCAACTGAATATTAGACTGAAGCTTCTCTTGGTTACGGAGAATGGTACCTTGCCTAATTTGGATAGCCTCACAGAGGTCACTAAGAGAACGTTGGCATATACGAATCGTCTCATACTAGTTATTGAGAGTTCACAGGCCACAATGAAGTAACGAGAAACGGGCTATCTCCGTAGTAGCCTTTTCCAAAGCTCCTGCATCAAAATAGGCTGCATTTTCCTCCTCTTCCTCCTCCGATTCCATCTGAGCAGCCAAAACTTCAGGGAAATTCCACTCCCTATAAATATGTGCATATTCATGCAACTTAAACTTAACCTTACTAGACTCTGGAACACATCCCCAAAACAATATAATCTTCGTGATCAATGCAGGGAAAGTGCGGTAAGTTGACCAACTGCTATAATCTCATTCAATAAAAATTCGAGGATGCAAAACCCATACCTTCTTTTCTGAAGGGTCCAGAGAATGTGCAGACAACTCAAATTGATGTCACTGGCTTTTGTGGTGGAAATAACATTCCTGCCATCCCATTAAGCCACTACCAGTTGGATTCTTCTCAGAGACGTCGGACGCACACAATGCGACCCAGAATTGTAACGTCCTTCCAATATTGTCTCCATCATTAGTGTATCTATACCCCTGAGCTGAGATTCATGCATGGTGACTACAATGTCTCATTCATAGGAACCGATATGGTTTCGACGAATGATTTACTCTGAACCACACTAAACACCCACGCGAACGGAATAAGGGGGTGTCGCGGTTTGGTTAGAAATTTACACGTGATATCAGCTTGATAACTTTGAGAATCCAATAACCATGAAATCAGCAACCACCTCTTGATCTTCTGTTGTATTCCTTTCAATAGATTGGACGTTGTGTGGGCAATGATCTACCAACCACCTTCTTTCTCACAAAGCTAGAACCGATTTTGGATCTATCTTTTCTTGCCTCTCTTTCAATCTAGATGAATAGTGAAATAGGCCGAGAGAGAAGGGTTTCATTATAGGCTTCAAAACAGGGACCATGAGGAGAAATTAGGGTTGGGCCTCGTGAGCGGGCTTGGGCTTCTCATGTTCGTCCAAAACACACGGCCCAAGTCGGTCAACAAATGGCTTATTCCACTAAAGGCCATTGTTGCACTACCGCCCTAATCCCAAATTACGTGTTACGTTTATGGGCTCCATATTATATGCTCATTGATCTCCCCGTGTTTAAGATATCGAATGCCCGTTGATTAAGTCAAGTTACTGACAACTACATTAATCAACTTCTTATGTCCTTGAGTAGTACCACTCAACCTCATTGTCATGTCGGATCAAATCCACTTTGCAAGGTTTACATGACAATCCTTATGAAGCTTCTCAAGGGGACATCATCACCAACTTCTTGCGGGACAGTTCCTTCTATAATTAACAACACACCTTACATACAATGTCATTACCCAATCCATCGAGTTTGTTGATTCACAAATGAATCTCACTCATTGATGATTTAAAGCAATGTACAATGCACGTAAGTGCCCGTTATTATATCCAGATTAAGAGGACAAGCATCCATAACAACAGAGGCGTTTGTTCTTTTATATAGTCAATATAGAGAAAAACAACCTCACCTGGTCCCTGTTCAATACACACAAAGTGTACTAGTATAATCCTATAGTCAAGATAGACTAATACCCAGATTATACTTACAACCTTACCAATGGTTTGTCCAAATCCATCTAGGTTGTGAATGTTTACTTTTACTTTATAAAGTACCGATGATATGATCTTTTTGTGTGTCACCACTAGGGGTGGGAATTTGGCCCTAACTTTAACCCTAACCCGCCCCCGACCCGACCACCCTAAGCCCTATAAATCCTCACAACTAAAGCCCTCACGAGTTTAGGGCGGGCCGCCGGCCCTAATGCTTTCTAGGGCAGGGCTAGGGCTAAGATTCTAAAACATAGGCCCGACCCTAACCAAGCCCTAACCGGCCCTGTTTCATACTTCACTATAAATAGACATACCATAATTTTCTAACTCTTTGTTAAATATTTTCAATTAAAATAACATTGTCCTTTGTAATTTATCACTTACACCCAAGGGTACTTCCAATAACTTGTTTTATATAACAAAAACTTGTCAACTTAGCAGCCATTAAGAACAATGAGCACTAGCCTAATAAAAAATAAGACTTTATTCCTTTGATCATCAAGTCAAAGTCCATAACTTATTATTCTCAATTTCTTTTCTCACTTATTTCTTATAAATTATATTTTTATTCACATCCAAGCCAAGTCTAAAACTAAAGGTTTCCTTCCACACCATTAAAGCAAAATCAGAGCGAGACATTTGTAACATAGAAACCAAAAACACCCTTTGTCAGGAAAAATGACATTTATAATCTCAAACCTTTCTCCATCACTTGTTCAAAAGCCAATATTTTCATTTCCATATACAAAGCTTGAATCACTTTTAAATTAGAAGAAAGGTAATATTATATTTGTTTGAATCTATTATAGAAATAATTTATGATATTACAAATAGTTTAACAACTTCCATGACCCTTTAACCAAAACTATTATGTTTCTTCTTTATATCTATTACTTTCTTCCTTTAAAATGATAATATAATTATTTGTCTATGTATTTCAATGTTAAATGTAATTTTAGTGAGGTTTGAGTACAAGGAAGAACAAATTCGAACTCTCGATGTACCTCAGTTCATTAGATTGTGGATGTGCATTTTAAATTTTGGACTTATACTGATTATTACTAGATTGGTTGGACTTTGAGTTTGTAGATTATTGTACATTTTTGTAATATAAATGAGTTTTAAAACTGATGTAGTAAAAAAAATAAAATATATAGGCCCGCCCTAAAGCCCGACCCTAAAGCCCTTAAAGGGGCTAGTGGTCGAGTCGGCTTGAGATTTAGACTTGTGACCCCGCCCTAACCCGCCCTACGCTGACTTTTAGGGCGGGCCGACTCGACCCTAATATCTGAAGGGCTTTAAATGTTTAGGGCGGGCTAGCCCGACCGGCCCATTGCCCACCCCTAGTCATCACACACCATATCATCTACAACATAAAGTATTAGACACATGCATATAACTAATAACATATATAATATGCATAACATTTGCCCATATGATTCTCATTCAAAATATAAAGAATTAGAGTTAATACAAAAGTAATGCTTTTAGTATATAACTCTATCATCATTCCTCAATGCCAGTAACCTCAACCAACACTGCTGTAGTCAACTCTTTACGACTACCATTCACATCCAGAAAAATCCTACGACCACTAATCTCCCTCTTCTTGTAAAATGCAAGCACCAAATCAGTGTAATAAAAATCCTTAGTAGAATACCACAACCCTTCCCACTTCCTAATACGCATCTCGATATCAAATAATGGTGCAAATTGTGTACTAGAAAAAACTTGTTCGGGAAGAATTTTTGGGGTTTTAGGAGCCATTAAGATCTGGATTCAAAATTTGTGGTGAAGGTTAAGGTGTGGGATAGTTAAAAAAATACTCAGTTGAAACTTGAACTCGAGGTGTGTGGAGGTAAGGGCGCGGGCACGCTCAAAATGGATTGAACAAAAGGGCGTGCGCGCTCTATGTTTTTCGTTGATCAGGCAGTGTTCTTGAGTGTGGAGGCAAGGAAGAGAAGAAAAAAACGGGTTTTTTTTTAAATAGGGAGTCACGTGCGTGGCATGTGACCTGGTAGGTTTTTTTTATTTTCAGGCCCAAAACTAGAACAAATCCGTAATACCCATCCTGTCCTATGCTTCGTATAACTTAAAACTAAAATTCCCGATTCGTTAACGGTCCGATTCTGGCGAATGAGCTATGAAAATGGTCAACAGAGAAATTTCAATCTAATGATCTATAAAAAAAACTCAAATCTAACCGTGGTTGACACATAAGGAGATGGAAAATGCCTCGAAACGCATGAATGGCATAAGTTATGTGATCGAAAGAAATCTAAATTCATAGATAGTGTCAACCCGAATCAAAGTACGACTAAACGACATAAACAACAAGAATAAGAAGTTGAGCGATCAAGAATGGAAAGACCAAACACCCTACCCCAAACAAATTTTTGAAAACAAAGTGTAGAAAATTTGTTTTAATTTTAAAGTCTGATTCCTGAGACTTACTAGACTACTGTTTATTGGGTTTTAAAAGTTTTTTTTTTTTTTTTTTTTTTTTTTTTTTTTTTTTATGAATAAAGTTTAATTATAAAAGAAACAATAAAGCAATAAGGACGTAAATCACTCCATAGAGAAACACGACTCAAAAACGATAAAACATGCAAGAGTGGAAAGCATGAATTACGTTATATGTGGACTTAGGATCCGATACTTATAGCCACACACTCCAAAGGGAGGGCCCGGTTACCGTAATGGTGCACTTACCAATATATATAGAATTGAAAGATAGTACACCAAACATCAAAGGTCAATCTTCATAGGCAGTGGTCCCTGTAAAAAGGACATTCTCCACATCCGGGGACCTTAACTCATGAAAATGTTTTAAACGTTGGCCATTGACTTGAAAGATATTGTTGTTTTTGGGATTTACCAACGTGATTGCCCTGTGAGGAGTGATTTCAGTAACCAGAAAAGGACCAGACCAATGAATTTTTAATTTCTCTGGGAAAATATGCAAACCTGAGTTGTAAAACAGAACTTTTTGACCAACTACAAACTCTTTACGCAAAATCTGTTTATCATGAACACGTTTTATTTTAGCTTTATAGTCCTTCGTGAGATCATAAGAATCGCTCTGATTTCTTCAAGCTCATTTAATTGCAATTTGTGTTTAACACCTGACTCATCAATATTGAAGTTCAGGCTTTTAATAGCCCACATAGCACAATGCTCCAATTCAACAAGCAAGTGACAAGGTTTTTCAAACACAAGTCTAAAAGGAGACATTCCTATAGGAGTTTTAAAAGTTGTCCGATCGCTATAAGGCATCCGTTAGGACGCTTAGACCAATCTTTCCGATCGGGATTATTTGTCGTTTCTAACATTTTTTTTAATTTCCCTATTAAAGACTTCTACTTGGCTACTAGTTTACGGATGATAAGGAGTTGCCACCTTATGGGTAACTCCGTATTTCTTAACTAAATAAGCAACAACTTTATTGTTAAAATGCATTCCACCATCACTAATGATGGCATTAGGGATGCCAAAATGAGATAAAATGTATTTTTTAATAAAAAAACACAACTGTCGTATGGTTATTACTACAGCAAATCATGGCCTCTATCCATTTGGAAATGTAGTCCATGGCAACAAGAATATAAATAAAACCGTGGGAAATAGGAAATGGACCCATGAAATCAATGCCCCATACATCAAAAAAATTCACTGCCATAATGGGATTTAAAGGCATCATATTACGTTTAGAAATACGCCCAAGTTGTTAGCAACGAACACACGTCATGCAGTGTACTTGAGCATCTTTAAAAATGGTAGGCCAATAAAAACAACACTGAAGAACTTTAGCTGCCGTTTTCATACTACTAAAATGGCCACCACACGCTTTTTCATGGCAGAAGGATAAAACCTTATTATATTCGCACTGGGGAATAGAACGATGAATAATCTGATCCAAGATAATACTTAAAGAGGTAGGGCTCATCTCAAGAATATAGCTTAACTCGGCCAAAAATTTCTTACGTTCATTTTTTTACCAAACATCACTTAATAATATCATAAGCTAAAAATTCACAATGTCGGCATACCAAGGTACAGAAAAAATAGAATAAAGGTGCTCATCAAGAAAAGAATTAGGTATGGACTCGTGAGTCACTATCACAAATCATTGGTTAATCTAGATAAGTGATCGGCAACTATATTTTCGACCCTTCATTTATCCTTTATTTCTAAGGTAAACTCTTACAAGAGAAGGATCCATCGGATCAATCTCGGTTTAGCATCCTTCTTGGCGAGAAGGTACCTAAGAGCTGCATAGTCAGTATATACTAAGGTCTTTGTACCAACCAAATAAAGACGGAACTTATCTAAAGCATAAATCACAGCTAAAAATTCCTTTTACGTAGTAGTATAATTTCTTTGATCATCATTTAAAGTCTTGCTAGCATAATAAATAACGGTGGACTTATCATCTAGTTTCTGTCTTAACACAGCACCAACAGCATAATCGCTAGCATCACACATAAGTTCGAAAGGTTTAGACCAATCGGGAGGCTGTATAATCGGTGCAGATGTTAAAGCGGCTTTTAATATTTCAAAAGCCTATTTACAGTCATAATTGAAATCAAATATAGCATCTTTTAAAAGTAGGTTAGTTAAAGGCCTAGCTAATTTTGAAAAATCCTTTATAAAATGCCTATAGAAACTTGTATGGCTTAAAAAAGCTCTAATATCATAGATAGTCCGTGGTATAGGTAGAGACACTATTTTATCTAATTTGGCCTTATCTACTTCTATGTCGTCATTAGATACAATATGGCCTAGAACTATTCCTCTTTTAACCATAAAATGGTATTTTCCCCAATTTAAAACCAGATTCTTTTCCTCACACCTTGTCAACACCTTAGAAAGGTTAGACAGGCAGTCACTAAAAGAGTTTTCATAAATAGAAAAATCATCTATGAAAACTTCTATAAAGTACTCCACCAAGTCACTAATGATATGAAGCATACACCACTGGAAGGTACCAGGAGCATTACAAAGGCCAAAAGGCATCCGTTTATAGGTATATGTTCCAAAAGGACATGTGAAGGTAGTCTTGTATTGGTCATCAGGATCGATAATGATCTGAAAATAGCCAGAGTAGAAATCTAAAAAACAGTAATAAGCATGATCGACTAGACGCGTTCGAAGCATCGATCTATAAAAGGTAAAGGAAAGTGATCATTTTGTGTCATGGTGTTTAAGCGTCTGTAGTCAATACAGATCCTCCATTTCATAGGAACTCGTGTGGAAACATATTCATCAACAATATTACGCACAATGGTAACACCCGATTTCTTATGTACTACGTGAATGGGGCTTACCCATTCGCTATCGGAGATGGGATATGTGATACCTACCACCTCTTTCATGGCAAGGTTCGCTTATTAATCGAGGTTTGCATGAAGTCTTTGCATTATCCTCCAAATGTATGTGATGTGTGCATACACTAGGTCAATCCCCTAAATGTCGTCTAGGGACCAACCAATCGCTGAACGATAATCCCTAATCAAGCGTGCCTCTTCATCAGTAGACAACTGAGAAGATATGATAACCGGATGACTACCATCCTGATCAAGCTAGATATATTTCAACTCAGCAGGAAGAGGTTTAAGCACAGGGGTGGGAGGAATGGGTAGAAAGGCTTCCGGAGGGTCGTCGTCTTGAGTAGTAAATACTTGTTTAGGTAAGAGGTCTTCAAACTCGGAAGATGGAGCTACAGAAAGATCTAAGATAGGAGTAGACTCGAAAAGGGTGTTGACTTCCTCTACGTAGGAGTCATCGTTAAAGTCGGAACTTTCAATGAAAAGGAATTGATGCATCTGATTCTCTAGAAACGTGTTTTTAAAATAATCTTGAGCTAAACTCTCAATCATGCTAACTTCTCCATCGATAGTCCTATCGGGTAACTATTGCATCATTTTGAAAACATTTACCTCAATAGAAAAGTGTCCAAAGGACATGGACATCGAACCATCGCGGCAGTTTATGAGCGCGTTAGCAGTTGCCAAGAAGGGATGCCCTAAGACGATAGGAACAGAGTCGTTAGTGACTTCTGTGTCAAGGATAATGAAGTCTTGAACTTTAACCAGCACATTTTCAACAACACCCTTAGGATACTTAATAGAACGGTCAACCAATTGCAACATCATCTTAGTTGGTTGCATCCCTTGTAGGCCTATTTGTTTATATAGATAATAAGAGAGTAAGTTAACACTCACCCCCAGGTCTAATAGAGCAGTTTTCGTGTGGGTATTCCTAAGGTGCATTGTACAATAGGATGACCAAGGTCCTTATACTTAACAATTCCATTATGTTTAGATAGAGTGGGAAACTGTTCAGTTAAAAAGGAGTATTTTGGAATGTTTGTTTTCCGCCTAGTAGTGCACAATTCTTTTAGAAACTTAGCATGTTGAGGTACTTTTTTAATAGCTTCAAGAAAAGGTAGGTTTATCGTTAGATTTTTAAAAACTTCCCTAATCTCATCAAAATTTGTATCCTTATTTAACATGGCTAGTCTCTGGGGAAACGATAGTTTCTCTCTATATTTAGCATATGGCTCAATAGGATTTTTAACCTTGGCCATTTTTTTCGTGGGTTGTGGTTTAACTGGTACCTTTACAGGGGTAGGATCTTCAGTTTCTATATCGGTATCTAGTAAATTTTCATTTTCAATGACCACTGGTGGTGTATCAACGGGCATAGTGACGGCGTTATCAATCACTCTGCCATAACGGAGAGTGGTGATGGCATTTAACTCACATACGTTTAAATTTCCGTTACTAGTATTACCGGTTACTTCAAAGGCTGTGCTTGGCGTTTTAGGATTAGGTATAGCTTGACCGGGAAACATACCCTTTGGTTGGGCTTTATCCTGGGTTAACTGTTGTATAGATTGTTGAATGGATTGTAGAATCTGTTGTTGAGCTTGCATGTAGGCATCGAAACGATCCGATTATGAAGGTGTAATGGCCACAGGTGGTGTGACAGGAACTATCTCACGTTGATTATTAACGGGTGGGTTGTGATAGTTGTGATTAACCGGAACGATACCTCTATTATTATTATAATTATTATAATTTCCTGGTTCTTGTACTTGTCTTAGTGGAGCTGGGTTATAGTTGTTTGCTGGCCTAACATTTTGATTATTAAACCCCGGAGGTATAACTGGTTGATTATTTCGCCAACTGAAGTTGAGGTTTTGTCTCCAAGGTGCGTTAGGAATTGGAAGACTATTTAATGAGCAAACATTGTCCAGTTGTGCGGGTGGTTGTTCATAGACGAGAAGATAATAGGAGTCGGTATGCTCAAGACTAAAACAGAAATTACATGGAAGAGAGTTGATGTTCATGACAAGAGTAGGCTTATGTTGAATAGAAATGGCTTCTACCTTTTTTGTGAGGGATTCGATTAGAGTTCTAAGCTCGGGATTAGATTTAACCTCAAACATACTGGCAACCTTGGTTGTGGAAGAAGAAAGAAGAAGAAGTAGCAGAGCAGGGGATGTCATTACCCCAGTTATTATTACGCTTGGATTGATTTTCTAAAAACCTATAAGCCTCTAAGGCTCCTTTACTAAGGAAACTACCCCCATTCATTATATCAAGAACCTCCTTATGATGATGTGAAAGCCCCTTGAAAAAGGCATGAACAAGCGTGTCTTTCGCTAGGTTATGATGTGGACACTCTATAAGAAGATCAGTGTACCAGTTCCAGGCCTCTAAAAAGGATTCATGAGGGTTATAGCAGAAGAAATGAATCTTTTGAATCATTCCATCTGTCTTCAATGGTGGGTAAAACTGTTCCATGAATAATTGAACAAGTTTGGCCCATAAGTCCACGGAATTAGGCGTTTGGGCAGTTAACCAAGACGCCGCCTTATCAGCTAGGGTGAAAGGAAACACCATCAGTTTAATTTGTTCAGAACCTACATTAGGATGATGGAATGTAGTGAGAACTTGCTTTATCCTACGCATATGCTAATAAGGTTTTCCGTGGTCTAAACCATGAAAAACGAGTAACAAATTAAAATATTCAGTGGAATTCGAAAATCCCCCACTGGGTCTACAAGAATGATGCATGACTTAGGGCCATCATTTAGCACTTTGTAAAAATCAGAGAGAGGAGTCTCTACTTCTTCTGCCATTGATACAGGTGTAGTGTGTGATATTCTAGATAGGCGTGTGCGTTGACGTTTACGATAGATAACGTTAGATGGTTTTCTCTTTCAAGACCTTAATCTCATGTAAGGCTAAGTCTAATATGAAAGAACAAGAACAGCAGTCAAATAACAACCTGATATACTAGAATTAAACTTCTCTAACACAAAAGACGAGGAGTGAAAGAATGAGAACCTGAGTGCCTCCTTGCTACGCTTATGAATAGCATCTTTAATACGAACCTCAGTGTCCTATAGAAGCTTGGAACAATGAATCAACAATTATTTCAAATGAAACGATGATCTGTAACTAACCTATGTATATCAGGCTTTCTTCAGAGGGGAGCGGGCACGCTCAAATATAAAGCAACAAGGGCGCGTGTGTGCTCTGTGATTTTTTTTAGAAACAGAACTTCGCACGATTTCTTAATGGGCCAGGCCTTAAGATTGGAAATAAAACACGAAATAAGCTTACTGGAAGGAAGGGCGCGGGCGCGCTCCGAGTGTGCAACTTCAAAAATTTCTAGTAGACTTCTAGGAGCAAATCCTGCTTTCCGAAAATAGAAAACACAGTTAGAAACACAAACAATAGGGTGGGTGGGTGAATTAGGTTATTCGTAGAATTGAAAAAACTAAGAGAATTAAATTCTAAAGACAACTAAAATGGCAGCGGCGCCATTTGATAATATCTAAATTATGTTTATACTCCTACTTACACTAAAGAGACTAGGAAGAAGTAAACTATAATTTATATTCTTTTATATCAAATTTTGACTCTCAATTATCATGCAATAAAACTAGAGTAAGAATTCGTTCCACTCCTAGTTGCTTAGAACATACTAATTCAATTCGTGATTAACAATTAAACAATATGAGAGTAATTATCCTAAATATCACTAATATGGTGAAAACTATGATTTAATATATTCTAAATTAAACTCTAACAATAAAATAATAAAATGTGAATATGAAGAAGGAATTAGGGAGGTTTGACATCCACTTTAATTAATCCCTAACATGCTAGTATAGAGTTTGTTGCAACCCTAATCTTTATGTTTTCACACAAGGTTCAACATAAAAGTTAGGTCTTTTTATCCCTAATTATTCATGGCATATCTTACCAAGTAATAATTAGCATGAGAGGAAGTTGAAACCCATTATCATGGTGAATGAACTACCCTAGACTTGAAGCTCTTAAATACAACTATTCTATACTAACACATCAAGTCTTCATCAAAGCTTCAATCAAACCCCTCTAATTAAGGTTTAGCTATGATTCATTAGACTATTATGGAATAAATAATAATAAGAAGAAGACATAATTAAAGTGCTACTTGATTAAAAATAATTTGAATTGTATTAATGGTAGCTAGGCTAATAAAACATAAACTAGGTTAAACTAATTAATGGGAGATAGCTCTTTAGATTTTTGCCTTTAATCCTCTTTATATAGGAGATGGCTAGGTTTACAATTTCGTGCATGGGCTTTGGAGCTATGTTTTGGGCCACTAAATCAAGCCCAAAACCTAATTACTTAAGTCCAAAAGGGTTTCTCTCTTGGAAATTACTACAATAGTCTTTTCATCTACTTTTACTCCTCTGGCTGGATCAAAGTCTAGACCATTAGAAATCTCTTTCCGAGGCGGTTGTTTTGATATATAATAGGCCCAATTCTGAGGTATAAGTCCAAAGATACGACTGCGAAAATTCTATTGACTTTTATGCTCTATTTCTCCCCGTTGCTAACGTTGACTTTTCAGCTTTGGTGGGATTTAAAAGGTTTTTTCTCCTTGAAACTTGGGCTTTAACCATAGAACTTCTTAGCAACTAACCTTTGCTCTTTTCTCTTACAAAAGTGACATATTTCTTCACATAATTGACTCCAAGACCTGTAATACACAAAAGTACATAAACAGTACGTACTAATTTTTATTTATTATAAACATAATTGGTTTATATGTAATATTATTAAGGGGTTAAAACTATATTTTTGGGCTCTTATCATTGGGCATGATAGTTCAAGGCCGGACTTGAGTAGCTCCGTGTGGTTTGATGATGATAGTCAATGTTGAAGGAGTGCATTGGATCCTCATCGTTGACAATTTTGTGATGTGGAGTGTTCAAATCTACAACTTATTGGAGAATCGAACGATGGTTGCCCCCGGCCTCTTCACCTAACACCACCGGTGAAAAATTTATTGATGATGCTCCCTTACGACTTTGTGAGCGCGGGATGGAGAATGCATAAACATTGCCAAATTGGGTTGTCAGTGGAGTGTTGAGTTTCTAGTTTGCAGCAAACAATGCGATGCCAACAACTGTGGGGCATTTACACTTGTCTTTGCTAATGACCCTCTTGCAAAATCTGTCACCGATCTTCTAAAAGTTAAAAATCGTATATAAGGCAAAGAATAGAAAAGGACTTGTTGGAGTGTGGCATATCTGACGAAGAGTATTGTCAGAGGAAAGTTGGCCAGCGTTTGAACTTTCATGCGAGAGAAGAAGCTACTGGTGGGCGAACGGTTACTAAAGTTCAAAGTGCACCAATTGGTGTCATGGAGGTGGATCCTACAGACTCTCGCTAAAACTCTGTTACAACTATGGAACATTATGTGACTGTTCAAAGACATCATAGGTGTTTTGGGAGTTCTAATCTATTCTTCTGCAGGGTGCTTTTGGGATTAGGACGCCATCATATATAAATATAAAGTAGGGCTAATATGGACAAATTAAAATAACGGATCCTTAAAATAATATGTCCCAGATGTGAATGTCATAGAGAATTTGAACTGGGGCATTAGGTTCCCCTACTGGGACGTCATAGTTACTAACTAATACAATTGTGATATTTCGCGTAAGTTACCAATGGCAATGTTAGTATTGAGCCCACTATTGACCTTAATTGTGTGGCGGATGTTTTGCAGCTAGACACCATGGAAGCCTCACCCAACAATGTGGAAATAAAGACACTTGATAGTTAACCGGAAGTTGAGCAGTTGAAGGATTGTAATAAATTCAGTGATAGGGAGGAAAGGGTCGCTGAAGTGTGTCTTGATAATTAAGCTTATGGAAGTTATATCAGTGGTGCCATTAATAAAGCAAAATCCCACTGTTACTCCCAGACATAGTCTGCCTCCGAATCCCGCGCAAAGCACAGAGTCAAAAGTCTTTGCACAGGTGTATTGGTGGTTGTATGACCAAACTCTCAAGACTGGGCATGCTGCTGATCTAACCATCAGGGTTTATGGTCGAGGGTTGTCCATAAACTTGAGCGTCTACCAGTTGCTTAGACAGTACCAGTGGCTAAATCACGAGGTTTGTAGAATGCTACTTGCTACATTTTGGCCTTTCCCACAATATATAACTTACCATATCGTCTAACTAGTCAATTTGTCTTGTTTTTTTACCCTTTTTTTCTTGGTCAAGTTTATTTCGGTGTACATGACTCTTCTGGATAGGTGCTACAACAGACTTGCACGGTATGAGGATGTCGTGACAATATGTGAACCGTCGGAATACTACGCTATCATCCCAGATACATAGATGCTAGTAATGTCTCCCAAAGCCCACTTCTTTTCTTTGACTTATTCTGAGATTTGTCAACAATGCTCAGAATAATTATGGTTTCAAAAACTATGTAGGTATACATGGAGTCTTTGTATGCCACTGTTGGGGAGACTCTCACTGATCCAAGCTTGACTATAGAACAAAAGATTTATGTACTTGCTTCTAACATGTCATGGTCCTTAAGGATGACCTTCAAAGAATTGCTTGAAGAAAACACATGCATCCGACGCCACCGGATCAAGGGGTTGATGATGGCCTTCGATATCTCAAACCACCTTTGGATCTTTGGTGGTCTTCTCGCCTCGTACTTGGACTTGCCTCGATTTACAATTTGCGGGCGGGCCGTTATTGTCGACCCTACCGGGTGGAAAAAATGTACCCCCTACTTGCATGACGCACTCTTAATGCATAACAAAGGCGCGGTAACAATCGCAGCCTCTGAGAGAAAGTGAATTATCAAATACCAAGATCTGAAGAAGTAGAAGGATCCTAGGGACACTAGGGTCTTGAAGTTGTGTATGTGGTGTGTAACTTTAAAAGAGTTTGTTTAGAAGTGAGATTTATCCTAAATTATTTAGAGTTTGAGTGTGGGAGTTGCGGAAGAAGAAAGGTAGACTCTTGGTATAGATTAGATTGGTTTTAAGCTAATGAAAACATGGAAGCTTTAGTTGTTGGTATTGAAATGACATAAAAGCATTGAAGGAAAGATTGATTGAATATTGAAATAAGAACAACAAGATAAGATTGAAAATTGAAATAAGAACAAGTAAAATAACAAGTTTTAATTAAAAGGAAATGAAGAACAATAAAGTAAAAACTTGAATTGAAAAACTAGACAAGAAATTAAACAAACCAAATGGTTTGGACCCTAAGACAATAGATATTTTCTCTCTCTGTTACTTTTGGATTATATACCCCTACTTTTGTCTTTTATAGATTTGCCCTTCTCCATTACAAATGAGACACCTCACACTTCACTTTTTCTTTTGCTTTTTATTTTGCTTTTTATTTTGCTTTTATTTCTTCTTGACCAAGGTAGGTTTTGGGAGAATGTCATATTTTGAGATAAGGGCCTCCATCTCTGGTCTTCTGAGTTGAGGGCTTTGACCTTTGACCCTTGACTTTGACTTTTTCAGCACTTTTCCATAGCAGCTTCTGATCTTCATAATAAGCGTGATTAAGGCTCCTTTTGGGGCAAAGACGCAACATTTATGATAAGTGGTCTGAAATACTCCATAACCTGAAAAAGGCAATAAAAGTTATGAGTTGTCTTTTCGTTAAGCGTAAAAAAGGCTATAATGCAACAATATATGAGTAATAAATTAAATGCACATTTAGGAGTTGATCAGGTCTTCGTATTAGCCTATGTCGATCAGTTACTCCGAGATGATGCCCCAACATTCAGCCAGTCTGGGGCAATGTTAAGAAATAGGGTAGCCAAAGACCTTATAGAATGTGGGTTGACCCAGTCCCAATTTGAGAATGTGGAGAAACAACGCTAGTAGAGTGTGCGTTCACCATGCGCGAATTTTAGCAACAACCATTGGGTAGTGTACTGTCAGGGATGGACAAAATAATTCCATTGTACTAGACTGTCATCAGTTACTTCTGCTTTGCCTACACTTTTATAATTTGAAACCCTTTATAATTATCTTGTCTAAGACAAACTTATAATCCTTTTCAGATATCAACAACATTTCAAAGTAGTTACATATATCAATGTACCATACATATTATAAACAAAAAAGACATGGACTACTTAACTTATGACAAGACATCCTTCAACTAATAACTATACAATGGAAGTGCTTCTTTGGAAGGAGAGCACAAGAACAATAAGTACCTTCCAACAAAAACGGTTCGAAACATTCTTACTCTTGCTCCACTATCCTTTTATCACAAGTTCAAGAAACTATGTCGTTAATGGGCAAGTCTTGCGAATAAACATTTGTTTCTAGTCGAGTACGCCTTGAATAGCATATCTTGGTTACTTGAGAACTAGTAATGGGCTTGAAAATATCATAACTTTCACATCCTTCATTTATACAGTATTATACCCTCTCCAAACTTTGTTCACTTAATTTCCAAAGACATTGCTATTTTTAATAGTGATAGGAACATCATGTAGTTCAATTTAGGTACCAGGGAGATGATATCAGACAAAGAAATCCCAACACTAGGCACGCAAGATATTCTTCCAATTATGTCCGACTTCGATGCCGCTACCAATTACTCCACAGAGAACCCTCTAAGGGTTGGCATAAAACTTGGGCATAATGGGAATCACTTGTCGTCTCTTCATAGTGTGTCTCCGGTCTTGCTTCTGTGGGTTTTCATTTCGTTTTTGTACTGTGTCATCCCTTATTTGTAATGGATAATTTCCTTACAACATCTTATGGAAATAGTCAGACATTCTATCATGTCACTAGATTGCAATGCATGCTGTGGAGTGGTGAAATTCCTTACTTCACTGCATTGGACTACAATAGTAACATATTCAACGCCTAGTGCTCGATGACGAATGAAATGAACTCCCACATAGAAATTAAAGATTATTCCACTACATTCAACCCTAAACACCTGCATAATTTCCGAAGCTAAAATAAACATTATGGAAAACATTAGGGAAAATCCGAAAACGTTAACACTTGCATAAGCTAGTAAGATGATAACGAAAGTAACCATCACATCTACAAATATCCCAACATGAAACAAACAAGCAACATAACCCCACAACTAAATTGAATTCTTTTCTTCCCAATGGCACTGAGGAGGATGCCATGTTACACATTTTCAAGATGAACTATCTGATGAAGGGTGATAAGTGCTCAAAAAGTGCTATTTAACCCTCGATTATGCCTCTTGTTTAGCCATCTTAGTGGAGTAATAGTGTTTATAAGTTGTGTTTTAAGATTCTACAGGTGAAAAAGAGAGTTTTGTAGAATATTAGAGAAAATGGGGTAAAACGGCAATTCGAGCATCAATGATCACATGGGAGGTCCGTGGACAATCATGGAGAAGGCCAAGGAATTGGAGCTATTAAATATGCGACTTGGACCTATTTTAAAGTCTATTTGGAAGCCCAAGGCCAAAGGATTCGTTGCTTGGACCAAAGCCCCAAAAGAGGATAGAAGGATAGAGCGTAAGAGAGAAAATTGGCTTATCGTGCAGGGGACGATGGATCGAGTGTCCGACGCGATAGATCGAAAGGCCCGGATGCATTGATTAAGTCTGGGACGATGGATAATGCGCCCGACGCATGAATCATTAATCGAGCCAATTCCTTCTCGTTTTGAAGACGGCCGGACTCTCGAAAAGAAACCTATTTGTATTAGGAAACAAATGACGGTTTGGAATGCTTCTAGAACTCATTGTAACCCCTATAAATAGAGGACCTAAGTGCCTCATGTAATTTGCCAATTCACTTATATTATTGTCTCCTTAACTTGAGGCGAGAGAGATTAATAATAAAAGATCGGTTTTAACTAGTCGAAGTCTTAATAAATTAGTCTTTCTAGTCTTATGTTCTTCAACTCTTCTTCTTCTCGTTCTTCGTGGTTCTTCCTTCTATATGGAAGGCTAATCTTCTCCTTCAAGGGAGGAGATGAAGCCAGATGCTTAAGGTTTAATGATTCTTCCGGGTTCATGGTGTTCTTCAATCAGGTTAGTTCTTTATGTTTGTAGTTATTAGTTCCATTGCCCACACCGGGGATGGAAGTATAGAATAGGGTTTATGTTTTGCAATATTAATATCATGCTAGTGTTCTTTACTTTTCTTCTAGTAGTGTAATTCTTTAGAGTTAGGGAAGTATTCTTTGTGTTGCCTTAGAAGGGTAGCTCAGGGGAGTGGTGCCTAGGGAAGTATTCTTTGTGTTTGCCTTAAGTGGTGATTCATTGAATGGTTGCCCTATTAGGAAGTACTCCTTGATGTTGCTCTTGGTAATACATTGAATGGCTGCCCGAGCTTACATAAAAGGAAAGAAGATATTAGTAGCATAAACATAAGAACAACCTTAAGTAGAGTTAATTGTTAACGATGTTTCGTCCAAGAGGGCATCGGCACTTGCTCGATTGCCTAATTGTAGTCTACTTGTAAGAACAACCATGAAGCAGAAGGTCATAGATTAAAAGTATTGGTGGATTCTAATCTCTTGAATTCTCTTTCTTATAAATTCTCAATAGTTTAGTTAGTTTAGCTTAGTTTAGCATTAGAATCTACAATCTCTACAATATTAGTTTTTAATCCCTCAAACCCCCTTTCCAGTCCTGTCCTTCATATAAACATACACTTAAAAGTGGAACGATACCCTACTCATCCTTTACTTATTGAGGGATAATTAGGTTTTGATACGCTTCTCTTTTGTTCAACAATCATCATACTTCTACATCATCCATACCACATCTAATACACAAAAAGAGGTAGGTCAAATGGCGCCGCTGCTGCTTTAAGTTGTTTATGTTTAACGTTTTCTTTCAAGATTAGAATTTTGGATATTGAGGTAATTTTAGCCGCATCATCCATCCTTTTAAGAAAGAAAGAAGCTTGAAGGACATCTCGAAGACAAGATCTACCATCCAGGTTAGTCAAATCTCCATTCTTTTTATTGCTTTTTAGTATAGTTGCATCATAGTTTAGTTTTATTGCTTTCTAGTATAATTGCATTTAGGATCTTTTCAACAATTGAAGTTGTAAGCCAACACAGCGAAAAATCAAACTCTAGTGTTTCTTGTCTGAATCTTGACAAACGGACTATCGCTGCGCGGGCAAGTGGTACTTAAGCAATCCAAGTGATTCACCATAACCCTAGAAAAGACAAACTTTTTAGACAACAAGTAGATACTAGCTGCAAAGCCCAACCCAGTTGAAGAAAAGTAGTTTTACATTCTAGTATAATTTAGAATAGTTGCATAGTAGGATAGTTTTTTTTGTTATTTTTGCATAGAATTTTCTAGTGTATGCCCCGTCGTCCATATCATCGTCCAGTAAGAACACAACAGTGGACAAGGTTTAACAACCGACTCACAAGAATACTAGACGAGATTAATACAATGGCCGCAAGCAATGATGGAGGTGTTTTGGACACCAATAATCCTGAAGCTATCCCACCCATGCAAGCACAACAGAGGAAGAAGCTGAGCGACTTCTATTCGCCAATTATTGGAGACCCACCCAGCAGTATTGTTTTTCCAGAGACAGAAGCTAATCAATTTGAACTTAGAGCATCAGTAATCTCTATGCTTCCAAAGTTCAATGGTTCAGACAATGTTCAGCCTTATGTTCACATGAACAAATTTCTATCAGTCCTCAGAACTTTCAAGAACCAGAATATCAGGGATGAGAGTATCAAGTTAATTCTTTTCCCTCTCACCGAAGGTAAAGCATCCGAATGGTTAACGCGCATGTACCGATCAATTCAATCAACAACGGGGGAGAAGTTGAGAACAAAGTTTATGAACAAGTTCTACCCACCCCGTAAGACGATGCCATGCAGCCAGCCATCGCAATTTCAAAGGGAAGGTGGATCAAGAATATCATCAAAGCTGGGAGAAATTCAATAATCTGCTAGTCTCATGTCCACATCATGGTTATGATAAGAGCACACCGGCTCATTTTTTCTTTCGAGGACTTTCTACTATGAACAAGCAGATGATCTGATCCAATCCATCAAGGTAAGTTTACATCATTGGATGGAGAGGAAGCCTACAACTTTCTCGAGAATTTAGTGAAGACACTCAACAATGGAGTACTAGTAATCCAGGACGAGCTAGAGTGGAGGGTGCCAAGAAATTTGGCAACCAAATTCAAGAAGACCCAAATCAAGCAATGCTATCAATTATGGCAAGCCTATCAACAGGGACTTGAAAATCTAAACAAGAAGTTTGATCGGTTCTCCATGAATCCTCCAAAACCAAACAATTTCCAAGCTAAACCTCGGCCATCCAAGCCTTGTTATACCATTTGTGAGCTATGTTTCGATGAAGGCCACACCATCAAGAGTGTTCAGATTATCCGGATACTAATGCAGAGGCATGTAGTATCAATTCTTTAGGAAGAAATAACCAGTTCAATCGGGGACGTAATTATTGGAAGTCACAAAATACAAATCGAGGAATTTTCCTCCGTGATTTCAAAATCACCAAATCAATTCCGTAATAACCAAGATCGCCCAAAATCGCCAAAGAACCATACGTAAATCAACAACCATACCGTAACCAAAGAATACCAAGCTAACACAAATAGAGAGTTAGTACGGATCTTATGAGTGGATATATTGCCCCTACGCTTCGGGCCGAGCAAAGCGCTTATCCCACATCCGGAAGAAGCTATCACCACCATTGTCAATGAAATGAAACGCACAAATCAAAGAACCCGAAGTTGGAGAATAACTTTAGTGTCATTCAAGGCCGATAGGGCAAATCGCTGCCGCCTTGAGAAAGATCAAAAGGAGCATTACCAAGCCGGCCCGAGCCAAACCGAAAAGGAAGAGGTGTCTTGCAGGTGGATAACCCGGAGATTACTCACCGAATGCCCAAGTTAATTTCACCACTCTGGAGGTTAGGCAAGAAAGTTGATAACAAGATTGTCTATGAACCAGAAAAGATTCTCGTGGAGCCTAAGGTAACTTATGTCCCCACCATCCCACCCAGTTCTAAGATTCCGTGATATATCTAGTGTTGGCCACCCATCAAGAAACCGTTGGTAAAAGAAGTTGAAGGAACTACCGTGGAAGTAAGTAAGAAGAAGCCATCACGAGTGACTACACCTGTCACTCCACTAATTGTTACCAAGCCAACCGAAGCCGAAAGAAGAGAACCGATATTGAAGAATCCGCCAGCACCATTTCCTTCGAAACTAGTGAATACCAGAAAAGATGACCAGTACAAGGAGATTTGCGATGTATTTCAGAATTTACAGATTAATATCCCATTTCTGACCGCCATCAAGCAAGTTCCCTCGTATGCCAAGTTCCCCGAAAAGATCTAGTAAAGAAGAAGACCAACATTTCGAAAGAAGCTTTTATCGCCAAAGATGTTCATCGCATCTACGTAATCTATCGGGTTGTGGAAACCGAAAGATCCCGGAAGTCCAACTGCTACATGCAGAATTGGAGATTCTTTGGAGGAACAAGCTTTACTAGATTTGGGTGCCGTGTGAATCTTCTACCATATTTCGCCTACACAGAAGAAGTCATTTTGAAGGATCTAAAACCGACCGATGTTACTTTTACGGTTGGGCGATAGATCGCTGAAGATACCTAGAGGACTAATTGAAGACGCCATAGTCAAGATCGAAGATTTCTATTATCCGGTTGATTTCATAGTACTAGACACGTAACCTACATCCGGTAGGCGATACCAATCATTCTAGGCAGACCATTCTTGGCCATCGCAAATGCACTCATCAACCGTTTAAACGGTAATATGACGCTATCCTTTGGTAATATGAAAGTTGAGACCAATGTTTTCCATATGTTACAAAGAACCACGTGAAGTATGTCTTTGCGGAACGAGGTATGCATGATTGAAGCGTTAGCACGTGATTATCCGACTCATTCATATCCTGCCGACGAAGTTATTGAAAGCTCGACGGACTCAAATTGTGAGGAACTTAGTGTTGAGTCAATCAATGCGATTTTGATTCATCACCGGTCATGGATGACATCAAGTTCAAAGAAAACTTGAATCGCTTTATGCTTGATGGACCACCTAAAGAGCTTAAGAAGGAGCCACCTAAGCTAGAATTGAAGCCTTTACCGCCTACACTCAAGTATGTTTTCTTTGGGAGATTTGGGAGCCTACCCAAGAGTCATTGCATCGATTTGATCATGGAGCAAGAATCCGTGTTAGTAGCACTTTTAAAGGAACACAAGTCACCTATAGGTTGGACAATTGATGATATCAAGGGGATCAGCCCTATGATAGTTCAACATAGGATTCATCCGGAAGAGGATTCCAAGACTTCTAAGTAACCACGAGGAGGCTTAATCCGAAAATGAAGGAAGTAGTTAGAGAAGAGGTCGCCAAACTCCCTTGACGCCGGCATTATCTACCCTATTTCGATAGTCAATGGGTTAGTCCATTTCAAGTTGTGCCAAAGAAGTCCGGAACCACGTTGATCGAGAACGAGAACAATGAGTTGATTCCAACCAGGATTCGGGACCGGATGGAGAGTTTGCATCGACATGTGAAGTCGAATAGTGCATCGAGGAAAGACCATTTTCCATTGCCATTTATCGATCGATGTTAGAAAGATTAGCTGGACAAGCTTTTTATCGCTTTCTTGATGGTTACTCGGGATATTTTCAAATCCATATTCACCCCGAGGACCAAGAGAAGACCACATTCACATGTCCATTCGAACATTCGCCACCGTCGATGCCTTTTGGTCTATGCAATGCACCGCCACTTTTCAGCGATGCATGATGAGTATTTTTGACGATTACATGGTGGAGAAATACATGGAAGTTTTATGGACGATTTTTAGTTTTTGGATCATCTTTGAGGATTGCCTACACCATCTCCTTAGTCCTTAAACGTTGTTGCGATACCAACTTAGTTTCAACCGGGAAAAGTGTCACTTCATGGTAAAGGAAGGGATAGTGCTAGGTCACCAAGTTTCAAAGGAAGGAATTCTAGTAGATCGAGCTTAAGATTGATATTATAAAGGATCTACCCAAACCGAGAACTGCCAAAGATATCCGCGGCCTTCCTAGGTCACGCAGATTCTACCGCCGATTTATCAAGGATTTCAAACAGAATTGCAAGACCATTTGGCCACATCCGTTAGGGAAAGATATAGTCTTTGATTTTGATACATGATAACTGTAAAATGAGTAGTTTACCTACGAAATGAACGATGAATCCAAACGTAAGTAAACTAAACTTATCCTTTTACGCGGTCAATTATCAAAGCTTCTACCTCAATGAATTGCACTAAATGGAGTCTTAAGTTCGCTCCACTCCTAGTTCCCTAGCATGGATTGTTTTCTAAGTCTAACTAGTCGCTCTTAAGTCAATGAGAGCTTTTACTTAAATATTATACTACGATACTTAATTAAGATGATTACTAGAAATGAACTACAAATGCTATGGAAATACTATTGTTTGACTCTAGATAAGGAATTAGAGGGAATGAATCCACCTCGACTCTAACTTAATGACCTAGCATAGATTGTGGTATCTCGATTCTTACGTTTTCACGGCAAGAATTCGAAGTCTAATCCCTAGTGTTCATGGCATTTCTACCAAGTACTAACTAGCATGTGAGGTCGCTTTCACCCATTCTCATGGCTTAAACACCACCTTCTATAGTGGAATAGATTCTACAACGCTTCTATACTAAACAACTAAGTTTTCATCAAGGCTTCATCAACCCTCTAATGGAGGTTTAGCCTTGAGTCATCAATCTAACATTTACCATTGAATCTAACTAAACATAATGTGAGAAATTGAGAATTACTTAATTTAGCAATAATGAATCTAATTTAATGGTCGGAATAAAACAATGACAAGAATTGAATTTAGATCTAAAATGGAAATGACAAATTCGAACTTGATAAAAATACTACTTTATTTATCTAATCAATCAAGAACAATGATTCAGAGATTTAATCTAAAACAAGAATTTAAATGGAACTAAAACTTAATTTAATTAATTAAACTAGATCTAGAATTCTATATCTTAATTTAGGTCTAACTAGCTACCATTAACAAAGAGCTAAGCTTTTGTTTTTATACATCCAGATCCAAAATTCGTGCATGGGCTTGGAGCCATGGTTTGGGCCGCAGAATCGTGCCCAAAACCCAATTCTTTTCACCCCAAAAAGGCCTCTTCAGCTGCAGTTGGCTTCCACAGACTTTTCGTCCACTTCTGCTCCTCTGATTGGGTCAAGGCTTGGACCATTGCAAAGCTCTTTTCCGAGCCGGTCGTTTTGACATAAGGTAGGCCTCAATCCGGAGGTCTGAGTCCAAAGATATGGCATTCGAAGTTTTGTTGCCTTTTGCTCCTTTATCTCGCTAAAGTGGCACATTTCTCAAGATAATGGACTTTGAAGCCCGAAATGCATAAAACACGTAATCAAGATTAACTCTTACTTATTATTCACATAATTGGTCTAACAAGATGATTATTAAGGGGTTAAAACTACAGTTTTGGGCTCTTATCAAACCACCCCTCAAAACAAAGATTTTGCTTGTCCTCAAGCAAATATGAGAAATTAGAATAAGTGACCAAAAAAATGGAGTTCTACCTAATCTCGTTTTTCATTGAGTGCGATTGCATTGACCATATGCAACACAGGCCTTTAAACCACTAGGAATTCCCTAGTGGACGAAGTTATAGCCTCGTGAGAGTTTTCCTGAAGGTACTCACAAACTTCATCTATACTACAACGACTAAGAAATAAAACTATTGTTTTCCCCTTCATGCTCAACTATCTATACATCTCTATAGCAATTACATAAGAATAACAGAAAAACCTAAGTTAATATATGCATAATAATCAATCATCTACAATAAACATATAACAATGAGTAATACTATGAAATGTTTAGCGTGTTTGTTTTCGAGAACTCTCGAATAGCGTGCCCTTAAGTAGGTCCTCACATAAATGTCAAGACAAAACCCTCTCGATTTTTCCACTCAGTTTTCATACTCCAAAGCAGTGCAGTGGGCACACTTTACCTTACAATCTCAATGACAACAAGGAAGCCGGGTCGATCAAACACATCCGCCACTTACTATCACACTAACCTATTCCTAATCGAGCTAGAGGTCTTTATTATTAGGTGTCATGGGATTAGGAGATGGTTTAAGAAGGAAGGAAATGGATATTCTAGAGAACAAGTCCTGAGATAATAGAGTCTTCATATTATGTAACTAGAGAAACCCTTGTTAATTACTTTTGTTTCTACACTTTGTTTCCATCCTTAGCCATATTTTTCTTTTCTTTCGCCTTTGACTCCCTTTTTATTCTATTTTTTGGAGTTTTTATTTTTTTATTTATTTTTTTTTTTTTTTTTTTTTTTTCTTTTTTTTTTTTTTTTCTCTTTGGATGGAAACTTTTCTTTATTTTCTCAAGCAACTAACTAATTTTTGTTTACAATGTTTTTTCTTCTTCTTTCTTCCTCATTCTATTCTCGGACTTATTTTAAATTGGGTAGGTTGATTTTTTATTTTGTTTTGTTTTTGTAATGTGGTAAAGGAATTGTGGTTTATGGAAGGCTAAAGAAAGGCTCAGAGTGGCTAACTAGCGGAAAGTAATTCATAGGTTTGAATTTCTGGCTATATCGATCCAAAGAGCGCCTAAATTCTCGCTTTTTAGGATATGGTTTAGTGATCAAGCAAGTGGACGGTGTGATTTCTATCCGGATTTTACTTCTCCCTTGTGTCATTTCTCAAATGTTTCGCTTCATATAAGGCTTTAGGCTATATTCTCACAGATTTGTAGAATAAGTACTCTAGCCTAGATTTTTTAAACTTATCGCTAACAATCATAGATACTCATGTAATAAATTTATAGATAGATGCAAAGATTATTACCTACATATTAACCTAAGTTTCTAACAATTATTCTGATGCAACAGCTACGTGAGACTTCTAGATTGTTAAAAGCATGGAGAAAGAAAACAATACCAATATTCCTAAGTGTATAGCATACTTTTTATTTATATTTTTGAATTTTTGAAATTTTAACTAGAAAACAAGTGCATATTATACATATCTATATCCTAACAGATGTCTTAATTACACGTGTTTCTATGCCCCCCCCAAACAAAAAGCATGCTTTGTCCTCAAAGCGTTTAAATAAAGAGGGTAGGAAAAATACCATTGAAACGCGGGAAATTCATAAACATCTGCAAAACAATGTTAGAACGTACTAATATAGGAAATAAAAACTGACGCAACACTATAAGAGTTCCACCCATTATGGGGTTAATGACTTAAATTGCTTGGGACATAAGCGCACACTAACTTAACTAAAAACTTACCGCACCCCAAAGATTTACTCGCCATCCTCCTCTTCTATATGAGGTTCTTTTCGCGATCCCCGCCATGCCATAACAACTTGCCACGCCTTTACGCCCGGTATCATCAACTAATGCTAACCCTCTAGTGTTATTTGGTCCGATGGGGTGTAAGGAGCAACCAAATGTGGTTGCAGACTCGCCATCCCGCCAAGTCATGGTTCTCGAATGATCTTACCACACGATTGGTAGGTCTCATGATTTCGACCCTTTTCCAACTGCGGTAATCGCGGTACGTATCACGGTAGGCAAGCGCCGCATAAGGCGGCAAACCCAAGACAGCATAAGAAGGTACTTATGCCTCAAGGTATGGGCTCGCTCCAGAGTAGCAACCAAAACTCGGGGAATGTCATACCTACGACGCCCCTCGCCTAAAGCAAGGAAAACGCCACCAGCCGGTATTATTGGCGTATAAACCGCCGTTTCCTAGAATGTTCATCATGATGAACAACATGGTCAGGCCTACATTCAGTGATAGGCTACTGCATGCATGTTATATTGGTCTTGGTCCATGATATTTTAAATACCCTCCCCATAATACTCATGGAAATAGGCATATTCATATAGGTATGAGTTATCTCATCATATATCCCCCGCGGTGCATAGTGGTCGTAATGGCAATCCCAAACCAAAGCTATCAAGTGCTTATTGAATTCCATAGTCGCATTCATCAATAGTAAGGGAAAATTTTTGTTCTCCTTCTTGGGTACAAAAAAAGTAATATTATTATAGAAGAATTCAGTTAGCTTTAGGTGAAAAGAATCGCATCACTCACCGTAAGATGCCGCCATCCTAATCGCAAGATCCGGCCATGAACGATGCTCCATAGGTATAGGTTCCCATCAAGTCTTCAAAAGATCGCTCAGAATGACTATAGGTGGTGTCATCTCAACACTACTTTGTAGAATAGCTGCGAAAACCGGAAGAACCTCGGAAAATCTAAAATTCCCTGTGTTTACTAAAGAGGGCTGGCGCTGCCAGATAGAGCGAAGTCGCGCTTTGGTTTTTGACTTATAGAGTTTGAGCTGGTCGCTGGTCTCTGATTTAAGCGCTGGCATTTCGTGAAATTTTCGATTTTGTTTTGGCGCTGGTCTTTACTGGCGCTGGCGCTGGCTTCTAGTGAATTTTGATTTACAAAGAAGTAGGGAAGTGAAGTCGCAAATTTTGAGCTGGCGCTGCGGAGTGAGTGTAAATTGAGTTTTTCTAAGAAAAAACAAGAAAAACAAGAAAAAGGGCTGGAGGAAAAGTGAAAGATGATTGTGGGGTGTAGTGTGCGTTGTGAGTGTAGTATGATGGAAGTTTAAAATAGGTTCGGGTTTCCAAAACGAATCGGCAAGTTGCCAAATTGTTTTAAGGCCATTTCCTAAAATAGGAAACCGCTAAACCCAAAACGGAAACTATCCATAGCTTTGATTTCCTAACAACCCCGGTATCTTTTACACTTGGTTTAGAATAGTAACTTCTAAACTTTCCTACATATCATGCTACCACTACAAAATTCATAGATATGCCGGTATCGCCTAATTTCAACTTTTACTCCAAGACAAACCTTCGAAAAGATGATCAAAATAAATTATATTAAAATAATATGGAATCCAAACAATCTAAAACAAACAACTTAATATTCAAATCTAACTATCAAGTAAAATTCCACTACAAAACAATAAAGACAATGAAATAAAAGGACACAATTGATGGTGAACACCTAGGCGCAGGAAGAAGATGGTCCCCGAGATGGAGATCGGCTCGTGGTGACGAATGGCTTGAGCCATCCGGCTCGCGGGCAACGACGCCATGCCTCTCGTGACTTCACCGAGACGGACTCATCCACGAAAGTGGCATGCGTCAGAAGCATCTCTATCTGAACAAGCCGCGGCTTCCATCTCGCCTTGAGTACGGCATAATCGGGCTTGGTGGTTATTGTGGATAACCTCCATGTTAGACAAGATATCATCGACCCTTTACGAGCATTTCAACCGCCGAAGGTCCGCTTTGCTTATTTCTCAAGTATAACTGTCTATGTCTAATATCTTCACAGATACGATAACCGCATCGCAAACCAGTTTGCAGCATTATCATTCGCTCTAAATTAGAAGTATGACTATCAAAATTATCCTCAACCAACCATGTCATATCTTCCTTTTCATCATCCGACTCAACTTCCGTCTCTGCAGACAACGGCCAAGTCTTTTGAATGCATTCCTTATAAATACTCGCATTAGAGGGCAATTTGATCTTAATAGGAACAGATCTAGCGACGGCTCTAAATGAGAGCATAATCTTAGTGATCAATACGGGAAGAGGCGCCAGGCTCTTTCCCACTCCTCTAATCACATTCAAAATTAAATCAAGGATGCAGAAATTATACTCCTTCGTTTGCAAATTCCGAGAACGCGCGCATTAATCAAGTCCGATGTCGCCGACTTTGTCTTTTCCCGAGGACGTTCTTACCAATCCACCGAGCGACGTACCGGTTGATTGGTTCTCGTGGTCGCCCCGCTTAACGAATGAGATATCGTATTGTATTCACCCTCTATGACCAGATCTTTCATCAAAACAGAACCGCAGATATACCGGGCTTCCCCGCTTGGTCGTGATCTAGGTTGGTTACTGTGGGTGATTCCTAATAGCTCAGCCAACAACTGTCTCGTAACTTCCCTCCGCGTTCCTGCTATCCTAATGAAAATCCTATTTCCCTCCAGTTCTCGTTTCTTATAAAACTGTTCCACCAAATCATAGTGGTAGGAATCCTCTGTCGAATACCACAGTCCGTTCCAATTTCTCTTAAACATCTCCGCGTCATAAAATGGCGCGAAACTGTCGGAAGCAAACGCGTTTTCCGGCAGAATTCTACGTCGTTGCGCCATTGAAGTTTGGACTGGTTTGGGTTTTGTAGATGGTGGTGGATGCGGGTGGTTTGATGAACTCTAACTAAACCAACAGTGGTGGTTATGGTAGGTACGACGGTGGGTATGAAAACTTGAATTGGTTGGTGGTTTCGATGGTGGGATCGGTTGGAGATTGTGGAAGATTGGTGTTGAGTTTCTATTATGTGCGTGGGTGGTGTTTCTATTTGGATATATTATATTATTTATTATTACTATTATTATTTTTTTTTTATTTTTAGGTTGGTAGGGTTTGGATTTAATTTTGTTTGAAGCGGCTGGAGAAGATGAAGGTCGCGACTTGGTTTTGGAAAGGGGGGCGCGGGCGCGCTCTAGGTGAGCGCGAGTCGGCCCAAGCCCAATTCGTATTTTTCGACTTTTGTCGATTTTTAGCGCAATTTCAAACTAGATTTCCGCCGTTATCGGTCCGATTCTTGCGAATGAGATATGGAAATGATCAGGAGAGAATTTCCAATCCAATGATCCATAAAACACTCGATTCCAACCGGGGGTGACGAATAAGATAGTGGAAAACGCCTCGTAGTGCGTGCATGACGTAAGTTATGCTTAACGAATGAACACTAAATTTGATAACGCCAACCCAAATGAACTATACTAATGGACCTAAACAACACAACTAGAAAGTTCGAGCAATCCGGATGGAAAGACTGATTTCCCCCCCAAACAAATTTTTAACCACAAAATTTGTTTACAACGGGTCGTTTAAAAGTCGATTCCCAAGACTTGTTGGATTGCTATGTCTATGATTTTTATGAATTTTAATTTATTTTTATTTGTTTACTATAAGAAACACTAAAAACAATAAATACATAATTCACTCCATAGAGGAACATGACTCAAAAAATCGAGAAAAACATGCGAAAGTGGAAAACGTGAATTATGTGAAGCTGTGGACTTAGGATCCGTATTTACATACCACACACTCCATAAGGAGGGCCGGTTACCTGAATGGTGTACTTATCAATATATGGAAATTCAAGTAAGTACACCAATTGACAAGGTCATCCTCATAGACGTGGTCCGTAAAAGGACTTCCTCCACATCGGGGACGCCAGTTAAGTGAAAATGTTTTAACCGTTGACCATTAACTTGAAAGGTAATCGTTGTCCTTGGGATTTACCAAGGTAATTGCCCCGTAGGGGGTGACTTCAAGAACGTAGAAAAGGACCGCACTAACGGGTTTTAGTTTCCGGGAAAATATGTAGACGGGAGTTGTAAAGCAAAACCTTTTGTCCGACCACAAACTCTTTGGCGCAAGATATGCTTATCATGAACACGTTTCATATTGGCTTTATAATCCTTCGCGAGATCGTAAGAATCATTGCGGATTTCTTCAAGCTCATTTAATTGTAACTTGCGTTTGACACCCCTCATCAATATTGAAGTTAAGGCTTTTTATAGCCCACGAGCACGGTGCTCTAATTCGATCGCAAATGACATGGTTTCCCAAATACAAGTCTAAAGGGAGACATACCTATAGGAGTTTTGAAAGCAGTTCTATATGCCCATAAGGCATCCGATAGACGCTTCGACCGATCTTTCCTATCGTGGTTTCTCGTTGTTTCTAAAATCTTTTGATTTCCCTATTAGAAACTTCTACTTGTCCGCTAGTTTGTGGATGATAAGGAGTTGCTATTTTGTGTGTAACTCCGCACTTTTTCACTAGGGATGCAACAACTCTGTTGCAAAATGTGTTCCCCATCACTAATGATGGCTTTAGGAATGCCAAACCTACAGAAAATGTATTCTTTAATAAAAATACTACGGTCTTATGGTCATTGCTACGCAAGCTAGGGCCTCTATCCATTTAGACACGTAGTCCACGGCAACTAGAATATAAATATAACCGTGGGAAAAGGGGAAAGGGCCCATGAAATCAATACCCCAAACATCGAAAAATTTCTACTATCAAGATTGGATTTAAAGGCATCATATTACGCCTGCGGATTGCCCAAGTTGTTGGCAACTAATACACGCCTTGCAATGCACTTGGGCATCCTTAAAAAGGGTAGGCCAATAAAATCCACATTGAAGAACTTTAGCGGCTGTTTTCATTCCACTAAAGTGGCCACCACACTCTTTGTCATGGCAGAAGGATAGAACTTCATTATATTCCCACCGGGAATGCAACCATCTAATAATCTGATCCGCACAATACTTAAAAGGTAGGGCTCATCCCAATAGTATATCTTGACTCGGCCAAGAATTTCTTACGCTCATTTCTTGACCAATTATGAGGCATAACATCAGCCGCTAAATAATTTTACGATGTCCGCGATACCATGGTGATGAAAAATAGCATACGATGCTCATCGGGAAAAGAGTCGTATGGACTCGAGAATCACTACTATCGCCATTTGTAAGTCTAGATAAGTGGTCGGCAACCACGTTTTCGACCCCTCTTTTTGTCCTTTATTTCTAATGTGAACTCTTGCGAGGAGAAGAATCCATCGGATTAATCTCGCTTAGCATCCTTCTTTGCAAGAAGGTACCTATGGTCGCATGGTCGTGTAAACTAAAGTTTTAGAACCAACCAAATAAGGACTAAATTTATCTAAAGCATAAATGACAAACTAAGAATTCTTTTTCAAGTAGTTGTATAATTCCGTTGAGCATCGTTTAAAGTTTTACTAGCATAATAAATAACAGTGGACTTATTATCTAGTTTTCGTCCCAAGACAAACACAACCGCGCATAGTCACTAGCATCACACATGAGTTCGAAGGTTTTGACCAATCAGAGGTCAGATAATAGGTGCAGATGGTTAGGGCTTTTAAGGTGTCAAAAGCCTGTTTACGATTAAAATTAAAATCAAAGATTGCATCCTTCAAAAGCAAAGGTTAGTTAAAGGCCTAGCTATTTTCGAAAAATCTTTAATGAACCGCTTTATAAAAACCAAGCGTGGCCTAGAAAGGCTCTAATCTTTACGGACAGTCCGTGGTTTAGGTAGGGTCGCTATCTTATCTAGTTTGGCTTTATCTACTTGATGCCATCACTAGATACAATATGACCTAGTACTATGCCCTTTTTGACCATGAAATGACACTTTTCCCAATTTAAAATAATGCTCTTTTCTTCACACGCGTCAAAACCTTAGACAAAGTTAGAGACAAACATGCGGAAGGAGTCTCCATAGATAGAAAAATCATCCATGAAAACTTCCATAAAGCTCTACCATGTCACTAAATATATGAAGCATACAATCACCGAAGGTACCGTGAGCATTACAAAGGCCAAAAGGCATTCGTTTATAGGCATATGTTCAGAAGGGACATGTGAAGGTTGTCTTTTCTTGGTCATCAATATCAATAATAATCTGAAAATAGCCAGAGTAGCCATCCAGGAAACAATAAAAGGCATGACCAGCCAGACGTTCAAGCATCTGATCTATAAATGGTAAGGGAAAGTGATCCTTTCGTGTCATAGCATTTAAACGTCTGTAATCAATACAGATTCTCCATTTCATAGGACCTTGAGTGACAACGTAGTCACCCTTCCCGTTACGTACCATGGTAATTCCCGACTTCTTAGGAACTACATGAATGGGACTTACCCATTCGCTATCGGAGATTGGGTATATAATACCCGCATCCAGTAATCGCAAGACTTCTTCCCTAACCACCTCTTTCATGGCAGGGTTCAAGCGACGCTGAGGTTCGCGAGAAGTCTTCGCGTTATCCTCCAAATGTATACGATGAGTGCAGACATTAGGGTCGATGCCCTTAATGTCAGCTAAGGACCAACCAATCGCAGACCGATGTTCCCTAATCACCCTTATTAAAGATGTCTCTTCATCTTTAGTTAGCAGAGAAGATATAATTATCGGATGACTACCATCCGGATCAAGTTGTATATATTTTAATTCCGGGGGAAGAGGTTTAAGCACCGGGGTGGGTGGAAAATCAATAGATATTTCGTCCGGGTCCTCATTTTGCATAATGAATACCTGCTCAGGTAGCAAGTCTTCATAATCAGTGTATGGAGCAACCGACGGGTCTACAATTGGTGTGGACTCTAGGATGGTGTTGACTTCCTCTAAGTAGGAGTCATTTACAAAATCTGAAGGTCCCAAGGAAAGGAATTTGTACATATTGTTTTCAGGAAACGTGTTGTTAAAATAATCTTGAGCTAAACTCTCAATCATGCTAACCTCCCCATCTACCGAATCTCGTAACTGTTTCATCATTTTAAAAACATTTACCTCGACAGAAAGATGGCCAAAAGATAAGGACATCTTTCCATCGCGACAATTTATAAGCGCATTGGCGGTTGCCAAGAAGGGCGCCCTAAGATGATCGGGTACAGAGTCATTAGCTTAATATCGATCGAGGATAACAAAATCAGCCAGGATAGTAGAAATCCCGAACCTTAACAAGCACGTTTTTCTACTACACCTTTAGGATACTTAATTGACCGTCCGCTAATTGCAACGTTATTTTTGTAGGTTGCATTTCGTAGACCTATTTGTTTATATAAGTAATACGGGGAGTAAGTTAACACTCGCCCCGTGTCTAATAAAGCGGTCGCCGTGGTGGGAATCTCCTAAGGTGCATTTTACAATGGGATCTAATGACAGGGTCCTTGTACTTAACAATTCCATTATTTTCGGATAAAGTTGGGAACCGCTCGGTTAAAAGCGTCTTTGGGTATGTTCGCTTTACGCCTAGTAGTGCACAACTCTTTAAGAAACTTAGCGTGGTTAGGAAGCTTTTTTAATAGCTTCGAGAAAAGGGAGGTTTATCGTTAGATTCTTGAAACGCGTTCCTAATTTCCTCAAAGTTTGTATCCCTAGTTAGCATGGCTAATTTTTGAGGAACGGTGGTTTCGCTCTATATTTCGCGATATGGCTCTACTTGGTCGTGTAACCTTGGCTTTCGGTTTCTTTGGTTGTGGTTTAACCGGTACCTCTACCATGGTAGGCTCCTCGGTTTCTATTTGGTATCTAGTTCGATATCCGGTGTAGGGAGTACCGATGGGGTAACTATAGGAGCAGCATTACTTTGTTATCAACCACTCTTCCGTAACGGAGAGTGGTGATGGCATTTAGGTCACCTACGATTGTAGTTTCGTACTAGAATTACCGTTTACCTCAAAGGTCGTGGTTTTTGTTTTAGGGTTTGGTATCGCTTGACTTGGAAACACGCCTTTTGGTTGGCTTTCTCTTGGGCTAACTGTTGTATGCCCCGATTTATGGATTGTAAGATCTGTTGGTTTGATTGAGTCATTGTGCGGAAAAGTTGTTGGGTAACTTGTATAAAGGCGCCTATATCGATCCGGTTGTGTAGGTGTAGTAGTCACGGGTGGTGCGACCGAACTATCTCTCGTTGATTATTTATGGGTGGGTTGTGATAGTTATTATTATTAACCGGAACGATACCTCTATTGGTATTATAATTATTATAATTATTCTGACCTTGTGCTTGACCTTGCCTAGGTTGCGCTTGGTTGTTATAATTATTATAATTCCCTTGACTTTGTCCTTGTCCTTGCCTAAGTGGAGCTTGGTTATAATTGTTTGCTTGCCTAACGTTTTGATTATTGTACCCTGGAGGTGTAACTTGTTGATTATTTCTCCAACTGAAGTTGGGATGTTGTCTCCAAGGGGCGTTAGGAATAGGATAGTTATTAATAGAGTAAACATTATCCTGTTCTGGTGGTTGTTGTTCATAAGCTAGAGGACAATAATTGTCAGGGTGCTCTGGACTCAAACAGAAATTACATGGGTTGGAGTTTACATTCATGACGGGGATAGGCTTTTGTTGAACAGAAATAGCCTCTACTTTTTTAGTTAGAGATTCGAGTAAATTTTTAAGTTCTGGATCGGTTTTATTCTCAAACATACTAGCGGGCGTTGGATGTTGAAGAAGAACTAGCGGAGCGGGAATATCATCACTCCCCAATTATTATTCCGTTTAGTTTGGTCTTCTAAAAATTTGTAAGCCTCAGGGCTCCTTTACTTAGGAAACTACCCCATTCATTATGTCAAGGACTTCTTTATGGTGATGTTGAAGTCCTTTGAAAAAGGCACGAACTAACGTGTCTTTTGCTAGGTTATGGTGTGGACACTCTATAAGGAGATCGGTGAAACGATTCCATGCCTCAGAAAATGATTCATGAGGGTTTCGCCGGAAGAAATGAATCTTGGAAAGCATTTCATCCGTCTTTAGGGGTGGGTAAAATGTTCCATAAACAGGTGAACAAGTTTAGCCCACGTGTCCATGAGAATTAGGCTTTGGGCGTTAACCAAGACGCCGCCTTATCGTCTAATGTGAAAGGAAATACCCTTAGTTTAATCTGTTCCGTACCAACCGTAGGATGGTGGAATGTTGTAAGGACTTGTTCAATCCTACGCGATAAGCCGATAGGGTTTTTCATGGTCTAACCCATGAAAACGGGTAACAATTAAATATATTTGGGGATTGAAAATCCCCGTTGGGTCTGCTAGAACGATGCAAGACTTAGGGCTATCGCTCAAGGCTTTGTAAAAGTCGGAGAGAGGAGTCTCTCTTTCTTCACCATTATGTCGTATGGTGTGTGTGATAGTAGTTAGAGGTGTCGTGGGTGGTGTACTAGATAGACTTGTTTGTTGTGGTGTAATTACGTTTGTTGTTTTGTTCGACTGCGGACCTTAATCTCATGCAAGACTAAGTTGCTTAACTAAACATGCAACACTCCAAACAATTTCGATATACTAGTAGAAAACCTCTAACTGGAAATGCACGGTATGGAAGAAAGGAATACCGATAAGCGTCCTTGCTTCGCTTTATGAATAGCGCCTTGTATACGCGTGTTGTTGTAATAAGAGATTAGAACACCGAAAAACTTGACAATTCCAAGTTTAACTCAAACTGTGGAAATCCACGAATTCGAGGAGGAGGCGCTATCTTCTTATCTTGGGCGCTCAAGGCAAAGTCGAGCTCGATAAGATAGCGGGTCGCGCTCTCTCTTTTGAAGCGTGGCCTTCGATGTATAAGCGAAGTCCAAGAAGATAGCGGTCGCTCTCTCTTTGAAGGCTGTGGCCTTCAGTCTTTTTTTCTGAATTTTTCAAAACTGAAACGGCAACCACAGTATGAATCAAACAAGGGTGGGCGGGTGAAATGGGACTTAAAAATAACTAATTATATTATGAAAACAATGCTAAAGTGCAACTAAGATGGCAGCGGCGCCATTTGATAACTGTTAAAATGACTAGCTTACCTACGTGATGAACGATGAATCCAAACGTAAGTAAACTAAACTTATCCTTTTACGTGTCAATTATCAAAGCTTCTACTCTCAATGCGAATTGCACTAAATGGAGTACGAAGTTCGTTCCACTCCTAGTTCCCTAGCATGGATTGTTTTCTAAGTCTAACTAGTCGCTCTTAAGTCAATGAGAGCTTTACTGAAATATTATACTACGATACTTAATTAAGATGATTACTAGAAATGAACTACAAATGCTATGGAAATACTATTGTTTGACTCTAGATAAGGAATTAGAGGGGAATTGAATCCACCTCGACTCTAACTTAATGACCTAGCATAGATTGTGGTATCTCGATTCTTACGTTTTCACGGCAAGAATTCCGAGTCTAATCCCTAGTGTTCATGGCATTTCTACCAAGTACTAACTAGCATGTGAGGTCGCCCACCCATTCTCATGGCGAAACACGACCTTCTATAGTGGAATAGATTCTACAACGTTTCTATACTAAACAACTAAGTTTTCATCAAGGCTTCATCAACCCCTCTAATGGAGGTTTAGCCTTGAGTCATCAATCTAACATTTACCATTGAATCTAACTAAACATAATGTGAGAAATTGAGAATTACTTAATTTAGCAATAATGAATCTAATTTAATGGCTGGAATAAAACAATGACAAGAATTGAATTTAGATCTAAAATGGAAATGACAAATTCGAACTTGATAAAAATACTACTTTATTTATCTAATCAATCAAGAACAATGATTCAGAGATTTAATCTAAAACAAGAATTTAAATGGAACTAAAACTTAATTTAATTAATTAAACTAGATCTAGAATTCTATATCTTAATTTAGGTCTAACTAGCTACCATTAACAAAGAGCTAAGCTTTTGTTTTATACATCAGATCCAAAATTCGTGCATGGGCTTGGAGCCATGGTTTGGGCGGAGAATCGGCCCAAAACCCAATTCTTCAAATTCAAAAAGGCCTCTTCAGCTGCAGTTGGCTTCCACAGACTTTTCGTCCACTTCTGCTCCTCTGATTGGGTCAAGGCTTGGACCATTGCAAAGCTCTTTCCGAGCCGGTCGTTTTGACATAAGGTAGGCCTCAATCCGAGGTCTGAGTCCAAAGATATGGCATTCGGAAGTTCTGCTGCCTTTTGCTCCTTTATCTCGCTAAAGTGGCACATTTTCAAGCAAGATAATGGACTTTGAAGCCTGAAATGCATAAAAACACGTAATCAGTATTAACTCTTACTTATTATTCACATAATTGGTCTAACAGTATGATTATTAAGGGGTTAAAACTACAGTTTTGGGCTCTTATCAATACATCATGTGTTGAAGCTTTTATGAAGATAAAGGAAGCACTCACTTCAGCACCAATCATTCGTGCACCCGATTGGAGCCAGCCATTTGAAATCATGTGTGATGCATCTGATTATGCTATAGGAGCCGTTCTAGGACAAAGAGACAAGAAAGTGCCATATGCAATCCACTATGCTAGCAAGACTCTAAATGGAGCTCAGATTAATTATTCTACCACTGAGAAGGAACTCTTAGCCGTCGTCTATTCTCTTGACAAATTCCGACAATATCTGATAGGTTCAAAGGTGATTGTCTATACTGACCATGCTGCCTTGCGTCATTTACTCGCTAAGCAGGATGCCAAGCCAAGATTGATCCGATGGATACTACTTTTACAAGAATTTGATTTGGAGATACGTGATAAGAAAGGAACAGAGAATGTCGTTGCTGATCACCTTTCTAGATTGCTAGTGGAGAATACGGAAGACAATTTACAAATCTGTGAGACTTTTCCTGATGAACAGTTGTTCAGTATATCGAAGTGCCATGGTACCAGCCACATTGCAAATTATCTTGTGACCGACAAGGTACCATCACATTGGAGCAAGCAAGAAAAATATTTATTCTACTCAAAGGCCAGATATTATTTTTGGGATGATCCATACTTATTCAAGAAGTGTTAGGATCAAATTATTCGATGATGCATCCCGAGGTGGAGCGAGAATCCATTCTATCATTCGTCATGATCAGCCTTGAGGAGGACACTTTGGCCCATAACGTTACTACTGCACAAAGGTATTACAAGTTTGGATTCTATTGGCCTACTCTTTTTAAAGATGCAAATCTTTATTGCAAAGCATGTCCGAGATGCCAATTTCTGGGTAAAACCTCGAAAAGGTTCGAGTGGCCTCAACAACCGATCCTTATCTCAGAAATCTTTGATGTATGGGGTATAGATTTCATGGGACCATTTTCTCTTTCTTTTTGGTTACACCTACATTCTACTTGCTGTGGACTATGTTTCAAAATGGATTGAAGCAGTTCCTACGAAGACCGCCGATCATAAAAAAGTCGCCGTGGACTTTCGAAGAAGAACATTCTACCAAGATTTGGAACACCGGAGAGCCATCATCGGTGATAACGGTTCTCACTTCAGAACCGTGTATTTGGGAATCTTATGGCAAAGTATAAAGTAATTCACAAGCTAGCTTTACCATATCATCCTCAGATTAATGGTCAAGCAGAAGTTTCGAATAGGAAATCAAGAGTATTCGGAGAAGACGAGAAATCCATCTAGGAAAGACTGGTCTCTTAGACTCCAAGATGCACTATGGGCATCTGGAACAACATTCAAAACACCCATAGGGATGTCGCCCTATCGCTTGGTATATGGAAAAGCGTGTCATCTACTGTTGAGTTAGAACATAAAGCATATTGGGCAGTGAAAGAGATGAATTTCAACCTAGATCAAGCAGGAGAAAGGAGGAAGCTTCGGATCAGTGAATTAGAGGAATTGAGAAGTGATGCTTATGATAAGTCGAGGATTTACAAGGATAAGACTAAAGCATTACATGATAGAAGAATTCGAAGAAGAGAATTTGAACACAGACGAAGGTTCGGGTCTACAACTCTCGTCTAGAAATTTTCCCTGGAAAATTTGAGATCTAGATGGGCCGGGACCGTTTATAGTAAGACATGTCACACCTTTTGGAGCTATTGAAGTAGAAGACATAAAGAGAAGGACTCGTTTCAAAGTCAATGCTCATCGACTAAAGCCTTTTCGGGAGTAACCTATTGGAGACGTGGAGGCCATTTTTCTCAAGGATCCGGTTTATCGGACCAATTGTTGCGGAAAATTGGGGTAAGTTACCTACACACCTTAAAGATTACATTCTATGTCTTCTTGAACCTGTTACTCTATCTAGTTTAAGTTTTTGCATGAGGAAGCCAAGCCGTCGTAAGCTTGACTCCTTAGGATCTCATTAGTATAAGTGCCAGCGATAGCCGGGCCCTCGATTTTTCATAACTTTGTCCTTTCTTCGAGAGGAGTTGCAAGCGCCGAGTCAAAGTCTCATAACTCTAGTAGACCGAAAGTATAAAAAATGTCTATAGGAAGTAAGCATGTTGTTGAGAGATCAGTTTTGGAATGGGAATTCTAGTCTTGAGGATCGACTTTAAAAGACTCACATTATGTCTTGAGGATCGACTTTAAAAGACTCACATTACGTCTTGGGGATCTGACGTAAAAAGACCTAAAAATTTGTTTCTTGAACTAATTCGATATTCGGCATCAATGGTAATATCCTACCTTTTTTCTCATCCATTTCATTTACTTCTTTATACATTGAGGTCAATGCATGCATAAGTAGGGGGAGGGTGTACTTGAGAAATGAATTTGAAAATTAGTTTTCAAAACAAAAATATTTTTGTTTCTATATCAGTAGCATGAGAAAAATGAATTTTAATGATGAGTCTGGGATATATATTCTATACTGCTTAGTGTTGAGTTTGATAGATAGTTGATATTATTGATTTCATTACCGCTTAGACTATTTATTATGCTTTCGGACATAGTTCTTATTGATAGAATTCTTTATCAAGGAATCACTATAATACTTGGTGGGTTTGTGTACTTTTGCTAGAAAGAGATTTAAACCCCTAGTAAACTTGAAGTAGATTTTTAGACTTAGCCCGTGAGACTTGAGCTTTATACCCATTCTTTGGAGAGTTCTTATTTAAAAAATCGAAGTCTTAGTGACTCAACATCTTTCAGTTCTTTATGTCGTTGTAATATAGTCTCATTATTCGTTAATTTGGTTAATCACGAAGTGACATCAACTGGGGAGATAGCCATTAGGTCTTGTAGTCTATTCGAAATAGAGTATCATACTGATAAGTCAAGTAGTGAACCCATTCAGCCTTTATCCCACCTAGTAGGACCATCATGTTAAACCCTTTTTGAGCCTTACAATAAGCCATTTTCTTTCATAAAACCTTTACCCGTCACCCAACTCCAGACAAGGAGTATAGCCAAAATCTTTATCAGCCATACCCATATGTTTCTGAGAATACGAGGGGCACAAGGAGGAAGAAAGACCACAAAAGGAAGATTACAAGGAAATATCAGAGAGATACAATGAAGTCCATCATTCTGTTCAAAGTGAAAGAAGCTAGTGGAAAACAAGCATATCCAGTACTAATCAAGGATATACCACTGAGCTTTAAAAAAAAAAAAAAAAAAAAAAGTTGAACAGAATGGATGGAAAAGCTAAGATAAAGGAAGAATTTTCTCTGCAATACAGAATTTGAAGAAATCTTCCAAAGAAAGAAGCAAAACCCTTAGTGTTTTCAGAAACAACCTTAGAATCCTTTTTACCTTTCCTTCATAAACCAATACCCAAGCCAAGTTACAACCCATGCCTTATCATTACAGTATGGTACGAAGTCTAGAATAGGTGAGAGGATGCTAAAGTGAAGGACCCGACACTTCATATGTGATTGACATTCTTTCCATGAGACTAATTTTATTCAGAAGTCTGTTTTTCAAGGTAGTATGTGGGATGTTCGTATGCATTATTCTTTTCCCCACATACATGAGGTAAAATAATAGACCATCTTCTGAGAGATTCTTTTCTGAGAGTATGACCGGTGAGGATTGAAAGTCGAGATTATCTACCTATGGTAAACTAGGGATTCCGTTTCTTGGATAGGAGAGTATAGGAGATTGACTAAGTACACACATAAGCCTTGATTGAGAATTTTGTCAATTTTTACTATCTCCCATCATAATCTATGAGTCTTTGCAGAAATGTAGTTAGCAATGGAGACCGCCTATTATTGGGGTAAGCACTAAGTGGGTAAGGAATTTTCTCTCTGAAAAATACTATCATTCTTAAACATGCTATTGATTGATTTTGTGGGTATATCACTGAAAACCCTCACGAGACTATAACTTCGTCCCTTTTGGGGAACTTAAAGGTTTAAAGCCTTGTTGCATATATGGTAAATGCAATCGCGATGCCCGCTGAAAATGAGTTAGGATTTTATTTTTGTTATTAGGATGTGATTTTGATCACTTATCTATTTTTATCTTATTTGCTAAGAGACTAGCAAAAGGCTAGTTGGGAGTTGTGATAAGTGCTCAAAAAGTGCTATTTAACCCTCGATTATGCCTCTTGTTTAGCCATCTTAGTGGACTAATAGTGTTTATAAGTTGTGTTTTAAGATTCTACAGGTGAAAAAGAGAGTTTTGTAGAATATTAGAGAAAATGGGGTAAAACGAAGCAATTCAGAGCATCAATGATCACATGGGAGGTCCGTGGACAATCATGGAGAAGGCCAAGGAATTGGAGCTATTAAATATGCGACTTGGACCTATTTTAAAGTCTATTTGGAAGCCCAAGACCAAAGGATTCGTTGCTTGGACCAAAGCCCCTTAAAAGAGGATAGAAGGATAGAAGCGTAAGAGAGAAAATTGGCTTATGTGTGGGACGATGGATCGAAAGCGTCAGGACGATAGATCGAGCATCAGATGCATTGATTAAGTCAGGGGACGATGGATAATGCGTCAGACGCATGAATCATTTCTTGTAGCCAATTCCTTCTCAGTTTTGAAGACGAAGTCGGACTCTGAAAGAAACCTATTTGTATTAGGAAACAAATGACGGTTTGGAATGCTTCTAGAACTCATTGTAACCCCTATAAATAGAGGACCTAAGTGCCTCATGTAATTTGCCAATTCACTTATATTCTTGTCTCCAGAACTTGAGGCAGAGAGAGATTAATAATAAAAGATCGGTTTTAACTAGCTGAGTCTTAATAAATTAGTCTTTCTAGTCTTATGTTCTTCAACTCTTCTTCTTCTCGTTCTTCGTGTTCTTCCTTCTATATGGAAGGCTAATCTTCTCCTTCAAGGGAGGAGATGAAGCCGATGCTTAAGGTTTAATGATTCTTCTGGTTCATGGTGTTCTTCAATCAGGTTAGTTCTTTATGTTTGTAGTTATTAGTTCCATTGCCCACACCAGGGGATGGAAGTATAGAATAGGGTTTATGTTTTGCAATATTAATATCATGCTAGTGTTCTTTACTTTTCTTCTAGTAGTGTAATTCTTTAGAGTTAGGGAAGTATTCTTTGTGTTGCCTTAGAAGGGGTAGCTCAGGGAGTGGTTGCCTAGGGGAAGTGTTCTTTGTGTTTGCCTTAAGTGGTGATTCATTGAATGGCTGCCCTATTAGGAAGTACTCCTTGATGTTGCTCTTGGTAATACATTGAATGGCTGCCCGAGCTTACATAAAAGGAAAGAAGATATTAATAGCATAAACATAAGAACAACCTTAAGTAGAGTTAATTGTTAACGATGTTTTAGATCGAAGAGGCATCGGCACTTGCTCGATTGCCTAATTGTAGTCTACTTGTAAGAACAACCATGAAGCAGAAGGTCATAGATTAAAAGTATTGGTGGATTCTAATCTCTTGAATTCTCTCTCTTATAAATTCTCAATAGTTTAGTTAGTTTAGCTTAGTTTAGCATTAGAATCTACAATCTCTACAATATTAGTTTTTAATCCCTCAAACCCCCTTTCCAGTCCTGTCCTTTATATAAACATACACTTAAAAGTGGAACGATACCCTACTCATCCTTTACTTATTGAGGGATAATTAGGTTTTGATACGCTTCTCTTTTGTTCAACGATCATCATACTTCTACATCATCTATACCACATCTAATACACAAAAAGAGGTAGGTCAAAGGGCCATCTGATGAATATAGTATAACACTTTTTAGCTGTTTTAATTTGCGCTTCCGCTTACAAGAGCACGCCACCACCCGCCTCATTTTTTGGCGCATATGTGCAAGAGCTAACTCTACCACCGTCTCTGTTTTTTTCAGCATCATATCGTATTCATAGTCAAATATATCCAGCTTGCCATAGAGAATATCTAACTCCATCCTGCCTTCCGGACCCATTTCCTTCTTCAACTTAGTGATGGACAATAATATTTCTTCTAAAGTTTGCACACACCGATTTGGTGGAAGAGATGACACGAAAGTACTCAACATTTCCATTGTGTTTTTTGCACTTCCATTATGGGTACATGAAAGTACAGAATCGGTCGTGTAATTAGATATCATACTAGTTTAGGGCGTTGAAAATGTTGACCTCTAATTTATTCCACAATAGGACGTCGGACCCACTTGCTGATGTCAGCCAAAAAACATACACTTACTATGCTGCCCTTTTGCCTTTCTCTTGTTAATACCGTTTTACCTTTTTTTCCAACAGGTGTAATTACCTGCTCAACCTTTTGTACCTTTTCTTATTAAGACTTCATCTTCTTCTCTCTCTAGCCATCTTCTGTACTTGGTTAGAAAAGAGGACTTCATCTTCAACTCCCTCTTCCACGCATTCCAATGAAGTTCATTTCATTTCCCTCTCTTTTCCCTATAGTTCCTGCCAAGTTGTCCCCGGCAGCGGCGTCATTTGATTAAGTTGAATTAGTGGTGTGTAAGGTTGTTATTCATCTTAAATTCTTAGGTTAGAGGAATGGTTGGATAGATAGAAAATACTCTTTCTACTATTTTCTAGTATCTCTTACTTTTTTGTTCCTAAGTTTTAATGGTGGAAACACTAGTTATTATCTTAAACTTGTTGAAATCTTAAACACATTCAATAGAGAAATATGGAATGAAATTCGTTTTTATGATTGTCTTAATTACAAAGTTATACTCATTTGAACTTGTCAAATGAGTATGACTTGTGTTTGTGGGATTAATCAATATGAGATAAAGCTCACAGGGCATGTGGAAGGGGACAATTACTACATACTAAGCAATATGGACAACTATTAATAGGCGTGTTTACTTAGTCAATGTGGTGATCTTGGAACATGGGAGCACCTCCCCTTCAACTTTTCTCTAGTAGTTTCTAGCATGTCAACTTCTTATCTTTGATTCTTTTTTAGAGTTTAGATTTTATAAGGATATAGGCTTTCTGAGTTTTCACTAAAATACACATAAATGCTAAAAAATGTAAATGATTCAATGGTTCAGGATTGCATGCATTCCTGTACGTCGCAAATGATCTCAACAAATTCCAAATAATTGCTAACGTTTTTTTTTTTTTTTATGTGTTAAATTGACAATTTCTCCATAAGATCGAACTTATGTTAAGGGTCAATTCTATTAATATGAGAGGAGGCTCAGGAGAGAAATTGGGGTGGAATAATCTCAACATTCCCCCTCAGCGGGACATGCGGGAAATAAACATAGGTGAGCATTTTTTTTTTATTTTTTGTGCAACTTTCATCTGGCAAGACTTGAACCTAATACCATGTTGTGAGATGCTAGGAGAATCATAACAACATCATAGTACTAAAGGTCTTCATGTATTTGATGAAGAAGAAGTTAAAATAGAGGCTAGAGAATTAGGGTTCTTATACTTAATTAATGTTACCATACACTAAGTTACATATAAATAAGTCTAATACACGAAAATAGGAAACACTAAACACGGTCCGTTCGACAGATCGACCGATAGGCATATATATAATAACTACCATCTGAGATGATAGGCACACTGTATACTTTAACACCCTTTCAAACCTGGAACATAGATATCACTCATGCCCAGCTTGCTGCAAAGATGAGTAGATACTGGACGAAACAGTGGCTTGGTGAGGATATTTGCCAACTGATTATTGGACACAACATGAGGAGTCGATCTGTATCTCCTTAGTTTCCACTTTGTGCCTAATATAATGACAATCCACCTCGATGTGCTTTGTCCTCTCATGAAATACTGGGTTGGAGGCAATATTAATGGCTGCCTGATAATCACAATAGAGTGGTATAGGCAACTAAACTGAGAAACCCAAATCATGTAACAGATTGCATACCCACATTAATTCACCAGTACCTTAAGCCATAGCCCTATACTCGGCCTCTGCACTGGACTTGGCAACAACTGTTTGCTTTTTGCTTTTCCAGGTGATCCGCTAACTACTAAAGGAAGGGCTTTTTGTGTCACTTTTTTAAGTAACACAAAAAGTCACTTGTGTTACTTTTGAAATTAATTTTGAAGTGACCTAACAGCCCCCGACACATAAAGTTTAACCTAAAGTGACACAAAAGTCTTACTAAATGTGTCATTTTTTGTTAATAAAATGACACTAAAGAATAGCCTCTTGTATCACTTTTAAGAAGGAGTGTCACAGGGCTTGTCAAAAGTGACACTAGTTGTATCCCTTTTGAACCAGAGTGAGACATAATTTCGTCATAAGTGACATATTAAGTATACTAGTTGTATCACTTTTGGACCAGAGCGAGACATAAGTATGTCAAAAGCGACACATTAAGTACAATAGTTGTATCATTTTTGGACTAGAGCGAGACATAAGTATGTCAAAGACGACACATTAAGTATATTAGTTGTGTCACTTTTAGACCAGAGCGAGACATAAGTACATCAAAAGCGACACATTAAGTATAATAGTTGTGCCACTTTTGGACCAGAGCGTGACATAAGTACATAAAAAACGACACAAAAACCACCCCACTTCTTGTGGCGCTTTTGGGAATCAACTCCATATAACTCATATGAAAAAGAAAGTGACACATAAGAGTGGTAAGTTATGACACTTTTAACATATATTATGTCGCTTTTCCCAAAAGCGACATTAATGTACATATTTTTTTTTTTAAAAAAAATCTCATTTTTTATTCGACCATACTACTCTCAACCTGCATCCTGTATGTCATAACCAAAATCTCATTAACCTGCTTTATGACATACACAACATCCACATTATCAAAACATGACAACCAAAATTACATTAACCTGTTTTATGATGGAAACATCCACTCGAGAAAAAAAATACAACATTCAAAACAATTAACTTCTATTGATTTTATCGATCAAACAAAGTATTTATCATCTAGTTTGACTCCCAACAAAATAAGTCATTCCAATACCAAAATAATCATAATAAAGAAAACAAAAAAAAATTACATAACGCGAACGCTGTCCTAGCTATATCTTAACTTGTTGTGCGCACTACCAACACCAAAAAAACTTAGCTGCCATCTATTCATCTGTTAATCGATCCATGCACTCGCAACACGAAGTCCTCGTTCCACAAAATTAAAAAGTAAGTGAATCAATAAAGGTATGGTATATTGCACAAGTAAGAAAAAAAATCGATAAGAACAGTATACGTTAGAGCATCTCCAATGGAGGGTGTATATATACACCTCCACATAAGTGCCACATAGGTGCCACTAGGATTTTATAACCCCTCTTACACAGTAATAGTTTCCACACGCAAAATGGTATCCAATGCAACAAAGCTTATAAGTTTGTAAAATTAAAAAACTGAGAAAAGACAACGGTCAAAGTCGTTCACAAATTGGTTTAACTAAAAAAGAAATAAAACGCACGTCACTTCGAGTAACATCCGTGGACTTGAAATAAAACACACGTCACTTCGAGTAACGTCCATGGTTAACTAAAACTAACGCAACCAATAAATGACAGTCTTTGCCCGTCGCAAATGTTACAATTCTCAAAAAACAAAAAATAGACGTGAGTTTATGTGAATGTTACAATTCTCAAAAAACAAAAAACAGACGTGAGTTTATGTGAATGTTACAATTCTCAAAAAACAAAAAACTGACATGAGTTTATGTGATGTCCGAATTTTGTTTTAGTTGGGACGTTAGTTCAAGTGACGCCTGAGATGTTTATTAACTAATAGCAGGATGGGGAATTCCCCACTCCCTCTATTAACTATTAGCTTATCACCTGAGATTTACACCCCCCATTGGAAACAAGTTTTTGACATTTAGAGTGTAAATCTTACACTTTAAACAATTTCCACCCTCCATTGGAGATTCCCTTAGCAAGAGAGTACTTAGATAAAAGTGAATCCATAAAAGTATATTGCATGTGCAACAAAAAAATATATAAGAAAAGTTTACGTAAAAGAAGGGGAAAATATGGAAGGCCACTTACCCAAATTAACTACTTAGATAAATACTTGTATTAAGTCAATGAATTCAAGACAGAGTTCTAGTAACTCTTCTTGATAGGCACTCCAGTATCTGTTCAACAAAAAATATATTATAAATATTATGATAAATGACTAATACAAACAATGCATTGCCCACCTTATTTATACATGAACCAATTTATCAGATTGTGAAAAGATGACAACTTTATAGTCACCTTTTTGAGTGGTGGACTAAGATTCTCCACTAAATCCCACATAAAGTGCAATACATAATATTTGTATACAACCACAAGCATAGAAGTAAGGCAAAGGAAGAAAGTAAAGAAACAACACGTACTTGTCAAATATAAAATAAAACTTACTTGTAAAAGCACTTGTAATCTGTGGAAGTGCTGCAAAATGAATAAACGAAAACAAATAAAATGAATATCTCTTTAGTACAACAAAAACTGAAATAGCAATACCACCATAAAACAATTATCATGGCACGAAAAAGATTTGGTACGAACATGCAAAGCGTAAGTCATGGAAAAACATACAACAATACTCACAAGAGTAGTCCCCATCTTGTCATGCACGTACCACGAAAATACCCTAGTCAGATGGGAATGCCTACAGGGTCTAGGTCAGCCAAAATTCGTGGGTGGTTGTACTTTAAACACGGTAAGATATAAGTTCCAAATTCGGCCTGTGATTCAACAATTCAACCAAAGACATAAATGTATATTGGGATCCCATTGCTACCTAGTTATAACCCAACATCCATGACAATGTTTCTAGTTATCAAAGTGCCTGAGACAAAATCATTCCTAAAATAGTGACAAAAAGCATAATATGTACTAGTGACAGCACAGATTGATTTCTACAAAGAAAATACATGGCTTCAAAGAACACTGCACAAGATAGCCTCAAACTTTAAATGACCACATGTCAACACTAAATTCCACAAGGTTTTAATCTGAAGGATGTTCCTCATAATCTGTGCATCCACGTTAAGCGTCTTACATAGAAATGAAGGATTTACATACTTCTTTGAAAATTTCAAAATCAATAAAGAAAGTGAGCAACAAATTACCTCCATAGTTGTTACAAACAAAAGAAAATAATCTTTAACTAACCAAGCTGCCAGCCAGAACACCATCAAAATGAACAAATGGTGAGGTACAAGATCCCACCAGGCCACCTTTCCTATCTATCTTCCATATTAAATTAGCGTTGAGGTACTGGCCGGCTAAATGAACAAATAACACATGTAAAGGAGACCTGTTAAATTAAAACTAAACTATCAAAATGTACACTACCAAAGAACACATGTAGTTTAATAGTTGTAACATATCCTATAGTTGGTTCTTGCAAAAAACTGAAAAGAAAGCATCGCACGATTCATTGCTTCACTCATGTTTCAATGGGTTTTCAACGACTTGCAAGTTCAGGTAGTTAACTTATCACTTTGTTCGTACATATGTCATTATACAATATATATAGTACAAAAGATATGAACTAAAAGATGTAGTAGAGAGGAGACAAATATACTATAAAAGCATACTACTGCATGTTTTCACGAAATCAGGAGTTATGTCCATGTCTTCATATCCATACATCCAAATTAATGATTAGCGGTGACAAGAACAATGCATTTACTGGAAATTATATACTCACTCATTCACACGTTTGACAAGTGTTAGTCGTATAATTAAAGCTACCTTGTTTTTTCTTATCATTAACAATATATTCCTACCAAAACACCCTCTAAAAGTAAACAAGGTGGACAGACCATACATACAATGAAGGTGGACAAACCATATCGCAGTAATACCAATATAATAAATTTCAAGGAAGAGATGTTTAAAGTCATCTTATAGAGCAATAACTCGGGTTGTATACAATTTACAGTATTAATCATTGTATGGATTAATAGAATGAATCAAAGACCAATATAACTTTGTTATCATTTAAGATAACATGGTTGAGAGACAGAGACTACCTATGTTATGCCAACCTCAGGCATACTAAGCAAACATTTTCTCAGAAACTCATTTGATGAACAAGCATTGTTTGTAGTAAATATGCTACTATTAACTACTTAATTGTATTCAAAGCTAGAAACCACTTAAGCCAACCTCATACTCAGACTACAAAATTATATCTAGGATTTTAAATTGAGTACAGAAAAACAATCCAGGATCAAATAATTAAAAAATAAACAGCCAATCAAAAAAATTGAAAAATAAACATATATAAGGACAGAAAATGCCCAAAAAGGGAACCGATCGAATTGAAACATAAAACATAATTACCAGTCACCAAATCCTCCATGAGACCAGCATAGCCATTCCTACCATAGCTTCTGGTTCCTGCAACAACGCATCCAGTAACCCATATCTTTTGCTTCCTCCCATAGCTTTCACTTCCTGCAACATCACATCCAATAATCCCCAATCTTTAATAGCAAGATAAAAGCTTGTACGCCACCTTCAACTTCTAATTGGGAGGGGGAGAGAAAGATAAGAGAAAGAGAAAGCTTCTAACAATAAATTCTAAGAATTAAAATTGAAAACTTATTTCTTCCAATTTTAAAATAAAACCCTAGAAAAAAAATCAGTGCTTCAAATAAAATATTTACTTTACTTACCTTGTTAAGGTGAGAAATAGAAGGAGAAAGAGGGGAAAAAAACATAATAAAAAGGTAAGTGGCGGTGAGGGACGAAGCTAGGTGGTGGCGGGGGTTTAGAACTGTCCAGTAGTTTGTTTGTTTTTTTTGTTGGAAAGGCAAAGTGTTCTACAATATCTTTATATATATATAATAGCAATCCCTTTTCAAGCTCTCTGAAGCTATCCATAGGAGGGAGATTACGAAAAAAAAGTGGAGAAAAAAACTGTGATAGATGTCTACCCCTTAGAATTAGAATGGAAGGTTAGCTAAACCGGGCCTCAAAAACCCATGATTCAATTGTACGCCATCCACCCCGAAAGCCCTAAACTCTCTTTATATATATATATATATATATATATATATATATATATATATATATATATATACAGCCCGGCTCCTAAAAGGACCTTAAATAAGTACCAAATCTAAAACACCCACAACTTCACCTACAAAATTATTTAAACTCTAATCTTTTGTGCATATGATCTGCTAACTGTAAAAAACATCTCTACAAAAATTCAACTCGTTTGACAATTTTTAACACTAGCAAAAGATGAATGCAAAAACTAGACATTTCTGGACCTTTATATATATATTCAAAAGTGGAAAACAATTTTATCTAAGTTAAAGGATATCAAACGAGTTGAATTTTTGTAGAAATGTTCTTTATGGTTAGTAGATCATATGCACAAAATATTAGGATTTAAATCATTTTGTAGGTGAAGTTGTGGGTGTTTTAGATTTGGTACTTATTTAAGGTCCTTTTAGGAGCCGGGATATATATATATATATACAATATCACGCCCAAACAATCTCAAAGTTAACAATCTGTTTTGGTCTTCTTCCTCTTAATTCATTTTTTGGTACATCTTCTCCTCATCTCAAATCCAAATTGTTTTTTTGGTAGAAAAAATTAATCTACATATTCTCCTCCTCTCAAATCCAAGTTCCAAAACCCCAAAACTTTCGCCTTTTAATTCTTTGAGTCTCCAGATTAAGAATTGAGTCTGCCTCTCCAAGGTGTGCATTTACTCTGATCGACACTTTGGATCTCCGACAAAATTAAGAACTCGCAACCAGGTATGTCTTAAACTCTTAATCAATTTCTCCGAATTCTTTCCACTTAATTTATGGGATTGGGTTTTTTTTATTGAACCTTTACCCCATTTTGGAATTTAACGATTTTAAATCTAATGATATGCATTTTGATACTAATGATTTTTTTTTTTTTTTTTCAAGAATGACTGTTTATTTTCTGATTCAGTTCTTCTGCCTTGCTCTCATTGGGTAAGCTCGATTTTTCATGAAAACAAAATGCTACCCAAAAAAATAAGATTTGTTATATTAACTAAATGAATTGAATTGTTTGATTCTAGAATAACTGCAAATCGACGATTCTACTTGATAGGATTGGACAACACTTCACCAACTTTTGCTTCAGCCATACAGAACTCAGTTACAGCCTTAACTTTTGTCATGGCTGTTGCACTTAGGTGAGTACGTGACACTCTAAATTGTTGTTCACTCTTATTATAAAGAACGTCATATTAATACTCTAAATTGTTGTTGTTGAAGAAACTTATGCTCCAGATTGGGCTTTGTTAAACACTTCATAATTTCTATTGAAATCAGATTTTATAATACCGTATGGTAATTTCATCATGTTTTAAAGTGAAGGTAAAGCAGTTGGTTTGGTTTGATGTATGAACTATGAGCTATTGATTCATGACTGCACTTCCAATAGCATGTTAGTATGTACAAGTCATTTTGATTGCTCTTTTTTCTTACATTTATTTTCTATTGAACTTTTTTTAATCAGTTGATCATTTTAGATCAATAATGAGTTGATTACCTACATAGACTATTGATTCCATAATCTTCGGGAGCAGCTTGCTTGACTTGGGTAAAAACACTTCTCTCTCTCTTCTCTCATCGTCATCACTGAAGAAAAAAAAGAAAGCCTCTCACACATTTATCTCTTGTTGCAACTCTCTCAAATGGTTTCAATGTCGGCAAGTTTTATTTCACTCTTCAAAACCCATTAATTTTCATCTATGTAAGTCAAAGAAATAAACAAAAGTTTTGATTTTTATTATGCTTATTATTTTATTTGTTTGTGTGACAGATCTTTGAGCGCAATGGAAGTGCAATTGTTGGAAAAAATTGTTTCACAATCGTAATGAGATGCACGCAAAATTTACATCAATTTTGTTGAGCCACTTTATGCCTTCTCCATGAAGTTCTTTAAAATTAGCAGGTATTTTCTCATTTAAGTTCTGTTGCAGTCTTCACAATCAAGAGATGCACAAATTTATAGTACAAGTCTGCTGATTTTCTTTCCTATCATGTTTTGCAGCATCATTATCCCGAAATTGAACAAAAAGTATTTCACACTTGAAGTATGGGAATAAGGCGCATTCAATCCTCATCTTTCTTGGACATTATATTCTTTGTTTCCAATACTGCTTGATGGATATCTATGGGCCAGAGCTAGAATTTTCGGTGTGAGTGCTTTAAAACCTATTGTATCCATCTTCCTTTGATTTTTTTTTTTTTTTTTTTTTTTTTTTTGAGTGCCTCAAGCCTGTATGTATGATTTTATCTGATTCAAGAAATATGATTATTAGGAGAAGCATGTGAAGTAAATGTCACGTTAATCTATGAAAGAGCATGACTTATATCTTCTTTTGCGTGTTTATTTTGTCGTACCTATTATTCTAATGACAATGTTTTGTCTACTATGAATGTTTTTGTACTTTACTGCTTGGCTTATTTGGTTTAGTATTGTTTCATCGTTGTTAGTCCTCATTTTCTACTAGAAACCGAGAAGTGCTACGTTAGGTTGGGGCGGCGGAAAAATAAGATTGGAGAAGAAGACGTAGGTTATTGTGACAGACAAATAATTTTTTTAGCTTACGTTAGTACAAAAGTTTTTTCGATAAAAGAAGGGAGAGAAGAGGAGAAGAGAGGAGAGCGACTGGAGACGTCAACGGGTGACAATCAATATTTGGAAAAGAATTTCGGATTTGTTTGGTTGAATTTGAGGGAAAAAAAAAAAAAAAAAAAAAAAAAAAAAAAGATAGAAGATAGTGTGATAGACACTTTTTGAGTGACGGACACCCAAATGTTTTTTAGCCTCCCAATCCCAAGAGACCGACATAGTTCCTCAATTTTAATAGTAGGGCAATTCTAAGTAGGTGAGAGGACTATTCTCTATTAAACAGTCATTCAAAGAAGTTGAATAGAGAGAGCACCACATTTGGTCTATCATTACCTTTTTGGATGGTTAATTACTATTCTTGAATTGACCTATAAATTGATACTTAGAAAGTTACTACGTATCATTCTCATGGTTTTAAAAAGTCAGGTTGTGGAAACCCTTAATATTCATACCAAAATCTTACTCAATCGCCTTAAGGAATTTCTTTGTCAATATCTTAAGTATTGTGTGGCGAAACAATATACTCATGCTAGCTATATATGGGAACATATTATCTCTTCACAGTGGTATCTTTGCATTTGAAGTTAAAGAGCATGCACATATTGAGGATGTATTGGTTTTGGCATTATTTTGACTTTGTACCAATTTTGTTTTGCTGGGTAAGATATCCGTTGACTTTGTACCAAGACTATCATTCTAGGACGTGAATTGCAATGCATTCTAGGACTATCGGTTTTGTATCGGTTAGCTATATGCAGTTTTGTATTTCATTTAACTACATGTGAAACATTTGTAGTTGTGGTAAGAAACCCTCTCTATAGAGTTCTTGGTTTGTTAGTTGTAGTTTTGCTACATTACCATCAATCTCATTGCATTTTCCCTCCCTTTCAATGACTACTTCCCTCTCTGAACTGTCTTTTATGTAACTAACCTATTTACATTTATTGTATTTAGAATGAAAAACAAATGATTGTGCCATGTGGAGTCTTATTCATCAATCACTTTTTGTTAACAGTGAAAGGTTACCAACAGGATAAAGAACTTTAGTTGAAATGTAGTTTGAAACATCTATGAAGAAGAAGGCATGATACATCTCATGCTCTCATTATTTGGATATTTGGATATTTGGATAAGTATTCACATTCCAGACATTGTTCGGGATTTCAGACAGGTATATGTCTCCTTACATCTCCCTGAAATTTTGAAATTACTTCTAATTTATACAAACATCTTAGTTTTGTTTTCCTTTCACAAACATCGTATGACACAGAGTACTCTTTGTTATTTTAGAATTTTATGGATTGATGTGATGGAATTTGACAAAGAAAAGAAAAAAATTTCCATTTGTGATCGCAGTATTAGAATGACAAAAGAGGTCAAGAACCAAGGAACCATTGCAAAATCTGGAACTTCAGGTAGGTAACTAATAAGTTTATATATCTATTTCTTCTGTTTAAATTTTTCCAAAAAAACGAAATACTCTTATAGAATTCCGAGATGAACTTCGATGTTGGTTCATTGGTGTCAAAGAATTCTAAGATGTATTCTATTCTAATCTGGAATCCCGTTACATGTTGCTTTTTCCAGAATAAAAATTAGAAGAATGGGTGCATAACACTGTTAGCAAATTTTTAACTTGAGAATGTAGGTTGTCAAGAAGAGATGGGAAGGAGAAACTATTACTACATAAGATTTCTTTGAAATCCAATTCTACTGATCCATGGGGTGCAATGGCAAAGGAAGATTCTGAAGTGTCGTTCTCATTCAATGCAAATGAATCAGGTCAGCTTTTTGAACCTATGAGTCTATGATAGACATTCAGCCCATGTTACTAAAATGTGTTAAGTTAGGCCTATCATTTTTTTTTTTTATTATTATTGTTTTATTCTTTTTGTATATATGTAAAATGTTAAACACAATATTGTGGGATGTGTCCACTGCACCACCCATATGGTTTGGAGATGGTGGAAGGTATTAACTGCTATATGTGGAAGTGGTTGACTCATGTTATTGAGTTTTAACATTATCTGCGGAGACATCGTTTAGTGATCAAGAGCAATTCCATTACAAGTATTAGGACCAGGAGGTACCCAACACCCAACAAATAAACCGTGCATTATTCATATACATTAAATAATTGTTAAAGAAGGCCCTTTGAACGGGGTTGAAAGCCCACGTAGGACGTTCTTTGAACAATCTAGCTGCTTCATTTCAATAGTAGAAAACTAAGGTACCATAGTTCTTCAGAATTGATGCACTTGGTTTTCAATTGTTAATCCTTATTGCTAAGAACCATATGGCTGGCTTGCTACTTTATGTAGTAATTGGTTTTCAATTGTTAATCCTTATTGCTAAGAACCATATGGTCACTACTGAAACTCTTAAAGATCCTTGGGTGATTCTATATTCAACATTGACTCTATACTGTAGTATAGGGAGACTGTGCAATGTCCAGTGATCTATGAAACTTGGTGCATGAGCACATGAAGCATTTATATGTTTTTACACATTGGGGGTGGATTAAAGAGGTTGCTTGATTAACATTTCATCCATTAATAAGAATAGTTGCAAACCCAAAAGAAAGGATGCTTTTGATTAAAAAGCCTGATTTTGCGTTAGTGATTGGGATTCCCAACTTTTCTATATATAAGCATCATAGTTGGATCCTGCTATGTACCTAAAGTACTAATTGTATTACCTATTTAGTGACAAAAAAAAATTGTACTACCAATGGATGAGGGAAGAAGGGGAACTTCCAAGTCTCTTTTCTTCCTACTTTTATTTGTTTTCTTCTTTGGTGTTCAGATTGATGGGCATCCCAACTACGAGGATGCTCTATCCAAAGCTATCTTAGTTTTTTCAGGGCCAAAGGTTTGGAAACCTTCCCCCAGATCAAGAACTCACATGGAGGTCCAATTCTGAAATATCTGATGCCTTGGCTGCACACGTACGTCATTGTGTTGTTGTTTTTGTTTACTTCTCCCTTAGTAATATCATGCATTCAGTGCTTATTGCTTAAAATCACGAGTTTCCTTCCACATTGTCTTCGTACTAAATATTCAGTTTATGCGGAGAGTGTTGTTGCACATCTTCTCTACTAGATATTTAGGTTGATCTAAGAGGCGGTTACTATGATACTGGAGACAACGTTAAGTTCAACTTCCCCATGGCATTCACAACTACTATGTTGTCATGGAGTTCATTAGAATATGGTGGGCGCATGGGGAGCCAGTTAGGAAGTGCTACAGGTGCCATTCGGTGGGCAACAGACTACCTTCTCAAGTGTGCTACAACTACTCCAGGCAAGCTTTATGTAGGAGTTGGTGATCCTAATGCTGATCACAAGTGTTGGGAGCGGCCAGAGGACATCGACACAGTTCGAAGTGTCTACTCTATTTCTGTAGGTAATCCAGGCTCTGATGTAGCACGCGCTGCAGCGTATATGGTGTTCCGTAAAGTTGGCCCTTTATACTCAAAGTTGCTCCTAAAGACATCAAAGAAGGTAATGCAGTTCGCATAGCAGTACAGAGGTGCATATAGTGACTCACTTGGTTTAGCTGTGTGCCCGTTTTACTGCTTATATTTGGGATACAAGGTAAGAAGTTTATATGTATTTAACATATTTTGTCAATATTTATATCAGGTAATTGTTTAAATTTTCAGTCAACTAAGGCATATGGTCTAAAAGAAAGAACTTTTAACATCAACATTGAGTAAAGGGGCACTAACTGAAAAAAATGATCTTATTTCTATTACAAATGGTTAAAATCCCAATGTAAATGACAATATATTACCACTTTTCTTTGAAGCATAAACAATTATTCTTTTTTGGTTAACATTTTTTATTGTTTAAATTACAAGGATGGCTAGTATGGGGAGTTGCTTGGCTGCTAAGGGCAACAAATAATGTTTCTTATCTCAATCTATTGAAATCATTAGGGGGTATTGACGGAAGTGATATCTTCAGTTGGGATAACAAATTTGCTAGAGCAAGTGTTCTTCTATCAAGAGTAAGTTTCAAGAAAAATAGAGAAACATATCATACATACAGTTGTGATATGAAAGTGAAATGTGTCTTAATAGGAAGCTGGCTAACGTATCATCGATCTAACAGTTTTCATATTTCTTTGATTGGATTTATCGAGCTTTGTTGAGTAAGGACAAGTCCTTTGAGCAATACAAACTGCAAGCCGAAGATTTCATGTGCAGAATTCTACCAAACTCTCCCTCTACAAGCACACAATACACCGAAGGTATAAAAGGTCATTGCATTATCACAATTTGGAAACTGGATTGAACATCACTGATCAGTGCTCAGATATCACTAAAATGGTTCCAACAATTCAAAACTAATACAAGTTTGGCACTTAGAGACCAAAACAACGGAGCAAAAAAAATCGAAACAAGGTGTAATTATTGTTCTTTAAGAGAGAACATAGGCCCTTAAAACAAGTTATATGTAGTCCACTGCTCTTAGTAATTTCCATCCAATAACTAGCTAAGGATAAAATGATCTAAATTGCAAGGAGTCTCATGTACAAACTAAGTCAAAGCAATCTTTAGTATGTTACATCAATAACCTTCTTACTCAATACATATGCAAAATACATGCTCTCTGCACGCCGAACTTTTAATTGCGGGAACATGTTGGTCACACCAAGCACCCTGAGGAACATAGCAAAGAGGCAGGCAAACGCCAGTAGACATATTACTGGGACTTGGTGCATGAATTTAAGACTAACCATTGTTATGTCATGCGCAGGTTGACTATATTCTTGGTGAGAAGTGAGAACCCCTTAAGGATGTCATATATGGTAGGTTATGGACCAGACTTCCCATGGAGAGTTCACCATAGGGGATCCTCTTTGCCCTCCTTAATAAGCCACCCACAAACTATAGGATGCGATGGTAGATTTCAACCATTTTTCTATTAATCCAATCAAAATCCTAACATCTTGATTGGTGCTGTTGTCGATGGTCCAGATTAGAATAATAAGTCAATTTAAGTTTTAAAAAGTGGCACTTTGTCAATTTGCCTTTTGGGTTGTTAGTGCTTATTTGGTAGATCTGAGAAGTAGGATCTTGCATTTTGTCGGATTAGAGTCTTTTGTTACAGAATAATAACTACTGCCTATGGGTACTCAGAATCTCGCCAGTTATTTATCTTTGCAATATGTTCTCTAAGCCATTGTTATCATGTTATTATTTTCGCCAATTCGTGTTGTCATGGGTCTTATAGGGTTGTAGTTTGACAATCACCTTATTGGCTTTTTATTGGCATTTGGAGTCCTAAGAAAATTTATAGTTGAATTTTAGAACTTTGGACCAATCACAATATTAAAAATTAAAAACAAATAACTGAAATAACCAAATCTTAAGCATTGCAGCATTAGCATATAGTATGTAGAGATTTCACTATGTACCTCAAACTAATTTTCTCATTTTGATTCCTATGCATCTGTTTATATATCTAGCTTAGCTAACTTGCTGTATATCTCTTTGATAGCCTAGAGCTTCAAAAGGCATTAGACTTCTAGGCAACAATGCATTTTCTAGGTGGACCGAGGAGTGAAAGCAAGTTTTCATGGACAAGGTGGAGGTGGTTGCGTCTACTCAAAATGGGCCCATTGGCGAGAGCTTTCGGGCTAGGTTCCCTTTAAGGTTGATGAGCCTGTAAGCATTGTAAGCCTTTGGTGCGGGTCTGCCTTAACCCTCTAAAATAAAAAAAAAAAAAAAAAAAAAACAACAACAACAACAACAACAACAACAACAATGCATTTTCATTAATCATGCATAACTAGAGAGATTAATTTATTCCTATATCCAAATATACTACTCTGTCATAAATGGAATAATAATCCCGTGTATGAGTTTCTGTAGTACACAATATGTTGTAAAAATTTAGACTGATTCTGAATACTGTATTTTAAGCAATTGTAGTTTAATGTATGCATAATCCAAGTTAACCCATGGCAAAAAGAATGTATATGCCACCAACATGGACATGAAGATAGAGGACCAACGATGCTTACATATTTGCTTTTTTCAGTGCATGAATGTCCTTGGTCTCCATAAACTAAGAATTTCATATACATTGCTCAGAACTCAAATTTGTGTACAACTAAATCAACTCTAATGCTATGAGAATGAGAAGGCAGATTGTAGCATTTCTTGAGGTACACAATGAATATGGTGTAGGGATTATAAATAGGATAAAGACACAGTCGCTTGATAAAATGATCCAATTGCAGCAACAGCGTTAAAAGTAGATAACCTAACAAGAGCTTTAAGTGAACGGAGAGTTTGGAGTCTTTCAAAAACAAAAAAGGATACTCCTTATATATTATAAGTATACAAGAAAGACAACAAGATTTCATCAGAAAGAAACAAATCTATCTATTCATTACTAAATTCAATATATATGTAATACATAGGTAATATAAGTCCTAACTTTGATTTATAGCTCTTTAAATGTCTAAAGTCTAAATGCTACATTATAATTACAATTATACTACATTTTAAAAAATAATAATAATATATACTCATGTACGTATTGATTTTTTTTTTTAAATTACATTGCATGATAAATTCAAATAAGATTATGTTAATGATAATTAATGGGTTTTTTAGACTTTGGTCCTAACAATAGTTAGTTTATTAGGGTTTGGTCTAGAAAAGTTTGAATATTAGGGTTTAGTCCTAGTTCTAGTTGTTGACTGTGGTCAATCTACTTGTTTTTTTTTGAAATGGCAATAATACCCCTCGCGTGCAACATCACGTGAATATATAAGTTAGACTTTGATACAAGAATTAAGGTTATTTTCTAAGAATTGGTCCCTACTGTTATTTGACAAATTAGAGTTTAGTCCAACTTGTCAACCAAAGTCTAGCACGCTAATAAAAATTTCAAATCGAAAACCAAATATTAAAAACCCTAAAATCACTCACTCTCTCTCTTAGTGACTAGAATAGCGATAAATAAAAGACGAGAAATGATAGAAACAATTCTAGCTCTGCTTGTAATATTAATTGCATGTGTTGAATTATGTGATGCAGCATCAGTAGAGTAGTTGATGTATACAGATTAATTCAATACGATCTTTCTGGTGTTCCTTTCGGATCTCGTTTTTCTAGATTGAATCATCACACTTCTTATTCTTATCATTTATTATCTTCAACTGATCTTTCTCATTCTGTTCTTATTATTCCTGTTTGTGAATTGAACATATCTTTTCTTAGAGGCAACCCATTTTCAGTATCGTTTTTTTTTTTTTTTTTTTAAAAGAAGTATAAAGATTCATTTTGTTTGCTAGATGTTAAGTCCAACCATGGAGTCAATGGGAAAATTTTGCAACCATGGAGTCAAAAAGCTGATTTGGATTTCAGTCCAACCACGGGTACATTATGAGTCTTCGTGAAAAGCTCTCCTACCCTTAAAAGTGACTTCCTTTCCCTTTGGTCATGAATGGGGGGTCCGAACGCAAACTGGTGAAATCAAGAGTGAACAGTATTGATGAATAGTGTTTGAATAAAGAAGTTCTCCTACTCCGGTCTGCACATCCCTTTGACGAAGCGAAGTTCGAGATGTTTCTGAAGTTATGGAGAACAGATCTTCCTCTAGATCAAGGGGTTTTTTTTAAATGCAAGAGTGAGAATCAGGAGAGTCGCCCTAATCAACTAAGGGCAGAATGAGGAGAGAAAGACGTTATCCACTCTTAAGTGGCATTTATGAGCTTGAAATTAGAATATTTTGTGGTGATTTAGAATTGAGAGTAATTGAAGAGTTTAGTTCAATAGCCAAGGGACGAATGAAAGAGATTTGGTGGAAACATTTTGTTATGGTGGAGAGTAGGGAGTAAAAACACCAATGAAGCAGAGAACCGCATGAATCAGAATCCACTTAACTTATTAAGACAGACGACAGAGAAAGAAAGGCTCCGGCATTCTCAAGTGGTTGATCTTAGCGTGCTAGACTTTGGTTGACAAGTTGGACTAAACTCTAATTTGTCAAATAACAGTAGGGACCAAGTCCTAGAAAATGACATTATTTCTTGTATCAAAGTCTAACTTATATATTCACGTGATGTTGCACGCAAGGGGTATTATCGCCATTTCAAAAATACAAGCAGATTGACCACAGTCAACTCAGTTGACTTATAGTCAACAACCAGAACTAGGACTAAACCCTAATATTCAAGTTTTTCTAGACCAAACCCTAATAAACCTACTATTGTTAGGACCAAAGTCTAAATATCGCATAATTAATTAATGAACCAATAATAATTAAGCCTTTTCTAATCAATATCATTAAACACAACCCTTTTGTAGGACAGGTTCGAAAACTAGTTTTCTTGTAGTGGAGGACTCTTTTTTTCTCAAACGACCTATGTCTTAATCCAATAGACTTGAATTTATTTCCCTTTTTTTTTTATTTTCTTCTCTTTTCATTTTTATTTTAGTTGTTGATTCTTTTGGAAGGAACCTAAATTGAAACAAATAGTGCACAAATCGCGAGTTTGAGACTTTGACTATCGTTTTGTATTTTGGTCTAGCAGTTACCTGTGTCATTTTATTTTGCTTTTATAGTATAGTAGCTGTTTTTGTTTTGTTTTCTCTTGACTGAAAAGTGACACAATGAGGCAAAACACTAGTGTCACTTTTGAATAACTGACCCGAAAAATTTAAGTATTTGTGTCACGTTTCCGAGAAACAACATGTCAACTCTTGTTCCATGTAAAAGTGACACATTAAACTTATGTGTGTCACTTTTTGGTAGCAAGTGACACAAGACCTAAAAAAAAAGTGACACAAAAAGCCCTTCTTTTAGTAGTACGTAGATCTTCTGTCATAAACTGACCTGCATAATCAGCATCGGCATATCCAACAACATCAAACTTACCATTAATTTGAACGATAGACAAGTCCATATCCTAGAGAACCTTTCAAGTATCCCACAATGCGAATAAAAACCTAAAAATAAGAAACTTTGGGCATATGCATAAACTGAGATACTACATTGACAGCAAAAGAAATGTTTGGACGAGTGATAGTGGCATAGATTAGTTTGCCCACTAATCGACGATATCCCTCAACATCCACATACAACTCTCCCATATCTGACTGGAGTTTGTTGTTTGGATCCATAGGAGTCTCCACTGGACGTGCTCCTAGATTACCAGTCTCACTGAGCAAATCCAGTACATACTTTCGCTGTGAAAAATGAATTTCACCAGGATACTTTGTGACTTCAATGCCTAAGAAGTACTTCATTTCTCCTAGGTCTTTGGTTTGAAAATTCTTTGAGAGATTAATTTTGAGACGAGCAATGCCTTGTTTGTTAGAACCATTAACAACAATATCATCGACATACCCCACTAAGATAATAATACCTTGTTCGGTCTTCCTATAAAATACGGAGTAATCATACTCACATCGAGTCATGCCATTAGCCATTACCACCTGACTGGATTTTGCAAACCAAGCTCTTGGAGATTGCTTGAGCCCATATAGAGACTTCTGTAGCCGACATACTTGCCCCTTTTAAACAACAAAACCAAGAGGTTGCACCATATAAATTTCTTCTTGTAGGTCACCGTACAAAAATGCATTCTTCACATCTAATTGGTATAGAGGCCAGTTTTTTTTTTTTTTTTTTTTGCTAAGTAAGCCGAGAAATTGTATTAAAGAATAAGAAAAGGGTTACATAGAGTAAAGAAAAAAGGATAAAAGAAATTGAAAGAAAATATAATCCAAGTGATCCTGTAGTAAGAGGTTTGCATCATTATGGAGTTGTAGCATCCCTACTAGGTAGGCTTTCTACAGTTCAACAATCATATGCACATCCCCCGTTAGTCAAACCTAAAATAAATGCTTGTGCTTGCCTCCTATTTATAAATCCATGGGGGCTTGCCATAGTAAAAAAACAAAGCTTCATTTTCCATATTGGTTTCTTTTTTTTTCTCGACCGGGTATATGGCGAGAAGTTGGCCTCTCGCTAGGTTGAAGTAATCATAAGTTGGTTTACACCAGCACGACACTTTTCCCATCTTCTCCAAATATTCCAAGGGACTTTACCAGTTCTGAAGGATGCCACTGAGTCAGACTCAATCCACAAGTCCGTCCAATTCATAAGGAGAGCCATCTCAACACTTTCCAATATAGCTAAACATTCAGCCATGTAATACGTATTGACCCCAATCTTCCTCCATATCACCAGCAAAAAATCTCCAGAAGAGTTCCTAAAAGTGGCACCGAGACCAGCACTGCCAGGATTACCAATGGAAGACCCATCACAATTAATTTTTATCGTACCCGAAGGGGGGAGAGTCCACCAACACTTTCTGATACGCGAGGCTTTAGGTAACAATGCCTTAAGGCTCCAAGTTCTTAGCACTAACAAGTCTGCCAAACTGCTAAATGTGTGTCATGTCATTAACAATGAAGCACTTCTAATGTGTTTCCTAATCACCCCTGTACAATAGGTAAAATTGGCTTTGTAGTCTTCATGATATATCTTATTTCTATGCTTCCATAGAATAGTCAGAGTTCCCACTGTCGCAGCACCCCACAGTTGCTTTATCATTGGACTACGGCCTTGCACTGCTTTACTGATATCGCTTATGGATGTGCAATGATTTCTGAGTTGAAACTTCGCTGACAACCACTTCCATACTCTCTTCGTGAAGTCGCAATACCACAGTAGATGATGTAGGCTTTCTTCTTCTTTTTTACATGTGTAGCATCTTGATGCCATGTTAACTCTTTTTTTATGAACAATAGAATCCACTGCAGTAGCACCCGAAAGAAACTTCCATGCATTGGCCGCTATTTTGATAGGTACATAATTGTTCCAAATCATATCTCGCCATCTGACTTTGTTTCTCTTAAGTCTGATTCCTTCAAAGGCAGCTTTTACGAAAAATTCACCTTTCAAGTCACCAGTCCACACCAACTTATCATCCACCAACGGATTTGGCACTCCTATGTTGAGCACATTAAACCTTACGGCATCAAAAATCTCTTTCAACTGATTAGGTATATCCCAAGTTCCATTTGAGATGAAATCGACCACTTTAGCTCTACATCCTTTCAGGTCAGCAGTGCTGATGTTCAGTGCTTGTTTAAAAGATATGGGATTGAGCCACCCATCCCTCCAGATATCGACCTTGTTCCCATTGCTAATAACCCATTGACATCGTGGGAGAAGCTCTTTCAAAGCCCACTTAATGCCATACCAAATAGAGGATTTCACGTAGTATTTTATCATTTCACCATTTCTAGTAAAATACTTCATTCTCATGTACTTGGCGAAGTCATCCTCAGATGTTAATATATGCCACGCATTTTTCATGAGTAAAGCAAGATTAAGCTCTTTCAGCCTCCTGATGCCTAAACCTCCTTTGTCATAGGGTTTACAGACTTTTTCCCATGATATAGTGCATACCCTGCTTTGTGAAGGATTTCCAGTCCACAAGAAATTCCACAGTATGGTTTCAACTTCCTTGATAGTGCTTGAAGGCCACTTATAGATGCTCATGTTGTACACATGGATACTTGTAAGCACTGACTTAATCAATGTAGCTCTGCCTTGGAAAGAAATAAGTTTTCCTTTCCAATTGCTTACTCTTCTTTTTATCTTATCTATGAGTCTGGCTATGGCCATAGCTTTGACTTTCCCCTGCACCAAAGGTATACCCAAATACTTTTCTGGCAAAGCCCCTTCTTGTATCTGCAGCGCCTCTGAGATTCTTCTTCTATTAGCACCATCCATACCACCAAAAAGGATTTTACTCTTCTGCCTATTAATGACTTGACCCGCAGCTTCTTGGTAGGCTTCAAGCAGGTCGGCAATACATTCAATATCTTCATGATTGCCACCCATGAAAATGAAAATATCATCAGCAAACAGCAAGTGTGAGGGACTAGGGAAGCCTTTTGCAGTACACAGGTTTTATCAATCTGAGCTCCCTAAGATGATTAATCCCTCTACCAAGAGTATCCTCGGCAATAGCAAAGAGTAACGGAGCTAGAGGATCTCCTTGTCTTAGTCCTCTACTCACTGAAAGAAAACCACATGGTCCACCATTAATGAGAACTGAGATTTTGGTAGTCTTTAGAAGAACATGAATCCAAATAATCCATCTTTTATCAAAACCAAACCTTTTGAGTACCTCCATCAGGAATTCCCAACTGAGAGTATCATACGCCTGTGATATATCCACCTTGATTCCAAGAGAACCATCATGTTTCTGTTTGTGCATTACATTAATCATCTCTGAAGCCATTCCAATGCTAGCTTGGACCGACCTCCCTTGAACAAAACCGGATTGCTCCTTTGAAACAATCTTGCATACAATCTTTTTCAGTCTCATTTGCATAATCTTGGATAAGATTTTGGCTAGGAAATTACTCATGCAAATAGGTTGGAAGTGGGAGGCTTTTACTGCATTTCTATCCTTGGGGATCAATGCAATAAAGTTGGTATTCACCCCCAAAGGCATATGCGCTTCTTTACAGAAAGAAACAACTGTTTTACATAAGTCTATCTTGATGATGTCCCAGCATGAATGGTAGAAGTAACCTTGGAATCCGTCAGGCCCAGGAGAACTCTCAGACTTCATAACATGGACCACTTCTTGTATTTCCTCCACATCCAGTATCATACAAAGCATAGCATTGTCTTCTTGAGTTATTAGGGAGGGGATGAGACTAAGAAGGAGATTATTAGTCTCAGAAGGCATCGCTGTGAACTTGTCTTTAAAATAGTTGACAAAGTGTTCCTGAATATGGGCTTGATTGGTGATCAAATCCCCTTCTTCAGTTTTCATCTCAATTATACAGTGTTTGTCCTGTTTAATCTGACACATTATATGGAAATAAGCTGTGTTCTGACTATCATCTTTCACCTCTGTGACTCTACTCTTCTGCTTTAGAAGTGAGGCTCGGTTATATTCGACATTTAGTAACATGATTTCTTTGAGACTCAATTCCTCTAACAATTGCATATCCTCTAGAGATTCGTCTGCTGCTGACTGACACAGATCAAATTCTGCTTGAAGCTTCTTAACAGTGTTGTCAACATTACCAAAAACTTGCCTATTCCATACTTTAATATCTCCCTTCAGTTATTTCAACTTCTGAGCAAAAATTAGAATTGGAGTACCCACTATGGTGACAGTCCAACTCTTCTTTACCATGTCTTTAAAGATGTCATGGCTGATCCACATTTTATTGAATCGAAAGGGCACATTACAAGGTTTAGGAACTGTGAGATTGTTACCCAGAAGAGGAGAATGGTCCAAGTTGTATCGACTCCCCACCTTGTAAGCGCATCCTCTGTACTTATCCTCCCAAGCTTGGTTTATGAGCGCTCTATCCAGCTTACAAAGCACTCGAGATCTTCCTCTTTGATTATTGCACCATGTGTACTTTATGCCCTTGTAGTTAGCTTCTTGTAGATTACATGTATGTATTCATCATGGAGTAAAATTCATCAATAGCTAATCTAAGAGGGCTTCGCCACTTTCTTCTTCTCATCCAAATCTAAGTATGACATTGAAATCTCCGATGGTTAACCATGGTTTGTCGGTATACATGTTGCACATCTCAGCCCATAACTCTAACCTTTGAACACTCAAGCAGCTCGCATGGACAAAAGTTACAAGATTGTCACCCACCCACACTGAAATCTGCTGCATAGACACAGAAGCTACACTAACTTGGAGACCTCTCTTCCACAACTCCCATAGATTCCCTTTCCGTGAAGGTAAATCATTATGCAAGAAAGTACAATCAATATTATCCAAACTGAGACGAGGTACTCCATTAGAACTAGGTCTAATAAGAGGTTCTGCAATACATACTAAATCAGGACCAAAATATCTAACAAGTTACTTTAGTCTATTAACCGCTTTATCCTTTTTTGCACCCCTCATATTCCAATAGAGAACTCTCATTGAGGATTTGAACGGGGTAAAGTAACATTTTGCTGAGCTCTAGTATTTGGCGGTTGTCCAATTACTTGAGTTGCTACCTTGTTTGCGTCTTTGTGTGCTGAACCAGTCGGTCTGCCTCTCTTTTTTACAACAGTAAAGCCTTCAGCTTCCTTTTCTGCATTTGCACACAAAGTGGCTATTCTTTTTGCCTCTTCAATCATTTTAGCTTGCCCAGAAGAACTAGTTTGTAGTTCTTTGTACCCTCTTTGTTTCTCAGAGCACTATCGGTTTGCACCTTTGTTTTCTTGCAACTGCAAATAAAACCATCTCAAGGTTGCTTTCTATTGTCTCATCATATCGACCATGTTCATCTTTGTTGGAGGCATCTCCGGTTACTAAACTTCGGTGCAAACTCAGTGTTCGACTTAGGACTTCAAGTTGCCCAAAGGGATGACATTCCTTAGTACCTTTCTCATGAGTGTTTACACCCACCTCTATCACTTCCATGTCTATCATTTCAGAGTCATGTCCACCTACATGTATGTTCTCATCCACACAACAACTAGGTTGGGCAAGATCTACAATATCCACTCCCTCATGTTGTTGTTTTTCATATGGTTCCTGTTCAGGACTTTCCTTGTGACTTTCAACCACCTCCTTAGCGGGTAAAGAAGAATTTGAGGCTACCACAGTTTCAGTTTGTGTCTTCGTAGCAGTTACTGACTGATTGCCATCTTGCTTCTCACCTGATACACTAGCCTCATTACTCTTTTGCTTACGTCTCCACCTTTTTCTTTGAATTCAATTCATGTCGATTATTTCAACATCTACCACTTCATTAGAAGCTTTCTCCTTTTGAGCTGCAGCAGATTTCTCTTTATCTTTCTCCATATCACTCTTTAAGAACTTACATTGAACAACTGAGTGTCCAACTCCTTTGCAGTGACTGCAAAATTCTGGTGTTTTACCCAAATTTTAACTGCTTTTTGCGAAACCCCACAATGCTTCTTTGATTCAACCCAAATCTTGTTTGGGATTTGCTTTGACAGGTCCAAGTACACAAAGACTAGCATAATACCCCAATTCACGCTTAGCAGTGGTTTCATCAACATGAATTGGCCTTCCCAAAGCTTTGCCTAAAGCTAACAGGTTTTTGACTTCCCAATACTCTAAACTAAGGCGGGGAACCTTACCCAAACAGCAGCATGGGATTGAATCTCCTTCTCGGTTGAGAAGTTGGGAGTCCATTTTACCGGTCGAAGTATTTGCTTGTCGAAGATCCGGGAACCTTGATTCCAAATTTTGTTGAAGTCTTCCTCGGTATCAAATCAAAACATAATATGCCCCCCTACCAAGTGGTGTAGTCCGGACATGACCGGTTGGTTTCGTTAACGAACAAACGTTTTAAGCCGATCCAAATCAATCTTGTTCATATCCAGTCGACCCACAAGAGTTTATGATCAGTGCTCAATCCCTTTATCAACTTCTTCTTCAATTAAAGATATTGTTGGGAACTCACCTTGTTTACCGGGCGTTGGCAACAAAGAAGTGTCAACATTTCTTCCATATTTAGGCTTTGGAACCGCATCATATGATCTAGGAATTGGATCAGCAGCTACTACCATCGGCTCAACAATGTTGGTGGTGTTAACAGTGGTCGTTGTGTTTTTCTCATGGCTTTGGGACTCCCCAAGGCCATCCAAGAAGCCCCATGGACAATAGGACGCAACTTTCTCCATGAGTGTCTAGATAAGGTCGTAGATTTCGGGCGGAAGAGCCCGGAGAGCTCGTCAACGATCTGTATAAAGCGATCAACCCATTTAAAGTGGAAAGATTTCCTTCCAAGATGGAGAATTTTAGTTTCTTATCCACTATTTTAGCTAAAAACGGTAAGAAAAAGGTATTAGACTAGATTGCCCTTGGATTTTCAGTAATTTACCAAAAATGCAGAGCCCCTTTTCATAACCTCTTCCTTCCGCCTAAAATGAAATGACTAAAATGCAGAGGCCAATTGTGATTGACTAGAAATAACAATAGTGGAACTTCGCCACAGGAGAAAAAGTCTTAGAGTAATCAATATCATATGTCTGAGTGAAACCTTTAGCAACCAACAGAGCTTTTAAACAAGAGACAGTGCCATTTGGATTATGTTTGACTGTGAAAATCCACTTACAAGCAACCACTATCTTTTCAAGAGGAAAAGGAGTAAGAACCCAAGTCTAATTAGAGTACAATGCACTCAACTCCTCCTCCATAGCTTGCCTCCAGCCAGGATGAGATAAGGCATCTCTGTAATTAGTAGGCACAGAGACAGAGAGCAACGAGATAGCAAATATCTTGATAGGCGGTGGTAAATGATCATGAGAGGTAAACTGAGAAATAGAATAATGAGCATATCGACGAGGAAGACATGTGCTACTAATAGGGTGTCCAACTTTCCGGAGAACAATAGGAATGTCAAGTGTAGAAGGAGGAGTGATAAGAGCCCAAAACTGTAGTTTTAACCCCTTAATAATCATACTGTTAGACCAATTATGTGAATAATAAGTAAGAGTTAATACTGATTACGTGTTTTTATGCATTTCAGGCTTCAAAGTCCATTATGTGCAGAAATGTGCCACTTTAGCGAGATAAAGGAGCAAAAGTCAGCAGAACTTCCGAATGCCATATCTTTGGACTCAGACCTCGGATTGAGGCCTACCTTATGTCAAAACGACCGGCTCGGAAAGAGCTTTGCAATGATCCAAGCCTTGACCCAATCAGAGGAGCAGAAGTGGACGAAAAGTCTGTGGAAGCCAACTGCAGCTGAAGAGGCCTTTTTTTGAAAAGAATTGGGTTTTGGGCACGATTCTCGGCCCAAAACATGGCTCCAAGCCCATGCACGATTTTGGATCTGGATGTATAAAACAAAAGCTTGACTCAGTGTTAATGGCAGTTAATGGCAGTTAGGTTAGGTAGATAGCTTAGAATAGAAAGTAGCCATTAGAATAGCTTCTAGATCTAGATTTAATTGTTTTATTTAATTAGTTTCAAATCCTTGTTTAGATAAAACCTTTGAATCTTTGTTCTTCATTTCATTAGACAAATAAATAGTTATTATTATTTAATTTCGTTTTTGTCATTTACAATTTATTAGATCTAATTTCAATTATTGTTATCATTCAATTCTTAGTTATTAATTAGATTCCATTATTGTTTCATTAAGTAAATTTCAATGCTTTATATTATGTTTAGTTTAAATTTAAATGGAAATGATTACGGAATGATTCAAGGCTAAACCTCCATTAGAGGGGGTTGAGAAACCTTGATGAAAGCTTGATTCCAATTATCGGAGATTGTCGTAGTTTCCTTTCCACTCTAGAAACGTTTAGTTCACCATGAGAATGGGTTTAATCGTTCACATGCTAATTATTAATTGGTAGAAATGCCATGTGTAGTTAGGGATTAGGAAGAACCGATTGTTCTGCTTAGCAGTTCAATTCGGATTACTGAATTTTAATCGCCGCTAGTGGATTAAGTTGAGTTAAGGTGGAATCAATCCCCTCTAACTCCTTAACATCGAATCAACGTAGCATTCCCTTAGTATTACGATAACCGACTAGTGCATTTCGTGGGTAGTTGCATCGTAGTCTAGTCCCCTTTTCGTAAAGCTCTCATTGACTTTAAGTAGAGTATTGAGACTAGAAAACAAGCATACGGAAGGACTAAGAGTGGAACGAACCACTCTACTCCACTATATCTCATAGAATTGAGAGTAGAAAATATCTTTGATAAATAAGACTCGTAAAAGTCTAGTTGTTAGTTTACTTACGTTGTGAATTTATCACTCATTTCGTAGGTAGACTAATCATTTTACATTTATCAAATGGCGCCGCTGCCATCTTAGTTCACTTTCGTATTGTTTTCATAGTGTTAGTACTGTTTTTAAAGTCCCATTTCACCCACCCACCCTTGTTTGAATCATACTGTGGTTGTCCATTTTATAGTTGAAAAATTCCGGGCAAAATTTTACGATGGCCTAGCAGCCTCCTCCTTGAGCTTAATTCGCCCTATGTTATCGATCGATCGCGACCCGCCCCATATATGGAGCGACCGCCCTAAAAACACTGTAATTTGAAAATTACTCGAGCCGAAGGCCTATCTATGCTGGCGAAATACCGCGGTTAAATTTTTCGGATTTCGACAGTTTGATTCGAACTTTGCTCTTTCATATTTTTCAGTGTTCTAAACTGCTATATACACTGAACAAGCGTAAACAAGACGCTATTCATAAGCGAAGCAAGGACGCAATCAGGTATTCCTTTCTTCCACACCTCGCATATCCTGTTAGAGTTTTATACTAGTATATCGAATTGTTTGGAGTGTTGCATGTTTAGTTAAGCTCGACTTAGTCTTGCATGAGATTAAGGTCCGGTAGAACAAAACACCTAACGTAAATACACAACAACAAAGAACAAACAAGTCTATCTAGTATACCACACACTACACCTCTAGCTACTATTTTTACACACACCACCGATATAATGGGGAAGAAAAAGAGACTCCTCTCGGACTTCTACAAAGCCTCGAAGCGATAGCCCCAAATCTTGCATCGCTTTTAGCAGACCCGGTGGGGATTTTGAGAATCCCTCCAAATATTTTTAATTTGTTACCCGTTTTTCATGGTTTAGACCATGAAAAACCTTATCAGCACATGCGTAGGATTGAACAAGTCTTAACAACATTCCACCATCCTACGGTTGGTACGGAACAAATTAAATTAAGGGTATTCCCTTTCACCTTAGCCGATAAGGCGGCGTCTTGGTTAACTGCCCAAAGCCTAATTCTGTGGACTCGTGGGCTAAACTTGTTCAGCTGTTTATGGAACATTTTTACCCACCCCTAAAGATGGATGAGATGCTTTCCAAGATTCATTTTTTTCGACAAAATCCTCATGAATCATTTTCAGAGGCTTGGAATCGTTTCACCGATCTGCTTATAGAGTGTCCACACCATAACTTAGCTTAAAGACACGTTAGTTCGCGGCCTTTTCAAAGGACTTCAACATCACCATAAAGAAATCCTTGACATAATGAATGGGGGTAGTTTCTTAAGCAAAGGAGCCCTGAGGCTTATAAATTTTTAGAGGACCAAACTAAGCTTAAATAATAATTGGGGGTAGTGACGATTACTCCGCTCCGCTAGTTCTTCTTCAATGCTTAAGGCCGCAGGTATGTTTGAAATTAAACACGATTCGAGCTTAAAACTCTAATCGAATCACTCACTAAAAAGGTAGAGGCCATTTCGTACAACAAAAGCCTATCCCCGTCATGAATGTAAATTCAAACCCATGTAGTTTCGGTTGGAGTCCCGAAAGCATCCCGACTCCCCATCGTCCCTATAGCCTATGAACGGGCTTGTTCCATTAATAGTGAACCTAACGCCCCTTGGAGACAAAATCCCAACTCCGGTTGGAGAAATAACCAACACGTCACACCCCAAGGGTACAATAATCAATATGCTAGGCCAACGCAAAGCTTTAACCAAGCTCCACCACGACAAGGACAGGGTCAGGGTAATTTTAATAATTATAACAACCAAGTACAACCTCGACAAGGTCAAGCACAAGGTCAAGGTAATTATAATAATTATAATGCTAATAGAGGTATCGTCCCGGTAAATAATAATTATCAAAATCCATCTATAAATAATTCACGTGAAATAGTTCCAGTCACACCAACCGTGACTACTACACCCACACAACCGGATCGCCTCGACACCTTCATACAAGTGAGCCAAAAACTTTTCCAAACCATGGCTCAATCTAACCAACAGCTTCTACAATCCGTTAATAATTTAACCCAACAGTTGGCTTAAGATAAAGCCCAAACCAAAGGTGTGTTGCCAGGTCACGCAATACCTAATCCTAAAATAACAAACACAGCCTTTGAGGTAACCGATAATACTAGTAATGAATATGAAAATGTAGGTGAGATAAATGCCATCACCACTCTCCGTTCTGGAAGAGTGGTTGATAACAAGGTAACTATGACTATAGTTACCCCACCAGTAGACCCTACACCTACTATTTTACTAGATACCGAAATAGTAACTGAAGAGCCTACCACTGTAGAGGTACCAGTTACAACACAACCTAAGAAACAGGAAGCCATGTTTAAACATCCAGGTGATACCATTGCTAAAAATAGACAGAAACCACCATTTCCACAAAAATTAGCCATGTTAACTAGGGATACAAATTACGAGGAGATTAGGGACGTTTTCAAGAATCTAACTATAAACCTTCCCTTCCTAGAAGCTATTAAAAGCTACCACATCATCTTTGAAGTTTCTTAAGGAATTGTGTACTACTAGGCGTAAGACAAATATACCAAAAGACGCTTTTTTAACGTAACAATTCCCAACCTTATCCGAAAATAATGGAATTGTTAAGTACAAGGACCCCGGTCGTCCCCATCAGATAATGCACCTTAGGAGATTCCTATATGACGACCGCGTTATTAGACACGGGGCTAGTGTTAACTTACTCCCATTTTATTTGTATAGACAAATAGGTCTAGACAAGATGCAACCCACTAAAATGACGTTGCAATTAGTCGATCGGTCTATTAAGTATCCTAAGGGTGTCGTCGAAAATGTTCTGGTAAAAGTCCAGGATTTCTACTATCCGGCTGATTTTGTAGTCCTCGATACAGAAGTCGCTAACGACTCTGTCCCGATCATTCTAGGGCGTCCTTTCTTGGCAACTGCCAATGCGCTCATTAATTGCCGTGATGGTTCAATGTCCATGTCTTTTGGCCATCTTGTCATTTGAAGTCAATGTTTTTAAAACAAGGACACAGTTACCCGATTCGTCTATGGATGGAGAGGTTAGCATGATCGAGAGCTTTGCTCGAGATTATTTCAACAACACGTTCCCTGATAGTCATATGCCCAAAATTCTTTCCTTTGGAAAGTCAGACTCCAACATTTTCATCCCTACACTAGTCGATACACATACTATTGATGAGGACGGGATAGATGACTTTCTCAAAGATGTAGAGGACTACCATAGTAATGTGGATATGACCAATCTAGATGAGGAATTCGATGAGTTTTTTCGAGTAGGTGACAATTCACCCTATCAAGAACTAACTTGCACAACATCCACCTCGATTCCCCTCCTTCCACCCTTTCAAAGGAATCTCAAGTTTGCACTCGATCCTTTTGTTTCTCCTGTGCTTCATAATTTTTTAAATCCTCCTAGCAAACAGATACTTCAGAAGGACAAACTATTTGACACCTTCATTTTCAGAATTGAGACAGTCCCTACACACACAATGAATGAGTTCAGTGCTAAAACCACATCCTCATTGTGTACAAGCTGTCTTTCTAGAACTTATCCATATCTACCATATTCTCCACACCCATTCACTTTTCCACACTTATTTACTAGAACACCACCTCATTCAAAAAATTAAAAAGAAGGTGCATGATAGGTTACACTGATAGGGTAATCCGACTTCGCTTTCATTTCACTAGGTTGAGTCATAGGGAATCTTGGTGTTTGATTGTGTTTGGATATGTTTTCTGTGATATTTATTTATGGAATGATCCACAACTATTTCGGTTGTTGATATATGATCAATTGCATGTTCATACATATGTTTTAGATAAAGTCTCGAAAGTATCTGACTATAAACGACTCAATTTCTGTGTTTGGTGCACTTCCTTTCACTCTAATATATTGGTGAGTGCACCATTAAGGTAACCGGGCCCTCCCTATGGAGTGTGTGGCTGTAAGTACCGGATCCTAAGTCCACGGTTCACATAGTTCACGTTTTCCAATCTTGCATGTTTTTCTCGGATTTTTGAGTCATGTTTCTCTATGGTGTGAATTATGTCTTTATTGCTTATTATTTTTTCTTCTAAAAATAAAATAAAAATAAAAATAAAAAATAAAAAAATAAAAATAAACATAGTAATCTAGGAAGTCTCGAATCGACTTTAAAAGACCCATCGCTAAAACAAATTTTCTAAGCTTCGTTGTAAAAAAAAATTTGTTTGGGGGTGGGGTGTTCGTGTTTCCGTAATAAATGTTTTATGTCCCATTAGAGTTGTTTAGGCCGTTTTATTGTATTACGATTCGGATTGACATAATCTATTAATTTAGAGTTCATTCGTTCGCATAACTTACGTCATGCACGCACTTCGAGGCGTTTTCCACTATCTCGTATGTCATCCGAAGTCGGAATAGAGTGTTTTATGGATCATTGGATAGGAAATTCCCTCCTGATCATTTCCATATCTCATTCACATAAATCGGACCGGTAACGAAGCGGGAATTTTGATTTGAAATTCGCGAAAAAAATCGAAAAAATCAAAAATTTCGATTTTGGGCTTGGGCCCAACCCGCGCCCAACCCGCGCCCACGACCAGCGCGCTCGTGCCCTTACATTCTCAGCAACAGTTCATCGTTTTTTCCACTCCATTCCGCCATTAACAAAGCTCAAAACCCTAACAAAAATAAAAATTAAAAAGAAATACCATAAACTCACGCCAACCATCAAATTTCCAAGCCAAATCTCTTCTAAAACTAAAACCAAACCACCTCCACCAATTTAACCCAACAAAAACCACCAAAAATTCAAAAATTTGGTGCTGCGCCGCCACCACACCGCCACCACCACTGTTCTTTCAGTCGGTCAAGTTAAACCACCACTACCACACCCTCTACAAACCCCAAACCGTATTCAAACTTCAAATGGCTCAACAACGCCGAATCAACCCGAGCAAGTTTTTCACTGCCGACCATTTCGCTCCGCTTTTTTACGGTTTGAAATGGCTAGTAGAGACTGGAATAGTCTTCGGTATTCGACCGAAGCCTTCTACCACGAAGACTTGGTCCGACGGTTCTACAACACCGGGGAGTTGGAGGGAGTAGGATTTTGTGATGGTAAGGAAGAAGAGGAGGAGTTGACTCATCGATCGTTGGTCGAGATTCTAGGCATTCCGCCTAGAATCCATCCGAGGCCACCTTTACAGGAGCCCGGTTTTGACGGGTAGAGCCTCGATGGGCGTGGATCGCCATCAATGGGAGCTACAATACAAACTCCCATCAGGTACGCCAGCATCCTCGGGACCAACCAACCGGGCTAGCCCGGTGGATTGGTCGGAATGTCCTAGGGAAGGACAAGGTCACGACATCGGTCCGACCGGCCTCCATCGCCCTATGGATACTCCAGAGCGTAAGTCACGATTTCTCAGATCCCGGAGTTTTGCCGAAGCATGATTAGGGGTCGGAAGGTCTTTGGCACCTCTTCCGTGTTAATCACCAAGATCATGCCGAAGATGAAAGCGATTAATGTCGGAGAGGATTTACATTACCCCGCACCGAACACGCTGCGATCTATAGGAGTGTGTCCAACAAGTTTGGAGGAGGGCGGAGGATAGAGAGGAAGAAGAAGAGGATGGTGGGGCTGGGAATGAAGAGGAGGAGGATGAGGATGCCTCCGAGGATGAGGAGGACGTGACCTACTTTGATGCAGATGCCTTCCAGAGGTGTTGGTCTGATGCAGAACGCATGGCGATGCTTCATAGGGGCATGTGTTCACTAAACACTATCTGCCATTGCACCTCCGGACTCGACAGCGACTATTCATCACAACTTTGAGATCCGCACGAGAGAGGATGAGAGATGGGAGAGAAAGCGAGGGCTGAGATGGAAGCCCAGCGCCCGGTTTAGAGTGGATATGCTTGCACGCTTCCCACCTCATACGACATCGCCCGAGGACACACACGAGGCATGAGCGTCGTCGCCGACGGGACGACCGCTTCGGACCTTCCGAGCCCGTGAGCCACCACTAGAGAGTGTGCCCTCCACCACGGTGGCGTTTGTTTAGAGTCTGAGGATTGATAGTGGTTGTTGTTTTATTTACTTTTGTTGTTTTATTTACTTTTGTTGTTTTATTTACTTTTGTTGTGTTATTTACTTTTGTTGTTTTATTTACTTTTGTTGTTTTTATTGTAATGTAATTTTTTATTTCCGTAATTTGAATATTGTAGTGGTACTCCAAATGAAATTTTAATATAAGGGCTTATTTTCATCATGCATGGTTGTTTCATATTGACCCCACCTTCCCAACTTGTTTGGGGGTGGTTTTATCAATTCAAGCATTATTTTTGTATAACCCTCGTATTAGAATTAATTGCGGAGTCAAGGTGAAAATATGGTTGTTTAGGCAGAAATATGATTAAGTATCATTGTAGGATGAAATCTAGATTAAATAGGTACATTCTATCATAAAATCAAAAATAAAAGATATCGGGTTTGAATTAGAATCCGTGATATGAGTTGTTTCCGCTTTCGAAGTTTGGAAATTTTAGGATTTCCTAAAACCGCCCAGAATTAGTTTTGGCAACTTTTCCGATCCTTTTTAGCAACTTTAAACCTATATAAACTTGATACAAACTATCCTCACAACTCACACTACACCTAAACTCCATCACTCACCTTTCAAACCCGCGATTCCCACGCTTCGACTTCATTTTCGCGAAAATCAGAATCCTCGAGCGCCCAGCGGCCTCTAAAGTAAGCGCGCAATGGTTCTACACTTCGACCGATGAGAAAATTTTGTCGATACTACGCTTCAAGTCAAGCGACTTCGCTTAAAACACTGGAATTCCAAAATACTAATAGCGCCTCTCCTCTTGATGGCCTTCGACTTCGCGCTCTAGTTAATTGGAATTCCAAAACACAAAGAGCGCGACTTCGCACGACTGGTTGAGTCGCCGCCGCCGACTTTGCGTGGACCAGAAATTTTCAGTTTTTTAGCAGAGTATCCGGATCATTCGCAGCTATCCCAAAGCGTAATTTTGAGATGACATCTCCAACATTGATACCGAACAGATCTTTCAAGATTTGTTCCAAAGCACTACTTACGGTGCTTGGTTTCATGAGGTGATCACATATGTTGGTCGGGAACCTCTTATGGTAAGACCGGCTGAACTTTATTCTCCAAAGACTTGCATCTTATTTTTATAATAACTGCATTTTCTTTGAGAGACCGGACGGAGAACAAGTGTTCTCCATCAACATTGACGATGAACCAATGGAAATTACCGTGTTCTTGCTAGCATTTGTTCTTGGACTTGCTATGCCCGCTGAGATACAAGACCCATGGTGCTATTGGGTCGATAATATGCATGTCTACACTTATGAAGTCTTTGCACGCAGGCTTATGGGGCAGGCATTTTCCAGATTGAGGACCAAGGGGACTATAACGCTGCCTCTTGGTAGCCCGGGTCCATGAACATAGGAACTGTTATGTTTTGGATTATGCTAAACATTTTAGGGAATGGCGTTTTTCCGCGTGAATGACGCCACTTGCAGCGTTTTCCTTGTTTTTTAGCCAATGGACGCCGGTTCTATGACCTTCCCTTAACTTTGATGTCTAGTTTAGCACGAGCCCATACTACCATGAGGCATAAGTACCTTCTTATGCCCGTTTCTAGTTTCACGATTATGCTATGTTTCTTTCCCGCTTTTTGTACACGTTTCACGGATTGGATTAGGGGTAGACACGCGTGCGCACCCACCAATAGTATTATTCGATCTTTCCATGCAATGACTTGGCAAGGGTGGCGGATACAACCTCACCAGTGTTGCACCCTACACCCCATCGCACTCAAGTGGCACTTAATAGGTTAGCAACCATAGATGATAAATGGCGCGGAAGCCCGGCAAATTATCATAGCATGGCAGACGCTGAAGGAACCTCACTTCTTTATAGAAGTGGAGGATGACTAAGATGACGAATAATAAAAATGGAGGAGGTAAGTTTTATTTTCTCGTTAGTGTCCGCTTATGTCCCAAGCAATTTAATTTCTTTTAACCCCATAATGGGTAGAACTCGTGATAGAGTTGAGTCAGTTTTATTTCCTATATTAGTGCGTTTCTAACCTTCTTTTGCAGATGTTCCCGAATTCCACGCCGCTTCAATGGTATTTTTACTACCCTCTTTATTTAAATGCTTTTGAGGACAAAGCATGCTTTTTTGGGGGGGCATAGAAACACGGTAATTAAGACATCCGCTAGGATATAAATATGTATAATATGCATTTGTTTTCTAGTAAAAAATTTCAAAAATTTATAAATATAAATAAATAAGTTATGCTATACACTTAGGAATATTGGTATTGTTTCTTTCTCTATGCTCTTAACAATCTAGAAGTCTCACATAGCTTTTGCATCGTAATAATTGTTAGGAACTTAGGTTAATATGTAGGTAATAATCTTTGCATCTATCTATAAATATATTACATGAGTATCTATGATTGTTTGGCAAGAAGTTTTCAAATCTAGGCTAGAGTACTTATTCTACAAATCTCGTGGAGAATATAGCCTAAAGCCTTATATGAGTGAAACAATTGAGAAATGACACAAGGGAGAAGTAAAACTGGATAGAGAAATCACACGCCCACTTGCTTGATCACTAAACCATATCCTAAGTTTAGAATTTAGGCCCTTTTTGGATCGATATAGCCAGAAATTCAAACCTATGAATTATTTTCCGCTAGTCGCCCCTTTGAGCCTTTCATTAGCCCTTCCATAAACCACAATTCCTTTACCTTGTTACAAAAACAAAAACAAAATAAAAAAAAAAATATATATATATATATATATATAATAAATCAACCTACCCAATTAAGATAAGTCCGAAAATAGAATGAGTGAAGAAAGAAGAAGAGAAAACCTCGCGGTAAACAAAAATTAGTTAGTTGCTTCAAAAAAAAAGAAAAGAAGTTTCCATCCAAGGAAAAAAAAAAAAAAAAAAAAAAAAAATAGAAATAAAATAAAAACTCCAAAAATAGAATAAAAGTGGAGTCAAAAGCCAAAAAAAAAAAAAAAAATATGGCTAAGGATGGAAACAAAGTAGAAGCAAAAAGTAAATAACAAGTTTTTCTAGTTACATAATATGAAGACTCTATTATCTCAGACTTGTCCTTTAGAATATCCATTTCCTTCCTTCTTAAACCATCTCCTAATCCCCGTGAACACCTAATAAAGACCTCTAGCTCAATTAGGAATAGGTTAGTGTGATAGTAAGCGGCAGATGTGTTTGATCGACTCCGGCTTCCCCGTGTGTCATTGAGATTGTAAGGTAAAGTGTGCCCATCGCATTAATCGGAGTAGCTTAAACTTGAGTGGAAAAATCGAGTGTTGTTTCTTGACTATTATTGTGAGAACCTACTTAAGGACGCTTATTCCGAAGTTCTCGTAAAACAAACCTCGCTAAACATTTTATAGTACTACTCATTGGTATATGTTTATTGTAGATGATAGATTATTATGCATATATTAGCTTAGGTTTTGACTTGGTTATTCTTGTTCATAGCTAGTGAGACGATAGATAATTTGGAGCATGAATAAGGAAACAATAGTTTTATTTTCTTAGTCGCCAGAAGTATAGATGAAGTTTGTGAGTACCTTCATTGGAAAACTCTCACGAGGGTTATAACTCGGCCCCACTAGGGAATTCCTAGTGGTTTAAGGCCTTGTTGCATATGGTCAATGCAATCGCGACTCAATAAACGAGATTAGGTAGAACTCCATTTTTTGGTCACTTATTCTAATTTCTCATCTTTGCTTCGAGGACAAGCAAAATGCCGTTTGGGGTGGTTTGATAAGAGCCCAAAACTGTAGTTTTAACCCCTTAATAATCATATTGTTAGACCAATTATGTGAATAATAAGTAAGAGTTAATACCGATTCGTGTTTTTATGCATTTCAGCTTCAAAGTCCATTATATGTAAATGTGCCACTTTAGCGAGATAAAGGAGCAAAAGTCGCCAGAACTTCCAAATGCCATATCTTTAGACTCAGACCTCGGATTGAGGCCTACCTTATGTCAAAACGACCGGCTCGGAAAGAGCTTTGCAATGATCCAAGCCTTGACCCAATCAGAGGAGCAGAAGTGGACGAAACGTCTGTGGAAGCCAACTGCAGCTGAAGAGGCCTTTTTGATCGAAGAATTGGGTTTGGGCCCGATTCTCGGCCCAAAACATGGCTCCAAGCCCATGCACGATTTTGGATCTGGATGTATAAAAACAAAAGCTTGACTCAGTGTTAATGGCAGTTAATGGCAGTTAGGTTAGGTAGATAGCTTAGAATAGAAAGTAGCCATTAGAATAGCTTCTAGATCTAGATTTAATTGTTTTATTTAATTAGTTTCAAATCCTTGTTTAGATAAAACCTTTGAATCTTTGTTCTTCATTTCATTAGACAAATAAATAGTTATTATTATTCAATTTCGTTTTTTTGTCATTTACAATTTATTAGATCTAATTTCAATTCTTGTTATCATTCAATTCTTAGTTATTAATTAGATTCCATTATTGTTTCATTAAGTAAATTTCAATGCTTTATATTATGTTTAGTTTAAATTTAAATGGAAATGATTATGAATGATTCAAGGCTAAACCTCCATTAAAGGGGTTGAGAAACCTTGATGAAAGCTTGATTCCAATTATCGGAGATTGTCGTAGTTTCCTTTCCACTCTAGAAACGTTTAGTTCACCATGAGAATGGGTTTAATCGTTTACATGCTAATTATTAATTGGTAGAAATGCCATGTGTAGTTAGGGATTAGGAAGAACCGATTGTTGCCCGCTTAGCAGTTCAATTCGGATTACGACGACTTCGCCGCTAGTGGATTAAGTTGAGTTAAGGTGGAATCAATCCCCTCTAACTCCTTAACATCGAATCAACGTAGCATTCCCCTTAGTATTCGATAACCGACTAGTGCATTTAGGTGGGTAGTTGCATCGTAGTCTAGTCCCCTTTTCGTAAAGCTCTCATTGACTTTAAGTAGAGTATTGAGACTAGAAAACAAGCATACGGAAGGACTAAGAGTGGAACGAATCACTCTACTCCACTATATCTCATAGAATTGAGAGTAGAAAATATCTTTGATAAATAAGACTCGTAAAAGTCTAGTTGTTAGTTTACTTATGTTGTGAATTTATCACTCATTTCGTAGGTAGACTAATCATTTTACATTTATCAAGGAGCAGGAGGATCATTAGGCAAAGGCGCAGGAGGTGGGGGTAGAGGTGAGCAAGGAGGCGAGGGCACATGATCCAGTTAGGCTGCATCGAGTAGGCATGCGCCCTCAGTTTGTGCTGCAGGAATAGGCGGGCGCCCATTAGGTATATGTGCTGAACTTGTGTGCTCTTCCAGTATTGGGCCTGGAAAGTCAACAGTGCACTCATCCAATACTGAAATAGGAGATGCAAAGCGCGCTTCGCCCTCGGGCCAGGCCGCAGAATAGGCGCCTACCAGGCATATGTTATGAAGTTGTGTGCTCTTCCAGTACTGGAGTAGGAGAATGCAAAAATTCCTCGAAAGGTTCTTTAGACACTAGTCCCTTGAGAGAATAATACAATACATCCTCAAAGAAGGTTACATCAGCACAAACATAAAACTTCCGAAGGTGAGGATTGTAACACTAGCTTATAACCTTTCTGTATACGAGAATACCCAAGAAAGACACACTTAGTAGCACAAGGGTCTAATTTGTCACGACCAGGTTAAAGATTATGAACAAAACAAACACACCCAAACACCCTAGGAGTAAGAGAAAAGAAGGGTTGACTAGGAAAGAGAACAAACATAGGAGTTTTTCCACCTAACATTGAAGAAGGCAAACGATTAATCAAATATGTGGCAGTAAGGACTGCCTCCGCCCAATAAAACTTTTGGAGATTGCTTTGAAACAGTAAGCTACAGGCAACTTCAAGAAGAGGACGATTCTTTCTCTCAGGAACCCCATTTTGTTATAGGGTGTCAACACAAGAGGTTTGATGAGTAATACCATTATCAGCAAAGAAACATTTAAACAAGGCAAAATCATAATCCCTGGCATTATCACTCCTAAAGACTTTCAACTTTATAGAGTATTGATTAATGATTTCAGCATAAAATTTCTGAAAAACAGGAAAGACTTGAGAACGATTCTCCATTATATAAACCCAACAAACATGAGAGAAACCATCAATAAAAGTAATACAATACTTGGCTCCCAAGAGGCCAGTGGTTCTACATGGACCCCAAACATCGAAATGAACTAATTGAAAAGGACCACTTGAACAATTATTTAAACTAGTTTTGTAAGTAGCACGATGATATTTAGCTAACTCACAAACTTCACACTTAAAAGATTGGACACTTGAAGGAATGTTATGGACTAGACAACATAGACTCTTCAGAGGTAGATGACCAAGCCGCCTATGCTATAGAGAAGTAGAGACAAAGACTGTAAGGGCCTGTTTCTTTTGAGGCTCCCCAAAAACACTTTAAAAGTAGTGTCGCCTTGCTCATACCCCCTACCAATTAGTTCCTTTGTCTGCAGATCCTGAAAAACAACATCAGTGGAGAGAAACATGACAAAACAATTAAGTGATTAAGTAAGACTATGAATGGATAAGAGATTAAAAGGAAAATTTTGAACAAGCAAGACAGAGACAAGAGACACATGAAGAGTTAGCTGAATGGAGCCTCGACCAAGAATCTTAGCTTTAGCACCATTTGCTAATGTAACATATGATACTTTACTGGTGTAATCAATAGTGGAAAACAACTGGGAGTTACCTGTCATATGATCAAAAGCTCCTGAGTCAATGACCCAAGAGTTGGTTCCACTAGTATAAAAACATATGTTATCTGATTCGGCTAGAGTTGTTGTGGGGGCATTGGACGAACTAGAAGAACTGGCTGGAATAGCTCGTATCCTTTTCATGAGGGCTGCAAGGTCGTCTTGCACCTTTTGGACTGAATATGTATTCCTGTGATCAGAAACCGTGGCATTGTTGGCTTTGGACAGTGTTGGTCGTCCAAATGCTTCCCAACAAAAATCAGAACCATGATTTGTGCACCCACAATGATCACATGGTGGCCAACCGCCCTTACCACGACCTCGTCTACTCCCCTGGCTACGACCTCCTCCACGTCCACGACTAGTTCTGCCACCTCTACCTCCACTACCTCGATCAAAGGAAAAGGTATTGTTGTTATTACTTGGAGGAACTAATAAGGTTGCACTGTTAGTGGATTTTAAAGGAGAAGTAATACGAGAAATACGAGAATAAGCTTCAGACAAAGTTGGGAGTTTTGATTCGGCTTGCACCTGAGCCTTCATATTAGCAAACTCAGGATGTAGACCAAATAGAAATTTAAAGAAACGAAATTTCTCTCTTTGTTTACTCAACCGAAAGTGATATCTGAGTCAACGGATGATAAATATTTAATTTTTCCCACTTGCTGCGAAGAGAATTATAGAAATAGACATATCTCCTTGATTTAGATCAAATATATCTTCATATAACCGAAATGCACGTGATGTATTTTGAGATTGAGAATACGATTCTTATAGGTACTCACAGATTTCTTTAGAAGTCTTAAAATGACGAACAGTATTGCATACATCTTTTTCCATAGTATTCCACAAAAAATTCTCAACCAAGGCATCATCTTTTGTCCAAGCCACTTTTGATTTCTCATCTGTGGTGACAGGTGAATTTGTAAGATGTGTTTCCTTACCTTAATTTGCCAGTAAGGTATACATTAACTGCTTCTGCCCATTAAAGGTAATTGGCAACACCCTCCAATTTCACAGAAGTCATACCAATAGAGAAAACAGATGTATTTCCAAACTCATCAGTCTTTGGAACAATTGTTACTTCTGCCATTGTAAAACAAATTAACTTGAATACGAAGTGATAGATAGATAGTTGTGTAGAAGCGAGACAATGAGATTGAAAAAAAAACAAGACTCAAGCTTTAGACTTTATACTTGATTATTCATAGGTCTTTTGATGGATCTCTAACCAAACGCTTTGATACCATGTTGTGAGATGCTAGGAGAATCATAAGAACATTATAGTACTAAAGGTTTTCATGTATTTGATGAGGAAAAAGTAAAAATAAAGGCTAAAGAATTAGGGTTCTTATACTTACTGTTACCGTACACTAAGTTAAATATAAATAAGTCTAATACACGTGTCAGTACCCTCCACTCTCAACCACTCGTGGCAGACCACGTGTCCAGACTACAAGCAGGTCGTGCATACGACCTAAGGTCAGGTCGTCCAAACGATCTAGGAAACGTAACCGCTGCAAGTTGGTCAACAGCATCATTAATGACAGATCATTACTTCATAATGGAAAGAGTAAAATCAATCATCAAGACAGCACAAAAGGGGGATCTACGCCTATAAAAGGAGACGTCTTCTCCATTCTCAATAGGTGGCTGACATTGTCTCCATCTCCCACTCAATCGCTCAACATGAACTATGTCTGACTTGATTCCAGTTAATCAGAGAACTGGATATATAGGCAACTCAGAGCACCGACCTGAGTTTAGTCAAACATCTTATACAAACCCTATTCTCTGAGATTGTAAGGTCATACCTAAACTGTACCTCCACAACACAAAAATAGGAAACACTAAACACGATCCGTTCTGGCAGACCAAACCGATAGGCGCACGTCTGTATACTTCGACAGTATGTAATTAGGATTTGATAAGAGTCCTATTACTGACAGACCCCATATTGTGTTGGGCAAACCCAAAAAAAAAACAATTATTACAAGTGTGTCATTGGTCCCAAAAAATCCAAAAAAAAAAACAATTATTACAAGTGTGCCATTGGTCCCAAAAAATTGAATTCGAAAACCCCAAGCTTAAACGACCCGGCTAGATCATTCATTGTGCAAACCCATCGATATGGCCACACCGTTTGGGACTAAGTCCCAAACGGTGTGGCCAAGTTATTTGGACTAAGTCTCCAATGATATGGCCACACCGTTTGGACTAAGTTCCAAACGAATTGGTCACACCGTTTAGGACTTAGTCCAAACGATGTGCCCACACCGGTCAAGAGGCCAAAAAACATAACTTTATATTTTTTCAAAGTTCAAATCCCAAACGGTGTGGCCATATCGTTGGAGACTTAGTCCAAACGGTGTGGCCATATCGTTAGAGACTTAGTCCAAACGACTTGGGCACACCGTTTGGGACTTAGTCCAATCGGTGTGGCCATATCGTTGGAGACTTAGTCCAAACGGTGTGGCCACACCGGTTGAAATTTGAACTTTGAAAAAATATAAAGTTCTGTTTCTTGGCCTCTTGACCGGTGTGGGTACATCGTTTGGACTAAGTCCCAAACGGTATGGCCAAGTCGTTTGGAACTTAGTCCAAACGGTGTGGCCATATCGTCGGGTTTGTACAATGAACGACCTAGCCGGGTCGTTTAAGCTTAGGGTTTTCGAATTCAATTTTTTAGGACCAATGACACACTTGTAATAATTGTTTTTTTTTGGAGTCTGCCCAACACAATATGGAGTCTATCAATAACAAATACCTTTAATAATGGTATAGCCCCAGTATGTATATATATATATATATATATATATATATATATATATATATATATATATATATATATATATATATATATAAACGTAGGTTGTAAGATTGTGACTGGACAGTCCATATCGATGATGCTGCTTATCTACTATCTATATACTAAAACAGAGACCTCTAATAAAGGATTTTCTCTTTCCTATGTGGCACTCTAATATGAGAGTTAGTTTTTTCTCTCTTATGTGAAACTCTGATATGAAAGATAATCTTTTCTAATAGCCTACAATCCCACGTACATAAAACCTCTTTGGAGATAAACAAAATTGCTAAAAAATAGGTGATTTATAAAAGGTAATTTCCTATTACGAATCAAACATTTTTAGTGTTTCAATTCTTATATATTTGATCAAATAAAAAAAATTGCTAAAAATATGTGATTTGTAGAAACTAATTCCCTATTACAAATCATACAATTTTAATAAAACACTGACTTATTTCGAATATATCCTTAACACGGCCTCAAAACATAGTTAAAAACAATTATACAAAAAATAACATCACAAAATATATAATAGAAAATGAAAAAAAAAATAACAGCAAAGCAATAATGACAAATATTTAAAATATATATATATAATACTGAATGAAACTAACGTAAAAAAACAATTAATGGGGAATCGAAAACTGGATGCCTCAAATAATATTTAACAGAGAAATCAGAAACTGGATGCAAATGTAAGTATTAAACTAATCTTAAAAAGTAATTAATAGAAAATTGGAATATAGATACAACTGCATTAAACTAACCTCAAAGAATAATTAACGGAAAATCAAAACTTTGATATAAATACATCAACCTAACATAAAAAAAAATAATTGTCGGAAAATCAGAAACTGGATGCAAATGCATTGAGCTAACCCTCAAAGATTAAATTAACGGGAAATCGGAAACTGGATGCAACTGCATTGAACTACCTCGAAGAAAAATTAATTATAAATTAGAAACATGATGCAAATGCGTGGAACTAATCTTAAAAATTAATTAACGGGAAATCGAAAACCGGATGCAACTGCACTGAACTAATCTCAAAAAATAAACTGGATGCAAATGCATTGAACTAACCTTAAGAAATAATTAACGGGAAATCGAAAATTGGATGCAAATTCATTGAACTAACCTCAAATAATAATTAACGGGAAATCGGAAACTATATGCAAATGCAATTTTATCAAATAATAAACGAGAAATCAGAAACTGGATGAAAATGCATTAAACTAATCTCACGAAATAATTAATGGGAAATCAGAAACTGGATGCAAATGCATTGAACTGACCTCAAATAACAATTAACAGGAAATTGGAAATTATATGCAAATGTATTGAACTAATCGAAAAGAATAATTAACGATAAATCAGAAACTGGATGCAACTACATTGAACTGATCTCAAAAAATAAATAACGGGAATTGGAAATTGGATGCAACTGCATTGAACTAACCTCACTACAACAAAAGGGGTCTTTTGCAGCGCACCCTTTTGCAACGCCAAAAAATTGTTGTTAAAGGTCACCTATTGCAACGCCATATGGGGCTGCTAAAGGTTTGTCGTGCTATTAGCTTAACTGTACATAAATTTATTTATTATGACACCTCTTGCGTGGCAAATAGTTATAATTTTTTTTTCAAAAAACATAAAATGCAATTTTTATAGAGAGCTTTATCATTTACCACGCCATTGTTGCTGTTAAAGTTAACTCAATCATTTGTGACGCCACTTTCGTTGTAAAAATCTTTTGTAAATGTCCATGTTTTATTGGATGTAGTATGTGTTGCAGCTAGAGAAGCGTTGCTATTGGGCTTTTTATGGGCGGGAGTTAATTTCTTCTAAAGGTTTTTGTATGGGCGGGCCTATTTTTATTGTTGGCGCTCCAAAAAAAAACCAAAAAATAAAAAAGTAAAATCCAAAATCCAAAACCCTAAATTGGGTTTATTTTTCTCATCTTTTTCTCTTGCTGCCGCCCACCATATTGAAAACCCAGTCAACAGAGATAGGAAAATAGCCTTTTGAATTTTGTTGGTGTTCATAGTACGTTGTACTCTCTGTCAATAATAGGTTGTGTACTCTCTGTCAATAATAGTAGGTTGTGTGGATGGACGACGAGGTTGTGCAGGCTGTTGAGAAGGTGAAAGAAGAGTGGGACGAGACTTATGCCCAAACTCAAACACGTGTGAAATCAATTGAAGAGTATGGAAAAGGGACAGAAGAGGAAGGAAATTCTCTTCAGAGATTGAATGGTCTTGCACAAGATGGATTGGCATTGCTTAGATCATTGCAATTTAGGCTCGATCTTCTTGCCCCACAAATGCCTACTCAAGAAGATGTACAGTCTGCTCAGTTGTTGTTTAAATCTTGGAAGGATCAATACCAAAGGTTTTAATAATTACCAATCTATTTTTTTTATGTTTTCTGGCATTTTCTTGATTGTTTGTTAAATAAGTATTTTATTTGTTTTAGTTTGCATTTGGGACTAAGAAATGCTAATTTGCAAGCAAAGGCTAATATAAGGAAAAAGTCTCAAAGCGGAGGTGAGAATTATTTGTTGATTTTTGAATTTTTAATATCTTATTTTTCGCCTTAATTTTTATTCTTGTGATGTGATTGTGTTGACAGAGGGAACTTCTTTTAGGTGGTGGAGGAGAATCGACAACACGCAGACGCAATTTGCAAGTATGTACTCACTACATTGCCATTTCTTTAGCGAGCTTTCATTCATGTTTAAATACTTGGCAATTAGTTTTAGGTCTTCATTTGTAATCCAAACCATGTATTTCTAGAAAGCTACACCCTAAAAATTTGGTGGACTTTTTTGTTTTCTTTTTCTTTTTATCTACAAAAGTTATTGTAAGTTGTCGGGTTTACTAGTAGTCTAGTACCATTGCAAAAGTATTGATGGTGTTGCATACTTTCGTAGTCGACATTTTACGTTGTTTTCTGTCTCTCACTCATCCTTATTGGACTTAAGTAAAGACTTGATGTGTAAGTTTCTTCGGGACGGCTGGAATGACATCTGGCTGAGAGAGCATAACAGATAGCCCGAGGCGACTCGTCAACTGATGGTTCGGGTTATAGTTTGCATCTTTGATCACCCTTTATCAAGTTTTTCATTTGCATAATTGTCCAGATTTCCTTATTCGAGTTTTCTCTAATTTAATATTTTCAGGAGGTGGAAAGAAGTTCGAGCATGCTTACAACTTTTGGTAGGTTCTTTTTGTTACTACACTATCCATAATGCCAAACTAATTTATTTATGATGCATAACGGTATTAATGTGAGATAACTAATACACTTACATTTATTACTTAAGCACCCATTGATGAGTTATCATTGTAAGGAACACATAAAAAACCCGTATAATCTAGTAATTTTGGCTGTAGTAACGATGAATTAGAACATCTAGTTCTTTAAGAAAAAGAAATTGAGAGGGCCTTCAGGTTGAAGAATTAAGAGAAATTATGATTAGCGTTGGTCATAAACCTGGATTACTTTAGGGTGGACCATGGACCTGCAATACTTATCAAGATCAAGACCAAAACAAACAATCATTTCCATCTCCATTGAACTGTGCTTTCGCCAATTTTTCTTTTTGTACTTAATGGGTTTAGATCAGGAATATGGTGCGCTAGGGTGCATGGGTTGATCTTTCATATATGTTCTTCAGGTTGATAATTTTAACTTAAGCACCCTAGCAACTTATATAATTTGCTATTGCTTTGAAGTTTTTGAATGGGAGTTTTAACTTTTTAGTGTACTTTTCCCACATAATCTTCCTATGTTGTTCCCTTGTGTGATGAGATTTTTTCAAAATTAAATGCTGTTCAAATCTTATGTATTGGATCTCTGGAACTTAGATTACTTGATAAATGTTGTGATAGTGCAGATGAATCTACGGGGAGTATTGAAGAAGGCGGAAAGTGAGTACAAGGGACACCGCTCATTCATTGCCGTCTCGGACTCGCAACCTTCTATCAACCATGCGACGCCTTGACGCGTCCTTGAAAGTTAAGAAAATCAGTAGAAGTAGCACACATCTTCTTTAGATATCTACTCTTGAAATTATATATGAGCAGTTCACAGAAATTTATATTTTCGACGGGTTGATAATAGTGGTCGGCTTTCTCTTCTTCTTCTCTTGTCTTTGTCCTTTATGTTGTCCTTAAACGTATTGGCTGCTTTCAAGTTGCGAGACAAGTTACTGCCGCCATCAAGGCCTTTTGGGATGATTGGAGATGGAGAAATGAGACACGGAGCTATTGAAGATGGCTTCAATCAGATTCAAGTGAATAAGAGACTAGTTCCTAATGTAGAAAATATGCATGATGAACTTTGAATTTCTACAGATGCAACTTATTTTCTCACGATTCCGCAAAGGACCCATGATGAACATGCTATATAGGCCCATATGTCGATGACATGAACGATTCTTTGTGTTTCTTGTAGGCATATGTGCTAGTTACTTTGTGTTGCTTTTATAGTTTTATCAGTTGTGAGTTTTATGGGAAGCAATGTTCCATTCGAAAAATCAGCAGTGTTATTGTAAATTGTTATGATTTGTGGTGAATTATTATAGGGTTATTGTGTTCTATAAAATTTGTTTTGGGCAGGATTATGTAAATGGAAATGTACAGGTATATGTATGAATTGCACCATTTGCAATGCTAAATGCGTCCCAAATAAAGCACATGAGTTTATATCATTCGCAACAATTTTGGTGTAGCTAAAAGCTTTGATTCTACAGTAACGTAGACATCTTTTGCCACGCTTGGTGTGTGGCTAAAATTTTGGACGTCTTTTGCCACGCCAAATGTTCAGCTAAATATTTAAATTTCCCGCACTATGTAGGCAAATATTTAAACTTTCCGCAACTGAAATAGTGTTGCAAAAGGTTGCCTTTTGCGACGCCTAGTTGTGTAGCTAAAGGTATCACTTTTGCAACGCCATCCTAGTTGTTACAAGCTCTCTTTTGTGACGCCATGCGCTGCAAATAGTTTGAAAAAAATTTGCAATTAATTTAATTTTAATAAATGAAGTAGCAACGGAATTAGTGTATTAGCAGCACCCTCAGGCGTCGCAACAAACTAGGAACATTTGCCACGCCACCTTTGGCGTTGCATTTGAGTATTTGAGACGCACTTTTTAGCCACGCCTTTGCAACGCCATCTGGTGCGTTGCGACAGATCTTTTGCCACGCTCAAAGGCACCTTTAGCGATGGAGTATGGCGCTGGTAAAACTATGCTCTGTTGTAGTGCCTCAAAATATAAATAACGAAAAATCAGAAACTATATGCAAATGCATTGATCTAACCTCAAAACATAGTTGGGTTATATTGTGGTAATATCTCGATAAGTATAGTTTTGCATTTAAAATGGTGTTTATCTTATCTCTTTCCGTATGATTGGGAACTACTTGTTATTCAAGTAGCTTCAATATATATGAATTTCACCTTATTAGGCAATCTCACAAAACTTCAATCAAACTTCTATTATTAAACAACAAAATGAAGTTGAAGGGTTATCAAATGTGGGTTATTTTTTTTTAATGGAGAGTGAGGTTTTCACGTTATAAGAAATTTGGTTGAGTGATTAATATAATATTAATATATAATAGTTATGCATATTTGCAAATATTTTTCAGAATAATTAATATAACAACACCCGTTCATAGATAATCTTTGAATATTCCACATAGTAAGTCATGCATAATTTAAATAATAATTAATGGAAAATCGGGAACTGGATAATCTTCGATGATCCCACATAGTAAATCAAACATAATTTACTTTTTATGTCATGTTTGCAAGGACACTACAGATGAATCAGTAGAAGTTGGTATTACACACCACATTGGATAATTAAAAGGAAATCGGAAACTAGATTCAAATACATAATAGAGCTCAAAGAGTAATTAACGGGAAATCAGAAATTTTATGCAAATGCAATAAACTAAACTCAAAAAGTAATTAACTAGACATCGGAAACTGGGTGCAATTGCATTAAACTGACGTCAGATAATAACTAACGGAAAATTAGAAATTGGATGCAAATCCTTGAAAAATATTTAACGGGAAATCGGAAATGGTATGCAAATACATCAAACAAACCTCATATAATAATTAATAGGAAACCGAAAACTGGATGCAAATGCATTGAACTAAACTCAAAAAATAATTAACAGAAAATAAAAAACCGAATGCAACTGCATTGAACTAACCTCATAGAATAATTGGTGGGAAATCGAAAACTAAATGCAAATACATTGAAATAATCTCAAAGAATAATTAATGGAAAATCAGAAACCTGATATAATTACATCAAACTAACCTCAAAGCATAAATAATCAGAAACTAAATGTAGATGCATTGAACTAACCTTAAAGAGTTATTAATGGGAAATCGGAAACTTGATGCAAATGCATTGAACTAACCTCAAAGAACAATTAACATAAAATTGAAAATTGGATGCAACTGCATTGAACTAACATCAAAGAATAATTAACAGAAAACTAAAAACTGGATGCAACTGCATTAAACTAAAATCAGAGATTAATTAATGGGAAATCAGAAATTGGATGCAAATGCATTGAAATAGCCTAAAAAATAGTTAACTGGAAATTAGGAGTCGGATGTAACTGCATCGCGCTGACCTCAAAGCATAAATGTCCTCTTTTTTAGCCTTCTCACATGAGTAATTAGGAATCCAAAACGAAAGTTAGTTTATAAAAACAGACTCTTACATGTATGCAGTAAACTATCGAACTAACCTAGAAAAACAATTAACGGGAATCAGAAACTGGATGTAGATGCATTGAACTAACCTCAAAGAGTAATTAATGGGAGATTGGAACCAGGATGCAAATGCAATGAACTAATCTCAAATACTAATTAACGAAACATCGAAAACTGGATGCAACTGTACTGAATTAACTTTAATGAATAACTAACGGGAAATCATAAAGTGGATGCAATTACACTGAACTAACTTCAAATAATAATTAACGGGAAATCAAAAACTTGATGCAACTGCATTGAACTAACATCAAAGAATAAGTAATGAGAATTTGGAAACTAGATGCAACGTACTACATTAAACTAACCTCAAAGAATAATTAATGGAAAATAAGAAACTTGATGCAAATGCATTGAACTAATAACCCTAAAACATATTTGTAATATATGTAGGGGAATAAATGTCTCGACAAATATAGTTTTACATTTTAAGTAGTGTTTATCATAATTCTTTTATTGTGATTGGAAATGCTTTGCTATTCAAGTAGCTTCAATATTATCTTCGCCACATTGGACATTCTCACAAAACTTCAATCAAACTTCTATTGTTAAACCTAACAATAAAAAGAAATCAATGAGTTTTATCAATGTTTGATGGTTCCTTTTTATAGAGCTATGCATAGTGGTGCAAGAAATTTAAATGAGTAATTAATATAATTTTCATATCTTATAGCTATGCATAATTGCTAATATTTTTTAGAATAATTTAATATAACGACACCCGTTCGTAGGACATGTTCATGTGACAAATCTTTTCAAGTGGGAGTAGTGTATTCTTTGAGGATATGGAAACAATCAATCTGTTTTAGTAATTTGTACACATTAGTACGTAAGCTGAGCACTGATGATTTACTGCTAAATCACCATAAATCTAATAAAACTATTAGACAAGATAGATCAAGTTTAAGATAATTCCATTTGAAAATTACGGATTAATATCCTAAACCACAAAGTGAATAGGCTATCTCAATTTGATCCCTTAGTTTCCAAATACTTATGCACCATAATCGTTGCTCATTAACGTATTTCAGTTTATTTTTAATAAAAATATATTATGATTCGAAAATTTGCCGCTAAATCACCATAAATCTAAGAAAACTATTATACATGCTAGATCGAGTTTAAAATAATTATATTTGAAAATTATGGATTAATATCATAAACCACAAACTGAAGAAGCTATTTCAATTTGATCCCTTAATTTCCAAGTATTTATGCACTATAATCGCTGCTCATTAACTTATTTCGGTTTCTTTTTAATAAAAATATATTCTGATTCGAAAATTTGTGTAAGACATTTTGTAAAAACATTTTCAACACACAAAATATTTAATAGATCCCGGGCGTATTCCCGGGTCCAAAATCTAGTTATAGGCTAATTTTGTGTACAGATCAGGATGGAGATTAAACTCGCTCTGGACAACATTCCAGCCATCTATAATCAAACACGTCCAATATAATTAAATAGTTGACCTGAAGAAACTTGAACTGCCACATTAATTTTTAATTAAGTACTAGAAAGTCATGAATTAAATAAGACTCCTCCACAGGGAGAAGGGCCTACATATATGAACAAAATTTGATCAAGCTAAAGCATTGACCAACCCAATAACATCTTCTGTTCCAATGAAGAAGACAACAGCCTATCCTTCACTTTCTTCGCCTATAACCTTTGTGTTAGTGTTAGTGATTGCAATCAAAAGTACAAGTAGTGAGATGTCTAGTGTTGATGTAGGGGTGATTCTGAATTTGGATACATGGGTAGGAAAGATGAGCCAAAGCTGCATATCTATGGCGCTCTCTGATTACTACTCGACTCACAACTACACTAGAAAGTTGGTTCTTCATACCCGAGACTCCCACAGTGACATAGTCGGTGCCGCTTCAGCAGGTACGTCAAATTTAAATTAATAAAGAGTCACAGTTCAGACCTCAGCTCCTTGCTTTGATGCTTTTTCTTTCGTATATATTTTGAACATGTAGCATTAGGCTTAGCTTAACTTGTAGCCAGAAAATTAAGGATGCCAAAAAAATTCTAACCATTACGAAATGGTTTTGAAAAGTTCACAAGATCCAAAAGTTTTGGTACCATTCTTTTGATATGAAATCGTTTGAAATGGTTGTTACGTTAAAGTTTCTGCTGGACTTTTGATTCCAAATGCCACGTTAAAGTTCTGAAAGTTTTGCTTGTCTTTTAGCTAAAAAATAAAAGGTCGCAAGGTATTTAAACTCGTAATTCGTAAAACTTTAGGCTTGAAGAGAACAACAACTTGTTTTTATACACGTACAGTGACGGTTATGTGGCTATGTTCATTGTAACTTCTAGAGTTAATTTTTATTACGTTGCATCCTACCCATTTGAACACAACTTTTGCCTTTAGATCGAACGTGCCAGCAGCTATCTAAATCTAGTTTTGTTTTTCTCTGAAAACCCGCCGGTTTCTAGTTATTACAGTCAAAAGAAGCTATGTACTTAACTAAACTCATCCAGGTCAGACATGTTTGTCTCCGTCGTCCTTGTGACCGTTGAGTACGTGTTGACATTGTAATTATTGATATTATTTTATCGAAAAAAAATAATTATTATTGATATTAATTATTATTGATATTATTTTTTTGATTGAAAATATGATATCCTAAATATGCGTCCCTATCTCTCAAGGGAAATGTTTGAGACTGATTGGTGGTAACTGGTGATCGAATATTTGATGACCCAGATAATGAATGCATGATGTGGACTCACTCTATTGAGACTCCAAAGTCAGTGGTCCTTAAATCAAAAAGTCTACGTCTATTCTCTACAAATACTGTAATAGCATTCCCAATACAGGAGAAAAAAGGGAGAATGTGAAAATTTTCACTTCTTTTTTGTGCAAAACCAGTGCCCAATACAGAGTTAAAAAATATGGTGATTATTTTCCCAAGTCATTTCCAAGGTGAAAAAAATATAGTGAAACATTCAACCGAGATACTGGCTGACTTGTGAACTTTGGACGGGATGTTGGATTCCGTCTCGTGTGTGTGTGTGTGTTTTTTTTTTTTTTTTTAAATGGATTCCGTATCGTGTGTTTTTTTTCAGACGAAATGTTTTATTCCGTCTCGCATGATTTTTCGGTTTTTTTTTGGTTTTTTGGTTTTTTTTTTTTTTTTTTTTTTTTTTTTTTTAAGTGGAAATTTTATTGATAATCGATAAGGATTTTTACAAATTATTAGGACAAGCGCCAAGAACAAGGCGCGGCCGCATAAAATCCTTTCTCGAATAGCAAATCCTATTCTTCTAAAACAAACTCGTTAGAACCAAATTTGTCATAACGTTATCGTCCATGACTTTCTCAAGTCTCTCGAGAAGTTCGTTGTTCCAAGAAACCGAAAGTGTCGAAACTAAACGGAATGAAACGATCTTTGGTTAGCCGTCAAGCTTCCTCATGCTTTTCCATCTTCCCCGCCGCCGCTCTCTTAGCCGCTTCTCCCACCTCAAAGACTCCATTCCCAACTACCAGCGGAGAGGCTCCATTATTACATCAACACATGCATGTCTCCCCTCGGACCAACTATATATCAACACATCCGCAGGGCGAAGTGTAGATCTTCCCTCATTCGGATCAATTGAGAAATTCACAGGAGCCTCCTTCTTCACTTGTACCCCCAAAACCTCCAAAATGCATCACATAAAATATCTCCGACATGATCATGTCGGTATTTGAAACCCGGAAAATGCCTACAATGATGTCTTTGATGGTCCCGAAAAAGCATCTAGTCTACTCTTTTGCAAACGGGGCATAGGCCACCATCGAAAGTACAAAGGAATCATGAGGCGGCACCGGAGAATAGAAGCGATACTCCACCGAGCGTTTTTTTTTTTTTTTTATTTTTTTTTTATTTTTATTTCAGACGGGATGTTTCATTCCGTCCGGCGTTTTTTTCTATTTTTTACGCCCGGACGGAATCCAACATCCCGTCCGAAATTTTTTCACCTTTGCATTCTAGCGGCTTCACCTTGCTTTTCACCAAAATGGTGATAAGAGGGGGAAAAATTCACTTGCACTGGGAATGCTCTAAGAATGTAAGATTAACTAGTCTCACCTCAACAAAATAAAATATTATTAACCTTTTAACATCTAGCATTTTTCTTGAGAAAGGTGGTGTGGGTTGACAAATTCCATCTCATAAAGTGATAAGTGTTCGTGTCACCCCCTAACCATAGCCACTAAAATGTTTTTCTGGGGTGAGTTCATAAGTTTTTTTGGAGTGAGTTTAAAAAAAATTCTCACCTCACCCACCTCACACAAAAAAGGCTTGGACTGTTTTTGGGCTGAACTTTTATAGGTTCTTGGGCTCTTGAAACATGAGTATAGGCTCATTTTTTAAAAAAAATGGAGGATCTTGGCGTCAAAGGCTAAAAGTGCGCGACGATGCGTGCGATGCGACCGCGATGCAAATACCAGTAAGCTTACAATATACAAAAGGTTATTAACCTTTTAACATCTAGCATCCAAACAGTATAACCCTGATAAAATGAAATAATTGCAATGGAAAAACCTTCTACCCCAGCTTTCCAGAATCAAAGCAATCTAACTTCGGAGCTATATATATATATTTGTATGGGACTTTTCTTTGATCTTATGTTGCAACAAGTGAATGAAGGTCACTATCAGGCACGTTATAGATGCAAAGATTCATCTTTTCTAGGCCTAGCTTGTTCTGCTTTGTGATGTGACCAAATTCACTTTCCTTAGAGATCTCAACAGAGGAAATACTGGTAATGTCCAAACTTAACTGCTCTCCCAAGTTACAAGATGAGTTTTTCTGCTTGCCTTTACTTCTTGACTTTTTCTAGATCACCAGGAAAGAAAAAGACAAACAAGTTTATAACATATGAGATCAAAGAGACTCGCTCATTGACACTTCGAAGGACCACATTGTTCCCAAAGCCAAAGTACTTAGAGCATCTCTAAATGATGGTAGTATCACCTGTAGGTTTGAGGGTGAAATTTGAAGAAAATATCTTCAAATTTTGACCAACTCTAGATGGTCGCAAATATCGGATGCAAATCTGTATGTATGGTCTACCACGCAAGTACCACTGTCGCGCACCATTGGTACTGTCACATGTCATTACCAATGTCGCGTGCTATCGAGTAAAAATACACAAATTTCACAAATTGCTTCATTCCTTCATTCTCACCCCACACTCCAAAACTATCTCCACAACCATTTCATTTAGCCATAACTTCTTCTTCATCATTGCAAAAAACTAACTAACATAGCAACGTTGGCGAATCAACTCAACAATTATGTTATTTTGATACACTCGATCAAGAGAGGTGCCAAATTTGCACCTCAAGAAAACACCTTGCATTATCATGCAAGTATCTGAATGCAAGGTGTCCCAAATTAAAGCATCACATTGTCAAGGTTATATGCTCATATATAGAAGTTATAACAAAGATGGTGAAGAAGTAAGATTTTTGAAATACATGTATAATATATGCCCTAGTATGGTATATATATATAAACAGTTTGTTAATATGCACGTGTTGTGGCGATGATGATCATAGGTATAGGTATTGCCCCTATGCACATATATCATGCCCAAATGGTTATAATGGTGTTAGAGAGCTGAAAAAGTTTACGAACCTAAGAAAGATGTCTTGATCTATTGAAGTATTTAGCGTATAGAAAATGTGAGTGGTTGGGTCCTGTAATGGAAAAAGTTATTTAAGAGTAGTTACTCATTTTATCTTCTATGACTATGTAACATAATATGTTTTTTTTTAATATGAATGAACTTTTATTTTATATAAATATATGTTAGTTTAATTTTTTTTTAAATAAATAAATAAATAAATATATATATATATATATATATATATATATATATATATATATATATATATATATATAGAAATTGATTTACATTGTTTATTGATGATTAAAAAGAAACACGCATCTACAAAATTAAATTAAATTACAACAATCAACATCGGTCACCCCTAATGCTCCATAGATGCTCGACAAGGTCGCTTTTAAGTCTATTATGCATAGTCTTTGATTGAACTCGTAGAGTCCCCTCAATGTAGTATTCCCGAGTAGGTGATATCTGTGGTTGCCTTTCTGAATCATGAATGTACCTCCTCATTTCATAATTTTTATTCTTAGCTATAATTATCATATTGTGTAATATGATACATGCTCTGATAACCGTATTCATTGTCTTCACATGTCATAATTTGCAAGCTTTTGCCAAAATCCCAAGTTTAGATTGCAAAACCCCAAAACTACACCATAACAAGCAATTAGTAATGTCAAAAAAGCGTTACTATTACTTTTCGCAACGCTTGAAATATATTGCAAATTTGGCGTAGGTAAAGTGTTGCAAATATTTGTAACGGTCCATAACTGTTACAGTGTATGGACAGTGTCTACATTACCAATGATTATTAAGCGTTGCTTAGTTAAATTTGTAACACTTTACCAAGCTGTTTTAATACGTTTCTTTAATCTTTTGCAACGATTTCCTTGTTTCCTAAGGCTTTTACCGTTACAAATTTGGTGATATTGTTTAAAAAAAAAAAAAAAAAAAAAACTTCTTTCCCGCCCCATTTTTTGGGGGCTACCTGAATTTGCAAAAGATACCATTCCTAGTTATATATACAAGCAAATATCAAAGTTAGACTTTAGCTACTGATCCATGAAAACACACATTTTACAACTAAATGATAGTATAGACAAACAAAATGCTGAAAAAGTATGATACTCCTCATTGAACCATATAACTTAACAACTTTAAAAGATTTTCTAATGGAAAATCAATATTCTTTTTTTGTACAGTGGTCTTAAACAAGAGAAAATCACTCGTAGACTTGCAGGTACAAAAACCCACTCACTGTTATCATTTCTAAGTACCTTCGAAGTGCAACACCAAGTGCAAATATTTCTTTTAATTTCCAGCTGCCAGGCATTGGTCACGGCTTCACTAGGCACAAACGACAAAAAACAGGTCGACCATACAGTCCTTAGTGCAACTCCATAATTCCATTTATTTCCTGAAAATTTAACGTCAAAATACTTGTTATCAACATGTACAAGCATAGAATAAACACTTAGCTACCTTATAGTTAACAACACTATCTTTATTTGTTTGCCTGTGTGCAGGAGTGTGTGTGTATGATATGTGTGTAAGACAAAAGTTCTTCAAATTTTCAAAATGCCTCAATACCATATACTTGTAACTAACAGAAAAACAAAAAATCTGAAAACAATGAAAGAGAGAATTAAACACACCTATGAAGTCACAGTTGTGATATTGGAGCCATCGCGTTTGACCTTAATTGTTTCTTCAATATAGCCATTACTTTTGAGAATTTCCTCACATCCACTCTAAACCCTAGTTAGCAATTAAATTCATCAGCAAAGTGCTCAACCAAGCCCATTTCTATATCTTGACCCTCGTGCTTCAGGTTCCATCTAGCATCTTTCACCTACAACAAATTCTAGAATAAGCAATAGGAACAAACTTCTAAGCAAAATTTTAACAGCAAGAGGGAGACATAATGCATCATATATATACAAATATACCAATTCCTTTTAACCATCAATATGCAATAGAATAAGAATCAGGTTGGCAAAATGTGAATAATTAAATGGGGAGTACAATGCAAACCAACTCCACCCATTCCAAAATAAATCCACACTCTGTATCCAAGTCAAATTTTTACAAGTAAATTGATATCACACACAAATAAAAGGCTGAAAAAGTAAGATACTAACTACTGTCCGAGTGCATCAGTTTGCGTGTGACAAAAGAGTACTAAATACTTCACTAATACCATATACTAGTAACTGGGTAATTAAAGTAGTCTCCACAAGTAACCATCTTATTCCCTTGCAAGGAAGAACTGATGATGATCTAATATAAGAATTTTTTAGACTAAGCACCTACCTTTACATGAGTCGTCCTTGGAAAGGCAGACATACGATGCTCCTGTTTCATCCATTTATTTACATTTTGGCACACTCAATATGAATGCAACCTCATCAGGTGTAGCAGTTGTAGCCGTTACCCGTTATTAACCTACTCCATCTCCTATTGCTGGTTTCAACTGGATGTACATACAATGAAGCTCCACAACCCAGCTAGTACTGAGAGCCCAAGCCAAAGAGATAATTATTAGCAAATGTAGAAAAGTTGTCACAATCTCAACTTCGCACATACTAGACTGCTCTGCACAACTACTCATACCTGATGATAAGAATAACCAGAGATCCTTGAGATTACCACCTTCAACAACTGCCAATTAGCAACCTTCTACCTCCAATTCAGTCTTTATGTAACACGCAACCTTCTTCATATTCTTACTAGTCCGTTTGGAAATCCCTTTAAGACCCTCTATCAATTGAGTCTAGCTTTATGTTCATATTCTTTAACCAGCAACAATTAGCAACAACTCAACACATTGAAAGCTCATAGAAGAAACTATGATAGTTCACACTTCATAGCTAACTGCTAACCATGAGTTCCAAAATGCAATCTAAAAGTCCTTTTGAGTCCCAACCAGTTCTATAAAATATTGTGGAAGCAATTAATTCTTTCAATGAAGTTAGAAAATTCGTCAATGTTAACAAAACTAAAAACCAGTGTTTAGTTATAAACAAACTATTATTGTCCAATTCAGTTTCATTGCCCAGGTGCACGCAAACTTCAATCCGGAAAACAAGAGCACAAAATATTTAAGAAAACAGAAGCTTTAGACACTAGAATAAAACAAGATGTTTGTTCTTAAATCAACATATTCAAACTATCTAACACAACACACAACAGTTCATGATATACTCGTATGATCTAACATGATACACCAAGACAAAACTCCCTATTTAGATTGGTACAAGGGCTACCTCAAGTGTAATAATTTATGTAGCATACTGCTCAAATCAATCCACTCACATGCCATGCTAGAAGGGAAAGGAAAGCGGGGGAATGGAAATTCATATTTGTAATGGAACAAAGCATGTAAGCTTTACAAGTAAGGCATCTCGTTGTAGATAGGTTACAGAAGCTTGTTCAGCACCAAGGGCCCTCACAAATGACACCTAAACGCAAAGACTACAAAACTCCATGTCGTCGATCCCTTTAACCATCTAGACGTAACTTAACAAGATGAATAAAAACCCAATCAACTTTGTTTTTTATCAGTGAAATAACATGCCTGTGATTGAACAAAATATGGCGAAATGATTAAGGCTAAGCATCCAAAATTCAGGTTAATGTTAAACCATAACCTGTGCCAGATACAAAGGGCATACAACACCCAACCATATACAAGAGTACTTTTGAGTTGATTCCGTAAATGATATTTTGTGTTGAGTCGGCCCAGCTAGAGAGACATGGTCTGCTTTGAGCTTGTGGCCACCACATGGCTTAAGCCACATAGGATTTAGCCTTTACTTCTTCTGTTTTAGTTGACCACTAAATTCAAAATAAGACTACTTTGGCAAAATCAACGCATACCCGTTTCTCTATCTAACAATACTAACCAACCAATGGTTCAATGTTTATGTTCCAACCCAAAACATGATATTTCAACACCTAAAAAAAATTTGAAATCAATCAGATGGGTATTCTTAAGCAATTGATGCAACAAAAGAAGATGACTTTATAGTTACGGTTACATTCAAGATACAGATATAAACATAATCATATATTCCTTTTGTTCGAGTTTGAATCAGACAAAAGGACTCTTAATTTCAAATAAAATGAAGTAGTACCAAGTAAATTGTGAATTCAAGATAAAAATTGTACCTTAGAAGCAAGCAAAATCGAAAGTGAGAGATGAGTGATAGTTGAAGAACCAAAACCATAGAAAAGTAAAGAGGATGGTGAGTGGGTACTTCCTAAATTAGCAGTGAGAGAGAAGATTGAACAACGGCAGTAAGAGAGAAAATTAAGCAGCAGCAAACGAGAAGTGCTTTCTGGATTGAGCAGGCGACAGAAGAGAAGGAAACCCAAGTGTTGTCTGGTTTGAGGAATAGGAGATGAGCTTAATAACCAATAACTTGATAAAAGCCAATATACCCAAATCAGGTTCAGAAAAGTATACAATAAGACCTTTAACACTAATGACAACAATAGTAACCTAAGTAAAATTTTAGAATATTCAAACACCAACCAACAAGCAAATGAAGTACATGATGCATCAACACTTGTTTTCAAGAAGAGGAACATCAAATTAAATTTTCGTAGTACCTACTGACGTGCCTTAGCAAAACAGTCACAATTATTCACAACTGGATATAGTTTATCTAGTTAACTATATGATGTATGATGTTAATGTTAACAAATAGGATTAGGACAAATGAACAATATTTGAACATAGCTAATCTGATAAAGCTGAGTGTATTTTTGGGGTCCAACAAGGAAGAACATTACCGATGCAAATTAAGAAGAGAATTAAACCTTAGAAAATGAGCAACAATACCGACGAACAGATCCCCCCACTCTCAAACACACTCATCACATACACCTGAAACAGACCCACCCTCTTCTAACAACTCACACACATATTACATAGACACATGCCACCCCCTTCTAAGACACAAAAATTGGAAACAGACCCTCCCCCCCTTCGAACACATCGGATACATCAACCCCTTTTTTTGGTTTCAAACACTCACACAACATGGAAAGCTTATTAGAATGGAAACACATACAACAAACTCACTCATTATAATTGGTAATTAAGTAGTTAACACACAAAAAAAAGGTCACACGGAATAATAATCATATCTAACAAGCTTTCAACAAGTACATGCCAAAAGGAAAGTTTATCAAAATATATCAAACAAATACAACACATTTTCTCATTTCAGAAGTACATGTGAAATTCGCTGACGTACATCTTAATCATATGTCGAACTATTTACTAATTCATTTTTACTTCCCTTGTCAAAACAATCGAACTTCACAAGAGTTTAACCGCCAAAAAACACTAAGATATTCATTGTTACATAAACTGAATGACTAACATTGGATCTAAACGAATTGTATTCCTAACCCAACATAACAGTATAGGAGTGATAAACCAACCCATCCATCCCCTCAACTTCCTTTCTCCTGAAACATTACAACAACTCATTTTGGACAACCCCAACCATAAAACCCAGGCACATGCATGCTTCTCAGGCAATTACTCGTAGAATAAATTGGTTGGCATTTAAAAGGAGGCTGGAGAAATAAACTAATTAAAGACAATAAATAGAGATGCACTACCTCCAAATTTAATCTTAATTTTCATTCGACCATGTCTTTTCATTCTTCCAAGAGTTTGAGGTTTGAAAGCTTTGCGGGTTCTCTTGGAATTGATCCTGTGAGTTTGTTATTTTTCAAACGGCAATGCCATCAAAATATAAGATAACAGTGAGTTTACAATTTACAAGAACATAATAAAAATCTAATAACACAACAAATCAAAACCCTTCTCCAAATAAAACTTACAAAAACTTGAGTGACTTCAATTTAGACACAGATTTCGAAATACTTCCTTCGAGCGCATTCTAATACAAATCCATGATAATTAAATTCTCCCGTGACTGAGAGCGACCTCCCAGTGATTAGAGTAGAAAAATAATGATTGAGCATGGAGGAGGGACAAAATTTGGTTTCAAGAAGAGGAGAGGGTTTGAGCTATCCATCGAAATTAATTGAGTCAAGTACTCGGCAGCGGCAGTGAGAGAGAAGAGAAAATAACATTCCCAGCGTTTATATAGCGTGACTTACCAACGGTAAAAATGTGTTACAAACCAAAAAAAGTGTGTGTTGCAAATATCCTGTTATGGTGTAGTCTTTCAATATCTTTCCTTGCAGCTTCTTGCATCATTGCGAACCACTTCGTCTTTAAAGCATAGGTTTTGAAATTGTTTGTATAAATGTCGCATAGTCAATAGTCATGATAGATATCATCAGCTAAATAATAACCTATATTGTAGCTTTGATGATTTACATCAAAATAAAACATGTGGGAAAATACCATTGATCACATGCTCAAATACCCGCGAGTTGTCCAACACGTTGATGTCATTGTGTGACCCTGGCATCCGAAAAAAAAAATGTCATATCCACATGTCTTCGGTTGCAACAGCTTTGAGAATAACAGATGGTTTTTCATAATGACCACTGTAAGCACATTGTCATCCAGTTGAACAATTATGTCATTCCCAATACATGCAATCAATGTTTCCCAACATACTCGGCCATCCATGTTTGGCAGAAATGTGCAAGCAAGTGTTATGTACCTGCAATGTTTGGCCTTCACAAGTAGATTGAACTGTACAATTTGATAATTGCATCACAGAAATGCCTCAATGTCTGGTTTCCAGATTGCTCGAAAATATATAATTGATTGTCAATTTGATAAACTACCATACCATAACCAAGAATACGCAAAGCTGCAGCTACCTTGATCAAAGGATCTATCCCAGGTTTACCAGTATTGTTAAATTTAGGCTGATGAAAATACTTAAAATGAGTCTGAATATCGTTGAAGATGGGAAGGAATAAAGATTTTTTCATAAAAAAGCACCGTTTGAAATCCTCTTTCAAAAAAACAGGACGATCGACCAAGTAGTTACCTTCTAAGATTTCCAAAGTTAAAGCATAGTTTATATGTTTCACTTTTCAACTCTTCTTTGAACCACCATGTGGTGCCTTCGGAGCATGTACTTGTGCTTGTGCAAGTACAACCAAACTGTGCTTCATAAGGGGAATGACGTTAACAAATTCCCCATCAAGATTATCTACCGAGTCTTTCGCCGGAGAAGATGAAGAAGAAGACGACGATGAAAATGAAGATGAAGACAAAGATGAAGATTGAAGGGGAAAAAACTCATACACTTCATGATCAATTTTTTGGCAATGTGTGTGTGTTGTTTGTTAATGATTGATGTGAAATGGTTGAATTGTTTGATTAGAATATTTGGGTTAAGTGTATGTAAAATTAAGGAGGAAATGAGTGTATATATATGGATGTAGAATTCCGACCATTTTTTTTTTTTTTTTTTCCCTGTTGGAGCACGCGATAGTGATAGTGTCGCCCTATAGTAAAAATGGTGTGCGACATTAGTAATGGTGCGGCATGCTGGTCAAAGTCAAAAAAAAATTATGACGACATCAGTAGTGGCGCGTGACATTACCACTGTCGCGCCTTATCCGCATCCGAAATCACATATTTGCTTCCACGAATGCCTCTAGACAGGTAATACTACCGGATTTGCTTCCACCTAGAGTTGGTCGTTTTTCGCGAAATTCCGAGTTTTGGAAGCAAATTTGAAGGTGATACTACCACCTAGAGATGCTCTTACATATGTTTTTCTAATTATATGATTCATAATGCTACTCTATTCTCACAAAACTGATGGCTTTACTTGATGTGTTGCTAGTCTGGTTTAACAGGTAGATTGGTAGAAACCTCTGTTCTTATGGCAGGTTACTTACTACCAATACAAATACAGTAAATCACAAAAACTAATTAAGTGGTTTCTTTGGTCATTGTACCTACAGCTGTAGATCTGATAAAGAATGTTCAAGTGCAAGCCATCCTAGGACCTCAAACATCCTCCGAGGTCGTGTTTGTGGTTGATATCGGTAACAAAACTGAAGTGCCCATCATTTCTTTCTCAGCAACCAGTCCTTCCATCTCCTTCACCAAAACCCCATATTTCATCAGAACAACTCTAAATGATTCCACACAAGTGAAAGCTATTGCCGCAATTATTGAATACTTTGGGTGGAGGGAAGTGGTCCCAATATATGAAGACACTGACTATGGAAAGGACATGATACCGTATCTAATTGATGCCATCCAAGATGTCAACTCACGTGTTCCATACCGGAGTGTTTTGTGTTTTTCACCAACTGATGAACAGATTCGCGGTGAACTGTACAAGCTGATGACCATGCAGACCAGGGTGTTTGTGGTGCACATGAGGACATCTCTTGGCTCACGCTTTTTTTCCATAGCAAATGAAGTCGGAATGATGAGTAATGGGTATGTGTGGATCATCACTGATGGACTTACAGATCTCTTGAGTTCTATGGACACCTCTATTATTGGCTCGATGCAGGGAGTACTAGGAATAAAAGCTTATGTGCCAGGATCTGAAAAGCTTGACAACTTTAGAAGAAGATGGAAAAGAAAATTTCTCCAGGATAATCCAGACATTGATGAAGTTGAGTTGAGTGTTCTTGGACTATACGCGTACGACAGTTTTTGGGCACTAGCAATGGCTGTTGAGAAACTAAACACCGTCAGTCCTCTATTCAAGAGACTAGACAACGGAACAAACACCACAGACCTGGAAAATCTTGGGATCTCTGAAAACGGTCCTAAGCTTCGGGATTCAATCTTGCATACCAAGTTTCAAGGGTTGAGTGGAGAATTCTGGCTCAAAGATGGACAATTGCAGTCATCGACTTTCAAAATAATGAATTTAATTGGGAAAGGAGAAAGAGAAATTGGATTCTGGAGTTCAACACATGGACTTTCAGGGAACTCGGACTTGACAACAAATACATCATCCGAGACCAATCTTCGAGCCATAATCTGGCCTGGTGAGACAACTGTGATTCCAAAGGGTTGGGAGATGCCAACAAGCGAGAGGAAGTTGAAGGTCGGAGTTCCGAAAAAAGATGGTTTTAGTGATTTTGTTAAGGTTGAAAAGGATCAATGGACTAATGCCACATTGGTCACTGGATTTTGCATAGATGTATTCAAGGCTGTGGTTGACTCAATGAAATATGCCCTACCCTATGAGTTTGTACCTTTTGAAAAGGCAGACGGAGAGAGCGCAGGAGATTACAATGAATTTGTAGACCAAGTCTATTTTCAGGTCAGTTAACATATCTAAGACAAGCCTTGCACCTGAAATTTTGCCTTTAATTAGCCGGAAACATTTATTTATTCTCACTAAACTTTAACATATTCGCAGAATTATGACGCGGTTGTGGGAGATGTAACAATTCTTGCCAACAGATCCAACTACGTGGATTTTACATTACCTTTTACGGACTCTGGGGTATCAATGGTAGTGCCAGTCAAGTACGATAATAGGAAGAATGCGTGGATTTTTTTGAAGCCTCTAACCACGGACCTCTGGTTAACAACTGGGGCATTTTTCATCTACACTGGCTTCGTGATCTGGGTTCTAGAGCATGGTATTAACAAGGCCTTCAGAGGCAAATTTTCGCAACAAGTGGGCATGATCTTTTATTTCTCCTTCTCGACGCTTGTGTTTGCACATAGTAATTTCCTTCCTTCCTCATTTTCTACACAACTACATAACTGCGTTAAGGGTATTAGATGATAAAATGGTACAAAGTAACATGTCAAATCACACTTTACCCCTTTTGGAACGATTTAGTTGTAGAAAATGGTGATAACGCCATCCCGATGGAAAAAAAACTATAGTGGGAAATCAGGATTCAATATTCAAATAGAATGAGAACCACCTGCATTGCAGTCTCAAGTGTGGAGTAATACCACTTCAATTCACCTTTAATGCTTTTACTTCTGTAGTTTATTCACGAGAGTAATGAGCATAATCCCATTTGTCACTTTGCAGAGGAAAGGATAATAAGCAACTTTGCAAGGTTTGTGATGATTATATGGGTTTTCGTTGTCCTCATTCTGACATCGAGTTATACGGCTAGCTTAACTTCGATGCTAACAGTACAGCAGCTCCAACCAACCATCACAGACATCAGCGATCTCAAAAGAACGGAGATTATGTAGGTTATCAATCAGGTTCCTTTGTGTACGGACTTGCTCAAAGCATGGGCATCGATTCATCCAAGTTGAGGCCCTACGACAATGTAGAAGAGTTCCACCAGGCTTTGTCAAAAGGAAGTCGAAATGGTGGAGTTTCCGCCGTTATTGATGAGATCCCTTATATGAAGCTCCTCCTTGCAAAATACTGCACAAAATACATGATGGTTGGACCAACACACAGGACTGCTGGCTTTGGCTTTGTAAGTCACCCTAATACTCTTCGTTACCTGAGAGCAACTCTGTCACCTATTAGTAGGCAACATGAAACCACTAGATACGTCACTCTGCATATTTACAAACACCGTCTGTCATACCACTTATTGATTCCAACAATCGTTAAGGAGGTAATGGTTGTCGGTTGTATCTTGACAATTTGCACTATTAAGTGTTAAAAACAACTCCATTGTTCTAACTTGAGCTCCTAAACATTTTGCTCAGGTTTTTCCTAAGGGTTCTCCTCTAGTACCTGATATTTCGAGGGCTATCTTAAATGTGACAGAGGGAGACAAAATGGAGGCAATCGATCGCGAATGGTTTGGGCAGCAGGTTTCATGTCAAGAGCAAGGGACTACTACCTCCGAAAGCCTCACCCTCGATTGCTTTAAGGGTCTCTTTATGATTGCTGGAGTTGCTTCTGCCATTGCTTTTCTCGTATTCTTCATAATTTTCCTGTATGAGCATAGGAACATTATAACTTCTGAATGCTCTGTTTCCTAAAAAAAAAATTTCTGCCATGGCTGTCGAATTTGATAAGGAGAAAGACATATCTTCTAGAGGATCCAAGAAGATTGATTTTCTAAGTGCAAGGACGACTGATGGGAGAGAAAGTTGTGTTGCAGAGTGCAATGTAAGTACACCTCAAAGTCCAGCAACAATTGTATGTGTGCACGAAGATACGGTCTTCTCCACAGAGGGAAGCACTCCCAGTACCGATCACAGCACACCAATTCGAGACCCCCCAGGTGTAATAGAGATAACTTAAGTAAACTGATTAGTTTAGGTCATATACCCTGCAATCTTTCTTGTATGAACTACTGACTCCTCTACTGGTTAGGTTGTCTTTTAAGTTTCAAATTCATTACACTTGAGTCTTACGAATTAGGAGAGCAAAGTTCGACTGTAAATTCCAGTTACTGTAGATTCCCTTATAGAATACTGTAAGGGGACAGGAATTAAAAGTGACTATTGTTTCTTATCTGTGTACTTATACTCGACCTTAACAAGTTGTTTCGTTCTTTTAAAGTTGTCTCTGTGATAAATTTTAGAAGTAAAGCTAAAGAAGAACTTATATGGATTTTCGTTGTCCTCATTCTGATCTCAATTATACAACCAGCTAAACTCAAATTAACAGTATGGCAGCTCCAATCAACCGCACGTCAAGTAAAGCTAGGTCTGCTCGGGGTTTGACTCGTTTGGCTCGCTCAAGCTCGTTCCTCTTGCAATGTGAACCAAGCCAACCATCACTAGTTTGTAAGTACACTAACAGAGCTACTTGATTAGTGAAGCCGAGCATAGTGAAGCTCAGCTTGATTAGCTTGAATTCCACCCTTAATTAAAACCAACTGCTAGTTAGGTGTATTTGCAGAATTCATAAATTCCAAGGGATTGCCATTATGTATTTAACTAGTTTTCAAACCCGCCTTACTTAACGGTGCTTTATATTATAGTGATCACGCATTCAATTTTTTTGCAGTGTGAAAATCCATAAAAAGAAACAACCCACTTGCCGATTTCCCGTTAATTAATTATTCCTTAAGTACTTGCTTTGAGTTTTCGATTTTCTGTTAATTATTTTTTGAGGTTAGTTCGATGTTGTTGCATTCAGTTTTCGATTTTCCATTAATTATTCTTGGAGATTATTTTGTTGCATTTGTATCCTATTTCGAAATCCCGTTAATTATTATTTTATATTAGTTCGATACATTTGCATTCATTTTCCGATTTCTCGTTAATTATTCTTTAATGTTAGTTCAATGTAATTACATCCAGTTTCCGATTTCCCGTTAAGTATTATTTGAAGTTATAGTTCAATATAGTTACATCTAGTTTCTAATTTTCCGTTAATTATTCTTTGAGGTTAGTTCTATGCAGTTGTATCAAGAATTTGCCGTTAATTATTATTCAATGTTAATTCAATGATTTGCATCAAGTTTCTAATTTCTCGTTAATTATTCTTTGAAGTTAGTTCAATGTAGTTACATCCAATTTTCGATTTTCAGTTAATTATTCTTTGAAGTTTGTTCAATGTAGTTACATCTAATTTCCGATTTCCCGTTAATTATTTTTTGAGGTTAGTTCGTTTGAAGTATTTGCATTTATTTTTTGATTTCCTATTAATTATTCTTTGAGGTTTGTTCTATGTGGTTGCATCCAAAATTTCCCGTTCAATGTGTATGTAGTTACATTCAGTTTTCAATTTTTCGTTAATTATTCTTTGAGGTTAGTTTGATGCATTCGCATCGAGTTTTCAATTTCTCGTTGAGGTTAGTTTGATGCATTTGCATTGCGAGTTTCCGATTTTTCGTTAATTATTCTTTGAAATTAGTTTAATGTAGTTGCATCGAGTTTCTCATTTCCCGTTAATTATTCTTTGAAGTTAGTTCAATGCTTTTGCATCCAGTTGTCGATTTCCTGTTAATTATTTTTTGAAGTTAGTTTAATGTATTTGCGTCTAATTTCTTATTTTCCATTAATTTTTTTTTTTGAGGTTAGTTCAATGCATTTTCATCTAGTTTCCGATTTTCTGTTAGTTATTCTTTGAGATTAGTTCAATAATTGTCTCAAAAAAGACATGGGCGATTGTAAGAACTTCTGAAAGAGAGTAGATAGTAGTTAGTTTAACTGCGATGTTGCAGGTATATTCAAGAACATTAGCATTGATATGTGTACTGTGCAGTACCTTAATCCATCAAGATTGTTCCATTGTCCCATTTGCCAAAGAACTCAAGAACTCCTCTTCATGGTTTAGTATTTTAAGACCATCTACTTAATGTAATTCTTATTAGTACCATTAGTACGTAACACACATATCTAATTAACGTAATTCTTTTGGCTTGCTATGTATATAGTTGATGATCAGCTGATTGAAGTACCCAAACATTTTAAAAGAAAATCAATTCTATTATTAAGGTGTATTGGGTTTTCAAATTGGTTTGGGCCTTTCAATTATTTTAGTTGTCAAGACCTTTTTCTTTGAAAAATGCATTATTTGTGTAAAAATGAACAAACTTGTGACCGGGAGTTGCTACATTAATTAGCACATACATACGTTAAATCAAATAAACAACTGCAAAATACATATTTAGTGAGCATCAAATTATATTTTCCATTCAACCACAGATAAACTCGACGTTCCTTCGACGTACACTAACTATAAGCACCAAAAACAAAAATCATTATAAGTGGGAAATCTGGAAAGAATATCTCCACTATTTTTCAGAAGGCTGCAAAGACAATTCGCATTCATTGAATCCGGCATCATAGCTGCACAAATGTGTCCAATGGTAATTCGAGATGCCAAAATGACACCATAATCTAAATAGACTTAAACATAGAAAGACATCAATACAACCAAATGAAATACAAAAAATATGAGAAAGAGAACACATAAACAGTCTTTCCTAGTGTCAAACGTGAGGACGGTACCAAAAAGGGGTCACATTGTAAGAGCAACCGCCAAAGTATGCCCTCAATACAACATAAGAAAAAGACAGTAGATAGGGTACACAACATTGTATACGATCATAACTTTCCCATAAACCCCATAAGAAGACCTTAATCACACATCCAATGTCAGGCGTCATATTTGTAAATCTGATTCCTTGAGGAAACTTAATCTTGAAGTAGGTAATTATCTGATTCCTTGAGGAAACTTAATCTTGAAGTAGGTAATTGCTTTATTTTAACACCGTTAAAGAGAGTTAAGTACAAAGCGTAATAAATATTGAAGAGAATAAGAAATGAATATTTAGAATAAGTGAAACAAAGACAAAAACAATCTTATTCACTTTTATATTCTCCTCATTGAATTCTTCCTCTCATGGGTCCAAATGTAGTAACACCTTCTCATAGAGACAAAGGAATAACTTGCAATGAGTAATACATAAGTAGAAATAGGAGCAATGCCATGCACAACTATGAAGAAAAAAGATAATTCTTGCATGCAGATTAAGATGGATTAACCCATGTAAGAAAAATCATAAGCGGACAACAAAAACCGGCAAGAAGTTGAAGTAGTACCTGAACTCCAGTGGAGAGGTTGAAGGTTCAACCCATCTCGATCTGGACTCAAACAAAAGTAAGGTTCTTTTGGTTCAAATGATCCTCGAAAGGGTTCATTGGATGCATGCCCCTATCCGCCATTTGGGAAGTTGTGAGGCGTTTTTTCTTTTAGTATATAACAATGAACAATAATGAAGTCGACTCAAATATATATTTAAGTAATTAAGCTTGGTCACCAATAAGAGGAATCATATTGTCTTTGGATGCTAGAATAAAAAAAAGGTAGGAAAGATGTAGCTACTCTATAATTGCATTTTATACTTAGACTATGCTTAAATAGAGGTCCTAAATAAAGTCTCATACTCTCTGTACCTTTTTTTGAGCACCTTAGCAGATCATGTGCATTATTGCATATTGTCAAGCGAAAATTTTGATGCGCTTTAATCTATTTGATATAGTTTCATGATCAGTATTAACTTGTGTCCTTACTCTTCTACCTCGTGTGACATCATCTTCTAATAGAAATATTTCCAAGCTTTCCTGGTATTTCGTTACAACAAATTCCCAACTGCATACTAAGAAATAACCCCTTCTACAAATTAAATCCAAACCCATAGAGAAGTCATATTTACACCATTTTATCTTTTATTCTATTAGTAAAACAATTAAAATTGGTTTGCACCATTTAATCGTTTAGTTAGTAGTTTCAAGTTTGAAAATGGAACGGCTCAATGTGACTAAAATAGGAAATCAGCAGCTGTAAAGGAGTAGGAAAACTGGATCCAAGTCAATTCATTTTACGTGGTCAAGACCATTCACCTATTCTTTTCCACCTGTTTTATCAAAGATTTTATTTTAATACTAACCAAGCACTCCATGACCACCATAATTAGCGTAGTACACAAAGGTTTAGTCATCAGGATCACTATCAACAATCTTTCCAATAAACCAAATAGAAGCAGTTTTATTTCCTAGAAGAATTGTCAAAAACCTTCGAACGGTGACTTCTTCTCTAAGTATGATCGTATAATTAATTAGGAGACCCAATAACATAAGACGCTGAAATAACCCCTAAAAAATCCCCTTTGGTACTATCTAATATAAACATCCTCACCGCGAGACTATGACCCCTCTACGGATGAAGTCCTTCTAAATATCATATCCATGTTATAGGCTAATGACTACTCATCTGGTGTTAGCTATTACATAATCTTTTGATAATTTCAAGTTATAGAAGAACCATGAGAAAAAGAAAATAAGATCAGTGTGAAAGGTACATGGTAACAGAAATTTGAGATAAAAACAGTGTACCTAGATAATTAGTACTTGGAGTTGCCTGCTTGCATATTAGATTTTCTCGATCTCTTGGCTGGAATGCTGCACTACTTGATACACTTAGCAGAAAAGGTAACAATCTAAACATCTTGAAATTCAGCACACTCAAATGACCATTTGCTCTTTACAGTGACCACAATTTCCATAGCCAAATCTATAGCGGATCCCTTGAATGACCTGCATCATAGAGATCACTATTATCTACTAACAAATGTTAAATTTCTTAATAATTTGAAAGAACAAAAGAAGACTAATAATACATGATTAAGCATAACTTGCCTACTGTATAAGCATATTCTACTATAGATTATGGTGCCTATATTTTCTTCAATTGCCAAGCTAGAAATAAAGGGTTCGCTTTTATGTATTTTTGTGTCTCGGATATGGTTTGCAATATCTTTGCGGCTTGGATTCAAGTGAAAAAAAATCAAATTCATCAAATGCAAAAACATACCCACTACCATCAATGGAACCGATTTAGAAACAACAAACTAATTCAGAAACCTGTGTAGAATATTATGTGTTTCTCTTGTGAATCTTGGATCATTTAAATATAGTAATATACTACACGGTTGGACACTTTATCATGTCAAATATACTACTGGTAAATCTACGTATTTTTTTTTTTCTTAGATATAAGTATTAGTTTCTAACTAAGAAAAAGTCAACTAAAATTAATCGAATGGATTGAATATTGGCGCCAAAATAAACAAACACACCTAAGAAAGATTTTGATCAGACCTTGTCATCTTACATAATTTGTACACAAACACACACCCAAGAAAGAATATGTTTACTTAAGTTCCACGGTTTACTCATCCGTTATCACATTATCCGCGAAGAGACTTAATTTATTTTTTTTTTTTTTCCTGTAGACTTAATCACCTTGGTCTCATTGTAATAAGAAGAAGCACAAAAAAGATATATATAGGTCCAGCCATACATTAAGCATATATAAAATTTGACCTATCTTGGCAAAGAGGCGACCAATGCTAGAGCCAGGCAATTCGGATCTTTTTTAGGAACCATATCTTCCTTAACTTTCGATTAGTACCATATGATTACCTATGGCGGGGTATTATAATGTGGCTAGTAAATTTTATCTAATAATCAGCGTGTCTTTGTCAGCGTCAAAGTACTGCGTAATGCGATGAATTCCTCTCAATTTTAAGCTTATAAACAAAACTTGGTACAAGTTTCAAGCGATTAATGAAAACAAGCCAACTGCTCACTATAAATATTTCAATTTAGTTTACAACCTAAAGCTGCGATATGGAAAATGGTGCTAATTATTATAATATCTGAACTTATCACGGATGACAATCTATTATCAATTCAACATGTCAATCCCTCCGTATGATATGGATGATCTCTAACAACATGCACACTCTCCATTTCTGGGATTCGGATCCTCAATGATGCATCCTCACGAACCAAGACAAACCATTTTACCATCGGGGGTAAAATCACCACAAAATGATGATCTTCTTATGACCAGAAAACATATTCAAAGACATTCTTGTCACCATTCCACATCCATCTTTGTGGAATCCTCTGAAACCGACTAAGACCACATATCCTCTTGGATACCACCTAACCCACTCAATACCCCCTCGGACCTTCAAGTGTACGCTTGAGACTACGAAGTGATGTCCCACACTTGAATAAGTCCATCAAACCCTCGAGGCGAGGAGCTTCGAGTCGAGAACTAAAGGCTAAACAAGTAGCGGAGTCTCTATGCCACAGGAGCTCTTTAGCCCAATCCCCATGACCAATCTCCATAAAACAAGATAGGGCTGACACATTCCACACAATCCCGCTTCAATAGGGATATTATGTAAAACCAATGATCGACCCTATAAAGTAAGACACGAAAGAATATATTAAAGGGATGGGTTAATGAGTGCGGACCCGCTTAATCCCCACGAACTGGATTCTGAGATCGTCCATGAAGAACACGGAGACCCTCTTCTTCTTTGTCTTGCCATCATTTCATGGAATTAAGGACTAGGGATGGAGGTCTAAAGATGATAGTACTCTGAAACTCGATACTTTCGGATACTCAACTACTATTTGTGAGAATAATGGAATGGCGGCTTTTCGTCAAAAAAAAAATGACCCTACCCGGAAAGAGTACTATTACAGCTCTAAGTTCACAGTACTATTACGGTGTCTATCGAGTACTAACTGAAAGCAGTACTATTACAGCTCTAAGTTATATCCATTCATGGAGCAAAATACAAAGCCGGTCGGGCTCATCGACAATTTATGGTAGCCGGGGCGGGCGGCGAAATGATCGAGCGGATAGTGGCTTTGGGCTATTTCCCCGGGATCGACCTTATTGTATTGATTAGGGACGGTTGCTTGCTTTGGCTTACTCGATAGGGGATACCACGATCTTTATTTCGGGTATCGTCGAGGAAGCGAAAGATCACTCCACAAAAGGAGAGGAAGCTTTCAAGGAAGCCTTGGAGGGATAAGCGGCCGAGTCAAAGGTAGCAAGCAAAGGCTGTGATGAAAAGCCATGCCCCCGAAGCTTTGAAAGCTATCTCTCCGAAAGGGTTTGGAACCGAACCACGATGGAAAGGTGCCTAGAAGTGCCTACTGCTAGACTACATTCAATCTCGGTCGGAGCGTTCATCGTTATGCTTGCTAGTTCAGTAAAAAAAAAAATCATAAATCGGCTAGATCAAGCTAGATAGGGAACCACATCATCTAGATCGATTACAAAAATACATCAATATATCAAGCTAGGTATCCTACACAATATCAAATATGCTTACAAAACACACATCTGATGATGAGCTTGATACTTACAATCTTTTGAACTACCTCCTTTGTGGCATCATCGGCATATTCACCACTTTTGTCTTGTCGAGGCTAAGCGCCACAAAAGAGATCTATCATCTTCATCAATAGGTATCCGGCTTCTATCTATTATCAATTACAAATAACCAAACCAACCAAGTAATATTAGATTACCTCGTTGGTTTTATCTAACAAACTTAAATATAATATCTACTTACCATCTTATCGACAAGGCCATCATAACCTAATTTGCTTAGTCGATGGTTATACTTGTTCAAGTTTTTCTTTCCAATTGAATCTTGCTTAGTTCCTACATTGAATGATGAAAATAGTATATTAGTTTATCACACCTTAACAAAATTATAAATTTATTAGAAATGAAAATTCAAAGGAAATGGCGGATATATGCACGGAACTCTTCCCGATAACCTTATTTTTACAAATTTCTCCCAATCTTGCTTCTTAACATTCGGATAGATTTTTGGTGGATTCATTAGATCGGGGTCATCTATGTAGGTATGACAAAATATTTTGTGCAATAATTCTTAAATTTCATGCATATCTTACCACATTGTCATAATCCTTTTCTTAAACTTAGGATCGCCTCAATTTTTCCTACAAATAACCAAGGCAGAGATGAGTCTACACTTCTATAAAGACAACAATAATAATTCAAAATCGCGTATAATAAGCAAAACAACCGCTTACCGACCTTGAATCCCATACATCATCTTTTATTTGATTGTCAACTTTAGATCCGGTTTGAATTTTCGACTAGTGGAACCATATTTTTAACTAGTGTGCCAACCCAATTACTGAACTTCGCTTCAAATAAATGCACCTTTGATCTTTCCTTTAAATTAAACTCCACCACAAGCTTACCTTTAAAATGCTTAGTGGGTGAAAGCTTTTAGCTTGACCCCCAACACTTGTAATATTGTCACCTTCCTCGATTGGATGCTTCCTTTTTTTTTCGAGATGATTTGGCACTTGTTTTGGATCCATATATAACTAAACCTTACAAAAAACTATAGAATAGGAAAATCATTAGAAGATGACATGATCGATAGCAATAAGCATGTCTATGGCAAAAACTTGATATCATAATTTGGCATTTATGTAGAAGATGACATAAATGACAAAAAGTTGAGTCTAATCTCTTATTAACAAACCAAATGTCGATTCCACCACAAAAACAATGAAAACTAATAAATCAAGAAGTTTCTTTATGCTCAACCCAAGTGCCCTCGCATAATCTTCACGGACGTAAAAGTGAGATTAGTCATTAACATCCAATGAGTCAACATTTGGCAATTCAACAAAATTGTCATCTCTACATGAGCATCAACGAGCTCATCATCGTTATCGTTATGTCATTATTCGTGAAAGCATCTTTGAGGAGATTCTACAACAACTGACCACGTTAGGTCAAGTTGATCGGGGTACATAGAAAACTTGCTCGGCACGAGAAGCTAGGATGAAGGAATCAGTTTATAGCCAACTCTACCAAGATCCACTAAAGTGAAACCCATGTCATCCTTCCTAATTGCATTCTTGCTATCAACCCGATCCACACTTGAACATTGGAATCTTGAAATTTGTATAATCGAGCAACCATATTTCAGCAATAACACCGTAGAAAAGACATGTTGAAAAAATTGGGTTTTGATCCTTTCATACTTGAAACACATGGGTGTTGTTCAACATCAAACTCACGCCACTATTTTGATTTACTCGTTAAAAGCGTCTTGCCGTTCGTGGCAAAGCGATAACCATTAGTGACATAGGTAGAATATTTGTAAATATGTGCCAAAGGCCCCTTCGATACCAACTTCAAGGTGTTTGACACCTTGTTGTCGAGATTTCCCCTCTCGAAGCAAAACCATTGCATTGTTGTGTAAACATTTTAGTCCTAATCTAAGTTAAATTAACATACAAAAATAACAAAACAAAAAAATACCAATTTATAATATACCTTGTCTCTAAGCCAATCAATAAATGGCGATTGTGTTGACATGCAACCATGTGGGTTTTTTGATTCTGAGGTTGTTGTTCCTTGGATAGTTCATATGTTCTCTATCATGTTAGGCCACAAAATAAACTAGTTAGCTATCGAATCGAAACCAAGGAACTAAAATAGACTTTTAAAGTGAACAACTAAAGAAACCTTACTTTCGATATAAAATTTGAACATCTCTTGTGTTTTGCAACACATAGAGATGTGCCCACATCCAATGTTTTTCTATCTACTTGACTATGGGTACTTCCTCGGGGAAGATTTCGGATGATATCAAATCTGTGGTAGTGTTATCTTTACGGAGAGGAATCCCAATTGCATCTAAGTCGGTAAAAGAATTATTTACAAAATTCAATTGCTTCCTCCTGAATGTAATTCTCGACAATACAAGCTTCCGGTCGATTTCGGATTAGCATTATAAAGCCCTTTAACACGGTCATGTACCTAAGAGATTGAACAATAGTAATGTTTATAAAGAAAAGCGCATTAAGAAATATTGAAGGGTAATATATAATTCATTGTACCTCTCAAATGCATACATCCATTGGTAGAATACAGGACCACAAAGATCAACTTCTCGACAAGGTGCAATTGTTAGATGAATCATAACGTCGAAAAATGATGGCGGAAAATACTTTTCCGACAAAACATCTTGTGAAGCACAATGTCTTCCTGAATTTGAGGCAATTTTTCCTTATCTATTACTTTCGAGCAAATAGCCTTAAAAAGAACATAGCCTAATAATTGCACATCTCACATTCTTTGGCAAAATTGTTCTTATTGCAACCGGAAGAAGTTCTTTGCATCAAAACATAATGACAGATGCGACTTCATATTTTGCAGTTTTAGATCTTGCATCGAGACAAGAGGCCTAAAATTCAAGAGTATCCACTTGGGACTTTTAACTCATGCAAAGTTTTGCATAGTCTTTTTCTCATCTCTAGATAGTGTGTGACAAGCCGGAGGCAAGAACGATCGCTTTTCCCCAATTGTTTGGAGCCAATTACTGTCCTTAGACCCATTTCTTGGAGGTCAAGACGAGACTTAATGGTGTCTTTATTTTTCGCGGGAATGTTAAGTAGGGTCCCAACAATGCTGTCACATACATTTTTCTCGTGTGCATAAAATCCACATTATGTCGAGTTCTAGATATCTCGGTATGGAAGCTCAAAAAACTGATTTCTTCTTAAAACAATTGGTAGCACCGTAATGGTTCCCTTTGTTCCCCATATGACTTTGATCCCTTCAACTTCTTCTAGTACTTTCAAACCGGTTAAAGGGTTCCCCGCCTCGCACTCTGTTTTACCATTGAAGGCTTTTTTGTCTTCGATATGGATGATAGCGGAAGAAATCTTCTATTGGCTGTATACGTTCTTCCCGTGCTTAAGCCTGGTTGAGGGCGTGCCCTACCGCCGAAATAGGACAAGCAAAATAACCTTTCACGGTGCACCGGAAAAGATTGCTATCGCGCGGAAGATCATTGATTGTCCATAACAAAACAGCTTTAAGTATAAATGATTCATGACGGTACACATCATAAGCATCCACCCCTATCTCCCACAAAACATGTAAGTCGTCAACCAAGGGTGCCAAGTAGACGTCGATATTGTTTCCAGGTTGATTTGGACCTGATATCAACATCGTAAGCATCATATACTTTCTTTTCATGCATAGCCACGGTGGGAGGTTGTATGTGACCAAAGATAACAGGCCATAAACTATACTTAGTACTAAGAGTACGGTGTGGATTGACTCCATCGGCTGAAAGTGCTAGGCGAAGATTTCTGGATTCTGCTGCAAATTCTGGATATTTTTCGTCAACCAACTTCCATGCTGGAGAGTCTGCTGGGTGGCGCATCTTACCATCAACCACCCTTTCATCGGCATGCCATGTCATTGACTTTGATGTTTGGGCAGATTGAAACATCTTCTTGAATCTTGGAATTGGTGGAAAATACCACAAAACTTTTCTTTGGTACTCCACCGACATTAATTCGCTCTCTTGTTCTCTTTATATCTTGAGACTCCACAAATAGGGCACATAGTTTCATTTTTGTATTTATCACCCCCCCATAGAGTATACAATCATTTGGACATGCATGTATTTTCTCGTGACTTCATCCCATAAACGGATAATGTCTTCTTGACTCCATTCAAGGATTTAGTGCAAGAGATTTGGTTGAGGAAGCATCCGTCCCGGTGAAATTCAATAACCCGAAAAAAACTTGTGTCGGACCACCCACTATTTGCTTTCAGATTAAATAAAATGATAACTATTGATAGCTTTGTGAATTTTGAGCAACCCTCGTTACAAAGGCGTTTGGCATCTTCAAGCAATTCCTTAAATTTCTCGGGATCGGTCGTTATAATGGTCCTCTGCGCCTTCGCCATTTCTCTCATCGTTCAACATCTTCGAGTCTCAATCTCATCATAATATCCAACATCTTCGGAGTCTCAGCCTCATCATAATGTCCAACATCTTGAAGTCTCAACCTCATCATAATGTCCAAAAGTGTCTTGTTACGTAAAACTAGTCGGGTCTCGAAAATAGAGAGCTTTAAGCCATGAAAACCGCCAAATAGTGTAACCTTGGCTAATACCACGTTCGAAAAGATGATTTCCAACCTCACCTCTTAGTTAACTTCGTTGATATTTGAACAATCTCTACATGGACAACGTGTGAAACTTCCTTCTTCCTTTCCAACACTAATTAACCTTTCAACTCCTTGAATATATTAAACTTGTTAACGGTCCTTGGACATCCAAGACTTATCCATATCGTAGCAAAATGCAACAAACCAATCTCTTAAAGAAAAATAGAGTAAAAAAAAAATCAAGTACAAAGACCACACATTCAAAAATAAAGTATCATGGCAAGATGATATCAACACATGACACATTAGTAGGAAAAACATTAAGTAAGTCTAAGATGATATGATAATTGTATTATGCAAAATCAAATTACAGTGGAAATCTAACTAACCAATTTAGGCTACTCTCAATAACCAAATAGAAGCTAAGAAGCACGGATACCGACATGCGACACGGATACGACACGACACGGATACGCGGACACGGCATTTTTCAAAAATATAGGAAACGGATTCGTCTTGGACACGTTTGAATAATATATATATATATATATATATTAACCCAACAACAAAAGGAAAAGGTCCATAATTTTAAAAATGTTTAATACCTAACATGCATATGCTCATCAAAGCCATTATCTAAAAGTTCTATTTAGCGACGGTTTACTATAAAAGCGAAGGCGATGCCTCACGGAGGCAGAGGTGTAAGCCCGTCCATCCAGGGAAAAACCTATCATGTGACATTATAAAACTAAACCCGGATGGATAAATTGATTACTATTTCCTTAAACTTTATCTTATCAAGACATTAGCTACCACACATTAATTCAAAAGCACATAATACCAAAAACAAAGTCACCACTAAAGCAACGATATATAGATGATTTGGCATCATAAAATTGTTATAATAAGCGGACTCAATAAAGATCGGTACATCTTTAAAGATCGATCTGAGACAAACAAAATCACCATTAAGCAAAAAGGCAAATAGATAATGGCGCCTTATAACTATTATATGAACTTCACTCAAGGATCACCAAATCTTTAAAGATCAGTAATTGAGGGTGGATCACGATATACTAAGTATAAACCTAAGTATCATGCATTGAGTCCCTTCGCTTCAAGGACCTCATGGTGTATTAGGACTTATGAAACTCTGGTTTCAGCTTGAACTCCTTTGAACATTGGGGAATGCAGTAAGACAGTTTTAACCAATATCTATGAAATTCCTGTTTTACCAAGTTTATAAGATAGAGTATGTCGTATAACTATATAACTATAAACTATGTCAACCAACTATGAAGTGAGAACTATAAGATTCCTTCCTAAAATAAATACAATATAATTGTAAAAAGAAAAGAAACGAATGATATGTGTTTGAGTTTTATATAGCTAAAACCGTATAGAGACATCCATAAGTCAAATGTAAGAATAGATGGCCCATAAGATGACTAAAATTTGTTCAACAAAGGTGACAAAAGGTGTGCAACTTTTTCTCATCACACCAAGTAGTACAATGGAGCAAAATTTGCTATATAAACAACTTAGAATTTTATGTTACGTGGCTTAAAGTCAAATGGATTAGTCCTTGACTTAACTAGCATAAATTGGATGTAAAACATATGAGATTGATAAACAAAATAATTTTTCAAAAGTTCATCGAGTTTGACAACTTTGGTATAGACATATATACATCATAAACATAACCAAAGATAGAAATCTCAAAGCAATCCGCGACATCTAATTAATCTCTAAAAACAAAACAATTATCCAATAAACTTTGACATTTAGCAAAGTATAATTACTTCCGTCAATTAAATCAATCCATAATGTAACTAGCATTCATAGGAAAACCAAATAACTAAACAAATGACAGCAGAGGGGGATTTCAAGCGACCACGGTTATTAGATCAACTGTGACATTTAACAAGCACAATTTTCAAGGAGTTACCGAAAATATCGGCACCATCAAGCATAAAAATCCCGTGCTCCTCACCGTCTTCCCATCAAGAACAACTACATTACCCAATCTCCTCCTCTCCTTTCTTCCCACATATTCTCAATATCTCTCCACTTCCCACCACTCTTCAACTCCAAAACCACACCCATCTCTATAATACTCATCCACTGGAAAAACCCCCGAAACTGTCCTCGACTCACCATACCAACCCATAACCCAAAACTCCATCTCCTCACCATTCCCAACTAAAAACCCAACACACCCAGCTCGAAACCTAGGTAACCCATCCATCTCCACCCACTCATTTTTCTCCACATCATATCTCTCCATCGAACTCATCCTACTTCCGGTGCCCCCAAACATAGCATGTCTAGACCCCCCCCCCCACCAGCCACAATAATCCCCCCATTGACCGCCGCACACGCAAAACTCCCCCGAGCCGATAACATAGGCGATAAACACACCCAGTCATTGGTAAACATATCAAACCTATATATCGAGCCGTATGCCGATGGGCGGTCTATAGGAAAACCACCGTCGAACAACGAGCCAATTACATGTGAGGAGGGGCTATCCCCCGCGTATCGGAAATTACTATTCTGGCGTGTCCCCGGCGTGTCGGAAATTAAAATTTAATTATAAAATCCAGATACTCTAAATTACACTGTATAGCAGAACCTGACAACAATATTATCTAGTGTTCAGATTGAATACAAGCTATGGTTATAAACTTATAATGGTGCTTAAATCAGTTTCTTGACCAATTCTCTTTCATTCAATCTCAAATTTATTGATCAAAGTTTACGATTTCATTTTTTTATCAAAATTTACGTTTTGTTTCCTGTATAGACTCAAAGATTCGACAACAACAAATACAGAGTGCTATAATAGACTCAAAAACAAAACTTTGATTAGATTAATTTTCAATAGCATCCAAAACATAGACAATTAAATAAAAACGAAAAAAAAAATATTACCTTTATTTTCTTGCTCGCGAGAGAGAGAGAGAGAGTTGGAAAGCGAACCGGAGAACGACACCAGACGAGAGATGGGTGAGGAGCGCGCGTGGTGCAATAAAACGCCGATGAGAAGTTGGGAGGAAGAACGCGCCGATTCTGAGACAGGTTTTTCTTTTCTCTTTTTTTTTCTTACGGTATTTTTCTTTTTAACCTAAGTGATGAGTATGAAGGGATTTAAACAACCTTCGGTTCTATTTCTATCCCTTTCTAATTCTTTTCCTTTTTAGGTTTAGTTGTTTTGGGAGAGGAAGTTAAAAACATAGCCACATTCCAAAATCAAGACTTTGTGTTTCATGGCATACTGAAGTAATTATTCAGTATTCGTATTTGTACTGCATCGTGTAAACTTATTTATTTCGATAATTTGTTAATTTTGTTTTTAGTTTGTTTTCGATATTTTTACACCCGAAATGACACATCAAGGCAAACCACTAGTGTCACTTTCAAATAATGGGACACAAAAATAAAATTACTTGTGTCACTTTTCCTGAAGTAACACATCAGCCCTGGATTACTAAAAAGTGACACATCAAAACTCTGTGTGTCACTTTTTTCTAGTAAGTGACACAAGACAAAAAAAATAAGTGACACAAAAAGCCCTTTTTTTAGTAGTGACCCAAGTATACATACCTTAAAAGGAATACACATATACAATAATGTATAACCTTACATGTGGACATACGTAAATTAAAATCATGTCATGAGAAACACCACTTCATACGAAAATGCGGAAGACCAAAATCCAAAATGGGAACAAATCAACTTGAAAACAATAAGAAATCTGAACACCACAAAAACACTCCTACTACCCATTACCACAATCCGAAGATCATCTAGACCTTCTCATTCTAGGCTAACTTAAACTCTGATACCAAACTGTCACACCCCAAATTTCCAGACAATATTTAAAACAATTATATTCGCCATTATCTCATTTTTCCACGCACTCTGTGTAAAACTCTCTTTCTCTCCCTATTTTAAAACTCTCCGTGTAAACTCCTGTGTAAACACCATTTTTTCCAAAAACCAATTCAAATAGGGAATGGGGTTTATCCTCTTTACCTTATCTATTTCTAATATTTATCCTTTTATTTTATTTTATCTCTTATTATTATTTTTATTATTCTTATTATTTATTGTACTAGGAAAATATTAAATAAAACATGGGGTGTTATATCTTTGATGTTGAAGTAATCTTGACGAGTGAGCGAGTGCTTGTATTCTTCGAGTCGAGTCGAGCTGACGGAGTCGTTGTGTGTGGACTGCATACATAGCACGTGCTTGGTAGGAAAGTCGGAATCTAGATACCAAAAGTGTGTAGAAGACTCAATACTTGGATGTTGACCAAAGTGAGAGATCCAATAACTCATTGCCAATCATGCTTCTCCAACTCGGTACTTCACTGCCATCCAAACTTGAGCCTCGGTATAGTTGTACCGTCCACTATTAGAGGGTCACCCTCCCAAATTAAGCTCGATGTTCCACAAACCTAACACCAACATGGTTTGGCACAAATATAATGATAATGCTTTAATTTCTGTTTTTTTCTGGCAAGGACGTGGAGATCATCCTACCAAGTCATTGCTTCATTTCAAAATATCTAATCTCTTGATTCTGAGTAGAAATTTTATGCAAAACTAATGGACCAGTAAAGCCTGAAAATGCAATAATAGACTTCATAGGGCATGCTTCGATCAAGCTGGTCTTTGTTATATGATGCTCTTCACAACTAACATCCATATCATCCTTCCAAATGACGAATTCGGTTCCGAGTATAGTAACATTCGGTGCGACTGCGAGTTCTTGAGTCTGTAAATTCTGTACAAACATTGAATGTGTAGGGTCAGTTACGCATTCTTCAGCTTTCCTGGTGCATTGGACGAGTTGTGAATTGCGATAGATACTGAGGTCGAGTTGCTGCTGAGGTCGTTGCTGAGACGATCCTGCTGGATGCCACATGTTGTCTTGTAATTGACAGTGATTGTTATATCCTTTGCAGGTGTGTGTTTGACACTTTTGTGCTAAACATTCGTTGGATGTTACAGTGACTAATCGATTAAAGTGGCAGCAGACAGCCATCATCTAACTGCCGGGGGTCGGGATGTGCTCATTTGTTAGAAATGTTGTTTTCTTCAAAGTATTTAGTATGGAAAGGGAGAGTTAGAGTTCGCCACAAAATCCTCAATTCAGATTCGTGTCCATGATCTTGATATGTGAAAAAATCAGCTTGCCAACCTCATGATGCAAGTATGCAACTAATAACAACTAGCTATTTTGGCAGACTTTTATCAGACTCTCTGCAAAATTGTTTGAAGGTCTATTTGTCCATTTCATTTTTCAAGGTCGATGAAACGTCATTGTTGTCTGATATACATTTTCGTTATACATATATACCTTGGCAACTGGCAAACAGTGACCCGCAATTACTCAAGTACGATTTGAAGTTTATCAAGGTTGAACTAACTCGGGCCATATTTTTGTTGTAGACTACTTAGCTGTTTGACATTTAAATTTAATCCTAAAAGTGTTTGTTGGGAACCTTGGGTCACCGATCATCTAGACTAATTAAATTTGGGCAGATGTTTTGTTTTTTAACCAAATAAATTAGGGTTAGAAGTGTGATTTCTATTTTTAATAGGAGAATGGTTCCCACTTTAATTAGAAATACTAGATTTTTCTTTTTCAATAGAAGAGAAATTTCCATTATAATAGGATAATGATTAAAGTTTAATTAGAAATCACTACTGATTTCTCTTTTCATTAAGAGAAGAATTCCGCTTTAATAGGAAATTTGGTGATGTGAAATTTTAAGAGAGCTAGAAAAATACCCCCCCCCTGGAGCTTTAATATTAATACTTAGCTTGTAGGCGCATACATACACATTTCTTTTGAAAACATTTAGAATTTTTTTAGAAAATTGGGGCTACCATTTTAGTCGTTAGCCCATTTAATTTTCTAACAAATTGTTTTAAATAAAGTTTTAATTAAATTTTAAAAACCTGCTTTTTCAATTGGGAGAGAGATCTTGTTTTAATAAGAGAATAATTCCCGTTTTAATTAGATATGCTAGATTTTCTCTTTTCAGTAGAAGAAGAATTTCTATTTTAATAGAAGAATGATTCTCGCTTTAATTATAAGTGTTAGAATTTGTTTAAATAGGAGAGGAATTCCCGTTATGATAGGAGATGAATTCCCGTTGTAAAAAAAAAGATTCTCGTTTTTCAAATAAGAGAGAAATTCCCGTTTTAATAGGAGATGACGTAAAATTTTAATAGAACTCGAAAAATACCCCTTGTGGGAGCTTTAATATTAAGACTAGCTTGTAGGCCCGTGCATACGCACCGGCTCTTTTGAAAATATTTATATTTTTTTTAGAAAATTGAGACTACTGTTTTATTTTCTAATAAATTGTTTAAAATTAAGTTTTAAAAACCCATTTTTTCAATTGGGATAGAGATTCTGTTTTAATAGGAGAATGATTCCCGCTTTAATTAAAAGTGTTAGAATTTGTTTTAATAGGAGAAGAATTCTCGTTATAATATAAGAGAAATTCTCGTTTTAATAGGAGATGACATGAAATTTTAATAGTACTCGAAAAATACCCCTTGCGGAAGCTTTAATATTAAGACTAGCTTGTAGGCCCGTGCATACGCACCGGCTCTTTTAAAAACATTTAGATATTTTTTAGAAAATTGGGACTACCATTTTAGTCATTAACCCGTTTTAATTTTCTAACAAATTGTTTTAAATTAAATTTTAAAAACCCATTTTTTCAATTGGGAGAGAGATCCTGTTAAATAGGAGAATAATTCTCGTTTTAATTAGATATGCTAAATTTTCTCTTTCAATAGGGGAGGAATTCCTATTTTAACAGGAGAATAATTCCCGCTTTAATTAGAAGTGTTAGAATTATAATAAAAAAAAAATCTTGTTTTTCAAATTGGAGAGAAATTCCCGTTTTAATAAGAGATAACGTGGAATTTTAATAGAGTTCGAAAAATATCCCCTTGTGGGAGCTTTAATATTAAGACTAGAAAGTAGGCCTGTGCATACGCACCGACTCTTTTGAAAACATGTTCAACAATCATCAGTTCAAGTTTCTTCAGGTCAACTATTTAATTATATTGTACGTGTTTTATTATAGATGGATGGAATGTTGTCCAGGAGCGAGTTTAATCTCCATCCTGATCTGTACACAAAATTAGCCTATAATAAGCAGCATCATCAATATGGACTGTCCAGTCACAATCTTACAACCTACGTTTATATCTATATATATACGACTGGCTATACCATTATCAAAGGTATTTGTTATTGGACAGACTCCATATTGTGTTGGGCAGACTCCAAAAAAGAAAACAATTATTACAAGTGTGTCATTGGTCCCAAAACTTAAAAAAAAACAATTATTACAAGTGTGTCATTGGTCCCAAAAAATTGAATTCGAAAACCCTAAGCTTAAACGAACCGGCTAGGTCGTTCATTGTACAAACCCGACGATATGGCCACACCGTTTGGACTAAGTCCCAAACGGTGTGGCCAAGTCATTTGGACTAAGTCTCTAACGATATGGCCACACCGTTTGGACTAAGTCCCCAACGATATGGCCACACCGTTTGGGATTTGAACTTTGAAAAAATATAAAGTTCTATTTTTTGGCCTCTTGACCGGTGTGGGGACATCGTTTGGACTAAGTCCCAAACTGTATGGCCAAGTCGTTTGGGACTTAGTCCAAACGGTGTGGCCATATCGTTGGAGACTTAGTCCAACGACTTGGCTAACACACCGTTTGGACTTAGTCCAAATGGTGTGGCCATATCGTTGGGTTTGCACAATGAACGATCTAGCTGGGTCGTTTAAGCTTGGGGTTTTCGAATTCAATTTTTTGGGACCAATGGCACACTTGTAATAATTGTTTTTTTGGAATTTTTGGGACCAATGACACACTTGTAATAATTGTTTTTTTTTCCCCCGACCTGATATATGGGGTCAAGATAATAGGACTCTTATCAAATCCTAATTACATATTGTCGAAGTATACAGACGTGCGCCTATCGGTTCGGTCTGCCAAAACGGACCGTGTTTAGTGTTTCCTATTTTCGTGTTGTGGAGGTACAGTTTAGGTATGACCTTACAATCTCGAAGAATAGGGTTTGTATAAGATGTTTGACTGAACTCAAGTCGGTGCTCTGAGTTGCCTATGTATCCAGTTCTCTGATTAACTGGAATCAAGTCAGACGTAGTTCATGTTGAGTGATTGAGTGGGAGATGGAGACAATGTCAGCCTCCTCTTGAGAATGGAGAAGACGTCTCCTTTTATAGGCGTAAATCCCCCTTTTGTGCTGTCTTGATGATTGATTTTACTCTTTCCGCATGGAAGTAATGATCGTCATTAATGATGTTGTTGACCACTTTTGCAAAGACTTACGTTTTCCTAGATCGTTTGGACGACCTGACCTTAGGTCGTATGCACGACCTGCTTGTAGTCTGGACACGTGGTCTGCCACGAGTGGTTGAGAGTGGAGGGTACTGACACGTGTATTAGACTTATTTATATTTAACTTAGTGTACGGTAACAGTAAGTATAAAACCCTAATTCTTTAGCCTTTATTTTTACTTTTTTCTTCAAAAATACATGAAAACCTTTAGTACTATAATGTTCTTATGATTCTCCTAGCATCTCACAACATTGTATCAAAGCGTTTGGTTAGAGATCCATCAAAAGACCTATGAATAATCAAGTATAAAGTCTAAAGCTTGAGTCTTGTTTTCTTTTCAATCTCATTGTCTCGCTTCTGCACAACTATCTATCTATCTCTTCGTATTCAAGTTAATTTGTTTTACAATGGCTGAAGTAACAATTGTTCCAAAGACTGATGAGTTTGGAAATACATCTGTTTTTTCTATTGGTATGACTTCTGCGAAATTGGAGGGTGTTGCCAATTACCTTTAATGGGCAGAAGCAGTTAATGTATACCTTACTAGCAAATTAAGGTAAGGAAACACATCTTACAAATTCACCTGTCACCACAGATGAGAAATCAATAGTGACTTGGACAAAAGATGATGCCTTGGTTAAGAATTTTTTGTGGAATACTATGGAAAAAGATGTATGCAATACTGTTCGTCATTTTAAGAATTCTAAAGAAATCTGTGAGTACCTATAAGAATCGTATTCTCAATCTCAAAATACATCACGTGCCTTTCGGTTATATGAAGATATATTTTATCTAAATCAAGGAGATATGTCTATTTCTATAATTCTCTTCGCAACAAGTGGGAAAAATTAAATATTTATCATCCGTTGACTACAGATATCACTCAGTTGAGTAAACAAAGAGAGAAATTTCATTTCTTTAAATTTCTATTTGGTCTACATCCTGAGTTTGCTAATGTGAAGGCTCAGGTGCAAGCCGAATCAAAACTCCCAACTTTGTTTGAAGCTTATTCTCGTATTTCTCGTATTACTTCTCCTTTAAAATCCACTGACAGTGCAACCTTATTAGTTCCTCCAAGTAACAACAACAATACCTTTTCCTTTGATCGAGGTAGTGGAGTTAGAGGTGGCAGAACTAGTCGTGGACATGGAGGAGGTCGTAGCTAGGGGAGTAGATGAGGTCGTGGTAAGGGCGGTTGGCCACCATGTGATCATTGTGGGTGGACAAATCATGGTTCTGAATTTTGTTGGGAAGCATTTGGACAACCAACACTGTCCAAAGCCAACAATGCCACGATTTTTTATCACAGGGATACATATTCAGTCCAAAAGGTGCAAGACGACCTTGCAGCCCTCATGAAAAGGATACGAGCTATTCCAGCCAGTTCTTCTAGTTCGTCCAATGGCCCCACAACAACTCTAGCCGAATCAGGTAACATATGTTTTCATACCAGTGGAACCAACTCTTGGGTCATTGACTCAGGAGCTTTTGATCATATGACAGGTAACTCCCAGTTGTTTTCCACTATTGATTACACCAGTAAAGTATCATATGTTACATTAGCAAATGGTGCTAAAGCTAAGATTCTTGGTCGAGGCTCCATTTAGCTAACTCTTCATGTGTCTCTTGTCTCTGTCTTGCTTGTTCAAAACTTTCCTTTTAATCTCTTCTCCGTTCATAGTCTCACTTAATCACTTAATTATTTTGTCATGTTTTCCTCCACTGATGTTGTTTTTCAGGATCTACAGACAAAGGAACTAATTGGTAGGGGGTATGAGCAAGGCGACACTACTTTTAAAGTGTTTTTGGGGAGCCTCAAAAGAAACAGGCCCTTACAGTCTCTGTCTTGACTTCTCTATAGCATCGGCGGCTTAGTCATCTACCTCTGAAGAGTCTATGTTGTCTAGTCCATATATAGCATTCCTTCAAGTGTCCAATCTTTTAAGTGTGAAGTTTGTGAGTTAGCTAAATATCGCCGTATACTTACAAAACTAGTTTAAATAATTGTTCAAGTGGTCCTTTTCAATTAGTTCATTCCGATGTTTGGGGTTCATGTAAACCACCGGCCTCTTTGGGAGCCAAGTATTTTATTACTTTTATTGATGGTTTCTCTCATGTTTGTTGGGTTTATATAATGGAGAATCGTTCTCAAGTCTTTCCTGTTTTTCAGAAATTTTATACTGAAATCACTAATCAATACTCTGTAAAGTTGAAAGTCTTTAGGAGTGATAATGCCAGGGATTATGATTCTGCTTTGTTTAAATGTTTCTTTGCTAATAACGGTATTACTCATCAAATCTCTTGTGTTGACACCCCATAACAAAATGGGGTTCCTGAGAGAAAGAATCGTCCTCTTCTTGAAGTTGCCCGTAGCTTACTGTTTCAAAGCAATCTCCAAAAGTTTTATTAGGCGGAGGCAGTCCTTACTGCCACATATTTGATTAATCGTTTGCATTCTTCAATGTTAGGTGGAAAAACTCCTATGTTTGTTCTCTTTCCTAGTCAACCATTCTTTTCTCTTACTCCTAGGGTGTTTGGGTGTGTTTGTTTTGTTCATAATCTTTAACCTGGTCGTGACAAATTAGACCCTCGTGCTACTAAGTGTGTCTTTCTTGGGTATTCTCGTATACAGAAAGGTTATAAGCTAGTGTTACAATCCTCACCTTCGGATGTTTTATGTTTGTGTTGATGTAACCTTCTTTGAGGATGTATCGTATTATTCTCTCAAGGGACTAGTGTCTAAAGAACCTTTCGAGGAATTTTTGCATTCTCCTACTCCAGTACTGGAAGAGCACACAACTTCATAACATATGCCCTGGTAGCGCCTATTTATTTCGGCACTGACAAATTGGCGTCGCGCTCTTGCCATCTCCTATTTCAGTATTGGATGAGTGCACTGTTGACTTTCCAGGCCCAATACTGGAAGAGCACACAAGTTCAGCACATATACCTGATGGGCTACTATTCCTGCGGCGGACAAACCGAGGGCGCCGCTTACTCGATCGCCCTTAAGCGATCATGTGCCCTCGCCTCCTTGCTCACCTCTACCCCCACCTCCTTCGCCTTTGCCTAATGATCCTCCTGCTCCTCCTTCTACACTTGACATTCCTATTGTTCTCCGAAAAGTTGGACACCCTATTAGTAGCACATGTCTTCCTCGTCGATATGCCCATTATTCTATTTCTCAATTTACCCCTCATGATCATTTACCACCGCCTATCAAGGTATTTGCTATCTCGTTGCTCTTTGTCTCTGTGCCTACTAATTACAAAGATGCCTTATCTCATCCTGGCTGGAGGCAAGCTATGGAGGAGTTGAGTGCATTGTACTCTAATTAGACTTGGGTGCTTACTCCTCTTCCTCTTGAAAAGATAGTGGTTATTTGTAAGTGGATTTTCACAGTCAAACATAATCCAAATGGCAGTCTCTTATTTAAAAGCTCTGTTGGTTGCTAAAGGTTTCACTCAGACATATGATATTGATTACTCTGAAACTTTTTCTCTTGTGGCGAAGTTCCACTATGTGTGTATTGTTATCTCTAGTCAATCACAATTGGCCTATGCATTTTAGTCATATCATTTTAGGCTGAAGGAAGAGGTTATGAAAAGGGGCTCTGCATTTTTGGTAAATTACTGAAAATCCAAGGGCAATCTAGTCTAATACCTTTTTCTTACCGTTTTTAGATAAAATAGTGGATAAGAAACTAAAATTCTCCATCTTGGAAGGAAATCTTTCCACTTTAAATGGGTTGACTGGCTTATACAGTCGTTGACTGAGCTCTCCGGGGCTCTTCCGCCGGAAATCTAAGACCTTATCTAGACACTCATGGAGAAAGTTGCGTCCTATTGTCCATGGGGCTTCTTGGATGGCCTTGGGGAGTCCCAAAGCCATGAGAAAAACACAACGACCACTGTTAACACCACCAACATTGTTGAGCCGATGGTAGTAGCTGCTGATCCAATTCCTAGATCATATGATGCGGTTCCAAAGCCTAAATATGGAAGAAATGTTGACACTTCTTTGTTGCCAACGCCCGGTAAACAAGGTGAGTTCCCAACAATATCTTTAATTGAAGAAGAAGTTGATAAAGGGATTGAGCACTGTTCACAAAAACTTGTGGGTCGACTGGATATGAACAAGATTGATTTGGATCGGCTTAAAACGTTTGTTCGGGTTAACTGGAAACCAACTGGTCATGTCCAGACTACACCACTTGGTAGGGGGCTTTTATGTTTCGATTTGATACCGAGGAAGACTTCAACAAAATTTGGAATCAAGGTTCCTGGATCTTCGACAAGCAAATACTTCGACTGGTAAAATGGACTCCCAACTTCTCAACTGAGAAGGAGATTCAATCCCATGCTGCTGTTTGGGTAAGGTTCCCTGGCCTTAGTTTAGAGTATTGGGAAGTCAAAAACCTGTTAGCTTTAGGCAAAGCTTTGGGAAGGCCAATTCATGTTGATGAAACCACTGCTGAGCGTGAATTGGGGTATTATGCTAGTGTTTATGTGGACTCGGACCTGTCAAAACAAATCCCAAACAAGATTTGGGTTAAATCAAAGAAGCAATGTGTGGGTTTCTGGCAAACAGTTAAGCTGGGTAAAACACCAGAATTTTGCAGTCACTGCAAAGGAGTTGGACACTCAGTTGTTCGATGTAAGTTCTTAAAGAGTGATATGGAGAAAGATAAAGAGAAATCTGCTGCAGCTCAAAAGGAGAAAGCTTCTAATGAAGTGGTAGATGTTGAAATAATCGACATGAATTGAATTCAGGTGGAGACGTAAGCAAAAGAGTAATGAGGGTAGTATATCAGGTGAGAAGCAAGATGGCAATCAGTCAGTAACTGCTACGAAGACACAAACTGAAACTGTGGTAGCCTCAAATTCTTCTTTACCCGCTAAGGAGGTGGTTGAAAGTCACAAGGAAAGTCCTGAACAGGAACCATATGAAAAACAACAACATGAGGGAGTGGATATTGTAGATCTTGCCCAACCTAGTTGTTGTGTGGATGAGAACATACAGGTAGGTGGACATGACTCTGAAATGATAGACATGGAAGTGATAGAGGTGGGTGTAAACACTCATGAGAAAGGTACTAAGGAATGTCATCCCTTTGGGCAACTTGAAGTCCTAAGTCAGAACACTGAGTTTGCACCGAGTTTAGTAACTGGAGATGCCTCCAACAAAGATGAACATGGTCGATATGATGAGACAGTAGAAGGCAACCTTGAGATGGTTTTACTTGCAGCTGCGGCAGAAACAGTGCAAACTGATAGTGCTACAGAAACAAAGAGGGTTACAAACTAGTTCTTCTGGGCAAGCTAAAATGATTGAAGACGCAAAAAGAATAGCCACTTTGTGTGCAAGAAAAGGAAGCTGAAGGCTTTACTGTTGTAAAAAAGAGAGGCAGACAGACTGGTTCAGCACACAAAGACGCAAACAAGGTAGCAACTCAAGTAATTGGACAACCGCCAAATACTAGAGCTCAGCAAAATGTTACTTTACCCCGTTCAAATCCTCAATGACAGTTCTCTATTGGAATATGAGGGGTGCAAAAAAGGATAAAGCGGTTAATAGACTAAAGTAACTTGTTAGATATTTTGGTCCTGATTTAGTATGTATTGCAGAACCTCTTATTAGACCTAGTTCTAATGGAGTACCTCGTCTCAGTTTGGATAATATTGACTGTACTTTCTTGCATAATGATTTACCTTCACGGAAAGGGAATCTATGGGAGTTGTGGAAGAGAGGTCTCCAAATTAGTGTAGCTTCTGTGTCTATGCAGCAGATTTCAGTTTGGGTGGGTGACAATCTTTTAACTTTTGTCCATGCGAGCTGCTTGAGTGTTCAAAGGTTAGAGTTATGGGCTGAGATGTGCAACATGTATACCGACAAACCATGGTTAACCATCGGAGATTTCAATGTCATACTTAGACTGGATGAGAAGAAAGGTGGCAGAAGCCCTCTTAGATTAGCTATTGATGTATTTTACTCCGCAATGAATACATGCCATCTACAAGAAGCTAACTACAAGGGCATAAAGTACACATGGTGCAATAATCAAAGAGGAAGATCTCGAGTGCTTTGTAAGCTGGACAGAGTGCTCATAAACCAAGCTTGGGAGGATAAGTACAGAGGATGCGCTTACAAGGTGGGGAGTCGATACAACTTGGACCATTCTCCTCTTCTGGGTAACAATCTCACAGTTCCTAAACCTTGTAATGTGCCCTTTTGATTCAATAAAATGTGGATCAGCCATGACATCTTTAAAGACATGGTAAAGAAGAGTTGGACTGTCACCATAGTGGGTACTCCAATTCTAATTTTTGCTCAGAAGTTGAAATAACTGAAGGGGGATATTAAAGTATGGAACAGGCAAGTTTTTGGTAATGTTGACAACACTGTTAAGAAGCTTCAAGCAGAATTTGATCTGTGTTAGTCAGTAGCAGACCAATCTCTAGAGGATATGCAATTGTTAGAGGAATTGAGTCTCAAAGAAATCATGCTACTAAATGTCGAATATAACCGATACTCACTTCTAAAGCAGAAGAGTAGAGTCACAGAGGTGAAAGATGATAGTCAGAACACAGCTTATTTCTATAGAATGTGTCAGATTAAACAGGACAAACACTGTATAATTGAGATGAAAACTGAAGAAGGGGATTTGATCACCAATCAATCCCATATTCAGGAACACTTTGTCAACTATTTTAAAGACAAGTTCACAGCGATGCTTTCTAAGACTAATAATCTCCTTCTTAGTCTCATCCCCTCCCTAATAACTCAAGAAGACAATGCTATGCTTTGTATGATACCAGATGCGGAGGAAATACAAGAAGTGGTCCATGTTATGAAGTCTGAGAGTTCTCCTGGGCCTGACGGATTCCAAGGTTGCTTCTACCATTCATGCTGGGACATCATCAAGATAGACTTATGTAAAATAGTTGTTTCTTTCTGTAATGAAGCGCATATATGCCTTTGGGGGTGAATACCAACTTTATTGCATTGATCCCCAAGGATAGAAATGCAGTAAAAGCCTCCCACTTCCGACCTATTTGCATGAGTAATTTCCTAGCCAAAATCTTATCCAAGATTATGCAAATGAGACTGAAAAAGATTGTATGCAAGATTGTTTCAAAGGAGCAGTTCGGTTTCGTTCAAGGGAGGTCGGTCTAAGCTAGCATTGGAATGGCTTTAGAGATGAAAATGTAATGCACAAACAGAAACATGATGGTTCTCTTGGAATCAAGGTGGATATATCACAGGCGTATGATACTCTCAGTTGGGAATTCCTGATAGAGGCACTCAAAAGGTTTGGTTTTGATAAAAGATGGATTATTTGGATTCATGTTCTTCTAAAGACTACCAAAATCTCAGTTCTCATTAATGGTGGACCATGTGGTTTTCTTCAAAGTAGAGTAGAGGAAAGACAAGGAGATCCTCTAGCTCGCTACTCTTTGCTATTGCCGATGATACTCTTTAGTAAAGGAATTAATCATCATAGGAGCTCGATTGATAAAACCTTTGTGTAATCGCAAAAGGCTTCCCCCTAGTCCCTCACACTTGTCAAGTTTGCCGATGATATTTTCATTTTCATGGGTGGCAATCATGAAGATATTGAATGTATTGCCGACCTGCTTGAAGCCTACCAAGAAGCTGCGGGTCAAGTCATTAATAGGCGGAGAGTAAAATCCTTTTTGGTGGTATGGATGGTGCTAATAGAAGAAGAATCTCAGAGGCGCTGCAGATACAAGAAGGGGCTTTGCCGAAAAGTATTTGGGTATACCTTTGGTGCGGGGAAAGTCAAAGATATGGCCATAGCCGACTCATATATAAGATAAAAAAGAAGAGTAAGCAATTGGAAAGGAAAACTTATTTCTTTCCAAGGCGAGCTACATTGATTAAGTCGGTGCTTACAAGTATCCATGTGTACAACATGAGCATCTATAAGTGGCCTTCAAGCACTATCAAGGAAGTTGAAACCATATCGCTGAATTTCTTGTGGACCGGAAATCCTTCACAAAGCGGTGGTATGCACTATATCATGGGAAAAAAGTCCGTAAACCCTATGACGAAGGAGGTTTAGGCATCCGAGGTCGAAAGAGCTTAATCTTGCTTTACTCATGAAAAAATGCGTGGCATATATTAACATCTAAGGATGACTTAGCCAAGTACATGAGAATGAAGTATTTTACTAGAAATGGTAAAATGATAAGATACTATGTGAAATCCTCTATTTGGTATGGCGTTAAGTGGGCTTTGAAAGAGCTTCTCCCACGATGTCAATGGGTTATTAGCAATGGGAACAAGGTCGATATCTGGAGGGATGGGTGGCTCAATCCCATATCTTTTAAACAAGCACTGAACATCAACACTGCTGACCTGAAAGGATGTAGAGCTAAAGTGGTCGATCTCATCTCGAATGGAACTTGGGATATACCTAATCAGCTGAAAGAGATTTTTGATGCCGTAAGGTTTAATGTGCTCAACATAGGAGCGCCAAATCCGTTGGTGGATGATAAGTTGGTGTGGACTGGTGACTTGAAAGGTGAATTTTTCGTAAAATCTGCCTTTGAAGGAATCAGACTTAAGAGAAACAAAGTCAGATGGCGAGATATGATTTGGAACAATTATGTACCTATCAAAATAGCGGCCAATGCATGGAAATTTCTTTCGGGTGCTACTGCAGTGAATTCTATTGTTCAGAAAAAAGGAGTTAACATGGCATCAAGATGCTACACATGTAAAAAAGAAGAAGAAAGCCTACATCATCTACTGTGGGATTGCGACTTCACGAAGAGAGTATGGAAGTGGTTGTCAGCGAAGTTTCAACTCAGAAATCATTGCACATCCATAAGCGATATCGGTAAAGCAGTGCAAGGCCGTAGTCCAATGATAAAGCAACTGTGGGGTGCTGTGACAGTGGGAACTCTGACTACTCTATGGAAGCATAGAAATAAGATATATCATGAAGACTACAAAGCCAATTTTACCTATTATATAGGGGTGATTAGGAAACACATTAGAAGTGCTTCATTGTTAATGACATGACACACATTTAACAGTTTGGCAGACTTGTTAGTGCTAAGAACTTGGAGCCTTAAGGCATTGTTACCTAAAGCCCCGCATATCAGAAAGTGTTGGTGGACTCTCCCCCCTTCGGGTACGATAAAAATTAATTGCGATGGGTCTTCCATTGGTAATCCTGGCAGTGCTGGTCTCGGTGCCACTTTTAGGAACTCTTCTGGAGATTTTTTGCTGGTGATATGGAGAAAGATTGGGGTCAATACGTATTACATGGCTGAATGTTTAACTATATTGGAAAGTGTTGAGATGGCTCTCCTTATGAATTGGACGGACTTGTTGATTGAGTCTGACTCGGGCATCCTTCGAAATCGTAAAGTCCCTTGGAACATTTGGAGAAGATGGGAAAAGTGTCGCGTCTTTGGTGTAAACCAACTTATGATTACTTCAACCTAGCGAGGGCCAACTTCTCCGGACCCGAGCAAAGAAAAAAGAAACCAATATGGAAAATGAAGCTTTGTTTTTTACTATGGCAAGCCCCCATGGATTTATAAATGGGAGGCAAGCACAAGCACTTATTTTAGGTTTGACTAAACGGGGGGATGTGCATATGATTGTTGGATCAGAGAAAGCCTACCTAGTAGGGATGCTACAACTCCATAATGATGCAAACCTCCTACTACAGGATCACTTGGATTATATTTTCTTTCCATTTCTTTTATCCTTTTTCTTTACTCCATGTAACCCTTTTCTTATTCTTTAATACAATTTCTCGGCTTACTTATCAAAAAAAAACCGCCTCTATACCAATTAGATGTGAAGAATGCATTTTGTACAAAGACCTACGAAAGAAATCTATATGGTGCACCTCTTGGTTTTGTTGTTTAAAGGGGCAAGTATGTCGGCTCTGAGAAGTCTCTATATGGGCTCAAGCAATCTCCAAGAGCTTGGTTTGCAAAATCCAGTTAGGTGGTAATGGCTAATGGCATGACTTCGATGTGAGTATGATCACTCACGTATTTTATAGGAAGACCGAACAAGGTATTATTATCTTAGTGGGGTATGTCGATGATATTGTTGTTACTGGTTCTAACAAACAAGGCATTGCTTGTCTCAAAATTAATCTCTCAAAGAATTTTCAAACCAAAGACCTTGGAGAAATGAAGTACTTCTTAGGCATTGAAGTCATAAGGTATCCCCGGTGAAATTCATTTTTCACAAAGAAAAGTATGTAATCTTGGATTTGCTCGGTGAGACCGGTAATCTAGGAGCACGCCCAAAGGAGACTCCTATGGATCCGAACAACAAACTCCAGTCAGATATGGGAGAGTTGTATGCGGATGTTGAGGGATATCGTCGATTAGTGGGCAAACTAATCTATGCCACTATCACTCGTCCAAATATTTCTTTTCTGTCAGTGTAGTATCTCAGTTTATGCATATGCCCAAAGTTCTTCATTTTCAGGTTTTTATTCGCATTGTGCGATACTTGAAAGGTTCTCTAGGATGTGGACTTGTCTATCGTTCAAATTAATGGTAATCTTGATGTTGTTGGATATCTTTGATGTTGATTATGCAGTCGGGTTTATGACGAAGATTTACGCACTACTAAAAGAAGGGCTTTTGTGTCACTTTTTTTTTAGGTCTTGTGTCACTTGCTACCAAAAAGTGACACATTTAAGTTTAATGCGTCACTTTTGCATGGAACGAGAGTTGACGTGTTGCTTCTAGGAAAAGCGACACAAATACTTAAATTTTTCGGGTCAATTATTCAAAAGTAACACTAGTGTTTTGCCTTATTGTGTCACTTTTCAATCAAGAGAAAACAAAACAAAAACGGCTACTATACTATAAAAGCAAAATAAAACGATACAGGTAACTGCTAGACCAAAATACAAAACGATACTCGAAGTCTCAAACTCGCGATTTGTGCACTATTTGTTTCAATTTAGGTTCCTTCCAAAAGAATCAACAACTAAAATGAAAAGGGAAGAAAATAAAAAAAGGGAAATAAATTCAAGTCCATTGGATTAAGACATAGGTCGTTTGAGAAAAAAAAAGTCCTCCACTACAAGAAAACTAGTTTTCGAACCTGTCCTACAAAAGGGTTGTGTTTAATGATATTGATTAGAAAAGGCTTAATTATTATTGGTTCATTAATTAATTATGGGATATTTAGATTTTGGTCCTAACAAGTCCTAGTTCTGGTTGTTGACTATAAGTCAACTGAGTTGACTGTGGTCAATCTGCTTGTATTTTTGAAATGGCGATAATACCCCTTGCGTGCAACATCACGTGAATATATAAGTTAGACTTTGATACAAGAAATAATGTCATTTTCTAGGACTTGGTCCCTACTGTTATTTGACAAATTAGAGTTTAGTCCAACTTGTCAACCAAAGTCTAGCACACTAAGATCAACCACTTGAGAACGGAGCCTTTCTTTCTCTCGTCAGCCCTGCCTTAATAAGTTAAGTGGATTCCCATTCATGCGTCGTTCTCTGCTTCATTGGTGTTTTACTCCCTACTCTCCACCATAACAAAATGTTTCCACCAAATCTCTTTCATTCGGCCCTTTGGCTATTGAACTAAACTCTTCAATTACTCTCAATTCTAAATCACCACAAAATATTCTAATTTCAACCTCATAAATGCCACTTAAGAGTGGATAACGTCTTTCTCTCCTCATTCTGCCCTTAGTTGATTAGGGCGACTCTCCTTATTCTCACTCTTTGCATTTAAAAAACCCCTTGATCTAGAGGAAGATCTGTTCCCCATAACTTCAGAAACATCTCGAACTTCGTTTCGTCAAAGGGATGTGCAAACCGGAGTAGGAGAACTTCTTTAGTCAAACACTATTCATCAATACTGTTCACCCTTGATTTCACCCGTTTGTGTTTGGACCCCCCATTCATGACCAAAGGGAAAGGAAGTCACTTTTAAGGGTAGGAGAGCTTTTCACGAAGACTCATAATGTACCCGTGGTTGGACTGAAATCCAAATCCGCTTTTTGACTCTATGGTTGCAAAATTTTCCCATTGACTCCATGGTTGGACTTAACATCTAGCAAACAAAATGAATCTTTATAATTTAAAAAAAAAAAAAAAAAAAAAAAAAAAAAACAAAACGATACTGAAAATGGGTTGCCTCTAAGAAATAAGAACAGAATGAGAAAGATCAGTTGAAGATAATAAATGATAAGAATAAGAAGTGTGATGATTCAATCTAGAAAAATGAGATCCGAAAGGAACACCAGAAGATCGTATTGAATTAATCTGTATACATCAACTACTCTATTTATTCGCATCACATAATTCAACACATCCAATTAATATTACAAGCAGAGCTAGAATTGTTTCTATAATTTCTCGTCTTTTATTTATCGCTATTCTAGTCACTAAGAGAGAGAGTGAGTGATTTTAGGGTTTTTATTATTTGGTTTTCGATTTGAAATTTTGATTAGCGTGCTAGACTTTGGTTGACAAGTTGGACTAAACTCTAATTTGTCAAATAACAGTAGGGACCAATTCTTAGAAAATAACCTTATTTCTTGTATCAAAGTCTAACTTATATATTCACGTGATGTTGCACGCGAGGGGTATTATTGCAATTTCAAAAAAAACAAGCAGATTGACCACAGGAACTTCCGTTGACTCACAGTCAACAACTAGAACTACGACTAAACCCTAATATTCAAACTTTTCTGGACCAAACCCTAATAAACCAACTATTGTTAGGACTAAAGTTTAAAAAACCCATTAATTATCATTAACATAATCTTATTTGAATTTATCATGCAATGTAATTTTAAAAAAAAAAAAGTAATAATGCATATGAGTATATATTATTATTATTATTTTTATTATTTTTATTATTATTTTTAAATGTAGTATAATTGTAATTATAATGTAGCATTTAGACTTTAGACATTTAAAGAGCTATATATATAAATCAAAGTTAGGACTTCTATTACCTACGTATTACATATATATTGAATTTAGTAATGAATAGATAGATTTGTTTCTTTCTATGAAATCTTGTTGTCTTTCTTGTATACTTATAATATATAAGGAGTAACCTTTTTTGTTTTTGAAAGACTCCAAACTCTCCGTTCACTTAAAGCTCTTGTTAGGTTATCTACTTTTAACTTGTTTGTTGCAATTGGATCATTTTATCAAGCGACTGTGTCTTTATCCTATTTATAATCCCTACACCATATTCATTGTGTACTTCAAGAAGTGCTACAATCTGCCTTCTCATTCTCATAGCAAGGACATTCATGCACTGAAAAAAGCAAATATGTAAGCATCGTTGGTCCTCTATCTTCATGTCCATGTTGGTGGCATATACATTCTTTTGCCATGGGTTAACTTGTATTACGATACATTAAACTACAATTGCTTAAAATACGATTCAAGAATCAGTCTAAATTTTTACAACATATATTGTACTACAGAAACTCATACACGGGATTATTATTCCATTTATGACAGAGTAGTATATTTGGATATAGGAATAAATTAATCTCTCTAGTTATGCATGATTAATGAAAATGCATTGTTGTTGTTGTTGTTTTTTTTTTTTTTTGAAATATTTAGAGGGTTAAGGCAGACCCGCACCAAAGGCTTACAATGCTTACATGCTCATCAACCTTTAAAGGGAACCCTAGCCCGAAAGCTCTCACAATTAGCCCATTTTGAGTAGAGCCGAACCGCCTCCACCTTGTCCATGAAAACCCCGCTTTCACTCCTCGGTCCACCTAGAAAATGCATTGTTGCCTAGAAGTCTAATGCCTTTTGAAGCTCTAGGCTATCAAAGAGATATACATCAAGTTAGCTAAGCTAGATATATAAACAGATGCATAGGAATCAAAATGAGAAAATTAGTTTGAGGTACATAGTGAAATCTCTACATACTATATGCTAATGCTGCAATGCTTAAGATTTGGTTATTTCAGTTATTTGTTTTTAATTTTTAATATTGTGATTGGTCCAAAGTTCTAAAATTCAACTATAAATTTTCTTAGGACTCCAAATGCCATTAAAAAGCTAATAAGGTGATTGTCAAACTACAACCTCATAAGATCCATGACACCACGAATTGGCGAAAATAATAACATGATCACAATAGCTTAGAGAACATATTGCAAAGATAAATAAATGGTGAGATTCGAAAACCCATAGGCGAGTTATTATTCTCAGAACAAAAAGACTCTAATCCACAAAAAATGCATGATCCTACTTTTCAGATCTACCAAATAAGCACTAACAACTAGTGCAAGTGGATATCCAAATATTCAATCCGATTCAAATTAAGTATTCAAAAATCGGATATTATCCTAAAATTTCGATTCGATTTTTTTTATGTCCGAATCTGTTTTCGATAATGATTCGATATCGCCATATCCGCATCCGATAATATCCGATCCGATTTAAAAAATTAATAGTTATTATATATAATTAATTAATTTATTTTTTATTGTATAAATATTATATAAAATCATAAACTAATAATATAAAACTATAATAACAAAATAATAATAATAAATGACAAATATATATATATATATATATATACTAGTTTTTATGTGGTAAAATGAATTATTCAAAGCAAATAAAATTTTAATTAATTTTAATTTTCGGTAGGATATTATCCGATATCCGTTTCGGATATCCCAAATCGGATTCGATAATTTTTAATATCCGGCCGGATTCGGAATATCGGATAAATTTTTCGGATTCGATTCGATAAAGGCATATCCGCGATCTGAACCTATCCGTTTGCACCCCTACTAACAACAACCCAAAAGGCAAATTGACAAAGTGCCACTTTTTAAAACTGAAATTGACTTATTATTCTGATCTGGACCATCGACAACAGCACCAATCAAGATGTTAGGATTTTGATTGGATTAATAGAAAAATGGTTGAAATCTACCATCGCAGCCTATAGTTTGTGGGTGGCTTATTAAGGAGGGCAAAGAGGATCCCCTGTGGTGAACTCTCCATGGGAAGTTTGGTCCATAACCTACCATATATGACATCCTTAAGGGGTTCTCACTTCTCACCAAGAATATAGTCAACCCGCATTACGACATAACAATGGTTAGTCTTAAATTCATGCACCAAGTCCCAAGATTATGTCTACAGCGCCATTCCTACCTCTTTGCTATGTTCCTCGGGGTGCTTGGTGTGACCAACATGTTCCGCAATTAAAAGTTCAAGCGTAGAGAGCCTCGTATTTTGCATATGTATTGAGTAAGAAGGTTATTGATGTAACATACTAAAGATTGCTTTGACTTAGTTTATACATGAGACTCCTTGCAATTTAGATCATTTTATCATTAGCTAGTTATTGAATGGAAATTACTAGGAGCAGGGACTACATATAACTTGTTTTAAGGGCCTATGTTCTCTTAAAGAACAATAATTGTAAGTTGTGACACTTTTAACATATATTATGTCGTTTTTCCCAAAGCGACATTAATGTACATTTTTTATTTTTAAAAAAAATCTCATTTTTTTTTTCGACCATACTACTCTCAACCTCACTCTCAACCTGCATCCTGTATGTCATAACCAAAATCGTATTAACCTGCTTTATGACATACACAACATCCACATTATCAAAACATGACAACCAAAATTACATTAACCTATTTTATAATGGAAACATCCACTCGAGAAAAAAAGACAACATTCAAAACAATTAACTTCTATTGATTTTATCGATCAAACAAAGTATTTATCATCTAGTTTGACTCCCAACAAAATAAGTCATTCCAATACCAAAATAATCATAATAAAGCAAACAAAAAAAAATTTACATAACGGTAACGCTGTCCTAGCTATATCTTAACTTGTTGTGCGCACTACCAACACCAAAAAAACCTAGCTGCCAACTATTCATCATTGTCGATCCATGCACATAACACAAAGTCCTCATTCCACAAAATTAAAAAGTAAGTGAATCAATAAAGGTATGGTATATTGCACAAGTAAGAAAAAAATCGATAAGAACAATATCGTTAGAGCATCTCCAATGGAGGTGTATATATACACCTCCACATAAGTGTCACATAGGTGCCACTAGGATTTTATAACCCCTCTTACACACTAATAGTTTCCACACCAAAATGGTATCCAATGCAACAAAGCTTATGAGTTTGTAAGATTAAAAAGCCCGAGAAAAGGCGACGGTCAAAGTCATTCACAAATTGGTTTAACTAAAAAAATAAAAAAACATACGTCACTTTGAGTAACGTCCGTGGACTTGAAATAAAACACCGTCGCCGAGTAGCGTCCATGGTTAACTAAAGCCCACGGAACCAATAAATGGCGAGTCTTTGCCCGTCGCCAAATGTTACAATTCTCAAAAACAAAAAATAGGCGTGAGTTTATGTGAGCGTTACAATTCTCAAAACAAAAACATCATTGAGTTTATGTGAATGTTACAATTCTCAAAAACAAAAAGCTGACATGAGTTTATGTGATGTCCGAATTTTGTTTTTAGTTGGAGACGTTAGTTCAAGTGGCGCTGAGATGTTTATTAACTAATAGCGGGATGGGAATTCCCCACTCCCTCTATTAACTATTAGCTTATCACCTGAGATTTACCCCCATTGGGAAACAAGTTTTTGACATTTAGAGTGTAAATCTTACACTTTAAACAATTTACACCTTCCATTGGAGATGCCCTTAGCAAAGAGAGTACTTAGATAAAAGTGAATCCATAAAATTATATTGCATGAGTAACAAAAAATAGATAAGAAAAGTTTCGTAAAGAAGGGAAAATATGGAAGGCCACTTACCCAAATTAACTACTTAGATAAATACTTGTATTAAGTCAATGAACTCAAGACGCGCAGTTCTAGTAACTCTTCTTGATAGGCACTCGGTATCTGTTCAACAAAAAATATATTATAAATACTATGATAAATGACTAATACAAACAATGCATTGCCCACCTTATTTATACATGAACCAATTTATCAGACTATGAAAAGATGACAACTTTATAGTCACCTTTTTGAGTGGTGGACTAAGATCCTCCACTAAATCCCACATAAAGTGCAATACATAATATCTGTATACAACCACAAACATAGAAGTAAGGCAAAGGAAGAAAGTAAAGAAACAACACGTACTTGTCAAATATAAAATAAAACTTACTTGTAAAAGCACTTGTAATCTGTGGAAGTGCTACAAAATGAATAAATGAAAACAAATAAAATGAATATCTCTTTAGTACAACAAAAACTGAAATAGCAATACCACCATAAAACAATTATCATGGCACGAAAAAGATTTGGTACGAACATGCAAAGCGTAAGTCATGGAAAAACATACAACAATATTCACAAGAGTAGTCCCATACTATCATGCACTGTACCACAGAAAATACCCTAGTCAGATGGGAATGCCTACAGGGTCTAGGTCAGCCAAAATTCGTGGGTGGTTGTACTTTAAACACGGTAAGATATAAGTTCCAAATTCGGCCTGTGATTCAACAATTCAACCAAAGACATAAATGTATATTGGGATCCCATTGCTACCTAGTTATAACCCAACATCCATGACAATGTTTCTAGTTATCAAAGTGCCTGAGACAAAATCATTCCTAAAATAGTGACAAAAAGCATAATATGTACTAGTGACAGCAAGATTGATTTCTACAAAGAAAATACATGGCTTCAAAGAACACTGCACAAGATAGCCTCAAACTTTAAATGACCACATGTCAACTCTAAATTCCACAAGGTTTTAATCTGAAGGATGTTCCTCATAATCTGCGCATCCACGTTAAGCGTCTTACATAGAAATGAAGGCTTTACATACTTCTTTGAAAATTTCAAAATCAATAAAGAAAGTGAGGAGCAAATTACCTCCATAGTTGTTACAAACAAAAGAAAATCATCTTTAACTAACCAAGCTGCCAGCCAGAACACCATCAAAATGAACAAATGGTGAGGTACAAGATCCCACCAGGCCACCTTTCCTATCTATCTTCCATATTAAATTAGCGTTGAGGTACTAGCCGGCTAAATGAACAAATAACACATGTAAAGGAGACCTGTTAAATTAAAACTAAACTATCAAAATGTGCACTACCAAAGAACACATGTAGTTTAATAGTTGTAACATATCCTATAGCTGGTTCTTGCAAAAAACTGAAAAGAAAGCATCGCACAATTCATTGCTTCACTCATGTTTTAATGGGTTTTCAACGACTTGCAAGTTCAGGTAGTTAACTTATCACTTTGTACGTACATATGTCATTATACAATATATATAGTACAAAAGATATGAACTAAAAGATGTAGTAGAGAGGAGACAAATATACTATAAAAGCATACTCTTTTGCATGTTTTCCAATGAATCGGGAGTTATGTCCTTGTCTTCATATCCATACATCCAAATTAATGCTTAGCGGTGACAAGAACAATGCATTTACTGGAAATTATATACTCACTCATTCACACGTTTGACAAGTGTTAGTCGTATAATTAAAGCTACCTTGTTTTTTCTTATCATTAACAATATATTCCTACCAAAACACCCTCTAAAAGTAAACAAGGTGGACAGACCATACATACAATGAAGGTGGACAAACCATATCGTAGTAATACCAATATAATAAATTTCAAGGAAGAGATGTTTAAAGTCATCTTATAGAGCAATAACTCGGGTTGTATACAATTTACAATATTAATCATTGTATGGATTAATAGAATGAATCAAAGACCAATATAACTTTGTTATCATTTAAGATAACATGGTTGAGAGACAGAGACTACCTATGTTATGCCAACCTCAGGCATACTAAGCAAACATTTTCTCAGAAACTCATTTGATGAACAAGCATTTTTTGTAGTAAATATGCTACTATTAACTACTTAATTGTATTCAAAGCTAGAAACCACTTATGCCAACCTCATACTCAGACAACAAAATTACATCTAGGATTTTAAATTGAGTACAGAAAAACAATCCAGGATCAAATGATTAAAAAATAAACAGCCAATCAAAAAAATTGAAAAATAAACATATATAAGGACAGAAAATGCCCAAAAAGGGGAACCGTCAGTCGATTGAAACATAAAACATAATTACCAGTCACGAATCCTCCATGAGACCAGCATAGCCATTCCTACCATAGCTTACGGTTCCTGCAACAAACATCCGGTAACCCATATCTTTTGCTTCCTCCCATAGCTTTAAGCTTCTGCACAACACATCCAATAATCCCCAATCTTTAATAGCAAGATAAAAGCATGCATGCCACCTTCAACTTCTAATTGGGAGGGGAGAGAGATAAGAGAAAGAGAAAGCTTCTAACAATAAATTCTAAGAATTAAAATTGAAAACTTATTTCTTCCAATTTTAAAATAAAACCCTAGAAAAAAAAATCGGTGCTTCAAATAAAATATTTACTTTACTTACCTTGTTAAGGTGAGAGAGAGAAGGAGAAAAAGGGGGAAAAAAACATAATAAAAAGGTAAGTGGCGGTGAGGGACGAAGCTAGGTGGTGGCGGGGGTTTAGAACTGTCCAGTAGTTTGTTTGTTTTTTTTGTTGGAAAGGCAAAGTGTTCTACAATATCTTTATATATATATATAGGGGAGAGATAGAGGCACATTCATTGTAGCCACATTCTAGACACAGCCAATCCCATCCCTTTATCTATTTCAATCCTACGGATACAATCAATTCTCAATTAGCAATATGAAATTTTGCAAATTTCGGAAATATATTTTTACCGAAACAAAAAAACGAAAATTTTCAAAATTTAGATCCAGACTCCTCCTTCTCCCCTCTATCTCTTCTCTCTTCTCCACTCTCTCCAAACAACCACGACTCTCTCTCTACCACTCCAAAAATAGGCGACTCTAGACCTCAATTTCTCTCTTTCTCGATCTTAAATCGATTTCTCCCTTTCTCTCTTTCTCGATTTAAAATCTAAATCTACAACTCCAAAACAGGTATCATTTCATTCTCTCTGTTTCAATTATGTTTTCTTCATGGGAAAACTGATTGATTAAGTGATCATTGAGAACGGTTACGAATTGAGCCTCGCCAACCTATGCTTGCTGCGCATGATTCCGCTTTGTAGAAGTTGAAGTTTTGTATAGTTTCCCACTAAATCTACATGTCTTAAATCAACCCAAAACCCCTTTTTGGGTGACCGATGGTTATTAACAACTCGCAGAGAACAAGTAGGTGAAACAAACAAGGACACCATTACTAGTACTACTACTAGCATCATAACGGAAGAAACGTTAAAGGGTGAAGAAGTCATAGGTGAAAGAAGGGTGGGTGGAATGTTAACAAATTGGAGTAATGCAGAGAGAACTACTTGAGAGATTTAATATATAAGGTGTGAGAAAAGAATAATGGATCTTTGGTTTACGAGTGGTACGGCAAGCATGCAGGACTCTTTAGTTAACTAAGAATCAAATGCTTACAATCCACTAATCAAGGAAGTAAGATGAAGAAACAAGAGACGTAAATGAAGATTACTGAGTTCGAGTTGAGTGGGTCTCTTTAACTGATTCACTCTAAATCTTCCATCATTATCTCTTACCGAAATCTTCGTTGTAGTTAAGATGTAAAGATCAAGAGTTTCTGTTGTTGCAATTAAGTTTAAATACTCAAGATCTTGTGCTACTGGGACAAATGTGAGACTAAAATTTAGATTTATTTGTTCATTCATTTTTATTAATTTTAAGTTTCAACTTACGAACGACTAATTCTTGCAACATTCTCATTTTACTTGGAGTTATTTACAGTGCGTGTTAGAACTTAACAAAACATCTAGTTTATCAATTATGCAAACTAGTGCACTGGTTGCCAACATTAGAGAGAAACAGGATACAATGAGAATGAAATACAATGCCGCGATAAACATAGATTCAAACGTAGCTGACCTAGAAACTACTCTCCAACAGTTGGTTTAATACCGTGTGGTTCCAAGCCAGAATCCACCTTCTAATCATACAAAGCTTGTCAAATGATTCGTCATGTCTGAGTATCAATATTTGTTACAGCCAAACAAAGAAAATTCAAAAATGACATAAACCAGTAATAGACCGGACCAGGCTGTCAAAACAATGACATGAACCGGTAATAGATGACCCACGAATTCTCTAAAACAATGGCTTTGAATCATTTTCATTTCATATGAGCCAACCATGTGTTTTTACGGCTACCATGGCCGAAGGTAGACCTTCAAAACCTTTTCTTTCTCAACTTTGTCCAAAACCATGTGTAATCCAACTTAAACACCAGCCATGTTACATAATAAGGCATCCATTATTTTAAACCAAGTCCAAACGGCGGCCGGCCGTGTTTTTGTTTTTTACCCAATAGCTTCATCGATTTGATCTTTCTTCCTCTTCTTCCAATTTCTTTCTCCGCATGGCCTCTTCTTTTCTGCCTTTGGAGTTGTTCCAGCTCCGGTAGCGTTCCTCCTCCTTCCTCTGCTGCTCTAATGCTTCTCTTTTTTTTAGCTTCTTCCACTCTCCCTCTGGTTCTCCTCAAGCATCTTATCCAAATTCTCTCTCTCTCTCTCTCTGAGCTTGTTCCTATGAGATACCAAGCCGCATTTTTAAGATTTTTGCATAAAATAGGTTCTACGATAACAATAGATAAAGCCAATTAAAGAGATCATCATGAAAGTTTGACTTTGCGAAACTTTAATAAATGTAACATCTTAGTTCATAATCAGTCCATCATATCAATCCGATGAAAATATTTGGCTCATTCGCGGCTTTTAGTTTAAGAACACTATCAAGATTAAGCAATCAATATCAAACAACGGAGAGAACAATAAGCTACCTCTTTTCTGCGAGCCTCTATAAGAGCAACTTCCTTTTCTTTTTCAAGTTGAGCAAAGAACTTCGTCAAGGAGTTTATTACACCTTCCTCAATTCGCCTTTGTATCTCGAGCTTTACTTCCTCGAGTTCAGTCTCTCTTCAACTTGCTTCCTAATTGCCTCTTCAACTCTCTTCACGGTTTCTTCTTCTAATAGTTTCAACTCCGCTTCACGCGGCCTTTGATAAAACAAGAAAAAGTCAACCGGAAAATGACCTTTAACACGAGGAAGAGCACAACACTTACGCTTCCAATTAAATGTTAAGCGGAAGCCGCATTGTCAGATCTACGTAATTTATAATGAATGACTAACTAACCTTTCCTTCATCAAGACACTAAATACAAGCTTATGCTAATAAGGCATACCTCTCTAACAGATTTACGATCCAAACAAATGAGTATTCAAACTGGTGAGCGGTAGATAAACGAGGCACCAATTGCATCATCAAATATTACAAGTTGAACTATAGTAGTAGCTTCCTTCATAAAGCCTGTCGAGAAGAATGTCAAGTAACCCATTGCGGGTTTAAAACTAATCAATGAAAGCACTTCAATCCTCACATTAACTACAACTCGACACAACCAGATTTATTAGATTTATTCAAATACAAGAAAAATGTTTAGGAATTGACTTTTGGGGAACAACAACCAGTGAACAAGAGCAAATGATTCCACCAAGGAAAGATTTTCGTGCAAAAAAACTCTCCACTCTATCCCACAAGGGGTGACGGCAGAGTTCAAATTTGATTATATAACTTTTATTCTTTTATAGCATAGCTTCACACTCTTACTACCCATATTCATCTTGACCATCTAGTGCAGATATACTCCCAACATTTTATTAGATGTTTGAAAGGCGAGGAACTTCCACAATACTCTCGGCGATTGATATAAGTGCGGTGAATTGCAACCCCGGTATCAGCGGTAAAAAAAATTAGACACAAGATTATTTTCCCCGAGTTCATTCAACTTCTCTCTTTTTTAAGCGTACACCTTTTAAAGTTAATTGTTTTGCAATTGCATTCACGCTACCAGAAAATGGTCATAGCTTCCCTAAGCTATCAAGAGCAAAACTATAAAATTTTAAAACTAGAGAACAAATAGATTAACAGAAAAAGAAAAACAAAATATTATTTACTTGTGATTAACTTTTTGCACAAAAACGAGCCCATGATTTCCAAATATCAGATTTAAGTCATTTAACTTTCGGTGAATGCAACTAAACGGGGGAACAAAGAGCTCAAATAAAGTGCTTTCGGATCTGCGTATAGCCCGGAGGCTCCTATTCCGTTCATTCACTTCCGAGTTCGATGCACATATGCATTAAACATTTACAATCGATAACATCCGGTGATTGTAGAAGCCATAAGATAATTAACTTCGTTACATTGGCGGTGGAGAAAGGGTTCACAATGATTGTCCATGTGTATCGGCCATAAAACCTGTCACGACAGCTTGTGAAATGTCAAACAAAAAATTAAGCACCCAAAGAGTTGCAAAACATATTCATCTTTTCTACCATCAACTAACTATCACGTTATCACCTACAATAATTTACGTGAAATCCAAAGTTTCTCATGAGCTAAGAGAATCAAGAAGGTTTTCAAGGCCACAAGGCAAAGAGTAAAGGACCCTTCAAAAACATATATGAAGCCTTTCTCATAACTAAAAAGAAAATCCATATGAAAACTTTTGGCGATTTATATAATAAATGCCTAGACATCACCATTTGAATATCCGAAGTTGAAATATAGGAGCCTTATTGCAAATTACATGCAAACGTGATACGATTGCTAGTAGATACATAGTATTCAAGAATTACTGAGTCATGACTTTGAATCGAAAGCAAGTACATCCCATGGATTATTTAATTCCACACACATAGAAGAGAAATAAGGATCTTGATGAACCCAAGCTTGCAAGAAATTATACATAAAGGATATAAAGGATAAAGTTTGAAACAATCTTGAACTTACTCTTTACTTTAAACCACGAGAGAAAAACGATATATTATAGTATGCTAGTACGGACATGTAAAATGACAAGATACCTTTGCTTTTCTTCCTCTTCAATTTTCAACTTCTCAATAGCATTCTTATGGGTCTATAGCACCAACGCTTTCGAACTACTAGACTTGTTGTTAATAGGGGACTCACGAGGAGCTCGTGACTTCTACGTCTCTTGTGACGCAGTGGCGCTTTGGAGTTGGAGAACGAATTGTCGACATCTTGGAGTAGGTGAAACGACTTTTGTGTCATCGTGGAGAAGTCGAATGACTTCTTCTTTGCCTGTGCAATAAAACAAAAGCGATGAAGGAATACTTGAACAAAAATCAACTCTCGAAAGCGTAAAAACTAATACCATGAAAAATCCCACCACCTAGCAGATAGGTTTTCAATACAACATGTACAGTTACCTCATATATTATTAAGAATACCAATTGTGCTCCATTCATGAAATCTTGAAGCCCAAATCAAGCAACCAAAGGAAAATCAACAAAATCCTTCACCTGCTTAAATCCTATAAGAAAAGGAGCACCTATGTTCGTTCATTATCCTTATAAGCACCATGTTCTCTACGTCCCTGTCACATTAACCATTTGGGACTTAATGTTCTTCTGTGAAACTTTACTTTCATCGTGCATACATACCCTCAGATGATTCAACCAAAAAAACGATTTGGGGTGCAAAGTTCAAAACATCGAGTATGGAATGTGTTAGCTTTTGACAGCAACAATATCTTCCTTAAGCAAAATCGACGGGTTCAAACACCATAGTACAACATAACGTCCACTTGAGCACGTAAACAGTAAAACAAGTTAATTTCCCAATCATGTTTAGTAAATAAATCACAATATACACCAAGGTCAACAAAATACAAGCTTTACCACTTTAGTATTTCCACATCTATGTGCCTATATATAATTATGTATTGCCTATATACAATTGATTGATTTCCCGAATAAGGTATACAAATAAACAAAACAGATATATAATAAATAAAGGATTACCGCTCTACGGAATAGAGAGAGAGTGGTGGTTGAGGAGAGAAGAGAGAAGAGACAAAAAGAAGGAGTTTGAGCCACATTCTCGATCTAAATTTTGAAAATTTCGTTTTTTTGTTTTGGTAAAAATATATTTCGAAATTTGCAAAATTTCATATTGCTAATTGAGAATTGATTGTATCCATTAGGATTGAAATAGATAGAGGGATGGGATTGGCTGTGTCTAGAATGTGGCTACAGTGAATGTGCCTCTATCTCTCCCCATATATATATATATATGTATATATATATTGTTTGTTTTTTTGTTGGAAAGGCAAAGTGTTCTACAATATCTTTATATATATATATATATATATATATATATATATATATATATATATAATAATAACAATCCCTTTTCAAGCTCTCTGAAGCTATCCACAGGAGGGAGATTACGAAAAAAAAGTGGAGAAAAAAACTGCCATATATGTCTACCCCTTAGAATTAGAATGGAAGGTTAGCTAAACCGGGCCTCAAAAACCCATGATTCAATTGTACGCCATCCACCCCAAAAGCCCCAAACTCTCTTAAAAAAAAAATAAATAAATAATAATAATAATAATTACAATATCACACCCAAAAAATCTCAAAGTTAACAATCTGTTTTGGTCTTCTTCCTCTTAATTCATTTTTTGGTACATCTTCTCCTCATCTCAAATCCAAATTGTTTTTTTGAAAGAAAAAATTAATCTACATATTCTCCTCTTCTCAAATCCAAGTTCCAAAACCCCAAAACTTTCGTCTTTTAATTATTTGAGTCTCCAGTTAAGAATTGAGTCCGCCTCTCAAGGTGTGCATTTACTCGACGACACTTTGGATCTCCTCAAAATTAAGAACTTCAAACTGGGTATGTCTTAAACTCTTAATCAATTTCTCCGAATTCTTTCCACTTAATTTATTGGATTGGGTTTTTTTTATTGAACCTTTACCCCATTTTGGAATTTAACGATTTTAAATCTAATGATATGCATTTTGATACTAATGATTTTTTTTTTTCAGGAATGACTGTCTATTTTCTCATTCAGTTCTTCTGCCTTGCTCTCATTGGGTAAGCTCGATTTTTCATGAAAACAAAATGCTACCCAAAAAAATAAGATTTGTTATATTAGCTAAATGAATTGAATTGTTTGATTCTAGAATAACTGCAAATCAACAATTCTACTTGCTAGGATTGGACAACACTTCACCAACTTTTGCTTCAGCCATACAGAACTCAGTTACAGCCTTAACTTTTGTCATGGCTGTTGCACTTAGGTGAGTACGTGACACTCTAAATTGTTGTTCACTCTTATTATAAAGAACGTCATATTAATACTCTAAATTGTTGTTGTTGAAGAAACTTAAGCTCCAGATTGGGCTTTGTTAAACACTTCATAATTTCTATTGAAATCAGATTTTATAATACCGTATGGTAATTTCATCATGTTTTAAAGTGAAGGTAAAGCAGTTGGTTTGGTTTGACGTATGAACTATGAGCTATTGATTCATGACTGCACTTCCAATAGCATTTTAGTATGTACAAGTCATTTTGATTGCTCCTTTTTCTTACATTTATTTTCTATTGAACTTTTTTAATCAGGTTGATCATTTTAGATCAATAATGAGTTGATTACCTACGTAGACTATTGATTCCATAATCTTCGGGAGCAGCTTGTTTGACTTGGGTAAAAACACTTCTCTCTCTCTCTTCTCTCATCGCCATCACTGAAGAAAAAAAAAGAAAGCCTCTCACACATTTATCTCTTGTTGCAACTCTCTCAAATGGTTTCAATGTCGGCAAGTTTTATTTCACTCTTCAAAACCCATTAATTTCCATCTCTGTAAGTCAAAGAAATAAACAAAAGTTTTGATTTTTATTATGCTTATTATTTTATTTGTTTGTGTGACAGATCTTTGAGCGCAATGGAAGTGCAATTGTTGGAAAAAATTGTTTCACAATCGTAATGAGATGCACGCAAAATTTACATCAATTTTGTTGAGCCACTTTATGCCTTCTCCATGAAGTTCTTTAAAATTACCAGGTATTTTCTCATTTAAGTTCTGTTGCAGTCTTCACAATCAAGAGATGCACAGATTTATAGTACAAGTCTGCTGATTTTCTTTCCTATCATGTTTTGCAGCATCATTATCCCGAAATTGAACAAAAAGTATTTCACACTTGAAGTATGGGAATAAGGCTCATTCAATCCTCATCTTTCTTGGACATTATATTCTTTGTTTCCAATACTTCTTGATGGATATCTATGGGCCAGAGCTAGAATTTTCGGTGTGAGTGCTTTAAAACCTATTGTATCCATCTTCCTTTGATTTTTTTTTTTTTTTTTTTTGAGTGCCTCAAGCCTCTATGTATGATTTTATCTGATTCAAGAAATATGATTATTAGGAGAAGCATGTGAAGTAAACGTCACGTTAATCTATGAAAGAGCATGACTTATATCTTCTTTTGGGTGTTTATTTTGTCGTACCTATTATTCTAATGACAATGTTTTGTCTACTATGAATGCTTTTGTACTTTACTGCTTGGTTTATTTGGTTTAGTATTGCTTCATCGTTGTTAGTCCTCATTTTCTACTAGAAACCGCTGTGTGCTACGTTAGGTTGGAAATGGAAAAATAAGATTGAGAAGAAGACGGAGGTTATTGTGATGCATAAATAATTTTTTTTAGCTTACGTTAGTACAAAAGTTTTTTTTCATAAAAGAAGGGAGAGGAGAGGAGAAGAGAGAGAGAGATCGGAGGCGTCCAACGGGTGACAATCAATATTTGGAAAAAGAATTTTGGATTTGCTTGGTTGAATTTGAGGGGATGAAGAGGAAGATAGTGTGATAGACACTTTTTGAGTGACGGACACCCAAATGTTTTTTAGCCTCCCAATCCCAAGAGACCGACATAGTTCCTCAATTTATTACTAGGGCAATTCTAAGTAGGTGAGAGGACTATTCTCTATTAAACAGTCATTGGAAAAAGTTGAATAGAGAGAGCACCACATTTGGTCTATCATTACCTTTTTGGATGGTTAATTACTATTCTTGAATTGACCTATAAATTGATATTTAGAAAGTTACTATGTATCATTCTCATGGTTTTAAAAAGTCAGGTTGTGGAAACCCTTAATATTCAAATACCAAAATCTTACTCAATCGCCTTCAGGAATTTCTTTGTCAATATCTTAAGTATTGTGTGGTGAAACAATATACTCATGCTAGCTATATATGGGAACAGATTATCTCTTCACAGTGGTATCTTTGCATTTGAAGTTAAAGAGCATGCACATATTGAGGATGTATCGGTTTTGGCATTATTTTGACTTTGTACCAATTTTGTTTTGCTGGGTAAGATATCCGTTGACTTTGTACCAAGACTATCATTCTAGGACGTGAATTGCAATGCATTGAAGGACTATCGGTTTTGTATCGGTTAGCTATATGCAGTTTTGTATTTCATTTAACTACATGTGAAACATTTGTAGTTGTGGTAAGAAACCCTCTCTATAGAGTTCTTGGTTTGTTAGTTGTAGTTTTGCTACATTACCATCAATCTCATTGCATTTTCCCTCCGTTTCAATGACTACTTCCCTCTCTAAACTGTCTTTTATGTAACTAACCTATTTACATTTATTGTATTTAGAATGAAAAACAAATGATTGTGCCATGTGGAGTCTTATTCATCAATCACTTTTTGTTAACAGTGAAAGGTTACCAACAGGATAAAGAACATTAGTTGAAATGTAGTTTGAAACATCTATGAAGAAGAAGGCATGATACATCTCATGCTCTCATTATTTGGATATTTGGATAAGTATTCACATTCCAGACATTGTTCGGGATTTCAGACAGGTATATGTCTCCTTACATCTCCCTGAAATTTTGAAATTACTTCTAATTTATACAAACATCTTAGTTTTGTTTTCCTTTCACAAACATCGTATGACACAGAGTACTCTTTGGTTTTCTATTTTAGAATTTTATGGATTGATGTGATGGAATTTGACAAAGAAAAGAAAAAAATTTCCATTTGTGATCGCAGTATTAGAATGACAAAAGAGGTCAAGAACCAAGGAACCATTGCAAAATCTGGAACTTCAGGTAGGTAACTAATAAGTTTATATATCTATTTCTTCCGTTTTAATTTTTCCAAAAAAATGAAATACTCTTATAGAATTCCGAGATGAACTTCGATGTTGGTTCATTGGTGTCAAAGAATTCTAAGATGTATTCTATTCTAATCTGGAATCCCGTTACATGTTGCTTTTTCCAGAATAAAAATTAGAAGAATGGGTGCATAACACTGTTAGCAAATTTTTAACTTGAGAATGTAGGTTGTCAAGAAGAGATGGGAAGGAGAAACTATTACTACATAAGATTTCTTTGAAATCCAATTCTACTGGGTGCAATGGCAAAGGAAGATTCTGAAGTGTCGTTCTTATTCAATGCAAATGAATCAAGTCAGCTTTTTGAACCTATGAGTCTATGATAGACATTCAGCCCATGTTACTAAAATGTGTTAAGTTAGACCTATCATTTATTATTATTATTATTATTATTTTATTCTTTTTGTATATATGTAAAATGTTAAACACAATATTGTGGGATGTGTCCACTGCACCACCCATATGGTTTGGAGATGGTGGAAGGTATTAACTGCTATATGTGGAAGTGGTTGACTCATGTTATTGATTTTTAACATTATCTGCAGATACATCGTTTAGTGATCAAAAGCAATTCCATTAGAAGTATTAGGACCAGGAGGTACCCAACACCCAACAAATAAACCGTGCATTATTCATATACATTAAATAATTGTTAAAGAAGGCCCTTTGAATGGGGTTGAAAGCCCACGTGGGCAGCTCTTTGAACAATCTAGTCAGTTCATTTCAATAGTAGAAAACTAAGGTACCATAGTTCTTCAGAATTAATGTACTTGGTTTTCAATTGTTAATCCTTATTGCCAAGAACCATATGGCTGGCTTGCTGCTTTATGTACTTAACAACGTTTAGATTGATGTAATTGGTATTCAATTGTTAATCCTTATTGCTAAGAACCATATGGTCACTACTGAAACTCTTAAAGATCCTTGGGTGATTCTATATTTAACATTGACTCTATACTGTAGTATAGGGAGACTGTGCAATGTCCATTGATCTATGAAACTTGGTGCATGAGCACATGAAGCATTTATATGTTTTTACACACTGGGGGTGGATTAAAGAGGTTGCTTGATTAACATTTCATCCATTAATAAGAATAGTTGCAAACCCAAAAAAAGGATGCTTTTGATTAAAAAGCCTGATTTTGCGTTAGTGATTGGGATTCCCAACTTTTCTATATATAAGCATCATAGTTGGATCCTGCTATGTACCTAAAGTACTAATTGCATTACCTATTTAGTAACAAAAAAAAAATGTACTACCAATGGATGAGGGAAGAAGGGGAACTTCCAAGTCTCTTTTCTTCCTACTTTTATTTGTTTTCTTCTTTGGTGTTCAGATTGATGGGCATCCCAACTACGAGGATGCTCTATCCAAAGCTATCTTAGTCTTTTCACGGCCAAAGGTTTGGAAACCTTCCCCCAGATCAAGAACTCACATGGAGGTCCAATTCCGGAATATCTGATGGCTTGGCTGCACACCGTCGCGATCATTGTGTTGTTGTTTTGTTTACTTCTCCCTTAGTAATATCATGCATTCAGTGCTTATTGCTTAAAATCACGAGTTTCCTTCCACATTGTCTTCGTACTAAATATTCAGTTTATGCGGAGAGTGTTGTTGCACATCTTCTCTACTAGATATTTAGGTTGATCTAAGAGGCGTTACTATGATAATCGGAGACAACGTTAAGTTCAACTTCCCCATGGCATTCACAACTACTATGTTGTCATGGAGTTCATTAGAACATGGTGGGCATGGGGAGCCGGTTAGGAAGTGCTACGAGGTGCCATTCGGTGGGCAAATGGACTACCTTCTCAAGTGTGCTTCTGGCTACTCGAGGCAAGCTTTATGTAGGAGTTGGTGATCCTAATCGCTGATCACAAGTGTTGGGAGCTGGCCGAGGACATCGACCACGATTTGAAGTGTCTACTCTATTTCTGTAGGTAATCCAGGCTCTGATGTAGCACGCGCTGCAACGTATATGGTGTTCCGTAAAGTTGGCCCTTTATACTCAAAGTTGCTCCTAAAGACATCAAAGAAGGTAATGCAGTTATTGGCATTCGCGATCTGAGGTGCATATAGTGACTCACTTGGTTTAGCTGTGTGCCCGTTTTACTACTTATATTTGGGATACAAGGTAAGAAGTTTATATGTATTTAACATATTTTGTTAATATTTATATCAGGTAATTGTTTAAATTTTCAGTCAACTAAGGCATATGGTCTAAAAGAAAGAACTTTTAACATCAACATTGAGTAAAGGGGCACTAACTGAAAAAAATGATCTTATTTCAATTACAAATGGTTAAAATCCCAATGTAAATGACAATATATTACCACTTTTATTTGAAGCATAAACGATTATTCTTTTTTGGTTAACATTTTGGATTGTTTAAATTACAAGGATGGCTAATATGGGGAGTTGCTTGACTGCTAAGGGCAACAAATAATGTTTCTTATCTCAATCTATTGAAATCATTAGGGGGTATTGACGGAAGTGATATCTTCAGTTGGGATAACAAATTTGCTAGAGCAAGTGTTCTTCTATCAAGAGTAAGTTTCAAGAAAAATAGAGAAACATATCATACATACAACCAGTGATATGAAAGTGAAATGTGTCTTAATAGGAAGTCGGGGCTAAAGTATCATCAATTCTATCCAGTTTTCATATTTCTTTGATTGGATTTATCGAGCTTTGTTGAGTAAGGACAAGTCCTTTGAGCAATACAAACTGCAAGCCGAAGATTTCATGTGCAGAATTCTACCGAACTCTCCCTCTACAAGCACACAATACACCAAAGGTATAAATAAAAGGTCATTGCATTATCACAATTTGGAAATTGGATTGAACATCACTGATCAGTGCTCAGATATCACTAAAATGGTTCCAACAATTCAAAACTAATACGAGTTTGGCACTTAGAGACCAAAACAACAGAGCAAAAAAATCGAAACAAGGTGTAATTATTGTTCTTTAAGAGAGAACATAGGCCCTTAAAACAAGTTATATGTAGTCCACTGCTCCTAGTAATTTCCATTCAATAACTAGCTAATGATAAAATGATCTAAATTGCAAGGAGTCTCATGTATAAACTAAGTCAAAGCAATCTTTAGTATGTTACATCAATAACCTTCTTACTCAATACATATGCAAAATACAAGCTCTCTACACGCCGAACTTTTAATTGCGGAACATGTTGGTCACACCAAGCACCCTAAGGAACATAGCAAAGAGGCAAAAACGCCAGAGACATATTACTGGGACTTGGTGCATGAATTTAAGACTAACCATTGTTATGTCATGTGCAGGTTGACTATATTCTTGGTGAGAAGTGAGAACCCCTTAAGGATGTCATATATGGTAGGTTATGGACCAAACTTCCCATGGAGAGTTCACCACAGGGGATCCTCTTTGCCCTCCTTAATAAGCCACCCACAAACTATAGGCTGCGATGGTAGATTTCAACCATTTTTCTATTAATCCAATCAAAATCCTAACATCTTGATTGGTGCTGTTGTCGATGGTCCAGATCAGAATAATAAGTCAATTTCAGTTTTAAAAGTGGCACTTTGTCAATTTGCCTTTTGGGTTGTTGTTAGTAGGGTGCAAGCGGATAGGTTCGGATCTGGATATGCCTTTATCCGAATCCGAATCCAAAATTTATACCGATATTCAAATCCGACCAGATATTAAAAAATTATCCTAATCCGATTTGGGATATCCGAAACGGATATCGGATAATATCCTACCGAAAATTAAAATTAATTAAAATTTTATTTGTTTTGAATAATTCATTTTACCACATAAAAACTAGTATATATATATATATATATATATATATATATATATATATATATATATATATATATATATATATATATATATATATATTTGTCATTTATTATTATTATTTTGTTATTATAGTTTTATATTATTAGTTTATGATTTTATATAATATTTATACAATAAAAATAAATTAATTAATTATATATAATAACTATTAATTTTTAAATCGGATCGGATATTATCGGATCGCGGATATGGCGATATCGAATCCATTATCAACCAGGTCAGGACATAAAAAAAATCGAATCGAAATTTTTAGGATAATATCCGATTTTTGAATACGAATTGAATATTTGGATATCCACTTGCACCCCTAGTCATTTAGTGCTTATTTGGTAGATCTAAGAAGTAGGATCATGCATTTTGTCGGATTAGAGTCTTTTTGTTCTGAGAATAATAACTCACTGCCTATGGGTTTTCGAAATCTCACCATTTATTTATCTTTGCAATATGTTCTCTAAGCTATTGTGATCATGTTATTATTTTAAGCCAATTAGGTGGTGTCATGGATCTTATGAGGTTGTAGTTTGACAATCACCTTATTAGCTTTTTATTGGCATTTGGAGTCCTAAGAAAATTTATAGTTGAATTTTAGAACTTTGGACCAATCACAATATTAAAAATTAAAACAAATAACCTGAAATAACCAAATCTTAAGCATTGCAAAAGATTAGCATGTAGTATGTAGAGATTTCACTATGTACCTCAAACTAATTTTCTCATTTTGATTCCTATGCATCTGTTTATATATCTAGCTTAGCTAACTTGATGTATATCTCTTTGATAGCCTAGAGCTTCAAAAGGCATTAGACTTCTAGGCAACAATGCATTTTCTAGGTGGACCGAGGAGTGAAAGCAGGTTTTCATGGACAAGGTGGAGACGGTTGCGTCTACTCAAAATGGGCGATTGGCGAGAGCTTTCGGGCTAGGTTCCCTTTATGGTTGATGAGCATGTAAGCATTGTAAGCCTTTGGTGCGGGTCTGTCTTAACCCTCTAAATATTTCAAAAAAAAAAAAAAAAAAAAACAACAACAACAACAACAACAACAATAACAATGCATTTTCATTAATCATGCATAACTAGAGAGATTAATTTATTCCTATATCCAAATATACTACTCTGTCATAAATGGAATAATAATCCCGTGTATGAGTTTCTGTAGTACAATATATGTTGTAAAAATTTAGACTGATTCTGAATACTGTATTTTAAGCAATTGTAGTTTAATGTATGCGTAATCCAAGTTAACCCATGGCAAAAAGAATGTATATGCCACCAACATGGACATGAAGATAGAGGACCAACGATGCTTACATATTTGCTTTTTTCAGTGCATGAATGTCCTTGGTCTCCATAAACTAAGAATTTCATATACATTGCTCAGAACTCAAATTTGTGTACAAATAAATCAACTCTAATGCTATGAGAATGAGAAGGCAGATTGTAGCACTTCTTGAAGTACACAATGAATATGGTGTAGGGATTATAAATAGGATAAAGACACGATTAAAAGCGATAAAATGATCCAATTGCAACAACAGCGTTAAAAGTAGATAACCTAACAAGAGCTTTAAGTGAACGGAGAGTTTGGAGTCTTTCAAAAACAAAAAAGGATACTCCTTATATATTATAAGTATACAAGAAAGACAACAAGATTTCATAGAAAGAAACAAATCTATCTATTCATTACTAAATTCAATATATATGTAATACGTAGGTAATAGAAGTCCTAACTTTGATTTATAGCTCTTTAAATGTCTAAAGTCTAAATGCTACATTATAATTACAATTATACTACATTTAAAAATAATAATAAAAATAAAAAAAAATAATAATAATATATACTCATGTACGTATTAATTTTTTTTAAAATTACATTGCATGATAAATTCAAATAAGATTATGTTAATGATAATTAATGGGTTTTTTAAACTTTGGTCCTAACAATAGTTGGTTTATTAGGGTTTGGTCCAGAAAAGTTTGAATATTAGGGTTTAGTCGTAGTTCTAGTTGTTGACTGTGAGTCAACTGAGTTGACTGTGGTCAATCTGCTTGTTTTTTTTGAAATTGCAATAATACCCCTCGCGTGCAACATCACGTGAATATATAAGTTAGACTTTGATACAAGAAATAAGGTTATTTTCTAAGAATTGGTCCCTACTGTTATTTGACAAATTAGAGTTTAGTCCAACTTGTCAACCAAAGTCTAGCACGCTAATCAAAATTTCAAATCGAAAACCAAATAATAAAAACCCTAAAATCACTCACTCTCTCTCTTAGTGACTAGAATAGCGATAAATAAAAGACGAGAAATTATAGAAACAATTCTAGCTCTGCTTGTAATATTAATTGCATGTGTTGAATTATGTGATGCAGTAACAGTAGAGTAGTTGATGTATACAGATTAATTCAATACGATCTTCTGGTGTTCCTTTCGGATCTCATTTTTCTAGATTGAATCATCACACTTCTTATTCTTATCATTTATTATCTTCAACTGATCTTTCTCATTCTGTTCTTATTTCTTAGAGGCAACCCATTTTCAGTATCGTTTTGTTTTTTTTCTTTTTTTAAAGTATAAAGATTCATTTTGTTTGCTAGATGTTAAGTCCAACCATGGAGTCAATGGGAAAATTTTGCAACCATAGAGTCAAAAAGCGGATTTGGATTTCAGTCCAACCACGGGTACATTATGAGTCTTCGTGAAAAGCTCTCCTACCCTTAAAAATGGCTTCCTTTCCCTTTGGTCATGAATGGGGGGTCCAAACACAAACGGGTGAAATCAAGGGTGAACAGTATTGATGAATAGTGTTTGACTAAAAAAGTTCTCCTACTCCGGTCTGCACATCCCTTTGTCGAAACGAAGTTCGAGATGTTTCTGAAGTTATGGGGAACAGATCATCCTCTAGATCAAGGGGTTTTTTTTTAAATGCAAGAGTGAGAATAAGGAGAGTCGCCCTAATCAACTAAGGGCAGAATGAGGAGAGAAAGACGTTATCCACTCTTAAGTGGCATTTATGAGGTTGAAATTAGAATATTTTGTGGTGATTTAGAATTGAGAGTAATTGAAGAGTTTAGTTCAATAGCCAAAGGGCCTAATGAAAGAGATTTGGTGGAAACATTTTGTTATGGTGGAGAGTAGGGAGTAAAAACACCAATGAAGCGAGAACGACCGCATGAATCGGAATCCACTTAACTTATTAAGGCAGGGCAACGAGAAAAAGAAAGGCTCGGCGTTCTCAAGTGGTTGATCTTAAGCGTGCTAGACTTTTGGTTGACAAGTTGGACTAAACTCTAATTTGTCAAATAACAATAGGGACCAAGTCCTAGAAAATGACATTATTTCTTGTATCAAAGTCTAACTTATATATTCACGGATATTATTGCACGCAAAGGGTATTATCGCCATTTCAAAAATATACAAGCCGAGATTGACCCACGGTCAACTCAGTTGACTTATAGTCAACAACCGAATTAGGACTTGTTAGGACCAAAATCTAAATATCCCATAATTAATTAATGAACCAATAATAATTAAGCCTTTTCTAATCAATATCATTAAACACAACCCTTTTGTAGGACAGGTTCGAAAACTAGTTTTCTTGTAGTGGAGGACTTTTTTTTTCTCAAACGACCTATGTCTTAATCCAATGGACTTGAATTTATTTCCCTTTTTTTATTTTCTTCCCTTTTCATTTTAGTTGTTGATTCTTTTGGAAGGAACCTAAATTGAAACAAATAGTGCACAAATCGCGAGTTTGAGACTTCGAGTATCGTTTTGTATTTTGGTCTAGCAGTTACCTGTATCGTTTTATTTTGCTTTTATAGTATAGTAGCCGTTTTTGTTTTGTTTTCTCTTGACTGAAAAGTGACACAATAAGGCAAAACACTAGTGTCACTTTTGAATAATTGACCCGAAAAATTTAAGTATTTGTGCCGCTTTTCCTAGAAGCAACACGTCAACTCTCGTTCCATGCAAAAGTGACGCATTAAACTTATATGTGTCACTTTTTGGTAGCAAGTGACACAAGACCTAAAAAAAAAGTGACACAAAAGCCCTTCTTTTAGTAGTACGTAAATCTTCTGTCATAAACTGACCTGCATAATCAACATCGGCATATCCAACAACATCAAGATTACCATTAATTTGAACGATAGACAAGTCCACATCCTAGAGAACCTTTCAAGTATCGCACAATGCGAATAAAAACCTGAAAATGAAGAACTTTGGGCATATGCATAAACTGAGATACTACACTGACAGCAAAAGAAATATTTGGACGAGTGATAGTGGCATAGATTAGTTTGCCCACTAATCGACGATATCCCTCAACATCCACATACAACTCTCCCATATCTAACTGGAGTTTGTTGTTTGGATCCATAGGAGTCTCCACTGGACGTGCTCCTAGATTACCAGTCTCACTGAGCAAATCCAGTACATACTTTTGCTGTGAAAAATGAATTTCACCAGGATACCTTATGACTTCAATGCCTAAGAAGTACTTCATTTCTCCAAGGTCTTTGGTTTGAAAATTCTTTGAGAGATTAATTTTGAGACGAGCAATGCCTTGTTTGTTAGAACCAGTAACAACAATATCATCGACATACCCCACTAAGATAATAATACCTTGTTCGGTCTTCCTATAAAATACAGAGTGATCATACTCACATCGAGTCATGCCATTAGCCATTACCACCTAACTGGATTTTGCAAACCAAGCTCTTGGAGATTGCTTGAGCCCATATAGAGACTTCTGTAGCCGACATACTTGCCCCCTTTAAACAACAAAACCAAGAGGCTGCACCATATAGATTTCTTCCTGTAGGTCACCGTACAAAAATGCATTCTTCACATCTAATTGGTATAGAGGCCAGTTGTTTTTTTTTTTTGATAAGTAAGCCGAGAAATTGTATTAAAGAATAAGAAAAGGGTTACATGGAGTAAAGAAAAAAGGATAAAAGAAATGGAAAGAAAATATAATCCAAGTGATCCTGTAGTAGGAGGTTTGCATCATTATGGAGTTGTAGCATCCCTACTAGGTAGGCTTTCTACAGTCCAACAATCATATGCACATCCCCCGTTAGTCAAACCTAAAATAAGTGCTTGTGCTTGCCTCCCATTTATAAATCCATGGGGGCTTGCCATAGTAAAAAAACAAAGCTTCATTTTCCATATTGGTTTCTTTTTTTGCTGCATGGTCTGCTGAGAAGTTGGCCTCTCGCTAGGTTGAAGTAATCATAAGTTGGTTTACACCAGCACGACACTTTTCCCATCTTCTCCAAATGTTCCAAGGGACTTTACCAGTTCTGAAGGATGCCACTGAGTCAGACTCAATCCACAAGTCCGTCCAATTCATAAGGAGAGCCATCTCAACACTTTCCAATATAGCTAAACATTCAGCCATGTAATACGTATTGACCCCAATCTTTCTCCATATCACCAGCAAAAAATCTCCAGAAGAGTTCCTAAAAGTGGCACGAGACCAAAGCCTTTGCCAGATTACCAATGGAAGACCCATCGCAAATTAATTTTATACAGATTGCCGAAGGGAGAGTCCACCAACACTTTCTGATATGCGGGGCTTTAGGTAACAATGCCTTAAGGCTCCAAGTTCTTAGCACTAATGATAAGAGCCCAAAACTGTAGTTTTAACCCCTTAATAATCATCTTGTTAGACCAATTATGTGAATAATAAGTAAGAGTTAATCGATTATGCGTTTTATGCATTTCGGGCTTCAAAGTCCATTATATGCGAAAAATGTGCCACTTTAGCGAGATAAAGGAGCAAAAGTCAACAGAACTTCGAATGCCATATCTTTGGACTCGGACCTCGAATGAGGCCTACCTTATGTCAAAACGACCGGCTTGGAAAGAGCTTTGCAATGGTCCAAGCCTTGACCCAATCAGAGGAGCAGAAGTGGACGAAACGTCTGTGGAAGCCAACTGCAGCTGAAGAGGCTTTTTGAATTTGAAAGAATTGGGTTTTGGGCCCGATTCTCACGGCCCAAAACATGGCTCCAAGCCCATGCACGATTTTGGTTCTGAATGTATAAGAACAAAAGCTTAACTCAGTGTTAATGGCAGTTAGGTTAGGTAGATAGCTTAGAATAGAAAGTAGCCATTAAAATAGCTTCTAGATCTAGATTTAATTGTTTTATTTAATTAGTTTCAAATCCTTTATTAGATTAAACCTTTGGATCTTGTTCTTCATTTGATTAGATCAATAAAGTAGTGTCCTTTATCAATTTTGTTTTGTCATTTACAATTTATTAGATCTAAATTCAATTCTTGTTACCATTCAATTCTTAGTTATTAATTAGATTCCATTATTGTTTAATTAAGTAAATTTCAATGCTTTATATTATGTTTAGTTTAAATCTAAATGGAAATGATTATGAATGATTCAAGGCTAAACCTCCATTAGAGGGGTTGAGAAGCCTTGATGAAAGCTTGATTCCGTTTAACGTTAGAGTCGTAAGTAATTTCTATTCCACGCCGAAATAATTAGTTCACCATGAGAATGGGTTTAATTGTTCACATGCTAGTTATAAATTGGTAGAAATGCCATGTGTAATTAGGGATTAGGAAGAACCGATTGTTACGTGTAGCGGTTTAATTCGGATTGACGACTTCGTCACTAGTGGATTAAGTTGAGTTAAGGTGGAATCAATCCCCTCTAACTCCTTATCATCGAATCAACGTAGCATTCCTTTAGTATTACGATAACCGACTAGTGCATTTTAGGTGGGTAGTTGCATCGTAGTCTAGTCCCCTTTTAAGTAAAGCTCTCATTGACTTTAAGTAGAGTATTGAGACTAGAAAACAAGCATCTGGGAAGGACTAAAGAGTGGAGCGAATCACTCTACTCCACTATATCTCATAGGATCGAGAGTAGAAAATATCTTTGATAAACAAAGGCTCACAAGTCTAGTTGTTAGTTTACTTACGTTGTGAATTCATCACTCATTTAAGAGGGGTAGACTATTCATTTTACGTTTTATCAAATGTTGCACATCTTTGCCATCTTAGTTTCACTTTCAGTATTGTTTTCATAGTGTTAGTCTTGTTTTTAAAGTCCCATTTCACCCACCCTTGTTTGAATCATCTTGTGGTGTCCATTTTAGAGTTGAAAATTTCCGAGCAAAATTTACACTTGGCCAGCATACTCATCTCATGGAATCGACCAGCCCTATGTTCTTTATCGACAATCGAGCGACCCCCCCCCGTGGGCGCTGACCAAAAAAAAAAACACTGTAAATTGAAAATACCTCGAATGGCGCCTTCTATCTTGGCCTTGGAAGCGCCAGTGTTAAATTTTTCGGTTTTCGGTTTTGATTCAAACTTTGATCTTTCATATTTTTCAGTGTTCTAACCTGCTATATATACACTGACAAGCGTAAACAAGGCGCTATTCATAAAGCGAAGCAAGGGCCTTGTCGGTATTCCTTTCTTCCAAACCTCGTCTCTTGTTAGAGGTTTTATACTAGTATATCGAATTGTTTGGAGTGTTGCATGTTTAGTTAAGCTCGACTTAGTCTTGCATGAGATTAAGGTCCGGTAGAACAAAACACCTAACGTAAATACACAACAACAAAGAACAAACAAATCTATCTAGTATACCACACACTACACCTTTAGCTACTATTTTACACACCACCACCGATATAATGGGGAAGAAAGAGACTCCTCTCTCGGACTTCTACAAAGCCTTGGCGATAGCCCCAAATCTTGCATCGTTCTAGCAGACCAGGTGATTTGAAATCCCTCCAAATATTTTTAATTTGTTACCCGTTTTCATGGTTTAGACCATGAAAAACCTTATCGGCTACATCGTAGGATTGAACAAGTCTTAACAACATTCCACCATCCTACGGTTGAGTGCGGAACAAATTAAATTAAGGGTATTCCCTTTCACCTTAGCCGATAAAGGCGTCTTGGTTAACTGCCCAAGCGCCTAATTAAATGGACTTCGTGGGCTAAACTTGTTCAATTTGTTTATGGAACATTTTACCCACCCCCTTTAAAGGCGGATGAGATGCTTTCCAAGATTCATTTCTTTTCGACAAAATCCTCATGAATCATTTTCGAGGCTTGGAATCGTTTCACCGATCTGCTTATAGAGTGTCCACACCATAACCTAGCAAAAGACCGTTAGTTAGTTGCCTTTTCAAAGGACTTCAACATTACCATAAAGAAGTCCTTGACATAATGAATGGGGTAGTTTCTTAAGTAAAAGAGCCTCGGAGGCTTATAAATTTTTTAGAGGACCAAACTAAAGCGAAATAATAATTGGGGGTAGTGATAGTATCCCCGCTCCGCTAGTTCTACTAATACATTAAGGCCGCCCGTATGTTTGAAATTAAACACGATTCGAGCTTAAAACTCTAATCGAATCACTCACTAAAAAAGGTAGAGGCCATTTCTGCAGACAACAAAAGCCTATCCCGTCATGAATGTAAATTCAAACCCATGTAGTTTTACGTTGGAGTCCCCGAGCATCCCGACTCCCATCGTCCTATAGCCTATGAACGGGCTTCTTCCATTAATCTGAACCTAACGCCCCTTGGAGACAAAATCCTAACCGGTTGGAGAAATAACCAACAAGTCACACCTCAAGGGTACAATAATCAATATGTTAGGCCAACGCCGGCTTTAACCAAGCTCCACTCACGACAAGGGCGAGTCGGGGTAATTTTAATAATTATAACAACCAAGTGCAACCTCAACAAGGTCAAGCACAAGGTCAAGGTAATTATAATAATTATAATGCTAATAGAGGTATCGTTCGGTCAATAATAATTATCCAGAATCCACCTATAAATAATTCCGTGAAATAGTTCGATCCGCACCACGTGACTACTACACCCACACAACCCGGATCGCCGACACCTTCATACAAGTGAGCCAAAAACTTTTCCAAACTATGGCTCAATCTAACCAACAGCGGCTTCTACAATCCGTTAATAATTTAACCCAACGGTTGGCTCAAGATAAAGCCCAAACCAAAGGTGTGTTGCCAAGTCATAATACATAATCCTAAAACAACAAACCACGACCTTTGAGGTAACGGATAATACTAGTAATGAATTTGAAAATGTAGGTGAGATAAATGCCATCACCACTCTCCGATTAAAGTGGTTTGATAACAAAAGGTAACTATGCCTATAGTTACCCCACCCGATAACCCTACACCTACTACTTTACTAAATACCGACATAGAAATCAAGAGCCTACCACGGTAGAGGTACCCGATTAAACCACAACCTAAAGAAACAAAAGCCACGGTTAAACATCCGGTGATACCATTGCTAAATATAGAGCGAAACCACCGTTTCCACAAAATTAGCCATGTTAACTAGGGATACAAATTACGAGGAGATTAGGGGCGTTTTTAAGAATCTAACTATAAACCTTCCCTTCCTCGAAGCTATTAAAAAGTTACCACATCATGCTAAGTTTCTTAAGGAATTGTGTACTACTAGCTAAGAACAAATATACCAAAAGACGCCTTTTTAGCGAACAATTCCCAACCTTATCGAACATAATGGAATTGTTAAGTACAAGGACCACGGTCGATCAAATCTCTGAAATGCACCTTAGGAGATTCCTATCGGACGACCGGCGTTATTAGACACGGGGGCTAGTGTTAACTTACTCCCATTTTATTTGTATAGACAAATAGGTCTAGACAAGATGCAACCCACTAAAATGGCGTTGCAATTAGGCGATCGGTCTATTAAGTATCCTAAGGGTGTAGTCGAAAATGTGTTGGTAAGTTCAGTTTTCTACTATCCGGCTGATTTTGTAGTCCTCGTCTGAAATTAAGCTAACGACTCTGTCCAGATTATTTTAGAGCGTCCTTTCACGGCAACCGCCAATGCGCTCATTAATTGCGTGATGGTTCAATGTCCATGTCTTTTGGCCATCTTGCTGTTGAAGTCAATGTTTTAAAACAAGGACCGCGGTTACCCGATTAGTCTATGGATGGAGAGGTTAGCATGATCGAGAGCTTTGCTCGAGATTATTTCAACAACACGCGTTCCTGATAGTCATATGCCCAAAATTCTTTCCTTTGGAAAGTCGGACTCAACATTTTCATTCCTACACTAGTCGATACACGTATTATTGATGAGGAAGGGATAGAGGATTTTCTCAAAGATGTAGAGGACTACCATAGTAATGTGGATATGACCAATCTAGATGAGGAAGTCGATGAGTTTCTTGGTGTAGGTGACAATTCACCTATCAAGAACTAACTTGCACAACATCCACCTCGATTCCCCTCCTTCCACCCTTTCAAAGGAATCTCGAGTTTGCACTTTCGATCCTTTTGTTTTCTCTTGTACTTCATAATTTTTTAAATCCTCCTAGCAAACGAGATACTTGGAAGGACAAACTATTTGACACCTTCATTTTCAGAATGAGGCAGTCCACTACACACAATGATGAATGAGTTCGGTTGCTAAAACCACATCCTCATTGTTGGCACAAGCTGTCTTTCTAGAACTTATCCATATCTACCATATTCTCCACAACCATTCACTTTTCCACACTCATTTACTAGAACACCCACTCATTCAAAAATGAAAAATAAGGTGCATGATAGGTTACCTGATAGGGTAATCCGACTTCGCTTTCATTTCACTAGGTTAAGTCATAGGAAAAACTTGGTGTTTGATTGTGTTTGGATATGTTTTTCTGTGATATTTATTTATGGAATGATCCACAACTATTTCGGTTGTTGATATATGATCAACTGCATGTTCATACATATATTTTAGATAAAAAGTCGAAATATCGACTATAAAACGACTCAACTTCTGTGTTTGGTGCATTTCCTTTCACTTTAATATATTGGTGAGTGCACCATTAAAGGTAACCGGCCCCTCCCTATGGAGTGTGTGGCTGTAAGTACGGATCCTAAGTCCACGGTTCATATAGTTCCGTTTTCCACTCTTGCATGTTTTTCTCGGATTTTTGAGTCATGTTTCTCTATGGTGTGAATTATGTCTTTATTGCTTATCGTTTTCCTTCTAAAAAAAAAAAAAAATAAAAAATAAAAAAATAAAAAATAAACATAGTAATCTAAAGGAAGTCTCGGAATCGACTTTAAAAGACCCATTACTAAAACAAATTTTCTAAGCCGTTGTAAAATTTGTTTGGGGGGTGAAGTTGTTAAATTTCCGTACTAAATGTTTATGTCCCATTACAGTTGCTTAGGCGTTTTATTGTATTACGACTTCGATTGACATAATCTATTAATTTAGAGTTCATTCGTTAAGCATAACTTCGTCATGCACGCACTTCGAGGCATTTTCCACTATCTCGTATGTCATCTGAAGTCGGAATAGAGTGTTTTATGGATCATTGGATAGGAAATTCTCTCCTGATCATTTCCATATCTCATTCAATAAAAAATCGGACCCGATAATTGAAGCGGGAATTTTGATTTGAAGTTAGCGAAAAAAAAATCGAAAAAATCAAAATTTCGATTTTGGGCTTGGGCCCAACCAGCGCCCAGCGACCAGTAGCTCAATCCTTTACCTTCTTCAGCAACAGTTCATCGTTTTTCATCTTCCACCGCCATTAACAAAGCTCCAAACCTAGAAAAATAAAAATTAAAAAGGAAAATACCATAAACCCAGCCAAAAATCAAATCCAACCCCAAATCTTCTCTAAAACCAAACCACCACAACCCCCACCGATTTAAATAACTAAAACAACCAAAAATTCAAAATTTGGTCTTTGCGCCACCCACCACTCCACCACCACCACTGTTCTTTCAGTCGGTCAAGTCAAACCACCACCACCACATCATATTTAAACCCTCACTCCATTTCAAACACTAGATGGCTCAACAACCCCGATTATCTGAACCAAGTTTTCACTGCCGACCATTTTGCTCCGTTTTCACGGTGTGAAATGGCTAGTAGAGACTGGAATAGTCTCTAGTACTTTCGACCGAAGCCTTCTACCACGAAGACTTGGTCCGGCGGTTCTACAACACCGGGGGAGTTGGAGGGGAGTAGGATTTTTGTGATGGTAAGGAAGAAGAGAAGGGAGTTGACTCACGGATCGTTGTTGAGATTCTAGGCATTCCGCCTAGAATCCATCTGAGAAAACACTTTACGGGGAGCCCCAGTTTGACGGGGTAGAGCCATTGATGGGCGTTCGTCATCAATGGGAGCTACAATACAAACTCCCATTGTGTTAAGCGGGCATCCCTCCGGGACCAACCGGTGGCTACAGCCCGATGGATTGGTCGAATGTCCTAGGGAAGGACAAAGGTCGGTGACATCGGTCGACCTGCCTCCACGTCTTATGGGTACTCGGGGCGTAAATGCGATTTCTGTATCCCGAGTTTTTTGAAAAGCATGATTAGGGGGTCGGAAGGTCTTTGGCACCTCTTCCCGTGTTAATCACCAAGTTCATCTTTGAAGATGAAAGCGACTCTCCGTCGATAGGATTTACATTACCCCGCACCGTAACCGCAGCGTATCTATAGGGAGTGTGTCCAACAAGTTTGGAGGAGGGAGGATAGATAGAAGAAGAAGAGGATGGAGGAGCTGAGAATGAAGAGGAGGAGGATGAGGATGCCTCCGGGATGAGGAGGGCGTGACTGCTTTGATCGAGATGCCTTCCGGAGGTGTTGGTATGATGATCACGAGCGCATGGCTATGCTTCATAGGGGCATCGCGTTCACTAAACACTATCTGTCTGAGACCTCCTCGGACTCGACGGCGACTATTCATCACAACTTTGAGATCCGCGCACCGAGAGAGGATGAGAGATGGGGCGGAGGCGAGGGCTGAGATGGAAGCCAGTAGCCGGTTTAAGTGGATATGCTTGCGCTTCCCACCTCATCTGGACTTCGCCTTCGAGGACACGATTTCTGAGGCATTAAGCGTCGTCGGCCGAAGGGCGACTGCTGCTTTGGACCTTTCGGAGCCGGGGGCCACCACTAGAGAGTGTGCCCTCCACCACCCGATTGGCCCGGTTTGTTTAGAAGTCGAGGATTGATAGTGGTTGTTGTTTTATTTACTTTTTTGTTGTTTTATTGTAATATAACTTTTATTTCCGTAATTTGAATTTTTAGTGGTACTCGAATGAAATTTTAATATAAGGGCTTATTTTCATTATGCATGGTCGTTTCATATTGACCCCACCTTCCAACTTGTTTGGGGGTGGTTTTATCAATTCAAGCATGATTTTTGTATAACCCCGTATTAGAATTAATTCGGAGTCAAGGTGAAAATATGGTTGTTTAGGCATAAATATGATCAAGTATCATTGTAGGATGAAATCTAGATTAAATAGGTACATTCTATCATAAAATCAACCTAAAAGATACTGGGTTTGAATTAGAATCCAGGTTATGAGTTGTTTCCGTTTTCGAGTTTGGAAATTTTAGGATTTCCGGAAACTGCCGTAATTAGTTTTGGCAACTTTCCGATCCTTTTTAGCAACTTTAAACCTATATAAACTTGATACAAACTATTCTCACAACTCACACTACACCTAAACTCCATCACTTACCCTTCACACCCCGCGATTCCCGCGTTTCGACTCCATTTTTGCAAATCTGCACCTTCGAGCGCCAGCGCCACAGATATAAGCGGCGCCGCTACACCAATCGACGAGAAAATTTTACTCGAGGCCCCGCCCGAGCGAGCGACTCGCTAAAACACTGGAATTCCAAAATACTAAGAGCTCCAGCGCAAGTCAAAGCGCGACCATACTAGTTACTGGAATTCCAAAATACAAAGCGCGACTTCAGCGCCTAGTTTATGCCTTTCAGCGCCACCCTGACTTCCGTGGACCAGAAATTTTCCAGTTTTTAGTAGCGTAGTATCCGGATCTTTCGCAGCTATTCCAAAGCGTAATTTTGAGATGACATCTCCAACATTGATACGGAACAGTCTTTGAAGATTTGTTCCAAAGCACTACTTACGGTGCTTGGTTTCGCGAGGTGATCACATACGTTGGCTGAGAGCCTCTTATGGTAAGACCGGCTGAACTTTATTCTCCAGCACTTGCATCTTATTTTTATAATAACTGCATTTTCTTTGAGAGACTGGATGGAGAACAAATGTGTTCTCCATCAACATTAACGAAGAACCAATGGAAATTACCGGGTTCTTGCTAGTATTTGTTCTTGGACTTGCTATGCCCGCTGAGATACAAGACCCATGGTGCTATTACATTCGATAATATGCATGTCTACACTTATGAGTTTTGCCGCGAGGCTTATGGGGCGGGCATTTTCCGTATTGAGGACCAAAGGGGACTATAGCGTTGCCCTTGGTAGCCTGTCCATGAACATAGGAACTGTTATGTTTTGGATTATGCTAAACATTTTAGGGAATGGCGTTTTCTTACGTGAATGGCGCCACTTGCGGCGTTTTCCTTACTTTAGCCACGGGGCGCCCGGTTACATGACCTTCCCGAACTTTGATGTCTAGTTTAGCACGAGCCTATACCATGCGGCATAAGTACCTTCTTATGCCTGTTCTAATTCCGTATTATGCTATGTTTCTTTCCTGTTTTGTACACGTTTCCGCGGATTGGATTAGGGTAGACGCGTCGCGACCCACCAATAGTCTTATTCGATCTTTCCGTGCAATGACTTGGCAAGGGTGGCGGATACAACCTCACCAGGTTGCACCCTACACCCCATCGAGACCAAGTGGCACTTAATAGGTTAGCAACCATAGATGATAAATGGCGTGAAGCCTGGCAAATTATCATAGCATGGCGGGGCCGAAGGAGCCTCACTTCTTTATAGAAGTGGAGGATGGCGAAGATGACGAATAACAGCGGAAGTGGAGGTAAGTTTTAGTTTACGTTGAGTGTGCGCTTATGTCCCAAGCAATTTCATTCTTTTAACCCCATAATGGGTAGAACTTCATTATAGAGTTGAGTCAGTTTTATTTCCTATATTAGTGCGTTCTAACCTTGTTTTCTGGGATGTTCACGAATTTCCACGCGCTTCAATGGTATTTTTCCTACCCTCTCTATTTAAATGCTTTGAGGACAAAGCATGCTTTTTTGTTGGGGGGGGGCATAGAAACTCGTGTAATTAAGACATCTATTAGGATATAGATAGACATAATATGCATTGTTTTCTAGTTAAAATTTCAAAAATTTTAAAACATAAATAAATAAGTCATGCTATACACTTAGGAATATTGGTATTGTTTCTTTCTCCATGCTCTTAACAATCTAGAAGTCTCACATAGCTTTTGCATCAGAATAATTGTTAGGAACTTAGGTTAATATGTAGGTAATAATCTTTGCATCTATTTATAAATATATTACATGAGTATCTATGATTGTTTGGCAGTAAGTTTCCGAAATCTAGGCTAGAGTACTTATTCTACAAATCCTGTGAGAATATAGCCTAAAAGCCTTATATGAAATGAAACATTTGAGAAATGACACAAGGGAGAAGTAAAATCGGATAGAAATCACACGTCCACTTGCTTGATCACTAAACCATATCTAAAAGAATTTAGGCCCTTTTTGGATCGATATAGCCGAAATTCAAACCCATGAATTATTTTCCGCTAGTCGCCCCTCTGAGCCTTTCATTAGCCCTTCCATAAACCACAATTCCTTTACCACTTATTAAAAAAAAAAAAAAAAAAAAAAAAATATATATATATATATATATATATATATATATATATATATATAAATAAATCAACCTACCCAATGAAGATAAGTCCGAGGAATAGAATGAGTGAAGAAAGAAGAAGAAAAACACATTAATGAAACAAAAAATTAGTTAGTTGCTTTTAAAAAGAAAAGAAGTTTCCATCCAAGGAAAAAGAAAAAAATAATAGAAATAAATAAAAACTCCAAAAATAGAATAAAGGGAGTCAAAAGCCAAAGAAAAAAAAAAAAAATATGGCTAAGGATGGAAACAAATTGTAGAAGCAAAAAGTAAATAACAAGGTTTTCTCTGGTTACATAATATGAAGACTCTATTATCTCAGGACTTGTCCTTTAGAATATCCATTTCTTTCCTTCTTAAACCATCTCCTAATCCCCTCGTGACACCTAATAAAGACCTCTAGCTCAATTAGGAATAGGTTAGTGTGATAGTAAGTGGCAGATGTGTTTGATCGACTCCGGCTTCCTGTGTGTCATTGAGATTGTAAGGTAAAGTGTGCCCACTGTACACTGGAGTAGCAAAACTTGAGTGAAAAATCAGAGTGTTGTTTCTTGACTATTATTGTGAGAACCTACTTAAGGGCTTATTCCGAAGTTCTCGAAACAAAAACCTGCTAAACATTTTATAGTACTACTCATTGTGTATATGTTTATTGTAGATGCTAGATTATTATGCATATATTAGCTTAGGTTTTTGACTTGGTTATTCTTGTTCATAGCTAGTGAGACGTATAGATAATTTGGAGCATGAATAAGGAAACAATAGTTTTATTTTTCTTAGTCGTTGTAGTATAGATGAAGTTTGTGAGTACCTTCAACTGGAAAACTCTCACGAGGCTATAACTTCGTCCACTAGGGAATTCCTAGTGGTTTAAGGCCTTGTTGCATATGGTCAATGCAATCAATCTTTCAAATAAACGAGAGCAGTTAGAACTCCATTTTTGGTCACTTATTCTAATTTCTCATCTTTGCTTGAGGACAAGCAAAAAATCTTTGTTTGGGGGTTTTGATAAGAGCCCAAAACTGTAGTTTTAACCCTTAATAATCATCTTGTTAGACCAATTATGTGAATAATAAGTAAGAGTTAATACTGATTCGCGCGTTTTATGCATTTCGGGGCTTCAAAGTCCATTATGTGCAGAAATGTGCCACTTTAGCGAGATAAAGGAGCAAAAGTCAGCAGAACTTCCGAATGCCATATCTTTGGACTCAGACCTCGGAATGAGGCCTACCTTATGTCAAAACGACCGGCTCGGAAAGAGCTTTGCAATGGTCCAAGCCTTGACCCAATCAGAGGAGTATAAGTGGACGAAAAGTCTGTGGAAGCCAACTGCAGCTGAAGAGGCCTTTTTGGACTGAAAAAATTGGGTTTTGGGCCTGATTCTCTAGCCCAAAACATGGCTCCAAGCCCATGCACGATTTTTGGATATGAATGTATAAGAACAAAAGCTTAACTCAGTGTTAATGGCAGTTAGGTTAGGTAGATAGCTTAGAATAGAAAGTAGCCATTAAAATAGCTTCTAGATCTAGATTTAATTGTTTTATTTAATTAGTTTCAAATCCTTTATTAGATTAAACCTTTGGATCTTGTTCTTCATTTGATTAGATCAATAAAGTAGTGTCCTTTATCAATTTCGTTTTTGTCATTTACAATTTATTAGATCTAAATTCAATTCTTGTTACCATTCAATTCTTAGTTATTAATTAGATTCCATTATTGTTTAATTAAGTAAATTTCAATGCTTTATATTATGTTTAGTTTTAATCTAAATGGAAATGATTGCGAATGATTCAAGGCTAAACCTCCATTAGAGGGGTTGAGAAGCCTTGATGAAAGCTTGATTCCGTTTAACGTTAAAGTAAATTAAGTAATTTCTATTCCACGAAAAATAATTAGTTCACCATGAGAATGGGTTTAATTGTTCACATGCTAGTTATAAATTGGTAGAAATGCCATGTGTAATTAGGGATTAGGAAGAACCGATTGTTACGTGTAGCAGTTCAATTCGGATTCTTACGACTTCGTCGCTAGTGGATTAAGTTGAGTTAAGGTGGAATCAATCCCCTCTAACTCCTTCTCATCGAATCAACGTAGCATTCCCTTAGTATTCGATAACCGACTAGTGCATTTTAAATGGGTAGTTGCATCGTAGTCTAGTCCCCTTTTAGTAAAGCTCTCATTGACTTTAAGTAGAGTATTGAGACTAGAAAACAAGCATACGGAAGGACTAAGAGTGGAACGAATCACTCTACTCCACTATATCTCATAGGATCGAGAGTAGAAAATATCTTTGATAAACAAAGGCTCACAAGTCTAGTTGTTAGTTTACTTACGTTGTGAATTCATCACTCATTTCGTAGGTAGACTAATCATTTTTACATTTATCAACTAACAAGTCTGCCAAACTGTTAAATGTGTGTCATGTCATTAACAATGAAGCACTTCTAATGTGTTTCCTAATCACCCCTATACAATAGGTAAAATTGGCTTTGTAGTCTTCATGATATATCTTATTTCTATGCTTCCATAGAGTAGTCAGAGTTCCCAATCGCCACAAAGACACCCACGGTTGCTTTATCATTGGACTCTGACCTTTACACCGCTTTTACCGATATCGCTTATGGATGTGCAATGATTTCTGAGTTGAAACTTCGCTGACAACCACTTCCATACTCTCTTCGTGAAGTCGCAATCCCACAGTAGATGATGTAGGCTTTCTTCTTCTTTTTTACATGTGTAGCATCTTGATGCCATGTTAACTCCTTTTTTCTGAACAATAGAATTCACTGCAGTAGCGCCCGAAAGAAATTTCCATGCATTGGCCGCTATTTTGATAGGTACATAATTGTTCCAAATCATATCTCGCCATCTGACTTTGTTTCTCTTAAGTCTGATTCCTTCAAAGGCAGATTTTACGAAAAATTCACCTTTCAAGTCACCAGTCCACACCAACTTATCATCCACCAACGGATTTGGCGCTCCTATGTTGAGCACATTAAACCTTACGGCATCAAAAATCTCTTTCAGCTGATTAGGTATATCCCAAGTTCCATTCGAGATGAGATCGACCACTTTAGCTCTACATCCTTTCAGGTCAGCAGTGTTGATGTTCAGTGCTTGTTTAAAAGATATGGGATTGAGCCACCCATCCCTCCAGATATCGACCTTGTTCCCATTGCTAATAACCCATTGACATCGTGGGAGAAGCTCTTTCAAAGCCCACTTAACGCCATACCAAATAGAGGATTTCACATAGTATCTTATCATTTTACCATTTCTAGTAAAATACTTCATTCTCATGTACTTGGCGAAGTCATCCTCAGATGTTAATATATGCCACGCATTTTTCATGAGTAAAGCAAGATTAAGCTCTTTCAGCCTCCTGATGCCTAAACCTCCTTCGTCATAGGGTTTACAGACTTTTTCCCATGATATAGTGCATACCCTGCTTTGTGAAGGATTTCCAGTCCACAAGAAATTCCACAGTATGGTTTCAACTTCCTTGATAGTGCTTGAAGGCCACTTATAGATGCTCATGTTGTACACATGGATACTTGTAAGCACTGACTTAATCAATGTAGCTCTGCCTTGGAAAGAAATAAGTTTTCCTTTCCAATTGCTTACTCTTCTTTTTATCTTATATATGAGTCTGGCTATGGCCATAGCTTTGACTTTCCCCTGCACCAAAGGTATACCCAAATACTTTTCTGGCAAAGCCCCTTCTTGTATCTGCAGCGCCTCTGAGATTCTTCTTCTATTAGCACCATCCATACCACCAAAAAGGATTTTAGTCTCCTGCCTATTAATGACTTGACCCGCAGCTTCTTGGTAGGCTTCAAGCAGGTCGGCAATACATTCAATATCTTCATGATTGCCACCCATGAAAATGAAAATATCATCGGCAAACAGCAAGTGTGAGGGACTAAGGAAGCCTTTTGCAGTACACAAAGGTTTTATCAATCTGAGCTCCCTATGATGATTAATTCCTTTACTAAGAGTATCATCGGCAATAGCAAAGAGTAACGGAGCTAGAGGATCTCCTTGTCTTAGTCCTCTACTCACTGAAAGAAAACCACATGGTCCACCATTAATGAGAACTGAGATTTTGGTAGTCTTTAGAAGAACATGAATCCAAATAATCCATCTTTTATCAAAACCAAACCTTTTGAGTGCCTCCATCAGGAATTCCCAACTGAGAGTATCATACGCCTGTGATATATCCACCTTGATTCCAAGAGAACCATCATGTTTCTGTTTGTGCATTACATTTTCATCTCTAAAGCCATTCCAATGCTAGCTTAGACCGACCTCCCTTGAACGAAACCGAACTGCTCCTTTGAAACAATCTTGCATACAATCTTTTTCAGTCTCATTTGCATAATCTTGGATAAGATTTTGGCTAGGAAATTACTCATGCAAATAGGTCGGAAGTGGGAGGCTTTTACTGCATTTCTATCCTTGGGGATCAATGCAATAAAGTTGGTATTCACCCCCAAAGGCATATATGCGCTTCATTACAGAAAGAAACAACTATTTTACATAAGTCTATCTTGATGATGTCCCAGCATGAATGGTAGAAGCAACCTTGGAATCCGTCAGGCCCAGGAGAACTCTCAGACTTCATAACATGGACCACTTCTTGTATTTCCTCCGCATTTGGTATCATACAAAGCATAGCATTGTCTTCTTGAGTTATTAGGGAGGGGATGAGACTAAGAAGGAGATTATTAGTCTCAGAAAGCATCGCTGTGAACTTGTCTTTAAAATAGTTGACAAAGTGTTCTTGAATATGGGATTGATTGGTGATCAAATCCCCTTCTTCAGTTTTCATCTCAATTATACAGTGTTTGTCCTGTTTAATCTGACACATTATATAGAAATAAGCTGTGTTCTGACTATCATCTTTCACCTCTGTGACTCTACTCTTCTGCTTTAGAAGTGAGTATCGGTTATATTCGACATTTAGTAACATGATTTCTTTGAGACTCAATTCCTCTAACAATTGCATATCCTCTAGAGATTGGTCTGCTGCTGACTGACACAGATCAAATTCTGCTTGAAGCTTCTTAACAGTGTTGTCAACATTACCAAAAACTTGCCTGTTCCATACTTTAATATCCCCTTCAGTTATTTCAACTTCTGAGCAAAAATTAGAATTGGAGTACCCACTATGGTGACAGTCCAACTCTTCTTTACCATGTCTTTAAAGATGTCATGGCTGATCCACATTTTATTGAATCGAAAAGGGCACATTACAAGGTTTAGGAACTGTGAGATTGTTACCCGTTAAGAGGAGAATGGTCCAAGTTGTATCGACTCCCCACCTTGTAAGCGCATCCTCCTCAGACTTATCCTCCCAAGCTTGGTTTATGAGCACTCTGTCCAGCTTACAAAGCACTCGAGATCTTCCTCTTTGATTATTGCACCATGTGTACTTTATGCCCTTGTAGTTAGCTTCTTGTAGATGGCATGTATTCATTCGCGAGTAAAATACATCAATAGCTAATCTAAGAGGGCTTCTCGCCACCTTTCTTCTCATCCATCCTAAGTATGACATTGAAATCTCCGATGGTTAACCATGGTTTGTCGGTATACATGTTGCACATCTCAGCCCATAACTCTAACCTTTGAACACTCAAGCAGCTCGCATGGACAAAAGTTACAAGATTGTCACCCACCCAAACTGAAATCTGCTTGCATAGACCGCGAAGCTACACTAACTTGGAGACCTCTCTTCCACAACTCCCATAGATTCCCTTTCCGTGAAGGTAAATCATTATGCAAGAAAGTACAGTCAATATTATCCAAACTGAGACGAGGTACTCCATTAGAACTAGGTCTAATAAGAGGTTATGCAATACATACTAAATCAGGACCAAAATATCTAACAAGTTACTTTAGTCTATTAACCGCTTTATCCTTTTTTGCACCCCTCATATTCCAATAGAGAACTGTCATTGAGGATTTGAACGGGGTAAAGTAACATTTTGCTGAGCTCTAGTATTTGGCGGTTGTCCAATTACTTGAGTTGCTACCTTGTTTATGTCTTTGTGTCTTTGAACCAAATCTGCCTCTCTTTTTTAACAAGAAAAGCCTTCACTTCCTTTTCTTGCACACAAAGTGGCTATTCTTTTGCCTCTTCAATCATTTTAGCTTGCCCGAAGAACTAGTTTGTACCCCTTTGTTTTCAGAAGACTATCGGTTTGCACTGTTTTTACGCCAAGCGGTGCAAATAAAACCATCTCAAGGTTGCCTTCTACTGTCTCATCATATCGACCATGTTCATCTTTGTTGGAGGCATCTCCAGTTACTAAACTCGGTGCAAACTCAGTGTTCTGACTTAGGACTTCAAGTTGCCCAAAGGGATGACATTCCTTAGTACCTTTCTCGTGAGTGTTTACACCCACCTCTATCACTTCCATGTCTATCATTTCAGAGTCATGTCCACCTACCTGTATGTTCTCATCCACACAACAACTAGGTTGGGCAAGATCTACAATATCCACTCCCTCATGTTGTTGTTTTTCATATGGTTCCTGTTCAGGGACTTTCCTTGTGACTTTCAACCACCTCCTTAGCGGGTAAAGAAGAATTTGAGGCTACCACAGTTTCAGTTTGTGTGTCTTAAGTAGCATTCTTGACTGATTGCCATCTTGCTTCTCACCGATACACTACCCTCATTACTCTTTTGCTTACGTCTCCACCTGAATTCAATTCATGTCGATTATTTCAACATCTACCACTTCATTAGAAGCTTTCTCCTTTTGAGCTGCAGCAGATTTCTCTTTATCTTTCTCCATATCACTCTTTAAGAACTTACATCGAACAACCGAGTGTCCAACTCCTTTGCAGGATCGCAAAATTCTGGTGTTTTACCCAAATTTTAACTGTTTGCTAGAAACCCACACAATGCTTCTTTGATTCAACCCAAATCTTGTTTGGGATTTGCTTTGACAGGTCCGAGTCCACATAAACACTAGCATAATACCCCAATTCACGCCAAAGCAGTGGTTTCATCAACATGAATTGGCCTTCCCAAAGCTTTGCCTAAAGCTAACGTGGTTTTGACTTCCCAATACTCTAAACTAAGGCCAGGGAACCTTACCCAAACAACAAAGATGGGATTGAATCTCCTTCTCGGTTTGAAGTTGGGAGTCCATTTTACCAAATAAGTATTTGCTTGTCGAAGATCCGGGAACCTTGATTCCAAATTTTGTTGAAGTCTTCCTCGGTATCAAATCGAAACATAAAAGCCCCCCTACCAAGTGGTGTAGTCCGGACATGACCAGGTTGGTTTCCGGTTAACCCAACAAACGTTTTAAGCCGTTCCAAATCAATCTTGTTCATATCCAAATGACCCACAAGAGTTTGTGAACGATTTTCAATCCCTTTATCAACTTCTTCTTCAATTAAAGATATTGTTGGGAACTCACCTTGTTTACCGGGCGTTGGCAACAAAGAAGTGTCAACATTTCTTCCATATTTAGGCTTTGGAACCGCATCATATGATCTAGGAATTGGATCGCCAGCTACTACCATCGGCTCAACAATGTTGGTGGTGTTAACAAATGGTCGTTGTGTTTTTCTCATGGCTTTGGGACTCCCCAAGGCCATCCAAGAAGCCCCATGGACAATTGGGCGCAACTTTCTCCATGAGTGTCTAGATAAGGTCGTAGATTTCCGCGGAAGAGCCCTGAGAGCTTCGATCAACGAATGTATAAGCCCGATCCAACCCATTTAAAGTGGAAAGATTTCCTTCCAAGATGGAGAATTTTAGTTTCTTAGGCTAAGTCCAATGGTTTGGTGCGCCATCCCGCCAAACCACAATAGCATAGTGTATACAGTTAGTGGCTTAAGCGTTTCCCAATCCAATGGTTTTTTTTTTTTTTCGGGACTCTTCAACCGCCATTCCCACAGTGTGGAAAAAAAATAAAAAAAGATTTTTTTTAGGACTCTCAACCGCCAATGCCAATGGCGGGTAGGATTTTTTTTAAAAAAAAGAAAATTAAGACTCTCAACCGCCCGGTGCCTATGGCGGGTAGGATTTTTTTTTTTTTTAGACTCTCCAACCGCCATTCTCACAAAAGCAGTGGGGAAAAAAATTAAAAAAGATTTTTTTTTTTTTTTGACTCTCTAGCCGCCATTCCCAAAGGCGTGTGGTTTAGATTTTTTTTACCCGCCACTTCGAGTGGCGTGTAGACTTGACGCTATCCCGTTAAAACTGACGCTATATATAAGTAAATTTATACCGATAGCGTTGGCGGGTTAGCGTTTTGACGCACCATTGGATCAAAATTTCCGTGATATTTGGTGTTTTGCCGCACCATTGGACTTAGCCTTATCCACTATTTTATCTAAAAACGGTAAGAAAAAGGTATTAGACTAGATTGCTCTTGGATTTTCAGTAATTTACCAAAAATGCAGAGCCCCTTTTCATAACCTCTTCCTTCAGCCTAAAATGAAATGACTAAAATGCATAGGCCAATTGTGATTGACTAGAGATAACAATACACACATAGTGGAACTTCGCCACAAGAGAAAAAGTCTCAGAGTAATCAATATCATATGTCTGAGTGAAACCTTTAGCAACCAACAGAGCTTTTAAACAAGAGACTGCCATTTGGATTATGTTTGACTGTGAAAATCCACTTACAAATAACCACTATCTTTTCAAGAGGAAGAGGAGTAAGCACCCAAGTCTAATTAGAGTACAATGCACTCAACTCCTCCATAGCTTGCCTCCATCCAGGATGAGATAAGGCATCTTTGTAATTAGTAGGCACAGAGACAAAGAGCAACGAGATAGCAAATACCTTGATAGGCGGTGGTAAATGATCATGAGAGGTAAATTGAGAAATAGAATAATGAGCATATCGACGAGGAAGACATGTGCTACTAATAGGGTGTCCAACTTTTCGGAGAACAATAGGAATGTCAAGTGTAGAAGGAGGAGCAGGAGGATCATTAGGCAAAGGCGAAGGAGGTGGGGGTAGAGGTGAGCAAGGAGGCGAGGGCACATGATCCAGTTAGGCTGCATCGAGTAGGCGTGCGCCCTCAGTTTGTGCTGCAGGAATAGGCAGGCGCCCATCAGGTATATGTGCTGAACTTGTGTGCTCTTCCAGTATTGGGCCTGGAAAGTCAACATTGCACTCATCCAATACTGAAATAGGAGATGGCAGTAGGCGCACGCCCTCAGTTTGTGCTGCAGAAATAGGCGCACGCCCATCAGGCATATGTTATGAAGTTGTGTGCTCTTCCAGTACTGGAGTAGGAGAATGCAAAAATTCCTCGAAAGGTTCTTTAGACACTAGTCCCTTGAGAGAATAATACGATACATCCTCAAAGAAGGTTACATCAACACAAACATAAAACTTCCGAAGGTGAGGATTGTAACACTAGCTTATAACCTTTTTGTATACGAGAATACCCAAGAAAGACACACTTAGTAGCACGAGGGTCTAATTTGTCACAACCAGGTTAAAGATTATGAACAAAACAAACACACCCAAACACCCTAGGAGTAAGAGAAAAGAATGGTTGACTAGGAAAGAGAACAAACATAGGAGTTTTTCCACCTAGCATTGAAGAATGCAAACGATTAATCAAATATGTGGCAGTAAGGACTGCCTCCGCCTAATAAAACTTTTGGAGATTGCTTTGAAACAGTAAGCTACGGGCAACTTCAAGAAGAGGACGATTCTTTCTCTCAGGAACCCCATTTTGTTATGGGGTGTCAACACAAGAGGTTTGATGAGTAATACCGTTATTAGCAAAGAAACATTTAAACAAAGCAGAATCATAATCCCTAGCATTATCACTCCTAAAGACTTTCAACTTTACAAAGTATTGATTAGTGATTTCAGTATAAAATTTCTGAAAAACAGGAAAGACTTGAGAACGATTCTCCATTATATAAACCCAACAAACATGAGAGAAACCATCAATAAAAGTAATAAAATACTTGGCTCCCAAGAGGCCAGTGGTTCTACATGAACCCCAAACATCGGAATGAACTAATTGAAAAGGACCACTTGAACAATTATTTAAACTAGTTTTGTAAGTAGCACGACGATATTTAGCTAACTCACAAACTTCACACTTAAAAGATTGGACACTTGAAGGAATGTTATATATGGACTAGACAACGTAGACTCTTCAGAGGTAGATGACTAAGCCGCCGATGCTATAGAGAAGTAGAGACAGAGACTGTAAGGGCCTGTTTCTTTTGAGGCTCCCCAAAAACACTTTAAAAGTAGTGTCGCCTTGCTCATACCCCCTACCAATTAGTTCCTTTGTCTGTAGATCCTGAAAAACAACATCAGTGGAGGAAAACATGACAAAATAATTAAGTGATTAAGTGAGACTATGAACGGAGAAGAGATTAAAAGGAAAGTTTTGAACAAGCAAGACAGAGACAAGAGACACATGAAGAGTTAGCTAAATGGAGCCTCGACCAAGAATCTTAGCTTTAGCACCATTTGCTAATGTAACATATGATACTTTACTGGTGTAATCAATAGTGGAAAACAACTGGGAGTTACCTGTCATATGATCAAAAGCTCCTGAGTCAATGACCCAAGAGTTGGTTCCACTGGTATGAAAACATATGTTACCTGATTCGACTAGAGTTGTTGTGGGGCCATTGGACGAACTAGAAGAACTGGCTGGAATAGCTCGTATCCTTTTCATGAGGGCTGCAAGGTCGTCTTGCACCTTTTGGACTGAATATGTATCCCTGTGATAAAAAACCGTGGCATTGTTGGCTTTGGACAGTGTTGGTCGTCCAAATGCTTCCCAACAAAATTCAGAACCATGATTTGTCCACCCACAATGATCACATGGTGGCCAACCGCCCTTACCACGACCTCATCTACTCCCCTAGCTACGACCTCCTCCATGTCCACGACTAGTTCTGCCACCTCTACCTCCACTACCTCGATCAAAGGAAAAGGTATTGTTGTTGTTACTTGGAGGAACTAATAAGGTTGCACTGTCAGTGGATTTTAAAGGAGAAGTAATACAAGAAATACGAGAATAAGCTTCAAACAAAGTTGGGAGTTTTGATTCGGCTTGCACCTGAGCCTTCACATTAGCAAACTCAGGATGTAGACCAAATAGAAATTTAAAGAAATGAAATTTCTCTCTTTGTTTACTCAACTGAGTGATATCTGTAGTCAACGGATGATAAATATTTAATTTTTCCCACTTGTTACGAAGAGAATTATAGAAATAGACATATCTCCTTGATTTAGATAAAATATATCTTCATATAACCGAAAGGCACGTGATGTATTTTGAGATTGAGAATACGATTCTTATAGGTACTCACAGATTTCTTTAGAATTCTTAAAATGACGAACAGTATTGCATACATCTTTTTCCATAGTATTCCACAAAAAATTCTTAACCAAGGCATCATCTTTTGTCCAAGTCACTATTGATTTCTCATCTGTGGTGACAGGTGAATTTGTAAGATGTGTTTCCTTACCTTAATTTGCCAGTAAGGTGTACATTAACTGCTTCTGCCCATTAAAGGTAATTGGCAACACCCTCTAATTTCGCAGAAGTCATACCAATAGAAAAAACAGATGTATTTCCAAACTCATCAGTCTTTGGAACAATTGTTACTTCAGCCATTGTAAAACAAATTAACTTGAATACGAAGAGATAGATAGATAGTTGTGCAGAAGCGAGACAATGAGATTGAAAAGAAAACAAGACTCAAGCTTTAGACTTTATACTTGATTATTCATAGGTCTTTTGATGGATCTCTAACCAAACGCTTTGATACAATGTTGTGAGATGCTAGGAGAATCATAAGAACATTATAGTACTAAAGGTTTTCATGTATTTGATGAAGAAAAAGTAAAAATAAAGGCTAAAGAATTAGGGTTTTTATACTTACTGTTACCGTACACTAAGTTAAATATAAATAAGTCTAATACACGTGTCAGTACCCTCCACTCTCAACCACTCGTGGTAGACCACGTGTCCAGACTACAAGCAGGTCATGCATACGACCTAAGGTCAGGCCGTCCAAACGATCTAGGAAACGTAAGCGCTGCAAGCTGGTCAACAACATCATTAATGACAGATCATTACTTCATAATGGAAAGAGTAAAATCAATCATCAAGACAGCACAAAAGGGGGATTTACGCCTATAAAAGGAGACGTCTTCTCCATTCTCAAGAGGAGGCTGACATTGTCTCCATCTCCCACTCAATCACTCAATATGAACTACGTCTAACTTGATTCCAGTTAATCAGAGAACTGGATACATAGGCAACTCAGAGCACCGACTTGAGTTCAGTCAAACATCTTATACAAACCCTATTCTTCGAGATTGTAAGGTCATACCTAAACTGTACCTCCACAACACGAAAATAGGAAACACTAAACACGGTCCGTTTTGGCAGACCGAACCAATAGGCGCACGTCTGTATACTTCGACAATATGTAATTAGGATTTGATAAGAGTCCTATTACTGACAGACCCCATATTGTGTTGGGCTGACCCAAAAAAAAAACAATTATTACAAGTGTGTCATTGGTCCCAAAAATTCCAAAAAAAAACAATTATTACAAGTGTGCCATTGGTCCCAAAAAATTGAATTCGAAAACCCCAAGCTTAAACGACCCAGCTAGATCGTTCATTGTGCAAACCCAACGATATGGCCACACCGTTTGGACTAAGTCCCAAACGGTGTGGCCAAGTCGTTTGGACTAAGTCTCCAACGATATGGCCACACCGTTTGGACTAAGTCCCAAACGACTTGGCCATACAGTTTGGGACTTAGTCCAAACGATGTCCCCACACCGGTCAAGAGGCCAAAAAATAGAACTTTATATTTTTTCAAAGTTCAAATCCCAAACGGTGTGGCCATATCGTTGGGGACTTAGTCCAAAACGTGTGGCCATATCGTTAGAGACTTAGTCCAAATGACTTGGCCACACCGTTTGGGACTTAGTCCAAACGGTGTGGCCATATTGTCGGGTTTGTACAATGAACGACCTAGCCGGTTCGTTTAAGCTTAGGGTTTTCGAATTCAATTTTTTGGGACCAATGACACACTTGTAATAATTGTTTTTTTAAAGTTTTGGACCAATGACACACTTGTTGTAATAATTTTTTTTTTGAGTCTATAACACAATATGGAGTCTGTCCAATAACAAATACCTTTGATAATGGTATAGCCAGTCGTATATATATAGATATAAACGTAGGTTGTAAGATTGTGACTGGACAGTCCATATCGATGATGCTGCTTATTATAGGCTAATTTTGTGTACAGATCAGGATGGAGATTAAACTCGCTCCTGGACAACATTCCATCCATCTATAATCAAACACGTACAATATAATTAAATAGTTGACCTGAAGAAACGTGAACTGATGATTGTTGAACATGTTTTCAAAAGAGTCGGTGTGTATGCACAGGCCTACTTTCTAGTCTTAATATTAAAGCTCCCACAAGGGGATATTTTTCGAACTCTATTAAAATTCCACGTTATCTCTTATTAAAACGGGAATTTCTCCCCAATTTGAAAAACAAGATTTTTTTTTTATTATAATTCTAACACTTCTAATTAAAGCGGAATTATTCTCCTGTTAAAATAGGAATTCCTCCCCTATTGAAAGAGAAAATCTAGCATATCTAATTAAAACGAGAATTATTCTCCTATTAAAACAGGATCTCTCTCCCAATTGAAAAAATGGGTTTTTAAAATTTAATTTAAAACAATTTGTTAGAAAATTAAAACGGGTTAATGACTAAAATGGTAGTCCCAATTTTCTAAAAAATATCTAAATGTTTTTAAAAGAGCCGGTGAGTATGCACGGGCCTACAAGCTAGTCTTAATATTAAAGCTTCCGCAAGGGGTATTTTTCGAGCACTATTAAAATTTCATGTCATCTCCTATTAAAATGAGAATTTCTCTTATATTATAACGAGAATTCTTCTCCTATTAAAACAAATTCTAACACTTTTAATTAAAGCGGGAATCATTCTCCTATTAAAACAGAATCTCTATCCCAATTGAAAAAATGGGTTTTTAAAACTTAATTTTAAACAATTTATTAGAAAATTAAAACAGTAGTCTCAATTTTCTAAAAAAAATATAAATATTTTCAAAAGAGCCGGTGCGTATGCACGGGCCTACAAGCTAGTCTTAATATTAAAGCTCCCACAAGGGGTATTTTTCGAGTTCTATTAAAATTTTACGTCATCTCCTATTAAAACGGGAATTTCTCTCTTATTTGAAAAACGAGAATCTTTTTTTTTTACAACGGGAATTCATCTCATATCATAACGGGAATTCCTCTCCTATTTAAACAAATTCTAACACTTATAATTAAAGCGGGAATCATTCTTCTATTAAAATAGAAATTCTTCTTCTACTGAAAAGAGAAAATCTAGCATATCTAATTAAAACGGGAATTATTCTCTTATTAAAACAAGATCTCTCTCTCAATTGAAAAAGCAGGTTTTTAAAATTTAATTAAAACTTTATTTAAAACAATTTGTTAGAAAATTAAATGGGCTAACGACTAAAATGGTAGCCCCAATTTTCTAAAAAAATTCTAAATGTTTTCAAAAGAGCCGGTGTGTATGCACGGGCCTACAAGCTAGTATTAATATTAAAGCTCCCACCAGGGGTGTTTTTCTAGCTCTCTTAAAATTTCACATCACCAGCTCCTATTAAAATGGGAATTCTTCTCTTAATGAAAAGAGAAATTGTAGTATTTCTAATTAAAACGGGAATCATTATCCTATTATAATGGAAATTTCTCTTCTATTGAAAAAGAAAAATCTAGTATTTCTAATTAAAGTGGGAACCATTCTCCTATTAAAAATAGAAATCACACTTCTAACCCTAACTTATTTGGTTAAAAAACAAAACATCTGCCCAAATTTAATTAGTCTAGATGATCGGTGACCCAAGGTTCCCAACAAACACTTTTAGGATTAAATTTAAATGTCAAACAGCTAAGTAGTCTACAACAAAAATATGGCCCGAGTTAGTTCAACCTTGATAAACTTCAAATCGTACTTGAGTAATTGCGGGTCACTGTTTGCCAGTTGCCAAGGTATATATGTATAACGAAAATGTATATCAGACAACAATGACGTTTCATCGACCTTGAAAAATGAAATGGACAAATAGACCTTCAAACAATTTTGCAGAGAGTCTGATAAAAGTCTGCCAAAATAGCTAGTTGTTATTAGTTGCATACTTGCATCATGAGGTTGGCAAGCTGATTTTTTCACATATCAAGATCATGGACACGAATCTGAATTGAGGATTTTGTGGCGAACTCTAACTCTCCCTTTCCATACTAAATACTTTGAAGAAAACAACATTTCTAACAAATGAGCACATCCCGACCCCCGGCAGTTAGATGATGGCTGTCTGCTGCCACTTTAATCGATTAGTCACTGTAACAACCAACGAATGTTTAGCACAAAAGTGTCAAACACACACCTGCAAGGATATAACAATCACTGTCAATTACAAGACAACATGTGGCATCCAGCAGGATCGTCTCAGCAACGACCTCAGCAGCCACTCGACCTCAGTATCTATCGCAATTCACAACTCGTCCAATGCACCAGGAAAGCTGAAGAATGCGTAACTGACCCTACACATTCAATGTTTGTACAGAATTTACAGACTCAAGAACTCGCAGTCGCACCGAATGTTACTATACTCGGAACCGAATTCGTCATTTGGAAGGATGATATGGATGTTAGTTGTGAAGAGCATCATATAACAAAGACCAGCTTGATCGAAGCATGCCCTATGAAGTTTATTATTGCATTTTCAGGCTTTACTGGTCCATTAGTTTTGCATAAAATTTCTACTCAGAATCAAGAGATTAGATATTTTGAAATGAAGCAATGACTTGGTAGGATGATCTCCACGTCCTTTCCAGAAAAAAACAGAAATTAAAGCATTATCATTATATTTGTGCCAAACCATGTTGGTGTTAGGTTTGTGGAACATCGAGCTTAATTTGGGAGGGTGACCCTCTAATAGTGGACGGTACAACTATACCGAGGCTCAAGTTTGGATGGCAGTGAAGTACCGAGTTGGAGAAGCATGATTGGCAATGAGTTATTGGATCTCTCACTTTGGTCAACATCCAAGTATTGAGTCTTCTACACACTTTTGGTATCTAGATTCCGACTTTCCTACCAAGCACGTGCTATGTATGCAGTCCACACACAACGACTCCGTCAGCTCGACTCGACTCGAAGAATACAAGCACTCGTTCACTCGTCAAGATTACTTCAACATCAAATATATAACACCCCATGTTTTATTTAATATTTTCCTAGTACAATAAATAATAAGAATAATAAAAATAATAATAAGAGATAAAATAAAATAAAATGATAAAGATTAGAAATAGACAAGGTAAAGAGGATAAACCCCATTCCCTATTTGAATTGGTTTTTGGAAAAAATGGTGTTTACACAGGAGTTTACACGGAGAGTTTTAAAATAGGGAGAGAAAGAGAGTTTTACACAGAGTGCATGGAAAAATGAGATAATGGCGAATATAATTGTTTTAAATATTGTCTGGAAATTTGGGGTATGACAGTTTGGTATCAGAGTTTAAGTTAGCCTAGAATGAGAAGGTCTAGATGATCTTCGGATTGTGGTAATGGGTAGTAGGAGTGTTTTTGTGGTGTTCAGATTTCTTGTTGTTTTCAAGTTGATTTGTTCCCATTTTGGATTTTGGTCTTCCGCATTTTCGTATAAAGTGGTGTTTCTCATGACATGGTTTTAATTTACGTATGTCCACATATAAGATTATACATTATTGTATATGTGTATTCCTTTTAAGGTATGTATACTTGGGTATACACTTATATCTAATTTCTGATATTTGTTTATCATGACCTTTTGGTGCAAGCTGTAAATAAAGTGTAATTAATCTTACTGGCCTGTTTTAGATTATCACATAAATTTCAGTCGTTGAGATATGATCAGTTTACTTAGAAGAATTATTGCTTGGCATATGCTTGTTTGGTTAATCTACTCTCTTTCCTAAAATCTCGGGACGAGATTCCTTTAATGTGTGTATATTATAACACCCCGTGTTTTTATTTAATATTTTCCTAGTACAATAAATAATAAAAATAATAAAAAGAGATAAAATAAAATAAAAGGATAAAGATTAGAAATAGATAAGGTAAAGAGGATAAACCCCATTCCCTATTTAAATGGGTTTTTGGAAAATATGGTGTTTACACGGAGAGTTTTAAAACAGGGAGATAGAGAGAGTTTTACATAGAGTGGAAAAATGAGAGAATGGTGAATATAATTGTTTTAAATATTGTCTGGAAATTTGGGGTGTGACAAAAGACTTGTCACTCGACTTCATCTTGTGACGTCATCACCTGCCATCCTCATCATTGCTATCATTAGCATCAGGCCTTTACCCACTGCAACACTCAAGTAATTACCATCATCATACCCTTAACCACACTCTCATCATTATTACATCCTTAACCACATGCACTCTTTCTATGACAGCTCAAACAACACAGTACTTAGAGCTACCACACATGTGCAGCTTGTGAGGACGCTTATCCAAGTAGCACACCTGTCCATACTACCACATGTGTCCTACCAACTACTTTCTCACAACACCTATAAAAGCCACCCCCATAACTACATTGACTTAATTCCAACACACTTGATTACACCATACTTGATTCCAGTCTCACTCCAAGGTGCTAGATAAGTAGACATCTTTTTACTCATGAAGAACAACCATTACCATTCACCAAAACCATCCCCTTTTCTTCATCTAAATTAGAGCTAAACCATAAACCTTTGGTGTAATGTCCTGGTAATTCTCCGAGATAAAAATAGACATTTACATTTGGCACCGTCTGTGGGGATCGAACCCACTACCACGTATACTCATATTATACTAAGAGTTGACCCCTCAACAAGCAAGTTCTACATATCACATTATATCTACATTCGTTGTAACTCGATATATACAATAAGTCTAACGAAAACCTCTTCAAACCGACAACAATTTATATACTTATATCTTTCCACCCTTCGACAAAGTCCAAAGGCCATACCACAGTCTTTACAATGACCACAACACATTTATATATGTCGGTCGATCATCTCACTCTATCTACAAATGCGACTCAGCTCCCACATACACGTTACACCGAGGGCTACATTCTCTATTTCTCACATGTATCATCCATTCTATCTACATATGTTAGAACTTATACGAACATAAACTTCATCAAGATGACCATCTATTCGTATGCATACTCCTGTTATACCTGGTCACATCTATGCCATAACGACTGCAATCTCTAAATCGACTTGTGTCAAGCACTCGACATTTATACAGGACAAACATTATTTTACAAGTCCTACTGAGGGCTACGACAACAATACATATGCAAGCAACATCATACGAGGAAAAAGACAAAAAATTCTTATTATATTTTCTAAAAATGATACGTTCTCCTATTACAGATTACAATCATACAATCTTTTATCTCTCAAGATTACAATTAGCGGCTCCGCTCTCAAACTCAATAGAAAAATGTCTGAAAGCTTCACTAGCAAAGACAACTCCTGCGCTCGGCTGCATGCATCATCAAGTTTACCAAGGTGTACTAGAGATTGATATCCTCTCTCTCCAGCCATTCCGCACAACACCATCGTCTCCAAAGAAGAATCTAATAGCATTTGGCGATGAATGTGCGTTAGAATAAGAGAAAGCTCAATGCAAAAGACCGCCCCTTCTTCATCCTATAGATGATTGCATGCAGCACCACACAACTTCCAAAGCAGTCGAGTGACCTGGAAAGCAGCATAGCTCGAGCTTCACTACCACCAGCTACTAAGCCGCTACCAACAGGTCCACTTGATCTACCTCGAAAGCAAATACCAGAGCTGATGGGGACAACCACACAACCCACACCCAACTCGATAAGCTGGTGTAGCTGGACATCATCCCCATCGAAGCAACCATCACACTCAACGAACACGATATCCTCCACGCCAGAAGGTCTATTTACTGTGGGCGCAAGACCGATTCCCGCACAAGGAACAACACCCGATAACAAACAACCAGACATCTAAGACACTCGATCCAAGGATGCTTTGCAAAAAAACACCTCCTCGTGATCGAGTCCGGAATGATATCTCTTCCCGTTGGATCCACGCCTCCTCATGCGTCATGATAACCAAGCTCGCTCTAGATAACCATACAACATGACATCCGCATGGCCCCCCACGAGCACAACTTCCCCAGTCGGTGCAACCATAACATTCACATCTATGGTGCACCATTTCCTCACATAGCCCAATCCATACATCAACTTTTGACACTGGTTTGGAAAAACGACCTCCACCAGTCCACACTCCATACAAACTAACAACTCAATCTTCCCACCAAGCAACTACCTCATGACAGACATCTTCTTCAACCATCTTCTTCAATAACAGACTACCACTTCCAAAGACCTTAAACTATAACCCACCACCTGAAACAACTTTCCACCACTATAGCCATGCCACCACTTTTTCTTTCTCCTCATTTCTGTCTAATAAGCTTACTACAGACAATTCTTCTCAAAGCTTTTACTTCCTCCCCAACAACAACCTACAAATGGCAATGAGATAATCTGAAAGAAGAACTAGAAGCAAAAACGACAACAAGAAATGGAAAAAACAACAAAGTGCGCAAATGACTAAGACTTAAGTGCCAATTTAAAATATAGGCAAGTTCACCGCCTTTAGACCATTCGATCAACAAGTACCTCTACGGTCAAAATTTCTTCAAAATACGTGTAGAATCAAAGCCACATATGTCAAGTCCAGCTGTCTTGATCTACATATCTCACATACCATCTACGGTTCGACGCTCTGTGCGCATCCTACCACCGCATGCCCACCATCTCTCACCATTATATGGCAAGTCAAATCACGCGTGATCTGAGCCTTAAAAACCTAAAAGTTTCAAGAGACAACTACTTTTTCCAAAAAAGTCTAGCTACGATCAATTCAAATCAAGCAAAAACACAAGTCCCAGTGCAAAGGAATATTCTATACATTTCCACAACACAGTGATACACAGACCATACGAAACAAAGACAATCACATTCAAATAGATAATAAAAGATCAAGCCACAACGAATCCTACAACGAGCCCCACCAGGACTCCCCAATGGAAAACGACTCGGTATTTCTACATCAGTATATTTCAACAAAAGGAAAACGAGCAATACAAGGCATAGTCTATTGTTTCAAACCAATTAAAGAAAACAACCACACAAAGCAACATGTCTTCATTATTGCTATCGCTTATGGAGCAGTAGCAAACGACTCAGCACCCGGCACATGACCCTCATCAACCACCCTTTTTGTCACAACTTCATTAGCAACATCACCAGCAACATGAACATCGTCCCCACCAACAATTTCGTCACCACTCGCACTTTCATCATGTAATTTAGAATAAACCATAGCTTGCCAACTTGATAAAGCAACTCCACCAACAATATGAGATGACACTTCACCACCCTTATCGAGCTCTAATTCTTCATCATCATCCAAACTATCATCCTCATTACTCTATGAAATTTCATCGATCTCAGCACCAGGAGCCAGTACCAGTTTCCCTTCTGCAAGATAACCCGTAAAGCGATTCCATCTCGAGGTGTGTCTTTCAGCAATTGAACATACTTGTTCATGTGACCCCTAACGAGTTCCAACTAGTGCTCCACATGCTTCAATTCAAGCACTCACTGATTATGCATCTTCTTCAGCTCCTCATGCAAGAGTTTGTCGGTTTCATGTAGGAACCGCACTTTATCTACTTCCTTCTTCACTTGCACTTTCGCCATTTCAGCAGCATGAAGATCGGAACGAACTATAATATTTGCGGCCTCCAGCTCCTGAATTTGATTCCTCAAATCACTAATCTCCACCGCTTTGATCAGATCTCAAGATCGATGTCGGATATATCTTGAAATAAGAACCTTCAGCTGCTACATAAAAAATATATTTTGTCAAAACAAAGAGACGCCAACTCGTTACAATGAACACAAGCCAAACAACAAACACAATAGCTTACTCAATACTTACATGATAGATATTCACAACAATTTGTTCTAGCAACTCTCTAACAGTCATCGACTCGACTCGCTTCCGATCAACATCCAATATCCAATATACCCTTCGCCATCGAAGCATGGTTATAAGCTTTATCGGTATGATGAACCCGACACTCAGTTCGGCAGTCCAGATACACAACCTTCCCTGCATAGCTGTCCTCCCTCACCTTCTCCATTTTTGACGTCGTAGCCCGATGGCTAATCACCTTGCCACCGGTCAATGTCCGATCACCCCTTCCACCATCTCATTTCTTCGCTGGCACAATAGCCTGTGCATCAACCCCAACAATCGCTCTTTTTGACGTCGTAGCCCGATGGCTAATCACCTTGCCACCCGTCAATGTCCGGCCACCCCTTCCACCATCTCATTTCTTCGCTGGCACAATAGCCTGTGCATCAACCCCAACAATCCCTCTTACACCACCATCACCAAGTAAATAATCAACTTGTTGAAGAGCCAACTTCGAAATAGCCCCATCGACCACGCCAATCTCAACTCCCCTAGTCGCATCTTCTGCACTAGCTCCATCCTTCACAACAACAACTTCCTCCACAGACAAATCCACAACCGGTTCCACAATTTTCTTCCCAGCCAACTTTGCAAAATCAATCATAACAGCTCCCGTCTTGGGTCTCTTCAAACTCAACCCTACAATCTTAGACGACTCCACCCCTTCTCCCGATTACCACATTTTTTTCTTTAAACTTCCTTTTTCCATATCATTAGACGAATATCTCAACAAGCCTGATGACACCCCTTGATGAGTTCTAGCTCTATCCTTTTGAAACTCTCTCCTTTCATGAGCAGCCGCAATCGATCCACGTTCTTCAAAGTAATGAGAAACTGAACTCAACAACGACTTCTTATGTTCCCTCCCTAAAGCAGCAAACCCTTGAATCTTCCCGTGCCGCTCGACAAAGACACTGTATACTTCAGAACCTCTGCAAAACCAAAACTAAGAAACATCAGCAACTTCGAACCCAAACAACAATATATAACCAAGAAACAAACCATTTCTTACCTTCATTATTACACAGCCTAAAGTTCAAAGCACAACCTGATTCACAATATAACCTTATAATTAGCGTAGGATGTTTCCACCATGACTCCCAATTGTTTAACTTCAAAATATCATCCATACGCGTCCTAAAACTCAAAGCACATGTCATGATATTCCTACACTTTGACCAAGTCAATTTCACAAACATGTATTCCAAAACATCCTTCACACCGATATCTTTCATTCAACAGATCAAACACCCTAAGATACTTCCAGCTAGCTATTTCCATAATATTGGTGGAGTTGTAGATTGTGTTGAGTCTTCAAAGTGTTTTGAAGTGAGGTTCACCATAGATTGTTTAGAGTTTTAATGGTTGGGAGTTTTAGAAGGAATGAAGATAAAATCTTTAGTTTAGGACTTGTATTGGTTAACTAGTTTATGAAGAACATTGAAAATCTTAAGTTATTAATGATTGAAAGAACACAAACTTGAAGAAATGAAATGAAAAGATTGAAACAAGAACAACAAAGAAAGATCGATGATTGATTGATTAAATAACAAAAACAAATAACAAGATTGAAAATGAAGAACAATAAAGTAAATGACTTGAATGAAAAAAAGACTAGAAATTAAATCCTACATGACACTATAATAAGTCTAGGTGCATTCTCTCTCCCTAACTTTTAGTTCTTATACCCCTACTTTATGCAAATGACTGATTTTCCCTTCTCCAGTACATTTGAGACACCTCTCCTTTTGCTTTATGCTTTTGCTTTTTGATTTGTTCTTGATCAAGATAGGTTTTAGAGAAAGCCTTCTTTTGAGTTAAGAACATCTATCTCTGGTTTTATGAGTTGAGGACTTGACTTTCAACTATTTGGTTTTGAGTCCTTGACTTTGACTTTTTCAGCACTTTTTCATAGCAGCTTCGAGTCTTCATAATAAGCGTAATTAAAGCTCATTTTGGTGTTAAGCCGCAACTTTTATGATAAGTAGTTTAAATTTCTCAGAAACTGAAAAAGATAATAAAAGCTACGAGTTGTCTTTTCATTAAACATAAGAAGGGCTATAATGTAGTAATGTAAGGGTAATAAAACACACATTTGGGAGTTGATCAATTGGTAAAGACTCTTCTTATAATGATTCAGAAATTTCACAGCCAACTTTGAAAAGGGAATCCTCAAACCGGCAAGCACTTGACCAGTACTTACAACAATGGTTTGCAGCGACAACTCGTATTCAAGAGTCCTCACCACATGCGCGTCCAGCCACAAGTCAGCAATCACCTTAAATTTCAACTTTTTCACCCCTAAGATCTCCCTAAACACTTTCTCAAGTGATTCAACACTTTCCAAACCGCGGTGCACCCTCCCAGCCACAAGATTGCCCACTGGCCCACCACTTCCACTCGATCAGCCCTTACCTTCATTTACCTTATCACCCACCCCATGATTACTACTACCACTACCTTCCTCCCGATTCAATGACGATTCGTCCATGTCAAGAATCTCTTTACAAACAAGACCTCTACCACCAAAGTTCACCGCAAATACTACCTCCTCCAAATAAACACTTCTCTCTTCACTAACAAACTCTTTCTTTCCTACATAAGTGTCATCAGAGCTATCACTATTACTATTTAAATCACAGCCAAACATCCAACCATACCTCATAACCAAAAAGACTTTTGTTCTAATACAAACCTAAAACAAACCTTCCCTAGCCAAAAAACAAAACATACATAATTCAAAACAAAAACCAATGATAGAGATAAAAAAACACATCTTTCTTACAGATGTAGAATCCACTCCTTGCAAGCTTCACCGCCGATAATAGATAACAGTTGATAGCATAATCCCTCTTACAAAACTCCAAAACTTGTTGCAATTCCAATAAAAAACCTTTTTTCTCTGTCAACATCTTCAAGTTATATACTCTTACCAAATGAACCACAACCGTTAGATGGAAAACCATCATTTCTCTCATTTACGGTCTACAACCACGACCTTTCACATAACCGTTTTGAGCTCCAAGTTTCAATATAAAATATCCATATCAACGACCCTGAGTGAATCCATCCAATGGTCAAACATCAATACCGCCCATGCAGAGCTCACCCAACGTGTTTACCACCACATATCCACCTTGAGCTCCACAACCGTCTTTTCAGAAAAAAAAAATCATAACCATTGCTAAGTTGATTTAGATTAGATTGAAAGACAGTAGAATTATGATGCTTGAACAGTAGACAAAGATAGGAAAATAGTAGATTGATTCTCTCAAATATCATGTGATTATTTTGGTATTGGAATGACTTATTTTGTTAGGAGTCAAACTGGATACTAGATACTAGGTTTGATCTATGAAATCAATAGAAGTTAATTGTTTTGAATATAATGTTGTTTCTTTTTTCCCGAGTGGATGTTGTTTCGATATCATAAAGCAGGTTAAAGTGATTTTGGTTGTGATGTTTTGATAAATGTATGTAGATGTTGTTTCTGTCATAAAGTAGGTTAACGGGATTTTGGTTATGACGTATAGGATGCAGGTTGAGAAATGAATACGATCGAATACAAAATGAGAAAATATTTTTTTAAAAATTATTTTCATTTGTCTCACTTTTGGAAAAAGTGACATAATATCTATTAAAAGTGACACAACTGGCCACTCTTATGTGTCGCTTTTGACATACTTGTGTCACGCTTTGGTCCAAAAGTGACACAACTAGTATACTTAATGTGTCACTTCCAAAAGTGACACAACTAGTGTACTTAATGTGTCACTTTGACGTACTTATGTCTCGCTCTGGTCCAAAAGTGACACAACTAGTATACTTAATGTGTCACTTTTGACGTACTTATGTCTCGCCCTGGTCCAAAAGTGACACAACTAGTATACTTAATGTATCACTTTTGACGTACTTATGTCTCGCTTTGGTCCAAAAGTGACACGACTAGTATACTTAATGTGTCACTTTTGACGTACTTATGTTTCGCTCTGGTCCAAAAGTGACACATCTAGTGTACTTAATGTGTCACTTTTTACATACTTATGTCTCGCTCTGGTCTAAAAGTGACACAACTAGTGTACTTAATGTGTCACTTTTGACATACTTATGTCTCACTCTGGTTCAAAAGTGGCACAACTAGTATACTTAATGTGTCACTTTTCACAAAATTATGTCCCACTCTGGTCCAAAAGGGATACAACTAGTGTCACTTTTGATAAGCACTGTGACACTCTATCTTAAAAGTGACACAAGAGGCTATTCTTAAGTGTCATTTTATTAACAAAAAGTGACACATTTAGTAAGGCTTTTGTGTCACTTTTGGTAGAACTTTATGTGTCGGGGGCTGTTAGGTCACTTCAAAATTAGTTTCAAAAGTGACACAAAAAGCCCTTCCTTTAGTAGTGTAACTAGAGAAAACCTTGTTCTTACTTTGTTTCTACACTTAGTTTCCATCCTTAGCCTGTTTATTTTGGCTTTTTGACTCATTTTATTCTATTTTTGGAATTTTTGTTTTATTTATATTTATATTTCTATTTCTATATTATTTTTTTTTCTTTGGATGGAAACTTTTTTCTTTTTTTCTTTTTCTGAAGCAACTAACTAATTTTGGTTTTCCACAAAGATTTTTCTTTATTCTCTTTACTCATCCTATTTCTCAGACTTATTCAAAATGGGTAGGCTTATTTTTATTTTTATTAGTTGAAAAGATGGGTAAAGGATTTGTGGTTGTGAAAAGGGTAATTGAAAGGCTCAGAGGTGACTAGCGGATAATTATTTATATGTATGAATTTTTAGCTATATCGATTCAATAAAAAGGGCCTAAATTCTCGTTTAGGATATGGTACGGTGATCAAGCAAATGGATTTGTGATTTCACTACTCAGATTATATGTCTCCTTTATGTCATCACTCAGATACTCACTCATATGAGGCTTTTAGGCTAGAATCTCATAGGATATGTAAAATTAAGTAGTCTAACCTAAGTCTCAGAAAAATACTACCAAGTACACTCATACATGCTCATGCAAGATGTTAATGAAAAGATGCAATGACTATTACCTACATATTAACCTAAGTTTCTAAGAACTACGCTTAATTCTATTGCTACTTGAGATTTCTAGACTAATATCATCATGGAAAAGGAAATAATACCATTATCCTAAGTGCATAATATAAACTATTTTTGTAGTTTTCTACCTTTTAAATGACAAATAATACATAATATACAACCTAATATGTGCTTAAACATTTACATCATGTTTCTATACCACCCCCAAACGGAATCATGCTTTGTCCCCAAAGTATGGAATGAAAATAAAGGATAGAGAGTACCATAGAAATGTGCTTGAAAATGGGAGCACCTATAAAAGAAAGTTAAACAATACAAATATAAAGGAATAAATTGCAGACGGAACTCCTATTTGAGTTCCATCCATTATGGAGATAACAGGAAATAAAAAGTCGCTTGGGATATAAGCGGACTCTAACAAGAAAATTATAAATATTACCATAGATAATTATTTCTAGTCATGCATTTTCCTCCGGTTGCTCTTCACTTGTGAAATGAGGCTCCTTTAAGTCTTGCATATCTATGACGACTTTCCATGCCTTCATCTTGTTTTCATCTATCATAGCCAACCTATTTAGTGCAATTTGGTCAGACGGGGTGGATGGGGCTACTAGGTGAGGTTGTAGGTGCCATCCAGGCCAAACCATAGCACCTAAAGAATGGGCTATAGAATTGGTCGTTCGCATTGTATCAACCTTAACCCAATCAGTGAAATGTGTACATAATTCAGGGAAAAATAGGGTAATTATACGTGTGACTGTGACTGTCATAAGAAGGTACTGATGCCTTACAATCTGTGCTCTTTCAAGACCATCCATTATGGTTTTAGATATATCATAATACCAATGCCCTTCTGCTAAAGCAAAGAAGGCAATGCATGAGTGGGAATCCGTGGATTTGAAGTGCCAATCTCCTAAGACACTAAGTTTAAAGAAAAGCATAGCAAGGCCCATATTGAGGGCCATGCTTCTTAAGGATACGTTATGTTGGCCTTGGTGTACTACTTGAAATATACTGGCACCATATGTCTCATGGAAGTTTACCCAGTCACAATGGTTGTCATTATCATCTATATAGTTAAGCTCGTTATGTGGGGCAATGGTTGGAATTTCTAAGGCACATGCAATTAAGTACTTCGTCAGTAAACAAGGTTTGTCATCTAATGTCACTATGAGTCCATCTTCTCCAGGGGAGCATGTATAGAATTCTACATGTTCATAAAAATATGTAGTAAGTGCAGGAGAATAAATTTGATCAGGTTTTACCAGTAGGGTTTTCCAATGGTGCTCCATAATCATATCATCAAAGTACTCACCGTATTTATCATTGAAAAATAGGTTCTCAAAAGACTATTTCGGTATAATTTTTGGAAAAGACATAGCAAACAAGTAATGAACTTAAGTATTGAAAATGTTAGAAGAAGAACCTGGAAATCCGAGCTTGGATGCTTTCGGTGGGGGCGCGCGCGCGCTTGGAATCATTGTCACCAAATGCGGCGTGTTTTTGAAAAAAACGCGTTTAAAACCCAAGATATTGCCAAGGCGTTTGGTTCCAGTTTAAAACCCGGGTTTTTAAAAAATGCGTTTTAAACTTAAAAAACGTTTAAAACCCGAGATTTTGAAAATCTCCCGTTTAAAACTTTTTTTTTTTTTTTTTTTTTTTTTTTTTTTTTAAAAAACGCTAGAAAAGAAAAAGGGTTTTGGAGTTTACCTTTTTGAAGAGTGGGCGTTAGATTGACTTATTGAGATCGTTCTATTTTGCTTTGGACTATTAATAATTAATTGAAAATTTTAAAGTTATTAACTTATTTGTAGTACTTAATTATGCCATTATGGTTGGTAATTAGTAGTATCTTATTTTGAGTAGTGTTTTGGCACTGAATCTAAAACTTCTAGTATTTGGATGAGTAATGATAATTTGATACTTTCATGTATTTGAATTTTCTTTCATTTGTATTATTATTAATTTTATTTTATGTGTCTATTTTTTTTTCCACTTTTATAGAAAATCAAACTCCTTATCTATTATATTATTTATCATCGGTTTTTACCGTTTCTTTTACGTATTATATATATTATACATTTTAAACCCGTTTTTTATGCCCCACGTTTTTTTACGCTTTTTTTTCCCCGATACGTACCGTTTAAAACACGAACTAAGTTTTTTTTTTCAAGTACACCATTTTAAACCCATACCGTACTTGGTGACAATGCTTGGAATAACCCTTCGGAGAGCGCGGTGTGCGAGTAGGAATGCTGATACCAAATTAATACAAGCGCGGTGTGCGAGTAGGAATGATGATACCAAATTTAAGGTTCTTAATTACATTATGGATCCCAAGTGATGTAAACAAGGCCCATGGGTTGTTAAAATGGGTTTCTCTACTAGATTAGCTTCTGAAATTCCGTAAAACTTTGAAATTCTTTGAAATATCAGGTACCTAATTTTTATTTATTTATTTATTTTTTGTTTGGTAAGCCTGTTTTAAATTAGATCAGTAACTCTTTGATGCTGGCATGGTTCGAGCCCCAGACCTCTGGTATCATCACCCCCAAAGGTTTTACCTACTTTGCTAGTCGGCACCTGCATCAGGTACCTAAATACATTGTAGATCCCAATTAAATTAAACAAGGCCCAATGGTTCTTATATTTTGGCCCAAAACTTATAAAAATGTGATTAAGGCATGCAATTTCATACGTGCACATATATTAAAATATATATCACCCCAAAACAATTTGAGAGGTGGGGGGGTTCATGACATTGAACAATTAAATTACCTAAACATGCTGAATATTAACTTAAAAACTATATGGTAAAATAAAAATATGCGGTTAATGATGTATTAAATTTAACAATACAAGCATAGATGAATTATCACATAAACAAATAAATAATAACTACTTAACTAAAAAAATGAAATTAACAATTAATTAAACTAAAGTACTGAAATTAAAACAAGTACGGAAATTAAATAGTTATTACAAAACAGAAATAAATCTAAATCAAATTCATCACAATAAATGTAAAAGAAATAAGGTATCCTTGAGAAGAAGAAGGTCCTGAACCATCAGAAGGATGACGACGACAACCCTCACGTCTAGAGTCAGAAAAAGAAGCCGAACCTCCTAGCTGGGGCAGACGCCTCAAGTCTTTGGCTTGAAAAGCTGCCTGCACCTCTTTCATATTCTCTATAGAATTAAGCATGTCAGCGTGATTATCATCTATAGTTCGAATGTTATGCTCTAAGCTGTGGGGATCACGTTGAATGGAACCCTGACGCTTCTGTATCGATTCATAGAGGTATATAGGGTTCACTGATGATCATAAAGCGTACGCATCTTGCTATGGAGTAGTGAAAAATGTGCAAAATCAGAAGTAGCATGATCTATAGCATTCTTAGCAAAACAAACAGGATATTCATCCTCATCTTCATCCTGATCTATACCATCAGCTCTCTCTTTAGGAAATATCCAATGCCTTTGAACACAGTCACTGTAGGGGAAATTCCGAGTATCCCCTGATCTTCCTCTATGCCTTGTTATCTAGAAGTCTTTACTGAATAGAGAAGGGATGAGATAATGGTGAGTTCAGGGTTGAACCGTTTGACGGTTGCCTACGTATCTCCTTTGTTATTAAGGAGAATCAAACCCTATTTTGCGTAGTTCCTAAGAACGAATCCCTATGGTTTATATAAAAGAGCTACGAGAGTCCTAGGGTTAGGGCAGTCCTCACCGCTTGTGAGTTCCCTTCCATCTTTGGACTCTGCCTTCCTATTAGGATTCCTCTTCTTATGGAAGTCTGAATCTAGACCATATCTTATGAGAGGTAAGTTTCCTTGTTGATCATAATGTCCTATCGTGTATGGGAAGATTATATCTAAAAGATAACTCCTAAGATATGTCATCACATTCCTTCTTTATCATCAGAGATCGCCATATTCAGTTTCCTTCTGTTCAAGAACTGTCTATATCAGTTCCTAACAACTTGGAGAACTCTCATACTTAGAGGCGGTCAGCCACGTGCCTAGCACATGTCCACTAAACACTCGTGCTAAGTACGAGATTACTTATTCACTAAATTGATCCATAGTCCTCGTCTCATTATGGACATCTATAGTCTTAGGTTATTTCCCATACTCATGTCATCTATTCAATGAAGGGAAATCCCCCTACAATCACTATACACTTTTGAGTTTAAGTGAAACTTAATATGAGTCCTAGGTGACTCAGGCATGCAACCCCAAGATAACATAATCTTAGTAACTAAAACAGGTAGGGGTATAGTGCTCAGTCCTACAGCCATAAGCTCTTCACACAGAAAATCAATGAGGCAAAAACCATACCTCCTATTCTGCAAAACCCAAAGAACGTGTAGGAATGACAAGCTGATGTCACTTGGCTTCAAGGTGCTACAAAGGTTCTTTCCTAGCCACTACATCACAACCAGTTGGTTAATCCTAAGCGACTGCTGCCTGGCATAGTGAGAACGATCATTGTATCGGCCGTCAAACAACGTCTCTTTAACATCAACTGATGCACTCCATCAAACTAGGACCTCTGTTAGGTCAAGGTGACCTATTTAGCGGGTATCCTAGTGATGGTAGCGAGCAAATCATGAGTTACATCCATGTGAACTCCATCCAAATCAACAAACATTCTCCCTGATGGAAGTATCCTCTTATTACGATAAAAATGCAGCACCAAATCCTCATGGTAGTACTCCTCAGTAGAGTACCACATTCTATCCCACCCTTTAGCACGCATCTCCATATCGTCGAATGGCTAGAATATCTACACGTTAAATGCAAATTTTGGCATGATTTTTACTGGTCAGGCCATTGTATAGTTGAAATTTGAATATGGGTAGGGTTATAAGTAGGAGATGATGGGGAAAAGGTGTTGTAAAAATGTGGAGAAGGTATGTTTCGATAAGGGCGCGTGGCGCGTTTGGATTCAGTTTCTAATAGGCACGGTGTGCGCTGGGATCTATTTAGGTCATGTTTAATTTCATTTGAGAAGATGAAGTGAATGGGCCGGTGCGCGAGTTTAAATGGGATTGTTTGTAGGGTGTAAATATCATGGGTTGGGTGGAAAAATGAATTTTGGCCCAAACCCAAATCGTTTCTAAAATACCCATCCTGTCCTGCTGCCTCGTAAACTTAAAACTAAGATTCCAGATTCGTTAGCAGTCTAATTTTGGTGAATGAGCTATGAAAATGATCAACATTAAGAATGCTATATAATGATCTAGGAAAAACTCAAATCTAAGCGTGGGTGACATATTAAATGGTGGATGAACGCCTCGAAATGCATAAATGGCATAAGTTATAAGGGTGAAGGAAAATCTAGAAAACTAGATTATGTCACACGAATTTATACGACTTAAAATAGCATAAACAAAGATAGGAAGTTGAAAGAACAAGGTGGGGTGATTGCCCACCCCCAAACAAAATTTTGGAATAGGATGAATTTTTTTTTTTGGTGAAAAAGAAGGTCTTTTAAAGTCAGATACCCTAGACTTTATAATCTATCTAATATTTATGGGTTCTATACTTTCTAATTTTATGAAATGTATTTTTGAAAAATACAAGAATAAAGCAAGTAAAAATGTAAATCACTCCATAGAGAAACACTACTCAAAAGAAAAGAGAAAAAGTGCAAAAAAAGATTACGTAAATTACATGAATGTGGACTAAGGATCCAACACTTACAACCACACACTCCGAAAGGAGGGTCTGGTTACCTTAATGGAGTACTCCCATAATATAGAATATGGATAGGAAGTACACAAGCATAGAGGTCAGTCCTCATAAACAGGGTCTTGTAGAAGAGTTTCTTCTATAGCGGGCGAACGTAATTCGTGGAAATATTTTTAGCGTTGGCCATTTACTTGAAAGGTACTATTGTCTTTGGGATTTACCAAAGTGATTACCCTTTGAGGAGTGACATCAGTAACCAGAAAAGGTCCGGACGAATGTGCTTTTAATTTACTAGGAAAAATATACAAACGTGAGTTATATAACAAAACTTTTTGACCAAGGTCAAACTAATTACACAAAATATGTTTATCATGAATACGTTTCATGTTAGCTTTATAATCCTTCGCTAAATCGTAAGAATCGCTACGGATTTCTTCAAGCTCATTTAATTGTAATTTGTGCTTTACACCAACAGTGTTAATGTTGAAATTAAGACTTTTAATAGCCCACAGGGCATGGTATTCCAACTCAATAGGCAAGTGACAAGGTTTACCAAAAACTAAGCGGTAAGGGGACATACCAATAGGTGTTTTAAAAGCCGTTCTATATGCCCAAATAGCATTTGTTAGATGTCTAGACCAGTCTTTCCTATCAGGATTAACTGTTGTTTCTAATTTTTTTTTTTTTTAATTTCTCTATTGGACACCTCCACTTGACCACTAGTTTGTGGGTGCAGTGATACGGAGTCGCCACCTTATGGGTAACTCCATTTCTCTTGACTAAAGCTTCAATAACTCTATTACAAAACTGTTTTCCTCTATCACTAATTATTGCCTTAGGTACGCCAAAACGTGAGAAGATACACTCCTTCATAAACAATACTACAGTTTTATGGTCATTATTATGACAAGCCATGACTTCAATCCATTTAGAAACGTAGTCTACAACTACAAGAATATAAATGAAACCATGAGAAACAAAAAACGGACCCATGAAATCAATACCCCAAACATAAAAAATCCCCAATATAAGAATGGGGTTTAAGGGCATTATATTACGTTGAGTAATACACTCAAGTTGTTGACATCTAATACACGCTTTGCAGTGTGCATGGGCATCTTGAAATAGAGTCGGCCAATAAAAACCACATTGAAGAACTTTGGCTGCAGTTTTCCTTCCACTAAAATGACCCCCTCATGATTGTTCATGGCAAAAGGATAAGACTTCATTATGCTCCCACTGGGGAATGCAACGACGAATTATCCGATCCGCACAATACTTAAAAAGGTAAGGTTCATCCCAATAGTAAAACTTAACTTTGGCAAAAATCTCTTGCATTCATTCCTAGTCTATATCTCAGGAATGATCTCAGACACTAAAAAATTAATAATGTTTGCATACCAAGGTGTAGACAAAATTGAATAAAGATGCTCATCTGGAAAAGAGTCAGATATCGATTCGGAATCACTGTCATCCTCATTAGTTAATGATAATCATAAAAAGATAGTTTTACCTACGAATAAGTAATTAAACTCAAATGCAAGTAAAACTAAAACTATTTTCGTGTCTAATTTATCAAAGTTTTCTATTCTTAATGCTATCGCAATAGAGTTGGAGTAAAAATTTGTTCCACTCCTAGTTCTTTAGTACTCAATGTTTTCTAAGATTATCGGTCCTAACCAAAGTTAATGAGAGTAATGATGGAATTATACTACGATGCAAATTATACTAATAAGATATGATAATTCAACTACGAAATGCTAAGGTTTGAATCTAGATAAAGAATTAGGGGGGAATTGATTCCACCTTGAATCCAACTTAATAAACCAGCATAGATTGTTATAATCCAATTCTTATGTTCTTATGATAAGAATTGGTCGTTCTAATCTCTAATCATTCATGACAATCTCTACCAACTAATGAATAGCATGTGAGGAAGTTCAACCCATTCTCATGGTGAATCAACTACCTTCTAGAGTGGAATAGACTCTTACAACTATTTCTACACTATACAATCAAGTTTTCATTAAGGCTTCATCAAACCCCTCTAATGGAGGTTTAACCTTGATTCATCAAACTATCATTTTCAATTGAATTTAAACAAGGCATCATATAAAGATTGCAACTTTACTAAATTGATCTAATCAAGAATTCAAATATAAATTAACAACGAAGAAATGATTAATAACTAAATAATCGAAACTAGATCTAAATAATTTAATAATTAAAACTAGATTATGATTAAATAATTATCAATTGAAGACAACTAATTTATGAATTTAACAATACTAAAACTAAACAAGAATTTAATCAATAAACTAAATCAGAATTAAAAACTAATACTTTATTATAAAACTAAATATGATTCTAAAATAATAATCTACTTGTTCCAACACTAATTAATTGAAAGGTAAACTAGATCTAAAACAAGATATGAAAACTAATTAATGGAGACTAAATCTAGAATTCTCTGCTAATGGCTACCTAATTTTCTACTTTTTTTAGAGTTAAGTTTTGTATGTTGAAATGCAGGAGACAAGATCCACATTTTCGTACATGGGCTGAGGAGCCGTGTTTTAGGCCGGAAAACTGAGCCCAAAACCCAATTTCTTCAGTCAATAGAGGCTTTTTCAGTTAGATTTTGCTTCAATAGACTTTTTGTCTATTTTTGCTCATCTGATTGGGTCACGGCTTGGACCATTGGAAAGCTCTTTCCAAGCCGGCGTTTTGACATATGGTAGTCCAAATTTCGAGGTCTGAGTCCAAAGATACGGTTTTTGGAAGTTCTGTTGACTTTTGTGTGTTGTTTCTGCCCGCGTTGACTTTGACTTTTCAGCTTTGATCGGGCTTTTTAAAGACTTTTTCTCCTTGAATCTTGGCCTTTAATCACAGAATTTCTTAGTAACCAACCCTTGCTCCTTTATCTCGCAAAAGTGACACATTTCTGTACATAATCGACTCTAATGCCTGAAATACATAAAAGCACGTACTCAGCATTAACTTTTATTTATTACTCGCATAATTGGTCTAAAAGTATTATTGTTAAGGGGTTAAAACTACAGTTTTGGGCTCTTATCAGTTAACCTAGATAAGTGATTTGCAACTACATTTTTAGCTCCTTTTTTATCCTTAATTTCTAAGGTAAATTTAGTTAGGAGAAGAATCCAACGAATCAATCTCTGCTTAGCATCCTTTTTCGCAAGAAGGTACCTAAGGGCGGCATGGTCTCTATAGATGATGGTCGTGGAACCAACTAAGTAGGGATAGAACTTATCTAAGGCATAAATAATAACTAGAAGTTCCTTTTCAGTAGTAGTGTATTACGTTGAGCATCATTTAAGGTTTTACTAGCACAAAAAACTAACTATGGATTTATTATCTAACTTCTGTCCTAGCACAGCACCAACGACATAATTACCAGCATCACACATAAGTTTAAAAGGTTTTGACCAGTTTGGTGGTTGTATAATAGGTGCAGAGGTTAAAGCAGCTTTTAAAGTTTCAGAAGCCTGCTTGCAGTCATGATTAAAATAAAAAATGTCATCTTTTAAAAGCAATTGTGTTAAAGGCTTAGCTATTTTTGAAAAATCTTTTATGAAATATCTGTAGAAACCTGCATGCCCTAGAAAGGCCCTAATGTCACGGACAGTCCGTGGTATAGGCAGATACACTATCTTATCTATTTTAGCTTTATCCACTTCTATTCCATTTTTAGAAACAATATGACCTAACATTAAGTCTTTAGTGACCATGAAATGACATTTTTTTTAGTTTAAGACTAAGTTATTTTCCTAACACCGTTTCAAAACTTTAGAAAGATTTGAAAGACAATCTTCAAAGGAATGACCATGAATGGAAAAATTATCTATAAATACTTCCATGAATTTCTCCACCATGTCACTAAAAATATGCAGCATACAACGCTGTAAAGTATCAGGTGCATTAGAAAGTCCAAAGTGCATTCTTTTATATGCATACGTACCGAATGGACATGTGAATGTAGTATTTTCTTGGTTATTAGGGTCAATAATAATCTGAAAATAGCCAAAGTAGTCATCTAAAAAACAATAGTAAGCATGGTCGGCTAGACATTCAAGCATTTGGTTGACAAAGGGTAAAAGAAAGTGATCCTTACGTGTCATAGCATTAAACTTCCTATAATCAATACAAATCTGCCATGTTAAAGGAATTCGGGTGGAAACTAACTTTCCATCGGCATTATGAATGATTGTAACACCTGATTTCTTAGGGACTACATGAATTGGGCTCAACCATTCATTATCTGAAATGGGGTATATAATGTCAGCATCGAGTAATCTCAAAACTTTCGCTCTAACTACCTCTTTCATGGCAGGGTTTAGATGATGTTGTGGCTTACGGGAGGTTTTTGCATTATCCTCCAAATGTATGTGATGTTTGCATACACTAGGATCCATGATCAGTCTCCAAATGTGCATTTTATTACCTTTATAATGCTTCGAATATGCCTTTCTTATGCTTAATAAATAGACAACTTATAGCTTTTGCTACCATTTGCAGGATACATGCCATTTAGGATGCATATTCAAAATACATACATTTTAGCACAAAAAGGATAGCTATTTACGCTACTTGAGAAAATTTTAGCTTAGGAGCAAAAGTGCCGGAAAGTCAAAGTCAAAAGTCAAGGTCAAAAGTCAAGTCAACGGTCAAAGTCAAAGACTCAAGGACTCAAGGCTAGAAGCTACAAACCTAGGGACCTAAAGCCAAGATCAAGACTTCTCTTATGTGGGCTTAGGTCAAGGGCTCATAAGTTTGTTTCTAGAAGGAAGGGTATAATTGTAAAGGGTGTCCTATATAAACCAAAGTTGTAGAGAAAGATTTTTATCCTAGATTTAATCTTTGGTCATTAGGAGTAGGTTAAATGTTTTTATTTTAAATTGTTATTTACTTATTTTCCATTTTCATATTCTTCAAGCTTTAGTATAAATCAAAGTTCTTAATCAATTCAATACAAGCTTTCTAATCATTTCAATACAAGTTTTCTAATCATTTCAATATAAGTTAGGATTGAAAGTAATTCCAAATAGCCAAGTATGAGATAAGAGTTACAAAAGTTAGTGTTTTATCCATAAAAACCTTTCTCTAAACAAAAAGTCTAAGATGAACAACAAAACCCTTTTCACCACTATCAAAACATCTTCTTCAAATGGTGTCGCCGTCATGGATTCATATGGGAAGAGGAAGATGGAGAAAAGCAATAACCATTGAACCCTTCTTCTTAATCTTCATTTCAATTTTTTAGTTTTTTTTCTAATTTTCGCTACTGATGTTTCATTTCTGTGTGTTTCTAGTACTTTTCTGCGCAAACGGAGCCCGACAGTAGCACGAGATGATCCACCGAAACTTGCTGTAGAAAACAGAGTGGAAATGGAGAAAAAGAACTTGCGCCGCACCTATCACACGAGTGCCTGTGAATGAAATGCACCCGCATATGTCAGTCACGCGTTTGCGTACTACACGCTCCCGCGAACCATTTCCCAGCGGACGCAAATGACAAGCAACCGTGCCTTACCTAACCTGCGCCGCTCCTCGTTTTCATCAGATGAAGATTCTGTTGGCTCTGAATCTTCATATGTAAGTCCACTTTAATTTACCATAGTCTATTTAATTCAATTGTTAGTAGATAAAAAGTAGATAGATTTACAAGTTTTTGAGTTTTCAAAAACCAAAAAATTCAATTAAAAATGCAATTTAAAAATTAAAATTGTTTTTTTTAAAATGAAGTAGTAATACATCAGAAAGATTAAAATTTAAAATTAGTTTAGTAGCATGTTTAGGTTTTAGTTTTCATTAATTGTTGTTTATGTATGCTTAGAGTAAGATAATATCATATAAGTAAGTTAAAACACAAAAAAAATTAATTAGGTTAAATGCAAAATAGTTTAAGCTTTGAAAGTTTAGTCTTTTGGTTTAAGTTTACTTACCAAGAGTTGGGGATTCAACCAACTTGGACCAGTTGGATGTGCGTGGCACGAAATAGTAGTACCACGCGCACACATCATAATCGAAGTTCCAATCTTTGACGAACATTTTCCAAACTTTTACATATTTTGTTTAATTAAATTATTAGTTAATTAAGTTAAACGTAGTTAATTTTCGTGTCTACATCTTTCATAGTTTAAGCCCATGAAGGCAATCAATTGTAATTTATTGGCTTTGCCAACATTTTGGCCCGACTTGTGGGCCTTAGTTAGATTAAATTTGTAACCATAAAAAAAGCTTGAATGGTGGGTTGACATGCAAGACACCAAACACTTTGTCAACCCCACCACGTCGCCTTCACCCAAAGGGTGGTGTACACATACCTTGGGAGGTAATTTCTAAACCTCATCGCTACAAATTGTAAGAGGAAACTTGTGTGTTACTAAGCATGCTTAGATGATTTTGTGATTTACATTTCAGTCTTGTAAGAGGAAACCCGAGCCATAAAGAACAAAAAGTGGGATTAAGACCTACTTTAGATCAGACTTTGCGTGAATTGTTTGTTACATAGACCAAATTAAAAAGATAATCAACCAAGCAGAGCCAATTTAGTCACGTCTATTAGGACAAATATCTAGCACGAACAAAGATAGTAGTAAACTACTAGATTCCAGTTGACCAAGTGATAAGAGCCCAAAACTGTAGTTTTAACCCCTTAATAATAATGTTTTTAGACCAATTATGCGAATAATAAATAAAAATTAATGCTAATTATGTGCTTTTATATATTTTAGGCATGGAACTCAATTATGTGCAGAAATGTGCCACTTTGGCGATATAAAGGAGCAAAGGGTTCGTTGCTAAGAATTTTTGGGATTAAAGGCCAAGACGGGCACAAACAACACACAAAAGTCAACAAAACTACTGAAGATCGTATCTTTGGACTCAAGCCTCGGAATTAGCTGTACCTTATGTCAAAACAACCGGATCGAAAAGAGCTTTCCAATGGTCCAAACCTTGACTCAATCAAAGGAGCAGAAGTGGAGGACAAAGCCTATTGATGTCAAAGCTAGCTGAAAAGGGCCCTGTGGACTGAAGAAATTAGGCTTTGGGCTCGATTTTCCAGCCCAAAACATGGACCCTCAGCCCATGCACGAAAATGTGGATCTGGTCTCCTCGATTTCCACACATAAGACTTAGCTCTTAAGTAGGAATTAGCTTAGGTTAGAAGATAGCCATTAGAGTAGCCATTAAAACTTTAGTTCTAGATCTAGTTTTGAGAATTTTAATTAGTTTATTAATTAGTTTTCATTCCGTGTTTTAGATTAAGTATTCAATCATTGTTTATCATTCATTAGATAAATAAAATAGTTAGTTCTTGTTAAATTCGATTTTGTTATTTATTGAATTACTTAGATCTAAATTCAGTTATTAGTTGTTATTCAATTCTTAGTTGTTAATTTAAATTTTTGTTATTGTTTAGTTAAATTCAATAAAGGTAGAATTTTTATATTATGTCTTATTCAATTTCATTTGGAAATGATAGTTTGATGAATCGAGGCTAAACCTCCATTACAAGGGTTTGATGAAGCCTTGATGAAAACTTGATTTTGTTAGCTTAGAATTGTTGTAAGAGTCTATTCCACTCTAGAAGGATGTTGATTCGCCATGAAAATGGGTGGACGTCCTCACATGCTAGTTATGAATTGGTAGAGATGCCATGTATAATTAGGGATTAGAACGACCAATTCTTACCGTAAGAATGTAAGAATTGGATTACAACAATCTATGCTAGTTTCTTAAGTTGGATTCAAGGTGGATTCAATTCCCCCCTAATTCTTATTCTTGATTCAAACCTTTAGTATTCCGTAGCATTTCTTAGTATAATTCGTAATTCTCTCATTGACTTTGGTAGGATTGATAGTCGTAGGAAACTTGAATGCTAAAGAACTAGGAGTGGAACGAATCTTCTATTCCAACTTTACTTCAATAGTATCAAGAGTAGAAATCTTTGATAAGTCTAGTATAAGTACAGTTTGTAGTTTTACTTTCGTTTAGAGTTTCATTGCTTTATTCATTAGTAAAACTATCATTTTTTTACGATTATCAAATGGCGCCGCTGCCATCTTAGTTGCCTTTAGCATTGTTTTCTTTAGAATTGTTAATTTTCCAAAGTCCCATAACCCACCCACCCTTGTTTGATTCTCACTGTGGTTGTCCATTTCAGCACTGAAAATTTTCCTCGAAAAATTACACCGAAAGCACCAGCCACCAGGTTGGGTAGGCATAATTGGAGCCGACCAGCGCATGGCGCTTGGAACTCCACTCTTTTGGGCTGAAAGCGACCTCGCCAGCTTTGCCAAGGCAAAACACGAAGCCCTGGCGCTGGCGCTTGGACCTCAAGGTTTTCCCTGAGTGCTACCTGCGCCCCACAAAGGCTAAATTGAAGCGCGCCCTACGCCCAAGAGCCTGGAACTCCAGCTCGAACTTGAGCGCTACCTGCTCCCTACTTAAGCCTATTCTGAACGCTACCTGCGCCCTCTGCTGAAACTGCCCGATTTCCACAGGTTTGTTTCAAATTTCCATTTCTTCATATTTTTCAGTGTTTTAACTTGTTATACACAATGAGCACGCGTAAACAAGCTAAGACGCTATTTATAAGCGAAGCAAGGAGGCATTCAGGTACTCTTTTCTTCCACACCTCGCATCTCTTGTTAGAGGTTCATACTAGCATATCAGGATTGTTTGGAGTGTTGTTGTGTTCATTAAAGATTGGCTTAACCTTGCATGAGATTAAGGTCAGGCCGAAGAAAAATGCCTAACGTAATCAACCGACAACGTCAGTAAACACACCTTTCTAGTATACCATCGACTACACCTCTAACTAATTTACCAAACACACCACCTGAACTAATGGCTGAAGAAAGAGAGTCTCCTCTCTCTGACTTTTACAAAGCCTTGAACGATTGCCTTAAATCTTGCATCGTTCCATCAGACCTAGTGGGGGATTTCTGAATCCCCCCAAATATATTTAATTTGTTACCCGTTTTTCATGGGTTAGACCATGAAAAGCCTTATCAGCACATGTGTAGGATTGACCAAGTCCTTACTACATTCCACCATCCTACAGTTGGTACTGAACAAATTAAACTGAAGGTATTTCCCTTCACTTTAGCCGATAAGGCGGCGTCTTGGTTAACTGCCCAAGCGCCAAATTCTGTGGACTCGTGGGCTAAACTTGTTCAACTATTTATGGAACATTTTTACCCACCACTGAAGACTGATGAAATGCTTTCCAAGATTCATTTCTTTCGATAGAATCCTCATGAATCATTTTCAGAGGCTTGGAATCGTTTCACCGATTTACTTATAGAGTGTCCACACCATAACCTCGCGAAAGACACGCTAGTTCGTGCCTTTTTCAAGGGACTGTTACACCACCACAAGGAGGTGCTTGACATAATGAATGGGGGTAGTTTCCTAAGTAAGGGAGCCTCAGAGGCTTATAAATTTTTAGAAGATCAAACTAAGCGTAATAATAACTGGGGGTGTAGTGATGATATCTCCCGCAACGCTAGTTCTTCTACAACAGTAAAGGCCGCCGGTATGTTTGAGATGAAACCCGATCCAGAATTTAAAAATTTAATCGAATCTCTAACTAAAAAGGTAGAGGCTATTTCTATTCAACAAACGCCGATCCCCGTCATGAATGTCAACTCCAATCTATGTAATTTCTGTTTAAGTCCAGAGCATCCCGACTCCTATTGTCCTTTCGCCTATGAACAACAACAATCACAACAAGATAATGTTTGTTCCATTAATAGCGAACCTAACGCAGCTTGGAAACAAAACCCCAACTTCGGTTGGGAAAATAATCAACAACCTCCAAGGTTGTTTAACCCAAATGTTAGGCCAGCAAACAATTATAACCAAGGCCCACCACGACAAGGTCAAGGACAAGGAACAAACCATGACAAGGACAAGGTCGGGTAATTATAATAATTATAATAATAATTATAATACTAATAGAGATATCGTTCCGGTAAATAATAACTACCAAAATCCACCCATTAATAATCAACGTGACATAGTTCTTGTCACACAACCAGTAGCAAATATTACTTCACAACCGGATCTTTTTGATACCTTTATGCAATCTCAACAACAGATTTTACAAGCTATCCAACTTTCCTTATAGCAGTTAGCTCAAGAGAAAGTGCAACCCAAAGGTGTGTTTCTAGGACAAGCGATACCTAATCTGAAAACACCAAACACAGCCTTTGAGGTAAACGGTAATACTAGTAACAAAAATGCAAATGTAGGGGAGATAAATTCCATCACCACTCTCCGTTCAGGCAGAGTGGCGGATAAGAAAGTAACTATGTCTATAGTTACCCCACCAGTAGTCCCTACACTAGATATTATACTAGATACCGAAACAGAAACTGAAGATCCTACCCCTGTAGAGGTACCAGTTAAACCACAACTTAAGAAACAGAAAGCAAAGGTTAGACATCCAGTTGATTCATACGCTAAATATAGAGAGAAACCATCGTTTTCTCAAAAATTAGCTATGTTAAACAAGAATACAAATTTTGACAAGATTAAGGAAGTTTTAAAAAATCTAACGATAAACTTACCTTTTCTTGAAGCGATTAAAAAGTTACTTCACCATGCTAAGTTTCTTAAAGAGTTATGCACTACTAGGTGTAAGACAAAGATTCCTAAAGATGCCTTTTTAACGAAACAATTTCCAACTTTAACGGAACACAATGGCATCGTTAAGTACATGGACCCTGGTCGTCCTACTGTACAATGCACTTTAGGGGATACTCACACGACCACTGCTTTTATTAGACCTCGGGGAAAGTGTTAACTTGCTCCTTTATTATTTATATAAACAAATAGGTATATAGGAAATGCAACCTACAACAATGACGTTGCAACTAGCTGATAAGTCTATCAAGTATCCTAAGGGTGTAGTGGAAAACGTGCTTGTTAAGGTTCAGGATTTCTACTATCCTGCGGATTTTGTTATCCTCGATACAGAAGTCGCTAACGATTCTGTTCTGATCATTTTAGGACGCCCTTTCTTGACAACTGCCAATGCGCTTATAAACTGCCGCGATGGTTCGATGTCCTTGTCTTTTGGCCATCTTTCCATTGTGGTTAACGTTTTTAAGACGATCAAACAGTTGCCTTATACGAATATCGATGGAGAGGTTAGCATGATCGATAGCTTAGCTCATGATTATTTCAAACCCACGTTTCCGAATGACCAGATGCACAAATTCCTTTTCTTTGGAAGTTCCAACTTTAACAAATACTCCTTGGATGTAGAGGAAATTTAGGAAGATTTCCTTCAACTCTTTTGCAACTCTTCCCTGCCACCTCGCGAGTCCCACCCTACCAACATCCATTTATCCCTTGACGCTATGACGGAAGATGAATTTTTCACCCTCTATCCCAATGATTCTTTTGACCCACCTATTGAGGAATGTCTGGCATATCTCAAGGCTTCTAATGATCTAGACCTGAGAGCTCTAGCTGACACTCATTCATCTTCCCCACCAATATTCCCCATCTTCCACCCTTTCAAAGGAACCTGGAGTTTGCGCTTGACCCTTTTGTTTCTTCTATCCTTAATGATTTTCTAAATCCTCTTAATACAGAAATAATTCCCAAGGGAAAGGCACTTGACACCTTCATTTTCAGAATTGAGACAGTTCCCACCTACACCATGAATGAGTTTTGTGCCAAACCTATATTCTCATTTCTTCCATTCCTTAAGTCTAAAATTCATCCATATCCACCATATCTTCAACAAACATCCATTTTCTCATGATCATTCACTTGGACACCCTCTCTTTCAAAGGCGAAAAAGAAGGTGCATACGCGGTTACATTCTAGATCCATCAGACTTCGTTTTCATTTCAATAAGTTGCGTTGTAGAGAATCTTGGTGCTTGATTTAGTTTGGGAATGCATTCCATGTTATTTATTTATGGAAAGACCCCCAACTCTTTAGATTGTTGATATATGGAAAATTGAAGGGTATATATATATAAATATCAAGTTATTTGTTAAAGTCTCGAGTATCTGACTATAAACAACTTATTTTGTTGTTTGGTGTACTTCTTTATAATTCCATATATTGATAAGTGCACCACTCAGGTAACTGGGCCCTCCCTATGGAGTGTGTGGCTGTAAGTTCCGGATCCTAAGTCTACGTTTAACATAATTCATGTTTTCCACTCTTGCATGTTTTCTCGGATTTTGAGTCATGTTCTCCTATGGTGTGAATTATGCATTTATTGCTCCATCATTTTTCTTATATTAAATCTTATTCATATATATATAAAATTATTAAAATCATAAAAATAGTAATTTAGGAAGTCTCGGGAATCTGACTTTAAAAGACCCACTGTTAAAAAAAAATTCAAACTCTGTTGTCTAAAATTTGTTTGGGGGTGGGATGTTTGTTTTTCCGTAATGGATTGTTCAACTTTTCATTTGTGTTGCTTAGGCCGTTTAATCGTATTTCGATTCAAAGTGACATTATCTATGAATTTAGGGCTCATTCGTTCGCATAACTTACGTCATGCACGCACTTTGAGGTGTTTTCCATCTTCTTATATGTCATCTACGGTCGGAATAAGGTGTTTTAAAGTTCATTGGATTAGAAATTCTCTTCTGATCATTTCCATATCTCATTCGCAAATATCGGATCGGTAACAAAGCAGCAATTTTAGTTTGAAGTTGCGCGAAAAAATCGACAAATTTCAAAAAATTGAATTGGGCTTGGGCCCAATCTCGCACGCACGTGCGCCCCCTTCATCCCAAACTGAAATAGTCGCGAGTTAAGCTTTATTTCCGCCATTAGCAAGCTTCAAAATCTAAAAAAAAAAAAATACAAATCTAATTACACCCACGCCAATAAATTAAAAACACCCCAAATCTTCTTAAATTCATTCCCCCACCAATTCCCACCACCAAAACTTTAGAAAAAACAAAAAAAAATTTGTGGAATTTGAACTGCCGCGCCACCACCATGCCACCACCACTGTTTGGTTAGTGAGGTTGTGTCAAACTACATTCCCACATTCAAGTTAAACCCCCACATCGTCCCAAATCTTAAAATGGCTCAAAGACGTCGGATTTTGCCGGAGCAAGCGTTTACTGCCGACCACTTCGCGCTGTTTTATGGTGACGAAATGGTTAGTAGAGATTGGAGTAGTTTGTGGTACTCGACAGAGGATTTTTACCATGAAGATTTGGTCCAACAGTTTTATAGGACGAGGGAGTTAGATGGAAATAGGATTTTTGTTAAGGTGGCTGGGCGGAGAAGAGAAGTATCTACTGGGTTGTTAGCTGAGATTTTAGGCATTCCGCTTAGACGCCACCTCGATGCCACACTACGGGATTCCCAATTTACTGGGGTCGAGCCTTTGATGAACGCGACTGTTACGGAAGGGAACTATAATGCGAGCTCGCATTGTGTTCGCCAGTCGTCTCTCAGAACCAACCAGCTGGCTGTAGCTCAGTGGATTGGTAGGAATGTCATGGGGAAGGAGAAAGTCAGTGACATCGGGCTGAACTGCCTTCATATTCTATGGATACTCCAAGAGCAGAAGTACGAGTTCTGTATTTTGGAGTTCTTGGGTAATATGATTAGGGGAGTTGGGAAGAGTATTGCACCTCTCCTTGTTTTGATAACCAAGATCATGATGACCTTAAGAGCGACTCCGACTTCTGATAGGATTTGCTTGAAGGAGCACCAAAATCCTCATATTTATACGGAATATATCTAGAGAGTTTGGAGGTTGCCTGAAGAGAGGGTAGTCGAGGAGGATGACTCGGAGGACATGACATGTTTTGATGTCGATGCCTTGGAGAGGTGTAGGTCGGATGCAGAACGCATGGCTGTGATTCATTGTGGCATGCATTCTCTCAATACTATTTGTGAAGACCTCCGAACTCGGTAGGCTACCATGCATTATAACTTTGAGACTTGTGCCCAGCGCGAGGATGAGCGGTGGGAACAGATGAGGGCAAAGATGGAAGCTCAGCGCAAGTTACGAGATGATATGCTGGCACGCTTTCCACCCTAGGGGGGTGCTTCTTTTGAGGAGCAGTCTGTGAGGCACGAGCGTCGCCGCCGCAGGACTGATGGCTCTGGCCCATCAGGAGCTCAGGAGGCATCACCTTCCCATGTCCCTTCCACTACCAGTAGCGAGTGGTTTAGGAATATTATGAGTTGATGTTGTTTTGTATTTGCTTTTTATTTTAGATCGGATGTTAATTTATGAATTTCATATTTAATTTTGAATTTGATTGTTAAATGTTATTTGAATTTCCGTTTTAATATAATCCGGTTCTTTTTAAATTGTGCATTGTTTTTATCATTAATCCCACCTTCCCGAATTGTTTGGGAGTTGTATTATGTATTCTAGCATAATTTTTATATGATCCTCCTGTTTAGAATTTGTGTTGGAGTGAGGGTTGAGAATATTGCCGATATGGGCATCACTATGAATAGATATTGTGATAGGATGAAATCTCGATGAATTAGGTAGTATCTATCCTAAATTTAACCTAAAAGGTATTAGGTTTGTTTTGGAATAGAGAATATGGGTTGTTTCCATTTTCGGGTTTGGAAATTTTTTGTTTTCGACAAATTGCCTTAAAACTTTTTGGTAACTTCCCGATTCGTTTTAGCAACTTAAAACCTATAAAAACTTCATTCATTCTACACTCACAACCCACACTACACCTCACTTTCATCTCTCACCTTTCACTCCCATGATTCCCATCTTTTTATCCATTTTAGCACCATCAGTACCTCGGAGCGTGCCTACGCTCCAGAGGAGCGCGACTTGCGCCCTAGGCACCTTCTGATAGAATTTCATTAGAGCGCGACCTGCACCCTACCAAGCCCTGAGCTGAGCGCGACCTGTGCCCATAACACTGGAATTCCAGTTTTCATCCCGAAATAAGTGACCAGCCCATCCCTGCACAAAGTGAAGCGACCAAGGCCCAAGTGCCCGAACTTCGAAAATCGCCAAAAGGCGCACCCCCCCCTATCTATCTAGGCTTAGGTGGAGCGCACCCTGCGCCCAGAACCCTGTAGGCAAGAAAAACTCCAATTTTTTGTGGGTTGTTCCAGGATCCTTTGCAGCTATTCTAGGGAGTTTATTGGGGATGAAATTCCCTCGTATCATACCGGAACAGTCTTTCGAAAACTTGTTCCAAAGTGACACCTATGGTGCGTGGTTTCGCAAAGTGATCATTCTAGAAAGATGGGAGCCACTATTGGTAAGTCTTGATGAACTTTATTCTCCCACACTTACATTTTATTTTTATGATAATTGTAAGTTCTTTGATAGACCAGATGGAGAACAAGTGTTCTCCATCACCATCGGGGATGAACCAATGGAAATTACCAAGTTCTTGTTAGCCTTTGCTCTCGGACTTGCTATGCCCGCTGAAATACAAGACTCATGGGCCTATTTGGTAGATAATATGTACCTTTATAACTATGAGGATTTGAATGAGCATTATGGGGAAGGAATCTTTAGGATAGAGGACCAAGGGGAATAAACGTCATACCTTGGTAGCTTTGTCCATGAGCGATGGACACGTTGATGTTTTTATAATGCTAAACATATTAGGGGAGTGGCATTTTTCTTCTACGAATGACGCCACTTGCGACGTTTTCCTTGCTCTAGTTGAGGGACGTCTACTATATGACCTTCCCAAGACATTAATGTCTAGTTTAGCACGAGCCAGAACATGAGGCATAAGTATCTTCTTATGCCTATTTTAGTTTGCCGCATTATGTTATGTTTCTTCCTGTTTTTGTGCCCGTTACACGGATCGGGTAGGGGTCGACACTGTGAGACCCACCAATTGTATTATTCGATCATTCGTGTGATGACTTGGTAGGAGGATACAACCTCATCAGGTTGTGCCTTACACCCCATCCGACCAAGTGGCGCTTGACAGGTTAGCTATAATAGGCGATAAGTGGCGTGAAGCTTGGCAAATTACCATGGCGTGGCAGGATGTGAAGGAAACAATAGTTTATTTCTGAGTCATTGTAGTATAGATGAAGTTTGTGAGTACCTTCACTAGAAAACTCTCACGAGGCTATAACTCGTCCACTAGGGAATTCCTAGTGGTTTAAGGCCTTGTTGCATATGGTCAATGCAATCACACTCGGCGAAACGAGATTAGTTGGAACTCCATTTTTGGTCACTTATGCTAGTTTCTCATATTTGCTTGAGGACAAGCAAAATGCTATTTGGGGGTGGTTTGATAAGATCCCAAAACTGTAATTTTAATCCCTTAATAATAATGCTTTTAGACCAATTATGCGAGTAATAAATAAGAGTTAATGCTAATTATGTACTTTTATGTATTTCAGGCAAGTAACTCAATTATGTACAGAAATGTACCACTTTAGCGATATAAAGGAGAAAAGGGTTGGTTGCTAAGAAGTTCTAGGATTAAAGGCCAAGACGGGCAGAAACAGCACACAAAAGTCAGCAGAACTTCCGAAGATTGTATCTTTGGACTCATGCCTTAGAATTCGGCGTACCTTATGTCAAAATGACCGGATCGGAAAGAGATTTCAAATGGTCCAAATCTTGACCCAATCAGAGGAGCAAAAGTAGATGAAAAGCCTGTTGAAGTCGAAGGCAGCTGAAAAGGGCCCTGTGGACTGAAGAAATTGGGCTTTGGGCTTGTTTTTTCGGCCCAAAACATGGACCCTCTGCTCATGCACGAAAATGTGGATCTGGTTTCCTCCATTTCCACACACAAGACTTAGCTCTTAAGTAGGAATTAGCTTAGGTTAGAAGGTAGCCTATAGAGTAGCCATTAAAACCTTAGTTCTAAATCTAGTTTTGAGAATTTTAATTAGTTTATTAATTAGTTTTCATTCCTTGTTTTAGATTAAGTATTGAATCATTGTTTATCATTCATTAGATAAATAAAATAGTTAGTTCTTGTTAAATTCAATTTTGTTATTTATTGAATTACTTAGATCTAAATTCAGTTATTAGTTGTTATTCAATTCTTAGTTGTTAATTTAGATTTCAGTTATTGTTTAGTTAAATTCAATAAAGGTAGAATTTTTATATTATGTCTTATTCAATTTCGTTTGGAAATGATAGTTTGATGAATCGAGGCTAAACCTCCATTAGAAGGGTGTGATGAAGCCTTTATGAAAACTTGATTTTGTTAGCTTAGAATCATTGTAAGAGTCTATTCCACTCTAGAAGGATGTTGATTCATCATGAGAATGGGTGGACGTCCTCACATGCTAGTTATGAATTGGTAGAGATGCCATGTATAATTAGGGATTAGAACAACCAATTCTTACCGTAAGAACGTAAGAATTGGATTACAACAATCTATGCTAGTTTCTTAAGTTGGATTCAAGGTGGATTCAATTCCCCCCTAATTCTTATTCTAGATTCAAACCTTAGTATTCTGTAGCATTTCGTAGTATAATTCGTAATTCTCTCATTGACTTTGGTAGGATTGATAGTCGTAGGAAACTTGAATGCTAAAGAACTAGGAGTGGAACGAATCTTCTATTCCAACTTTACTTCAATAGTATTGAGAGTAGAAATCTTTGATAAGTCTAGTATAAGTACAATTTGTAGTTTTACTTTCGTTTAGAGTTTCATCACTTTATTCATTAGTAAAACTATCATTTTTTTACGATTATCACCAACCACCTTGCTCACTCCCCTCCCTAAAAAATACAGTGGGTGAGATTGGTGGCACACCATCTGGTGAAGTAGTGATCTTCTCCCTCGACACATATAGTTCCTAAAACCCAGTTTCACACCCACTGTTACATTCAACAGAGCATAGTATCTATTTGACACGCACTCATTTTGTGTGTATGAGATGATATATGGAATGTGTTGATGGATGATGGATGATGGTCGTTGAACAAAACAGAAGCGTATCAAAACCTAATTATCCCTCAATGAGTAAAGGATGAGTAGGGTATCGTTCCACTTTTAAGTGTATGTTATATGAAGGACAGGACTGGAAAGGGGGTTTGAGAGATTAAAAACTATGATTATAGATATTGTGAATTGCTTAACTAAACTAAACTAAACTATTGAGAATTTATACGAGAGGGAATTTAAGAGATTAGAATCCACCGATACTTTTGATTTGTGACTTTCTGCTTCATGGTTGTTCTCACAAGTAGACTACAATTAGGTAATCGAGCAGGTGCCGATGCCCTCTTGGACGACACATTGTTAACGAATAACTCTACTTAAAATTGTTCCTATGTTTATGCTATTAATATCTTCTTTCCTTTTATGTAAGCTCGGGTAGCCATTCAATGTATTGCCGAGAGCAACATCAAGGAGTTCTTTTAAATAGGGCGGCCATTTAATGAATCACCACTTAAGGCAAACACAAAGAATACTTCCCCTAGGCAGCCACTCCCTGAGCTACCCCTTCTAGGGAAACATAAAGAATACTTCCCTAACTTTAAAAAACTACACTACTAGAAGAAAAGTAAAGAACACTAGCATAATATTAATATTGCAAAACATAAACCCTATTATATACTTCCATCCTCTGGTGTGGGCAATAGATCTAATAACTAAAAATATAAATAACTAACCTAATTGGAGAACACCATGAACTAGAAGAATCATCAAACCCTAAACACCGGCTTCATCTTCTCCCTTAAAGGAAAAGATTAGCCTTCCAACACGAAGAATGAGAAGAAGAAGAGTCGAAGAACATATGACTAGAAAGACTAATTTATTAAGACTTGACTAGTTAAAACCAAATTTTTTATTATTAATCTCTCTCTAGCTCAAGTTCTGGAGACAAGAATGTAAGTGAATTGGCGAGTTTCATGAGGCACTTAGGTCCTCTATTTATAGTGGTTACAATGAGTTCTAGAAACATCCCAAACCGTGACTTGTTTCCTATTATAAATCAACTTTTTTCAGAGTCCAACTTTGTTTCCAAAACTGTAAATTAGGTGGGCTAGCTATAATGTCGGTTCATGTGTCTGGACGCATGGGGCTTGCATCCCAGATGCAAGAGTAGTGTCTAGACGCACGGGCCTTGCGTCCCAGACGCAAGAGTCTGTTTTTCCTCTTTTGCTCCATCCTTTTTTCCTCTTTTGCGGGCTTTGGTCCAAGCAACGAATCTTTTTTCTTTGGGCTTCCAAATAGGCTTTAAAACAGGTCCAATTTACATCTTTTAGAGCTTTAATTCCTAGGCCTTTTCCATGATTGTCCACGAGCTTCCCATGTGATCCTTAATGCTCTGAATTGCTCCGTTTTACTTTTTTTTTCTCTAATATTCTAAAAAACTTTCTTTTTGACCAGTAGAATCATAAAACACAACTTACGAGCAATGTTAGTCCACTAAGATGGCTAAACAAGAGGTATAATCTAGGGTTTAAATGCACTTTTTGAGCACTTATCACAACCCCCAACTAGCCTTTTGCTAGTCTCTTAGCAAATAAGAGAAAAAAAGATAAGTGATCAAAATCACATCCTAATAACAAAAATAAAATCCTAACTCACTTTTGTAGGCATTGCGATTGCATTTACCATATGCAACAAGGCTTTAAACCTTTAAGTTCCCCAAAAAGGACGAGTTATAGTCTCGTAATGGTTGTCAGGTGATATACGCACAAAATCAATCAATAGCATGTTCAAGAATGATAGTATTTTTCAGAGAGAAAAATTCCTTACCCACTTAGTGCTTACTCCAATAAATGGTCTCCATTGTTAACTACATTGCTGCAAAAACTCATAGATTATGATGGGAGATAGTAAAAATTGACAAAATTCTCAATCAAGGCTTATGTGTGTACTCAGTCAAACTCCTATACTCTCATATCCAAGAAATGGAATCCCTAGTTTACCATAGGCAGATAATCTCGACTTTCAATCTTCACTAGTCATACTCTCATAAAAGAATCTCTTAGAAGATGGTCTACTTTTTTACCTCATGTATGTGGGGAAAAGAATAATGAATACGAACATCCCACATACTACCTTGAAAAATGGAATTCTAAATGAAAGTAGTCTCATGGAAAGAATGTCAATCACGTATGAAGTGTTGGGTCCTTCACTTTAGCATCCTCTCACCTATTCAAGACTTCGTACCATAGTGTAATGATAAGTCATGGGTTATAACTTGGCTTGGGTATTGGTCTATGAAGGAAAGGTAAAAATGATTCAAAGGTTGATTCTGAAAACACTAAGGGTTTTACTTCTTTCTTTGGAAAATTTCTTCAAATTCTGTATTATAGAGAAAATTCTTCCTTTGTCTTAGCTTTTCCATCCATTCTGTTCAACTTTTTTTTTCTTTAGCTCAGTGGTATATCCTTGATTAGTACTGGATATGTTTGTTTTCCACTAGCTTCTTTCACTTAGAACAGAATGATGGTCTTCATTGTATCTCTCTAATATTTTCCTTGTAATCTTCTTTTTGTGCTCTTTCTTCCTCCTTGTGCCCCTCGTATTCTCAGAAACATATGGGTATGGTTGATAAAGATTTTGGCTATACTCCTTGTCTGGAGTTGGGTAAAGGGTTTTATGAACGAAAATGGCTTATTATAAGGCTCAAAAGGGTTTAACATGATAGTCCTACTAGGTGGGATAAAGGATGAATGGTGATAAGAGCCCAAAACTGTAGTTTTAACCCCTTAACAATCGTACTTTTAGACCAATTATGTGAATAATAAGTAAGAGTTAATATTGATTACGTGTTTTTATGCATTTCAGGCTTCAAAGTCCATTATGTGCAGAAATGTGCCACTTTAGCGAGATAAAGGAGCAAAGGTCAGTTGCTAAGGAGTTCTGTGATTAAAGGCCGATTTTCAAGAAGACAAAGCCTTTGTAAAGCCCGGTCAAAAGCTAAAAAGTCAAAGTCCACGCGGGCGAAAACAATTACAAAAATCAGTGAGAACTTCCGAAGACCATATCTTTGGACTCAGACCTCGGAATTGGGCCTACCTTATGTCAAAACGACCGGCTCAAAAAGAGATTTCCAATGGTCCAAGCCTTAGCCCAATCAGAGGAGCAGAAGTGGACGAAACATCTATCAAAGCCAACTACAGCTGAAGAGCCCATTTTGGACTAAAGAAATTGGGTTTTGGGCCCAATTTTCCGGCCGAAAACATGGCTCCAAGCCCATGCACAATTTTTGGATCTGAAAGTATAAAAACAAAAGCTTGACTCTTTGTTAAGGGCAGTTAGGTTAGGAAGCTAATGTTAATGGAGTTTAAGGTTAGAAAAAGATAGATCTAGATTAGTTTTTAGATCTAGATCTAGTTTTTTTACATTCATTCAATTAGTTAGTTTAGAATCATATTTTAGTTTTTAGAATAAAGTATTAGTTCTTCATTTCAATTTAGATTATTGCTTAAATTCTTATTTAGATTTAGTTGTCTTAAATTCATAATTAGTTATTCACAATCTTAGTTCTAAATTAGTTTTAATTTTAGTTTAATTTAATTATGTCTTATTGTTATTATTGTTCTTGTGTTGGGAATGGTAGTATAAAAATTTCACATCAAATCATTACTCTCACCATTGTTCCTTTTGGTTTGATTAATTGAATTTTTTTAAGTCTTGAGAGTTAAGAGTGGAACGAATCCTTACTCATTATATTGCATGATTATGTTTTGAGAGTAAGAAGAATTTATTTAAACGTAAGAACGGTAGGATTACGTATTAGTGTTGTTAACATTAATATTTAGGATTTTACTATTTTTACGGTTATCAAATGGCGCCGCTGCCATCTTAATATCGTTCTAGACAAGAATTCAATTGCTTGAATCCAAGGGGCAATCCCCCATTCTATACCCACCCACCCTTTTAATTTTTCATTCTTATTTCTTGAATTTTCGGAACTATTCATTGTTTTAGGCATAGGGGCTACGGATTCACAGAGAAAAACACTAGGGTGAAGGTATTTTTAAATTTTTGAAAATTCTGAAAATTTTCAGACATAATAAATAATATGTTGTTGATTTACTGGAATATTTTCAGATTTTTCAAAGTTGTTTTACCTTGTGAAAAAAATACGATCTTTACAGTGCTGCATTTCAGTTTTCACACCGTATGTTCTTGAAAACAGACGAGTAAGGTTACTTAGGGAGTTCTAAAAATTCTATAATTTTTATACGAATATCTATCCTAAGTCAGAAGTTTGTAGTAAAAATTTGATGAGTTTTTGATTTGTTTTGACCACCTAAATAGTAGAGTGTTTCCAGTGTGTTTCTGCAGTGTTGCAAACACTTAATATCTGGAACACCAGCCAATAAGGAGAGGTTGTAGAACTCCAATTTCTCTAAAATTTTTACAGGAACAAGTAGGATCTGTCAGGAGTCTCCAGTAAAAATTTGGCAATTTTTAGCTTTGTTTTGATGGGTTAACCATTCGGTTGTTTGTATTGTGTCTGAAAACTGTTTCGCAAACTTTTCAGGGCAGTAGAGGGACTTTCATAGCTCCGATTGATCTGAAAATTTACAGACTACTTAATAGATGTCTTAGCAAATTAATGTAAAAATTTAAAATTTTTTGGAGTACGATAAAAGGCCTAAAACTCGAAAACTCTGAAGCGCGACTCACGCCTAAACCGAGCGCGACCGCGCCCAAAACACTGGACATCTGAAATTCCCGAGCCACGACCACGCCTAAGCAAAGCACCTGCGCTCAAAACACTGGAAGCTGAAAACCCGCGCCCAAACCGAAAGCGACCGAGCTCAAACACTGGACATTCACAAAACCACGAGGCGACTCACATAGCAAGGAGAACGCACCAGCGCCCTCGAAGGAAAATTTAAGCGTGAAATGACCCAATTTTCACAAGTTAGTTCAAATTTCTATTTCTTCAAGTTATTCAGTGTTTTTAACTTGTTAAATACACTAAGATTGCGTATACAAGACGCTATTCAAACGCGTAAAAGGAGGCATTCATTACTCCTTCCACTCCACTCGCCTCTTACGTCGGGAGGAGTTTTAATTCTAGTATAATCGGGCTTGTTTTTCGTAGAAATAAATACAACATGCCTATCTAGAATTTCACACACTACACTTGCATCAATGGCTAAAGAACAAGAGACTACTCTCTCTAATTTTTATAAAGCCCTAAACGATGGCTCTAAGTCGTGCATCGTTATTGCAGACCTAGTGGGGGATTTTCGAATCCCCCCTAATATATTTAACTTGTTACCGATTTTTCATGGTTTAGACCATGAGAAGCCTTACCAGCACATGCGTAGGATAGATCAAGTTCTCACTACATTCCATCATCCTAGCGTAAGTCCAGATCAAGTTAAACTTAGGGTGTTTCCTTTCACCCTAGCTGACAAGGCGGCGTCTTGGTTAACTGCCTAGACGCCAAACTCTGTGGACTCATGGGCTCAACTTGTTCAATTTTTCATGGAACAATTTTACCCACCACTAAAGATAGATGAAATGCTTCACAAGATTCATTTCTTCAGTTAGAATCCTCATGAATCCTTTTCAGAGGCCTAGAATCGTTTCACTGATCTTCTCATTGAATGCCCGCATCATAATCTTGCGAAAGACACGCTTGTTCGTGCTTTCTTCAAGGGGCTTTCACATTATCATAAGGAGGTTCTAGATATCATGACTGGGGGTAGTTTTCTTAGTAAAGGAGCCTTGGAGGCTTATAAATTCTTAGAAAATCAATCTAAGAAGAACAACAATTGGGGAGGTAAGGATTCCTCCCGCTCCTTTCCTTCTTCTCTTGAGGTTAAACATGATCCCGAGCTTAAAACTCTTATCGATGCCCTCACTAAAAAGGTAGATGCCATCTCTGTTCAACAACAACCCACTCCAATCATGAACATTAACTCTATTTGTTGTAATGTCTGTTGTAGTCTTGAGCATTCCGACTTCTATTGTCCTCTTGTCTATGCACAAACACCACCACAACCATCACACACTTCAACCAATTAACTTCAACATCAAGGACAAGGGAACTTAGGTGACCGAAATAGAGGTTTAGTACCCATTACCCGAACTATCAACATCAAGACATGAACGCTCAACAAGCTTTAATTCCAATACAACCATTTACTACCAAACAAAGTAGTAGTGACCTTGTTGGAGAAACAAAATCAAATTATGCAACAAAACTCCAACTTGATGAAAGATCAGCATGATCAAAACTCTAATATGATGAAACAAACGATGCAAATGATGCAGTCTTTGTGCCAAAAGGTTATTGACATGTCTTCTAACCAAAATAATAACCAAACCGGCGTGTTTCCAGGTCAAGCGAAGGCCTAATCCTAAGTCAACAAACACCCCTTTTGAAATAAAAAGATTTACTTGTAATGGTAATATAAACCAAGGGGACCTACAGACAGTCACTACCCTTCGTTCAGAGCGAGTAGTTGATAACCAAGTGACTATGCCTAAAGATTACCCGCAAACTAAAAATGATACCATACCAAATACTATAATAGAAACTGAAGACCCTACAACTGTAGAAGTACCAGTTAAACCACAACCAAAAGGGCAAACATTACAAGACCCAATAATAGAAAGTGAAGACCCTACACCTGTAGAGGTTCCAATATGGATACCTAGATGGAAAACGGATAGAGATAAAGCAAAGACTAATAATACTTTTATCCCTTCTGTTAAAAATAGCGATAAAGCACCATATCCCCAAAGACTAGTTGTGTTTAAAAAAAAAAGGATCGAGAATTTTGATGAGATTAGGGAAGTGTTTAAAAATTTGACTATAAACCTACCTTTTCTAGAAGCTATAAAAGTCTACTGGACACGCTAAGTTTCTAAAAGTTGTGCACCAAGAAGAGGAAAACCAACATACCCCACGAAACATTCTTAATGAACAATATCCTCTTTATCTCAACATAACGGAATTGTTAAGTACAAGGACCACCGGTCGTCCTCTTTGTACAATGCACCTTAGGTGATACCTTCATAACAACTGCTTTATTAGACACGGGGCGAGTGTTAAATTACTCCCTTTTTATTTATATAAATAACTAGGTCTAACAAAACTTCAACCAACCAAAATGACTTTGCGGTTAGCCGATCGTTCTATTAAGTATCCCAAGGGTGTAGTTGAAAATATTCTCGTTAAAGTTCAGGATTTTTACTATCCAGCCGACTTTGTTATTCTTGACACAAAATTTGTTCTTAATTCATTTCCATCATCTTTAGGCGTCCTTTTCTTGGCAACCGCCAATGCCCAAATCAATTGTCGGGATGGCTCAATGACTCTTTATTTTGGAAATCTTTCTGTAGAAGTTAACATGTTTAGACAAAAATAGGGACAACTAGGTTTGCCTGTAGAAGGGGAAGTGAAGTACATTGAGAGTTTTGTACCTCACATTAGTGCGGCTGACACTTTAGTCCCCACACTAGTAGATACCCTTCTTATGGAAGAAGACAAGGATCACAATTTCTACTCCCTAGACGTAGATAACATCAAGGAGGATTTCCTTCGACACTTTTGCAATCCTTCTTTGCCGCCTCGCGAGGTCTCTCCTATTGACATCCATTCATCTCTTGACGCCATGACGGAAGAAGAATTTTTCGCCCTCTATCCCAGTAATTCTTCTTACCCACCTATTGAGGAATGTCTTGCATATCTCAAGGCCTTTGATGATATAGACCTAAGAACACTAGTTGAACACCATTCACCCACCTCACATCCTCATGTCACTCATTCACCTTCCATCACGAATGTTCCTCGCCCTCTACCTTTTCAAAGAACCATTGAGTTTGTACTTGACCTTGGTGTTTCTCCCATGCTTCATAACTATCTAAAACCAACTGGTGAAGAAGTAACACCCAAGGACAAGCCCCCTGACACTTTTTCATTTTTTTTCATTTTTTCCATTTTTTCCTTCTCAAAATTATCCACATCCTACGTATCTTCCACAACCATCAATTTTCTCACGTTCATTTACTTGGCATCCCCTTCGTAGGAGGACAAAGAAGAAACTGTATGCTCGATTAGGTTTTAGATCTATAAGGCTTTGCTCTCATTCCACTAAGCTACGTCATAGGAAATCTTGGTGCTTAATTACGTTTTGATGGTGCATTCCATGTTAATTATTTGTGGAAAGACCCACAACTTTTTGATTGTTGATATATGGTAAACTGCATTTTAATACATATATATTAGTAAGTCTAGGGAATCGACTTTAAAATACCCAAGTTTTAAGTACAATACCAACTTTCGGAGTATAGGCCAAACAAAATTTTCAAACTTAAAAAGAGTTTTCCAATTTTGTTTGGGGGTGGCGTATTTTGGTATTCATTTTAAATCATGTTGCCACCCTAATCCTGTCATGTTTACTTCAGTATAGTTTGTGTTACTTAGTACGTACCAGTTTAATTGTGCTTCATATTATCATATCATCTTTACAATATTTCTGTTATAGGTACTGCCAATTTTTGCCACGTTTCTATAGTAAATTCTTTCCTTATCTCTTTACACTTTGAGGACAAAGCGTTCGATTGTTTGGGGGTGGGATAGAAACATTTGCAAAAATTAGACACTTTTAGGATGTAAATTACGCACTTTTATTTATAAAATGTTAAAATTATAAAAATTAGTTAGTTACATAATTTAATTGTGCTATTGAATTGTTTCATGAACCCCTTCTCCCAAATTGTTTGGGGTGGTATAGAAACATGATGTAAATGTTAAGCACATATTAGGTTGTATATTATGTATTATTTGTCTTAAAAAATAAAAATAAAAATAAAAATAAAAAGTTTATGCTATACACTTAGGAATATTGGTATTGTTTCTTTCTCTATGCTCTTAATAATCTAGAAGTCTCACGTAGCTTTTGCATTAGAATAGTTTTTAGAAACTTAGGTTAATATGTAGGTAATAATCTTTACATCTATCTATAAATATATTACATGAGTATCTATGATTGTTTGGCAATAAGTTTAAAATCTAGGCTAGAGTACTTATTCTACAAATCCTGTGAGAATATAGCCTAAAGTCTTATATGAGTGAAACATTTGAGAAATGACACACGGGAGAAGTATATTCCGAATAGAGAAATCACACGTCCACTTGCTTGACCACTATACCATGTCCTAAGAGAGAATTTAGGCCCTTTTTGGATCGATATAGCTAGAAATTCCGACCTAAGTATATTTTCCGCTAGTCGCCCCATTGAGCCTTTCATTAGCCCTTTCATAAACCACAAATCCTTTACCCTGTTATAAAACAAAAAAAAATAAAAAAATTCAACCTACCCAATTTAGATAAGTCTGAGAATAGGATGAGTGAAGAAAAGAGAAGAGAAAAACACATTAAACAGAAAATTAGTTAGTTGCTTCAGAAAAGAAAAAGAAAAGAAGTTTCCATCCAAAGAAAAGAAAAGAAAAAGAAAAATAGAAATAAAATAAAAACTCCAAAAATAGAATAAAAGGAGTCAAAAGCCAAAGAAAAAGAAAAAAAAAATGGCTAAGGATGGAAACAAAGTGTAGAAGCAAAAGTAAATAACAAGGTTTTCTCTAGTTACATAATATGAAGACTCTATTATCTCAGACTTATCCCTTTTGAATATCCATTTCCTTCCTTCTTAAACCATCTCCTAATCCCTGCAACACCTAATAAAGACCTCTAGCTCAATTAGGAATATGTTAGTGGGATAGTAAGTGGCGATGTGTTTGATCAACTTCGCTTCCTTGTGTGTCATTGAGATTGTAAGGTAAAGTATGCCCACTACACCTGGAGTAGCAAAACTTGAGTGGAAAAATCGAGAGTGATTTTTGTCTTGACTTTTATGTGAGAACCTACTTAAGGGCGCTTATTCCAAAGTTTCAAAACGGACCATTCTTGCATTTCATAGCATTACTCATTGTATATATGTTTATTATTAAGTAGATGATTGACTATTATGCATATATTAGCTTAGGTTTCGACATGATTATTCTATATTCATTGCTAGTAAGATGTATAGATAATTGAGACATAAATAAGGAAACAATAGTTTTATTTCTTAGTCGTTGTAGTATAGATGAAGTTTGTGAGTACCTTCACTGGAAAACTCTCATGAGGCTATAACTCGTCCACTAGGGAATTCCTAGTGGTTTAAGGCCTTTGTTGCATATGGTCAATGCAATCGCTTTCAAATAAACGAGAGTAGATAGAACCCCATTTTTGGTCAGTTATTCTAATTTCTCATCTTTGCTTGAGGACAAGCAAAATGCTGTTTGGGGGTGGTTTGATAAGAGCCCAAAACTGTAGTTTTAACCCCTTAACAATTGTACTTTTAAGACTAATTATGTGAATAATAAGTAAGAGTTAATATTGATTACATGTTTTTATGCATTTCGGGCTTCAAAGTCCATTATGTGCAGAAATGTGCCACTTTAGCGAGATAAAGGAGCAAAGGTCAGTTGCTAAGGAGTTCTATGATTAAAGGCCAATTTTCAAGAAGACAAAGCCTTTGTAAAGCCCGGTCAAAAGCTGAAAAGTCAAAGTCCACGCGGGCAGAAATAGTGCACAAAGTCAGCAGAACTTCCGAAGACCATATCTTTGGACTCAGACCTCGGAATTGGGCCTACCTTATGTCAAAACGACCGGCTCGAAAAGAGATTTCCAATTGTCTAAGCCTTGGCCCAATCAGAGGAGCAGAAGTGGATGAAACATCTGTCGAAGCCAACTACAGCTGAAGAGCCCATTTTGGACTAAAGAAATTGGGTTTTGGGCCCGATTTTCCGGCCCAAAACATGGCTCCAAGCCCATGCGTGATTTTTGGATCTGAAAGTATAAAAACAAAAGCTTGACTCTTTGTTAAGGGCAGTTAGGTTAGGAAGCTAATGTTAATGGAGTTTAGGGTTAGAAAAAGATAGATCTAGATTAGTTTTTAGATCTAGATCTTGTTTTTTTACATTCATTCAATTAGTTAGTTTAGAATCATATTTTAGTTTTTAGAATAAAGTATTAGTTCTTTATTTCAATTTAGATTATTGCTTAAATTCTTATTTAGATTTAGTTGTCTTAAATTCATAATTAGTTATTCACAATCTTAATTCTAAATTAGTTTTAATTTCAGTTTAATTTAATTATGTCTTATTGTTATTATTGTTCTTGTGTTGGGAATGGTAGTATAGAAATTTCACATCAAATAATTACTCTCACCATTGTTCCTTTTGGTTTGATTAATTGAATTTTTTTAAGTCTTAAGAGTTAAGAGTGGACTGAATCCTTACTCATTATATTGCATGATTATGTTTTGAGAGTAAGAAGAATTGATTTAAACGTAAGAACGGTAGGATTACGTATTAGTGTTGTTAACATTAATATTTAGGATTTTACTATTTTTACAGTTATCAAATGGGTTCACTACTTAGCTTATCAGTATGATACTTTGTTTCAAATAAACTCCAAGACCTAATGGCTATCTCCCCAGTTGATGTCACTTCGTGATTAACCAAATCAACGAATAATGAGGCTATATTACAATGACATAAAGAATTGAAAGATGTTGAGTCACTAAGACTTGGATATTATGTAAGAACTATCCAAAGAATGGGTATAAAGCTCAAGTCTCACGGGCTAAGTCTAAAAAATCTACTTCCAGTTTACTAGGGGTTAAATCTCTTTTCTAGCAAAAATATACAAAACTAACCAAGTACTATGGTGGTGCCTTGATAAAGAATTCTATCAACAAGAACTATGTCTGAGCATAATAAATAGTCTAAGCGGTAATGAAATCAATAATATCAACTATCTATCAAACCCAACACTAAGCAGTATATAATCTATATTCCAGACTCATCATTAAAATTCATTTTTTTCATGCTATTGATTTAGAAACAAAAATATTTATGTTTTTGAAAACTAATTTTTGAAATTCATTTCTCAAGTACACCTTCCCCTACTTATGCATGCATTGACCTCAATGTATAAAGAAGTAAATGAAATGGATGAGAAAAAGGTAGGACATTATCATTGATGCCGAATATCAATATTTTGATTTTTCTCTGTCACATAAAGGTTAAGCTCACAAAATAAAGAAAATCAAATACAATTAGTTCAAATCAAAATTAATCCTCATAATTAACATTAGTCCTCATAATCATGTATCAATATTTTTTTTTAGGTCTTTTTACGTCAAATCTCCAAGACGTGATGTGAGTCTTTTAAAGTCAGATTCTCAAGACTTTTGAGTCCTTTATAGTCAAATCCTCAAGACTACTATTCTCACCCACTAGGTTTCACTTTGTAGGGATTCTTCCGATCTCTCTCAGCAGGTGATTGACAAAAGTATACCTTGTACCAACAATTTTCTCTTAATGGCTATAACCCAGGATAAGTTTCAAAATGGCAATTCCTTACACCAACCTAGCTTACGCACTCTCCTCTTACGCGCAAATGAACTTTTACCAAACCCTACACGAGTAATAGAAATAATCTTCCTTTGAAGGTCAACGGGGAGTAAATCCCACAAACTAACAAGTGGTGAACACTTAGGTTTCCATCTCAAAACTGATCTCTCAACAACATGCTTACTTCCTATAGACATTTTATACTCGGTCTACTAGAGTTATAAGACTTTGACTCTGGCACTTGCCAACTCCTCTCAGTAAAGGATAAAGTTATGAAAATCTGAGGGCCCGGTTATCGGTGGCATTTATACTACTAAGATCCTAAGTAGTCAAGCTTACAACGTTTGGCTTCCTCATGAAAAAAACTTAAACTAGACAGAGTAACAGGTTCAACAAAACATAGAATGTAATCTTGAAGGTGTGTAGGTAACTTACCCCAATTTTCCACTTCAACAATGGTCTCATAAACCGGATCCTTGAGAAAAACGGCCTCCACGTCTCCAGTAGGTAACTCAAAAAAAGGCTTCAGTTAATGAGCGTTGACTTTGAAACGAGTCCTTCTCTTTATGTCTTCTACTTCAATAGCTCCAAAAGGTGTGAGATGTCTTACTACAAACGGTCCCATCTATGTAGATCTTAACTTTCCAGGGAAAATTTCTAGACGAGAGTTATAGACCATAACCTTCTATCCGGTTCAAATTCTCTCTTCGTAATTGCCTCGTCATGTAATGCTTTAGTCTTATCCTTGTAAATCCTTGACTTATCATAAGCATCACTTCTCAATTCCTCTAATTCACTAATCTGAAGCTTTCTCCTTTCTCCTGCTTGATCTAGGATGAAATTCATCTCTTTCACTACCCAATAGGCTTTATGTCCTAACTCAACAGGTAGATGACATACCTTTCCATATACCAAGCGATAGGGTGACATCCCTATGGGTGTTTTGAATGTTGTTCTGTATGCCCATAATGCATCTTGAAGTCTAAGAGACCAGTCTTTCATAGAAGGATTAACTGTCTTCTCCATAATACTCTTGATTTCCCTATTCGAAACATCTGCTTGACCATTAGTCTGAGGATGATATGGTAAACCTAGCTTGTGAATTACTCCATACTTTGCCATAAGATTCCCAAATATACGGTTACAGAAGTGAGAACCGTTATCACTAATGATGGCTCTCGGTGCTCCAAATCTTGGTAGAATGTTCTTCTTCAGAAAGTCCATGATGACTTTATGATCAGCGGTCTTTATAGGAACTGCTTCATTCCACTTTGAAATATAGTCCACAACCAGTAGAATGTAGGTATAACCAGAAGTAGGAAGAAATGGTCCCATGAAATATATACCCCATACATCAAAGATTTCTTAGATAAGGATCGGTTGTTGAGGCCACTCAAACCTTTTCGAGGTCTTACCCAAAAATTGGCATCTCGGACATGCTTTCCAATAAACATTTGCATCTTTAAAAAGAGTAGGCCAATAGAATCCAGCTTGTAATACCTTGTCTGCAGTACGTTGCGGGCCAAAGTGTCATTCTCAAGGCTGATCGTGACAGAATGATATAATGGATTCTTGTTCCGATTCTGGGATGCATCTTCAAATAATGTGATCCGAACACTTCTTGAATAAGTATGGATCATCCCAAAAATAATATCTGGCCTTTGAGTAGAGTAAATCTTTTTCTTGCTTACTCCAATGCAATGGTACCCTGTCAGTTACAAGATAGTTTGCCATGTGGCCGTACCATGGTACTTTTGATATACTAAACAACAATTCATCAAATGAAATTCTTATAAAAGTAGTATCCATCGGATCAATCTAGGCTTGGCATCCTGCTTAGCGAGTAAATGATGCAAGGCAGCATGGTTAGTATAAACTATTACCTTTGAACCTATCAAATATTGACGAAATTTGTCAAGAGAATAGACGACGGCTAAGAGCTCCTTCTCAACGGTAGAATAATTAATCTGAGCTCCATTTAGAGTCTTGCTAGCATAATAGATTGTGTACGACACTTTCTTGTCTCTTTGTCCTAGAATGGCTCCTATAGCATAGTCAGATGCATCACATATGATCTGAAATGGCTGGCTCTAATCTTGTGCACAAATGATTGGTGCTGAAGTGAGTGCTTCCTTCAACTTCATAAAAGCTTCGACATATGAGGCATCAAAATAAAAAACAACATCTTTTCCTAACAGATGTGACAGCGGTTTTGCAATTCTACTGAAATCCTTGATAAATCAACGGTAGAATCCCGCGTGACATAGGAAGGCACGGATATCATTGACAGTTCTCGGCTTGGGTAGATCCTTTATAATATCAATCTTCACTCAATTTACTAGAATTCCTTCCTTTGAAACTTGGTGACCTAGCACTATCCCTTCCTTTACCATGAAGTGACACTTTTTCCAGTTCAGAACTAAGTTGGTATTGGAACAACGTTTAAGGACTAAGGAGAGATGGTGCAGGCAATCCTCAAAAGATGATCCAAAAACTGAAAAATCATCCATAAAAACTTCCATGTATTTCTCTACCATGTCATAAAAAATACTTATCATGCATCGTTGAAAAGTGGCCGGTGTATTACATAGACCAAAAGGTATACGACAGTAGGCGAATGTTCTGAACAAACATGTGAATAATTTAGTAAAATAGGTGTTTTTTTTATTTATTTATTTATTTTTTTGGTTGTTAGGTTTTCCTTTAAACCTTGTTAACTGGTGGGATGGAAAAGGAAACCGACTATTTGTGTTTTGGGAAGGAAGGAGACGCCTGTGCCACGCACGTGCGTGCGATTTGGGCCCAAGCCCAATTCGAATTCTAAACTTTTTTGATATTTTGCGCAATTTCAAATTCAATTTGCCGCTTCGTTACTGGTCCGATTTTGGCGAATGAGTTATGGAAATAATTAGTAGAGAATTTCCAATCCAATAATCCATAAAACACTCAATTCCAACTATGGGTGATGTATAAAAAGGTGGAAAAACGCCTCGAAGTGCGTGTGTGACGTAAGTTTTGCGAACGAAGGAAATCTAAGTTATAGATAACGTCAACCCGAATAAACTACGACTAATGGGCCTAAGCAACACAAATGGAAAGTTCGAGCAATCCGGATGGAAAGACCAACTGCCCACCCCCAAACAAATTTTTAAACACAAAATTTGTTTTAAATGTGGGTCGTTTAAAATCAGATTCCCAAGACTTGTTGGATTGCTATTTCAATGATTTTAGAATTTTTATTTTTTATTTTTTTATTTTTTTATTAGTTTATTATAAGAAAAACGAAAAACAATAAATACATAATTCACCCCATAGAGGAACATGACTCAAAACCCGAGAAAACATGCAAAAGTGGAAAACGTGAATTATGTGAAACGTGGACTTAGGATCCGGTACTTACAGCCACACACTCCATAGGGAGGGCCCGGTTACCTTAAATGGTGCACTTACCACTATATGGAAGTGAAAGGAAGTACACAAAATGACAAAGGTTAGTCCTCATAGACAGGGTCCTGTAAAATGACTTCCTCTACATCAGGGGACAGAAGCTCGTGAAAATGTTTTAACTGTTGGCCATTGACTTGAAAGGTACTGTTGTCCTTGGGATTTCAAGGTGATTGCCTACTTCAATAACCAGAAAAGGACCAGACCAACGGGTTTTTAGTTTCCCTGGGAAAATATGTAGACGGGAGTTGTAAAGCAAGACCTTTTGACCGACCACAAATTCTTTGCGCAAGATTTGCTTATCATGAACACGTTTCATGTTAGCTTTATAATCCTTCACGAGATTGTAAGAATCGCTATGGATTTCCTCAAGCTCATTCAATTGCAACTTGCGTTTGACACCCGCCTCATCAATATTGAAGTTAAGGCTTTTTATAGCCCACAAAGAACGGTGCTCTAATTCAACGGGCAGATGACAAGGTTTTCCAAATACAAGTCTAAAGGGAGACATACCTATAGGAGTTTTGAAAGCCATCCTATACGCCCATAAGGCATCCGATAGACACTTCGACCAATCTTTCCTATCCGGATTTACAGTTGTTTCTAAAATCTTTTTGATTTCCCTATTAGAAACTTCTACTTGTCCGCTAGTTTGTGGATGATAAGGAGTTGCTACCTTGTATGTAACTCCATACTTTTTCACGAGAGATGCAACAACTTTATTGCAAAAATGTGTTCCACCATCACTAATGATGGCTTTAGGAATGCCAAAACGATAGAAAATATACTCCTTAATAAAAAAAAACAACTGTCTTATAGTCATTGCTACGGCAAGCCATGGCCTCTATCCATTTAGACACGTAGTCCATGGCAACTAGAATATAAATGAAACCGTGGGAAACAGGGAAAGGACCCATGATATTAATGCCCCAAACGTTAAAAATTTCTACTATCATGATTGGATTTAGTGGCATCATATTACGCTTCGTGATTCGCCCAAGTTGTTGGCAATGAATACACGTCTTGCAATGCACTTGGGCATCCTTAAAAAGGGTAGGCCAATAAAATCCACATTGAAGAACTTTAGCGGCTGTTTTCATTCCACTAAAATGGCCACCACATTCTTTGTCATCATGAATAATGTGAAACTTCATTATATTCCCAATCGGGAATACAACGACGAATAATCTGATTAAGCACAATACTTAAATGGTAGGGCTCATCCCAAAGTGGTATAATAGCTTAACTCGCCAAGAACTTCTTACGTTCATTTCTTGACCAATTATAAAGAATAACATCAGACGCTAAATAATTTACAATGTCGGCATACCAAGGTGCTGAAAAAAATAGCATACTGATGCTCATCGGGGAAAAGTCCCGGTATGGACTCGAATCACTATCATCGCCGTTTGTAAGTCTAGATAAGTGGTCGGCAAACTACGTTTTTTCGACCCCTCTTTTGTCCTTTATTTCTAATGTGAACTCTTGCGGAGAACAATCCATCGGATTAATCTGCGCTAGCATCCTTCTTTGCAAGAAGGTACCTAAGGTCTGCATGATGGTCCGTGTAAACTAAAGTTTTAGAACCAACCAAATAAAGATTTAAACTTATCTAAAGCATAAATGACAGCTAAGAATTATTTTTCAGTAGTTGTATAATTTCGTTGAGCATCGTTTAAGGTTTTACTAGCATAATAAATAACGGTGGACTTATTATCTAGTTTACGTCCCAAAGACAAAGACCAATTGCATAATCACTAGCATCACACATGAGTTCGAAAGGTTTAGACCAATCGAGAGGTCAGATAATTGGTGCAGAGGTTAGAGGCTGCTTTTAAAGTTTCAAAAGCCCGCTTACGGTTAAAATTAAAATCAAAGATGGCATTCTTTAAAAAGCAGATTAGTTAAAGGCCTAGCTATTTTCGAGAAATCTTTAATAAAGCGCCTATAAAAACCTGCATGGCCTAGAAAGGCTCTAATATCACGGACAGTCCATGGTATAGGTAGAGTCGCTATCTTATCTAGTTTGGCCTTATCTACTTCGATGCCATCACTAGATACAATGTGACCTAGTACTATGCCCTTTTTCACCATGAAATGACACTTTTCCCAATTTAAAACGAGGCTCTTTTCTTCACACCGTGTCAAAACCTTAGACAGGTTAGACAAGCAATCTGTGAAGGAGTCTCCATAGATAGAAAAATCATCCATGAAAACTTCCATAAAGCTCTACCATGTCACTAAATATATGAAGCATACACATTTGGAAGGTACGGGAGCATTACAAAGGCCGAAAGGCATTCGCTTTATAGGCATACGCTCCAAAGGGACATGTGAAGGTAGTCTTTTTCTTGGTCATCAATATCAATAATAATCTGAAAATAGCCAGTAGCCATCCATAAAACAATAAAAGCATGACCAGCTAGACGTTCGAAAGCATCCGATCTATAAAAGGTAAGGGGAAGTGATCCTTTCGTCATAGCATTTAAACGCCTATAATCAATACAGATTCTCCATTTCATAGGACCTTGTGTGAAAACATAGTCACCCTTAGCGTTACGCACCATGGTAACCCCGATTTCTTAGGAACTACATGAATGGGACTTACCCATTCGCTATCGGAGATTGGGTATATGATACCGCGATCGAAAGTAATCGTAAGACTTCTTCCCTAACCACCTCTTTCATGGCAGGGTTCAAGTGACGCTGAGGTTTGCGAGAAGTCTTCTCGTTATCCTCCAAATGGATACGATGAGTGCAAACATTAGGGTCAATTCCTTTAATGTCGGCTAGGGACCAACCAATCGCAGACCGATGTTCCCTAATCACCCTGATTAAACACGTGTCTTCATCCTTAGATAACAGAGAAGATATAATTACCGGATGACTACCATCCGGATCAAGTTGATATATTTTAACTCCGGGGGAAGAGGTTTAAGTACCGGGGTGGAAGGAAAGTCAATAGATGTTTCATCAGGGTCCTCATCTTGCGTAATGAATACTTGTTTAGGTAGCAAGTCTTCATACTCAGTATAAGGAGCAACCGAAGGGTCTACAATTGGTGTGGACTCAAAGATGGTGTTGACTTTCTCTAAGTAGGAGTCATTTATAAAATCTGAAGTTCCAAAAGAAAGGAATTTATACATATGGTTTTCGGGAAACGTGTTTTTAAAATAATCTTGAGCTAAGCTTTCGATCATGCTAACCTCCCCATCTATAGACAATTCTGGTAACTGTTTCATCATTTTAAAAACATTTACCTTAACATAAAGATGGCCAAAAGATAAGGACATCTTACCATCGCGGCAATTTATAAACGCGTTGGCAGTTGCCAAGAAGGGGCGCCCTAAGTGATTGGTATAGAGTCGTTAGCGACTTCCGTATCGAGGATAACAAAATCTGCAGGATAGTAGAAATCCTGAACCTTAACAAGCACATTTTCCACTACACCCTTAGGATACTTTATAGACCTGTCCGCTAACTGCAACGTCATTTTTGTAGGTTGCATTTCTTGTAGACCTATTTGTTTATACAAATAAAATGGGAGTAAGTTAACACTCGCCCCCAGGTCTAATAAAGCAGTCGTCGTGTGGGATTCTCCTAAGGTGCATTTTACACTAGGATGACCAGAGTCCTTGTACTTAACAATTCCATTATTTTCTGATAAAGTTGGGAACTGTTCAGTTAGAAAGGTGTCTTTAGGTATGTTGGTCTTATGCCTAGTAGTGTACAATTCCTTAAGAAACTTAGCGTGGTTAGGTAGCTTTTTAATAGCTTCGAGAAAAGGAAGGTTTATCGTTAGATTTTTGAAAACGTTCCTAATCTCCTCAAAGTTTGTATCCCTAGTTAGCATGGCTAATTTCTGGGGAAATGGTGGTTTCACTCTATATTTAGCGTATGGCTCAACTGGATGTCTAACCTTGGGTATCTGTTTCTTAGGTTGTGGTTTAACTGGTACCTCTACAGTGGTAGGCTCTTCAGTTTCTATTTCGGTATCTAGTTCGATATCCGGTGTAGGGACTACTGGTGGGGTAACTATAGGCATAGTTACTTTGTTATCAACCACTTTACCAGAATAGAGAGTGGTGATGGCATTTAGCTCACCTACGGTTGTAGTTTCCGTACTAGTATTACCGTTTACCTCAAAGTCTGTGTTTGCTGTTTTAGGGTTTGATATCGCTTGGCCCGAAACACGGTTGGGCTTTCTCTTGGGCTAACTTTGTTGTGCCCCCGATTTATGGATTGTAAGATATGTTGGTTTGATTGAGTCATTGATTGGAAAAGTTGTTGGGTAACCTGTATAAAGGCCTCGATACGATCCGGTTGTGTAGGTGTAGTAGTCACAGGTGGTGCGACTAGAACTATCTCACGTTGACTATTTATGGGCGGGTTGTGATAGTTATTATTGTTAACCGGAACGATACCTCTATTGGTATTATAACTATTATAATTACCCTGACCTTGTTTTTGACCTTGTCGTGGTCACGCTTGGTTGTTATAATTATTATAATTCCCCTGACCTTGTCCTTGTCTAGGTGGAGCTTGGTTATAATTATTTGCTTGCCTAACATTTTGGTTATTAAACCCTGGAGGTGTAACTTGTTGATTGTTTCGCCAACTGAAGTTGGGATTTTGTCTCCATGGGGCATTAGGAATAGGATAGCAATTAATGGATCAAACATTATCTTGCTCTGATTGTTGTTGTTCATAGGCGAGAGGACAATAGGAGTCAGGGTGCTCAGGACTCAAATAGAAATTACATGGGTTGGAGTTGACATTCATGACGGGGGATAGGCTTTTGTTGAACGAAATAGTCTCTACCTTTTTAGTTAGAGATTGATTAAATTTTTAAGTTCGGATCGGGTTTCATCTCAAACATACCTGGCCTTAATCTGTTGAAGAAGAACTAGCGAGTGGGGATATCATCACTACCCCCATTATTATTAAGCTTACTTTGATCTTCTAAAAATTTGTAAGCCTCCGAGGCTCCTTTACTTAGGAAACTACCCCCATTCATTATGTCAAGGACTTCTTTATGGTGGTGTAGAAGTCCTTTGAAAAAGGCCCGAACTAAGGTGTCTTTCGCTAGGTTATGATGTTGACACTCTATAAGGAGATCGGTGAAACGATTCCAAGCCTCTGAAAAAGATTCATGAGGATTTTGTCGAAAGAAATGAATCTTGGAAAGCATCTCATCCATCTTTAGGGGTGGTTAAAAATGTTCCATAAACAGCTGAACAAGTTTAGCCCACGAGTCCACAGAATTAGGCGTTTGGGCAATTAACCAAGACACCGCCTTATCGGCTAAGGTGAAGGGAAATACCCTCAGTTTAATTTGTTTCGCACCAACCGTAGGATGGTGGAATGTTGTAAGGACTTGTTCAATCCTACGCATGTGCTGATAAGGTTTTTCATGGTCTAAACCATGAAAAATGGGTAACAAATTAAATATGTTTGGGGGGATTCGAAAATCCCCCACTGGGTCTGCTAGAACGATGCAAGATTTAGGGCTATCGCTCAAGGCTTTGTAAAAGTCGGAGAGAGGAGTCTCTCTTTCTTCAGCCATTATGTCAGGTGTGGTGTGTGGAATAGTAGCTAGAGGTGTAGTGATTGGTATACTAGATAGACGTGTTTGTCGATGTTGACGGTTAATTACGTTCGGTGTTTTTCTCCGACCAGACCTCAATCTCATGCAAGGGTAAGTCTAAATAATACAACACTCCAAACAATATTGATATACTAGTATAAACCTCTAACTAGAGATGCGAGGTGTGGAAGAAAGGAGTACCTGAATGCCTCCTTGCTTCTCTTACGAATAGCGTCTTGTTTACGCGTGCTCAGTGTGTATAACAAGTTAGAACACTGAAAACTTGAAGAAATGGAAAGTTTGAAACAAACCTGAGGAAATCGGGCAATTTCAGCCCGGAGCGTGTGCACTCAGTCTGACTTGGAGTTCGGGTCTTTGGCGCGGTGGTGCTTTCGTTTTGGGCAGAGTGCGCTTTCGGGACTTGTCCGATGTCTAGTGTTTGGCGTAGGTGGCTCTGTTTGAAGGCAAGTCGCTTCCAGGGTTCGAGCGTTTGGGCGAGTGCACTCCGTGTAATTTTTGAGGAACTTTTCTATCTGAAACGGACAACCACAGTATGAATCAAACAAGGGTGGGTGGGTTTAATGGGACTTAAAAATGACTAATTATACTATGAAACCAAAGCTAAAGGGAACTAAGATGGCAGCGGCGCCATTTTATAAACGTAAAAATGATAATAGTTTTACCAATGAATAAAGCTATGAAACTCTAAACGAAAGTAAAACTAAAACTGTTTTGTTACTAGATTTATCAAAGATGTTCTACTCTCAATCAAATTAAGATATAGTGGAGTAGGAAGTTCGTTCCACTTCTAGTTCTTTAGCATGCGATGGTTTCGTGTTAACTAATCAATCATAAGTCTAGTGAGAGATTTACGAGGGGAATTCTATAGTACGAGGTGAATTCAATTAACAAGTTACGAATAATGAAATGAGAGAATGCTAAGGGTTTGAATCTAGAGAAAGAATTAAAGGGAATTGAATCCACCTTAAGTCGACTTAATCCTACTAACAAAGACTAAATTAAGGATCCAAATTGAATGCTTCGTGATATCAAAATAGTAATTCTAATCCCTAATTATACATGACATTTTTACCAATTCATAACTAGCATGTGAGCGATTAAACCCATTCTCATGGTGAATTAATCGTTTCTAGAGTGGAATAATTATCACGACGATTTCTAAGTTTAACAAAGATCAAGCTTCATCAAGGCTTCTTCAACCCCTCTAATGGAGGTTTAGCCTTGATTCATACAACTATCATTTCCCATTGAATTAAAACTAGACATCATATAAAAATTTTATCTTTATGCAATTTGTCTAAACAATAATTGAAATCTTAGGTAATAACTAGGAAATGAATAACAAGTAATAAAGGAATTTAGATCTAAACAATTGTAAATGACAAAATCGAAATGAACAAGAATTTACTAATTTATTTATCTAATCGATGAAGAACAATGATTTAAGAGTTTAATCTAAAACAAGAATTGAATTTAAACTAAACTTAATTAAAAACAATTAAAACTAGATCTAGAATTATCTATAGTTTAGGTCTAATTAGCTACCCTTAACAAAGAGCTAAGCTTTTGTTTTTATATGCTTCAGATCCAAAAATCGTGCATGGACTTGGAGCCATGTTTTGGGCCAGAAAATCGGGCCCAAAACCCAATTCTTTCAGTCCAAAAAGGGCTCTTCAGCTGGATTTGGCTTCAACAGACTTTTCGTCCACTTCTGCTCCTTTGATTTGGCCAAGGCTTGAACCATTGGAAAGCTCTTTCCGAGCCAGTCGTTTTGGCATAAGGTAGGCCCAATTCCGAGGTCTGAGTCCAAAGATATGGTTTTCGGAAGTTCTACTAATTTTGTGCACTGTTTCTGCCCGCGTGGACTTTGACTTTTCATCTTTTGACCGGCTTTACAGAGGCTTTGTCTTCTTAAAAATTGGCCTTTAATCACAGAACTCCTTAGCAACCGACCTTTGCTCCTTTATCTCGCTAAAGTGGCACATTTCTGCACATACTGGACTTTGAAGCCTGAAATGCATAAAAACACGTGATCAGTATTAACTCTTACTTATTATTCACATAATTGGTCTAAAAGTACGATTGTTAAGGGGTTAAAACTACAGTTTTGGGCTCTTATCAGTTGGCATCCTGCTTAGCGAGTAAATGATGCAAGGCAGCATGGTTAGTATAAACTATTACCTTTGAACCTATCAAATATTGACGAAATTTGTCAAGAGAATAGACGAGGGCTAAGAGCTCCTTCTCAACGGTAGAATAATTAATCTGAGCTCCATTTAGAGTCTTGCTAGCATAATAGATTGTGTACGACACTTTCTTGTCTCTTTGTCCCAGAACGGCTCCTATAGCATAGTCAGATGCATCACATATGATCTCAAATGGCTGGCTCTAATCTTGTGCACAAATGATTGGTGCTGAAGTAAGTGCTTCCTTCAACTTCATAAAAGCTTCGACACATGAGGCATCAAAATAAAAAACAACATCTTTTCCTAATAGATGTGACAGTGGTTTTGCAATTCTACTGAAATCCTTGATAAATCAACGGTAGAATCCCACGTGACCTAGGAAGGCACGGATATCTTTGACAGTTCTCGGCTTGGGTAGATCCTTTATAATATCAATCTTCACTCAATCTACTAGAATTCTTTCCTTTGAAACTTGGTGACCTAACACTATCCCTTCCTTTACCATGAAGTGACACTTTTCCCAGTTCAGAACTAAGTTGGTATTGGAACAACGTTTAAGGACTAAGGAGAGATGGTGCAGGCAATCCTCAAAAGATGATCCAAAAACTGAAAAATTATCCATAAAAACTTCCATGTATTTCTCTACCATGTCATAAAAAATACTTATCATGCATCGCTGAAAAGTGGCCGGTGCATTACATAGACCAAAAGGTATACGACAGTAGGCGAATGTTCTGAACGAACATGTGAATGTGGTCTTCTATTGTTCCTCAATGTGAATATGGATCTGAAAATATCTTGAGTAACCATCAAGAAAGTAGTAATAAGCTTGTCCAGCTAATCTTTCTAACATCTGATCGATGGAAGGCAATGGAAAATGATATTTCCTTGATGCGCTATTTAGCGTCCTATAATCGATGCAAACTCTCCATCCAGTCTAAATCCTGGTTGGAATCAACTCATTGTTTTCATTCTCGATCACTGTAGTTCCGGACTTCTTCGGCATAACTTGAACTGGACTAACCCATTGACTATCAGAAATAGGGTAGATAATGCTGGCGTTAAGGAGTTTGACGACCTCTTCTCTAACTACTTCCTTCATCTTCGGATTAAGCCTCCTCTGTGGTTGCTTAAAAGTCTTGGAATCCTATTCCAAATAAATTCTATGTTGAACTATCTAGGGCTGATCCCCTTGATATCATCAGTTGTCTAACCTATTGCTGTCTTATATTCCTTTAAAAGTGCTACTAACCTAGATTCTTGCTCCTAAGTCAAATCTGATGCAATGACTACTGGGTAGGTTCCCAAATCTCCCAAGAAAACATACTTGAGTGTAGACGGCAAAGGCTTCAATTGTAGCTTAGGCGGCTCCTTTTTAAGCTCTTTAGATGGTCTATCAGGCATAGGCAATTCAAACATTGCTTTGAACTCGCTGTCATCCATGACAGGTGATGAATCTAAAATTGCATTGATTGCCTAGACACTAAGTTCCTCACAGTCTGAGTCTGTCAGAGCTTTTAATAACTCATCAGTAGGATATGAATGAGTAAGATAATCTTGTGCTAACGCTTCAATCATGCATATCTCGTTCACAGCATATACCTCCTATGGTTGCTGTAACATTTGGAAAACATTGGTCTCGACTCTCATATTACCAAAGGATAACGTCATATTACCATTTCGACAGTGGATGAATGCCACTACACCAGAATTGTCAAAAAAGGACGGGGGCTTAAGTCGGGATTTGGTGTCTTCAATTTAGGTCGGGCTTCTTAGTCCCAATTGAGAAAAGCCCGTCATGTTGTTTATCTTTGAAATATTGAGGACAATTTTCCTTTTCCTTAATATACAACGGACAATTTAGTCTAAAATTTTGTTAGATACCGTCGCAACGAGAAAAACCCCTCTTTAGCCATCGCACACTTTTCTCCAAACAATTTTTTTTTTCTTTGAAAGTGGGAACTCGCCTTTTTCCTCCCCTCCACAAACCATAGTCTTACTGAAAAAAGGACCGGCCCCTTAATACGTCAACGAAAGTACTCGACACAAATCCGCTCCACCAGTCCTAATTTCTGTTTATTCTCTTCCTCTCTCCTCTATCACTTGTGTGAGTGGGCTGCGTCTGCTTACCCTCGAGACTCCAAGGTATGGTTTGTAGGAACCGTTATGGTCGCAGTTAATGATTTACAAACCACGAAAACCCATGCACAACGAAATAAAGGTGTTCTCACAATTTGGTTTGGAATCATACCTTTTAATCAGCTGTGATAACTCTGAGAATCCATGCTCTATGAAATCAGCAACCTCTTGATCTACCAACCCTTTCTTTCTCTCTTTCCTTGCCTCTCTTTTTCAATCAATAAATAGTGAAATCGGCCAGGAGAGAAGGGTTTCTATTTATAGGCTACAACAGGGACCGTGAGGAGAAATTAGGGTTGGGCCTCCTGACGGGTTTGGGCTTTCCATGTTCACCCAGAATACACGGCCCAAGTTCGTCAACAAATGGCTTATTCCACTAAAGGCCATTGTTGCACTACCGCCCTAATCCCAAATTACGTGTTACATTTATGGGCTCCATATTATATGCTTGTTGATCTCCCCGTATTTAAGATATCGAATGCCCGTTGATTAAGTCAAGTTACTGACAACTACATTAATCAACTTCTTATATCCTTGAGTAGTACCACTCAACCTCATTGTCATGTCGGATTAAATCCACCTGCAGGGTTTACATGACAATCCTTATGAGCTCCTCAAGGGGACATTATCAGCCCGACTTCCTACGGGTCACGGATTCCTTCTATAATCAACAACACACCTTACATACAATGTCATTACCCAATCCATCGAGTTTGTTGATTCACAAATGAATCTCACTCATTGATGATTTAAAGCAAAGTATAATGCACGTAAGTGCCCGTTATTATATCCGGATTAAGAGGACAAGTATTCATAATAACAGAGGTGTTTGTTCTCTTATATAGTCAATATAAAAAGAAACAACCTCACTTAGTCTTGTTCAATACACACAAAGTGTACTAGTATAAGCCTGTAGTCAAGATAGACTAATACCAGATTATACTACAACCGTACCAATGGTTTATCCAAATCCATCTAGGTTGTGAACGTTTACTTATACTTTAGAAGGTACTAATGATATGATCTTCTGTGTGTCACCACACACCATATCATCTACAACATAAAGTATTAGACTCATGCATAAAACTAATAACATATATAATATGCATAACATTTGCTCATATGATTCTCATTCAAAATATAAAGAATTAGAGTTAACACAAAAGTAATGCTTTTAGTATATAACCCTATCATGGGTTTCTCATTTTTCCTTTTACAACTCTCTGCTTGGTTTCTCATTAATCATTTTGATGTCGGATTTGGGGGTTAGGGTTTGCCAAATATGGGTTTGAGAGACGTGCTGAGAAAATGAATTTCTTGTTGTGTTTAGTTATGTTGGGTTTGGCATGGAATCCCTGAAATTATGTTGGTACATCATTGTCAATCAATTGCTTGAAAACCCTTTCATGTTTATAAGTTTTAACAATTGATTCACTATTTATCAGTGTTTGATTATATGACTAAAATGAGTGACAGTTATATGAACCAATTAAGTGTAGACATTTATAGTACCATTAATGCTAAAAAGACTCGGGAAGCCCTCTTTGGGTTTCTCAGTAAAAGCTTGGTTAAAAAGAATTTGCCATAATTGTTTTGCTATGTTTTTTTTCCCTTGTTATTTTGTTGTAATTTATCGAACTTAATTGTTGTTGGTAAAGTGACATCGAATATAATGTTCATTGCACCTTGACAATAACCTCCCCACCTATTAAATCCGATGGAGTGTTACCCAAGGTCTTGGAACTGGTTGGCCACTATCGTATGGGCATGGACAAAAACTCCAAAGTTGATTTTGTGGGTGATTAGGGGTGGGGGTGGGGGTGGGAGGGGAATACAATGTCGACAACGTTTTTAATCTACTAAGCATTAATATCCGGGAATTAGAGGAAGAAAAAGGGGAACGAACTGAAAACAAAGGGGGAGGAAATTCTAGTAAGTGTGAACACCATCTCTCTCATTGCCTACATATTTTAACTTATGTCTTTCATTTATCCTTATTACATCACTTTCCTAGTTGATTTCCTATTATTTGAGAATGCTTTATATTATGGGTGATTGAAAAGTGTGTTCGTTATTGGAGGTTTAAGGAGGTTAGCTTATATTTGTTGATAGGGGATTGATTTTTTTTTCTTTTTTTAAACATACTTCAAGGGTCATGCTAGGGACTATTATAATCAGTTTAGAACACACTCTTAGTGATAGAAAATAAATAATTGCCTTCCGAAAAAGATCATGTCACTTATATCACAGCGGACCACAAGTGCATCACTTATCTACTTTAGATTTTACAATTTGAAGATGCGGCTAAAGGTAGGCAATTATTTATTTTCTGTGGTGAATGTATCAAGTAGTAATTTAGAAAAACGAGATAGCTTTGTTGAGTTCTTATGTGATTAAGATTGAGTTGTTATTTTAAATTTATCCTTAATTATGAAGGTGGAGCAATACATCCACTACCATTGCTGATTATCATGATTAAACCGTAAGGTATTGTTATCATTGGACATTGGAAAAGACTTGTTCGACTTTGTATCTTGGGACAAATGGTAAGGTAAGGTCCACTTGAGAAGCCAATAGGTTAGGCGGGTTTATTGGTTTCCCTTGTATAATGAGTTGAAGAGACTGCCACAAGATCACTCATCAGGTAGAATAAGTCTTGGACAATGTAAAAGCACAAAGATATGCATCTTAGGTAGTGTTACAAACTATATTTTTAGTCATACAGGAAGTGAAAACATATGCTCTCTCTGTTAGGCTCATTGGTAAATTATGTCTTGAATTTGGATCAATAATAGCGTCTATATGTCTAACATTTGCATGAAACTATGATATGAAGTAGGCTCTATGGCAAGACCATTATAAACTAGGAGAGAGTAGCAACCATGTTATCTACAGTTCATTTTTTGCTTAATCCATCAATTTTTTTTTCTCACAAATTATATGGTCGCTCAAGGGCAGACCTAGGAGATGAGTATCCTTAACTGAAGCCCATTTAGATTTTGAAGAAATTCAAACTAAATGGGCTTAATATCAGTTTTGAACTTTTGGTGATTGCTTTTATAAGGTTGCAAAGTTCCAGATGAGCAAGTAAAATGAAAATGAGATCGTAACATATGCTGAAAAATTAGAGATGTACGCACCGGCAAGTGCAGCCCAAGTTGTAGGAAATATCGTTAATCTAATACTTACTGTAGTTGCAATCTTTTGCTTTGTACCAAGCAAAGTCATAAATACAAACTTTGTCGATTAATTACTATAGCAGAAGTCTGCATGAACCAATGTCTGCATAAAACATCTTCACAAATGAAATGCAATCAACGAAAATATGTAAGTTGCTTGTAGCGGAAAATTAGTACTGAAAATGGTATTGCAATGGGTCGTTCCCTTGATCGTCCCCATTTGGGATCCTCTCCTATACTTCATTATTTGCTATTTTATTTCATCAATTTTTGCCACCCTTTAATTTCTTATATTTGTTTTGTTAAATTTTCTTTGAAGTTTAACTCATTGTGATTACTTTGAGTTGGCTTTTCATTGTGTCTTTCAAGTAGTTGTCTAGTAATTTGGAAATGAATGTAACCGTTCTTGGGCATGCGAGATTACCTACGGGATGAGGCCCTCTAAAATTATCCATGGTAATGCTTTGTAAGCACCGACAGTAAGATTCTGCCATTTTATTACTTGTAATAAATGCATTTATGTGACACCATTACAACCATTATTTCTTATCTAGGAAACTGATGTGCATTGGGAAATCTCCTAAATAGAAGCTTTATGTACTCAAGGAGAAGAAGGGGGACTGTTGTTTTGGTCAAGTGGGAAAGCGTTTGATGACATGATTTCTTTGTAATGAATGATATATCAAGGGAGATACATGTGGCGGCCATAATACACCTTCAATTTTCAATTTCTTGAGTCTTGGATTAATAATTGAATAGTCAGACACCATCTGCTGGAACCAAATTAAACTAGAGTTGTTCATTGGATTTTCAGTAGGGTAACTGTTCATACAAGCTCAAGTTCAAGTAAGTATTTATTCTAATACATATTCTTAGCATAATTGCTTCTCATGTACTTGTTCTAACCAATGATATATGTTAGAACACAGTTGCAATGTAGAATTAGGTTATAAGTACCTACACAGTTTTACAATGCATGAGATTAACATATCATGTTGGGCAAACTGGTTTTAAATTTGTGTGCGTAAGTGAGGGCGTGCAACTATTTGTTAAGTTATGTCAATTGTTATTTTTTCAAGAAGTTTAATTTGGTTTCTTCCGTTATTTCATTTATTGATCTTTTTGGTATTGTATTGATTGACCTTATTCACATCTTATCTGTGGTGCCGTGTAGGTTGCCTCATGCAAATATAGTGGTTGAAGATAGTAGTTCTAAAAGTAAATGTTGAAGAATGGAACTGCGGAGAGTTTGGATGAGGCACAAGTAGCTCTACAGGAGGTATGAATTTGTATCTAACTTTAACTTATATTCTTTAGTTAATATATTGAGGTAGAATTGTTGCTTAATAAGAAGAACGGGAGGGTGAAGATTTGGATGAGGCATTACCCCTCTGCATTTTTACCTCAAGTAAGGATCTGATTCACGGTATATTCGTATTTAGATTTATCAAGGGGCTAGTCTATTTATTATTTTATAAGGTTATGATGCATGTTAAGGTGTACACAACTGTGCTTAGAATTGTCTAAGAGTAACTATATTCTAGCTTTTTGTGGCTTCAAATGTGATGAACTCATGCATGGTGCCCTTAGATAACAGTTTTTGTTTATTAAATATATCATATATTTAGATCGTAAGATCAAGTTATATCTTGTTAAAAGAATTTTTGTCGCTGTAGGTTCCTTATATGCTACACAAGGGCTTATCGAGAATATGGTGCAAGTAATGAAAAGCTAAAGACGCCTATTCTGAAGTTTAGTTAACAACTCTTGGATTTTTTTTTATTTGTTTATTTAAATTGTTGATTGAATGAGCCACTTACCAAGTAATGCTATTTATACAATGGAGTTACAATATGCTTTTTAAATTTGGTATGCGACCAACTGTCTAGTTTGGATGAGAACTATTGTGAAATAAAGGTGGGGATCTTTTGAATCAGCTACTGTAGCAGTTGGAGGTCATTTGGCCTACACATATTTTTTAAAAATATTTTCTCCAAAAAATGATGGTTTTGCCTTTCTTTATTTTTGCGATGACCTTATGACGGGGATGTTAGTCGTTTTCTTATTCCACTTGCGACGGTTTTTACCCGTCGCAAATATTAACGAAAGAGCGATTAGCGACGGGACTTGGGACAATAAAAACCGTCACAAATCATAAAAAATGACGGACTTTGTCTGTCACAAATCACAAATTCTGGTGTAGTGTGCATTTTCAGTGGCCAAGAATGGTCTGCCTAGAATGATTGGTATCTGCCTACCAGATGTAGGTTCTATGTCGAGTACTATGAAATCAACCAGAAATCTTCGATCTTGACTATGACGTCTTCCATGATTCCTCTAGGTATCTTCACTGATCTATCTGCCAACTATAATGTAACATCAATCAGTTTAAGATCCTTCAAGCCCAACTTCTAGTAGACGAAATATGGTAGAAGATTCACACTTGCACCCAAATCTAATAAAGCTTGCTCCTCCAAAGAATCTCTAATTCTACATGTAACAGTTGGACTTCCAGGATCCTTCAGTTTCACAACTGCTAGATTCTATAGGTACAATGAACATCTTTGAGCGATAAAAACTTCTTTCGGAATTTTGGTCTTCTTCTTCACCAGATCTTTTACGAACTTAGCATACGAGGGAACTTGCATTATGGCTGTCAGAAATGGGATATTAATCTGCAAATTCTGAAATATATCGCAAATCTCCATGTACTGGTCATCCTTTCTGGTATTCACTACTTTCGAAGGAAACGGCACTGGCGGCTTTTTCAATATCGATTCTCTTCTTTCGGCTTCGGTTGGCTTAGTGATAAGCACATTAATGTTACATTATTTACACCGAATTTTATATCAGTTAGTCTGTTTAATTTATTCGTTTGACTTAATTAGTGTGTTTTCTGTGATTTTGTAGGAATTGAAGCGGACTTGATTAATAGTGTCGATATTGGCAGAAATCGGAATGGTTAGTGCGTGAGTTCAGGATTTCGTTGCCTTAGATTCTTCAGTTCAACAGGTGCAAGTATTGGCGAATATATTGTCTTTGTTTGATATGGATCGGCTATATGGTTTGGGTTATTGGTTTAGACCTTGTTATTTTGGGCCGAACTAAGCAACAAAAGAATAAAAGGTAAATGGCCCATGAGCTTAAGTACACCCACGTGACCAACCCATGTGCATACCAAATAAGCCCACCGAAGCAAGTATTAAACCTTACTTCATTAAGTAATCCTTGGAGCACCAGATCAGACCTTTATTTCCTCTTCACTTCTCACAAACAGAACCCCAAAACTCTACCTTAAATTTTGGCGAATTGATCGAAATAGAACCAAACAACTAAATAACCGACACACTACCTTACTATAAACTCTACCTACTCTCGCTACCACCGAATCAAGGAATTAGTTTCCTTCTCCAATTCATTCTCGTGAATAGGAAAGAAAACCCAAAACATCAACTCCTTTAATTCAGACATAGATTGAAACCGAAACTTTTGCGACCGACTTAGAGTTTCCATTCCAAATCAAACATTGCCCTAACCAAACCTCTATATATACAAGGGGAAACAATGAGAAGAAGGCTGGAGAATATCCAGAAGATAGAACAGAACACCAAAGAACGGAGAGCCGAAGAGCGAGAATTGGAGGGAGAAGAAGTAAGGCGAAACGGAACTTGCTGTCGACATGAGTTTTTCCTCACCTTACTTTATTTTTAGTTCGATTATTATGTGCAGCTAAACTATTAGCTAATGCTAAGATGACGCCCTAGCCTTGATGTTATTATTTTGAGTTTGGGTTTTTATGATTTCACTTAGATGTTAACCGATTAATCTTCTTTCAGTATATTCACGATTGATAGTAGTTTATTCTTTCACTTTGTATGTCATGCATCCTTAGTCATTTGAATATATATTGTTATTGATCAAATCTTGATTTAATTGCAAATATTAAATTTAGATATTATTCGTGCCGTAAAAAAACAAGTAATCTTTTATGTTTGATCTTTAGTGCTGAATTTTGAAAGATGCTTTTATGTAACGATAACGTTGTCACGATAAAATCCCGAGAAGCACTAAATTCTCATTCGGATGTTTCTTGTATTAATTTGAAACATTGAAACCTAATCTTAAAATATTTACTAAAAGGTTTAGTGGTGGAATCTAAAGTCCTAGGATTTCTCTCCAATCGTTCGTTTAATTTCAATTGTTTAATTTATTATTTTCATAAACTTAGTTAAAATAATTAACTTTAATTAATAGTAATTCCAAATTTATATAAAACAACATTGTCAAATTAGGTTAGGTAATATTTTAGTATTCAATTGTCCCTAAATAGCAATCCCTGTGGGATCGACCTCGTTCTTGTGCACCTATTACAATAGACCTCGTGCGCTTGCGAGTATTATTATTATTAAAGTAGGGTTTAATTAGCCTATTAATTTAGGCCGGTTAAATTCCTATCACTTGGTAACAAATAGTGGAGTGACAGGTGGAGTCACTCGTGATGGCTTCTTCTTACTTACTTCCACAGTAGTTCCTTTAGCTTCTCTCTCAACAGTTACTTCAGTGGATGGCATAACACTAGATATATCTGGAATGTTAGAACTAGGTGGGATGGTGGGAACAAAAGTTACCATAGGCTCCATAAAAAATCTTTTCCGGTTCATAGACAATCTTGTTATCAACCTTCTTGCCTCGACCCTCAGTGGTGACAAAGATTAACTTGATCATTCGACCGAGTAATCTCCGGGTTATCCACCTGCAAGACACCTCTTCCTTTTGGATTTAGCTTCGACTGGCTTGGTAATACTCCTTTTGAACTTTTCGTCAAGGCGGCAACGATTTGCCCTATCTGGCCTTGAATGACACTAAAGTTATTCTCCAACTTCTGGGTTCTATGATTTGTATGTTTCAGCTCATTGACAATGGTGGTGATAGCTACTTCTAGATGTGGGTTAATTGCTTTCCTCGACTGAAGCGTAGGGGCAATGTATCCGCTCATTAGATCTGGTACTAACTCTCTATTTGTGTTGGCTTGGTATTGATGGTTCTGGTATGACTGTTGAAATCTGTATGGTTGCTGGTGGTCTTGGAACTGATACTGGTTATTCTGGAACTAATTAGACTGATTCTGGAATCCTGGAGGAAAATTCCTATGATTTGTATTTTATGACTTCCAATAATTTTATCTCTGATTGAACTGGTTATTTCTTCCTAAAGAGTTGATTCTACATGCCTCTACATTAGCATCCATATAGTATGAACACTCTTCAGTGGTGTGGCCTTCATTAGAACATAACTCACATATGACATAACAAAGCTTGGATGGTTGAGGTTTAGCTTGGAAATTGTTTACTTTCGGAGGATTCATAGAGAACTGATCAAACTTCTTGTTTAGCGTTTCAAGTCCTGTAAAGAGGCTTGTCATAATTGATAGCATCGCTTGATTTGGGTCTTCATGAATTTGGTTAGCAAATTGCTTCGGCACCACCTCCACTCACGCTACGTCCTCGTTGCTAGTACTCCATTATTGAGTGTCTTCAACTAAATTCTCGAAAAAGTTGTAGGTTTCCTCCCCGTCCAACGATGTACACTTACCTTGATGCATTGACTGTATTATCTGATTGTTCATAGTAGAAAGTCCTCGAAAGAAAAAATGAGCTAGTGTGCTCTTATCATAACCATGATGTGGACATGAGACTAGCAGATTATTAAATTTCTCCCAGCTTTGATGATATTCATTAGTCACCTTCCCTTTGAAATTGTTGATGGCTTGCTTCATGGCATCTATCTTCTGGGGTAGGTAGAACTTGTTCATGAACTTTGTTCTCAACTTCTCCCAATTGTTGATTGAATTGATCGGCTATGCAGTTAACCATTCAGATGTTTTACCTTCGAGTGAGAGTGTAAAAAGAATTAACTTGATACTCTCATCCCTGATATTCTGGTTCTTTAAAGTTCTGAGGACTGATAGAAATTTGTTCATGGGAACATATGGCTGAACATTGTCTGAACCGTTGAACTTTGGAAGCATAGAAATGATTGATGCTTTAAGCTCAAACTGGTTAGCTTCTGTCTCTGGAAAAATAATACTGCTGGGTGGGTCTCCAATGATTGGCGAATAGAAATCACTCAGCTTCTTCCTCTATTGCACGGGTGGGATAACTTCACCATTGTTTGGATCCACAACACCTCCGTCATTGTGTGCGACCATTGTATAAATCTCGTCTAGTATTATTGTGAGTCGGTTGTTAAACGTTGTCCACTATTGTGTTCTTACTAGACGATGATATAGACGACGGGGCATACACTTGAAAATGCTATGCGAAAATGATGAAAAACTATCCTACTATCCGTGAATGCAATTAAACTAATATGCAACTATTCTAAATTATAATAAAATGCAATTATACTAATTTTTTGAATTTTTTTAAAAAAAAAAATAAAAATAAAACTACTTTACTTCAACTGGGTTGGGCTTTGCAGCTAGTATCTCGCCCGTTGTCTAAAACTGTCTCTTCTAAGGTTTTGGTGAATCACTTGGATTGCTTAAATACCACGGCCGATAGTCCATTTGTCAAGATTCAAACAAGAAACACTAGAGTTCGATGTTTCACTTTGTTGGCTTACAACTTCAATTGTTGAAAAGGTCCTAAATGCAACTATACTAGAAAGCAATAAAACTAAACTACGATGCAACTATACTAAGAATGAAGATTCGACTAACCTGGATGGTAGATCTTGTCTTCAAGATTCTCTCTTTCTCAAAAGGATGGATAATGCGGCTAAAATTACCTCAAGATCCAAAGTTCTAATCTTGAAAGAAAACGTTAAACATAAACAACTTAAAACGGAAGCAACGCCATTTGACATGCACTCTTTTTGTGTGTATGAGATGGTATATGGAATATGTAGATGGATGATAGTTGTTGAACAAAACAGAAGCGTATCAAAACCTAATTATCCCTCAATGAGTAAAAGATTAGTAGGATATCGTTCCACTTTGAAGTACTTGATGATGGAATAAGAGGTTAGACTTTCGGACTTAGTTTTTATATTCTTGCATTAGTTTCCTTCCGTTGTATTGCATTCTTCTTCCAGTAGCTTTTTATTCCATCATCAAGTACTGTAAGTCTTTTACTTTAATAAAATTCATTTCTTTTCAAGTTAAATTCCTGTTCTTCATCTACTTATTTATTGTATACAACAAGATCAATTAATCATCCAATGATCATGAGCTAAAATCCTCCCAAGGGGGAGGGTTAATGATGCTCATGTGAGGATCAGGATTGACACTTTAATGTTTTAGAATCACTACTTAGGAATTAGGTGTAGATTATGCATCCAGTCCCAAAATGATTGAGACTGTCCAAGTTTGGAGTGATGATGCTCTAGAACAGTCTCGCGAGAGACCTAAAAGTCTCGCGTGAGACCCTATGGTGGCCGTTAGCTCTTTGGTTTGTCCAGCTGATGTAGAATCGAACCAGGAGCTAAAATGATATTCCATAGATGTAATATTAGTTCAACTCCTTATGCTAGTGAGATAAGCTCAGAGATGCGTGCATCTCACTAGGGATTGATACTCGACGCCGTCTCTGGTTTGTATATGAACTCGAGACGGATTAGAGTTGTAGTGATATGGTACTAACTGTTGAAACTGCTTTTTTCATGAGTATGGTTAACCCTTTTCCTGTATCTCTATCCTTGTTTATTTTACGTAGAAATCAATCGTTATTATTTTACTTTACTTGCATTACCATTAATTTATCTAAAATTGAGAAATAACCTAAAATCCTACTCACTAAAAGCTATAAATCCAATTGTGAACCTTGTTGAGCCCTAAGGTATAGACGATCCCTTACTTGACCTATCCTACCAACCTACGTGAGTAAGGTAACTTGACTAATCGAACGTTTATGGACTTTGGAGTGCGGACTGTGAACTTTGGACTTCAGACTTAAAGGACAAAACTTGAAAATACCGTTTAACACACCAATTCTCCCTGACTGCACGCCGTCTGCGGGCATAAGAACTTTTTCCTACACCAGGCATGGTGGTGTGAATTCTCTTCTAGATATCATGTTTTATATCAATCGGAAGATAAGCAAAAACTTCTGCATCAGAGGGTACACGTCTCCATTGAGCCTTGCTCAGTGGAGAAGAATTGTATTTAAACATTTTGAAAGGTTTGTAGAAGGGGGGGGGGGGGGGGAGAAAAGGAGTTTTTGAAAATTTTAACAACTGGAAATTTCGCAGAGTTTTAGAAAATAGGGGAATTTTTTTGAAGTTTTTATTCAAAATAAGTCTTTTAACGTCAGATTCTCGAGACAATAATAGAGAGGTGGATAATAGAATTAAACAAATAATGGTTTCACTTTGGGTTACACCATTTGGCTAATTCTAGAAGTCGACTCCTCGTAGAGGTTTTTTTTTTAAAAATATATCTCTATTTATTTCCTTTTGTCTTTTTATTTCCCCACAACATCCAAACCTTGTTTTATAAGGTTTGTCCTCTTGTTCCAACAAAATCCAAACTTTCTTTTCATACAAAACAAAATCATATTTAATGTTTTGTTTGTTTCTCTTGGCAAGGTGTCACCAAGGTGTGCCCCAAACTTGCCACCTATCCCTGGTGACTCATCATGCCTTGTGGGCCTGCAAAGTGGTCCACGTGTTGTGTCTAGTAGCGGCTCAAATTTTAGCATTTTTACAACTTTCTGTCTTTGCGTAGAGCTCGTCGCCCTGGTTGCTCTGGAAGTTCAATTGCCAAAATCAGCGTTCAGGTTTGAAAGATGTGAGCTTCGGAAGTTTGCTACTTCTTTACTCGTGGACCCGTTCTGCACTGGTTTTGTCATTTTGGAAACTTTGGCTCTAGCTACTTTTTTACTCGTGGACCTGTTCTGCACTGGTTTTGTCATTTTGGAAACTTTGGCTCTAGTTAGGCTTTGTTAGGCTTCACTTGGGCTGAGTGGGAAGACTTCAAGTACGCACAGTATTCCCATACTTTGATGCATGTTTTATCATCATATTCACGTTAACTACGAAAATTTGCAAAAGTACGAAAATATAATTATTTCATGATTATTAAACACATAATTAACCAAAATACTATATCTCTATGGGGTTTAGTATTACAATTTTAGGTGCTTATCACACCACCCCAAATAGCACTTTGCTTGTCCTCAAGCAAAGAAGAGATATTAAAGCGATAAGTGGCCAAAAATGTGTTTCCCTATACTAAGTTTCATTTGGCAGAGTGCGGTTGCATTGACCGTATGCAACAAGGTCTTAAACCACTAGGAATTCCCTAGTGGACGAGTTATAGCCTCGTGAGAGTTTTCCAATGAAGATACTCACAAGCTTCATCTATACTACAACGACTCAGTAACAAAGGCTTGTTCCCTTAATTAATCTCAGATATCTATACATCTCACTAGCGGGGGAAACAAGTATTAATTCTTTTGAAATTCAAGTTAATATACATACAATAATCAGAACATCTACATATGAACATGCATGCAGTGATCTTTATAATGAAATGTACACGAGCAAGGCCGTTTCGGATCCTTTGGATAAGCGTCCTTAAGTAGGTTCTCACGGGTATGTGTCGAAACACAAATTCTCTCATATTTTTCCACTCAAGTTTTGCTAACTCCAATGTGCAGTGGACACACATTTTCTCACATACTCAATGATAGTGAGAGGAGCCGAGGTCATGAATTCACATTTACTACTTATTATCACACCACCCTACTCCTAATTGAGCTAGAGGTCTTTATTAGGTGTTATGGGGCTTAGGTGGTAGTGTAGTTTGGAATGGAAAATTCAAAAATGATAAGTATGAGAGAATAAGTAAGGTCTTTGAGATATTTATACTAGAGAAATCCTTATTTTCTTTCCCGCTTCTAACATGAGTTTCCATACTTGGTTTTTTTAAGCTTTTGTATTCCCTTTTGATTTGATTTTGAGGGAAATTCTAACTTTGATTTTTCTTTTGATTTTTTTGGAAACATATTTCTATGTTTCTTTTTCTTTTCTTCTGAAGCAGGTAACTGATTTTGATTTGTGACAAGTTTTTCTCTTCATTTTTCCGCACTTTATCCTATTTCTCATACTCATAATCTAGGTGGGTTTATTTATTTGTGGTTAATAGATGGGTAATGAATTTTTGGTGAAATAGAAAGGGTTAATGAAAGGTTCAATGGGGCTTACTAGAGAGGTAATTTTTTACAGTGTGAATTTTTGGCTATATCGATCCAAAGAAGGCCTAAATTCTAGCCTAGGATTGGGTAGTGATCAAGTAAGTAGACGCCAGACACTTCTCTATTCAAAAACTACTCCTCCTCGTGTCATTACTCATATATCACACATTTTGAGGATTTTTGGTTAGATTCTCACAGGATATGAAAATTAAGTTGTCTAACCGTGGGTCCCAGAAACTTACTGCTATGTACATTTAATGATAGTTAGTGCATGAATGCTCATGAAAAGATGTAAAAACTATTGCATACGTATTAACTTAGGTTTCTAAGAACAAATCCTAATTCTGATGTTAGGATGAGATTTATAAATATTTTTCAACACAAAAAAGGAAATGAGACTTTGTCACTAAATATACTTATTTAGACAGAAAATAAAACTATATACAATCTATAAATGCTTAATTTTTTAAAGGTTCTAACCACCCACAAACAAGAGGGGGGCGTTGTGTCCTCAAAGTGTTAAGAGGAAGAAAGAATATACCTGAGAGGCTTGAGCAAAAATAAAGCTGATATCTTCAACAGAAAATTATGTTAACACCATATATAGTATACAACACAAAAGGGAAAGGACACTGTTAGATTATTTATTTTTCACCTCAAAAAGTAAATCAACAAATATGTACATCAACTTACACTGCCCTAATTACGAATTAGGGGTATGTCCATTCTAGCTTCATCTTTATCAAAATGCCATTCTTTAGCGTCACGCCAGTTTATCATGGTATGCCAAACTTCGCTCCACTTTCTCTTTCTAGAAGTGTCTAAATGAGCTATCATGTATTTGTCATTTGGGAAGCAACGAACGTACCTCAGGTACCTTGAAGAAATACCGACGCCTTGATCGCGAAATTGCAAAGAACGAATTATCTTGTTCGTCGGACACATAGAATCTACTCGTACCCAGTCATGAAAAGTAGCTGCAAAATGTGGGAAGAATGTCCTTATTATCCGGCATGCGGTAACTGGCAAAGTGATATCATGCTGTAGAAAAAGACGAGCCCTTTTCAGGTTCTCAATTATTAGGTTCGTGATGTCGAAGTAGGTATGTTTCTGAGCCAGAGCATGGAAAGTCTTGCAAGATGATTCGGATAGTGTGGAAAAATTTCAATCCCCCATGATGTTCAGAAGGATAAACAATATGGCAGTCCCGACATTCATTGTCATACTGGCTAGGGGAATTGTGTTGTCGAGCCATCGGCTAGGTTGTTCACGATCAATGACTTGGGCGAGGCCATCGCCATAGAGGCCAGTGAAATCTTCCCAAAAATAGTGATTAAAGGTGTTTTGTATGATGTATTGAATTGGGGGGGGGGGGGGGGTTTGGCTGATTATAGGGAAGGTCCAAAGCCATAGCAATTGTTGGCTTGTAAAAAAGATGTCTGGTGTTACCAATACGGATTGCAAATCCGTTCAAAAAGAAACCACGTGTAGTAGGTGTATCGTCCATATGGTCATAAAAATAAGCTACCAAACCTGGAGAGTATGTCTGCTCAGGGTGCAGAATGAAGGAAGTCCAACCAACTTGGGTGATGAAGTCTCTGAAAAGATGTCCATATGCAGGATAATTCAACAAAGCATGAAAATATTGTTTAGGAATAATCTTTGGAGATGCCATTGTAGAAGACGTGTGATGAAAGATACCACCTGTAGACAAAGATAAACCAAAAATTAGAATACGATGGAAATGACTAAGTAAAAATAAATGACATTTATTACCATAGGAAAATTGCACTATACTAAAAAAACTAAAAAGAAAATGACAAAGAACATAAATTTGCAAAATATAATTTGTGTCATGGCCAAGTAACGACGAGGATCCTTAGGTGAGAGAAATCCATTTATAAGATTCTCGATGAAGTCAATCCGTGCAACAGCCCATTGCAACAGAGCTCTGTGTCTGGTAAATCTCGGCTTGGTTCTCCATTATGAAAGTGTGATTTGCCAAGAACTGGTTGTGGTTGTGCAAGAATTGTGCTTGTTCCTCGTCTTGTATTGTCCGCAGGTCGTCAAATTCAAGAAGACTAGTGATGATGATGTTCTGACGTGTGTATAATGTCATTAGTCCTTGGTGAATTAAATGAATGCCTTCCATAGGATTAAATACGTTGTGTATTGCATTTTCAGTTAAGAAGTTGACAGCGGAACAAGCTTTGCTGGTTTCAGCACTGGCATGGTTCTCAGTTAAGGACTTCTAAAAACCGTTCATGCAAACAGTGTGAATTGTGAGAATATTAGCTGTTATGAGGTACGTAGTAGGAGAAGTAGTAGGAAATGCTCCATGATAAGTGTCAAAATGGTTGGCAAAGGAGCTAACTTTTTCTTGGCACGTGCGATCGCGTTGCAGTGAAATTGAATTATGCAAAAATCATTGCATTTAGTCTGCAGTACCTAGGGTAGATGGAGGATGGGTTTTGTTATTTTGGAAGTCTTAGATATGCCGAGCACATTATGAGATAGCCATTGGATCACAAATAATTGGTTTCTTTGCAAGGATCGCTGATAAACAATGTGGTTTTTCTGGTTGTATTCGCCGTAAAGGATAGTTGCAAACATCAAATGTCTTATATTGTCAAATGGTGAATCCTGAAGGTTGATAACCATAAAAATTGATATAATTCTACTCACGAATAAATGTTGAACTCTAAACACAAGTAAAACTAAAACTTTACGAAGACTAATTTATCAAAGATTTCTATACTCTCGAATCAATCGAAATAGAGTGGAGTAAAAGATTCGTTTCACTCCTAGTTCTTTAGCATTCAATGTTTTCTAATATTATTAGTCCTAACCAAAGTCAATAAGAGTAATGGTGGGAATTTTATACTACGATGCAAATTTAACTAATAAGATATGAATAACTCAACTACGAAATATTAAGGTTTGAATCTAGATAAAGAGTTAGGGGGGATTGAATCCACCTTGAATCCAACTTAATAAACTAGCATAGATTGTTGTAATCAAATTCTTACGTTCTTACGATAAGAATTGGTTGTTCTAATCCCTAATCATTCCTGGCAATCTCTACCAACTAATGACTAGCATGTGAGGAAGTTCTACCCATTCTCATTGCGAATCAACTACCTTCTAGAGTGGAATAGACTCTAATAACGATTCTACACTACACATTCAAGTTTTCAACAAGGCTTCATCAAACCCCTCTAATGGAGGTTTAGCCTTGATTCATAAAACTATCATTTCTCATGGAAATCAAACAAGACATCATATAAAGATTGTAAATTTACTAATTTGATCTAATCAATAATTCAAATCTAACTTAACAACTAAGACATGACTAACAACTAAGATATGAATTTAAATCTAAGTAATTTAATAAATCAAAACCGAAATTATGAAGAACTAACTATTTTTATTAATCTAATAAAGGAATAACAATGATTCAATAATCTAAATTAAAAACAAGGTATGAAAACTAATTAATGGAAGAAAACTAGATCTAGAACTATGCTCTAATGGCTACTTCTACCTTAAGCTAAGTATATCTTAAAGGCTAAGTCTTGTGTGTTGAAATGGAGGAGACCGGATCCACATTTTCGTGCATGGGCTGAGGAGCCATGTTTTGGACCGGAAAATCGAGCCCAAAACCCAATATCTTCAGTCTACATGACCCTTCTCAGCTAGAACTTCAGCAACTTTTCACCCACTTTTATTCCTCTGATTGGGTCAAGGTTTGGACCATTGGAAATCTCTTTCCGAGCCGGTCGTTTTGACATAAGGTAGGCCCAATTCTGAGGCATAAGTCCAAAAATATGGTCTTCAGAAGTTCTGCTGACTTTTGTGCGATGTTTCTGCCCACGTTGACTTTGACATTTCAACTTTTGACCGGGCTTTACAAAGGCTTTTTCTCCTTGAATCTTGGCCTTTAATCATAAAACTTCTTATCAACCAACCCTTGCTCCTTTATCTCGCTAAAGTGGCACATTTTTGCACATAATCACTTTGATTACTTTGAAATACATAAAAGCACGTAATTGGCATTAACTCTTATTAATTACTCGCATAATTGGTCTAAAAGTATTATTGTTAAGGGGTTAAAACTACAGTTTTGGGGTCTCATCAAACCACCACCAAACAGCATTTTGCTTGTCCTCAAGCAAATATGAGAAATTAGCATAAGTGACCAAAAATGGAGTTCTAACTAATCTCATTTCGCCGAGTGCGATTGCATTGACCATATGCAACAAGGCCTTAAACCACTAGGAATTCCCTAGTGGATGAGTTATAGCCTCGTGAGAGTTTTCCAGTGATGGTACTCACAAACTTCATCTATACTACAACGACTAAGAAATAAAACTATTGTTTCCTTATTTATGCTCCTAATTATCTATACATCTCACTAGCAATGAATACAGAATAATCAAGTTGAAATCTAAGCTAATATAAGCATAATAATCAATAATCTACGAATAAACATATATACAATGAGTAATACTATGAAATGCACTAGCAGGTCCATTTCTGAAACTCGGAATAGCACCCTTAAGTAGGTCCTCACATAAATGTCAAGGCAAAAACCACTCTGATTTTTCCGCTCAAGTTTTGCTACTCCAGTGCGCAGTGGGCACACTTTACCTTACAATCTCAATGACACACAAGGAAGCTGGAGTCGATCAAACATATATGCCACTTACTACCACACTAACCTATTCCTAATTGAGCTAAAATACTTTATTAGGTGTTGCTGGGATTAGGAGATGGTTTCAGAAGGAAGGAAATGGATATTCAAAAAGGACAAGTCTGAGATAATAGAGTATTCATATTATGTAACTAGAGAAAACCTTATTCTTTACTTTTGCTTCTACACTTTGTTTCCATCCTTATCCATATTTTTCTTTTTCTTTGGCTTTTGACTCCTTTGATTTTATTTTTGGAGTTCTAACTCTTTGTTTTTATTTTATTTATTTATTTATTTTTTATGATGGATGGAAACTTTCTTTTCTTATTTGAGGCGACTAACAAATTCTTGATTTCAAAGGTTTTTCTCTTTTCTATTCTTTATCTCTATTCTCAGACTCATTCAAATAATGGGTAGGTTGATTTTTTTTTTTTTATTTTGTTTGTTTTGTAATAGGGTAAAGGATTTGTGGTTTATGAAAGGCTAAAGAAAGGCTTAGAGGGGACTTAGCGGAAAAATAATTTTATAGGTTTGAATTTCTGGCTATATCGATCCAAAGAGGGCCTAAATTCTCGCTTAGGATATGGTATAGTGATCAAGCAAGTGGACGTATGATTTCTCTATCCGGATTTTACTTCTCTCTTGTGTCATTTCTCAAATGTTTCACTCATATAATGCTTTAGGCTATATTCTCACAGGATTTGTAGAATAAGTACTCTAGCCTAGATTTCAGAAACTTACTGCCAACAATCATAGATACTTATGTAACATATTAATAGATAGATGCAAGGATTATTACCTATATATTGACCTAAGTTTCTAAAAACTATTCTAATGCAAAAGCTACGTGAGATTTCTAGATTATCAAGGGCCTAGAGAAGGAAAACAATACCAATATTCCTAAGTGTACAACATAAACTTTTTATTAATATTTTTAAAATTTTTGAATTTTTAACTAGAAAACAAGTGCATATTATACATATCTATATCTTCACAGATGCCTTAATTACATGTGTTTCTATGCCCCCAAAGAAGAAGTATGCTTTGTCCTCAAAGTATTTAAATAAAAAGGGTAGAGAAATACCATGGAAACGTGTGAAATTCTGGAACATCAGCAAAACAAGATTAAAACATACTAATATAGAAAATAAAAACTGAAGCAACTCTATAGGAGTTCCACCCATTATGGGGTTAACAAGAATCAAATTGCTTGGGACATAACCAGACACTAACTGAAATAAAAACTAACCTTAACTCCCGTTTAAGTGTCATCCTCCTCATCTTCCCAATAAGTGTTCGAAAGACTGCTCCGGTATCACTATAGGAGATGTCATCACAAAACTACTCTCTAGAACAACTGCAAACGATCCTAGAACAACCCACAAAAATTGAATTTTTCGCACCCGCACGGGCGTGGGTCCAACCTATGCCGGGTAGTAGGCTGGGTGCGCCGGTGAATTTCGAAGTTCCAGCACTTAGAGCAGGGCGCCACGCTTTGGGCTTGGTAGGGCGCGGGTCGTGCTCTGAAGAAATTTTGATCGACAAAGTGCCCTAAGCGGTGGCGCCTCCATCGACCCAGTAGCCCGAAATAGCCGAAAGTAATCGGGAGAGAAGAAAATAAGGGAAAACTTGGGAGTGAATGGTGAGAGATGAAAGTGGGATATAGTGTAGGTTGTGAGTGTAGAATGAAGGAAGTTTATATAGGTTGTGAGCTTCCAAAACGAATCGGCAAGTTGCCAAAAAGTTTTAAGGCAATTGCCGTAAATAAAATATTTCCGAAACCGAAAATAAGCAACCCATATTCTCTATTCCAAAACAAACCCAATATCTTTTAGGTTGAATTTAGGATAGTAACTACCTAACTCATTGAGATTTCATCCTACCACAATATCTACTCATAGCCATGCCCATATCGGCAACCTTCCCAACAATCATCGCAAAATTATATAATAAATTTTGGATCATATAAAAATCATGCTAGACTAAATAGTACCACCCCCAAACAATTCAGGAAGGTGGGATTAACAATAAAAGCAAAGCACAATTTGAAAAAAAAACCAAATTATATTCAAATTCAAATTCAAATACAATTAACTACCAAATACAAATATAACAACTGAATTAAAAAAAAAAAAAAAAAACTTAACATCTGAACTAAATAAAAACAAATAAAAAACATGCATAATTCACACCATAGAGAAATATGACTCAAAAACTGAGAAAACATGCAAGAGTGGAAAACGTGAATTATGTTAATCGTGGATTTAGGATCCGGTACTTACAGTCACACACTCCCTAGGGAGGGCCTGGTTACATGAAGCACTTATCAATATATGGAAGTGAAAGGAAGTACACCAAAGAATAAATTAAGTCTTTTATAGTCAGATACTCAAGACTTTATCTAACACATATGTATATAATGAACATGTAGTTTACCATATATCAATAACCTAAAGAGTTATGGGTCTTTCCATAAATAAATAACATGGAATGCACCTCCAAAAAGAATCAAGCACCAAGATTTTCGACGACGCAACTTAGTGAAATGAAAGCGAAGTCTGATAGATCTAGAACGTAACCGAGCATGCACTTTCTTTTTCCTCCAATGAAAGGTGGCCAAGTGAATGAGTGTGAAAAAATGGATGGTTGTGGAAGATATGATGGATATGGATGAATTTTAGAGGTAAGGAATTGAAAAAATGAGAATGTGGGTTTAGCATAAAACTCATTTGTGGCATGGTTGGTATTATCACACAACTGAAAATGAAGGTGTTAGGTGGCTCTTTAGGTAGTATTTTCTTAACAGGAGAGTTTAGAAAATCATGATGCACAGGAGAAACAAGAGGATCAAGTGCAAACTATAAGTTCCTTTGAAAGGGTGGAAGGAGGGGAATCGAGGCGGTTAGTGCGCAAGGTAGTTCTTGATAAGGTGAATCATCACCTGCTCTAAGAAACTCGTCGAGTTCCTCATCCAGCTTGGTCACATCCACATTACTATGGTATTCCTCTGTATCTTTGAGAAAGTCATCAATCTCGTCCTCATCTATAAAATGGGTATCGACTAGTGTAGGGACGAAAATGTCGTTGTCTGAACTTCCAAAAGAAAGAAATTTGGGCATTTGATTATCAGGAGACGTGTTGTCAAAATAATCTCGAGTGAAGCTCTCGATCATGCTAACCTCTCCATCGACAGTCGTATTTGAGTACTGTTGAATCGTCTTAAAAACATTTACCTCAACATAAAGATGGCCAAAGGATAAGGACATCGAACCATCGCAAAGAATTTATGAGCCGATTGGTAGTAGCCAAGAAGGGACGCCCTAAAATAATAGGAATAGAGTCGTTAGCGACTTCTGTGTCGAGGATAACAAAGTCGGCTAGGTAGTAAAAAATTTGAACTTTAACTAGCATGTTTTCAACCACACCCTTAGGATACTTAATAGAACGATCCACTAATTTCAACGTCATTTTCGTTGGTTGCATCTCTTGTAGACCGATTTGTTTATATACATAATAAGGGAGTAAGTTAACACTTCCCCGTGTCTAAAAAAGAGCAGTTGTCGTGTGATTATCCCCCAAGGTGCATTGTATAGTAGGACGACCAGGGTCCTTCTACTTAACGATTCCATTATTTTCAGATAGAGTTGGGAACTGTTCAGTTAAAAAGGCGTCTGTAGGAATACTTGTCTTACGCCTAGTAGTGCATAACTCTTTAAGAAACTTAGCATGGTGAGGTAATTTTTTAATCGCTTCAAGAAAATGAAGGTTTATCGTTAGATTTTTGAAAACTTCCCTAATCTCATCAAAATTCGTATCCTTGGTTAACATTGCTAATCTCTGGGGAAACGGTGGTTTCTCTCTATATTTAGTATAAGGGTCAACAGGATGTTTAACCTTTGCTTTTGTTTTCTTAGGTTGTTGTTTAACCGGGTACCTCTATGGGGTAGGATCTTCGTTTCGGTTATCTATCTAGTAGAATATCGTGTAGGGACCACTAGTGGGGTAACCACAGGCATACTTACGACATTATCAACCACTCTGCAAGAACGGAGAGTGGTGATAGCATTTAACTCACCTACATTTCTATTTTCATTACTAGTATTACTGATTACCTCAAAGGCTGTGTTCGGTGTTTTAGGATTATGTAACGCTTGACCTGGAAACACGCCTTTTGGTTGGGCTTTCTCTTGGGCTAACTGTTGGGATAAATGATTAATGGATTATAAAACCTGTTGGTTAGATTGAGCCATAGATTGGAAAAGTTGTTGGCTAACCTGCATGAAGGCATCAAAACGATCCGGTTGTATAGGTGTAGTGGTCACAGGTGGTGTGACTGGAACTATCTCATGTTGATTATTAACGGTGGGTTGTAATAGTTATTATTAACCGGAACGATACCTCTATTAGCATTATAATTATTATAATTACCTTGTCCTTGTCCTTGTCTCTGGGGAGCTTGGTTGTAATTGGGGGCTAGCCTAACATTTTGATTATTATACCCTGGAGGTGTAACTTGTTGATTATTTCGCCAACCGAAATTGTGGTTTTGTCTCCAAGGTGCATTAGGTTCGCTATTAATGGAATAAACATTGTCCGACTGTGCGGATGGATGTTCATAGACTAGAGGACAATAGGAGTCGGGATGCCCAGGACTCAAACAGAAATTACAGGGAATAGAGTTGACATTCATGACAGGGGTAGGCTTTTGTTGAACAGCAATAGCCTCTACCTTTTTACTGAGAGATTTGATTAAATTTTTAAGCTAAGGATCGGGTTTCATCTCAAACATACCAGCGGCTTTAACTGTAGAAGAAGAACTAGCAGAACGGGGGATATCATCACTACCCCCCCCCCCCCCAGTTATTATTATGCTTTGTTTCATCTTCTAGAAATTTATAAGCCTCTGAGGCTCCTTTACTGAGTAAACTACCCCCTACCCCCGTTCATTATGTCAAGCATTGATTTGTGGTGGTGTAGCAGTCCCTTGAAAAAAGCACGAACTAACGTGTCTTTCGCGAGGTTATCGTGTGGACACTCTATAAGAAGATTGGTGAAATGATTCCAAGCCTCTGAAAATAATTCATGAGGATTCTGTCAAAAGAAATGAATCTTGGAAAGCATTTCATCGCTCTTCAGTGGTGGGTAAAAATGTTCCATAAATAGTTGAACAAGTTCGGCCCACGAGTCCACAAAATTAGGCGCCAAGGCAGTTAACCAACCAAGACGCCTTATATCGGGCTAAAGTGAAAGGAAACACCCCCTCGGTTTAATTTGTTCAAAGACCAACAAAGTAGGATGGTGGAATGTAGTAAGGACTTGGTCAATCTTACGCATGTGCTGATAAAGTTTTTCATAATCTAACCCATAAAAAATGGGTAACAAATTAAATATATTGGGGGGGATTCGGAAATCCCCCACTGGGTCTGATAGAACAATGCAAGATTTAGGGCTATCATAAGGCTTTTTAAAAGTCAGAGAGAGGAGACTCTCTTTCTTGAGCCATTATTTTAGGTGGTGTGTGTGGTATATTAGCTAGAGGTGTAGTGAGTGATATACTAGAAAGGTGTGTTTGTTGACGTTGTCGGTTGATTACGTTAGGTGTTTTTCTTCGACCTATCCTTAATCTCATGCAATGCTAAGACCAATCTTAACTAAACATGACAATACTCCAAACAATCCTGATATGCTAGTATGAACCTCTAACAGGAGATGCGAGGTGTGGAAGAAAAATGTACCTGAATGCCTCCTTTCCTCACTTATGAATCGCGTCTTGTATACGCGTGCTTAGTGTGTATAACGAGTTAGAAACACTGAATAACTTGAAGTAATGGAAGTTTGAAACAAACCTGTGGAAATCGGGCAGTTTCAGCAGAGAGCGCGGGTCACGCTCAGAATAGGCCTAGGTAGGGCGCGGGTCTAGCATCGAAAGAGAGTGGAGTAAAAGATTCGTTCCACTCCTAGTTCTTTAGCATTCAATGTTTTCTAATATTATCAGTCCTAGCCAAAGTCAATGAGAGTAATGGTGGGAATTTTATACTACGATGCAAATTTAACTAATAAGATATGAATAACTCAACTACGAAATACTAAGGTTTGAATTTAGATAAAGAGTTATGGGGGATTGAATCCACCTTGAATCCAACTTAATAAACTAGCATAGATTGTTGTAATCAAATTTTTACGTTCTTATGATAAGAATTGGTTGTTCTAATCCCTAATCATTCATGGCAATCTTTACCAACTAATGACTAGCATGTGAGGAAGTTCTACCCATTCTCATTGCGAATCAACTACCTTCTAGAGTGGAATAGACTCTTACAACGATTCTACACTACACAATCAAGTTTTCATCAAGGCTTCATCAAACCCCTCTAATGGAGGTTTAGCCTTGATTCATAAAACTATCATTTCTCATGGAAATCAAACAAGACATCATATAAAGATTGTAAATTTACTAATTTGATCTAATCAATAATTCAAATCTAACTTAACAACTAAGAAATGACTAACATCTAAGATATGAATTTAAATCTAAGTAATTTAATAAATCAAAACTGAAATTATGAAGAACTAACTATTTTTATTAATCTAATAAAGGAATAACAATGATTCAATAATCTAAATTAAAAACAAGGTATGAAAACTAATTAATGGAAGAAAACTAGATCTAGAACTATGCTCTAATGGCTACTTCTACCTTAAGCTAAGTATATCTTTAAAGCTAAGTCTTGTGTGTTGAAATGGAGGAGACCAGATCTGTATTTTCGTGCATGGGCTGAGGAGCCATGTTTTGGGCCGGAAAATCGAGCCCAAAACCCAATCTCTTCAGTCCACAGGGCCTTTTTCAGCTAGATCTGACTTCAGCAGGGTTTTCGCCCACTTTTGCTCATCTAATTTGGTCAAAGTTTGAACCATTGGAAAGCTCTTTCCGAGCTGGTCATTTTGACATAAGGTAGGTCAAATTCCGAGGCCTGAGTCCAAAGATACGGTCTTTGGAAGTTTTGCAGACTTTTGTGTGCTGTTTCTGCCCGCGTTGACTTTGACTTTTCAGCTTTTGACCGGGATTTACAAAGGCTTTTTCTTCTTGAATCTTGGCCTTTAATCACAAAACTTCTTATCAACCAACCCTTGCTCCTTTATCTCGCCAAAGTGGCACATTTCTACACATAATTGACTTCAATGCCTGAAATACATAAAAGCACGTAATCAGCATTAACTCTTATTTATTACTCGCATAATTGGTCTAAAAGTATTATTGTTAAGGGGTTAAAACTACAATTTTGGGCTCTTATCAAAGGTGTTATAGGAATTTGAAGGAAATCAGAGATGATCTCTAGAGTCAATTCACGCTCGCATCCGTTTGCACGGACATAGAATTGCCCATTTTGGAAATAACCGTGTGTGGCAGGACCAATTCTCTAGAATAAAGTACCTCCTTATGATGTAATAGAGAGAACCATCCTCGACGTAAAATTTCAGTATCAAAATATGGGTGAAATAGACCACTCTGAAAATTTTCCATAAAATTTTGCTCGGGCACTAAAATTCGAGTGAGGGCCATTAAAGATGGAAGGAATGGAGTGGTGATGATAATTTAGTGGAGAAGGGAAGATTGGATTTTAGAGGTGTCTTGCCTAGCTATAAATAGGCACCAATCCAAAGATGTAGAAAATACAGATCGAGGTGTCACAGGGTTGTTAGACCACGTGTATCTTCTAAAATAATTATATCGAGATGCTTGCCCGAAAGATCGTTTAAAATCAAATCCCTGAGACTGTGAATCAAACGTGGAAAAAGATTGAATATACGAGAGAAGGTTTCACAGGGTAATTTGACCAACTTGTATATTCATAAATCAAGGCGCAAAAGTGGATGTAGAATAGATGGGAAAGAATAGGGCATGTGACTACAAGGACTGGCGCACTCTTCCTAATTTTTTATTTTTATTATTTTTTTTTTGAATGATTTTATTTCTATACAAGGGAGATTAATGCGAACAACACTGGATGTCCTGAAGAGTCACCATCTAAATTCTTAGACAACCGCTGTCATGTCGGCTCGAGGCGAACCCAATCCAGTCGGTGTGGGTTTCACCTTTATGTATTATGGGTCTAGGGGCAGGACGGTACCATCCTGGACCGTGCGCGCTATGGTCTAATAATATTGCCCTTATTACATACGGCTATCCTCAAACCGCCCCAAAGGGAACTCAAAGTAACCAATTCTAGGGGTTAGCATGGTGGAATCCATTGCCCGTACGTGTCCCAAGTAGGCAACATCCGAAGTTGAACACAAATCTCTTTGTGCATATCTTAATGCAAGGGGAATTTTAAAAGACAACAATATATACATATCTACAAGGTGAGACTTTTAACGTCAGATCCTCAAGACAAATTGAGTCTTTCAACGTCAGATCCTTAAGGCGTTTGCGAGTCTTTTAATGCCAGATCCTCAAGATGAATTGAGTCTTTTAACGTTAGATTCTCAAGACGTTTGCGAGTCTTTTAATGTTAGTTCCTCAAGATGAATCCCAACTTGTGGGAGAAACGGCGCAGTGACGAAGTTTATCCTACTCAGCTGGTGTCAGACAAAAGTATACCTAATACCGACTAGTATTGGATAGGAAGTCAAGACCTAGATAGAAAGGTGTTTGACAATGCATACACCACCCTATCCTTCGTGCACATTGTTTACGAGCAAAAGTATTATGACCATTACCTATTCGTGATGAGTGAGACTTACACCAAATGATCAGTTGAAGTTCGTGAGGCAGAGAGTAGAAAAGGGAAGAAAAGGAAGGAGGGAAAATTTTTGGTACCCATCGTTTACCAACAGGAACTTTTGCTCGCATTTTAGAAATTATTTATAGTCAGTTCTGAAATAGAGTTTTTGTGGACTACGGCTCCAGCGCTTGCAACCAAACACTTTAAAGTACTTTTGAGATCATAAAATAGAAGATAGCCTGGCTACCAAAATGACGTACCCTTTACAGAAAAACAACATTGAGTACGTCAAACGAAACGTCTAGTCTATGTAGACCGGATCCTGGAGAAGAGTCTGTTCAACAGTTGGGGATCGTAATTTGTGGTAATGTTTGGCGTTGTCCATTTACTTGAAATTAGATTTGTTATCTTGTGGATTAAGCAAAGAGATTGCCCCATAATGAGTAACAGTTGGCACAATGTGATAAGAGCCTAAAATTGTAGTTTTAACCTCTTAATAGTATTACATTTAGACCAATTATGTGTATAATAAATATGAGTTAGTACTGCTTACGTGTGTTTATGTATTTTAGGCATTAGAGTCGAATATGTGAAGAAATATGTCACTTTTACGAGTTAAAGGAGCAAGGGTTGGTTGCTAAGAAGTTCTATGATTAAAGGCCAATATTAAAGGAGAAAAAGCCTTTTTAAAGTCTTGTCAAAGCTGAAAAGTCAAAGCCAACACGAGAAGAAATAGAGTGGAAAGGTCAACAGAACTTCCGCAAGCCGTATCTTTGGACTCAGAGCTCGGAATTGGGCCTATTATATGTCAAAACGACTGGTTCAGAAAGAACTTTCTAATAGTTTAGGCCTTGATCTAATCAAAAGAGCAAAAGTGGATGAAAAGGCTGTTGTAGTAATTTTCAGTATAGAAACCCTTTTTGGACTTAAGTAATTAGGTTTTGGGCTTGATTTAAGGGCCCAAAACTATGGCTCCAAATCCCATGCACGAAATTGTAAACCTAGCCCTCTCTTATATAAAGAGGACTAAGGCATAACTCTTAGCAATCTAGGTTTTGATTCATATAGATATTTCATTAGTTTAAATTAGTTGTTTGTTCTTCATTATTCCATTTGATTAATAAAATCCAAGTTATTGTTCTTCATTATGTCTTCCTCTTATTTATATATTAATGATAGTCTAATGACTTCTAGCTAAACCTCTATTAGAGGGGTTTGATGAAGCTTGAATGAAGACTTGAAGTGTTAGTTAGAATTATTGCATTTAAAAGTTTCACTCTAGTAAGTTAGTTGATTCGCCATGAGAATGGGTTGAACTTTCTCACATGTTAATTATTAGTTGGTAGAGATTGTCATGAATAATTAGGGATCAATTACTTAATCTTATTAGTTAGGATTGCAATAATCGACACTAGCATATTAGGAATTCATCTAAGTGGAATCAAATCCCCCTAATCCCTTCTCCATATTCACATCTTAGTATCAATTTGCCATAGTATAATCTATTTATCATAATTACAATCACCGTATTAGTATAATTAAATCCATTACTCTCATTCATTTTGTTAGCATCGATTAAACTATTGAAACTTATGTTTAAACAACTAGGAGTGGAACGAATTCTGACTCCTGTTATTATAAGATAATTGAGAGTAGAAAGTTGATTTAAACGTAGAATAGCATAGCTTTCTTATTCCTAGCATAAATCATTATTAATAGGAAAAGACACTGTCTTTTTATATTTATCAAATGGCGTTGCTGCCATCTTAGTTCTGTTTAAATTCATTTCTGTTTAGTATTTTTGATCCTCCCGAAACCCATTAAACCCACCCACCCTTGTTTAGTTCTGACTATGTTTGTTTGGTGTAAAAATTTCTTTTTTTTCAGAATTCTACACTGAGCACGCCCGCCCTCAAAGTACTGGAAGTCGAGTTAGGCAAGAGCACGCCCGCGCCCCTTCTGATACAGCCCGACATTCACAGGTTAGTTCAAACTTACGTTTGTTGAAAGTTGTTCAGTGTTTCAACTTCTTAAATACACTGACATCGCATATAAAAGACACTATTCAAATGCGTGGCAAAAAGGCATTCAGGTACTCCTTCTTCCACTCCCTTCCTCTCCTGTCAGAGAAGTTTTTTATTCTTGCATACACTACAACAAATATGACATATGACATCACTAATTTTAGATCACTTTCAGCGAAGTGATGTCATATGAAAACTATGACATCACTTTTCTCAATATGTGATGTAATAATTATCACAATTTTTTTTTAACATCACTTATTTGAAAGGCTGATTTAGTAGAGTTGTACAACATCATTTTAATAAGTGATGTCGTAATAGTGATATAGTAACACTTTTTTACGTCACTCGCCGTGTCACTTATAAAGTGATGTAATATCTATGTATTCAACATCACTTTAAAAGTGTTGTCACTCACCGTGTCACTTATAAAGTGATGTAATATCTATGTATTCAACATCACTTTAAGAGTGATTTTGCCAAGTTTTGAAATCACTTGTGATGTGACTTCGAAGTGTTATTAATGATATACCTATTAATTATTAAGTTAATTAGTTAGAAAACAATCGAAAAAAAAAAATTAGGTTAAATAGAAATGAAATAGGCGTGATTGGTTTGCTAGACCAAGGTCCAAATTATTGAATTCGGTGAATATTTCGATGTACCCAAAAACTGATATATATATCAAATATATCGAAAATATATCTGAGATATATACTTTTTGTTGACCAGTCAAAATTTTGTTTTGTATGTTGATATATCAAAAATATAAATCGATTATATCGAAATACCGTCAATATATCGGTCAAAGTCAACAATATCGATCAAAGTCAATACTTTATATCGGATATATCAGATATATCGGTCGATATATATCATTATATCGAAATTGCAATATATATTGGGAAAAAAATAATTCAATATTTAGTTGAGATATATCGAATATTTTTATATCGGTGTACCAAAAAGCGAGATATATCGGAGATATCTCCGATATATGGGTGATATTTTGGGCCTTCTTAGACATCTTAGAAATAAAGAAATAAAAGACCGCGTTTTTCTACTCAATATATTTTGGTTTCCTTTAGAACTGGTTTGCTCGACTAGCATTAAACCAAAATTAGAAATAAAACCGCTAAATTTGATAATTGGAAATTTTGGTTTCACAAGACCGAGAGAACTTGGTATAAGTTATACTTAGGGGCAAACCGTTATGGGAAAAAAGCTAGAAAGTCGGCTGAAAATTATTGTGAAGCGGGTTTGTTTCTTCTTCCTTTCTTCCTCCCCTCTTGATTTTCTTCTCATATATCAGTTTGAAACTAACTAATTTATACCTTGTTTTCACGATTTCTTAAAAAAAAGAATCTTCTTTTTTCGTTACACGTGGCTTAAGGAAGAACGCAAAACAGTTCCTCTTTTTTTCTCTCCCTCTCTCCATACTTTCGATTTCTCGATGTTTTTATTCAATATATTTGTGTTTGTCCGGTGGGTGCTAAATTTTTACCGTTTTTCAATTGGGTGTTTTCTACTTGTGAATCGGCATGGCCTCTTTAAGATTTCTCGATATGTTTATTGAATTATTATTGTGATTTGGTCGTGTTCGGTTAGATCTTTAAAATTAATTGTTTGGGATTGTTTGGCTGCAATCTTTTGGATTGCACTTGTTTATGGATAAGTTTAAGGATGGTTTGTAGAGAAAAGTAGTTTTTGTGTGTGGAATTGGGCATGATGATACTGCAATGGTGATACTTGCTGTCTAGATGGTAGTCATGGAGTCTGGTTTTACAAGTTGCAAGATAACTCATGGTTTGGGTTTGAGGTCTATCGACATTGTTTAGTAGTCTGCATGGTGTGTTTTACGGGTCATCTTTCCGACCCCTCTCAGATGAAAAGGAAATTACGCTGAATGCCAAGGAAACGATAAGCCTTGGGCTAAATTAAGTGACCTAGGGAGCTAATTAAAACCATAGTTTGTGACTGAAGTGAGCTATCATGTAAAAAAACACGTAAGTCGCCATAACATCCAACTAAATATTATTCTTCATAAATTAGCATCAAACCGCCCCCACCTTTATTATATAGAGGTACCTTGTCCTTTAAAATGATTTTTTTTTTTTTTTCTTGCTTTTGATAATCTAGTGTTATCTAGCGAGGTTCAGAACACATACTACCTTCTTAAAAAGGTCACTATCTTGGACCATTTATCCTTAAAATTGAGTGTTGTTCTGCACAAATATAGATAATTACACTCTAAATTGGCCATGTCCGGATAGAAAAAAAGGATAATAATTAAGGCTATATGTCGTGATCGGTCTAACAAATCCAAAGATGATGATCGGAAGATTTATATATCATGATTGGACATCCAACTAGGTTTGGCACCCTAGAAGCGCAACATGATTAACACAATTTCCTTGGAAATATAACCTCTAGACAAACTAAATATACTAGTGTTACCAAGGGGATACTATCCCGTTGGTGGAGTTCCAAGAATGAATACAAATTTCATCTTGAAACAATTGAAAAAAAATATTTCGGCAGTTCATCCTGAACACTATGTATAATGTGTTGAGGATCTTAAGTACAAATATCAGTTTTTCTTAATATTTCACTAATATATGGTTAATAGGACTACTAAGATAAAAAATTAAAAGTTGAAATTGAACTCACCAAAGGCTAGGATGGTGCCCGGAAGTCTTGAAGGATACTGAATTTAAAAGTTGAAATCGAACTCACCAAAGGCTAGGGTGGTGCACGGAAGTGCACCAAGGATCTGGAATGCACCGGCTCCAATGATACAGTCGAGTTGGGTGGAGGATTATTTCACTTCCAACCGCAACATAATTGTTCCTTAGGTATAGCGGGTAATCTGAGAACAACAAGAAGTCATCCCCAAGATTCTTCGCGAAAGGCAAGACTCCATATAATGGTTCACAAGTCACTTAGGAAGTTATGGGATTGAATAAGCTGTTAGAGAAATGGTTAACATGATTAAGCCCATCGAGACCAATTCAAAGAAGATTTTGTTTGGACAAGATCACCGGATCCCATACCTATTACTAGGAAGAGAACCATAATGAACGAAATGAATTTCTCCATCTTAAATTTACATGAGATATATTTTTGGACACTACAGTTCTATAGGAAAGTGGAACTTATAAAGAAGAACATGATCATTAAATACTAGAAATTTAGAAGTTTAAGAAAGTTCGACGTCAAAGAATTATAAAATATAGCATTTCTCAAGATTCAATTCACATTAATATAATGCCAATAAGATAGATCTTGTACGTAATGAGGAGGCTGGTCGCTACATAAGAACAAAGGTGTAACTGTTAGTGGTTATAGAATGTGCCATTGTACGCTCCCTCTATTTTAAATTACCAAGTCGCCTTGAATTGCTGAAATTCCCAGGTAATTTCTCGTTGGTTGAAGATTCTTGACTATAATAGGTGAAACTTCAAAATTAGTAGAATATCAAGACCTCAAGTATGGTGGGGGTTGCCTTGTGTTCATACCTACCAAACAAACTTATGGATGTTTAACACTTTCTGCTTCATAAATTTTTGTAGTACTACTCCATTTTTTCTGTATTCTTTCTTTTTTGCTGAAATGTGGCTCTGTGCCTTAAGTTCTGGTCATTGATTTTGGTTGAATGGCAGTATAATCTGATAGAATTCCTACCATTAAGTGACCTGTTCACTGATAAGAGCCCAAAACTGTAGTTTTAACCCCTTAATAATCATACTGTTAGACCAATTATGTGAATAATAAGTAAGAGTTAATACTGATTAAGTGTTTTTATGCATTTAGGGCTTCAAAGTCCATTATGTGCGAGAAATGTGCCACTTTAGCGAGATAAAGGAGCAAAAGTCGTGAGAACTTCCGAATGCCATATCTTTGGACTCGGACCTCAGTTGAGGCCTACCTTATGTCAAAACGACCGGCTCGGAAAGAGCTTTGCAATGGTCCAAGCCTTGAACCAATCAGAGGAGCAGAATTGGACGAAAAGTCTGTGGAAGCCAACTGCAGCTGAAGAGGCCTTTTTGAATTTGAAAGAATTGGGTTTGGGCACGATTCTGCGGCCCAAACCATGGCTCAAGCCCATGCACGATTTTTGGATCTGAATGTATAAAAACAAAAGCTTAATTCTTTGTTAATGGTAGATTAAATAGTAGAGAATTAGGGTAGATAGCTTAGAATAGAAAGTAGCCATTAAAATAGCTTCTAGATCTAGATTTAATTGTTTTCTTTAATTAGTTTCAAATCCCTTATTAGATTAAACCTTTGGATCTTGTTCTTCAAATTAATTAGATCAATAAAGTAGTATTTCTTATCAATTTCGATTTTTGTCAAATCGATTCTAGATCTAATTTCAATTCATGTCCTTATTTCAATTTAGTCATTAAATTAGATTTCATTATTGTTAAATTAAGTAAATTTCAATGCTTTATATTATGTTTAGTTTTAATCTAAATGGAAATGATTGAAATGATTCAAGGCTAAACCTCCATTAGAGGGGTTGTGAAGCCTTGATGAAAGCTTGAGTCCGATTATCGTGGAAGTAAATTATTATTTTCTATTCCACTCTAGAAATGATTAGTTCACCATGAGAATGGGTTTAATTGTTCACATGCTAGTTATGATTGGTAGAAATGCCATGTATAATTAGGGATTAGGAATAACCAATTGTTAGCGAAGCGATTCAATTTCCGGATTCTGACGATTAAATCGTTAGTGGATTAAGTTGAGTTAAGGTGGAATCAATCCCCTCAACTCCTTATCATAGAATCAGCGTAGCCTTCCCATAATTATTTAGATAATCGACTAGTTGCATCTTGTGGGTAGTTGCATCGTAGTATAATTCCCTTAAGTAAAACTCTCATAGACTTAAAAGCGACTAGTTAGATTAGAAAACATCCATGCTAGAGCACTAGGAGTGGAGCGAACTTATCTACTCCACTATATCTCATAGGATTGAGAGTAGAAATCTTTGATAACTTCAAAAGCAACGTAAAAGTATAAGTTTAGTTTACTTACGTTGTGAATTCATAGTTCATTTCGTAGGTAGACTATTCATTTTTATCATATTCATTTTATTTATCAATTTTTATATTTATCAAATGGCGCCGCTGCCATCTTAGTTGCACTTTAGCATTGTTTTCATAATAGAATTAGTAATTTTTAAGTCCCATTTCACCCACCCACCCTTGTTTGATTCATCTTGTGGTTTGCCGTTTCAGTTTTGGAAAAATTCGCGAGAAAATACAACGCCAGCCAGCAAAAAAGCGCGACCAGCTATATTCTTGGAATTTGATCAATACAAGCGCCCAGCAAAAAGCGCGACCAGCTAAGTTCTTGGACTTTCGAATTTACATAGAAGCGCCCAGCAAAGAAGATAAATGCCTTGCCCATAAATTTTCGGTTTCCACCACGGTTGCTTGAACCCGAGTTGTCAAGTTTTTCAGTGTTTTATTCTCTTATATACACTGAACAACGGCGTACCTGAGGCGTTATTCATAAAGCGAAGCAAGGGCCTTGTCAGGTATTCCTTTCTTCCACACCTCGCATCTCTAGAGGGTTTATACTAGTACATCGAAATTGTTTGGAGTGTTGCATGTTTAGTTAAGCTCGACTTAGCCTTGCATGAGATTAAAGTGCGGCGAACAAAACACCCTAGCGTAAATACACAACAACATCAACAAACAAGTCTATCTAGTATACCACAAACTACACCTCTAGCTACTATATCACACACACCACGATATAATGGGGAAGAAAGAGACTCCTCTCGGACTTCTACAAAGCCTTGGCGATAGCCCCAAATCTTGCATCGTTCTAGCGGACCACCGGGGATTTGAGAATCCCTCAAATATTTTTAATTTGTTACCCGTGTTTTCATGGTTTAGACCATGAAAAACCTTACCGACACGTCGTAGGATTGAACAAGTCTAACAACATTCCACCATCCTACGGTTGGTTGAACAAATTAAATTAAGGGTATTCCCTTTCACCTTAGCCGATAAAGGCGTCTTGGTTAAGCGCCCAAAGCCTAATTACGTGGACTTCGTGGGCTAAACTTGTTCGGTTTGTTTATGGAACATTTTACCCCCCCCCTAGGCGGATGAGATGCTTTCCAAGATTCATTTCTTTTCGACAAAATCCTCATGAATCATTTTTGGAGGCTTGGAATCGTTTCACCGATCTGCTTATAGAGTGTCCACACCATAACTTAGCAAAAGACCGTTAGTTAGGTGCCTTTTCAAAGGACTTCAACATCACCATAAAGAAGTCCTTGACATAATGAATGGGGGTAGTTTCTTAAGTAAAGGAGCCTCGGAGGCTTATAAATTTTTAGAGGATCAAACTAAAGCGAAATAACAAGCTGGGGGTAGTGATGATATCCCCGCTCCGCTAGTTCTTCTTCCACGATTAAAGGCTACCCGGTATGTTTGAGGTTAAATCGGATCGAGAGCTTAAAACTCTAATTGAATCCCTCACTAAAAGGTAGATGCCATTTACGTACAACAAAAGCCAATCCCGTTATGAATGTAAATTCAAATCCATGTAGTTTACATTTGGAGTCACGAGCATCCCGATTCCCAACGTCATATAGCCTATGAGCAGGGCTTGTTCCATTAATAGTGAACCTAAGCCCTTGGAGACAAAATCCCAACCGGTTGGAGAAATAACCAACAAGTCACACCTCGAGGTACTGATAATCAATATGTTAGGCCTACGCCAAAGCTTTAACCAAGCCCACCAAGACAAGGGCGAGGGGTCGGGGTAATTTTAATAATTATAACAACCAAGTGCAACCTCGACAAGGTCAAGCACAAGGTCAAGGTAATTATAATAATTATAATGCTAATAGAGGTATCGTTCGGTAAATAATAACTATCAAAATCCGCTGATAAATAATTCCGCGGAAATAGTTCGATAACACCACCCGTGAACACTACACCCATGACCGGATCGTCTTGACACCTTCATACAAGTGAGCCAAAACTTTTCCAAACCATGGCTCAATCTAACCAACAGGCGGCTTCTACAATCCGTTAATAATTTAACCCAACGGTTGGCTCAAGATAAAGCCAACCCAAAGGTGTGTTTCGAGGTAGCGAATACCTAATCCTAAAACAACAAACCACGACGCTTTGAGGTCACCGATAATACTAGTAATGAATATGAAAATGTAGGTGAGATAAATGCCATCACCACTCTCCGTTACGGCGAGTGGTTGATAAAAGGTAACTATGCCTATAGTTACCCCACCCGATAACCCACACTCTTTTTTAGATACGAAATAGAAACTGAAGAGCTACCCTTTTGTAGAGGTACCGATTCTGAACCTGACCTAAGAAACATAAAGCCCGCGGTTAAACATCCGGGTGATACCATTGCTAAATATAGAAGCCGCGAAACCACCGTTTCCACAAAATTAGCCATGTTAACTAGAGATACAACTTCACGAGGAGATTAGGGGCGTTTTCAAGAATCTAACTATAAACCTTCCTTTCCTCGAAGCTATAAAAAGCTACCACACCATGCTAAGTTTCTTAAGGAATTGTGTACTACTAGAGGCGTAAACAAAATATACCAAAGGCGCCTTTTAACGAACAATTCCCAACCTTATCGAACATAATGGAATTGTTAAGTACAAGGACCACAATTAGATCCCTCTTGTCTGATGCACCTTAGGAGATTCCTATCGACCACGGCGTTATTAGACACGGGGGCTAGTGTTAACTTACTCCCATTTTATTTGTATAGACAAATAGGTCTAGACAAGATGCAACCCACTAAAATGGCGTTGCAATTAGGCGATCGGTCTATTAAGTATCCTAAGGGTGTAGTCGAAAATGTGTTGGTAAAAGTTCAGGGATTTCTACTATCCGGCTGATTTTGTAGTCCTCGATCTGAGTAAATTAAGCTACTCTCTGTCCGATTATTTTAGGGCGTCCTTTCTTGCTTAACTGCCAATCGCGGCTCATTAATTGCGTGATGGTTCAATGTCCATGTCTTTTGGCCATCTTCTTTGTTGAAGTCAATGTTTTTAAAACAAGGACCACGTTACCCGATTAGATCATGGATGGAGAGGTTAGCATGATCGAGAGCTTTGCTTTCGAGATTATTTCAACAACCACGTTCCCGATAGTCATATGCCCAAAATTCTTTCCTTTTGGAAAGTCGGACTCAATATTTCCATTCCTACACTAGTCGATACACATATTATTGATGAGGGCCGGGATAGATGACTTTCTCAAAGATGTAGAGGACTACCATAGTAATGTGGATATGACCAATCTAGATGAGGAATTTGATGAGTTTTTTTAGTAGGTGAAATTTCACCCTATCAAGAACTAACTTGCCTGACATCCACCTCGATTCCCCTCCTTCCACCCTTTCAAAGGAATCTCGAGTTTGCACTTTCGATCCTTTTGTTTCTCACATTGCTTCATAATTTTTTAAATCCTCCTAGCAAGCGGATCTTGGGAAGGACAAACTATTTGACACCTTCATTTTCAGAATTGAGGCAGCCTACACACACATGAATGAGTTCGATTGCCAAAACCACATCCTCATTGTTGCGCACATGTCTTTCTAAAACTTATCCATATCCACCATATCCTCCACAACCATTCACTTTTCCACACTTATTTACTAAAACACCCGCGCATTCAAAATGAAAAAGAAGGTGCATGATAGGTTACCTGATAGGGTTATCCGACTTAGTTTGGATTCCACTAGAACGTAATAGTAGGAAATCTTGGTGCTTCATTGTGTTTGGATATGTTTTACGTGATATTTTATTTATGGAATGATCCACAACTATTTAGGTTGTTGATATATGATCAAGCTGCATGTTCATACATATGTTTTAGATAAAGTCTTGAGTATCGACTATAAGCGACTCAAATTTCTGTGTTGGTGCATTTCCTTTCATTCCAATATATTGGTGAGTGCACCATTAAAGGTAACCGGGCCCTCCACATGGAGTGTGTGGCTGTAAATCTGGGATCCTAAGTCCACGGTTCACATAGTTCCGCGTTTTCCACTCTTGCATGTTTTTCTCCGGATTTTTTGAGTCATGTTTCTCTATGGTGTGAATTATGTCTTTATTGCTTATTGTTTTTCCTTCTAAAACTAAAATAAAAAAAAAAAATATAAAATAAACATAGTAGTAATCTATGAAGTCTCGGGAATCGACTTTAAAAGACCAGCTGCTAAAACAAATTTTTCTAAGCCGTTGTAAAAATTTGTTTTTGGGGGTCAAGTGTTAAATGTTCCGTACTAAAATGTTTTATGTCCCATTAGAGTTGCTTAGGCGTTTTATTGTATTACGATTCGGATTGACATGATCTATTCATTTAGATTTCATTAGTTAAGCATAACTTCGTCATGCACGCGCCGAGGCGTTTTCCACTATCTCGTATGTCATCTGAAGTCGGAATAGAGTGTTTTATGGATCATTGGATAGGAAATTCTCTCCTGATCATTTCCATATCTCATTCATAAAAATCGGACATGTAGCGAAGCGGGAATTTTGATTTGAAATTAGCGAAAAAAATCGAAAAAATCAAAAATTTCGATTTTGGGCTTGGGCCAACCAGCGCCCACCAGCCCCATGGAGGCGGCTTCGCGCTCTTACCTTCTCCGCGAACAGTTCATCGGCGTTCTTCATCTTCCACCGCCATTAACGCCAAGCTTAAAGTTCAAAACCACAGCAAAAATAAAATTTAAAAGAAAATCCAATAAACCCAGCCCGATATCAAATCCTAACCCCAAATCTTCTCTACAACCAAACCACCACAACCCCACCGATTTTAAGCACTAAAACCACCAAAATTTATAAAAATTGGTCTTTGCGCCACCCACTCCATCACCACCACTTTGTTCTTTAGGTCGGTCAAGCTAATCCACCACCACCACATCATATTTAGACCACCATCCATTCCAAACACTAGATGGCTCAGCGCCCGAATCATCACAGAACAAGTTTTCACTTTGCCCGACCATTTCGCGCCGTTTTCACGGTGTGAAATGGCTAGTAAAAACTGGAATAGTCTACGGTACTTTCGACCGAAGACTTCTACCACGAAGACTTGGTCCGGCGATTCTGAACACTAGGGGAGTTGGAGGGAGTAGGATTTTGTGATGGTCGGGGAAGAAGAAGGGGAGTTGACTCTGGGGGCTGTTGGTGAGATTCTAGGCATTCCGCCTAGAATCAATCTGAATGCCACTTTCACGGGATCCTCGGTTTGTGGGGTAGAGCCGTTGATGGGCGTTCTGTCATCAATGGGAGTTACAATCAAACTCCCATTGTGTTATGCCGAGCATCCCTCGGGGACCAACCAACCGCTCTGCTTTCGGTGGATTGGTCGGAATATCTAAAGCAAGGACAAGGTCGATGACATCGGTCTGACTGCCTCCATGTCTATGGGTACTCGGGGCGAAGTATGATTTACGCATCACGGAGTTTTTTGAACATTATTAGGGGGTTGGAAGGTCTTTGGCACCTCTCCACATTGCTTATTACTAAGATCATCTTTGAAGATGAAAGCAACTCCTGCATCGAGGAGGATTTACATTACCACACGTAACCCGCGTATCTATAGGGAGTGTGCCCAACAAGTATGGAGGAGGGCTGAGGATAGAGAGGAAGAAGAAGAGGAGGGGTGGGGGACGGCGGGATGATTCGGAGGAGGATGAGGAGGATGGGACTTGCTTTGATCTGGGATGCCTTCGAGGAGTGTTGATGCGATCTTTGGCGCATGACTATGCTTCATAGGGGCATCGTTCACTCAACACTCTGTCTCGCAGACCTCCGGACTCGACAGGCGACCATTCATCACAACCGAGATCCGCGCCCGGGAGGAGGATGAGAGATGGGCGGGAGGGCTGAGATGGAAGCCAGCGCCCGGTTTAGAGTGGATATGCTAGCCGCGCTTCCCACCTCATCTGGACTCTGCCTCGAGGGACACATTTTCGAGGCATGGCGTCGTCGGCGAAGGGCGGCTGCTTCTTTGGACCTTCTACGGAGCCAGGGGAGCCACCACTAGAAGCTGTGCCCTCGGCCGCCTTGGCGAGGAGTTTAGAAGGATGAGGAGTGATAGTGGTAGTTATTTTTGTTTTATAAGTTGTTGTTTTATTTATTTTTGTTGTTTTATTGTAATGTAATTTTTATTCTCGTAATTTGAATTTTGTAAGTGAAAGGACCTCGAATGAAAATTTTAATATAAGGGGTTATTTTCGGTTTGTGTGCTTGTTTCATTTTGACCCCACCTTCCCACTTGTTTGGGGGTGGTTTTTATCATTCAAAGCTGTATTTTTTATAAAAAAACCTAGTGTTAGAATTTCTTTAGCGGAGTAAAGGTGAAAATATGGAGTTTAGGCCTATCTATGATTGAGAATCATTGTAGGATGAAATCTAGATTAAATAGGTACATTCAATCATAAAATCCAATAAGAATCTTGGGTTTGAATTAGAATCCAGGATATGAGTTGTTTCCGTTTTCGAGTTTGGAAATTTTAGGATTTCCGGAAACTGCCGTAATTAGTTTTGGCAACTTTCCGATCCATTCTAGCAACTTTAAACCTATATAAACTTGATACAATCTATCCTCACAACTCACTACACCTAAAATCCATCACTCCCCCTTCACACCGCGATTCCCGTTTTAGTCTCCATTTTCACAAAGCTGCAACTTCGGGCCCGCGCCAGCGCTAGTTAGTTGGCCTTCAGCGCCCTACACTACTGTCGAGAAAAATTTGCTTTCGAGGCGCCCCCAAAAGTCAAAGCGACCAGCTAAGTTCTTGGAATTCAAAAATACAAAGCTGCCCAGCGCTATAGTTAATTGGCCAGCGCCAGCGCTGACTTCTCTGGACCAAAAAATCCGGTTTTTAAGCGTTTGTGCCCGGTCGTTTTGCGGCTATTCGAGCGTAGTTTTGAGATGACATCTCCCATAATAATACGGAACAGTCTTTTCGAAGATTTGTTCCAAAGCACTACTTACGGTGCTTGGTTTTGTGAGTGATCACATCGTTGGTAGGAACCTCTTATGGTAAGACCGGCTGAACTTTATTCTCCGGCACTTGCATCTTATTTTTATAATAACTGCATTTTCTTTGAGAGACGGATGGAGAACAAGTGTTCTCCATCACCATTAACGATGAACCAATGGAAATTACGGGTTCTTGCTAGCATTTGTTCTTGGACTTGCTATGCCCATTGAGATACAAGACCCATGGTGCTATTAGATTGATAATATGCATGTCTATACTTATGAGTCTTTGCCGCGAGGCTTATGGGGCGAGGCATTTTTCCGTATTGAGGACCAAGGGGACTATAGCGTTGCCGCTTGGTAGCTTTGTCCATGAACATAGGAACTGTTATGTTTTGGATTATGCTAAACATTTTAGGGGAATGGCGTTTTTCTTACGTGAATGGCGCCACTTGCGGCGTTTTCCTTGCTTTAGCCAATGGCCCCGGTTCTATGACCTTCCGGGGACTTTGATGTCTAGTTTAGCACGAGCCCATACCATGAGGCATAAGTACCTTCTTATGCCTGTTCTAATTTCACGTATTATGCTATGTTTCTTTCCTGTTTTTGTACCGTTTCCGCGGATTGGATTAAAGGTAGACCGCGGTCGACCCCAATATAGTATTATTCGATCTTTCCGTCGCAATGACTTGGCATGGGTGGCGGATACAACCTCACCGGGTTGCACCCTACACCCCATCGGACCAAGTGGCACTTAATAGGTTAGCAACCATAGATGATAAATGGCGTGAAGCACGGCAAATTATCATAGCATGGCGGGGCGAAGGAACCTCACTTCTTTATAGAAGTAGAGGATGGCGAAGATGACGAATAACAACGGGAGTGGAGGTAAGTTTTAGTTACGTTGAGTGTAATGCGCTTATGTCCCAAGCAATTTAATTATGTTAACCCCATAATGGGTAGAACTCTTATAGAGTTGTGTCGGTTTTATTTCCTATATTAGTGCGTTCTAACTTTGTTTTGCGGATGTTCACGAATTTCCACGGCGTTTCAATGGTATTTTTCCTACCCTCTTTATTTAAATGCTTTGAGGACAAAGCATGCTTTTTGTTTGGGGGGCATAGAAACCGCGTGTAATTAAGACATCTCTGATACGATATAGATAGACATAATATGCATTTGTTTTCTAGTTAAAATTTCAAAATTTAAAAAATAAAATAAATAAGTCATGCTATACACTTAGGAATATTGGTATTGTTTCTTTCTCCATGCTTTTAACAATCTAGAAGTCTCACATAGCTGTTTTGCATCGGAATAATTGTTAGAAACTTAGGTTATCGTAGGTAATAATCTTTGCATCTATCTATAAATATATTACATGAGTATCTATGATTGTTAGCGATAAAGTTTAAAATCTAGGATAGAGTACTTATTCTACAAATCTGTGAGAATATAGCCTAAAGCCTTATATGAAGCCGAAACATTTGAGAAATGACACAAGGGAGAAGTAAAATCCGGATAGAAAATCACCGTCCACTTGCTTGATCACTAAACCATATCCTAAGTGAGAATTTAGGCATTTCTTTGGATCGATATAGCCAGAAATTCAAACCTATGAATTATTTTCAGCTAATTAAGCCACTCTGAGCCTTTCATTAGCCCTTCCATAAACCACAATTCCTTTACCACATTACAAAACAAAAACAAAAAAAAAAAAAAAAAAAAAAATAAATCAACCTACCTACCCAATTTAGAATAAGTTTAGAAATAGAATGAGTGAAGAAAGAAGAAGAAAAAAACACGTGTAAACAAAAAATTGTTAGTTGCTTGAAAAATAAAGAAAAAGAAGTTTCCATCCAAAGAAAAAAAAATAGAAATAAAATAAAAACTCGAAAAAATAGAATAAAAGGGAGTCAAAGCCAAAGAAAAAAAAAAAGAAAATATGGCTAAGGGATGGAAACAAAGTATAGAAGCAAAAAGAAAATAACAAGGTTTTCTCTAAGTTACATATCTGAAGACTCTATTATCTCAGACTTGTCCTTTTGAATATCCATTTCCTTCCTTCTTAAACCACCTCCTAATCCCGTAACACCTAATAAAGACCTCTAGCTCGATTAGGAATAGGTTAGTGTGATAGTAAGTGGCGGATGTGTTTGATCGACCCACGGCTTCCTTGTTGTCATTGAGATTGTAAGGTAAAGTGTACCCACTGTACTGGAGTATGTGAAACTTGAGTGGAAAAATCAGTGTTGTTTCTTGACTATTATTGTGAGAACCTACTTAAGGGGCTATTCGGAGTTCTCGAGAAACAAACACATAAACATTTGATAGTACTACTCATTGTATATATGTTTATTGTAGATGATTGATTATTATGCATATATTAACTTAGGGTTTTGGTTGGTTATTCTTATGTAATTGCTAGAGATGTATAGATAGTTGAGCATGAATAAAGGAAACAATAGTTTTATTTTTCTTAGTCGTTGTAGTATAGATGAAGTTTGTGAGTACCTTCAGCTGGAAAACTCTCCGCGAGGCTATAACTTCGTCCACTAGGGAATTCCTAGTGGTTTAAGGCCTTGTTGCATATGGTCAATGCAATCGCACTCAGTAAACGAGATTAGGTAGAACTCCATTTTTGGTCACTTATTCTAATTTCTCATCTTTGCTTGAGGACAAGCAAAATCTTTGTTTGGGGGTGGTTTGATAAGAGCCCAAAACTGTAGTTTTAACCCCTTAATAATCATCTTGTTAGACCAATTATGTGAATAATAAGTAAGAGTTAATCTTGATTAAGTGTTTTTATGCATTTCGGGCTTCAAAGTCCATTATAATGCGAAAATGTGCCACTTTAGCGAGATAAAAAGGAGCAAAAGTCGTGAGAACTTCGAATGCCATATCTTTGGACTCAGACCTCGGATTGAGGCCTACCTTATGTCAAAACGACCGGCTCGGAAAGAGCTTTGCAATGGTCCAAGCCTTGACCCAATCAGAGGAGCAGAAGTGGACGAAAAGTCTGTGGAAACCAACTGCAGCTGAAGAGGCCTTTTTGAATTTGAAAGAATTGGGTTTTGGGCACGATTCTCAGCCCAAACCATGGCTCAAGCCCATGCACGATTTTGGATCTGAATGTATAAAAACAAAAGCTTAATTCTTTGTTAATGGTAGATAAAATAGTAGAGAATTAGGGTAGATAGCTTAGAATAGAAAGTAGCCATTAAAATAGCTTCTAGATCTAGATTTAATTGTTTTCTTTAATTAGTTTCAAATCCTTTATTAGATTAAACCTTTGGATCTTGTTCTTCAAATTTGATTAGATCAATAAAGTAGTATTTCTTATCAATTTCGATTTTTGTCAAATCGATTCTAGATCTAATTTCAATTCATGTCCTTATTTCAATTTAGTCATTAAATTAGATTTCATTATTGTTAAATTAAGTAAATTTCAATGCTTTATATTATGTTTAGTTTTAATCTAAATGGAAATGATTGCAGAATGATTCAAGGCTAAACCTCCATTAGAGGGGTTGTGAAGCCTTGATGAAAGCTTGAGTCCGATTATCGTTAAGTAAATTAAGTATTTTCTATTCCACTCTAGAAATGATTAGTTCACCATGAGAATGGGTTTAATTGTTCACATGCTAGTTATGATTGGTAGAAATGCCATGTATAATTAGGGATTAGGAATAACCAATTGTTCTGCGAAGCCCGATTCAATTCGGTTCTGACGATTAAATGGATTAGTGGATTAAGTTGAGTTAAGGTGGAATCAATCCCCTCTAACTCCTTATCATAGAATCAACGTAGCCTTCCCATAATTATTTAGATAATCGACTAGTTGCATCTTGTGGGTAGTTGCATCGTAGTATAATTCCCTTCGTGAAACTCTCATAGACTTAAAAGCGACTAGTTAGATTAGAAAACATCCATGCTAGAGCACTAGGAGTGGAGCGAACTTATCTACTCCACTATATCTCATAGGATTGAGAGTAGAAATCTTTGATAACTTCAAGCACGTAAAAGTATAAGTTTTAGTTTACTTACGTTTGAAACCATAGTTCATTTTAGTAGCTGAACCATTCACTTTTCCACACTTATTCACTAGGACACCCTCCTCGCTTCAAAAATGAAGAAGAAGGTGCATGCTAGGTTACGTTATAGGGTTATCCGACTTCGCTTTCATTTCACTAGGTTGCGTCATAGGAAATCTTGGTGCTTGATTGTGTTTGGATATGTTTTCTGTGATATTTATTTATGGAATGATCCACAACTATTTCGGTTGATCTATGATAAACTGCATGTTCATACATATGTTTAGATAAAGTCTCGAGTATCTGACTATAAATGACTCATTTTTTTTTTGTGTGTTTGGTGCATTCCTTTCATTTCCAGATATTGGTGAGTGCACCACTAATATAACCGGGCCCTCCCTATGGAGTGTGTGGCTGTAAGTACCGGATCCTAAGTCCACGTTTAACATAATTCACGTTTTAAACTCATGCATGTTTTCTCGGTTTTTGAGTCATGTTTCACTACTGGGGTGAATTATGTCATTATTGCTTATTGTTTTTAAATATATTAATCAGTATTTATAAATAAAAAAAAAATATATATATATATATATTAAAGAATAAACATAGTAATCTAGGAAGTCTCGGAAATCTAACTTTTAAAGACCCACTTAAAAAAAACAAATTTTCTAAACTTTGTTGTAAAAAATTTGTTTGGGGGTGGGGTGTTCGTGTTTCCGTCCTAGAATGTTTTATTCCCCATTAGAGTTGTTTAGGCCATTTAATTGTAATTCGATTCGGGTTGACATATTCTATGAATTTATAGTTCATTCGTTCGCATAACGTATGTTATGCACGCACTTCGAGGCGTTTTCCACTATCTTATATGTCATCCACGGTCGGAATAGAGTGTTTTATGGATCATTGGATTGGAAATTCTCTCCTGATCATTTTCATATCTCATTCGCAAAAATCGGACCGGTAACGAAGCGGCAATTTTAGTTTGAAGTTGTGCGAAAAAATCGAAAAATTCGAATTGGGCTTGGGCCCAACCCGCGCGCACCGGCAGCGCACCTGCGCCCCTTACCTCCACACCAAGTCGTGACTTCATCTTCTCAAAACCGCCATTAACAAACAAAACTAAAACTAAAACCCTAAAACAGAAAAATTAAAAAGAAAGCTAATTAAACCCACGCCCACAGTTCAAATCAACTTCAAATCTTCTCTAAATCCTTCCACCACCACCTCCACCAAGTTAAAAAACCAAAAACCACCAAAATTTCAAAAATTGAACTGTCCGGCCACCACCGCCACCACCACTGTTTGTTTCATTCGATTCGACTCAAATTCCAACACCACATCCCATTTAAACCCCCACTACATTCCAAACACTCGATGGCTCAACAACGCGTCGAATTTTGCGGAGCAAGCATTTCTTGGACCACCACTTCACCGCTTTTACGGTGACAAAATGATTAGTAGAGATGGAATAGCTTGTGGTACTTTCGAATCGCCTTTTACCACGAAGACTTAGTCGACGGTTTTACAACCACGGAGTTGGAGGCGATAGAATTTTTGTTATGGTGGCGAAGAGGAGGAAGGAAGTAACTCTTTGGGTTGTTAGAGATTCTAGGCATTCCACCTAGAATCCATTTGGATGTCACGTTCTACGAGTCCCAATATAATGGGATAGAGCCGTTGATGAACGTGGCGATTTACGAAGGGAACTACAATCTTGAGCTCGCGTTGTGTTCGCCAGCATCCCTTAGAACCAACCCGGTACCGGGTCGCCGCTCGATGGATTGGTCGGAACGTCCTAGGAAAGGAGAAGGTCGGCGACATTGGTGTGAACTGCCTCCACATTTTATGGATACTCCAAGAGCAGAAGTACGAGTTCTGTATCTTGGAGTTTATGCTTAACATGATTAGGGGAGTAGGGAAGTCTGTTTCACCTCTCCCTGTGTTGATAACCAAGATCATGTTGAAGTTGAGGGGCGATTCCGTCGATAGGATTTACCTCACCCCCGCACGAAATCCTCGTATCTATAAGGATTGCGTCCCAACGAGTTTGGAGGTTGCCCGAGGATAGGGAAAGAGGATGAGGAGGATGGTGGAAATGAGAATGTCTCGGAGGATGAGGAGGACTTGACTTGTTTTGATGCTGATGCCTTGGAGAGGTGTTGGTCAAATCACGAGCGCATGGCGTAATTCATTGTGGCATGCGTTCACTCAACACTATCTGCGAAGACCTCCGGACTCGACATGCTACTATCCATCATAACTTTGAGATCCGATCCCAGTGGGAGGACGAGCGGTGGGAACAGATGAGGACTGAGCTAGAAGCTCAGCGCCAGTTCCGGGCCGACATGCTTGCACGATTCCCACCTCACGGGGATTCTCCTTCTGAGGACACACCATCGAGGCACGAGCGTCGTCGCCGAAAGACGAATGGTGCTGGCCCATCGGAAGCTCAGGACCCATCTCCTGAGCGTGTGCCCTCCGCTACCACTACCGAAGTGGTTAGGGATAGTATAGTTTGATGTTTTTTATTTTTTGTAGTTTTATTATTGTTAGTTATTTTAATGCATGTTTAATTCTGTAATTTGAATTTTGTAGTAAAAAGGCATTTAATGCCAATATTAATATAATGTCGTTATTTTCATTGTGCGTAGTTGTTTAATATTGATCCCACCTTCCCAAATTGTTTGGGGGTGGTGTTATCTATTCCAGCATGATTTTTATATGACCCTTGTTTTAGAAGTTATTGCGGAGTCAGGGTGAGAATATGGCCGATTAGGCATATCTATGAATAAGTATCATGGTAGGATGAAATCTCGATAAAATAGGTAGATTCTATCCTAAATTCAACCTAAAAGATACTAGGTTTGTTTTAGAATCAAGGAAATGAGTTGTTTCGTTTTGGGTTTGGAAATTTTAGTATTTCCGGAAACTGCCGTAAAAACTTTTTGGCAACTTCCCCGATCCGTTTTAGCAACTTAAAACTTATATAAACTTCATTCATTCTACACTCACAACTCACACTACACCTAACTTCCATCACTCACCTTTCAACCCCACGTTTCCCCGTTTAGCCTCATTTTTCGATCTTTAGCACCTCGGGCCTTGAGGAGCGCGACTCGCCTCCCACATTTGTCGAATTTTTTACAGGCCTTTTCGCGCAAGGTGAGCGACTTCGTGCTCAAACACTAGAATTCCAAAATCATCGAGGCTCGCTCATACGACTTCAATGGACGAGAAAAATTCCAGTTTTCACGTGGGTTGTTGCCGGGGTCATTCGCAGCTATTCCGGCGTAATTTAGAGAAGACATCTCTTACATTGATACGGAACAGTCTTTCAAAGATTTGTTCCAAAGCACTACTTATGGTGCTTGGTTTCCGCGAAGGCGATCACATCGTCGGTAGGAACCGCTTATGGTAAGACTGATGCACTTTATTCTCCAACACTAGCATCTTATTTTTACGATAACTGCATTTTCTTTGAGAGACCGGATGGAGAACAAGTGTTCTCCATCAACATTGATGATGAACCAATGGAAATTACGGGTTCTTGCTAGCATTTGTTCTTGGACTTGCTATGCTCATGAAATACAAGACCCATGGTGCTATTGGGTAGATAATATGTATGTCTACACTTATGAGTTTTTGCATGAGTCCTATGGGGCGGGCATTTTCGTATCGAGGACTAAGGGGAATATAACGTTGCCTTTGGTAGCTTTGTCCATGAACATAGGAACTGTTATGTTTTGGATCATGCTAAATATTTTAGGGGAATGGCGTTTTTCTTACGTGAATGATGCCACTTGCAGTCTTCCTTGCTTTAGCCCGCGGGGCGTATGTGCCATGACCTTCCCGAACCTTGATGTCTAGTTTAGCACGAGCCCATAGCATGAGGCATAAGTATCTTCTTATGCCCGCTCTAATTCCGTATTATGTTATGTTTCTTTCCTATTTTTTGTACACGTTTCACGGATTGGATTACGATGCGACCTTTGTCGACCCACCAATAGTATTATTTGATCTTTCCGTGCAATAACTTGGCAAGGTGGAGGATACAACCTCATCAGGTTGCACCCTACACCCCATCAGACCAAGTGGCTCTTAATAGGTTAGCAATAATAGATGATAAATGGCAGGAATCCTGGCAAATTATCCTGGCAAATTATCATAGCAAGGCAGGACGCGAAGGAACCTCACTTCTTTATAGAAGAAGAGGATGAGGAGGATGATGAATAAAGCGGGAGATAAGGTAAGTTTTAATTCTAGTTAGTGTCTGCTTATGTCCCAATCAATTTGATTATTGTTAACCCCATAATGGGTGGAACTCTTATAGAGTTGTGTCAGTTTTTTATTTCCTATATTAGTACGTTCTAACCTTGTTTGCAGATGTTCCTGAATTTCACGCGCTTCAATAGTATTTTTCCTACCCTTTTTATTTAAATGCTTTGAGGACAAAGCATGATTCTTGTTGGGGGATAGAAACACGTGTAATTAAGGCATCTGTTAGGATATAGATAGGTATAATATGCATTTGTTTTCTAGTTAAAATTTCAAAAATTCAAAAATATAAATAAATAAGTTCATGCTATACACTTAGGAATATTGGTATTGTTTTCCTTCTCTATGCTCTTAATAATCTAGAAGTCTCAATGAGCTTTTGTATTAGAATAATTTTTAGAAACTTAGGTTAATATGTAGGTAATAATCTTTGCATCTATCTATAAATATATTACATGAGTATCTATGATTGTTAGCGATAAGTTTTTGAAATCTAGGCTAGAGTACTTATTCTACAAATCCTGTGAGAATATAGCCTAAAGCCTTATATGAAACAACAATTGAGAAATGACACAAAGGAGAAGTAAAATCGGATAGAGAAATCACCGTCCACTTACTTGATCACTATGCCATATCCTAAGCTAGAATTTAAGCCCTCTTTGGATCGATATAGCCGTAAATTCAAACCTATGAATTATTTTCCGCTAGTAAGCCCCTCGAGCCTTTCTTTAGCCTTCTATAAATCACAAATCCTTTACCTGTTTACAAAACAAAACAAAATAAAAAATTCAACCTACCCAATTTAGATAAGTCTGAGAATATAATGAGGAAGAAAAAGAAGAAAAAACACGTGTAAAACAAAAGTTAGTTAATTGCTTCAGAAAATAAAGAAAAGAAGTTTCCATCCAAAGAAAAGAAAAATAAAAATAGAAATAAAATAAAAACTCCAAAAAAAATAGCATAAAAGGAGTCAAAAGCCAAAGAAAAAGAAAAAAATATATATGGCTAAGGATGGAAACAAAGTGTAGAAGCAAAAGTAAATAACAAGGTTTTCTCTAGTTACATAATATGAAGACTCTATTATCTCAGACTTGTGCTTTTTGAATATCCATTTCCTTCCTTCTTAAACCATCTCCATACCCCGCAACACCTAATAAAGACCTCTAGCTCAATTAGGAATAGGTTAGTGTGATAGTAAGTGGCAGATGTGTTTGATCGACTCCGGCTTTCTTTGTTGTCATTGAGATTGTAAGGTAAAGTGTGCACTTGCTGCTTTGGAGTATGAAACTTGAGTGGAAAAAAAATCGTGTGTTGTATCTTGACTATTATTGTGAGAACCTACTTAAGGATGCTATTCGAAGTTTCAAAACGAACACCTAGGCATTTCATAGTATTACTCGTTGTATATATGTTTTAGTGTTGATGATTGATTATTATGCATATATTAGCTTAGGTTTTAGACTTTATTACTCTATATGCATTGCTAGTGAGAGGTATAGTTAATTTAGAGCATGAATAAAGGAAACAATAGTTTTATTTCTTAGTCGTTGTAGTATAGATGAAGTTTGTGAGTACCTTCACTGGAAAACTCTCCACGAGGCTATAACTCATCCACTAGGGAATTCCTAGTGGTTTAAAGGCCTTATTGCATATGGTCAATGCAATGTGCTTTCAGTAAAACGAGTAGATAGAACTCCATTTTTGGTCACTTATTCTAATTTCTCATCTTTGCTTGAGGACAAGCAAAATGCTGTTTGGGGGTGGTTTGATAAGAGCCCAAAAAATGTAGTTTTAACCCCTCAGAATCATACTTTTAGACCAATTATGTGAGTAATAATTAAGAGTTAACACCGATTCGTGTTTTATGCATTTCAGGCTTCAAAGTCCATTATATGCAGAAATGTGCCACTTTAGCGAGATAAAGGAGAAAAGGTCGGTTACTAAGGAGTTCCAAGATTAAAGGTCAAGATTCAAGAAGACAAAGCCTTTCTAAAGCCCAGTCGAAAGCTGAAAAGTCGACGTGGGCGGAAACAGCACACAAAGTCAGCAGAACGTTCAAAGGCCGTATCTTTGGACTCAAACCTCGGAATGGGGCCTACCTTATGTCAAAACGATCGGCTCGGAAAGAGCTTTCCAATGGTCTAAGCCTTGATCCAATCAGAGGAGCATAAGTTGACGAAAAGTCTGTTGAAGCCAACTGCAGCTGAAGAGTCCTTTTTGGACTGAAAGAATTGGGTTTTGGGCCTGATTCTCTGACCCAAAACATAGATCCAAGCCCATGCACGATTTTTGGATCTGAACATATAAAAACCAAAGCTTAGCTCTTTATTAATGTTAGCTAGTTAGACCTAAAACTATAGATAATTCTAGATCTAGTTTTCATTTAAGAAAATTAAGTTTAGTTTAATTTCAATTATTGTTTTAGATTAATCTTTAGAATCATTGTTCTTTATTAGTTTGATAAATAAAATAGCTAGTTTGTCAATTTCGATTCTTGTCATTTACAATTGTTTAGATCTAAATTCCCTTATTACGTAGAAAGCTAGACCTAGATTAGTTAGATTATTAATTTAGTATTTGAATCATAGTATTATTATTCATTAGATTAATAAAATAGTGTTCATAATCTAGTTTCATTTCTATTAATTGTTTAGTTTCAATTTGTAGATTCAATTATTTGTCAGTATTAGTTTAATTCAATTATTGCATGAGTAGTTTTGAATTGAGTTTAAACAAGTAAAGTTCAAATCTTTATATCATGTCTTGTTTGAATTCCATTGGGAATGATAGCGTGATGATTCTTGGCTAAACCTCCATTTGAGGGGGTTGAGAAGCTTTGATCAAAGCTTGATCCCGATTATCGTAGAGTCGTCGTAATTTCCTTTCCACTCTAGAAATGATTAGTTCACCATGAGAATGGGTGTAATCGTTCACATGCTAGTTATGAATTGGTAGAAATGCCATGTGTAATTAGGGATTAGGAGTAACAGTTGTTATTCGGGCGATTCAATTCGGATGAGCGATGATTAAATGGATTAGTAGGATTAAGTCGAGTTAAGGTGGAATCAATCCCCCTCAATTCCTTATCATAGAATCGACGTAGCATTCCCATAGTTGTTCTAATAGTCGACTAGTTGCATCTTGTGGGTAGTTGCATTGTAGTCTAGTGCCATTTCATAAATATCTCATTAGACTTTAGTTAAGAGTAATTATACGTAGAGAGCACAGCATGCGGAAGGACTAGGAGTGGAATGAATCATCTACTCCACTATATCTCATAGGATTGAGAGTAGAAATCATTGAGAAATCTTAGGCTCATAAAATAGTTTTAGTTTACTTACGTTTTAAGTTTCATCGTTCATTTCGTAGGTAAACTATCTTTTTTATGTTTTATCAGCTACGACGATCTCCACGAGACCACGATGTGTAGATCATCCTCGCCAAAAGTCATGAGCAACTCTATGCTGTTAAGCTTCATATAAGTGTTCCTTTGATTTATAATTATCGGTTAGCGGTTATATTCTATCACAATTACTCAGCAAGACAAGATTACTTGAGCTCTGAGGACTCTCTACTCTATATAAAATACCACATTATTTTTCATAAGAAACTACGTTGAAACTTGATCCACTAAATAATAGATCTTGGAGTGCGTGAGGCAGCCATTATTTGGTTCAGTTTCATCTCCCCAACATCATATAAATGTCGCATAGTCAATAGTCATGATAGATATCATCAGCTAAATAATAACCTATATTGTAGCTATGATGATTTACATCAAAATAAATAGGTGGGAAAGTATCATTGATCACGTGCTCAAATACCCGCGAGTTGTCCAACATGTTGATGGCATTGTGTGACCATAGCATCCGAAAAAAAGAATATCATATCCACATGTCTTCGGTTGCAACAGCTTTGAGAATGACAAATGGTTTTTCATAACGACCATTGTAAGCACATTGTCATCCAGTTGAACAATTATGTCATTCCCAATACATGCAATCAATGTTTCCCAATATACTTTCGGTCATCCATGTTTGGCGAAAATGTGCAAACAAGTGTTATATATCGCAATGTTTGGCCTTCACAAGTAGATTGAACCGCATACAATTTGATAATTGTATCACGTGAAATGCCTCAATGCCGGGTTTCCAGATTGCTCAAAAATATATAATTGATTGTCAATTTGATAAACTACCATACCATAACCAAGAATCACGAAAAGCCGCAACCACCTTGATCAAAGGATCTATCCCAGTTTACCAAGATTGTTAAATTTAGGGTTGATGAAAATACTTAAAATGAGTCCGAATATCGTTGAAGATGGGAAGGAATAAAGATTTTTCATAAAAAGTACCGATTGAAATCCTCTTTCAAAAAAGCAGGACGATCGACCAAATAGTTACCTTCTAAGATTTCCAAAGTTAAAACATAATTTATATGTTTCACTTTTCAACTCTTCTTTGAACCACCATGTGGTGCCTTGAACATGTACAACAAAAAACCAAACCGCTTCATAAAGGGAATGGCGTTAACAAATTCCCCATCAAGATTATCTACCGAGTTTTCACGGAGAGAAGATGAAGAAGAGAAACAACGATGAAAATGAAGATGAAGACAAAGATGAAGATTGAAGGGAAAAAACTCATACACTTCATGATCAATTTTTTGGCAATGTGTGTGTGTTGTTTGTTAATGATTGATGTGAAATGGTTGAATTGTTTGATTAGAATATTTGGATTGAATGTATGTAAAATGAAGGAGGAAATGAGTGTATATATATGGATGTAGAATTTTTTTTTTTTTTTTTTCCGTTTTTTCCGCCGTTGGAGCAGCGATAGTGATAATGTTACCCTATAGTAAAAAATGGTGTGCGACATTAGTAATGGTGCGCATGTTGGTCAAAGTCAAAAAATTTATGACTACATCGGTAGTGGCGCGACATTACCATCTGTCGCGCCTTTATCCGCGATCCAAATCACATATTTGCTTCCACGAATGCCTCTAGGCAGGTAATACTACCGGATTTGCTTTCACCTAGAGTTGGTTGTTTTTTCGCGAAATTCCAAGTTTTGGAAGCAAATTTGAAAGTGATACTACCACCTAGAGATGCTCTTACATATGTTTTTTTTCAATTATATTATTCATAATGCTACTCTATTCTCACAAAACTGATGGCTTTACTTGATGTGTTGCTAGTCTGGTTTAACAGGTAGATTGGTAGAAACCTCTTTTCTTATGGCAGGTTACTTACTACCAATACAAATACAGTAAATCACAAAAAACTAATTAAGTGGTTTCTTTTTGGTCATTGTACCTACAGCTGTAGATCTGATAAAGAATGTTCAAGTGCAAGCCATCCTGGGACCTCAAACATCCTCCGAGGTCGTGTTTGTGGTTGATATCGGTAACAAAACTGAAGTGCCCATCATTTCTTTCTCAGCAACCAGTCCTTCCATCTCCTTCACCAAAACCTCATATTTCATCAGAACAACTCTAAATGATTCCACACAAGTGAAAGCTATTGCTGCAATTATTGAATACTTTGGGTGGAGGGAAGTGGTCCCAATATATGAAGACACTGACTATGGAAAGGACATGATACCGTATCTAATTGATGCCATCCAAGATGTCAACTCACGTGTTCCATACCGGAGTGTTTTGTGTTTTTCACCAACTGATGAACAGATTCGCGGTGAACTGTACAAGCTGATGACCATGCAGACCAGGGTGTTTGTGGTGCACATGAGGACATCTCTTGGCTCACGCTTTTTTTCCATAGCAAATGAAGTCGGAATGATGAGTAATGGGTATGTGTGGATCATCACTGATGGACTTACAGATCTCTTGAGTTCTATGGACACCTCTATTATTGGCTCGATGCAGGGAGTACTAGGAATAAAAGGTTATGTGCCAGGATCTGAAAAGCTTGACAACTTTAGAAGAAGATGGAAAAGAAAATTTCTCCAGTTGATGAAGTTGAGTTGAGTGTTCTTGGACTATACGCGTACGACAGTTTTTGGGCACTAGCAATGGCTGTTGAGAAACTAAACACCGTCAGTCCTCTATTCAAGAGACTAGACAACGGAACAAACACCACGGACCTGGAAAATCTTGGGATCTCTGAAAACGGTCCTAAGCTTCGGGATTCAATCTTGCATACCAAGTTTCAAGGGTTGAGTGGAGAATTCTGGCTCAAAGATGGACAATTGCAGTCATCGACTTTCAAAATAATGAATTTAATTGGGAAAGGAGAAAGAGAAATTGGATTCTGGAGTTCAACACATGGACTTTCAGGGAACTCGGACTTGACAACAAATACATCATCCGAGACCAATCTTCGAGCCATAATCTGGCCTGGTGAGACAACTGTGATTCCAAAGGGTTGGGAGATGCCAACAAGCGAGAGGAAGTTGAAGGTCGGAGTTCCGAAAAAAGATGGTTTTAGTGATTTTGTTAAGGTTGAAAAGGATCAATGGACTAATGCCACATTGGTCACTGGATTTTGCATAGATGTATTCAAGGCTGTGGTTGACTAAATGAAATATGCCCTACCCTATGAGTTTGTACCTTTTGAAAAGGCAGACGGAGAGAGCGCAGGAGATTACAATGAATTTGTAGACCAAGTCTATTTTCAGGTCAGTTAACATATCTAAGACAGGCCTTGCACCTGAAATTTTTCCTTTAATTAGCCGGAAACATTTATTTATTCTCACTAAACTTTAACATATTCGCAGAATTATGACGCGGTTGTGGGAGATGTAACAATTCTTGCCAACAGATCCAACTACGTGGATTTTACATTACCTTTACGGACTCTGGGGTATCAATGGTAGTGCCAGTCAAGTACGATAATAGGAAGAATGCGTGGATTTTTGAAGCCTCTAACCACGGACCTCTGGTTAACAACTGGGGCATTTTTCATCTACACTGGCTTCGTGATCTGGGTTCTAGAGCATGGTATTAACAAGGCCTTCAGAGGCAAATTTTCGCAACAAGTGGGCATGATCTTTTATTTCTCCTTCTCGACGCTTGTGTTTGCACATAGTAATTTCCTTCCTTCCTCATTTTCTACACAACTACATAACTGCGTTAAGGGTATTAGATGATAAAATGGTACAAAGTAACATGTCAAATCACACTTTACCCCTTTTGGAACGATTTAGTTGTAGAAAATGGTGATAACGCCATCCCGATGGAAAAAAAACTATAGTGGGAAATCAGGATTCAATATTCAAATAGAATGAGAACCACCTGCATTGCAGTCTCAAGTGTGGAGTAATACCACTTCAATTCACCTTTAATGCTTTTTACTTCTGTAGTTTATTCACGAGAGTAATGAGCATAATCCCATTTGTCACTTTGCAGAGGAAAGGATAATAAGCAACTTTGCAAGGTTTGTGATGATTATATGGGTTTTCGTTGTCCTCATTCTGACATCGAGTTATACGGCTAGCTTAACTTCGATGCTAACAGTACAGCAGCTCCAACCAACCATCACAGACATCAGCGATCTCAAAAAGAACGGAGATTATGTAGGTTATCAATCAGGTTCCTTTGTGTACGGACTTGCTCAAAGCATGGGCATCGATTCATCCAAGTTGAGGCCCTACGACAATGTAGAAGAGTTCCACCAGGCTTTGTCAAAAGGAAGTCGAAATGGTGGAGTTTCCGCCGTTATTGATGAGATCCCTTATATGAAGCTCCTCCTTGCAAAATACTGCACAAAATACATGATGGTTGGACCAACACACAGGACTGCTGGCTTTGGCTTTGTAAGTCACCCTAATACTCTTCGTTACCTGAGAGCAACTCTGTCACCTATTAGTAGGCAACATGAAACCACTAGATACGTCACTCTGCATATTTACAAACACCGTCTGTCATACCACTTATTGATTCCAACAATCGTTATTCCAATAACAATCCCATTACAGGAGGTAATGGTTGTCGGTTGTAATTATACTTTTTAGACAATTTGCACTTGTATCGACATTTGCAAGTGTTAAAAACAACTCCATTGTTCTAACTTGAGCTCCTAAACATTTTGCTCAGGTTTTTCCTAAGGGTTCTCCTCTAGTACCTGATATTTCGAGGGCTATCTTAAATGTGACAGAGGGAGACAAAATGGAGGCAATCGATCGCGAATGGTTTGGGCAGCAGGTTTCATGTCAAGAGCAAGGGACTACTACCTCCGAAAGCCTCACCCTCGATTGCTTTAAGGGTCTCTTTATGATTGCTGGAGTTGCTTCTGCCATTGCTTTTCTCGTATTCTTCATAATTTTCCTGTATGAGCATAGGAACATTATAACTTCTGAATGCTCTGTTTCCCAAAAAATTTCTGCCATGGCTGTCGAATTTGATAAGGAGAAAGACATATCTTCTAGAGGATCCAAGAAGATTGATTTTCTAAGTGCAAGGACGACTGATGGGAGAGAAAGTTGTGTTGCAGAGTGCAATGTAAGTACACCTCAAAGTCCAGCAACAATTGTATGTGTGCACGAAGATACGGTCTTCTCCACAGAGGGAAGCACTCCCAGTACCGATCACAGCACACCAATTCGAGACCCCCCAGGTGTAATAGAGATAACTTAAGTAAACTGATTAGTTTAGGTCATATACCCTGCAATCTTTCTTGTATGAACTACTGACTCCTCTACTGGTTAGGTTGTCTTTTAAGTTTCAAATTCATTACACTTGAGTCTTACGAATTAGGAGAGCAAAGTTCGACTGTAAATTCCAGTTACTGTAGATTCCCTTATAGAATACTGTAAGGGGACAGGAATTAAAAGTGACTATTGTTTCTTATCTGTGTACTTATACTCGACCTTAACAAGTTGTTTCGTTCTTTTAAAGTTGTCTCTGTGATAAATTTTAGAAGTAAAGCTAAAGAAGAACTTATATGGATTTTCGTTGTCCTCATTCTGATCTCAATTATACAACCAGCTAAACTCAAATTAACAGTATGGCAGCTCCAATCAACCGCACGTCAAGTAAAGCTAGGTCTGCTCGGGGTTTGACTCGTTTGGCTCGCTCAAGCTCGTTCCTCTTGCAATGTGAACCAAGCCAACCATCACTAGTTTGTAAGTACACTAACAGAGCTACTTGATTAGTGAAGCCGAGCATAGTGAAGCTCAGCTTGATTAGCTTGAATTCCACCCTTAATTAAAACCAACTGCTAGTTAGGTGTATTTGCAGAATTCATAAATTCCAAGGGATTGCCATTATGTATTTAACTAGTTTTCAAACCCGTCTTACGAACGGGTGCTGTTATATTATAGTGATCACGCATTCAATTTTTTTGCAGTGTGAAAATCCATAAAAAGAAACAACCCACTTGCCGATTTCCCGTTAATTAATTATTCCTTAAGTACTTGCTTTGAGTTTTCGATTTTCTGTTAATTATTTTTTGAGGTTAGTTCGATGTTGTTGCATTCAGTTTTCGATTTTCCATTAATTATTCTTGGAGATTATTTTGTTGCATTTGTATCCTATTTCGAAATCCCGTTAATTATTATTTTATATTAGTTCGATACATTTGCATTCATTTTCCGATTTCTCGTTAATTATTCTTTAATGTTAGTTCAATGTAATTACATCCAGTTTCCGATTTCCCGTTAAGTATTATTTGAAGTTATAGTTCAATATAGTTACATCTAGTTTCTAATTTTCCGTTAATTATTCTTTGAGGTTAGTTCTATGCAGTTGTATCAAGAATTTGCCGTTAATTATTATTCAATGTTAATTCAATGATTTGCATCAAGTTTCTAATTTCTCGTTAATTATTCTTTGAAGTTAGTTCAATGTAGTTACATCCAATTTTCGATTTTCAGTTAATTATTCTTTGAAGTTTGTTCAATATAGTTACATTTAATTTCCGATTTCCCGTTAATTATTTTTTGAGGTTAGTTCGTTTGAAGTATTTGCATTTATTTTTGATTTCCTATTAATTATTCTTTGAGGTTTGTTCTATGTAGTTGCATCCAAAATTTCCCGTTCAATGTGTATGTAGTTACATCCAGTTTTCAATTTTTCTTTAATTATTCTTTGAGGTTAGTTTGATCCATTCGCATCGAGTTTCCAATTTCTCGTTGAGGTTAGTTCGATACATTTGCATTGCGAGTTTCTAATTTTTCGTTAATTATTCTTTGAAATTAGTTCAATGTAGTTGCATCGAGTTTCTCATTTCCCCATTAATTATTCTCATTGAGTAAAGTTCAATTTCTTTTTTTTTGAAGTTAGTTAATGTATTTAATTCTAATTTCTTATTTTCCATTAATTTTTTTTTTTTGAAGTTAGTTTAATGCATTTGCTTTTAATTTTTTATTTTCCATTAATTTTTCTTTGAAGTTAATTCAATACATTTTAACTGCGATGTTGCAGGTATATTCAAGAACATTAGCACTGACATGTGTACTGTGCAGTACCTTAATCCATCAAGATTGTTCCATTGTCCCATTTGCCAAAGAACTCAAGAACTTTTCATGGTTTAGTATTTTAAGACCATCTACTTAATGTAATTCTTATTAGTACCATTAGTACGTAACACACATATCTAATTAACGTAATTCTTTTGGCTTGCTATGTATATAGTTGATGATCAGCTGAATGAAGTACCCAAACATTTTAAAAGAAAATCAATTCTATTATTAAGGTGTATTGGGTTTTCAAATTGGTTTGGGCCTTTCAATTATTTTAGTTGTCAAGACCTTTTTCTTTGAAAAATGCATTATTTGTGTAAAAATGAACAAACTTGTGACCGGGAGTTGCTACATTAATTAGCACATACATACGTTAAATCAAATAAACAACTGCAAAATACATATTTAGTGAGCATCAAATTATATTTTCCATTCAACCACAGATAAACTCGACGTTCCTTCGTCGTATACTAACTATAAGCACCAAAAACAAAAATCAGTATAAGTGGGAAATCTGGAAAGAATATCTCCACTATTTTTTAGAAAGCTGCAAAGACAATTCGCATTCATTGAATCCGGCATCATAGCTGCACAAATGTGTCTAATGGTAATTCGAGATGCCAAAATGACGCCATAATCTAAATAGACTTAAACATAGAAAGACATCAATACAACCAAATGAAATACAAAAAATATGAGAAAGAGAACACATAAACAGTCTTTCCTGGTGTCAAAAGTGAGGACGGTACCAAAAAGAGGTCACATTATAAGAGCAACCGCCAAAGTATGCCCTCAATACAACATAAGAAAAAGACAGTAGATAGAGTACACAACATTGTATACGATCATAACTTTCCTATAAACCCCATAAGAAGACCCTAATCACACATCCAATGTCAGGCGTCATATTTGTAAATCTTATTTCTTGAGGAAACTTAATCTTGAAGTAGGTAATTATCTGATTCCTTGAGGAAACTTAATCTTGAAGTAGGTAATTGCCTATTTTAACACCGTTAAAGAGAGTTAGTACAAAACGTAATAAATATTGAAGAGAATAAGAAACTGAATATTTAGAATAAGTGAAACAAAGACAAAAACAATCTTATTCACCTTTATATTCTCCTCATTGAATTCTTCCTCTCATGGGTCCAAATGTAGTAACACCTTCTCATAGAGACAAAGGAATAACTTGCAATGAGTAATACATAAGTAGAAATAGGAGCAATGCCATGCACAACTATGAAGAAAAAGATAATTACTGTACAGATTAAGATGGATTAACCCATGCAAGAAAAATCATAAGCGGACAACAAAAACCGGCAAGAAGTTGAAGTAGTACTTGAACTCCAGTGGAGAGGTTGAAGGTTCAACCCATCTCGATCTGGACTCAAACAAAAGTAAGGTTCTTTTGGTTCAAATGATCCTCGAAAGGGTTCATTGGATGCATGCCCCTATCCGCCATTTGGGAAGTTGTGAGGCGTTTTTTCTTTTAGTATATAACAATGAACAATAATGAAGTCGACTCAAATATATATTTAAGTAATTAAGCTTGGTCACCAATAAGAGGAATCATATTGTACTGGATGCTAGAATAAAAAAAAGGTAGGAAAGATGTAGCTACTCTATAATTGCATTTTATACTTAGACTATGCTTAAATAGAGGTCCTAAATAAAGTCTCATACTCTTTGTACCTTTTTTTGAGCACCTTAGCAGGTGCATTGTTGCATATTGTCAAGCGAAAATTTTGATACGCTTTAATCTATTTGATATAGTTTCATGATCAGTATTAACTTGTGTCCTTACTCTTCTACCTCGTGTGACATCATCTTCTAATAGAAATATTTCCAAGCTTTCTTGGTATTTCGTTACAACAAATTCCCAACTGCATACTAAGAAATAACCCCTTCTACAAATTAAATCCAAACCCATAGAGAAATCATATTTACACCATTTTATCTTTTATTCTATTAGTAAAACAATAATTTAAAATAATTAAAATTGGTTTACACCATTTAATCGTTTAATTAGTAGTTTCAAGTTTGAAAATGGAACGGCTCAACGCGACTAAAATAGGAAATCAGCAGCCGTAAAGGAGTAGGAAAACTGGATCCAAGTCAACTCATTTTACGTGGTCAAGACCATTCACCTATTCTTTTCCACCTGTTTTATCAAAGATTTTATTTTAATACTAACCAAGCACTCCATGACCACCATAATTAGCTTAGTACACAAAGGTTTAGTCATCAGGGTCACTATCAACAATCTTTCCAATAAACCAAATAGAAGCAGTTTTATTTCCTAGAAGAATTGTCAAAAAACTTCGAAATGTGACTTCTTCTCTAAGTATGATCCTATAATTAATTAGGAGACCCAATAACATAAGACGCTGAAATAACCCTTAAAAAAATCCCCTTTGGTACTATCTAATATAAACATCCTCACCGCGAGACTATGACCCCTCTACGGATGAAGTCCTTCTAAATATCATATCCATGTTATAGGCTAATGACTACTCATCTGGTGTTAGCTATTACATAATCTTTCGATAATTTCAAGTTATAGAAGAACCATGAGAAAAAGAAAATAAGATCGATTAATGAAAGGTACATGGTAACAGAAATTTGAGATAAAAACAAAGGTACCTAGATAATTAGTACTTGGAGTTGCCTGCTTGCATATTAGATTTTCTCGATCTCTTGGTTGAATGTTTGCACTACTTGATACACTTAGCAGAAAAGGTAACAATCTAAACATCTTGAAATCCAGCACACTCAAATGACCATTTGCTCATTACAGTGACCACAATTTCCATAGCCAAATCCATAGCGGATCCCCTGAATGACCTGCATCATAGAGATCACTATTATATACTAACAAATGTTAAATTTCTTAATAATTTGAAAGAACAAAAGAAGACTAATAATACATGATTAAGCATAACTTGTCTACTGTATAAGCATATTCTACTATAGATTATGGTGCCTAAATTTTCTTCAATTGCCAAGCTAGAAATAAAGAGTTCTCTTTTATGTATTTTTGTGTCTCGGATATGGTTTGCAATATCTTTGCGGCTTGGATTCAAGTGAAAAAAAATCAAATTCATCAAATGCAAAAAACATACCCACTACCACTGCAAACTGATTTAGAAACAACAAACTAATTCAGAAACTGTGTAGAATATTATGTGTTTCTCTTGTGAATACTGGATCATTTAAATATAGTAATATACTACAGTTGGACACTTTATCATGTCAAATATACTACTCGGGTCGTCTCTGTATTTTCTTTTTCTTAGATATAAGTATTAGTTTCTAACTAAGAAAAAGTCAACTAAAATTAATCGAATGGATTGAATATTGCTTTGCGCCAAAATAAACAAACACACCTAAGAAAGATTTTGATCTGTACAGTCATCTTACATAATTTGTACACAAACACACACCCAAGAAAGAATATGTTTACTTAAGTTCCACGGTTTACTCATCTCATATCACATTATCTGCGATGGACTTAATTTATTTTTTATTTTTTTTCTTGTAGACTTAATCACCTTGGTCTCATTGTAATAAGAAGCACAAAAGATATATATAGGTCCAGCCATACATTAAGCATGTATAAAATTCAGATGCGATAACTTGCCATGAGATTATCATGCAGTCAGGTTACTTTACCAACAAAGAATTAAAAATTATATTTGAAAAACAAAAAAGAATATGGGGATTAAGTGCTCACGGGAAGAAGCATGAGAATGCCAACAATGCCTAGTCAGTTCCATTTGTTTGAAGTGCTTGTTTTTCCTTATCCGTTAGTTCATCTCCCAAAAGAGCTCTTTGTAGCAACCCTAAAGCAGTAGCTACATCAATGGCTAATAGCCGAGTGCCTTGCCAAAAGTCCTTACCAAGCAATTATCTTTATCACAATTAAATTAAAATAACGAATTGGAATGGAAATGGGTTATAAACAACTTGCCCACTATAAAAATTAAAGCAAACTTAAGATAAGAAAAGAGTAGAATTAACACCTCATTGCAGCACTATATTAGAAAAGAATTCTTGTACTGTATAACCCTATATGTTCATTGTATGCTTTCATATTCTCCAATCGTAAAAGTCAATTTCAAACCTTAGCATGTATATGATAACTTATTCATCTCGAGCAATCAAGTTTACAGAATCTCGATCAATTGTGCGAGAAGATTATGTAACCATGGAGATCTGTTCTAATATTTTAACCTCTTAGATGGACCTTGGTCAATGATAGGGTCCACAGTACTTGTGTCTCAGTCCCTTGCTGTTTTTCAAAGCCTTTCTCTCGCCTTTATTGGAGACACATAGCCTTCGAATGGTGGTGAACGAAGGAGGGACTGGTCCAAATTGTGTGAATATAATATATTACGCAAAACCACAATTCTTCTAAGAGAATTGCTAGCGTCCCGACCCTTTAAGGGGTAGGACGGACTGACCTACTATGAGACAAAATTAAGTGAAAGTAAAATGACTTGACCGGTTATTTGATTCAAAATTAAAAATAAACTTAATACACTCTCTTAAACTCGCTCACCGAAGTTCATCGGAAAAATAAATGCTCACTATCCACAAAGAAATAATAATTCAATGAAAATCCACTGTATAAACAACAACTTTCAAGTAAATATATGTTTATGTTAAAATGAAGTCTCTTGCATAATTAATTAAACTCAAACAAAATAAACATTTGAACACTTTTGTTTTAACCCAACAACTTTGAATCCCATAAAAAATTGTTTTTTCCACTTTGTTTTTCTTCACTTAAGATTGGGTTTGAAGGTTATACAATCTCAAACATTTTTTTTTTTGAAATTTAAAAGAATTTGGAAAAGGTGTGTAAACCCATTACCGGATCTGACAATTGACAAAGTTATTTGTGTCTTGGATGGCACCTTTGCAATCACTACTTTATGAAAATCAAATACGTACCATTCGCCAGTGTTGAAAAGTTGTTGGTGGTGTTTGGAACAATGGTGGCTAGATTGGGTTCTAACTAACTGTTATTTGGTTTGAAAGAATATGAGTCAACTCACTGATTTATTTGTTTTTTATTATTGAAAAATAGAAACTTGTGTAAAATGTCAACAGGTAATTTATTTTGTCACGTAGTAGGTCAGGACGCTAGCAATTCTCTTCTTTTAATATTTTTTTTTGTATGGTACAACAATGACTATTGATTTACAACCGAGCAAAGTTGAGAAAACAGGTAATTTAGAAAATCAACTTACCTTACGTTGTAATGATGCAAGAATGTGGTCTACTCGACTTTAGCTTCAAAGGTAGCAGTTTCAAACTCGCTATCAACTGCATCACATATAACATTGTGGCTGCATCAGAGCATAGAAAGATAAACATTGACGTTTAGTAGCAACAAATAACGGGACGTGAAGCATTAAGTGTCATAATGGATGCTAACTTTGAGCCCATAAATTTTATTTGGTTATATCTAGCATTTCTAGTGCTGAAAGGAAACAGGTAGTATTGATGTATCATACTCTTATCCATAACCCACATGCTAGTTCAAAGTAATAGCATAACTAATTCAACGGGATAAATTTTATATGTACCTATGGTGACTGACATTAATGCTCTTAAACTAAACTCACACTCCAATTCAAGGTAAAGAAAGGGTGCAATGAATCCAACACATGATGCCTTGCTGCATCCACATTGATGAGTTGAATTGCCTCCAAAATATTTGCATCGTTCACCATATGTACCTGCGAAAAGGAAGTGAAGATGCATGGTAAGTTTTGTTAAAAGAATTTGGTGAGCTTCCACTGTAGCACCCAACACATACTACTCACAATGACACAATATGATTCCATTCAAGAACTGATATAGAACTATATCATTACAAAAAAAATGATATAGTAATATGTGGAATTACGCTATGAAGCCTACTCATGAGAAATTTCTAAACCAATTGTAATACATTGGGTGAAACGCTTTAACAATTTCGTGAGTAGTTGTTATCAAGTTGTATTTCATTGTATTCTTCGGCCCATAATAGCTTGCATGTTTTGTTGATGTTGTTATGTTAGAATAACCCGCTACATAGCCAATTATGAAGGTAATCGGAGGTTTCGGATAGAGGCAAAAATAGTTATTTATCGATTAATGAACCTACCTTCAAAAGTCACTATGTTAAAATCGACAGTATAATGAAGTGTTCCACCAATTGATATACCAAAACTTAGATATCTATCACTTGACTTAGTAGTATTGATATAAACAATGCACAACTAATATCCACAATACCATTACTCCTAATACTATTTGTCCTATATATAAGCTAAGCAAATGCATCCATAGCTTACAGATTATCTTCATAACCCGCTTATTTGTTATTATGAAGTGATTAAGGGGCAAAATGGGAAGCCAAGGGGATATTTTTGTCTAAATACAGAAAAGATCGAGTTGGGGAGAAATACCAAATCCAACAAAAAATTACACACATAGACGTGGATAGTCTCAGAGAGCTTGAAAAGAGACTGCTATTATATAATTTTCTGGTGGACAGTTTCATTCTGGTGATCTTGCGGTGAAACACCCTAATGGCTATATAGAGATTAAGGATAGGTCCAAAGACATCATTATATCCGGGGGTGAAAATATCAGTAGCTTGGAGGTAGAGAGCTTTCTGTATCAACACCCCTTTGTGTTTGAAGCATCGGTGGTGGCAAGACCAGATGAGCGATTAGGGAGAGTCACCTTGTGCCTTTGTCACATTGAAGCTAGAAGTAGATGGATCAAAGTCTAGTTCTCTGGCCGAAGATATCATGAAGTTTACAGTTAAACCAACCCAAAATTAGATCTGACTTCTTCTTCTCCACCAAGTGAAATCGACCCTTTCTCCTCCAGCAACCCAACTCCCCTACTCTCCAACACTTTTTTTTTTTAACTCTATTTTTTTGTCTTCGCCATCATGACTACTGAAGAAGTTAACATTCGTCATTACTCTGAGTTAAGTAAATATTCTTTCTTAGTAAGTAAACAAACCTTTTTAGTGTAGATTTCTCAAGCAATCAATAAAAACTGCAAAAGAGCAGAAGATCTCACCTGAAAAATTCCTCATCAAACCCCTAGAGTCTAATAAGGTTGAAGAGAGAAATTAATGACTTCTCTAGGTGAGTAACCCCTAGAGTCTAATGAGGTTGAAGAGAGAAATTAATGACTTCTCTAGGTGAGTGATTCATTGATGCAGTGGCCAAAGTGTGGGGTTTAACAACACTTTGAAATGCAAAGTAACCGGCGAAGATTGAGAGAGTTCCAGAGTGGGGTTTAACCGAAAGTTTGTTTGTTTGTTTGTTTTTTTTTTTTTTCCCCGATTACTCGAGGCTCAAAAGGAGTTAGTAATATTCCTGTTTTTTTCTCCCTAATTTTGTGAGTAAAAATCTGACGTGGACACCTTAAGAGAGCTTAAAAGGGGACTGCTATGATATATACTTGAAATGCCTGACTCTGTTACAGACATAGCATGCACTTCTTAAAAAAAATCCAAGCTACTCGGCATTTGTAATGCATACTACGTAAGTATGTACATAGTGTGGGTGTGGGTTGGCACTTCGTTAACTCAAAATGAGTGACCCTGCCTTAACTCTACAATCAATAACAATTAGCACAATACTTAAAGTGCTCATGGAACACTCTAAACCATATATTTATGTGTCCCTCGATGCTCTATAGTCTATACAAAATTAGAAATCACATCCGAGTACGTAATACTTGTATTAAGTAAAAGCATATAAATAAAGATTAATAAAAAAATAAATAAATAATTTTATCTTGATTAATTTGCGAACAAAAAATAAAGTAAATTGGGTAGAACAATCATTTGAGAAAAACTATATATATGCTAAGAACATGGCAAATGAGAAAAACATTAAGGTAGCACTATTAAATGAACTTCTTAACAAATAAAGAGAAAAAATAATATAAGGTAGCACAATTAAGGGGGTGTGTAATATGCAACTAACAGGAGTCCTCCGAGATCAATTAACTAATATGCAATTGTATATCAAGTTGGTTACTTCAAAAGATTCCCAATCGACTACACAATACAATTCACCTGATGGCTAATCCATTCTAAAACAAATAGTATACCTAATTTACTTATTAAAAAAAAAAAGAAACACACAAATTAAGTATTGAAAAAAGTGTCAAATTATTTTTTCTAGAACAGTGATGGACTCTAGATAGATAAGTTGCTCCCACTCTCTCTCCCCATAAATCACATAGCCTTTTATGTTAGCGTCCATCAATTTATCTACAAATTTAATAATAGCAAAAAAAAAAGTTAAAATTAGAGATTCGTTACCTTGAAAGACAAACACAGTACCAATATCATTTTGGCAGCTCAACACGAGTAAAGAATTGTTTTTCATATACCCCCATCATTGGTTCCAAGTCAATACAAACAAAAAATCCTCTGGAAAAATAATAGCAGTTGTTTGGAAAAATAATTACCTGAAGTGAACCATATGAAATATCTTTTGGAATATGTGAAACTTCCTCCTTACTCTTGCACAATAGAGGAGAGCCATCATTACCAGTCTCCCACTGCAACCATGGCAAAACAACACCATCCATTTCAACAGGATGAGAAGTAGATCTTGTAGAGCACCCAGCAGCTTCACTTTCCCCATAATGCAATATAAGGTCTGTGTCTTCAACATTTGAAAGGAAATCATCTATGTATCTCTTTGCATCCTCGGTCAAACACTTGGACATCCAACCTCTATCATTATTCTGGTAAAGAAGGAAAAATACACCAAGCGATCGGGAAAAAAAGAACCAAGTGAAGTAACGTTTACCACAGTTCAAATCCTTAAGTCTTGCTAGCAGCTCATAGTTCAGGATGGAAGAATACCGGTTTGAAATCAATAACTTTAAAAGGCTCATAAAATAATTAGGCAAAAAAAGAGCCAATCAACAATGGTTGAACTAAAAAAATTTCATGTTAGATTTGTATCTATTAAATTCGGAATTAATGAGGATATATACTTGATATTGGAAGTCTATCAAAACCAAACATACATTTTCTTTAGGTAAAATCAGAATCAAAGATTTGATTGCTTGTTTTTTGTGGTAAAAACGCCATATATAGGGCTCAAAAAATTCATTTGAATACTCCGTGAGTCCAAGAAAAAATGCATTTTTTTTATTTGTATGTGGTAACAATCGAAAGAGTTAATTCTAGTATAATTGAATCAGTTCTTTGGAGTTAGATGTTTGTTCTTCAAAACACAAAATTCTCCAATCAGCTAGTTTTTCTTCGAAGAAATACCAATGCCCTAAGCTTCAAACATAACTAATAATTAAAATCAATCTAGATGTGTTATGAGAGGCCTACCTTTCTACCAAGTGATGACTTTTCTTGAACAGCAGGATTTTTTCTCTCATAAGTGAAAACCTTGAATATCATGCGCAGGAGTCCCACATTAGAAATGTTGCACTTATCAACTGTCACGGGGATGAAATGTGATGGGATGGGAAGATGAAGTGTTGTTTGGGTTTTGGAAAGAGGTGTGGTGGGTTTTAGAGTGTTTTGTTTGTCGTGAATTCTTTTTAAAAAAAAAAAAAGATTCTTTGTTAGATTTTTTTTTTTTTTTTTTTTGCAGATTCATTGTTTCCTCTTTTTTTCTCCTGATTGCTCATGACTATGTACTCATCGGAGAATCTCAAGGGTTGTTTTTCATTTTAGTAGTGGGTTTTTCTTTTTTTTTTTGGAACAATCGTGGGTTTTTTAGGCGAGTTTCCATTCTAAGTGGAGACATTTTTTCTCCATTTTTTTTCGTAATCCCTCTCCTGATTTCTCGTGAGTAAAATAGGATACTTAAAATTTGCCTACGTGGACATCTTTATAGTGCAGCAAAAGAGACTTGCTATTATATATATATAAAGATAACACATGTATGGCTTGCCATTAAGTTAGAATTGACATTTTTAAGTTTGAAGATCAAGAAAAACATTGTTACACCGGTGCTGCTGACGTGCACCCTACTCTTATCGAGTTATCGCGACTTGTACGACCCTCAACCTACTTTACCCAGATCAGTTCAATAAAACAGCTGATAGAGCGATCCACGGTATACATATACATGGAGAAAAGTAGCATTCAAATTATTCGCCATCTCTAAAACAATCGACCATGTGCGCTTAAGAAACCAAGGAGGGCCTTTTCCGCCATAAAAGATAAAACCAACCAAGAATAATTTGAGAACCACTTCAACAATTAATGCTTATAAGTTATAATCATGTTGTAAGCATATCTTTAAACCTTCCGTAGAAAAAATTCTAGACGGTGTCAGTGACCAAGATCTAACATCCCTTTCATCAAAAAGCGTTGGCAACAATAATTCTATTTATCTTCTTAGCCCATCATAAATAGAGGCATTAAGTAGCTCCCAATGCCAACAACCCCGATAGCAGATTTTTATATATATACTAGCCATTTGGCCCGGCCCATGGCCGAACTTGCTACATAGATAGCTAATGACTCAAAAGCCTAAAGTCCACTTGAATAAATAATATATGTATATTGATAAGTAATGATTTATTGCATACTTTGTTTGAAGGGTTTATGTTTTTTTAATTTTTTTTTGAAGGGGATTGCAATCTCTCAAACCTTGATCTAGTAAGTGTAATGCGTACATCTTTTCTGGCTGATGCATCAGCAATAGCAAAAGACAAATCGATGTCAATTTCAAATCTAGATGAATATCATGATATAGGTGACAATGAATGTTTGTTTGTACACCATATTGCACCATTTGCAATGTTGTAGTATTGAGACAAATAATAGTTATCACAATATGAATCTTTCACTGGCATGAATCACATGTTACAAGCTGCTCAGTAGGAATTATTTCTATCACAATTTGTTTTTTGACACTCATCTTCCACGCCAAAGGCAGATAAACTATTGTCTTTCCACCAAAATCCCTTCAAAATAATGAAAACATCTTGATAAAAATTCTTGAAGGAGACCTACAACTAGGCTTTTCGTAGATTGAACTTTTGAATCTTAAAGGAGTTATACTATCTAACTTCGGATCAGATCCAGAGTTCAAAAAATATACATTGTAGCACTGATATCATACATAAAAGAAACCACAAATTATATTTAGTACGTAAAGATCATCAACAGTGTTTGGCCATTATATTTTCTTATCCCAAGCAGAAGTACATCCTAGTCCAGCCTTATACAAAATTCTATCCCCAAATTATCACACTATCAATGTCCGGCCAGTTTATAAAATGAGTCAAACTATCTCAGTAACCTAAAGTTGGACTGTCAAGGTACCACTTCTAAGAATTTTATTTCTCATATACAATCAAGAAATCTTTAACCACTATAAAAAATCTATTAGACAAACACATTTTTTTTAATTAATTTGCATCCAGAGAAGCAAAGGACGAAATTGATTAGTCCATTGGGTTCCTAAGGCACAAAGCACACTTCCATTAAAATATATGAAGTAGTATGTTTCTTCGTTGCCCAACATTCTGCACCATACATGCCCGAATTACACCTCCATTTCAACCAAGCTATTCTTATATGGGTAACATCTGCCCCAGTCTTCCCATTTAATGAATGATGTACCTATATCAAATATTCGAAGGTGATCACTTTTAAACATTATTTCCCCACAGTTCTTTTCAAAGCATCGCTTCCCTTACCTTAATGTTGCACTACATATTTTGTTTTTTTCTTAAATCGGTTGGACTCTAAAGCATCTGTCTAATCATTGTTTTCTTTCCTTGTAAAATCAATCAATCAACTAATATTATGCCAACTACAAATAGCATGCATAAACCAAGGGACCTCTTTTTGGGTGGGCAGCTAGCTAAGTGTGTAATGTTTAAGCAATCAACTAATAGCATAAACCCCATCAAAGTAAAACTATAGAAATTTTGAAAAAAAGTTGTACCTTTAAATTTGATGATTGGATTATTGTGTTAAAGAATAAAGAGTAAGCACTTACCACCATCTCAGTTTGATGATTAGAGAACAGCACCACGGTGAGATTTGAGAGAGAGAGGCCGTGAGAAGATGAGCGGTTTTAGAGTTGTCGTTTGGGGGTTCTACGTGAAGAAGAAATATGGGTTTTGTGGAGTCGAGCGAGTCGGCATACTCCATTGAGTTCTAAGATACCAATTACATTTGGTGTCGTGTGTGGTGTGCAAAACTTAATCTAGACACTCAAAAAGTGAGATGTGGAATGGAGTTTTATTTTTGCTCATCATCCTCAAAACAATTATTAGTGTGACCATTACTAATACCTTCCCAAGACCCTTATAAGCGTAAAGGCGTAAAATTCAACCTCCAACAGTACTTATCAATAAAGAAATTCTCGTGCATCATAGTTACTGATTGGGGGTGTCGACTATATATCATTAGATATCAATGGGGTATTCCAATATTGTTTAGTATCCAATAAAACAATAGAATCTATACACCCAATTATTAGTAAACTACACAAATCGAAAAACAATGCAAACCAAAAGAGTAAAAAAATTAAAATATTGTACCTTGAATGGGCTTAGCTGCTTCGGAGGCAGTAGCAAAGTTCCAACTTGAAGCGTAGAACAATCACCCCTTGAGGACAATCTGATAAGTTGTTGCAATCTGATAAGTTGTTGAATCGAAGCTACCTTTGAGATGTGTTTTTTTCCCTATTGATTGTTCTTTGCACTTCTCTCTCTTATTTGGTTACCAAGATCCTTATTTTGTATTTAGTATCAACAAACCATGGCATTTTGGGACATGTTTAGCAAAAAAATGGGGAGCAGCTCCAAACTGCAGGAAAAAAAAAATTAAAACCCATCGTTAGCCCAGAAAGCTAGCTCACACGCCAACTTATTTGCATATTCGGGATAATCATTGACCAAGACATTGTCAAACATGGAACCTGATCTCACCTGGAAGTTCAAGTTTTTTTTAGTGATTAGTGTTTTTATTTGTAAATATCATACCTACCACAACTCAATGCCAACGTATCTCAAATTGAGGAAGACAGAAACCTCTATCACCCTTGATAAAACAATAGAATTGTGTAACCTAAAAAATGAATAAATTTACTTAATACTTTAGAATGACATAAAGTGGACAGGTTTCATCTTTTTGTAATCATTAGTTGTCAAATTTGGGTTGCATGACTTATGTCATCTCTTTTATCTGTTTGTGAAGGATGCACTGATGCTCTCTGTCGGCCGAAAAAGATTTGTTGTAATTGGCAAAGTTCCAAGTCTGACCACAAAAGATGAATTTGGTGAATATGAATGGAGGGAGTACCGGTTCACATTCAAAGAAGAAGCAAATGACATGGAAACATTCTGCCGTCTTCTGGTTGAAATGGAAGAGGAGGATTTGAAAAAAGTGCAAATCTACAGTGGCATTGGGTGAAAACATATGAAGTGCATAAACACCTGCAAAAATGTAATTTCTTTAGATTCCCAAGTCAATTTGATCATTCAAGTTACCTGCTTTGGAGATTGACATTTGCTCCATCAATTCCTTGTACTTAGGACTACTTCAGGAAACTGTTATACATGACAGCTGAATTCTATAGTCTTTCAAAGTAGATGAAGAGAAAATATAGTCGCAATACTCAAAACAAACTCGATCTGATTCCAATGCTTGAGCAATTGGTTGAATTGACATGGGTTGAGCTATATTATGTATATAGATAAAGATATAAAGCCCCCCGTAAAAAATGGTTACATCAACCCTGAAAGATACAGTGTTTTTAATCTTATGACCAATTCATATTTAATAGAGAACTGTAAACATAGTAGTAATGTCAAAAAAAAGTTGACGCCACAATAATGCCAATCTCACACAAGATGCAACAGAAACTGCCAATTGTTAGTTCTTATTACGGGTTACTGAACTTTAATCCAATGCGAACAAAGAAAAAAAAACTTGAAGTGAGTGAACACCAAAATCAATCTAAATCCGCGTCTTAAAGGTAGTAAAAGAAAAAGGGTAGACACACCTCGATCAATTGTATTCACGACAAAGCAAAGCTACGACCGTGGCTCCCATATACAGTTCCACTGCCTTCTCTCCAAGTGTAATAGACTCCCAGTTCTAAAGGAGAAGAAAGTTGCCCGACAAAAAATCTGTTGTTATTTTTATTTTTATTTTGTAAATTGTATTATTTAAGTGTGTTACTAACTATACATAAAACAATCTAACTTGATGCAACCAATACTATATACAAAACGAATGGCAGGTGGAGGGGTAAATCATAGCAATTTATCTCATAAACTGTAAAGGGATTGTCATCAAAATAACTATTGCATTTTCTTTGGTATGTAATTTAATTAATGTATTCAACCTCACCAATACGTGCACATAACGAAAAATAAGAAGAGAATCAGTAGAAACCATTTCTATAGAATTGGACTGTGTTAATGGTTAAATATATTTGACTGTGATTGGGCTCACTAAAAAACATAAAATAATAATAATAAATACAATATTTCAACCCATATCAATATACTTGTATATCATAAATTACGTTTCATTCGGGTACCAAAGATTGAATGAATCAATTTACTCTACAACTTTATCATTTTGTCTCAAACTTTCACTAATTTTTTCTTCTCACTTTTTACCTATATTATATACAACAAAGGAATTGGTTAAGAAACAATACTAACCGCGGATGAGGGCTTTGCAGCTGATTGTCAAGACTCTTGACCTTCATAAAAATCATTGGGCTTTCATCTTTTTGCTCTTAAAATGAATTTGAACTCGATTAGAAGCACCTTGTGTTGATCAACAGTGAATAAGTAGAGGTGGGGAATCAATTAAGTGTGGGGTTTTGACTTTTGATTTGAGATAATAATAGAATTTCGAGAAGGGTTTGAATAAGGAGGGTTTTCACTATGATGTCAAGAACTATTGTTGTTGGATATGTATTCTGTTTAATGAGTGAGGGAAGAAAGGGTTTTAGTGGGAGAAAGAGGTTTTGTGGTTTTCTTTGGCAGTGGCAGTGCTTTAATTTTTGTCCTCCTCATTTTCGTAATCTTCCTTTTTTCTCTTCTGATTTCCAAAGAGAAGTACTTTTGTAGTAATATTCCTTTTTTGTCACTCAAATTATCCTTGTTCTCACTAGTAGCATTTGAAGAGAGTTTGTCCCTTAATAGCTAATGTACCGGTAGTAACCCCCTTTTGATCAAAATACATGAAGGCATGCCAATTAGCTACACAGGTGGTAGAACCCTACTTCAGTACATCGGAGATTTTCTTAACTTGTATGGCTGTTGTACTGATGCTTTGAAAAATTGGGGCAGAAGTATACTCGTTACCCTCCCTAATATTCTTATCCTTCTCCGTTATAGGTTAGGGTAACAATCAACCCTTCCATGAGTTGCTGGACAGTTGGGTCAGAGCTACAGTGCAATTTGTGTAGACCATTAATGAATAGCTTTGTGATTGTTCTAATACTTTCAATTAACTTCATGCAGCCTGTGTTGTTGTGGCTATTGTTTCGGATTCCGTCAAGGTTATAACAGGTGCAAGGTTATAACAGGTGCAGTCATGGCTATCTTTTCAGGTTTGGTATTTTGGGGTTGTCCAATGACACCAATGTAACTGGCCAGGATACTGAAGCCACCGTCTCGGTTTCCTTTAGTTTGGGAAGGATCATAGGTGACTTGGGCTACTATAGAAGGGAAATATTTACGGATCTCATATTTAGTGGTGGATTTCGGAAGCTGATATTTTGGAGTTTCGACTGTGATCTTTCCAAGCTAAGTGTAACTGGACCATCCCATGAGTTATGAATCCCAAACTAAGATTAGTAACTATGAGCACTTAATAAATGTTTGCATTTCTTCTCAAAATGCAATGTCAATAGTACTGACTAAGATTTGATGTTTTGTGTTAAGAGCTTATTATCCTTTCACTACTTAACATGCAGCCCACAAATTTGCTGGCAATTGGCTAACACAACGTCGTAATTAACAATAATATCAACTTAAAAGAATTCATACTCCGAGTTAATCACAATCTACATACTAATAGAATTCCCCTGAATACAATTAGCTGTGTCAAAGAATGAACATGTTGTTAAAGTAGAATATTCCATACTTATAAATATATGCAATCAAATAAAATGATAATATGGCGAGGGGTAAGGAACCAAATCAAAATATATATCCTCATTTCATCCAAGGGCTTATTCCACTCTCTTACTTACAAAATTATATATCTCACTTATAGTCGATCTTATATTGTAAATAGGTTAATTTAAATGCATTTGGCTAGAAATTCAGATTAAATCCCTTTCTGACATTCCAAGCAAAATTTTATCATCAAGATAGAGGGTACACACTCATTACTAACAATTCATTTATGCGGTCATTGTCAAAGATAGATGGGTCGATGAATGAATGCATTAAGATTCATTAAAAAACTCACATATATAAATCATACTTAACCATACTACCTTACACTCACAGCATACCATTTCCCATACATTATTTCTAACTACCATAATAATCTATGACTTACCATGCACCCAAAGAAGAAAGAAGAAAGGAAAGCGGTACCTTTGAGGGAATATAAGAGTTGCACAGTACTTTGCTTACCGTACAAAATCCACCTTTCACTTTTCTTCATAGCAACTACAAAGCCACAAAAATGAATAAACTATAAGAATATTAAGAATTATAAAATCAATATTTGCTAACAATTGTAAATCGTGCAACTATGCCTAACTATAACAAAAGAGAGTTTGAATGCTAGAAAACAAAAAGTAGATGACTCATTCATAAGTAACTAATTAATCGTGATTAAAATCCCAATCTATTCAGAATACATTAAACTAATAATAATAGATTATGGAACTCAGGGATCTATAATCTTTGAACAACAAACGAAAAAAATTTCCTTCAGACTATGGTATAATAATAAGTTAATGTAAAATGTTGAATAAAATAGTAACTTACATAGACCAAATTGTGGAGGCAAATTTGCAAGAAGCCAAAGTGTTAAACATCATGGCAATATAAAAGAAATGGAATAATGTGTGAATCAGAGACAATCATACATCAGATCATGTAATAGCATTCTAAAAAAGAGGGGAGGGGTTGAGTTAGAAAAAAGCCAATTGAAGTAATATATGAAAAATAATTCTCTAATCAAAACAATTATATCAACAAAACTGCATTCTTTTATATGGGGTGTAAATGAACATCACGACTAAGAAAGGGTTCACCATCATTCCAACGAACTGGAATTTCAATGTAACCAACCGCCTTAATGAATACATCCATAACCTTGTTGTATCATGAAGGAATCAGTAGGAGAGGGAGACTTTCTCATTCCAAAGCAGAAATAATACTGGATATTATACTATATATTGTCTATTTTGTGTGCAAAAAGAAAACAAAACTAGCCATCAAAGCCCGAATGTCCATTCAATTTCAGCTTAATTTTAAATGATAATACATCTTGCAAAATAGCCATACTTGGGAGCCAAAGACGGTTTCATGAAGAAGAGGTATCATAGTATGTAGACAATGCTCGATGCATGGCACAGTTTCCATATACTTTGATGACCTTGAGAGATATATGACAGACTCCAACTATCCCAACCAAATGCCTCATCAATGTTTAGCAGGAACTGAGGAAGATTTATTCCAATTTCCCCTATCGACAACCACTCCCATGTTTTAAAAGTCTACTTCTTAGCTAATGTCAACTATGCTAAAAAAAATTAGTACAAGTAGCAAATCATCTAAAAACTACAGTGTATCTAACCCGTGCTTTCACGATGGTGATGGGGTCCAATGCATGCTGTGTACCGAATGTGTGTGTACCCATTAATTGTAAAACTATGAGCGAGCTCAAGAATAGTAGGACACATTGAGAGTTTCACCCTTTGCCATTCCTGGATACTCAGGAAACACACTAAATCAGCACTCCACAAATAAAAATCAATATAATTACACTTCGCAGTCATAGTAGCAATTAAGACGCATTTGAAAAGGTCAAGCCAACATTGCACTTGGTGAGGTCTCGAATGGCAGTATCAAAGGAGACATCAATACCAAGCGCAAAAACAGTAAAAGTGTAAAACCCATGCCTTCATTCCAAGGCCTAAACTAAGTTACGACAAATTATAGTAGAAACATGTTTTTTGACGTACCACAACTAATTTAAGCCGATTAATCATAGAACTTAACTAAGTACTGGACAATACTATACTAAAAACAAACAATGCCTATTTTATCATTAGAGCAAACAATTTAGAACCTAACAATGCACAGGTCTAAGTTTTATAACAATATTACTACTTGATTGAGTATTCAAGAAGAATACATGCCTTAAAATCATATGTTTATCTTTTTAGCTATCCCACAAAAGATAATTGCATTGTTTTGTATTGTGTTGTTACTTTGTTAGCTTTGAAACTTGGTCCTTTTGTTGTTTTTGAACGCTTAAAGTGATACCATACATTATGCAATGTACTTAATCATAAGATCATCTACTATTAATGTAGCATGAGCTAATGGAGTAGCGGTAGAGGGCCAAATAAAAAATTGGAGTTACACTATAAGTGCATCTGATAGTGAACAAAACTAAGCATATGAAGTTGTGCATCTGATATTATGAAGTTGGTTTTGAGTTTCTTTGTTCCTCTAATATTGAACAAAACATATGCCTAGCAAATGAAAATTATGCTAAGTTCTCCCACCATCATCTATATGTACAGATGCATCTTGTATCCCCTGTTTTAATATTATAAGCAAAGAGGTGAAGATATACACCAAGACTCTAAGAGCCATGGCATTTGAAGGATGCGAATTAATGGCGTCTTATAGGAGGTTCAAATCGCACCTCCTCATGGTACTGGCTCAAATGGTATATACATTTCTGTACTTCATTACTGAGGCCTCCTTCAACCATGGAATGAATCATCATGTCTACATAACCTATCGACATATCCTTTCTGGTTTAGTGATGCTTCCTTTTGCCTATTTCCTTGAAAGGTACACTAACATTGTTATTAAAACATGTGTAGATAATTTTACTGAATTTCCTATGCTTTACATATGGACGAATACTTTAGTACTGCAAGAATGTTGCAAATATTTTCAGCATCTAGTATAGTCTCCAATGGATTGATTCAGTTCTTACGAAATGATCAAATTGAAAAAATAACTGATTCCTTCTCAGAATTGTTAATTCTTGTTAGTATCTAACAATTTCAGTTTGGTGAAGCTTACCTGCTGGCTTGCTGATCTTTTATCCTTCCTGCAAAAAGTTAAGGCCAAAGCTGACATTAGCATTGTTTGCAGAGATATTTGTTCTTTCTCTCCTTGGGTGAGGATGCATTAATTAAACTTGTATGAAATAAGAAAAGCTAGATATATAAAGTGTCAAGTTTGAAACTTACTAACAGGTGTTTCATTGTATTCGCAGGGTTAGCGTGACTCTGAACATGTACTTCGCAAGCTTGAGATACACCTCTCCAACCTTTATCGCATCAATGGTCAACACTATCGCTTCCCTAACTTTTATAATCACAGTTGTACTAAGGCAGGTATATTCTAACCATCAAAGAATTGAAACATATAGGTATTGAAAATAATACTTGAAAATAAGTTGTTCAGTGTCACTGACAAAGAGATGGATGCTATTACTAACTGTTAACCAACCGCACCTGGATGAATTTTGTGCAGGATGGAGAATCTTGACATTAGGAACACCCGCGGAATGGCAAAAGTTGTTGGAACCATAGTTTCCTTAGCCAGTGTCATCACCATGACACTGTATAAAGGACCTGTAATTAGAAATGTATAGGGTGCTTTAATTCATATCCAAGGAAATAGTACGATTCATGAGAATTGGTTGAAGGGGTCAATCCTCACAGTAGCTAGCTGCATAACATGGTCTATATGGTACATCATGCAGGTATTAGCTCCTCTCCACAACCATTTATTATAGCATAGATATAAGAAATAAGGAAACATGTTCTTTGTAAGATTTATAGAAGTGCAGGCCGAAATGTTCTATTCATATTTTTCCTATTTTTTCGGAAATGTCCAAATGATGAATAACCAAATGTTCTCTATATATAGAACGATATATCTACAACTCACATACTGGTGTGAACAATGTAGGCAGTCACATTGAAGAAATATCCAGCTCAACTTTCTCTGACAGCATGGATGAGTTTCGTCGGTGGAGCACAATCAGCAGTCTTCACTGCATTCGCATAAACATAAACCAAGTGCATGGAAATTGATTTAATATTGACTTTTGGTCTATAATTTACGGTGTAAGTAGCAAGTTCATAGCGTTCATTTACTTGAGTTAGTTGTCTACAATCTGTTAAGATAGATTCTGAAGTTTATCCCTATGACAATGCATGGCAGGGAGTGGTATGTTCTGGTCTGATCATCTTTATTCAACTATGGTGCATAGAAAAAAGAGGCCCAGTATTTGTGACCATATTCAACCCCCTCTCAACAATATTGGTAGCATTTCTAGCATATTTTGTCCTTGGAGAAAGACTGTACACAGGAAGGTAAATACACGGGCAGTCGTGCATGACACCCTATAAGTAAAACTAAAATTCATGAGACATCATGTACGACTTAAACCACTGTACTAATGGTACAACTTTGCTTTTTCAGCATACTTGGAGGGTTTATCGTGATCGTTGGTCTGTACATGGAATTATGGGGCAAAAGAAGGGGATCAAACACCTCAGGTCAAATCAGATGCAGAGTCCAGTTCTGATTATGAAGAACAGAAAGAAAGCAAGATAAATGGTTGAATATATCTATCAGGAAGAGAGTTACCACTTCAAGAAAAAAAAGGATCCACTAAAAAGCAAATCTATAAAGAAAAAAAGGCCAGATGTGAACAATGCTTATTTTCTGTGTTGAGTTTTTCTATCTTAACATTTTGACAAAGTTCTGAAGAGTAGATCAATGTTTGTTAATCATCCATGCTAAGTTGCTAACTGACCAATTCTACAAAGATCCTAGCTAAAGATATTTGTAAATTGTGTTTTGCATTGCACTCTTTCTATTTCTTTAGTACACTTGGTTTGTTTTCCCAGCTCCTAAGCTTTAAGCCTCTTACTTCACATTAATTGATTTAATCCATCATCTTCAGATTAGTAATAATTAGAGCTTCTAATAAGCACTTATACAGTTATACGAAATGCATGTTATAGATAAATTACCAATTGGTTATAGATAACCATTATATAACAATTTTGAATGTGTATCTCGAAATTTGTAGGAACGTGTTATAGATTCATAGTTATCAATCATGGGACTCCATGGACAAAAAAATTAAGTTCGTCTAGATATCGATTTTAGCTGAATGATTAGATGAAAAAATTGTAATTTTCCTAATAATTGTAAAACCATTGAGTATTTGAAATGAACACAGTTAATAGCTAAAGAAGACAAAAGAAGAAGTAGCGGTTCATTAATCAATCAACAACAGAGTTAATATTTAAAGAAGACAAAAGAAGAAGTAGCAGTTCATTAATCAATCAACAACATAATAGAGAAAGGTAAATAGAAAGGGCATGAAATTACTTGATAAAGGCTTCGTCCAAAATAATTTTCTCTTTAGGAGTCCATTCAAATACAAATACCAAACACAAAGACCATGTATTTGTTGTGACAATACTAAGCTGTTGCATCCACATTTTCACATTCGTAAGCCGATTACTTAAAGTGGAGGAGAACATGTACAAAAATCCTGGAATGAAAATGAAAAGATGTTGAAAATCAACATACTTGCATATAAAAAGATAAAGGCAGTAGATACCGTACCACATAGCATTCTACTTCAGAATCATATTAGTCTTTGAATCACTTCACCTGCTGAGATTATTAAAGACCAATTTCATTAAAACCTTTTACAACTCATGTAAGAATCCAACATAACCAAAATTTGAAAAAGAAACTTCAAATACCTCACTTGGGAACTTAAAAATTAAAACAGACACGTGTCCATAATTAAGCAGATGAAAAATTGATTTACCTGTAAAATACGGTCTTGAGGAGAAAAAGAATCAAGTGCCATTCCTGAAAAGAAAAGTAACCAATATTCAGAACAACACCAATAATTGGATTGCGAGGTTTCGCGACCCATTGTGTATTTTTATTGGAGAGAACAATTGAATGATTGTTTAATTTAGAAACCCTAAAGAATGAATCGATTTTTTTGGTAATTAGATGACCAACTGTAGTCTTCAAACTACAGATTGTTCAAATCATTTCTCATCTCAAGAAATTGAGGTTACAATCTTATCTCTGAGAAGGCGAGTCGAAAGACGATAAATGCTTTAAAAAATTAGGAAGCAATCACAAAATTCTCTTACCAGAGATACTTGCTACGTTGCTTTGGATGGCCATCTGGAGCTTTAAAAGGCCGCTTTCCATGCCGCCATGGGCAGTTCAGTGCAGCCATTAGGGCCATGACCATCTCCCGATCCTCAGATAATTCAGAACCAACATGCTCTTCCATTTTGTGTTGATTACGAATTACAGGTTGTGAGATATTCTTTCCTTGCCTCTCCACCACTTGAGATTGATTACCACTCAAGGGGTTTGAGATTTTCTTTCCTTGCCTCTCTACCACTTGAGATTGATTACCACTCGAGGGGTTTGAGGTCTTCTTTACTTGCCTCTCTACTACTTGAGATTGATTACCACTTGAGGGGTTTGAGGTCTTCTTTCCTTGCCTTTCTTCCACTTGAAATTGATTTCGGCTCACTGGTTTATTAAAGGTCTTATTTCCTTGCCTCCACGGGCAATTTTGTTTAGCCATTAGAGAGTACACTATCACCCTGTCCTCAGATTCGAAACCTTTCCCTTGTGATTGCCTTATACCAGGACTTTCACTTGAAGACTTCTCAGGAAACTTCCTCTTACAATTCATGTTATTCTTGAGTTTCACAAACTCCATACCCAATTTTCCCCCAGATACGCCAACCCCACTATACCTGAGATCAGATTGAGACATATCATTTCCCAGTGAAGTCTTAGCACTGGTTCTCTCTGTGTCTCCTTGTTTCAACTTACTCCCATTGTTAAAAGAACCGGCCGAGGTTTGACGACTTTCTGAATTAGCATGTGTTACAATTCTTCCGCAACCAGGGGGGTAATCTCTGCAAGCCGAAATTCTCCTTCGAGGAAAAAATTTCTCACGCGCATCCTGATCATTAAGACGTCAGCAGAAACGGATATTTTAGTGTCATCTGATATCTCTAGCTTTACTGATCTGTCAGGTATAACAGAGTCCACTGGTAACTTCATTGCCGCAAATCTTTGGAAGCAGGCTCATCTGTATCACTCACGTGGTCAGACAATTTGGTTCTATGCAAGTTCTTTGACACGTCTTCATTCCCAGAATTTGAAGCTTTTATAGGTTTTACCGATACCATCAGAGTATCCACAGACATTGGTTCCAAATTCTCCAAAGAAGTCGTAGGTACACCTTCTTCCTCCTCTTCCAATTTCTCAACACCTCAATTCCCATTCAAATTCTCACCAACCCGCGCCGCAAATCGCCCACACCCTTTGGGAAAATCCCTCTTGGCCGACACACTCCTTCTCTTAAACTTATAAGACTGAACATCTAATCCAAAACCACCCTTTCCACCATTTTCTAACAATCTCTTCGTCATAACTACATAACTACATTACCATTCACTTTATGCCCCATCATTTACAAACCCCACTAATCACTTTCCCATTTTTAATTAACAACTGTTCAAACCAAAAAAATGGGCTTAAGTCTATTTCAACGATCATTGCAAAAACATATGTATATAGTGAATGGAATAAAATGACAAAAATGAAAACACTTGATATATAAAAAGTGAAAAGAAGAGATCGAACCTGTTTTGTGGAAGCATCCAAGATTTTAGTGATCAGAGTCGTTGTTGTTGTTGTTGTTGTTGTTGGGTGGCTTTCGCTATATCGTCGTATGTTTTGACTTTTGAGAGAAGAATGGAGAGTTTGGAGGTTTCGGGGTTTTTTTTTTGGGAGGTCGGGGTGGGGTTTTGAGTTTTGACGAAAGGTTTTGGGTGCTGTATTGGGCGCCACTAAAAAGATCGGGCAGCCTCCAGCCCAAGCCCAAACAACAAAGCCCAGTAGTACACCCCCACCAAATCGCAAACCGGAAAAACCTATTCCTTCGGTCATCTCTCTCACGCAAAACCCTTCGCAAATTATCGCGAAACCCTAACCAAAAAAATCCAAAATCCGAATTGAAGCAATCCAATCGCAAAATTGAAACAATCCAATTGAACCTTCGACCGATCCAATTGAAACAATCCATAAACAATCCAATTGAAACAGTTCAGTTCCATAACCAATAGCAAAATTGAACCCGAAAGGTTTGTAGAAAGGGTGTTTGCTTTACTTTGAGAAATAAGTAGAAAGAAGCGGAAAGGGGCGCTCACGTTTTTTGGCTCCAGCTGCTCGCCTACACGCAGAAACCACAATCGTCGAACACCCCGACCAGCAAGTCTCTCCTTATGGGAATGTGATGTTTTAATTAATTCAAATTAGTTCTTCTTAATTTGAATTTGATGAGTTATGGGAATGTGATGTTTGTCTTGTTCAGCTTTATATAGTCTGAGAAAATGAGCGCTCAAATTTCCTATATATTTTTTTTCTTCGAGAGAAACTGAAAAAGAGAATCAATGCATTGAAAGTGAACAACGCAAAAGATTTTTTTTTAAGGGTTATCACACATTCCTTGCTTTATTCCTTGGTCTTGTTTTAGTTCTAAAAGATTTCTTCCATAATGGCAGAAAATAATAATAGTAAAAATAAAAGGAGTTTTGAAGACATGCAATCACAAACCAAGATGGTTGTTGTTAGTCAAGAACCAGTTTTTAAGAAACAAAATGGTTCTCATTCTGCTAAAAGTTTTGATCCCAGAAGGTTTGGTTTGTTTTTAGATTCTTTTTTATCAGTCTATATTGTTAAAAAGATTATTAATTGATATATTTTTAATGGTTTTGTAGTTATTAGAAGAAGGTGTATGAGGTGGCGAGAAGGAGGTCTTGTTCAGCTTTAGGGAGGACGTAGTCGAGCTTTTTGAATATTTGGAGGTAGAAATTCTCAACCTTTTTTTTTCCTATCCTTTGTTTGAGCAATGAGCATTTGCTTGGAACTTTTAGGTTTTTACCTCTAAACAGAGTAGCAGACTATAAACGATAAACAATAAAACTATTGGTAGTGGTCTGGCATTTTTTATTGGTAGAGAATATTGTTTCGTCTAGCATTTTTTATTTCTAGTGTGGATTTATACTTCTGTTTAGATTTCCATCCAATTTGTTGGTCTTCAGGTCTTGATCTTCGTACACTTTGAGTTGGTAGACAAGCACTTCATGTCTATCTCCTTTTGTCAAATTCTATTGACTTTATTGACAAGTTATAACAACATTAGCTCGGTATATGTATATATATATATATATATATATATATATATATATATATATATATATATATATATATATATATATATATATATATATATATTTTAAGGGGTTGCCCAATCCAATTTGATGAGTGCCCAATCATTTCTTTGAACCTTATAAACAGAAAAAACTTGGTTATGCCATCAGTTAAAAAGAGGACAAAAAGATGAATTGGCATACAATTCAACTAAAAATGATCCTGTACTTGTTCTCTAGTTTATACAACATTTGTAGAGCACGAGTTTTCTTTTAAGGCCCTTCAATAATGGCATCTAAACTATCAGATTTCTTACAAACAAAATAATCATAAAGGAATTGAAAGGTATACCAATGTTGCATCATTAATGCCTTCTTCCTCCTCTCAGGGACAAGTAGCCTCTTCTTTGCTAGAGCTTCCATTGTCAATCTCACCCTCAGAAGACGCAGCTTGCAAATGCAAAAAAGAGAAGAAGTAGAATTTTCAAAAAAGGAATTATAACTAACCTCAATAGATTTAGGACAACAGAAACCCTCCAAAGATAAATAACTTTCCACCTGACGTGAAGCAACCCCGAATGGCCTTGGACAAGGAACCCATGCCCATGGAGGAAACACAGGATAAATTACTTTCCATTTCTCACAGAGTGCTCTTACACTGATGTTAAAGTCATTTGGCTAGAGTGTACCATCCCAACTAGAAGAGAAACCCATGTTTATTTGATATGTAATAACTTGAGCTAACTTAAAACAAGAAAAAAAATATATCAGTATATAATAGTCATCATCACTTACAGATTATTGCCTGCTCAAAAGCTTATGAAAATGACAAATAAATGTTAAAAATCATTAATTTAGAGAAAACTTACTTGATGAAAGAAGTTAATCGTTTTTGTAATTTTTAAGGAAAAAAAATTTGGACCATTTCTCGATTTGTGCGTGTTATCCTTGCGCATGGGCAAGGATGACACGCACATGTGTAAGTAATGAGAGTATTGAATGAGAGATCAAGAAACTTTCTTGGTGCAATACCAGGGCCAGCGTGCGTCATGGGTTCCCAACGACTTTAGGACAGGTCTTGGCCATAGCTCAGTTGGAGCCTGACTACTTGGATCTGTTGGGGTAGTGAGGTTTCCTAAGACAAAGTTCTAGCGTTTCACGCTATGCATATTGGCTTGGTCTTTGTGCCATCAATATATTGCTTGTATGAACTCCTTATATAGGTGGAAAACTATATTTCCACTATAACTTAAAAGGAACACTGGAAATTCTTCTCCAGAGACTGAGTATAGAAACTAGTCTTGGTAACATCCGTGACACCGTAGCTCAAATGACTGAAAAATTCATTGCTTTGAGTTCAACAGACTCAAGACTGCCTAAAGTATTCAAATTGCACCAACTGACTCTTGAAGGCTTTTTTTTCTTACCTTATAATTTCTCGAGGAATCATCATAGAACCATGTGATTGAAGAGTAATCAATTGAGCTTCCCTTTATAGCTGGAGGTTCATATCTCCATACCAGAATTTCCACATCCCACAACCAAAACATTCTTTCCAGAAAACTCTTCACCGTTTTTATACAAACTCGTATGTAGAACTGGACCTTCAAAGTCATTCATTCCTTCAATCGCTGGAACCACAGCCTCTGAGTTCTTTCTAGTTGCTACAACTAACCACCGACTAAGGTAACTAATCTCCTCCAATCCCACAGTTTTCACTCTCCATGATCCAAGAGTGTGATCACAAAAAGACTTTCTACCGCTTGGTTGAACTGGGCTCTAAACCGAATTTACTCACATAAGCATCTAAATAGTCCACAAAGTGCTCTTTAGTTGGGTAAGTAGGGAACTTCACCGGAATGGCATGAGGGATAGCTCACAGAATTTTTTTGGAAGGTGAAGATGTAGTCGATCGTAAGCCTTGCTCTTCCACAATGAAGCTATACAGCTTAGCCCTCTCAATCAATCACACTAGGAACTCCTCTTTCTTTAAGGCAAGCAGCTACAAAGAAGACTGATGGGCCGGCACCAACAATGATTGGACCTTGCACCAAAACACACTTTCCATTTTTCTTCATGGTCTCATCAAAAGGATCATGAACTCTTTTGCTTTCCACTTCTCTCAAGCAGTCCACAAATAGCATGGGAAGAACAGTTGTCAACTAACTACTTAACTAACTGTCTAGTTGGTCATGGGTGCTATTATAAAAGGAGAGAATCCCTATGAGTAGAGCACGCTTAAGGCCGGACTCATTCCTTTCTACCGTTTCAAGGACAGAGCCAAAGTTCAAGAGAAACTTCAACCGTAAGCTAAGCGAGATGGTTTCAATTAAGATGGTTTTATCAACTTGGAAATAAATGTATAGATATTTGGATGAAGGAAGAGTTGGAGGAGAGTTGCTTTGCGAATAGAAGGATCAAAGAATGAAGTTAAACTATAGAAAGGGAAGGGTAGTGTGATATGATATAATACCCAGCAAAAAAATGATGTGATAAATATAAATTCGTTGAGTATATATATATATATATATATATATATATATATAGACACTTCAACTATATTATATAAATGGTATTAACCAATGATTACCTCCCATATATTAAACCAACCAATAAAATAACGTCACTATATCTGTTAGAAGAGCGTGGGCACATCAATGGCTGGAGATAGGATTATTAATATGCTAAACAAATTGGCTAATATGGATAATGACCATATCCTACATATATATTTGTGATTTTACAACTTTTGTTGTAAGAACTATGCTAGGTTGCAAAAGACGACTCGAAAGTATACTTTCAGTGCCATTACCGACATCTATCACTCATTTAGTCAAGTCAATTAACAGAATAAATAGAAGACCTAGCATTGAAATGACACGAGGAGTCATATTGCAGCAACTCTTTGATGTAGATGGTTTGATCCTTTGTTGTAATCTTGAACTATATTTGTGTGAACGGAATTTTCCTTAGTTCATATTCCCCATGACATCTTGGAACAAGTAACTACCATGAAGAAGGGCTAGCTACTAGTAACATGACTTGGATTGCATTTAATTTGCATAAGCTGAAGACTTGAAGCTACTTTTGTTAGAGATTATTTTACATTCTATAAAGTTCTCCATTTTAGTAATAATACGCTTAGAGAAATACTAGCGATGCTACCCCTTAGCATGGTGATACCCCCAAACATGTGATTTAGGGCCCCGTTTGAAAATTAAAAAATGAGTTGTTTTACATCTTGTTGCTAAACTTTCATAGTGCTCATCTTTCATACCTAGTATTTTTCTTTAGGGCCTGATGTTATAAGAGAAGATACTTTTACCATTTTATAATTAGTGTTTCTGTACATTATGTTACTCACCTTTCATACTGCTTATGTTCTTGAGTCTTGACTAATGAGTAATGACATTGATCACATGCAGCTTTTACGAGTACTTGCTTAAGGTCTGGATACAGGGGAACAAAACTGAAGCGGTAAAACATTATAGGTGAGAAGCTCTTTCTTTGGTTATCAAACTTACTGAATGTACAATCAAAGTGGTTTTTTTGGGTGGTTTCCCCTATGCTTGATGAGGGACAGAGTCAAGTTCATCTTGTTGTAGAGAGAGTCTAGTTATTTTGTTGTAATACTTGATGTACATAAATGACGGTTCATACAGAAACAGTCTTGTATATATATACATTTTCACTGTCGTGTAAAAATTAGGTTATATGTACATATAGTTGTTCGATCTCACATGTCAGTAAAGAATCAGTTGTTCGATCAATGTATTCATAATATTTACTCTTTGACATCTGTTAATAGTTTCTTGTAACTTGTAGTAGTTGTCCTTTCTTAATACTGTTAATATTGTTAACAAGTTACAAGACATATAACCATGGCGTTTTGAAAGAACAAAAACTTTTCTTTTGGAAATCTATCTTTTCCTTCTACTTGCGTCCACCTATTATACAGCTAGAAATTGTATTGTGGGTTGAATATTTTATAGGGTGTTATGTACATATGGTTGTTGGAAGGATGTCATTATTGATTTCCAGGTTATGACAGGTTTAAGTATACAAAATGTTGACTAAACAAAGGAAACTCTGCCCAAAATTCGATAGAATTTGGATAGTATAACACCTCATTCTATTTCTTCATATATACTTGGAGTTATCATAGCAAGCTTATAAGTATATTAGTTTTACGACTGGGATGATCTCTCTTTTCTAGTGGTTTTCTTTGTACATTGTTTATTTAAATATGGTTTACTAATACTTGTTTTATTTTTCTTTGTAGCGATGGGTCCTCGATCAAAGAATATGAAGAATGTAGTGAAAACTACATTCAAGGGTGTGAAGAAATTGTTTGGTGGCAGTTCCTCTAGTGGTGACACAGTTGGAAGAAAAAGACAAAGGGCAAACGGCTTAACGGCATCAGCGCGTAGAGGGGACCATTTGGAAAAAGAGGTTCCTGAGGTTGATTCATCTAGTGAAGATAGTGTAGATAGTATAGATAGTGATACTAATGTAGGTTTAGATGTAAATATGGACAAAGGGAAGAGTATAGTAGAAGAGGAGAGTGAAGAAAGTGAGGAGTGAAGAGGAGGGTGAGGAGGGGGATGAGGAGGAGGATGAGCAGGATGATGATGTGGAAGAATATGTGGTAGAAGACGTACCACCAGTGGAAAAAGCACCTCCGGTATTGGATTTCGTAAGAAAATCCAATGATGATTTGAAGTTTCAAAGAGGTGTGTATGGGGAGGCCCGTATGAGTCAGAGTTATTGTATGACTATGCGGTGCATGTCGCTCGCAATGTTTGGGAGAGAAGGGTAATATTTTGTTTTTCTTGTGTACTTTGATTTTCTTTTACAAAAAATTTTGTTTTTGTTCATATATATCTAATGCGTACTCGGTTGTTTCAGGAGGATCGCGGAGCGTTGAAGTGTGTTTCACACTTAGCGAAGTTATCCCAATGGGATTTCAAAAATGAATGTGAAAGGTCTCCGAGATTTGCCGTGCAATTGAGAAGGACTAGGTTGTTTGATATCGTGGAAGGTTATCACGAGCATATGGATCCACTATTGATCTCTGCGTTTGTGGAGAGATGGCATCCGAAGACCAACACCTTCCATATGCCAGTTGGAGAGATGACTGTGACTTTGGACGATGTTGTCCAAATCTGTGGAGTCACAGTTAGAGGAAGAGTGGTGCAAGAGGACAGTGAGCTAAACTTACAATAATCGATAAATCTCCTACATCTTGGTCTGGGGCTCCCTATTGATTTGATTAGGGCAGAGATGGAATCTAGTAGGTTCACTTCAAAAGTAAGGCTAGAATTCATCCAGACGCATTTTGCGAACAAGGTTCATGATAGCCCTATATGTGACACTGCTGGGAAGGTGGTGGAGAAGGCCTCGAGTTTCTAGGAAGTTCAACGATCAAGCTAGAGCTTTTATCCCGCTTTTTCTTTGATGTGCCGCTTTTAATCGACAAGTCTGGGATTGGAGTGCCTATATGTTATCTGAGGCCGTTGTTGAAATTCAGTGAGATAGAAGAGTATGCATGGGGTGCATCAATTTTGGCGTTTTTGTATAGAGGTCTCGGGGCTGTCACATGTGCAAAGGTGAAAGGGGTTACATGCTATATGACTCTTCTACAGGTAAAACTTGAGTATTTTAGAGTTTATTTTTTTTAATGTTAATTTTATTACTCTATCAATATGTTAACTATTTGTGTATATCTAGACATGGATCTATGAGTATTTTCCGATATTCATAACAGTCTCAAACTTCAACTATACCTCGTCTCAGCCGTGTGCTCATAGACACATCCCAGTCACTCCACACTATTACGATACAACGTATGCATTGCAGTTTTATCGAGTGATAATTGATGATTTGAATGAGTTCAATGTAAGTATTTAAGTTTAAGTTTAAGTATTTAAGTTTGTTTATATATTTTTTTTAGTAATTAATCATTGGAGTTGTTAATTACACATTTGATTTTGTTTCAGGTTGTTTGGCATCCCTACAAAAATGTCAGAGATACAAACCCGATCGATGACATTGCATTTTTTGAGGGATTACTATGTTTTTTTTAACATTGTCGCAAGGGCGGTGCGTCAGTTGGGTCACGTGCAATTTGTACCTAAAGATCCTCCAATACCAAATTAGAGAACAAGAACTGTGGCAGGACGCGGGTATGAGGTGAACTGAACCAATATTGGGCCATTTTACTGGAAGTCGTGGCAGAATCACGTGATTCAACCCTGCAACCGAGGACCTATCTTGTCTTATCCATGGCAGTGTCATCAAAACTACATGACTTGGTATGTGAGAAATTTTCATGTAGTTTTGGTGAACCCTAAGCTTTTTCCTATTTATCCCTTCCTGGAGACACTGCCTAACTGTTCACCGATTGTAAGTATTGTGATTTTTAATTCAGTTTCTCTAACGGTGATTTTTTGCATTCGATTGGTAACTTATTTTAATTTCCTTTTTTTCGACAGAACGACGTCATCGATGAAACCAGTCGTTTGCTAGAGAGAGGTCTGCAATTGGCTGGGAATGATATGCCAGAGGAAGCAAGGTCCTTTTTCGAACAGGCGTACAACTTGACTAGGTGCAAGTACATTGGTGGGCTTATAGTTCATGATTTGTTTCAGTTTAGGGTTTGTAACTTTGTTATTTGTTTGATGGATGGATTATTTGAAACTTTGTTAACTTTGTTTCAGTTTTAGTTTGATGGATGTAATTTGTTTCAGTTTAGGGTTTGTAATTTTGTTAACTTCGAATGAATGGATGGATATGATATTTGAATGAATGTTGGATGTTTGAATGGATGAATGATGTTTAATGTTTGAATGGAATTTGATGAATATGAATGGATGAATTTAATAAATGGGTGTTTGATGTTTGAATGGAATTAAGTGGAATTTGATGAATATGAAAGTGTTGTAAAAACAAAATGAATTTTGAAATTTTTTTTTCCAAACGACCTCCAAATAAAGGCCAAACGACCTCATCAGATCGTTTTCCCTTTATACCAAATGACTTCAGCAGATCATTCTCTTTTAATCCCAAACGACCCAGCCACATTGTTTGGGATTAAAGTCAAACGACATGGTCAAGTCGTTTGGCCTTTATACCAAACGACATGGCCACATCGTTTGGTCTAAAGGCCAAACGACTTCACCAGATCGTTTGGCCTTTATACCAAACGACATGGCCAAATGACTTCTCCAGATCGTTTGGCTTTTATACCAAATGATGTGGCTGGGTCGTTTGGGATTAAAGCCAAACGACTTGACTGTGTAGTTTCGGTCATTATTGACAACATACGAACATTATTTCAAATCACTCGATTGCAGTCCGAATCAACTAGTCGATCACTCGATTGCTATCCAAATCAACTTAGTCGATCACTCGATTTCCAAATCACTCGATTGCCGTCCAAATCAACTTAGTTGATCGCTCGATTTCCAAATCACTCGATTGCCGTCCAAATCAACTTAGTCGATCACTCGATTTCCAAATCAAATCAAATAAAAGCCCTAACATTATTTCCAAATAACATAAAAATCAAATCAAATTACACTTGTTCCAAATTACATCAAAATATCAAATTACATCAATATATCACTTAGTCGATCGCTCGATTTCCAAATCACTTTCGATTGTCAATCGAATCAACTTAGTCAATCACTCGATTTCCAAATCAAATCAAATGAAAGCCCTAACATTGATAACATAAAAATCAAATCAAATTACACTTGTTCCAAATTACATCAAAATACAAATTACATCAAAATATCATATCGACAACATACAAACAACTTAGTTGATAACATGTACTGTTGGGTCTTCAACGAGCTCATTTTCCCATATTAAATTGGGAATATTCAATGCCATAAATTGCAATTGCCTTGCTGTCAAGGCCAAATTCCAACTTTCAGCAATATCATATCGAGCTCTAAGCCATTGGCGCATTACTGGAGGAACCGGACAATCTTCAACAAGTTCAACATTGACAAAATGATTTCCACCAACATGTGCGCTACCCAACACTTGGGTCACTCTCTCAGGATTTGCTTGGGTTCTCAGCGGCATGAGAAGGAAGCACTGACGAGCTCCTAAATGCAGAAGGACAACATTAAATCTTGAAGCAAATAAGTATCCAGCAAAGGGCATGCTCATCTACTTATTTAAGGGTATGTAACCTTCTTCATGTAGGATTTTCTTCATCGAATAAAAAACCTCACTTTGATTGTACAAAGTATAATAAAGGGAGAGGTTGTCAGTAAGCTCTTCGTACAACTCCCTTCTCATCTGTGGCCATTCTTCTTGACTTCTTCCTAATGCAATGCAGAAAGCTCTATAACTGCAGTTGCCATCGCCAACAGGGTCATGGACTCTAACAATGTATTTATGCATTTCTTCAGGAATATCCAACCCGTAATCCTTAGGACCCCTTGTCTTTCCAAAGTTTAAGCCATCTCTCACATTTCGTGATGTGACTATTTTTGGAGAAGGCTTATTTCTTGGTGTGGTTGTTTTTGGTGTTTTTGGAGAAGGTTTATTTCTTGGTGTGGTTGTTTTTGGTGTTTTTGGAGAAGACTTATTTGTTAGTGTGGTGTGGATGTTTTGGGTTGGTATTTTTGGAGAAAACTTCTTTCTTAGTGTGGTGTGGGTGTTTTGGGTAGGCGTAGTGTTTGGTTGTGACGAGACCCACTCCTCATAGTAACGTTGAGAACGTTCAAAATGAGATGGATCTCACTTTAAAGAGTTATCATCTCCGGTTGAAGCTTTTCACGCAACTACCTTCAGCCCGACCTTTGGTTTTTGCTTCCTCACGAGGCGGTACTAGCCATGTACTTTTTGGTACGGAAATCTCCATAAGCTTCCTAATCATAACCCTTTGCTCTTCTTCAGAAACCATTGCAAACCTATTCATGAACAAGTCCATCGAAGGTGTAACATCGGGACCAACACCCACTGACACATTGGGAGAAGCAGACAATGTTTTCCAAAAGGGGTCGATAGCAGTCAAAGGGATGGACCGTTCTTGCTCTTCAAACTCAATTAATTCATGAGCACATGGCAGTCCATGGCTCGTGCACAAATAACACCAACACCTTATCTCTCCATCTTTATCACGCTTTACGCGGGTATCTATTTCTTCAAATAACAAGTCCAAACACTTGCGTGAGACAAGGCCTCTGAGTTCACGAAATAAAGGAATCCGGTGGTGGTGTTGAGTTACAATCATACTTCTCTCGAAAGTAGCTCTAATCTCGGACATCTGGATCTCTAGAATCGGGTGGATTAAGTTAAACATACTCAAAATATCATGACAATTTGCATTTCCTAGTACACGCTTCACCTGAGCATGAGACCCTTCAACTCTATTGGTCGTTGTACTCCCAAAGTGAATGTGTTGGTCAGTCCAACAACATACAAATCAATCCCTGTGAGGAAACCAAGTCTCTCACAAATAACTAACAAAATTAGAGTACTCAACCCTGTAATATTTTTCCAAAGCATCCCATCTACGTTGGAAAATAACCTCTATCTTCGATTTGACTACAGTGTTCCACGATAACTGGGCCTTCTCTACAAGTTCTCAGAGTTGGAAAAATATCGTAACATTTTGAAAGGACGCATGTAGCGATATGCCATCTACATAGATGCTTGTGTGCGTTAGGGAAAACTCTGTCAGCGGCACTCATCAGGGCCAAGTCCCTGTCAGACACGATCACAGATGGGCTTATGTCACCAAGCAAGCCACTAAAATGATGCAGGGCCCACTCATAGTCGACTGTTGTTTCAGACTAAAGCAGCACCTAACACACGGTGAAAGATTTCCACGTTGAAGTCACCCCAACAAACTGTACGAAAGGCCACCGATACCTGTTAGTTTTGTAGGTAGCGTCTAACATGAAAACTGTTGGAAAAGTCCGAGCCAACTTAACACCTTCTGAATGGGCCCATAACAATCCCGTTATCTCCTCGGTACTCTCATCCTCTCTCAACTCCTCAAAATAATGTTCTTTTGCTAACAACTCACGCAATCTCTGCAATTGTGTGAGACCGTTCATATCCAATTTCCTCACCTTCTGCCTTGCAGTGTAGACTTGAGATATACTAGAGATGTTATCATGATACCTATTCTTGATGGAATCCAAAATTTGTTTAGGCTTTATTCCACACTTACTCATCTCTGATAAATACTCGAACTCTGGAACGGTTAGTCGAGTAGCAAATGCATGTCCTTCAAGAGTCTTCGCTAATGGATGGTTGTGAACACCATTAAGAACGACAATTTTCCAACTATCGACAGTGCCGCGTTGGAAAACACCTTTTAACTTAAATGGACATCCCGATTTCTTGGTTCCCGACCTTCTCTTATTAGCCCTCTCTTCGCCTTCCTTCTTGTGTGACCGATACACACCCGAGCACTCGTAAGCCAAATTCAATCTTGCTACTCGGTTTCCCTTGGTACATTCTAACTTTTTAATGACCACAACAACATTAACTTGTCTTCCTCTAGCGGTTGCCCAACCGATTGCCTCGCTACGTGTATAAAAGACCTAAACACATAAAAAACAACAACTATTATTAATACACTAATAAAATTACATTTAGAAAATTAAAAAAAAATGAAATCAATGCCTACTCAATCATACCTCTCCCGTAGTAAAAATTTTATTGTATCACTTAAAATTGGTTGACAGTCCGTATCATTCGAGTTTGCAGAGGATCGGTTCCCGGATAGCGGCAAAGAATTCTACATATAGAAGAATAAAACAAGAGTTTCAAACAATTTGCATTTAGTTTCAAAGTCACAAAAAAAAACAAAAACAAAAAAAAAACTTTTAACTAAATTTAGTCCAAACGACCCAGCCATGTAATTTCATAGAGGGTCTAAATGACCCGGCCATGTAGTTCTATATTGTCCCCAAACGACCCGGCCATGTAGTTCTATAGTGTAACCAAACGACCCGGCCATGTCGTTCTATAGTGTTCTCAAACTACACCTCCATGTCGTTCTATAGTGTTCTCAAACTACACTGCCATGTCGTTCTATAGTGTTACCAAACGACCCGGCCATGTAGTTCTATAGTGTAACCAAACGACCCGGCCATGTCGTTCTATAGTGTTCTCAAACTACACCTCCATGTCGTTCTATAGTGTTCTCAAACTACACTGCCATGTCGTTCTATAGTGTTCCCAAACGACCCAGCCATGTCGTTTGGGCTCGGGTTTTGCATTCATTCAAGTGTTTTGCATCCATTCATTCATTCAATCAATCAAGTGTTTTGTATTCATTTTAATCAAGTGTTACCTCATTATTTAGGTTTGCACTTTGTCATCGACGATTTCTCGGCATCTCATTTGCTCGACTTGTTGCATCTTCAAATTCTTCACTTTGACCTTCAACATTTTGTTCCACTTTTTCACTTTCAACATATCTTCTATTTTCTCCTTCTCTAATTTGTTGTTCTTCTCTAATTTGTTGTTGTACCTCAAACATTACCTCAAATGCTTCTTCTTCATCTTCATATTTCATTTAGAGAAACTTAAGTATTCTAATATGTAGAGAAACTTGAGTATGTAGAAAAACTTGAGTATTATATGTAAACCCTAAACTCTAAACTGAGTGAATGAGTATTCTATATATATTTGAAATTTTGATATATTTCGAATAATTGAGTTAAATATATTTATAAACCCTAAACTCTAAACCCCCAAACTAGTTTATTATTCACAATTGAATAAAAAAAAAATGGAAAATAACAAGTTTAGATATAAAACAAATTATTATTTTAGATTTGGATAATTGAGTGAAATATGTTTGAAATTAATTTTTTTTATGTCGATACGAAATTTGTAAACCCTAAACCTTAACCCCAAACCCCAAACCCCAAACCCCCAAACTAGTTTATGATTCAAAATTTGAAAAGAAAATAAAAAATAATAAGTTTATAAATAAAACAAATTATTATTTTGAATAATTAAGTAAAATATGTTAGTACGAAATTTGTAAACAACTCTAAACTCTAAACCCCCAACCTAGTTTATGATTCACAATTTTAAAAATAAAATAAAAAATAACAAGTTTAGATATAAAACAAATTATTATTTCAAATAATTAAGTGAAATATGTTGGTACGAAATTTCTAAACCTTGAACCCTGAACTCTAAACCCCAAACTAGTTTATGATTCACAATTGAAAAAATAGTAATAATAACAAGTTTAGATATAAAACAAATTATTATTTTAGATTTTAGCATGTTTGATTACATGTTTTAACTTGGTTATAAAGATACTATGTCATAACAGATAAAGAGTGCAGAGTGCATGTAGTTTTATTGGTGTAATTGTGTTGTTTCTAACTCAATTTTTTAAATTGGATTTCAATTTTTCTAATTCAATTGGAATCGTTTGAGTGTATTTGAGTGCGTTTGAGTGCGTTTGGAATCGTTTGAGTGCATGTCCACGTCGTTTGAGTGTACACTCAAACTACGTGACCAAGTCGTTTGAGTGTACACTCAAACTACGTGACCATATCGTTTGAGTGTATACTCAAACTACATGGACAAGTCGTTTGAGTGTTACTCACACTAACACTCAAACTACGCGGCCATATCGTTTGAGTGTATACTCGAACGACTTGGTCATGTAGTTTGAGTATACACTTAAACTACATGACCATATCGTTTGAGTGTATACTTAAACTACATGACCAAGTCGTTTGAGTGTATACTCAAACTACATGGACAAGTCGTTTTAGTGTTACTCACACTAACATTCAAACTAAGTGGCCATATCGTTTGAGTGTATACTCAAACGACTTGGTCATGTAGTTTGAGTATGCACTCAAACGATATGGTCACGTAGTTTGATTGTTAGTGTGAGTAACAGTCAAAAGACTTGTCCATATCGTTTGAGTATACACTCAAATGAGTTGGCCATGTAGTTTGAGTGTAACTCAAACTCAAACTAACACTCAAACGATGTGGTCACGTAGTTTGAGTGTACACTCAAACGACGTGGCCATATCGTTTGTGTGTATACTCAAACGACTTGGCCAAGTCGTTTGAGTGTAAGCAAAAACGACCTGTAGGGTTCGTTTTGGCGATACCGGTTGAATTGGTTGTTGGGCTTAGGCTTTGATGGCCAACTTGTAATATGGCAAACTTGTAAAATTTCTTTTTTTTAGGGGTTGCCCAATCCAATTTGATGAGTGCCCAATGGAATCACCAAGGTTTTTTGTTCTTTTTCTTTTGTTTGATATTGTTAGGCGAACAGTTCACAAAAGTGGGCAAGAATTTGTTTTTTTTCCCGAATTATTGGAAAAGTTGACGTGTCAGTCTCAGAGAAAAAAGGGGGCTGACGTGTTTCAATGGGAGCATTCTCGACTGTTCAGTATTAATGGTCTTTGATAATAGCATTCCATTTTCAAGCTCTCTAAGTCTATCCACGTCGGTAAGGGGATTAGGAAAAAGTGGAGAAAAAAACTTCAATAATGTCTCCCACTCAGAATGGAAGGTTAACTAAACCCGCTCAAAAATCCCCATGACTATTCCCCAAAAAAAAAAAAAAAAACCCCATGACTAAAATTAAAAACAACCCTACATATTCTCTTCATACTCATTTATAAATATGGATCTGTCGGGACTGCACCTCAACCGCTCTTCGAACTTGGTAAGAGAAACTCTAAAAGAGTTTTTGTTTTTGTTTTGTTTTGTTTATTTTTCCCCATTCGGAAAGATCAGAAGTTCCACAAAGAAAATGAGTTTTTCTTGGGACGTTGTTTGGAGTTGGAGGAAAAAGGAGCTTGGTCTTAGCAAGAAGACCAAACGCTCATCGATTACATTAACGCTCACGGTGAAGGTTACTGGCGCTCACTACCTCAGCCCGCAGGTATCAATTTAAACAGATTGAAAAAAAAAAAACAGCCATTGCACGCACTGCTCGCTCTTAACTATTTGTCTCTGTGATTAAAATTATATAATTTTATTATTTAGGGATAGTAGTACATTTTCTCATTTAGTTTAATTTAATTTATTGTTCATATATTGTCTTGGTCAGGGTTACGTCGATGCCATAAAAGTTGTAGGTTGAGATGGATAAATTATTTAAGGCCGGACCTTAAACGCGAAAACTTCGTTGAAGATGAAGAAGACCTAATCATTAAGCTTCATGCACTCTTGGGCAATAGGTGCGACATCTTACAAATTACCAAATCGATCTAAGTTCATATATATGTGAGTGAACTTGCTTAGTATATTGATCCCTAATTTACAACACAAGATAGTGTATCATATTATTTGAGATATTATTTATTTTACGTACTGTGGGCTTGGTAATTGCATAAAAATGGGTATGCTTGGTTGGGGGGTATGCTTGGTTGGGTATTTTATTAGGATTTTGTTGCTAGATTGGGTATTCCAAAACATGTGTTGACGTCCATGTTATGCACTCATATCAGTATGCATCCCCTTATTCTCTTTCTTTTCAAATGATTAGTTGTAGATTTTGTTGTTTGGTCATTACCGCTTTAGTTTTGTTCCAATAAATTGTTAGGGTTTACAAATGAAATAGCGAAAAGCCAATTGAATCAGAAATGATTGAATTAAAAACATGGAATAGCATTATGTATTAGAGTTCAATTTCGACTTGGAGTTTTGTACTTTAAATTTAGTAGATGACCCAAGATAATTTTAACCATGCCCAGAAACAGAAACTTGCTCGGGTACTCGACCACTATACCTCTCCAAATCTTTATATATATATAATAGCAATCCCTTTTTCTCATCTCTGAGGGTGTCCACGTCAGCAAATTTTAAGTACCCAGGGGTTTTTACTCAAGCGAAATAAGGAGAAAAAAAAATGTCGATTTTGACTAATAACCCGATAAATCACGTAAAAAAAACACAAAAAAGATTCTTGACATTCCACAAAACTAAGTTAGTTATTTGTTGATCAACATCTTTTAAATCTCTCTCTCTCAAAATCTCTCTGAAGAAAAAGAATATAATGATCTAAAAAATGGCAGAAAAAAAAAGAAGGGTATGATTTTGTTTCTATTGACAGAGATTTGGGTACCATTGTTGTTGCTCAATTTCTGTGATGATTGATTGATTTGAGTACCATTGTTGTTGCTCAAAATTCCATTACTTTCTTTTTTCAGAGCAGTATTTGTTAACCAGTAGTGGTCATGCTTTCATCAACATCACTCGAACAACGAAATCTACATAAGCAAAAGGTACTTTCCCCCTTAATTTTAGCTTTAGTGGTGAAATTATTAATAATATGGTAACTTATTTTGAAGAAGTATCAGTTCCATTTGAATATTTCTGTTGGAAAGTGTAGAAAACTGTTTCGTATGATTTTCAGTTTGTTCAAGTTCATATCAGAATATCTCAAGCTTTACATTAGTATTATGATTTTTGGCTTATATTTAGTTGGTTTTGTATTTGATTTTTTTGGCTTATATTTGGTTGGTTTTGTATTTGATTGTTTTGGCTAGTTTCGTGGATGTTTAGGTGGTTAATTGGAGGTCTGATTTCTTTTGGATAAATGGTATTGTTAATAATTACATTTATAAATAATGTTTTAGTCATTGTGTTAGTCGTAAGCAGGAAACTTTTACCTAATATTAGTACCGTAAACGTCAATCTATGTTAAATGCTATTCAATGGAGTGCACTTATTCTTGCAAGCTAAGGGTTCCTTTGAAAGGGCAATGCATTTTGACAGTGTTTAACTTTTCGTACAGTGTACTTTTGTAGAGAGACTAATAGTTAATCTCACTATCAAATTGTACTTAGAGATAAAATTTGTGATGCTACTTATAAAGGGGGAATGCATATATAATCCCGTTGTAAGGCCTTGAGCCTATGATGATGATGTAATTATAACATCTTAGTATTTTTACCATTTTATTAACATGGTTCATGGGAGAGTAGAGCTCTCTTTCCAACTATTATTTGATTTTTGTTTGATACATAGATTCACAAGCTTGCCTTGAATTTTTTTAAAAAGAAAAAGCTCTCTACAGTGTACCATGGTACTCGAGCTTTTGTCATACTAACGTTGGCGCATGAAAGTATTTTGTTCTTTTGGAACTTAGTCACCCCATTTATATATCTGATGGTTAACCTTTATGATGTTGAATGTTTGTTGATAATTTGATTTTTGTTTGATTTATATATTCACAATCTTTGACAGCTTTTGATTGAAGAGTTTTATGTTCGGTAGCTAACAAAAATTGAGGATTCATTTCTATGATCGATTTCCAGGTTCTTGAGTTCAAGGATATCATTAACGTTGGTCGTACGCATACTCAAGATGCAATACTCTTACTCTTGGGCAAGAGTTCAGTTACTACTCTATGCGAGCGAGTAAGCATAATTTTTTGTTTGCAGTGTGAACATATTATATTTATTAGTATTCTTGGACATTGTATATGATAAGATATTGGTGTCTCCTCAAGCGCCATAACTTCATTTTTGTAAGAAACTGATAATAAAATTATTTCCAGGTAAGCTATGTGGGTGTCAATGTGTCATGTGTACTCTACCCCGGATGGTCAGAAACTCGATTTAAATATTTCGAGTTTTTTTTTCCTCTCCCCTTGTAGTGGCAGGGAATGCATGACATCTTTGTGCTAAGGTATGCACAATATCAACTCATTGTCAATTGCTTATAGTTTGATATTATTGTGGATTGGAATTTGAATTGTTAGGTTCAAAATGCCATTTTGGCATTAAGTCGTGACAACTTGGTTTAGTCTAGACAAACACTCACATGTTTTAAATAAATAAATTCAATCAAGCCACCCATGCTCTTCAAGGGAAGGGCAATCCTCGATTTTGCCAATGAGCTTCGCGAGAAGAAATCGAATCAAGGTTTCTTCATTCTCTTTGAACATATTTTTTCGTAAGTTCAACTAATATCTCAAAACCTAAATAAAATTATGTATTTTATATATTTGTTTTTGTTTCTTCATTCTCTTTGAATGGTTTTTGCATAAGTTTGTCACTTGATTTATTTTACTGATTTCGCACTTGTTTAAAACTTTCATGTGGCTATTTTATCATTGTATGCCATCAGAATGCTTCAAGAGTCATAGGGGCGGATGATATCCATTTTTCTAAGATATATTTTGTAGGTATATACTATCACTTTGCATTTTAATTTGATGTGCGTGTGTATTAAGATTCATAAGCTTGGATGATATGACTCTATTAAGCAGGTACAAGTGATTGTTCATTCAATTCACTATAGAGTTGAGACCAACCATTTTGAGAACGTGATTCATGGAAACTAACCTAGATTCCTAAGTAGATGACGTTACGCAAGAAAGCACCATAGGTGGTAGGTACACTCGAGTTTTCTTATTTGTCGTGGTTATAGTCTTATAGACATTGCTCAGGAATGGATTCATGTAGTCATGTTATTGCAATTTTGTAGTTGGCCAGTTTCTGAGTAGCTTAATCTTTGTACATTGTCTGTTAAATATGTTGGTTTAGTTTTGGAAAGAATTCATCCTGAAAACTATAAAGGCAACAAACACACCCTTAAGCAAAAACACTAACATTATTTATGAGAAGTTCTTTAATAAAATGGTCATATTATAGCAATATAGGTTTTAGTTGGTCATGCTTATGCTAGATTAATACTCCCAAGAAGCCACATCACCACCCCTTTTTTCTCTAATGTGGACACGTTAGCCCCCCTTTTTACTCTAATGTGGACACATCAGATTTAACAAAAGTTCGGTAGGAAAAAAGGAATTCCACTCCCTTTTGTATGCATAAAAAAAACAAAAAACGAAAAACTCAAAAAAGTCTATCATCCTTATTTCTCTTTTCTCCAAAGTAGTAACTCAAGAAACCCTTGATTTCAAATTACAAGAACAACAAAGCAAGAAGAGTAACACTCCAAAGTCAACAATCAACAACAAAACATAAGAGCAACAATCAACAATAAAACAAAACCCAACCTTCGTCAAACACTCCGAAGTCTCTCACAAAAAAAAAAAAAAAAAAAAACACACACACCCCCGATGGCGGCACCTCTCAAATCTCTCTGAAGAAGAAGTAGGATCTGAAAAATGGCTTTGGGGCCATATGTTGTTTTGTCTCACTATGCTACAAAAGTACACTAAACTTAATTATCAGGTATTAAATTTTCCTCTCTTTTTTTGTACCTCTACCTTTTTTGGGTGTTTAATTTATGACAAATTGAAATTGTGATTGGAATTTGGAAATGAGGATATCTATTTGGCTTTAGCATATATATATATATATATATATATATATATATATATATATATATATATATATATATATATATATTATTTAATTTCACAGTTTTTGGCTTATGGAGATTCATTTGAATTTGAGTGAGTAAAAAAATACGTAGACACTCCTGATTACAAAACTCAAAAAAGCACTAAAGAGTAGTGCTAACTCACCTGGATGCGCAAAAAAACAATAAAGCAAGGAATATATGGAGATCAATCAACCTCACCTTAGATTTCCTGGAATTAATGATTCCAATTGGATATTGAGGAAGCAATCCTTTCTAGAGAAATTTTTGAGAGAATAATTGTTAGGCACTTATACGTTATTCTTCCTACTTATTTTGGTACTTCATGTAAATTTTTCTTCTTCGTTCCTACTGATTTTGGTACTTGCATAAATCAATCTACTCAAATTCAAATTATTGTAGGCAAACAATATGCACTTTATATATATATATATATATATAGCAATCCCTTTGCGGGCTCATTGGGGTTGTCCACGTCAGCAGGGGGATTAAACAAAAAATAGGAGAGAAAAACTGCTGAACTAAGAGTCCCAATTAATTATGTTTTCTTTATATACCAAATTTCTTTTTTCAGGAGTCCCAATTAATTATTTTTTCTATTTTCTAATCTATACACTTCGAAACATCTAACGATTTCCTAATCTAACAGCTACACATTCGGTCAATCATCTGGCTTTGAATGACCTCTTCCAGTTATCGTGTACCAAGAAGGATATTGTCGATTATGATATTCAAGTTCAGATGGTTGAATTTATAATGAGCAAGTACGAGACCTTTTAACAGAAGAAGCATCGACAACAAAATATCATTTCTTTTTTGTTTTACTTTTCGTTCTCTTCACAATACAAATTATGATAGTTCAGCCCTACTATGTTTATTGGAGTCCTTAATGATTAACAAGTTAGAGATACGGAGCTGCACAAGCAATGGTGGTTTGAGCCTTCCTGACGCTAAGATGTATGTTGTAAAATCCTCGACAGATGTTCTAAGTTTAATAAAGCTAGGTGAATTGAACCCCTTTGTGAGCTCAATTGCAATGAACATACAAAGCAGTAGATCCCACAGGTATATACCTTTGGTTGTTTGCTTAGATTCTTGATAGATTATTTTTAAAGATGATAATGATGGACTATCCATTCTTACCTGCAGTATGTTGACTGTGCACGGGAATGGTAAAGATACTTCTAGAAGCATACAAGAAGTTGCCTACATCTGGTGGACCTTGTTGGGAGTGAGAGGGTGGATAAGTTTGAAGTTACAGGAGACAAGCATAAGGAAGCACAACATATAAATAAATCGCTCTCATGTTTGGGAGATGTGATCACAGCACTGGCTCAGAAGAACTCTCACATTCCCTACAGAAACAACAAACTTACTGGCTCAGAAGAACTCTCACATTCCTTACAGAAACAACAAACTTACGCAACTCTTACAAGGCTCTTTAGGTTGTAATGTGAAGTCACTGCCGAACTAAAAGTCCCAATTAATTATGTTTTTCTGTTTCCTAATCTATACACTTCGAAACAAAGAATAATAAGAGATTTTCCTATTAATTATTGCTCATCTTCTTATAGCTTCTTTCTTGAACTTCTAATGTTGATTATCCACTCGAGTTCTTCAATTTACAACTATTGTGCTGATTTCAAAAGTTTTCTTCCTAAGTGCATCGAACTAACCTCAAAAAATAATTAATAGGAAATCGGAGACTAGATGCAACCCTGCAATGAACTAACCTCAAAGAATAACTAAAGGGTAACTGGAAATAGGCGACTGGATGCAAATGCATCGAACTAATCTCAAAGAGTTATTAACGCAAAATTGGAAAATCAGATACAAATGCATTGAACCAACGTCAAAGAATATTAATGGGAAATCGGAAACTTGATATAGGAAATCAAAATATTAATTATTGAAGAAATCACAAAGAATAATTAACGGGAAATCAAAAATTGGATACAACATTACATTGAACTAACCTAAAAGAATGATTAATGGGAAATAAAAAACTTGATGGAAATGCATCGAACTAACCTCAAAGATAATTAGTGGAAAATCGGAAACTGGATGCAACTGCATGAATTAACGTCAAAGAAAAGTTAACGAGAAATCAGAAACTGGATAAAAATGCATTGAACTAACTTCAAAAAATAATTAACGGAAAATCGAAAGCTATATGCAACTGCATAAACTAACCTCAAATAAATAATTAACGGGAAATAAAAAACTAGATGCAAATGCATCAAACTATCCTCAAAGAATAATTATCGTGAAATTGGAAATTGGATCCAAATGAATTTAACTAACCTCAAAGAATAATTAACGGGAATTTAGAAATTAGATACAACTGCACTAAACCAAAGAATAATTATCATGACATCGGAAACTAGATGTAAATCCAAATAACTAACCTCAAAGAATAATTAATGGGAAATCGGAAACCGGATGCGAATGCATCGACTAACATCAAAGAATAATTAACTGGAAATCAGAAACTTGATGCAAATGCATTGAACAAACATTAAAAAATAATTAGTGGAACAAAAATTGAAAATTGGATGCAAATGTAACAAACTAACCTCAAAGAATAATTAACAGTAAATCGAAAACTGGATGCAACACTACAATGAACTAACCTCATAAAATAATTAATGGGAAATCGAAAACTGGATGTAACACTGCAATGAACTAACCTCAAAGAATAATTAATAGGAAATCAGGAACTAGATGCAAGTGCATTGAACTAACCTCAAAGAATAATTGACAGACAATCGGAAATTAGATAAAAATGCATTCAACAAACCTCAAAGAATAATTAACGGGAACTCAGAAACAGGATACAAATGCATCAAACTCGTCTCAAAGAATAATTAACGGGTAATTGGAAATAGCATCAAACTGTATCAAGCTAACCCAAAGAAAAATTAACATGAAATTGGAAAGTGGATGCAACTACATCAAACTAACATCAAAGAATAATTAACGGGATATTAAAAATTGGATGCAACACTGCATTGAACTAACCTTAAATAATAATTAACGATAAATCAGAAATTGGATGCAACTGCAAGGAACTAATTTTAAAGAATAATTAACAGGAAATCAGAAACTGGATGCAAATGAATGGAACTAACCTCAAGGAATAATTAACAGTAAATCGGAAACAAGATGCGCATGAAACTAATCTCAAAAAATTATTAAGGTGTAATCAAAAACTGGATGCGAATGCATCAAACTAACATCAAAGAATAATTAACTGAAAATTGAAAACTAGATGCAAATGCATTGAACTAACCTAAAAAATAATTAATAGGAAATTGGAAAACTGGATGCAAACGCATTAATCTAACCTAATAGAGTTATTAACGGGCAATCCAAAACTAGATGCAAATCCATGGAACTAACCTCAAAGAATAATTAACGAAAATTGGAAAACGAGAAATCAGAAACTGGATGTAACTGCATTGAACTAACCTCAAAGATTAATTAACAGGAAATCGAAAACTGGATACTAATGCAATGAACTAATCTAAAAAATTATTTAACGGAAAATCATAAATTAAATGCTAATGCATTGAACTAACCTCAAAACATCGTTGTGTTATGTGTAGTGGGAATGTCTTGACAAGTATATGATTGAGAATGACTTGCTATTCAAGTATATTCAATATGAATTTCGCCTCATTGGACATTCTCACAAAACTTTTATCAAACTTCTATTATTAAATAACAAAAAAAAGTCGAAAGGTTATATAAAAGTGTGTTATTATTATTATTATTATTTTTAGAGTGTGGTTTTCATGTTGTAAGAAATTTAGATGAGTGACCAATATAATATTAATATCTCATAAATAGATATTCATAGTTTAAATATTTTTTAGGATAATTTAATATAACAACATCCGTTTGTAGGACGGGTTCAAAAACTAGTGTCTTTAATAAGAAAAATAGCCTGATTAGTGTTCATATTGTCCATCTATTTTATTGTTCCACAACCCATCCAGTTTGACGACCTAAAATCCACTTCACCTCAACCAATGCATCATGAAGAGTGTTCCTCTACAACCCTCCATCATATTAACACATCAGAAAGAGGAAAACTACCTACAAAGTACTTTTGTTTAAAACTAGGGTATGCCCGTGCCTACGGCCCGTAAGGCGTCGACGTGCCTACGGCGCTACCCCGACACTCGATACACTCAATATTTTAACGTACGACATTACTTAGCTCATCGCGGTGACCGTAAACGTGACATAACATAACCATGAAGGCATGCACCACACGCATCTGCACCCCCCCTTCTTACGGCATAGATACGCACCTTAGGCGCCCCCGACACGCATCCGTCCCGTACTACACACGATATCGCGCGCCGGTGCCCCTGACTCGCGCATCCATACGTACCCGGCGGCGGTTTCGAAAAGACTTACAAACATGTTGGTATTACCATTGGATTGAAAAAATTTGGTAGTGGTTTTTCTCATGGAATGGGTTGCATAGAAAGTGATAGTGATGTATTTACAAGTTATATCAAATATACATAAGGAAGGAACAAATGAGTAGGGCAAATTCAGGCCATTGTATTACATTATTTGTAGTTTTACGCAAAAGAACCGATAAAGCTTTGATTAAGCCTCATTCATTTTCGGATTGCAAGGGTTGGGAGGACTTGATAAGTGGAGCTGTGCTTTCCCAATCAATCTCAGGAGAAACCTTCTCTTTCTTGGATGGATACAGAAATTAATGTTGGACAATGAATAGAAGGTCAAAGAAGATAGACACCTGCAAAAAGATCATCACACAAGCAAACAGTATAAGCTTGAGATGACATTTACTTTTCCGCTTTTTTCACAAATTTTATATTTTTTATATAGTTTCTTCAATATTAAAAGCACCCTTCTTACATAGAAATAGATGTTAAAACACGGTATCAATTTGTCAAATCAGGTGAGCCAAAAGCAACATTTTGGAAGGATGTGTAACTTCGTTTAACGAGGAAAGTGTATACACAAAATTACTAAGCAACAAAGGTGTGGACTCGATCACCGTCTTTTACAACATGGAATTCAGATTCACCCATTTCAATTCACAAAAAATAGTTTTCTTTTATCCACCGGTTCTTTCCTAGCTTTACCTATTGAATGCTATTTTTATCTTAAAACTAACCACAGATTATGTCGAAACTAACTCTCACCGCAGATGAGAATTAGGCAATTAGTAGCAAACATTCCACTATATGATATGGAGGGGGTGATATAAAATTGATTTGTGTTTACCACATGACAAACCATATTAGAACTCGTTTGTGAAAAGTTAGATAAATACATTGCAATCCAGTGAGTGTGAATGGAAAATTATGCATACCAAAGAAAGCAGAGTTTTCCCAATATTTCCATTAAAGTTTACCCATGAACCTGCAAAACAAAAAAAAAAATAAAAAAATAAAAAAAAAAAAAAAAAAAAAAAAATAAAATACAAACAAACAAACAAACATTATAGTGCATGAGCATTATAACACTTCCAAACTGTGATTGTTCTTAAAATAACATTGTGAAGCACACCTTGGTCTATGGACTGCATAGCCATCTGTCGGTAGTTTGTCATGCCTTCAAGTAAATCAAGTAATATGTTACCAATGCTCCATCCTATGGTGCTCTTTCGGGAAACATGATGGCCTAGATGTATGCACCGATATGTAAAAGAACAAACAACATGTAAACTATGTGGAAAGGTTGGAAGATCTAGCCAAAGAAGGTAATAATAGTGCAACATTTTTCCAAATTAAATTTAAAGAGAGAAAAGAAGCTAGAATCGTGTCAAACCTGGGGAATGTATTTGATGACTGTCATGAAGACTTGTATTGTACTGCAAGATCATAAAAATGAATATGATATAAGGACGTCGCAAAAAAATGGATATGTTAGCATTTAAAGCCTAGTATTTTCTTATATTTGTGTGAGAGAAGCTGAAACTAACTAAGGCCGTATAGTTTTTTCTTTCTTCTTCTCCAGACTTTCTTCTTGTTTCTCTTATTCAATAATATAATTTAATATTACTATATATAATGCTAAATAGATTTTAGATCGACTTTTCCCATTTTATTGAGAAGCAAAAAAAAGGGAAGTGCTAAAAACAGTAAGTGAAACACTAATCTTTGCAACATCTCACATGAAAAGATGTTCCAGTATTGAAAGTGTACAAGTCTGCAATAACTATCTACCCTCACTTTGTCAAACAGGAAAAGTAACTTGAGAGATTTGTGGTTCTGCATATCACATAACAACACAAACTATGTTCTTTTACAGTTTTCTATATTTCTTGTTACTAACTACTCTCCCCATTGGCTAACCTGTGATGAGAAACTCAATATCATGAAAACTTACTTAAACACTTAAATTAGCCAAAGCCAAGATTGGGTTGGCAAGGCCACGAACACAGACTGTGGCAAAAATCCACACAACACAAGAGATTGCAATACAAGTCATTGAGACCCGCTGGCTTCCGCGCTAAGCAATTGAAATGAAACTCCATCATATAAGAAAATCAATCAAATTTGAACTGAAAAAGAAAAGTTTAATATATATGATGAAGATAGCATCACTTACATCGTATATGAGAACTGGAATAAGGGTGATTCCTATGAGAAGAATTGCATGTATTGAGAAAGCTACGTCATTTGTAGCTACTGGAATCATCTGCAGCACACACACAACTCTGTCAGAATCTCTCAACAAAACTGATGCAAAATTACCATAAGTGTTTATAGCAAAACGAATAATTTGCTCCATGCGCATTCTGAGAAATGGAGTATAGTATAAACTCCCAAAATAAAAACCTTTGAGAACATGATATCCTTGACACAAAAAGCGTAACTTCACGCTTTGACAAACAATAATCGACCATAAAGAAAAATTTACCACATTATAAAGCATATGAAGTAGCTTGTCTTTTTTGCGATGAGGATCTTTTGGTTGAGGTGGGGACTCGTGTAACAAATGACCTAAAAACTAAATGTAAATCAAGAGAACTTCAAAAACTGGGAAAACATCGTCTTGGTCTACATTTGGGAGTACCATCACTCTCATCAATTCAGGGCTCGGCTACATGGACCGGTAACTTTAGGCCAAAGCACACTCTCCCCCAACATATTTTCATATTCAAGTGCCAACCATGGAACCAACAAATAAAACATACCCCAAATGTCTGGTGATCCAAGAAGGAAAAACGACTTTGGGAAATGAAAGAATAAATAAAAATGGGGAGCAAAAAGAGAATAGGAATTCAAGAGAGGAAGCACGCAACAACTATACCTAAATAATTTAACCAAGCACAAACAAACTGAAACAGTAAAGATTCAAGCGAGTGAACAACATAACCAAGTCGCAGACTCCAATGAGGAGAAAACACAATGCAAGGTTCCTGCCACCTTATTCTGCATACAATCATACATGCGTCAACATTTTGAGGTTAGATACAGTATGTCCCAAAGAGATAACCATCATAATATAAACTGAGTTTCATAATGGCCATTACAGTTGCGTTACAATCCACAATAGATTGCTTAATAAACTATTGAAACATGCCAATTTAAAAGAAATAAACATACTCGGATTTTGGTAAAAGTGGATAGAAAATAAAAAACATAGTTGAGTGAATTGTACACACCTAACTGATAAGGGAAGTGTGATGGAGATTACTACTATTATAAAGTTGCTGACAGAATGAATTGCAATGCAGGAAGAGTGACCAAAAATGAAAGTCAATAAATTTTTTTTTGGATTGTTGATTAATATAAGAGGAGACTAAGCAGTGTTCTTTCAAAGAAGTTCTACTCCAGCATCAGTAAATAACTATCTACTTAAAATTTCAAAAGTCCAGGAAATGGAACTCACAGGAAATCGATCGAATGAATTGCAAGAAATACATGAAGCTTCTTTGCTTTTATAAGCTCCACATGGCAGAATAACACATCACCAGAATAGAGCTGCAAAATCAACGACAAACTTTATAATTCCTCTCCATCAAAAGGTAAAACTTTAAAAGCGAACCTTGTAATAATTTCGATTGTAGTGTCCCTTCAAACAATTACATTTTCTTGGCATTGATTGCATAGCCATTCCGCACACTATGTTGGTGTAAGCTAGTAACTCTTCTGCCACTGTAGAGATCATAAATGGAGCCTACAAAATAAAAGTATGGGGGTATAGTCAGCATAATTAAGTTTTATTGTGAAACACGAGAGAATCCAAGCTTTTCTTTTAGCTCCAAAGGGAAAAAAACTCAGATAGTAAGTGACGTGTTTCTAACCACTTAAATCTTTAATTGTATGTTGAACTTTTAAATGTCTGCCCAAATATTCAATCAACAGCCAAATTTCAATTTAAATAATATAAATTTCTTTTGAAAACATTTATAATTAATAAATGTAGTAATAGATGAAGCAATTTACATGTGAATCAAGATACACAAAAGAAAATAGTGTACCTCCAAATTTGAAGATTTAAAAATAGCGTTGACTGCAATATTTTAGCGTAATTAGAATAGCCTTTAGATTAGCACACATACAAAACCCCATAGATGGGGAGGGAGCCGTACCAGTGATCTGCGATAGAAAGACTGGTTCTGCGGTGTTGAAGACGAAAGAGCAGGAAAGAAAATGATTCTTTCTTTTTTTTACCCTATTTTTTACCCTAAATTAGAGGAGAAGAGATACTCATGGAACCGATATTAGCTTAGAAATGCAGCACAACACCTAGATGAACTTGAAAGTGCCATGTCACAATTTGTGAAATATAATGACATCCATTGGATGCAGACCCTACGGCCCCCACACCATTGCTTTTTATTAGATAGATAAACATCTCACATGGAATTCTTGGTGACGACATTCCAAGCCTTTTTAACCACTTCCAAAGATCTCAAATGTAAACCACCTTCATATATAGGAAAAGCTAAACTAGAAATCGTCTGCATAGACTAAGTGTGTGACGGGGTACAACTTTTTCTAGTTTTGAAATAACCAATTCTTCCAAAACTAAAAATTCATTGAGACCGCGGCTCTAAATCTCTTCACTCAAACTCAAGATAAACCAGAAGGGAGATAAAGGGTCTCCTTGTCGAAGACCCCTCAATGACTGCTCATGTTGGATATTGGGCTTAAGAGCAAGTCCAATGGAAAGCTGCTATATTGAGCTGCTAAAAGATGTCACATAGGCCTTTTAGCTTGCCCAGCCAAATTTGGCACTCTAAAATAAAAAAAACCAATCCAATCATATTTTCTATTTTGAAGTGCTAAATGATACGAGACGACATAGTTTCTGCCATTCATCCATTATTTTGTAACTTAAGTTGAATTTTCTTTGGAAGGACGATACAGTTTATGCCATCCGTCGAAATTTAACACACGGACTTAATAAACTATGTCGTCCGTCTCCCGAACTTATTATAGTAGCTGCTAGCGAAAGTTTTAACTTTGGCTGGGCTTTTTACTCCTTCCAAATTTAAGACCTTTTTAGCAGCCCCATTAGAATGACATTTGTGTGTTTGGGGGTGCTATATTTGCCTTTAGCCACCCATATAGCCTCCATTGGACTTGCTGCTAAGAGATTTGTATATGGAATCGGTTTCAAAACTCATAATTTTAAATTCTGACTCAGCAAGTTGACTTGTGAAAACTTGTCACCCACAAAAGAGTGAAAAGACAGAAGTCTAAAAAATGACTTAATGGTTTTTCCAACGAAATTGCCGCCATGAATCCCATCAACTGAATGATGCGCAAAAAATTCCGACTTTCAGATATCATGTAAAAACGACACTGCATCTCGGAGATACTAAGCTTAGAAAATCATTAGATTCATGTAAAAATGAGTTTTTAACTAACTTTAACATCGGTTAACTACATCAACACTGGAAATTTTCAGAACCATACACCGAATAAAAAAGGAGATCTAAGGGGTTGTTTTTTTTTTTTTTTTAATTCAATATTCAGAACCTCTTAAACTTAAGTTTTAAGCATTCAGAGGCTCAAAACTTTTTTTTTTTAAGTAGTTTAAGCATTCAGTAGTACTTTCAACATTCAGCACCAAAGTTTCTCCTGAATGCTTGAATTCTAATATTTGAAACAATGAAGTCCTTTCTTGCCCTTTCTTAAGAACCCAATCTCAAGAACCCATCTACTTTCTTACCTTGACCTTTATGGCTTCAAAATAGGTTCTTCAAATTTTGATGTTGGTGTCACGGGTTTTTTTCATTTTTTTGGGTGAATGATATCCACTTTGTTAAAAATAAAATTACATATATATTTTCTGAAAGTAAACAAAATATAAAATAAACCGTTAAAATATATTTGTGAAAACATATTTTAAATAAACTTATTTATCATTTCTTTTCTTCGATAATCCATCTCCCCTCCTCAAATATAATATATATTTTGTTTTACAAGAAATCAAGTTAGTGTTTAAAATAGATAGCATGGGTAAAATTGTCCGAATAATTTATATTCAGCCTTCATAGCTAGGTTATTCTAACAGAAAACAAACATGTTTTTCAAAATTCAGCAATCAGCATTAAACATTCAGAGGATGTGTCATTTAGCATCCAACATTCAGTATTCAGAGGCTCAAAAAAACAAACGACCCCTAAGCGTCCAAAGTTGCTAGAAAAATATTTTCGAAAATTTTCGTTTTCAACCTTTTACGGCAATAACCCCACCAAAACTAGAGATCAAAACCAATCATCAACCATTGGATATGATCTTCAGATGATAGAGTATTGGAAATCTTAATTCTTTTATGTATGTAATTAGGATTAGATAATGGTATAGTTATAAATGTAGATTGTGACTAGACTGTCCATATCGATGATGTTGCCTAATTTTTTTTAGAAATAACTATCAACTTAGTAATCAACTTGTAGACATTTTTTTTTTCATTTAGTTTGACTTCTACTTTCAAAAAAGTTCAATTTGGTGATTCTATTAGTTTCAATTTAACATCTGTTAAAGTTTTTCTTATGTGGCATTTATATTTATCGAGTTGGAAATATTAGCACAAATCTCAAAAAAATCAAGGCCAATAGTTAACCCAGCAAGTACATAGCTTCATGACATACATCTAGCAACATATCAAAATGTAGATTCTCTTAGATGCATGAAAAAATGGGGTAAAAAAATATTCCCAGTGGACAATTGTTGATCAAAAGATGCAATTCTCACAGTATTCAACGACACCAATGAATAGATGGAATAAAGTCGACAAACAGTACCATACCAATGAATGTGATGCATCTTCTGAGAAAATGCTAGATTTCTTCGTGTTCATCTTGAATTGGCCGGCAAGAAATCAATGGGAACACCTTACTCTTTCACGAATCAATCTGAAAGGTAAGAATTTAATTGCTTCCAAAGAATAGATGAAAACCTGAAACTGCATTCTTACTTGGGTAGTTTAAGACTTTAAGGTCAATATCAGAGTTAATCATTCTATGAATTTCAAATTCCCCAAATTACACAACTAACACAATGAAAATACAAATAATCAAAAATGGGTGGGACAAACAAACAATAAAGTACAAGTATTAACAGCAACAAAGTATAGAATTAATTATTTGCAACAGAGAACCTAGAACAAAGTGAAGATATTGTTCAAACGAAGGTGATGGAGAATTATTGGCAAACCTCAAAGAAAGATAATGACTTGTTTGGTTTATTTTCATTAAACATTAAGGGGGGAGACGTCTGGGATGTTGAAAATGCGGCGAAGAAGAAGCACCCTTCAACTATAGATTTTTCGGTGGTTTAACTCACTGACAACCAAGTAATGAGTTTTTTCTACCTTAAGTCAATGATTCATTTGTGACCCAAACCTGAGAGGTTGAGATATGAAGATAATAAGACATTATTCAATGCTCCACGCTTTATGGATTACCATATTTTCTATTTTCTATTATTCAAGTTGGTATTTGGATCTTATTTTTTCTTAAAAAAATTAAAACTATTTTTCTAAAAAAATATTTATTCTATAAACAGTTTTTAAATAAATATATTTGGTTGTGATTTTTCTTGAAAAACTATTTTATCAAACCAATAGATTTCCCACGATATTTCTTGACATATTTCAGCATTTAGTACTAAAACATCGTGGCAGTTCATTTGTCTTAAGCCACCAAAGTGAAAAACCCTAAAAAAACAGTTACAAGTTTTTGTGTTATTTATCCTAAAAACATGTTTTTGTTTTGGGTGAAAAACTATTTTTTTAGGAAAATGGAGACTAAATATATTTATTTTTTCAAAAAACTTTTTTTCACTGATAAATATTTATTGACAATAAATAAATAGGATCTTAGTTGGCTTCACACCTTATTATTTCAAATTGGTTGAAATATAATATCAATGCCACTTAAGAAAACAATTGACGCCTGTTAAATTCTAAAGGACAGAATCACCAAATTGAAAGTAAATGAAAATCAATCACCAAATCCAAAAAAGTGGACAAGTTGGACCACTAAGTCGATGGTTAGTTCTTTTGTTTACGTATCAGAATGGAGATTAAACTCGCTCGAGGACAATATTCCAGCAATCTATGATCAAACACCATTGAACTGTTGACTTGGAGAAACTCGAGGACAATATTCCAACAATCTATAATCAAACACCATTGAATTGTTGACTCGGAGAAACTTGGACTGCCACACATTAATGTCTAGATGATTGCCTGCCACCCATTAATTTCTAGTAAGTACTAGAAACTTATGAATTAATTCACTCCTCACAGGGAGAAGGGCTCTACACGTATGAACAAACCTTTATCAAGCTAAAGCATTGACGACCAACATCTTCTGTTCCAATGAAGAAGATAACAGACTATCCTTCACTTTCTTCTTCTATTATCTTTGTGTTAGTATTAGCGTGTGCAATCAAAAGTATAACTAGTGAGATGTCAAGTGTAGATGTAGGGGTGATTCTGAATTTGGATACATGGGTAGGAAAGATGAGCCAAAGCTGCATATCTATGGCGCTCTATGATTACTACTCGATTCGCAATTACACTAGAAAGTTGGTTCTTCATACCCGAGACTCCAACAGTGACATAGTAGGTGCCGCTTCAGCAGGTACGTAAAATTTAACACTGTAACAGTTAAGACCTCCTTGCTATATTGTTTTTCTTTCGTATTTTGAACATGTGGCATTAGGCTTAGCTTGTAACCAGAAAATTTAGAGTACCAAGACAATCCTGACTAGACTAGGGGTGTGTTTCGGTGATATGTTGCGCCGAATCCAATCCGAATCGATCCCATTTTTTTTCCTGAAGTTTCGGAAATCGGATGAAAATCAGAATTCGGAAAAAATTGGGAAATTCCGAAATCAGACAATTCAAATGAAAAATCGGATAATTGGGATAAAAATTAGAAATGATTGAAAATTCAAATATTTTAATATTAAATCTATTTTATAACTTATACAATAAATACTAATTCTAGGGTTTTTAGTTTGATTGTACTATATATTGATTAATTAATACAAGTTAATCGATTGTAAATGAGCAAAAAAATGGGGTTACATTAAAACAATTCTAATTACATTATAATTTTAGATATATTGTATGTAATTCCAAATAATAATTCAATAAAATTGGGTATAATTTGGCAAAATCGGATCATATATGCTTTGGCGGATTCGGATAAAAAAATCAAAATTTCATAAATCATCCGAAGCCAATCCAAATTTAAATCAAATTTTCAGTAATCGGATTTTCGGAAATCAGACGAGTAATATTGATGCCAAATCCGAAAAAAATTCAGACTGAAATTCAAAAAAATCAAAATTTGGATAAAAAGTGGCACCCTTAATCTTGACCATTACAAAATGGTTTTGAGAAGTTCACAAGATCCAAAAGTTTTGGTTTCATTCTTTTGATAGGAAATTGTTTGAAATGTTTTTTTTTTTATTATTATTATTTTTTTTTTTTTACGGTTAAGTGGGATTACAGCATCCCTAGCTTTCATTAATAAATCTCTGATACACAGTACCTAGTCCATCCTCCATTACAATTGTGTTAAGTTTTTCATCAAAAGGAGGATAGAACATCAACACATAACTAGAACTGTTACATTCATTCAAGTACAGGGAGACTAAGTAATCAGCAGCCTTATTAGTCTCCTTATAAACATGTTTGAATTTAACATAATCAAAAGCAGGAACCAAATGAAATATGGATTCTAACACATTCATACAAAATCGGGGAGGTTCCTCCATTCTCTTGATCGCTTCTGCTATAGTTTGAAATGGCTGTTACGTTGTAGTTTTTGCTATAGTTTTGATTCCAAACGCCACAGTATGAATTCAACTAAGAGTTAAGTTCTTAAAGTTATGTTTGTCTTCTATGTTTTTCCTAACTTCTATAATCACTAAAATGTGGCATTATATTGCAAAGAAACGTTAAAAAAACGAGGCCTTTTTTTCCTAAATCCCGTCTATAATCACCACTCAAAAAATTCAGGGTATATTGCAAAGAAATACAATAGAAAAAAAAACACACACACACACAATTTTTATTATAAATTAAGAGCCAAATATCAAGTCGCAAATCAAAGGAAAACGACGAGAACATAACCAAATGAACATCAAAACTATAAGTAAATAAGAAAATAGATTCATATTCAAAAAATAATAATTCAAGTTTCACATATACAAAAAAAAGAACTATGAGTATGAGATGATTAACCGTTAAGAACTCAAAGAGTGAAATAGACAAATGGTTAAATTTGAAATTGGTGAAATAGAATAAGTGAGAGCGAGAATAAATGAGAGAAGTGCAATATCAAAAAATTTAACTAAGAGAAGAAGAAGAAAAAAAAAAAAAAGGCATAGAATGTGGAGATTCTTTCACTAAACGTGGGATTTTGATAAGATGAGAATAGATATTGATATGAAATATTTACTTGATTAATTTCTACAGATTACACAATGATATATATAGAGTTTACAAGTGAGAGAATCACTCTAATTAAGGGTGTGCATAAAACCGGCCTAACCGACAAAATCGGCCGAACCGAACCGGTCGGTTTTGGGTCGGTTATGTTTATGAGTCGGTTTGGTTTAGTTAAATATATTTGTAAACCGATAAAGTCAGTTCGGTCGGTGGTTTAGTCCCAAACCCGACCCTCTATATATAATATATATATTTAATTGATTTAATTTAAAAATATGTAAAAACTGGTCGGTTCGGGTCGGTTAACATCGGATAAATCGTAACCCAATCGGTTTGGTTCAGGTATCGGTTCAACTGAAAATTAGTTCGGTTCGGTTTGGTTAGTATAACACAGCCGGTTCGGTTCAGTTCCATAAAAATATAAACTGATAGGGTCTATTCAGTTTTCGATTTAGACTCAAACCCGATCCGTGCACACCCATAATTCTAAGTGATTCCTAAATCTATGGGATTGATGTCAATCCATATATATTGTTACTATACACGTGAGTGTTACTATGTTAGGCGGGAAGAAATCCATAAACAATCTGTACAAACGGTGGGTACAGTCCATTGTAAGGGAGACACTGAAGGTAATGGCGTGCGCCCCATTACTTCTATCACTCCCCTTCAAGTTGGAGAGTGAATGTCAAGAACACCCAACTTGTGAATTAATCTTAGGAAGGCGTCCTTGCTGAGAGGTTTAGTGAATGTGCTAGCAACCTGATTTGAGGATGGAATGAAGTTAGGAGCTAAGATAATAATTTGGCTTGTATCTTTTCGCGTAGAAAATGATAGTCCAATTCGATATGCTTCGTTCTTTCATGGAAAATCAGATTTTGAGAGATATGAAGGGATGCTTGATTGTCGCAGAACATGGTCATTAAAGATGAGTGAGATATGCCTTATAAGTCATTCAGAAGATACTTCAACCATTGAAGTTCACAGGCAAGGATCGTCATTGATTTATTAGAGCCATAGATATTAGTGAATAGAGAATAAACAAATTTGGACTGAGTGAACCTTGCGGTGATAAGGGTGATACAGAGTTTGGAAAACCATTGCCGACAAGCTTGCTCGAGTCTATATAAGGACTTATTGAGGCGACATACCCTGTGCTCCCCCTGTTTGGCGAATCAGATCATGTTAGAGAGCCATTGTCTAATATAAGGACTTTCAAAAATCACTCTTTTACTCATGTCAGAAAGCCATTGTCTTTGTTCCTCTTGTCGACGTCTTTTTTTTTTTTTTTTGGAATCTACAATAATTCTCTTGACAATCTGTTGAACATACATTTGTTCTTCAGCAACTCTTTGTACATACATCTGTTCTTTAGCAATTATTTGTGCATAAATTTGTTGTTGTCTAATACTTTCTTGACAATGAAATTCATAATCTTGAAGTGCTTAAAAATATTTTTTATGAGCAGCTTGTAAACGAGACAACTTGTAAGAACAATCAAGACAGTCTTTTCCATGCCATAAACGAGCATAGTAATCATGGTGAGGAGATTTATAATACTCAAAATCAATATCTAGAAGATCGTTTTGTAACTCACATATTTATGTTTTGATAGCACAAATCTGAGCATGAAGTTGTTGTGGATTTAAGTGAGAAATTTTCATACATTTGTTTTTCTTCAAAATTCGGAATTTTGTTAAAATCTGATAGGCTGGATGAACATTAAAGTATTTATCTCTAGAAAATTCCAAACGAGAAATTGTCAGTTGCTTTGGAAAGTAGATTCCATAAGCTTCGTAATGATATATAACACACAATCTAAATCCCAGTATTGCGATATGTAGAAGCTCAGCAAGATGGCATTGTTTCTAGTCTATTTTTCAGTACCTTTGTTTTTTGGGTGGTGGTGGTGGTTTAATGAAAACAATGGTGGGTAAAGATCGTTGGTGGTAGGGTGATGGGGGGTGGAAGGTGAAAAATGTGGATGGCAAAAATCAAACCTAAAGATGTGGAGGTTGCACTATAGTTGGTGTGTTGGAATTGATTGAAAATTCCTACCTTTGCCTTATTGTTGTGATCTTCAATGAGGAAAGATTGTATTAACACTATGGGTGGTGAGACACAAATCATTCAATAAAAATCTTCAATCCAAGGATACTAGTATTTATTACGTCCTAGGAACATTCTTCAACTTCAAACTGGATATCAACCCTAAAACACCGTTAGAATCTGATACCAATTGACGTAGCGGAAGTGATATAAATTGTTCATTAGAACACAAAAGAGATAAATTAAAACATAAGTTTATTGATAATATTGAAGAGTTGATTACAACTTTCGTCTATGGAGCTCTTTATATAGAGAACTCCATCAAATCATCTTAGAAACCTACTGAAACAATAAAAAAAAACACTTTCCTAATCTATCTAAATCATAATATGAACCTTCTAAGACTATTAGAACTCATAAACTAGACTTCTAGACACTTCTAAATTGTACTTAAATAATAAAAGAGAAAATAATTAACTTGTTTTTAGTAAATTTGGATTACTAAAAACAATTAGACAATAATCATAGACTCTATGTTCTACATCAGTTCCAAGCAGCATCAATAACATGTTTACAAGTATTATCATGCAACCACATATCAAAAAACTTAAAAGGCCTAAGGAGCTTCTCTTCTCTACAACTAAGATTTATAAGAGACAGATGATCAGAAGTGACATGGGCCATTGTTCTAACATGAACATAAGGAAAAAAGTCAACCAATCTGGATTGGCTAAAACACGATCTAGCTAGCCTTTCAAGAATATGGTAATTAGGTTTTCTGTTATTACTCAAAGTGAATTTGGGGCCCTTATAACCCAAATCCACAATACCTAAATCACTAATCAACTCATTAAACTCTATCATGTTTTTAGTAAATCTACTTCTACCACCAATCTTTTCAGTAAGATAAGTTATAGCATTAAAATCTCCAAACATGCACAATGACCTGGAACCAAGGGAGCAAAATCATGCAATTCATCCCAAACTTTGAGACATTGGTGAGAAACAAGGTTACCGTACACAAACAGAAAAAACCCATACTTATGAAGAAAAGTAGTTAGAAAATTTATATGTCAATTTGTTCTGAAAAGCCCAAAAGATTTCCAGGTCCACTCCATCCTTCCAAAGGATAGCCAGACCACCACTAAACCCCATGACCGGAACAACAAAGCAACCAGTAAACTTAATAGCTCTATTTAAGCAACTAATACTATCACTACTAGCCTTTGTTTCTAAGAAACACATAACATCAATATCGTACTTCCCAATTATGTCTTTTAGTTGTTGAATTATCTTGGTGGTACCGATCCCTCGACAATTCTAGTTGTGTATCATCATGGAGACGAAGGCGGCTGTGTTGGGACAGCCATCGCGAACCTTTCAACTGAACCTTGTGAGCCAGAACCGTTTGTGTTTGAACCATGATAACCACTTGACCTTAATCAGAGCTTTGATAATCCAACCTACTAATTAAGTTCTTGTTGCCATAGTCTTTCATTCCTAGCCACTTGTTCCCCAAACTCTAACATTCGTGTCACAGATGATTGAACAAAAGAGTCGTCATAATCTAGGGGAGGAGGCCGTGTAATACTATCTTCAGAAGTAGAATCTGCCAGTTCCAGAGCATTGTTATGCCATTGTTGGTGTTGATATGGAACTATAGGGCATTTCTAACTTTTCCATTCCCTTCATTAGAATCACTAGAGATGGAGATGATTGGTGCATTTCTAGGAATGAGTTTGTGGCTCTTTCCTTTCCTCCTCATTTCTTCAGCATAGATCTTTGTTATTTTAGATCTATTCTTTGTATTTCTCACTCCTTCCCAGCAGTAGTTCCTCATCATCAAATCTGTCAGCCATATATCTGAAGAATTTGAAGCAGCGTTCCTCTTATTATTGTGATCAGGTTTATCCAAAGAAAATCCCACTTTAGTGTTTGAGTTAACTGGTCTTGTATAGGGGGCAGACTGTGAGATAGGCCTACGGGTTTTCCTCGAGTTTCTTGCAACCAATTGTTTGTAAGCTTTTCCATGCTTTTTTATTAGAACTACGTGTTGACAGTGTGTGGTCTGATCAACCAAGGAATCCGTTTCACTTTGCTTCCCATGAGTTCCAACGCAAGTAGTGAATGAGGTTAAGTGGTGTTATGTTTCCAAAGAAGCATGAGTTGGGGAATATGGTATCAATCTGGTGTTTCCTTGAGAATCCGGATCACTATTGGAGAAAGAAGTAACTAGATGGGCTTAACAGAGCAACTCTGAAGGTAACTGTTTTGATGCCCACCTTAGAAAGGTTAGTCTTTGTTTGGGCCATATTTGTGTTCCTATTATGTGGCCTAGTGTTAGATCCTAACCCTGAACCTGATGTTACCTGTCTGCTTGGCCCACTCATACATGGGCCCTCATATCTGTGTCCAACTGCAGTTCCAGATCCATGTGTGTTAAGAACCAGGTCCACAATCATCTAAACTGCTCTATTTTTCAACCGATACTGTTTATGTTTCTGAACGTGTTGTTAACCGGTTTATAATGCCCGTATTTAAAATAAGTATTTATTTATTAATTAATTAATTTAATTATTTATTTAAAATTCACTAGATTGGATTTGGGATATGTGGGCCTGATTTTTGGGCCCGAGTCTGTATTGGGCTTAAGTTTCGAACCCAAGTATATATTCATATTTTTCTAGAGAATAGGGTTTAGAGATAAAAATAAATAAATAAATAAAAAAAAATGGAGGCGGAGATAAAAGCTCGTTGGCTAGAGCGTTGGAACGCGACGATTCGGACTAGAAGGAATTTGTCGAGCTGTTAATTAAGGTGGGTAATTATGTTTTTCTTTTTCATAAAAACTAGAGTTTTAGAATAAAACATTTACTGTCATAGTTTTGTTCTCGCTCAGTTTCTGTTTTTCCTATATGTCGGGGGTTATATGTTTGATGGTTGGGTGGGTGTTGTCGGAAGACTTGAAGAAGTCGTTAATGGAGGCCCGAACCTCCTCCTTTGTCCTATAAATGTGTCTTGTAAATTTTTGAATTGAAATACTGTGATACTGTGGGGGGTTGATACATTCTGTTGAAGCTTTGACAAAAAGCTTGAAGACTCGTCAATGGAGGTCGAGTTTTCTGTACGTGGTGAATGAGGTAAGGAATCAAGTTTTTTGTATAGTATAGTGTTGGGTTTTGCTGGGGATCAAAACCCAACTGTTTCGATGGGTAGTAAGGTGCTGTTGAAGCTTGGAGTTCCATTAATGGCGTCAAAACTCGATGTTGGAGGAGTGATGGAATTTCAATTGGGTGGCATCGACAGTTTGGGTTTTTCAGGAGGAGTCAAACCGATATGATAAAATTGGAGGAGGAGGAGAAATAAGGTGGTGGCTGGTGGTGGAAGTGGCGCTGGTGCGCTAGTGCGCTGGTGGAGGTGAGGGGAATCGAGTTGGAGGGTATCGAAATGTTGGGTTTTTATGGGGTTGCATAACCGAGTTGGTTCGGTTTGGGTTGGAGTGCCGGTGAGTGGTGGATGGTGGCTGGAAGTGGTGGAGGAGAGAGCTGCTGGAGGGAGAAGACGACCTGTTTGGTCAGTTGGGTTTGGGCTTGGGTTGGTTTCTTTGGGCCCGATGTTATTTTGTTTCGGTTGGGCTGGTTTTGTTTAAGTTGTTTGGGCCAACATTTCATTTGTTTTCTTTGGGCCGGAAATTAGATTGTTTTGTTTGGGCCCGGTTTAGTTTAAGTTGTTGGGCCAGTTTAGTTTAATTATTTGGGGCAAGTCCATAGGACTTAACATAGATCCAAATTGGGTCTTTAAATATTTAGACTTTTGGGTTCTAAGGTTTGGGTTTGGGTTTGGGCTTGGCTAGTTGGGTCCGAACCATTACCTTAGTCATGAGCCCATGATCCATGCACCTTGACTTTAGCCATGAACCAGGGCTATGACCCTGAACCTGTTGAACATGGAAACGACAGTTTGACTTTGACAATGACATGTTGACTTTGACTTTGACCGTTGACTCTTGACCATTGACCGTTGACTGTAGAATGTTGATTTTTCCAGATTTTCACATATTTAAGAATATGGACAAATATAGTAATAAAATATTGTCGAAAATTGTATAACTTTGTTTGTTATTATCTAATTAAGATTTGGTGTGAGTAGTGTGTAAATTATATTAATATTGGCACGTAATTAGAAGAGAATTCTTATAAGACTTAGATATATATGTTTTTATGAGAATTAAATTATATACAGACTTAGATTCATGGACTTTAGTATTAGGCTTTGATGGTGTATTGAGTTCACATAAATATATGGAACGAATACATTACATGATTGATTATTATTATGAGTTACTACTTAAATGAATTGTAGTATGTATGAAGGCTTGATTCCATATGGTGTAGTGCAATATATAATGGGCATGTGAAATAATAAGTTTCGAGATTTGATATAGAGATATTTGGATATCGTGCAATGAATAGTATTAGCACGTGATAATGGGGGTTGTATTATAACGAGAAACGTTGAGCTTCAATACAATTAAGTATACTGGCATGAGATAGAATAAGAATTATTCTGGGATATAAATGTATGACACCGAATAAATTACGAACAAAAATCCTAGAACCCAAGCTACCATAACTCATGTGATTTGGCCCTAGTGATGGTATGTGATGTGATTGGCCTTTTGGCGTTTGATGAATCTGAATGGCCCCGGTAAGTAATCATCTACTACAACAAATATAACATATGACATCACTAATTTTACATCACTTTCAGTGAGTGATGTCATCTAAAAACTATGACATCACTTTTCTTAGCATGTGATGTAATAATTATCACATTTTTTAATATCATCACTTATTTTAGAAACTGATGTAATAGAGTTATACAACATCATTTTAATAAGTGATGTCAAATGATAAATGATGTAATAACACTTTTTTACGCCATTAGCTGTGTCACTTATAAAGTGATGTAATATCTATGTGTTCAACATCACTTTAAAGGTGTTGTCACTCACCATGTCACTTATAAAATGATGTAATATCTATGTATTCAACATCACTTTAAAAGTGACTTTGCCAAGTTTTCAAAATCACTTATAATGTGACTTCCAAAAATGTTATTATTAACATATCTCTTCTTAATTAAATTAATTAGTTAGAAAAAGACCATGTAAAAAAAATTAGGCTAAACAGAAATGAAACATCGATGCTTGGCTTGCTAGACTAGCTACCCTTAAACAAAAATAGAAAATAAAAACCTCTTGACTCTTTTCTTGCACCAAAAAATAGCCCAACCCAAAACAAACCGAAAAACTGGTTATGCTCTTCATCCGATTTCAATCCGACCTCCAACTTCAAACCGACCAATCGAGCCTTCTTCCTTCAATTAAGCACTAATACAAGTTCCATATTTTGTTTCCATAGTTATTGTATTACTTGGATATGCTCCAAAGATTTTCACCGATTGCTTTTGCAAAAGGAGTCCTTCACAATCTTAGAAGCAATTGCAAAGTCGAGTTTTCACACCCGCATTCACATTGATTTTTGTTTCTGAAATCGGGGCCAAGACATTTTTATTGTGCATTGTTAGCTATCGCAAATGAGAAAGGGCTATCTTGTTAAGAATATGAAAGCTTCTCAAAGCTTATGACTATCTTGTCCGGTAATTAATTGGAAGAATATATATTTCATTCGGTTCTGCCGCAGTTTGAGATAACTTTACCTCTTGGTGAATATGCTTTCGCAACTCTTCTTATGTTCTTTGGTCTCAAATCATTAAAACCGTGTGGGATCTGACGAAAATGTCGTTAAGGTTGATGAAAAAGCCCCGAACTTGGAGAATATGTTGAAGGTGAGGAACTTGTGAAGAAAAAGATGGCAAAGTGGCTAACAAATCCACTTGAAATCATATGGAAGTCTTTCAACCTTGTGTTCTTTGCTGAATGAGGGACCGATCTATGTCCGCAACAATTTGTAGGTGTTGTGTTGTATAGTCTCCTTAGGGTGTGGCTAGCGAGATAATTGCAACTTTGTGGCTATTCCGGGAGGAGCGTTTCTTGCCGTTGATTGAGACACTTCCTTTAGAACAACGATTGGCCTCATACTTGCCTCGAGGTAGGATTGTTAAATTCAAATTCCTCAACGCGTTTAAAATTTTAATATGACTTCCCAAAATGCACACGGGGTGAGTTGGAAGGTTAATTTCAAGAAGTATGGCATGTGTCTATGTGCTACTAGGTTTTATTTATTCACTATTGTTGTGGATCGACCAAATGTGAGGACACATGGTTTTGGATTGTTGGGAGCTTGTTGCCCAACTTGACTCTAGTTAGTGTAGGGACCCAGAAGGACCCGTGACCGGATACTTTTTTTTTTTTTTTTTTGATGACTCGAGGATCCGTTGGAGTTGTTGCAGTCCTCCTTTTAACAACAAGTAGAAGCATTTACCTATGTGAGAATATTGTACTATTCTTTTTCATTAACCGGGAATTTCCTTATTGAATAATTAAGTTTGGACTAAGATACCAATCTTTTTTTTTAGGTCTTTGCATTAGATTTGTCTCAGGAATTGACCCAAGTAAATGTAAATAACGAGCAATCTTTGGTCTTCGAGTCGAGGAGTATTGACTGCAATTAGATTTTATTGTGGATATCAATTATTTTTCATTTCGCAATTCTTTTGTCCGTCCGTTTATTGCGCGTTTTTTGGACCAAATTTTTTTTTTTTTTTTTTTTTTTTTTTTTTTTTTTTTTAAATGTTTTCGATAGCTCGACACCCTGCATTGCCTTGGGTCTTTTGAACTGTTTATTAAAAGATACGCCGATATAACTTTTTATTTGGTCAAAGCTAAGTGTACTATCCTTCCTTGAGGCTCTAGACGATTCCACGAGGTGGTGGTCGCTATTCCAAATTAAAGGAGAGTCATCTATGCTTCCAGATTAATTGGAGCCTTTGTTTACATGGTCGAGATCCAGCCCCGGCGAGCGTGCACTTGGTGGCATTTATGGTGTTTTGAATAAGAAACGTGGGCATGTCTTTGAGAAGATGTAGAGGCCAGTACTCCATTATATAACATCAAAGTGTACTTGCCCGGTCATTGAGTAATTTGGGTTCTCCGGTCAACTTAGAGCTGCAACATCCGGACGTGCCTTCCTTCAAGATGTGTTTGATCAATGGGACATGATGTCCTCGATCCTTTGAGGTTTTTGCAGTGACTCTTTGTGTCGAGATTAAGTAGGAGGAAAGGGCTTGAAGGAGCAAATGACACCTCTCTCCGAATTGAGGACAAGTTATAAGGTGTTAATTATCAAGTTGGGGTTTTCCCATCGTACTTTTAGGGCACATCATGTGATATGTTCTTATTATGATTTTGACACTCTATTGACTACACACTTATGTTTATGACTTTCATTTTTAAGGTTTACTTGTGGTTATTTGGATTCGGTTATTTCAAGGTTTACCTCATAATTGTTTAAATGTGATTTTGAAGATAATTTCATTTTTATTTGATGATAAGTGACCAGGAAAATGGTATTATATTGAGATGATATTGCTAATTTTGTTTTTTTTTATTATTATATTTTTTTTATTAATTTATTTTTATTCTTTTGATAAATGGGACATCACTTTTAAAGTGATTTATAGAGTTATTTTACATCACTTTACAAGTAATTTGAAATCTGAATGGAAAGTGATGTTAAACGTTATAACATCACTTGTGGACATCGATTAAAAAGTGATGCAAAGTTATAATATCACTTGTGGACATCAATTAAAAAGTGATGTGAAGTAACATCACTTGTGGACATCGTTTAAAAAGTGATGTGGAAAACCCTGACTTTTCACGTCGCCACCATTCACATCACTCTCAAAAGTGATGTCTTATACTTTTGACATCACTTTTTAAGTGATGGGAAATGCCATTTATGTTGTAGTGAATGTGATTGGCCCTTCTGGTGTAAGTAATGTGATTGGCCCTTCTGGCGTTTCGGTGAATCTGAATGGCCCTTCTGGCATAGCCAAATAATGGCTTGATTATTCCGTTCGCAAAATTAGAACAAGATGCGCGATATTTTATGCCGTATAATGGCAGTACTTACATAATGACTTTCGTGTGAAGGTTACCTGGTGTGCGACATCCCGCTCAGGGTAGTTACGCACGGAGTGGTTCATTATGTGAGGCCGGGGAGACATGTAGATGTACATGTTCGGCGTTGGGAAGCGATTGTGGTAGCCAGGGAAACTAGGTAAAACATAGATACGACGTGATTTTAGGAACACACAAAGAAAGCCTTAATTAATATAATTATGGTAATATGTTGATTAATGATATATCTTTAGATAGATGATTGTATATGGTTTTGCGAGAAGGGTGGGTCAAACTAATTACTTGTGCAGAGACGACCCACTCTGTAATTGAGCATGAAATGCGGTAAGTATAGAATATGTTTGGCTAGTTATTAGTTTAGTTAGAACCTAAAGCGCCTCATGGAGGAACTAAATGCCTTTTTATTATGCGTATGGTTTGTTGTGTAGTTAGTGGGAAGTTAAGGCGCCTCAGTGGAGGAACTACCTGCTTTACTTATTGTAGTTAAGAATGTCGTATTAGTTGTTGGAAGTTAAGGCGCCTCGGGGGAGGAACTAACTGCCTTATGGATTGTGTATGTATATGTATAAGTATATGTTATATTTTAGAGCTACTCACACCAGCATTTTTATAATGCTGACCCGATTTGCATGTTTGCTTATCGGGTGTGTTCATTAAATAAACATAGTTAATAAGTCTTGACAGGTTTAGTGTTGAAGAAGGTTGGTTGTTTCTTGTGGTTTGCGTTAGCGTTGTATTTCAAGATAGGTTTTGTTTTCCCTTGAGGTGATATAGATTTTCAGTTGAGACAATGTTATTTGTATTCTCATTTGTAATTTTAAATAAAGAGTTATTGAAAAGAGATTTGTAATCTAATCTTATTTGTGAATTTTTGTAATGAAGAGGACTTTTGTTTAATTGAAATTTGTTATTGGTTTTTAATTATCCGCATATTTAAACTGTTTATGAGTTTTTGGGAGTTGAGAGTGCGTCACACCTCAAAGATCGAAGAGTCGGGAACAAATAATGTTTTCCGAGTCTTGTCTTGAGCTTGTTATCGGTGATCTATCTGGAGATACTTTGCTACCAAGTCCAGAAGCCAAAATTTCATCAAATCTTGGCTTCTGTGGCGTCCCCGATATGGTAATAGATTTCTTTCCTTTATATGCAATGCCATTGAAGAAAAGGTTAGCTCTCGCTGATCATGCTCGTGAAATTTGGCTTGATGTTCTTTACATTGAAGCATATCAGATCATGTATATATTGTGCTCTAATGCTACAAGTGTAGCTAGTGATCATGCCTAATAACTCCACACAAATAGCATAACACCTCCAACTTTTCATATTGAAATTTAACATAGAACATAGCTCTAGTTTCTAGATGTATCTCCAAGTCTTTTGTTAAGTGCTCCTTGATATCCATTTCTATTCTCACTCGCGCAACAGGTTTGTTGAAATCTGGGGAACATGACAAATCTTCAATGAGAACCGTCCCAAGTTCAGCACCAATCTTCTTAACATTGGCCTTATTGATTCTCTCTCTTAGCAGTCCCCAAATTTGGACCCAGAATTGCACAGTATCAAAATGATAATCTTCTATATCAACCACCTGTTTCCATTTCTTAGAGATAATCCACTGACCATTTTCAAGGACATGGTTATATTTTAATTTGCTTCCTCCTCAAATCTGAATTTGAGGTGTTCTTTGGAGATGAGCTCAAGGAGAATCTTACCCTGAGTTTGCCATGAGCGACGTAGGTCCTCCCCAATGTCAATAAGAATTAGCGGATGTCCTCCAAACATCTTGCCCATGACTGTGAATTTCTCAGTGATAACCTCTTCAACATTAAAACAAGGGTGAACTAGTATCCCCCCCCAATACACACAAAAAAAACACGATCAACCCAATTTGAGTTTTTTATTTTTTTTTTGTATTTAGGGGGGAGACCCTAATTTCCCATCTAGTGGGGGAAAATCCTAATTTGCTGGGGGGGGGGGGTTAATATTGGTTAACCCTTAAAACAATCTAGGACGACCGCTTAATTTTTAAATTGTGCATTTTTTTCTTGTAGCATATCTAGTTTGTTGTTATTAGAGGTCGAGGATTCTCCAATGAGAAGAGGGGTTCTTATAGCCATACTAGGTATTGAAACAAATAGAGGAGGAGGGAGAAGGTAGTGGAGACGAAATGAATCAAAGAGAAAAGTTGAGAGAGAAGCTCGGAGTTGGAAGTTTGAAGTAGATCTAGCAAGTGAGACTCGAAAAGAGTGAAGTACTTTAGAATTTAAAAGAGAAAAGAAGTAGTTCAGCTTGAGATTTAAATTTAAATTAGAAAGTAGACCCGTGCATACGCACCGGCTTTTTTAAAAACTTATTCAACAATCATAACTATACATATAAAAATTTTCTAACAAATTATGATTCTTGTTTTCATCGCTAACCCGTTTTAATTTCCTAACAAATTGTTTTAATCAAGTCTTAAAAACCAGTTTTAATTTCTCAACAAATTATTTTAATTAAATTTTAAAAACTCATTTTTTAATTGGATGAGGGATCCCGTTTTAATTTAGAAGTTTGATTCTCATTTTTAATAGGAGAAGGATTTATGTTTTAATTAGAAGTGTTGAGACTTTTCTTTTTTCAATAGGAAAAGAATTCACATTATAATAGGAGAAGGATTCCCATTTTAATTGGAGTTAATGACATGGAATTTTAAGAGAGCTAGAAAAATAACTTTGTGGGAGCTTTAATATATAGATTGATTTGAAATTCAAATTCAAAACTAGTGAGGGGGAAAAAGAGAGAGAAATTAAAGCTACTATAGCCCGCAGGAGAGGGCATCCAGTAAATATGGTCCTTAAATCAAAGTCTATGTCTTTTGGCAAATTAAAGAATACAATAACATAAGATTGTTGACTAAGATTAACTAGTCCACCTCAACAAAATATCAGGATTAACTAGTTCAAATCCTGATGAAATGAAATCATTATATTACACCGGAAAAACCTACAAAACCTCAAAGTCCTCTCAACAAAGCAATCTGACTTATGAGTTTGTGACTTATTTGAGGACCAGACAGCAGGATGAACAAAACTTATTGCTGAATAATTCCAATTCATTGCACTTTCTCCCATCATAGGAGTAGGAAACCATAAGAAATGCTATAAATTAGATCACTAATTTCTACTTCCCAATTCAATCACTCACAAGTCACACAATTCTGCAACTGAATGAAGATCCAAAGCTAGCACGAAGTTCCACCCTGCCATATTTCTTGGCACCAACCGACCACCAACCAAGCCGGCCATTTTTGGAACGAAAACTCTATCTTTTTAGATTTTTTTTGAAAAGTTTCTAGGGTTCAGGCAGAAACCTTTTTTTTTTTTTTTGGCAAAATGGGTAATTGTATTAATAGCAAAAGGAAAAAAAAAACATTTGTATCAGTTGAGTGTCTTGTGTAGACATCTCCAAATTTACACTAAGATTGAATCTCACTAGGTTACTACATGAATCTGTAGTACGTCTGGTTGTTTAGGCAGACCCCTACCTCTACCTGTAGCATGAAACAACAAAAGTTACATACTCCCTAAGAGTATGATCATTAAAGGGATCAAAGTCTCACAACAAAACACTAGGCTACTAGCCATACAATCATGAATCTCATGAATAGAAACCCACTTGGTCTGGGTATAGTACACGCAACAAAGAGAGCCTTCTATCGCCTCGCCCAAACATGAGTTTATCCCTCAAGACAAGATGATCCTTCCTAAGGTGCATTTGTACTTTCTCAAAATCATAGAAAAAGCACGCACATTCGCAACAACCATATGTTAAACCAAGAGTAACATTGATCTGAGATCTCTTTAATATAACCATCAAGTTTTTTACCTTTATATTTCGCCTTAGCCATTTGCTTCATCATAGCCGTAGTAGGATTCGTTATTTCACCAGGTGAGTGAGAGGCCACACTTGGAGATAGCTCTTTCGTTTGTTTCTTTGCTCACCGTAGGCAACTCCTCAAAAGTCGAGGAAGAAGAAACCGAAGAAGATCGAGGACTTCTCTCTTGACGACATAACTTCTTTCTCCTTCTTAAGTACAATCACTAGTTCTTGAGATTTGGTAATGTAGAGAAAACGATGTTTTTTTTTTCTATCTGGTGTGAAGGGCACGACCCGCGCTCAGTTTTCACTTGGGCAAGGCGCGACCTGCACTCATGAGGTTTTAACCTCCAGTGATTTAAGCGCGACCCGCGTTCCACTTTGCATAGTCGAGGCCGCGACCCGCGCTCATGAGTTATTTTAGCACGAATTTGCCCTTTTTCGGAAGTTTTATGAAATTGTATAAATATAGTTTTTTTCTATAGAAACCTAACTTTTCCAAAACCAAGAAAGAGAGAGATTATAAGAGAGCAATTCTTTGTGAGTTGAGTGTTCATTCTTTGTGAGTGGATTGAAAGACTTGTAATATGTTACTCTGGACATCTAGTAAAGCTTGGAACTCGCAGTGTGGAAGTAGACAAATTGCCGAACCATGATATATCTCATCTTGTGGTTTGTTCTTCTTTTACATTAATTATTTTACTTTATATGCTTGTTATTTGATATTAAGAAGTGTTGGGATATTGCTTGGAGGGTGTTGAAGTCTTGTCTAATAAGAAGGATTGATCCTTGTGTAGGATTGATCTATTGTAGTGGATAACGTTGTTTCGCAAGTGTTATATTCACAACAATTGGTATCAGAGCGTAGGTTTACGACCTAGGATTTTGATTTTAGTGCTCGAAATTTGTGTAAACAAGGTGTTCGATTAAATTCCGAAGTGAAATTATTTTTTGGTTATTGTGTGTAACTTGAAAAATGGCTCCCAAGATGTCAAACGCAAGGTTTGAAGTAGAGAAGTTTAATGAGAAGAATAACTTTGGGATTTGGCAAGCTCAAGTAAAGGACATCCTCATCCAACAAGGTTTGCACAAGGCTTTAAAGGGGACTAAATCTAAGGCGGCGAATATGAGTAATGATGATTGGGAAGAGTTCGATCTTCAGGCTTCTTCATTAATCCGGTTATGTCTTGCTAATGAGGTCATGTATAGTGTGATGGGAAAAAACACCGCTGCCGATATTTGGCTCAAACTAGAGTCTATATATATGACCAAGAGCATGATGAACAGGATGTACCTTAAGAAGTGTCTTTATTGGTACATGATGGTCGATGGTTCAACTATGCAAGAGCACGTTAGTGAGTTCTGTCGACGTCTAGCGGATTATTTGAATGTTGGTATGAAGATGGATGATGAAGATCAAGCGGCATGTTTGATATTCTCCTTGCCAGAAAGCTATGAACATCTAATGACTACATTTATGAACAGAGAAGTCATCGATCTTGACGAAGTTCAGAGTGCACTTCTTTCTTATGAGTTGATGAAGAAGACACGTGTAGAGAATAACATTGATGCAGGTCAGGAGTTAGTGGCAAGAGGAAATTCGTATGAACAGAATTCTACAAGTAATGAGAATTCTAGGTCCAAGTCAAAGAAGCCTTTAAACCATGTATAGTGCTACAATTGCAATGAAAAGGGGCATTACACAAGTAATTGCCCTCACCCGAAGAAAGAGAACAAAAGAGATGGTCAGAAGAAAGGTAAGGCAAAAATTGAGGCAAGTTATGCTTCAGGCTCTGAAGAGGATGAGTTCAGTCTCTGTGTGTCCACACAAGACTATATGACCGAAAGGTGGATTCTTGATTCCGGATGTTCCTATCATATGTGCCTGAATAGAAAGTGGTTTACTTCTTATGAGAGCATTGATGGTGGTTCCGTTTTGATGGGTAATGACGTTGCTTGTAAGACGGTAGGAATTGGAACTATACGGGTCAAGATGTATGATGGTGTAATAAGGACTTTAACCGATGTGAGACATGTTCCTGAGCTAAAGAAAAGTCTTATTTTTCTTGGTACCTTGGATTCCAAAGGCCACAAGTTTGTGGGCGAAAGTGGAGTCCTAAATACTATTAATGGCTCTTTAGTTGTTATGAAGGGGTCAAAACATGGAACCTTGTATACTACGATAGGTAGTAATGCGGTGATAGGCGATGTAGCAATGGGTGCATGTAGTAATGATTCCGAAAGTACACTAAGATATGGCATATGCGTTTAGGGTATATGAGTGAAAAGGGTTTGTCTGAGTTGTGCAAGCGAGGGTTCTTGAAGAATTTGAAGAAGCCAAGTATGGGGTTCTGTGAGCATTGCGTCTATGGGAAGCAATGCAGAGTCAAGTTCAAGTCAAGCAAGCACACGTACGACAACAGGCATCCTTGACTATGTGCATACAGATGTTTGGGGACCCTCCAGGGTGGCTTCAAAGGGAGGTAACCGCTATTATGTTTCATTCATTAATGATCATACTCGCTATGTGTGGGTGTATATGATGAAATCAAAAGATGAAGTGTTTGAGATATTTAAGAAGTGGAAGGCAAGGGTTGAGAATCACACAGATAGGAAGGTAAAGACATTATGGTATGACAATGGTACTGAGTATACCTATGGACCTTTCCAAGAGTTTTGTGCACAAGAGGGAATTTCCAGACACTTTACTGTCAGGGGCACGCCACAGTAGAATGGAATGGCAAAGATGATGAATAGAACCTTGCTTGAAAGAGCGAGATGTTTGTTGTCTAATGCCAGTCTAGGAAAAGAGTATTGGGTAGATGTAGTGTCCATGGCGTGTTACGTGTACAATAGGTCATCAGTACCAGCTATAGATTGCAGGACACCTTATGAGGTGTGGTCAAGTAACCCAGCTGATTATAGTATTTTGCGAGTGTTTAGATCGACAGCTTACTACCATGTGAGAGAAAGCAAACTAGATCCTAGAGCTAAGAAGGCCATATTCTTAGGCTTCACAAATGGGGTAAAGGGATATAGATTGTGGTGTCTAGAAGACCACAAGTTCCTAGTCAGCAGAGATGTTACCTTTGATGAGACTTCCGTGTTATCATTTAGTAAACCGGAAGTACCTGGGCAGAATGGTGAGTCTATAGAAGTTCAAGCTACTGAGCTTGAGTTGTCTGATGTAGCAGATGACTGGTTAGATCATGATGAGGTACCAAATCATGCAACCACACAGCAACAAGAAGAAGAGCAAGAGCATCCGCAACTTGTAGTGGCTGACCCTAGTCCAAAGAGACAAGTTAAAGAAGTACACAAGTATGGGCACGAGAAGCCGGTGAAACACTATGGTCAGGTGGATTTAGTGGCATATGCACTGAATATCGAAGATGATGAGCCAGATAGCTTCAAGGAAGCTGTCAAAGATGCTCATTACAAAGATTGGTTGGTAGCTATGCAAGCAGAGATGGAATCTCTTGATAAAAATCACATATGGGACCTAGTTTTATTGCCAAAGGGCAAAAGGACTATCGACAGTAAATGGGTGTTCAGAAAGAAAGAGGTCCTTCCTAAGTCCGACAGTACTGGGTACAAGGCAAGAGTTAACATTGTAGCAAAGGGTTTTTCACAGAAGGAAGGAGTCGACTACAATGAGGTATTTTCTCCGATGGTCAAGCATACGTCTATTCGTGTATTATTGAGTTTAGTTGCTCACTTCGACTTGGAGTTAGAGCAACTTGATGTGAAAACTGCTTTCTTGCATGGGGACTTGGAGGAAGAGATCTATATGAGACAACCTGAAGGGTTTGTCGTTGCTGAGAAAGAAGATCATGTATGCAAATTGAATCGGTCAATGTACGGGTTAAAGCAATCACCTTAACAATGGTACAAGCGCTTTGACACGTTCATGATGCAACATGAGTACACCCGAAGTAAGTATGATTGTTGTGTTTACTTTCATAGGCTTCGTGGTAATGACTTCATCTATCTCCTACTTTATGTGGATGACATGCTTATTGCTTCCAAAAACATGGTGGAGATAGACAAGTTGAAATCTCAACTTAGCTCTGAGTTTGAGATGAAAGACTTAGGTGGAGCCAAGAAGATACTGGGCATGGAGATTGACAGAGACAAGCAGAATCGATGGATAGTTGTATCTCAGAAGAAATACCTTCAGAAAGTCCTTTCGCGTTTTGGTATGGGGAATGCAAAGTCGTTTTCTACGCCTTTGGCTGGGCATTTTAGGCTTTCAGCTAAGTTCTCTCCTAGTTCGGTGGAGGAACAAAAGCATATGGCACATGTTCCTTATGCTAATGCAGTGGGCAATTTGATGTATGCTATGGTGTGCACACACCCAGACATTTCACAGGCCGTTAGTGTTGTAAGCAAGTATATGGCTAATCCTGGGAAGCAACATTGGGAGGTAGTGAAATAGGTATTAAGGTACTTGACGGGTACCTCGGGTACCTTGGATGTGGGATTAGTTTATGGTGGAGGCACTTGTTATGTCAGTGGATATGTGGATTCAGATTATGCAGGTGATCTAGATAGACGACGATCGACTACTAGTTATGTATTTATGATGCATGGTGCACCGGTTAGTTGGAGGTCTATGCTACAGGCTACAATTGCTCTATCTACTACCGGGCGAGTATATGGCAGCGGCGGTGCAAAAGAAAAGAGCCATTATGGCTTCGAGGTCTTCTGGATAATATGGGTATTGAGCAGAACAATGTTGCTTTGCATTGTGATAGTCAGAGTGCTATTCATTTGGCGAAAAACCAGGTTTATCATGCTCGGACCAAGCCTATTAATGCCCGTTATCACTTTATACGGGATGTCGTTGAGGATGGTGATGTTGCACTTGAGAAAGTGGACACCCATGACAATCCTGCTGATATGCTGACTAAGGTTGTCACCGGAGTTAAGTTCCAACACTGTTTGGACTTGCTCCAAATCCTACATGCTTGATAGAGCCCTTTTTGGGCATGGCCCTTAGGGGCGGATGGACTGCGAGTTTCTGGATGGATGTGTTCTTGCTTGATGTGTTCGGCTCGGTTTTATGTGTTAAAATCCTCACCGAGGTGGAGAATTGTAGAGAAAACGATGTTTTTTTTCTATCTGGTGTGAAGGGCGCGACCCGCGCTTAGTTTTCACTTGGGCAAGGTGCGACCCGTGCTCATGAGGTTTTGACCTCCAGTGATTTAAGTGCGACCCGCGCTCCACTTTGCCTAGTCGAGGGTGCGACCCGCGCTTCATGAGTTATTTCAGCACGAATTTGCCCTTTTTCGGAAGTTTTCTAAAATAGTATAAATATATGTTTTTTCTATAGAAACCTAACTTTTCCAAAACCAAGAAAGAGAGAGATTATAAGAGAGCAATTCTTTGTGAGTGGATTGAGAGACTTGTAATCTGTTACTCTGGACATCTAGTAAAGCTTGGAACTTGCAGTGTGGAAGTAGGCAAATTGCCGAACCATAATATATCTCGTCTTGTGGTTTGTTCTTCTTTTGCATTAATTGTTTTACTTTATATGCTTATTATTTGATATTGAGAAGTGTTGGGATATTGCTTGGAGGGTGTTAAAGTCTTGTCTAGTAAGAAGGATTGATCCTTGTGTAGAATTGATCTATTGTAGTGGGTAACGTTGTTTCCGCAGTGTTATATTCACAACAGGTAACTAGTCGAGTATCAATTTGTGTAGTCTTACGAGTTTTAGAAGAGGACTTATCTTTTCATATTTTCTAGGCCTAGCTTGTTCTTCATTGTGATGTGGCCAAATTCACTTTCCTGAGAGATCTCAGCAAAGATGAGCTTTTCTTCTTGCCTCTAATTGGTTTCTTGACTTTTTCTATATCACCAGGTAAGAAAAAGACAAACCAGTTTAGACTAGTATACTGCATGGCAGTGGGGAGTGAGCGGAGCTGCGGGGAGAGAGAGAGTTGGGTGAAGGAGAAAGGGTATTTGGGGCGAAGAAAAAATGAGAGAAGTTGAAGACAGACAAACAGAAACCAACCAACTTGGTTTTTGTCCGCATACCCCCCTTCTGCCAAGATCGTTCGCTCCGCTCACTCGAATATATGCGATCAAAGAGACTCACTCATTCACCCCTCCAAAGACCAAGTACTCAAATATGTTTTTCTTTCAAGTTACAAGTGAAGTTTATTTGCGGCAACATTGACATTTTATCCTATTGAAGTATAGAATTCATAGTGCTACTCTATTGTCACAAAACTGATGGCTTTACTTGATGTGTTGCTAGTCTGGTTTAACAGGTAGATTGGTAGAAACCTCTGTTCTTATAACAGGTTACTACCAATACAAATACAGTAAATCACAAAAACTAATTAAGTGGTTTCTTTGGTCATTGTACCAATAAAGAATGTTCAAGTGCAAGCCATCCTAGGACCTCAAACATCCTCCGAGGCCGTGTTTGTGGTTGATATCGGTAACAAAACTGAAGTGCCCATCATTTCTTTCTCAGCAACCAGTCCTTCCATCTCCTTCACCAAAACCTCATATTTCATCAGAACAACTCTAAATGATTCCACACAAGTGAAAGCTATTGCTGCAATTATTGAATACTTTGGATGGAGGGAAGTGGTCCCAATATATGAAGACACTGACTATGGAAAGGACATGATACCGTATCTAATTGATGCCATCCAAGATGTCAACTCACATGTTCCATACCGGAGTGTTTTATGTTCTTCACCAACTGATGTACAGATTCGCGGTGAACTGTACAAGTTGATGACCAAGCAGACCAGGGTTTTCGTGGTGCACATGAGGACATCGATCTCTTGGCTCACGCCTTTTTTCCATAGCAAATGAACTCAGAATGATGAGTAAAGGGTATGTGTGGATCATCACAGATGGGCTTACGGATCTCTTGAGTTCCATGAATAGCTCTATTGTTGAGTCAATGCAAGGTGTACTAGGAATAAAAGCTCATGTGCCAAGATCTGAAAAGGTTGACAACTTTAAAAGAAGTTGGAAACGAAATTTTTTTCAAAAATATTCTGACATTGACGAAGCTGAGCTGAATATAATTGGCCTATGGGCGTATGACAGTATCTGGGCATTGGCAACTGCTGTTGAGAGACTTAATACTGTCAGTCCTCGGTATAAGAAACTAGACAACGGAACAAACACTACAGACCTGGAAAATCTTGGGATCTCTGAAAACGGTCCTAAGCTTCGGGATTCAATCTTGCTAACCAAGTTTCAAGGGTTGAGTGGAGAATTCTGGCTCAAAGATGGACAATTGCAGTCATGGACTTTCAAAATAATCAATATAATTGGGAAAGGAGAAAGAGAAATCGGATTCTGGAGTCCAACACATGGACTTTCAGGGAACTCGGACTTGACAACGAAAACATCATCCCAGACTAATCTTGGAGCCATTATCTGGCCTGGTGAGACAACTGTGGTTCCAAAGGGTTGGGAGACGCCAGCAAGCGAGAAGAAGTTGAAGATTGGAGTTCCAATAAAAGATGGGTTTAGTAATTTTGTTAAAGTTGAAAAGGATCGAGAGACTAATGCCACATTGGCCACTGGGTTTTGCATAGATGTATTCAAGGCTGCGGTTGACTCAATGAAATATGCCCTACCCTATGAATTTGTACCTTTCGAGAAGGCAGACGGCGAGAGCGCGGGAGATTACAATGAACTTGTATACCAAGTCTATCTCCAGGTCAGTTAAAGTATCCGCAATCATCTGTTAATCTGGATATATAAGAGAATGGTTCGTTGGTCATATATCTAAGACACCTTGCACCTGCAAAGATTGTCGGACCCTCTTCTCCTCCATCCACACCTGGCAAGGTTCCTACATCATGAAATGTCAGTGACCATCTAACAATACAAGTTTTAGTACCTTTTCACTCAGAACGACCACATTACAATGCCGACCTTTAGTTTTTAATTCTTGAACTTTGCATTTTTCCTTCAGTTCTTGATCATTTACTTCTCTGAATTAAGCCGGAAGTATTTCTTTATTCTTACTACATTTTAACATATTCGCAGAAGTATGACGTGGTTGTGGGAGATGTAACAATTCTTGCCAACAGATCCAACTATGTGGATTTTACCGTGCCAATTACGGAATCCGGGGTATCAATTGTAGTGCCAGTCAAGGAAGATGTTAGGAAGAATGCGTGGATTTTCTTGAAGCCTCTAACCATGGAGCTCTGGTTAACAACTGGGGCATTTTTCATCTACACTGGCTTCGTGATCTGGGTTCTAGAGCATGGTATAAACAAAGATTTTAGAGGCAAACCTTCGCAACAAGTGGGCACGATCTTCTATTTCACCTTCTCGACGTTTGTGTTTGCCCATAGTAATTTCCTTCCTCATTTTCTTACACAAAATCTACCACTTTGCTGCGTTAAATAAACTAATTAATATATATGTCAACTCACACTCTACCACTTTTGGAATGATTTAGTGGTAGAAAATTAAATGTGATAACGCTTCCCTGACCAAAGAATTAACTATCTTTATATAGATTGAGAACCACTTGTATTGCAATCTCAAGTGTTGAGAACCCAGCTTATTTGATGAGAGTAAACGAATAATTTTGTTGCTATTTTGCAGAGGAAAGGATGATAAGCAACTTCGCAAGGTTTGTGATGATTATATGGGTTTTCGTAGTCCTCATTCTGACATCAAGTTATACGGCTAGCTTAACTTCATTGTTAACAGTACAGCAACTCCAACCCACCATCAAAGACATCAGCGATCTCAAAAAGACCGGAGATTATGTAGGTTATCTCTCAGGTTCCTTTGTTTACGAACTTGCTCAAAGCTTGGGCATTCATTCATCGAAGTTGAGGCCCTACCGCAATGTAGAAGCGTTCCACGAGGCTTTGTCAAAAGGAAGTCAAGATGGTGGAGTCTCCGCTATTATTGATGAGATCCCTTATATGAAGGTCCTCCTTGCAAAATACTGCACAAAATACAAGATGGTTGGACCAACACACAGGACTGCTGGCTTTGGCTTTGTAAGTAACCCTTTTACTCGTCGTTACCTGAGAGCAACTCTGTCACCTATTAGTAGGCAACATGAAACCACTAGATACGTCACTCTGCATATTTACAAACACCGTCTGTCATACCACTTATTGATTCCAACAATCATTAAGGGCTGAAATATAACTTATCAGTTGCATGTCCCATTACAGTAGCAGTATGTAATGGTAAATATAACTTATCAGCCACAATTATACTTTAGGAAGTAATGGTTGTCGGTTGTATCTCGACAATTTGCACTATTAAGTGTTAAAAACAACTCCATTTTTCTAACTTGACAATTTTGCTCCTAAACATTTTGCTCAGGTTTTTCCAAAGGGTTCTCCTCTAGTACCTGATATTTCGAGGGCTATCTTAAATGTGACAGAGGGAGACAAAATGGAGGCAATCAATCGCGAATGGTTTGGGCAGCAGGTTTCATGTCAAGAGCAAGGGACTACTACCTCCGAAAGCCTCTCCTTCGATAGCTTTAAGGGTCTCTTTATCATTTCCAGAGTTGCTTCTGCCACTGCTGTTCTCGTATCCATAATAATTTTCCTATATGAACATAGGAACATTATTACTTCTGAATGTTCTGTTTCCCAAAAAATTTCTGCTATGGCTGTCCAATTTGATAAGGAGAAAGATATATTTTCTAAAGGATCCAAGAAGATTGATTTTCTATGTGCAAGGACGACTGATGGAAGAGAAAGTTGTGTTGCAGAATGCAATGCAAGTACACCTCAAATACCAGCATCAAGTGTTTCTGTGCACGAAGATACAGTCTACTCCACAGAGGGAAGCATTCCCAGTACCAATCACTGCACACCAATTCAAGACCCCCCAGGTGTAATAGAGATAACTTCAGTAAACTGATTAGTTTATGTGATACCCTGCAATCTTTTTTTAGACTTACGTCCCCACCAGCTAGGGCAGGGATCGGGTCGGGTTCGGGTCGGATATGGCTATATCCGAATCCGAATCCGAATAGTTTTATAATATCCGAAACCGAATCCGAACCCGATTATATTCGAAATTTAATATCCAAACCGACCCGAACCCGTTATATCCGACTAACCCGATCGGATAACACTAAAAATTTAAAAAGCCCAAAAATATATCCGAATAGAACCCGAACCCGAACCGAATAAATAAACGGATACAAAAAGCAACCCGAACCCGAACTATTCGGATTCGGATCGGGTCGGGTTCGGGTCAAACCCGACCCGATTCCCTGCCCTACCACCAGCTTATTGAATTAGATTTCTGTCCCCAGTTCTTTGCATATTAGACTTACCCAATTTAACAGCTGACTCAACTGATTCCGTTTTGTGCATGTGTAAAGACACATATACCCCTGAGCAGGCAAAATGACGAATATGCTCATTGACTCTATCAAGACCAAAAGCTTGCAAATTGATAGGTGGCATCATCCCTCTCATTTAATCCAACGAACCAAAATATTTTCCCTAAATGACACCCGATACCTTTGCTAACTTGAATTGACCAAACTACCCTCAATCATTTTCCCTCATTTGCCACGTGTCAGCATCCTGTGAAGTGAAATCAACGGTTCATAATTTGGTTCAATAAGTTGGTTCATGCAGAATCAAACCGTTAGATTTTAACGTTAGGCTCTTCCCTCTATAAGTAGGAGAAGTTTCTCTTAAATGGAAATGGATGCAATTGACTCGTCCAAAGCACAAATGGAGAAGGTATTTCCTCAACTTTGTACCTTAATTCAGGTAATTCAGGTGGCAATGGAAAACTAATTAAAGTAGGAAAACTAATTGTTGAAATTTCAGGCTCGTGCTTGCTTCTCATGTGGAAAGCTTGATCATTGGTATGATAGATGCCCTTGGATTGGCTCTCCTTGCAAGAGATGCAATACAGTTCGTTTTGTGAAAACTTCACAACAACCTCATTCATGGGATCAAAAGTTTTTAAGTTGCCCAAAATGTCAAAGTTTTCAATGGATGAAGGATGCTCTGAAGGAGTCAATGCCCGAGCAAAAGCCTAGTCAGTTGTCTTCTCAAGTTGGGGGGAGCTCGTCTGTAGGGAGTTCTAATGGGAAGTCCAAAGTTTGTGTTCAAATTGAAGTGGATAATTTGTGTGAAGGATTTGAAGCACAAGTGACTGTGAAAGGGAGTTTAATCATCAGTAGTGTAGTTTGAAGTTCAATTTGAAGTTTGAAGGTGAAGTTGAAGTTGAAGTTGAAGTTGTAACTAACTGTTGTAACTTTCATGTTTGAAGTTGTAAGCTTCATGTTTGAAATCTAATTGAAAGAGTTGCAGTACTATTGTTGTTGTTCAAAACACTCTAAACAAAAAACACTTGAATCATTGAAGCAACATAGAACAGAGACTCTAAATAGAGACTCTAACATAGAACACAGACTCTAAACAGAGACTCTAACATAGAACAGAGACTCTCTAAACAGAGACTCTAACATAGAACACAGACTCTAAACAGAGACTCTAACATAGAACAAAGACTCTAACATTCAAACTACTTCAAACTAACACAAACATCAAACTTAGACACATAAAACAAATAGTACACTAGACCATGACACATTACACATTAGTCCTCTTGTTCTTGTTCTTCTTGTTGCTCATGCACACTCCAACTGCTGCTAATGCCAATACAATTTTTTTAGTTTCACGTGGTGGTGATTGTGATTGACCAAGTTGTGATGGTCCTGGAAGTGGAATGTGTAATCTTGCTGATTTCCTGGGTGAAGGAGAGGTTGATGCTGCTTGTGGTGGTGGTGGAGGGACTTGTTGTGGTTGTGGTGGTGGTGGTGGAGGGACTGCTGCTGGTTGTGGTGCTGGTGGAAGGACTGGTGTTGGTTGTGGTTTAGCTTTTGGAGCAAATTTCATATCGAATCCTTTTGCTGGTGATGGAGGAGCAAAACCTGGTGGAGGATATGGTGATGCTGCTTCTTCTGCTAGACATTGCCTTATGGTATCAGTCAACTCTAAATAACACATATTGTTGCAGACCTTGAAAGTCATTTGGCCCTCATTTTCCATGAACTCTAAAAACAGCCGCTTATCTTTCTTTTATTTTAACAATGCTTTGATCTGCTCAAAAGAATCATCAACTTTCTTTTTATCAAGCTGAATTTTTGCTATTCTTCCTACAACCATGACTTCCAACTGTTGCAACTTGAGATGAGAATAGAGTTGAGAGATGAGAATAGAGTTAAGAAATGAGAAAAAATTGATGTGAGATGTGTTGGGGGGTGTAGTCTGATTTTATAGAAAGTGAATAGGGTGTTTGGATGATTCACGAGGCATTGACTGAAATGAATCTGCTAATACAAGCCAGCCTAGTAAAATGAATCTGTCACCCTATGCATAGTCTAAACACTGCAAGTAAATATCTCACACTTGAATCACCAAAACTGCAGACATTTTCTGATTTTCTGCCACCCTATGCATAGTCTAAAAACAGGACATAAACTGCAAGTAAATATCTCATACTTGAATCACCAAAACTGCAAACATTTTCTTAATCAAATTTAACATAATATTTAATGCAATTTAAATAGAAAATACGCCATATAAATACTGCAAAAGAAATCACTGAAAAGAAATAGAACATTCTATATACACATTGCAAAAGAAATAGTCCAACTCTGTACACATATATTCCAAAAGAAATCTTTCCAAATTAAACCAGTTGTACATGAATATCAAAAGCAAATATTTTGGTACTTTGAAAGGAGCTATAACATATATTCATCCAAGTTTCTTTTTATCGGCTTCACAAGTGTTGGTGCTTTGATAGACAGGAGTTGTAACACTTGCTTGTGCTTTATTTCTTGTTGTTCCTTTCACAACTGCTGGTGCTTTGAAAGGAGCTGTAACACTTGCAAAAGTTGCTCTTGCTCCCTTCACAACTTGTCTTGTAGCAACTAGCACACTTGCACTATTCTTTTTTCCCTCTCCTTGCTTTCTAATCAAGTCACCCATAGTATGTCTGTGCTCTGGTGCTTTGAATAATGTTGGTCCATAGTTTTGGCTCTTTTTAGGGTGTTCATGTCTCACTAGTGCCACTCTTACTGGTTATGATATGGACTCACTTGGAGGAGCATTGCTTGGTGGTTCTGCTATGGACTCACTTGAGGAGCATCACTTCCACTTTGCAAACCACTCTGTTTTTTTGCCTTCCTAATGCCACCCTGTGTCTTTCTTACAATCTTTCTGCCAAGGTTTACAAAGTATAAACTAAGTAGTAAAAACATTTTAGTATAAACAAAGTAGCTGAACAAATATTAATAAACTTAACTTACTTTGCCCTATCCATGCAAGTGGACTCTCCTGTGACAGTTCTAGACCTTGTCCAAGGTTTAGGTTTCAATCTTGGTGGTTTATTCTTTGCATTGCTTGCATTATTTCTGATGCAAAAAGACCCTTACATGACCTTGCATTATGCCCTTCTCCTTTACATTTGCTACAAGTCATTTTCCTCTTTTTTTGCACATGACCATTCTCATTTTCATCCTTAGCACGCATTCTCTGCTTTTTAGGCCTTCCAATACCCCTCACCAAAGGAGGTGGTTTGACAAGTTTGGTTGGATCCTAAGAAAATTTAAGATTAATAAAAGATTAGTTACTACAATTTAGTGTAAATAACATAAGCATATTAAACCAGACAAATATATAAACACTTACAGGTTTAGGCCAGTCTTTGACATCTTTCATGGGTTTCACATTACTCATGTAAGCTAGGTTATACTCTGAGACCAAGAAGTAAGAATTGCAGTACTCAACCCACTCAACTCTTCTTGGTAACAGCACTCTCACAGCATAAACACACACAATTCCAGTCATCTGCCATACCCTACATTCACAAGTGTGGTCCACAATATTGACCCTCCACCTATCACCATGGTAATTCTTCACAACAAAAAGATCATCATTTGAACCTTCAAAGATGTAGGATGGACATATTTCTATCATCTTGGCTATGTGCTTATTCACTCTAAGGACCAATCCATTTTGATCCCATCCTTTACAAGCATGTTTCCTCTTGTACCTCAAACTCATTAACAGAAGGTGATATTGGTCTAGTAAACTGACAATTGGAAGGTCTCTGAGCTCTAAGATCCAACTATTGAAAGACTCTGAGAAATTGTTGCATACCTGTTCAACTTTAAGTTCCTTAGAAAAGTGAGATCTAGCCCATGTTTCATATCCCTCTTTTTTGCAGCCACTTCCATGCATTCTTTATCACTTCCATCCACCTTTCAAAGTCTTCCATATGCCTTTGATGCAGCCCAGGACAAGTTGTTCCATATAGTCACCCTTGAAAAGCTTTTTGAAGTTCTTATACATATACCTGAAACAAAACCTATGTTGTGCTCTAGGGAATAGAGCCTTAACATCTTGAATCAAACAACAGGCCAAGGGTGCAGTTCTAGCTTTTCAGCCATGATACTCAAAAATTCACACCATGATTGCTTACACTCAGATCTACAAATGTATATAGCCAAAGGAAATAGACAATTATTTCCATCTAAAGCAACCATGCTAAGCACCTGCCCTCCATATCTCCCTTTAAGAAAACAACCATCCAACCCCACTAATGGCTTATAATCAACTGTAAAACCCTGAATACAAGCATCAAATGCAATACAGACTCCTTCAAACTGAAGTGTGTTAGCATCTCTTGAGACTTTTGCAATTGTAGAAAGACCATTACTCTTATGAATCTACAAACAACCATCAAACATACAATCAATTTGATTGTTGAAATCATACAAAAAGATATATAAATTATGAAAACAATTCAAAAGTGTATACCATGTTACATAGCACTGGGATCATGTTGTAGTTTTCCCCCCATAATCCCCATAAATTTGTTGCAGACACTTGAATCTTGCATTCCAAACTGTCCAGTAACTTCTATTGACATGAAAAACCCTCATGACTTCTCCCTTTATGAAAATAGGAGTCATGGTTTTGAAATGAACCTTGGATAAAACAATATAAAAGTTACTACATTAGTACAATTTAAACTCTTATAGTGATACTATCAAAAAAAAAAAAAAAACTCTTATAGTGAACTCCAAACCACTTATAATGAACTGATCTTCATTTGATCTTCAATTTTTCTAACAACCCAATTTGCATTGGCCATTCTGTTGAACATATCACAATCAGCCTTACAAGTATGTACTGCCTTCAGTGTATTCAGTCTCATTGTGAATCCATCATCTTGTCTCCTGAAATAAGCTACCCATGGACATTGTACATTCTTTTTGTCTTCCCCAAAACATTTTAATCTAATTTTTAATAGGTCATTCTTCACTAAGTCACCAGAAAACCTATTTACTACACAAAAATCAATTATATCTTGTCTTAACACATCAATATTTGACCACTTCATTCCTACCTCCCAAACTGTTGGTTTATTCACAGACTGTTGACTTCCCTCATCTCCATCTTCCATATTATCAGTGACTGCAATGAAGTTAACAAAGTCCACTCTTTCTGCAATTACATGGTCCTCCTCATCCTCGGAAGAATGTGTACTCCTATACCCCTCATCATCCTCAATATCATCTATGGGTCTTGGTGCTGGTGGTTGTGGTGGAGGTGAAAACTGTGTTAGTAGAGCTGACTTGTTTGGTGATGTGGACTTTGAAATGTGTGGAGAAGATGCATTGGCTATAGGTGGTGCTGGAGGTAAAGTCTCAGGATCATGACATGTTGCTGAAATGATAGGTGCTATTGGTGGTGGATTTGAAATATCAACTGGAGTTGAACTATTAGGTGCTATTGGTGGTAAATCATCATTCCAGTCTTCCTCTTCCTCATAATCATCTAGTGTACCAAAACACTTATTTGTATAAAAATCATCAGTATCTTTGATGATTGAATTCTTCTTCTTCATACTTCTTATTTTATTCTTCTTCTTCTTCACATTCTTTCTAGGCTTTGGAGTTGAAACTTGTGGAGTTGGTACAATCATAGTTTCCACCAACTCAATAGTTCCCCTTCAAATTCAACAAATACATGACTCCACCCACTTATATCTTCCTCCATGTTAGCCCACATTTGCATCAAATCACTATCATTCTTAACATATACCTTCTCACCATTACAAAGGTACAATACTTCAAACACTGCACTAATATCAAACAAATAGTTTTCCTTAAGATCATCTACAAAGTTCATATAATTTATCATATCCCCGTCCACATTCCTCATCTTCTCCATAACACCACCTCTATAATTATCATGGGCATATAGTGAACCATCAGGTGCCTCTTGAAATGCCCCATGATAATAGAGCATTAAGTTTCTCTTAGCCAAACAATCCCTTTCCATCTGTGTTTAATACATATTAATTACAGTTAAGTTAGAACAAAACAAACAAAATGCTAAAGTTTCTCCTGGAATACAAAATGTTAAATATTTTACATTTCTTACTTAACATACTTGAAACCACCTAAAAACATGTTCAAACATTAAAGGTTCGAAATTTAAGTAACTTACCTTGAGCTCAAATTTGGATCACGTGTAAGTAACTACCACTAAGCTATCTACTTTAGCTTAAAGGTATCTTCTTTGCGTTTTTTTTGTTAGATAGTGTAGTGTTTGTCTGCTAAACCAAAATGCAAAACATTTTGGCTACCACCAAGCTAGATAGTGTAGTGAAGAAGATAGCAAATTTGAGTGATCTTTTGGTTAAGAAAATGTGCTCTTACAGAGCTGATGAAACATGTTCTGCATGAACCATTATGAACCGTTGATTTCACTTCACAAGATGCTGACACGTGGCAAATGAGGGAAAATGATTGAGGATAGTTTGGTCAATTTAAGTTAGCAAGAGTATTGGGTGTCATTTAGGGAAAATATTTTGGTTCGTTGGATTAAATGAGAGGGATGACACCACGTGTCAATTTGCAAGCTTTATTCGTCATTTTGCCTGCTCAGGGGTAAATGTGTCTTTACACATGCACAAAACGGAATCAGTTGAGTCAGCTATGAAATTGGGGACGTAAATCTAATATACAAAGAACTGGGGACGGAAGTCTAATTCAATAAGCTGGTGGGGACCTAAGTCTAAAAAACTGTATATGAAATACTGATCGACTCCTCAACTGCTTAAGTTCTCCTTTGAGTTTCAAATTCCTTACAGTTAGTCTTAGAATAGTAAAGTCAATTACTGAAAGGTGAAAGTGACTACCGTCTCATATCTGTGTACAGTACTGGTACTCAGTCTTGAAAAGCTGTTTCGTTCTTTTAAAGTTTTTCTCCTCAATAAATTTTACAAATAATGGATTTTCGCCGTCCTCATTCGGACCTCAATAACATAACCAACCGGCACATTAATGATCTAAAGCATAGGACTGGTAAATCAGCCGAGCTGCTAGGTTTGCTCAGGGATCGACTCGTTTGCCTCGCTCAAGCTCGTTCCGCTTGCAGTGTGAGCCAAGCCTTTGACTGGCTCGTCTCTACTCTTTAGTAGTTTAGTACCATCCATATTTAACAGAGCTACTCGGGGCGCTACTCGTGGCTCGATCCACATTTGACACGCTCTGCTTGCACTATGAGTTTAGCCTGAAGTCCTGAACAGATTTAAGCCCCATTTAAAACATAAGCCTGAGCCTGAACCAGGGCCGGCTCAAGCCAAAATGTGGCCTTAGGCGAGAGCTTTATTTGCGAGGCCTTTATTTCCTAGGCCATCTATAATCACAAAAAAAAAATCGCTATATATTCACAATTTTATTATAAATTAAGAGCGAAAATCTAGTATTATAACTCAAATCGAATGAAAAACGTACAAAAACATCCATACATCAAAACTATAAATAAATAAAAGAATAGATTCATATTGAAATAAATAAATAAAATCAAATAATAAAAATAATAAAAATCAAATTTCACAAAAACTGTGAGTACTAAATGATGAATTGATGATTAACCATTTAGAACTCAAAAGTGAAGACAAATGGTTAAACTTGAAATTAGTGAAATAGAACAAGTGAGAGAGAAAATTTTAATGAGAGAAGTGTAATGACAATTTCTTTAATTAAGACAATTTAATTAAGAGAGAGAATAAGAAAATGCATAGAATGTGGAGATTGTTTCACTAAATGTGGGATTTTCCGATTTGTTTTTATTCTTCCAATGAAACAATTTGATTAAATGAGCACACTGCATATTAATATTAATACATCGAGATGTCATTTGTCTTGTTCCTGAGCCAAATTGAATCATATCCTTTTTTAGCATTTTTTTTTCTTTATAAAATTAGGTAAAAAACAAATATGTGGATAAATTAGGAAATATGAGGGCCTTCTAAATTTGAGGCCTAAGCTCCACTCGCCAGTCCTCCTGAACAAACCACTCGCTCGGTATACCAGTCCTCCTCAAACGTAGGGATATTATGCAAGTTGTCAAAACTGTTCCTTCGTTTTAGGACTTGTTGAAAGCTTGGGGGCGTTAGATTACGTCCTGCCACAATGTGGAAAACTATCATGGGGCCTTATCAAGGGAGAGTCGAGATGGTATTTTCTTCATTTATTAATGCATTACTAATGACATCCCTTTCATCAAGCAATTCCTTGCAAGATGCAGCACAATAAACAGCATGGTCGTACCAACATGCGGTCCTGCTAGCTCTGGCTTCATGATTCACCCTCTCTCAAATTTATTTGAAGATAAATATCACACAGTGAACAATACACTGGTCTTGCCTATTAAAACCAACTGCTAGTTAAGTGTAATTGCTGAATTCAACAATTCTGTAAAGGTGTGTTTTGGTTTTTCTTTACATACAATGGAAGAGAGGAGGATGGGTTTGGGTTTTGGAGAGACCGAGTTCGCTCCTGAGCGAGCTGCACTGGTCTTGCCTATTAAAACCAACTGCTAGTTAAGTGTACTTGCTGATTTCAACAATTCTGTAAAGGTGTGTTTTGGTTTTTCTTTACATACAATAGAAGAGAGGAGGATGGGTTTGGGTTTTGGAGAGACCGAGTTCGGCTCCCTCGAAAGAAGAGTCACCCACGATATCTCTCTTGATTTTTAGGGGAGAGAAAAATCAGGTCTCACGTAGTTCAAATAGGTGGTATTTATAGGCCTAAGGGAGTGTTGATCCTTGAGACACGTGTACCCTCTTGTACATATGTAGGTGGAGATTATGAAAGTGTGTTAGGTTGGTTTTAGTAGGAGTTGTGTGCTGATTGGAAGTTGGCGCGGTAGTCCCTATTTTCCGGTGGTGGGAAGTACAAGTACGATTTTGATAATGATTACACCTGGTGGTGTTTTTATCTGAGGCGTTCTGTCTCCAGTCGTTTATTCATCCTGAGATATCCTTGAACGAACTTAAGCGTACCACCTACATGAAGGGAACTGCTCACAGATCGGTCTTGGAGGTCGATGTCCTGGTTCGCTTATGCTTCGCGCGTATGCAATATTCCTTAATGAGGATATTACTCCCCTACATATTCCAAGAGCTTGAGGTATACGCCATCCACGCACTGAATATTTTAATAACATATGTATGGCTTGACATTAAGTTAGAATCGACATTTTTATGTTCGAAGATCAACAAATACATTGATACACAGGCGCTGCTGACGTGCACCTGCACTTTTATCGTTCCTCATACCCTCAACCTACTTTACCCAGGATCAATTCAATGAACAGTGATAGCTGAGTCACAAGTATCGTTCTGGAGCAAGGCTGCAAGGCAATGAAAGAAGGGAAGGAACCCTCAGCCATAAAGGAGGTCCTCCTTTGAGATCGGTCTTATTTGGGATGCTGAATCCTCAAGTCCTTCATCGAAAAAAAAATCCTCAAGTCCTTTTTCCGTTGATTTCAAAATATAAACATAGGTTTCCAGTCTCCACTTACTTGGAACAAATATATACAGTCCAAAAGTCCAACTAAGACGTCTTGAGTTTAGAACAGGGAATGATCAAATGGGTGCAGCTAAAAATCGATGACTAAATGCACTTGGTTTCAGTAATGCCAAACGGAGCCTAAATAAATGACCTACATCACAAATTTGAACGACCTCATTTAAATTTCACATTTTCAAATTGGAATTGGAATTGCAAGTTGCACGTCAATAGACAGTATTAATGTCAAACAGCTCCGTCTAATCTAGCCTACGTTGATGAACTTGATGGCCATATAAAATGTGCGGAGGAGAGTGAATGGTTTGGCCACTAAGGTTCCTGTCCATAGCAAGGAGCCTAGGAGGTAGCACTATCACCTCAGACATGCCCTGATAATTTAAGATCTCTTCCTCATTGCTGGTGTTGCCTCCACCACTGCCTTCCTCCTTCAACTCTTATTTATATTCTTACTTTTTTTTTGACAAAGAAACATTCTGTGAACTTCCGAAGGCTCTCACAAAAAATTTGTCATGGCCATACAATTTCTTGAGAAAGATATATTTTTCTTGTGGGTCCACGAAGATAGATTTACGTAATACACAAACAACAGTCAAATGAAGAAGTGGAGCAACTGCATACAACGTAAGTACTCCAGCAACAATTGCTCCTCTGCGCCATGAAGAATATCCCACCCGTATAAAATTACGTATACTTAAGGTAGCACGCTAATTCAAGATCCCTCGGCAGTAATAGAAATCTCTTCAGTAAACTGATTAGTTTCAGTGAATAACCCTGTAGTATCAGTCTCATAAAAAAACACACCCAATATGTTTCTTTTGGTTAACAAACAGTTTCACATGGAAAAGTGCAAATATTATCAAGAGGCTAGTCTATGAAGCCACAACGAGAAAAGGTTCTTCGCACTCCTGACAAGGAAGACACATCTAAAGAGGAAGAAGCCTCTTCATGAGTTGTCCACAAGGAACAGTATGGGTCTCTGTAAAGTTACTCAAACATCCACACTGCAACAGAAAAAAGACATCCACGAGTAGGATGAGACCATCAAACTTCTACTGAACCAAGATGGCCTTCGCCACTCCTCTTCCCATGTCTCTGAAACAAGGCTTTCCACCAATACAGCTGATTCTTGAGTAATCTATGGAAATCTTTGTGCATGGGGAACCTCAATAACTTCTATCATAGTATCATGACATTATTAACTTTTTTAAGGGTGTCTTTATGTGGAAATGTAGACTGCCAGAAGAAAGTTCAACATTTAAAGGATATGTGGAAAAAACTGTTTAATGCTTTGTGTGGTTAGATATAATGGAATGTGAACGGGGTGTAACTACTTCTCCCAACCATATTATGCACCCTATCGAGTTTTATTGATTAAGGGTGTTTTATTGAATTTCACGAAAAATTAAAATAAGAAATTACAGGCCCATGAGCCACAAAGCAGTGAAAGAATGATACAGCACAGGGGTAGGACCAAATAAGGTATCACCAACATTTACATGTTCAGACCTCGGCTAGAGAATGGATGCAAAGAATTCCTAAACTTAGGACCAAGCTATTATAAACCTACAGAAATTCAAGATTTTCACTAACATAATTTTTTTTTTTAAAAATGTTGAAATCTTACTATTTATACAGTGCTGAGCACAGCAACCACCAGGAGGACCATAGAATCGTGAGAAGATTGTTGTAGGCTGATCAGGTAGTGCACTGTAACTCCAAAGTGCTGTTTGGCTCTTAAATGTACAAGAGCAAGAAACTTTGTAAGCTAGGAACTTCCATGAGATCTAACTGATGAAGTTGATTGTGCTGAGACAGAAGCAGTGGGACTGTTGAGATCTCTTTCTCCATTGACTGCTTTGGTTTTCCCAGTCAGCTTCTCAATGGCTTCCTGACAAATGTCGATAAACCATTCATCTTCTGGGAGTACACTGCCAACATACTTAAATATCAGCTTCTAGAAAACCAAGAGATTTAAAGTTGACAGAATTTAGATGTTCAACTATATTAAGGGTGTGCTTGTTTCCCTCTACAAATTTGGGAAACTTTTCCATATAGAAAGTGTGCAAAAACTTGGTAGGAATTCCACTCGTAAAATCATTCCAAAAAAAATACAAATTTCGATGGAATTTGCACTTTTGAAATGTAAGTAAAAATTTCACTGCATTTACATCCTTTTTAGTAGGATTTTGGTAGTGTAAATCTATGCCAAGTCCATATTGCCCTGTCAGTTCAGTAGTTCACAGTACATATGAAAAAAATCTCAAATTTGCAGGGAAAACAAGCACAACAGAAGTTATAATAAACAAAAACACAAAGAATTCCTGAAAAAAGAACATGGAGAAAAAAAGCTGCTACCCACATTGTCTGTAGAGGTGCCAACAATGCGGTTTTGTCCTTACAAGTTCTGTTCCAATGCGAATTACAGAAAAATAATAACCATAACAAGGAAACAGGGTGGACTTTTATCATTTTCGCTTCCATCCACGGTTCTCAGGACCATACATATTATGAAACTAAATTAATACTTAAGTTGCAGATATGCATACTTAGTAGAAAAACATAACAGCTGCTGATTATTTGAAGATGCATGGAGAAAGACAGATGCACCATGGATGTATATAATTCTCTGAAGAGGTGAGGAAGAACCTTCTACAACATTATGGTGTTTGGGTTCTAGACGATATGGACGGCTTTTATCTGGTTACTCAAATTAAACTACATATTTGTCCTCTCTTTTATCACTGAAAGTACATAAGTAAGAATCTAGTAATTCACAAGGTCAATGGAGACAGATTTAGCTGCGATTATCCACTAGTAATTTCCATCCAATCTTAATTTAATTGGTTCCAAATGGATACTATAATCAACGATCCAAGTCTTAATGTATACAGCACTTGTGTTTACTCAGGCCTCTGGCCCTTCCCATATTTCAATCCAGCCCAAGCAACCTTTTAGACCTTAAGAGTTGAGTGGATGTAATTGAAAAAACCCGACATTTAGAAGCTAAATAGCAGACTAGTCCCATATTGTTTGATTTGCCATGTTATAACTTATAATATCTATGACCACACGAGAACGGTTAGATAAAGGGGCAGTGGACCCCACACTACCCTCCATATTATATAGATTTTTACAGCCTAACCGTCTTAAATGGTTCTGGGTCAGTTCTGGTTCCGATTACTTCAAAACAAATTGACACCCCTAAATGCTCGGTACTCTGATGAGCCGGCACATCTCTAATTTTATAGCTAGAAATAGTATGGAACTGAGACATCAAACGGCCAAAGCAAGACCAAAATACAACCTAGAAATACTAGTCTCTCCACGCCCAGGCTGGTACAAAATGGTAATGAGATGCCTAGGTCTAATTACAGAGAAAAATTACAAATAGAAGAAATCACAGAAGATAGATCCTTTGTGCCTTATCTGGTCCTCAATGTGGACTTGAGAGTAAGAAAAGCCGTTATGGAAGAAAATAATAAAGAGCGCCAGTCAGGTGGTTAGCAGGGATGTAAAACAAACTTGTGCACAATTTATGTGTTAGACTATCTGATGGCTCAAGTTTGGGGTCAACTTTGAGATTCATGCAGATGCAAATCTACAGTCAAATATAAACCAATCTCCCTGTATTACGAAATTCCAAGGGGGAAGCTCAACTTCTTTCATCCAACTTATATATAGATCCGCAATAAAAAAACAAACTCCCAGCTGCTTAGAAGTAACACTGAGGAGGAAATGAGCAGTGCGGAGTTCGCAGGAATATGGGGTTAAAGAAGGGTAACAGAAGCAAGAAGGTTGGATCACCCATAACTCCTCAGACCAAGCGACAAATGACAGGGAGAACAGGATGAACGATATTCTTCTATAGCTGCCAACTATGATGTAATAGGAAAATTATACTAACGACCATCGGGTGTTTCCATCACTAATTTGCAGCACGGAGCGAGTCTACAGCTAACACACACTTAGAAGGAGGTTTTCATACGCAGAATGACTGAATGAGTCTTTCCAGTTTTCTTAAGAATTTACTAATAATAATTAAAATAAATGACTAAATTTGTAACCAAGTTTGTGTATGCACCATACCTTGTAGGTCGGAAAGTAGAAACAAATGATAAAGAAGACATAATCAACAACTTTGACACTCGGTTTTTAAAACCATACCTGTCTGGATCCATCCCAGTCGAAGAAAATACTGCCATAGCTCTGGATATTATATCATTGATAACTTGATGCAAGTGTCGCGATGAATAACGCCTTTGAGATGAAAAATGATAGACAAATTTCATATCCAAATAGAACTGCACATGAATCCAACATGTTCAGAAGAAAGGTCAAACTATTTGCCAAAAAGGAAATTGGAAAAGAACAACTGAATAACAATTTTAAAATACCTGTTGAAGTCCAAGAGGGCCCAATGGCCTTTGACCATCCTCAATATCTTCCCAGAAGCTCTGATCATTAGAAAGATATAGGATAACGGTCTCTGTAAGCCTCATCAATAGAAGAGTCACAAATCGTTCCCTACCTACAAACATATCTGCTGCTATGCTCGCCATTCTGTTCAATTTTGTAAAAAGTTCCTGAATGGCCAAAAAGAAAAAAGAAAAATAATAGTAAGAAACAATCAGAACTTTACATGAAAGATATTGTGTAGAGGGCAATACTACCAATAACAACAATGATAACAAAACACAGGTTGTTGTAAATGTTAGATTACTACGGAACGCCCAATATTATTGTCAACAAGTGTGTTGTGTTCTAAGGAGGAGGAAACTATTCAACACTTGTTCCTGGATTGTGATGTGGCGCAAGTAGTATGAGATTAGTTCATGCAGTCTCTTAAGTGTCATGGTCTATGATGCACGGATACGGGTATGGGTACTGATACGGTGACACCGGTACGGGGTACTGATACAGCGATACGGGTACGGCCTATGGGTACGGCTAATTAATATGAATATTTTAAAATGTGTATTCTGAAAATTATGTTAGTAGTTTTTTGAGTAAAGTTAGTCAGGAACATGTGAAAAACTATTATAACACATGTCAAAGTCAATACAACTTGAAGCCTCACGAACAATTTACATTTCAATAGAGTAGAACAATTGGATCAGGCCTATTTCAGAGATTCTAGTACCCTAGAAGTATCCAGTACCCGTATCGGTATCGTACCTGACCGATACGGGTGCAATGGCATTTTAGGAGTATCCGTGCATCATAGGTCATGGTGACACACTGACACATCCCAAGGTCTAATGGGACGGTTCAACTGTAAGCCAGATAGTTTGATTTCCACCACTGGTCGCATATTGGCAAAGATTGTAGCTCACGCAGTTACATGGTCTATATGGCTGGAACATAATCGTCGAACTTTCCATGATGAGTCTACAAATGTCGAGCAGTGTAAAACACTTATGCGGGATTGGGTGTCTTTCATACACAATGTTTGGGGTTTGGAATTGGAAGATCTCAAAATTAGATGGGATGCTTTGGTTGAGGCTTAGCCTGTGTACGTATGTTTGTACTATATTGGTAGTGTGAATCTCTCACACTGCATCATCATTATCAACACTATAATATATTGTTTAGCTGATAAAAAAAATATATATTGGCTGTGCCAGTCAAGCACAGTCCAAAAGCGGCTAGATCCAGATGGGGAGCACACGTCCACTCAAGCAGGAAAAAAGCTTGAAATACAGACTGAAAACAGACAGTTGGAGGAAAATAGGTGCTAGAGGTAACCAAAGAAAGTGACATGACTTCGACAATCTGAATTCAGAAGATAAAGATGATGATAAAGATCATCTTGACTTCAGTTGATTTTAGGAGGTGGGAAGCAAAGGAGACCTTTGGGGGCTGATAGGCCTTGGTAAATTGGGTTTTCTTTCTGTGTTCTTTTCCTTTTTGCTTGGTTTGCTTTTGTTTCTTTTCTTTTAATCTGTGAATAAACTACAGTCAACGAGATCAGTTACTATCTGCATGACATAATTTGCATGCATAACGACACCTTACACAAAACCTGATACACTTAACTATTGTTTTAATCACTTTACTTAAGCGTACACTGACATCTTAGATTTTAGAATATAAGAAGTCAAATTCTCATCACAATTATGTATTATTTGTGTAAATATCTTATCAGAGCATCTTAGCTAGTAGTACATCTGTACATAAGGTCTGTTACTCTGTCACATAAAAAAGAAATCACAATATGCAATGTAAAAGTGAGGCAATGAATAAACCCACTACAATAGATACTAAGTCTCCCCTCCAAAAAAATATACATATATTTTTGAATTAGTAGCTCATTTTTTTATTTTTGAAACATAAAAGAGATACCTCGTTAGTTTTATTAAGAAATGCCATTACAGTAAGGGTAAACCCAACTTGGTTTACAATACAATACAATCCCAGCTGATGATAAAGTCTTGGAACCTCAATTATCCCCACCCACTCCCCTAAACCAATCAAATAAAGTCCTTGACTTTGACATAATTAATAAACCACTACTGTAGATACTTAATCCCCCATATAGTTCAACTGGCAAAAGGCACATGCTACACACGTTTTCAAATGTGCAGCCGTTATAATTGACCGAATTTTATGATGGAATATAGTAAAAGAACAGGGCAAATTCATAAATGCACAAAAGCAAGAGGCAAGATAAACGGGGCAAATCCGTAAATACAAAAGGTGTAGGGGAAAAACAGTCAAGAGAAAAAGTGACCAAGAGGCAAGAGATACATAAAAAAAAAAAAAAAAAAAAAAAAAAACTACTATTGCAGAACTGTAGATGAGTCTGCAATTTTTAAAATAGTAAAGATTATTAGTTCACAAGAGAATAGCATGCACAACAAATACGAAGTATTTTTTAAAATAAGACTATAAGAGTCACTTGTTCTACTGTCAAGTGTGACAAGGAATACAGAGTAAGAGTCGAAATAGAAATACCTGAAATACTGGAGAAGGAAACCACTCAGGCTCCTCCGTGTTTTCGTCCATGTTTATATACATGTCTGCACAAAGAGGTGTATCACTGTCTTCTGTAAAAATAAGATCTAGAGCATGCTGTTGACAAAAACTATCTCGCAATCTATCAACAGAGCGTTGGAGTCGCCTTCTCCATTCTCTCTGCTCAGGATGGCGACTTTGCCTATCTGTAGGTTTTTTACGGGGATCATCCTTAATATTAGCCTGGTTAATTGGGGAAAGCTTCATGGCTGCACGAGGGAGTAGCTCATCTGCTAATAAAGACGCGTTTGCTAGCAAAGCTATTTGCTGAGTCTCAGTCTCAGCCAGACGAACAATTTTGTTTCCAGAACCTTCCAAGTTGCCTTCGTCTTCTATTGAACCAGGTAACGCCTTAATGAGAAGGTTCACATATGAATTAAATACTTGAAAAAGACCTTCCAGTGTAGGACCTCCCAGCTGCATACTCAAGAGTGGTCCTACGTCCTCAAAAAAATCCTGCATTAACCATGTAATGAGAAGGCTTCAAGAAAACATGCTGACGGTATGAAAGAGAGATCATAGCTAATAACAAACCAAAAGGCTTCATATTATAACGAGAAGGCTTCAAGCTACATGAACTCAAACATTCCAATATTCAGAGGGAATCAGGTATAGAGAAACACCTCAATGGAGGAAACATCAGTTATTTAGTACGACTTTAAAATCTTTGGAGTGTGCATAATCTTGTAACTCGGTATCTTGCTAAGTGGGAAACTACAAATTATCTTGATCACAATCTTTTATCTTTTATTGGAATGAATGAACTATAGATACAGAGAGAGAGAGAGAGAGAGAGAGAGAGAGAGAGAGAGAGAGAGTAGGACTTCAAAAAAAAAACTTAAAGGCAAGTCGGAGAGGACATGTTCTAAACTCTCAGTCGACAGACAGCATTAAGACAAACATGTACTTTTCAGTCATTTCAAAAGAAGAAAAAGGTCCGAAATGATATGTTATTTGTATCCTTCAAACCATTGAACAATCATTGGGATCAAGGGGTAATACGACAAAAAGAAAAAGAAAAAAAAAAGAAGGGATGTTTCAAAGACTTTGATATAACATAGGGTCAGATAAGGAAAAGCTAAGGGAACAGATTATTCACCTGTACCATTGAATTGAACCGGTGGGCACTGCTTGAAAGTTTATGCTGGAAAGTCACCACACTACCTGAAGATCTACCAGATTGGCGAGCAACACTAGGAGGATATGTGAGCACCCAATTATCAGCAGCTGCTAATGCAGCAGAGCTCTCTTCAATTCTTTTCAAATTTGCGTCTAGTGCTTGCTCAACACTAGGTCTAAAGAGTTTCAAAAGGACAGGGCAAAGCGCTAAGCCACGAGCTTCCAACAAGGAACAATGACCTAAGGCTATTTGAACACACTCAGCAGCAGCCCTCAAGCCTCCAGCAGCAGCTGACGAAGCTAATGCATGTCTCTTTGCAAGAAGGGCAAAAGCCTCTGTCTGTTTGGTGGCCCACACCACAAGCTCAGAGGTATATGCTGGCTCCTTGCCGAAAACAGCAACAGAATCACTAGCAGCTTGAGCAATAGCAGAGAAAACAAGTTGTGAAAGGGCAGCAGTGTATGCTCCTCCATATGAAGTGCTTGATGGACGAAGGCTCCGCATGTTATACAGAAACCTCTGGTAATGGGCATTGAGAAGTAAACTATGAGCACGGGGACCATCTCCAAGTCTTTTGAGGGCTGAAACAGCTGCACGAAGCTCAATACCGCGGGTTGAGGGTTGGCAAGCAGCTTCAGCTAGCTGATCAGCCAATTTTTGTTTGTGTTCAGTAATCGCAGTCTGTAGAGAAAGGAGTGCATCTTGGCTTAAAGTTTTATTTTCTTTCGCCTCGGCTGCCAGTCTTTCCCCTTCATCAAGGGAAGCCAGAGCCTCATCTATTCTTCTTTCAGCTAACAATACATCCAACAGATCAGGAAACTCCAACGTCCATTTCTCAATGTTGGAAGTTTCTCGATCCTCATATTTAAATATTTGGTGTACTTTAGAACCTTGAGATGTTGTGGTAGTCATGGAATGTATATTTACTCCTTCAGACAAACCATGAATTAGAGCTGCCTGTGTCGAAAGCAGATTTCTAATAGAAAGGAGTTCCCCTTCTAAGTCAGATATCTCTTTTGACGTGCTGCATATATACAAATTTTCATTATCTTTTTCAACATATTTAATGGTCTCATATGTAAAAATGGATATATGTGTCAAGTGAGTCACCGTATAAAAGCTGAATAGTTGGCATAAACACTTCTACGCATCTCCTCAGCCGAAGCCTTTTTTAAGTCCAGAAGAGAATTGCATAACTGCCTTATTTCCTGAAAACAAAAAAAAAATTATTTCCAGATAACAGAAATATTTGCAAGAGAGGTTAATAAGAATGAACCTTTTCATTTAAAGAGTGACACTTGGACTGAACAAAAGCATCAGGATCAAACCCATCTGACTTGAATATATTCAACTTATCTTCAAGCTGAGACCCATTTAATCCTAAGCCTAAGCCGCCGTTGGCCGTTACTGAGGATCCCCTTGACCGTGAAGACTTTACTGATGCTGCTGCCATAATAATCCCCCGATCTAGTTTGGGGCCTCTCTTTTTTTTAAGTGGGTTTGATTGGATTGATAAAGTGGTGCATCGTTAATTAGCTAAAAAAGAATGAATTCTAAGGTTCGAAGTAGAAGAAAGAAAAGAAGAAAAAGTAGCTGTCAGTGTGATGATGAGGTGGCAACTGTTTTTGGAAATTAATTTTGACCAGAAACACGAGTGAAATAAAAGGGAAGACTTGTGTCGCTTTTTTTTGCCACCGAACGACCTATTATGAGGTCACTGATTTTGACTTTTAATCAAAGATTTTGTTTTAAACGAGTCGAAGATTTGGATTTGGTAATGATAAGAATCGGGTTTTTAGACGTCATGATGATCTTATTACAAGATTTATTTGTTTGCCATGAATGTCCAAATGGGATCGAATTACTGTTATCTTAAAATGGAAATAAAATCTTGGTTGAATTTTTGTCACTTTTTTAATTAGAGTTATGTCATTATTATTTTTCTTTTACCATATAGTTACCATATAGATAACTATGTTTTGATTTTCAATAATATATAATAAGTAACTCTCTACACAACTCTAATTTCTAGCTGATTGGTCTCTATGCGACTATGTAAAAGTCTTTACTCTTTACATTTACATCTTTGAGCACTTAATGGATAAGATTTGAGGAATTTCTGATTATTATGACTAGTGACGTAAAAATTTATTTTTATTTTTCTTTATTCTTATTGGAGTGATGAAATTATACAATCATTTCTTCATAACAATAAATTGCACTAAGTTTACAATTTAATCAGTCTGCAACTTTGGTTGAATTGGGTCGATTCTTCAGTTATCTTATGTCTGGGTGGTAATGTCAACAGTTGGGAGAACTTCCAACTCACAACATCGCAAAGATTCTGAACCATATCAATCATTGTCTTTGCCGTACCAGCTTTATAAAATGAGAATTTAGCTGGTACAACTGCCACAGCTAACAATTGGCACTGGATTCAGATCTATTCTAGCTCCATTACCGGCTCACTGAAACTAATTGATAAGTTAACATTGTTGTTTGGATGATCTTAGTTTTGTTATTAACTGAATTGAAATATATTCCAGGTTTCAAGAAAGCCTAAGTGCACGAAGAACTTGAGAAGTATGACAGACTGGGTGGTTGAACCTCTCACTTGTATGTTTGTAAAATAAAGGAAGTGTGGTAGACGGAAAAATAAAGAATTTGGGATTTTTTACAGTCTTAGAAACCATCAAGATCTAACTGTCTAGTTCCTGCAAATATACTGTCAAGTTCATGCAAATATATATAAACGCGTTATTGCATATAAAGTTGGTGATTACTTGTCCTATATGTGTACTTAACTTTAAACAATGAACTAATCGGTTTTATTAGTACACCTGTTCTGATGGCTAAAATCTTGTGATCTCACTAAAATGTATAATATTTGTATGTTGGAGTTTATGTAATATACTACTGGCAATCTGGCATCTACTCCAGGGCTTTACATGAATGACAAAGATATGGGGAGAACTCTGTAGAAACTAACCCTGAGATGTAAATTTGAGTATATAATAGTAAAGATGCAATGGAGTTTTTCCAACTTATTAACACCCAACTTACATTGGATCCAAAAGGTTCTAGAACTGCAACTCTTCGGGCTCACCCGAAAGTACAGCTGCTTGGTTTTGTTTAGGGGCCATTTGTTTTTGCATGTTATAAGTCTTATAACCTCTTATAAGATGTGGCCCATTAATTTTGGACATTTTTTTGGTTTGTTTTTTGCCTCTTATAAGAGGCATTCTACTATAAATATCTTATAAGAGGCTCCAATTCTTTTTTTTGGTGCAATGAAGAGGCTCCAATTCTATAAGTACCAAAATTGGATCTATTTAAATTCTATAAGTCTTATAACTTGAAAAATAACTCAAACACCCCCGTCCATATACCCCTAAATTTCATTTCTCTCTTCTTCCTTTTCATTATCTTATTCTCCAAATAACTTCATTGCCCTAGCCACCACCGGCTACCACCACCACCACCACTACCACCACTACCATCACCACCACCACCACCACCACCATCATCACCTCCACCACCACTACCACCGTACTATTAAGACTATCACCACCACCACCACCACCACCGTGCTATTAAAATCACCATCACTTCCACTACCACCACCACCACCATCACTACGACCGTGTTATTAAGACCAATATCATCACCTCCACTACTATTATCATTACTACCGTACTATTAAGATTATCACCACCACCACCACCGCGCTATTAAAACCAATATCATCACCTCCACAGCTCCACTACTACCACCACCACTGCCAATTAAGATAGTTTTTTAAAATCGATATTCTAATTATCAAAATTGATTTGAAACCGAAAATCAAACTATACGTTTGTTTCAAATTAATCTATTCAAGTTAAATGTGATGTAAAGTAGGGTTATATTTGTCAAATAAACATCTATAAGATGTCATGTATTTGTTTTTTCTATTTTTATAAGTGCTTATAAGAGGAACTTAAAATGAAAAACAAACCACTTTATAAGACCATCTTATAAGACCCTCTTATAACTTAACCTAAAAACAAATAGCCCCTTAGGCTATATACATATTTAGTTACTAGCTTTCGAACCCGTCCTACGAACGAGTGTCGTTATATTAAATTATTTTAAAAAATATTAGCAACTATTTATAGCTATGAGTTATGAAAATTATATTAATCACTTGTTTAAATTTCTTGCACCACTCTCTATCAAAAGAAAGCACCAAATCTTAGTAAAACCCATCGATTTATTTTTGTTGTTATGTTTAATAATAGAAATTTGATTGAAATTTTGTAAGAATGCTCAATGTGGCGAAGATGATATTGAAGCTACTTAAATAGCAAAGCATACTTAAATAGCAAGGCATTCCCAATTATAATAAAATAATTATAATAAACACTACTTAAAATGCAAAACTATACTTGTCGAGATATTATATTCTCCTTATATATAATACAATTATGTTTCGAGGTTAGTTTGCATTTGCATCAAGTTTTCAATTTTACATTAATTATTCTTTGAGGCTAGTTCAATGTATGTAGTTGGATCTAGTTTCTGATTTCCCACTAATTATTCTTTGAGGTTAATTCAATATAGTTGTTTCAAGTTTTTGATTTCCCGTTAATTATTATTTGAGGTTAGTTTAGTGCAGTTGCACCAAGTTTATGATTTCCTGTTAGTTATTCATTAAAGTTAATTCAGTGCAGTTCCATCTAGTTTTCAATGTTTCGTTAATTACTCTTTGAGATTAGTTAATTGCATTTGCATCAAGATTCTAATTTTTTGTTAATTACTCTTTGAGGTTAGTTTAATACATCTGCATTTAGTTTATGATTTCCCATTAATTATTTTTCGAAGTTAGTTCGCATCTAGCTTCCAATCAATTTTCGGTTATTTATGCTTTGAGAGTAGTTCGTTGTAGTTACATCCGGTTTTCGATTTCTAGTTAACTATTCTTTAAGGTTATTTCAATGTATTTGCATTCAATTTCTGATTTTCCGTACGTTAAATATTCATCAGGGATATTGCATCTAATTTCTGATTTCCCGGCCTGTTAGTTAATATATGATTTTTGTTTAATGCAGTTACATTCAGTTTTCGATTTTTCGTTAATTATTATTTAAGGTTAGTTCAATACAATTGCATCCAATTTCTGATTTTCCATTAATTATTTTTTGAGATTAGTTTAATGCATTTGCAGCAAGTTTTCGATTTCCCGTTAATTATTTTTTGAGGTTTGTTCAATGCAGTTGCATCAAATTTATGATTTCCCGTTAATTATTCATTGAGGTTAGTTCAGTACATTTGCATCCATTTTTTTTATGTTTCTATATTCGTTAATTAGTCTTTAGATTAGTTCATTACATTTGCATCCAGTTTTCAATTTTTCATTAATAACTCTTTGAGGTTAGTTCAATACATCTGCATCTAGTTTATGATTTATGATTATTTATGCTTTGAGGTTTTAATTAGTTCGATGCAATTTCATCCGGTTTCTGATTTCCCATTAACTATTCTTTGAGGTTATTTTAATGTATTTGCATGTAGTTCATGATTTCCCGTCAATTATTATATGAGGTTAGTTCAATGTAGTTGCATTTGGTTTTTGATTTTATGTTAATTATATTTTGAGGTTAGTTCAATGCATTTGCATCCAGTTTTTTATTCATCGTTAATTATTATTTGAGGTTTGTTTGATGTATTTTTGCATACCGATTCCAATTTACCGTTAAATATTTTTCAAGGATTTGTATCCAATTTCTAATTTTCCATTAGTTATTCTCTGACGTTAGTTTAATACAATTGCATCCAGTTTCCGATTTCTAGTTAATTACTTTTTGAGTTTAGTTTATTGCATTTGCATAAAGTTTTCGATTTTCCCATTAATTACTATTTGAGCTCAGTTCAATGTATTTGAATCCAGATTTTAATTTCCTTTTAATTATTTAATCTGGTGTGTAATACTAACTTTCTACTTATCCATCTAGTGTCCTTGCAAACATGACATAAAAATAAATTATGCTTGATTTACTATATTAGATCATCAAAGATTATCTAGTTCCCGATTTTCCATTAATTATTCTTTAAATTATATACCTGACTCACTATATGGGATCTTCAAAGATTATCTACGAATGGGTCCCCTCATATTAATTATTCTGAAAAATATATGCAACTATATATGCATAACTATTATATATAGATATTATATTGCTCACTCATCCAAATTTCTTATAACATGAAAACCTCACGCACTCTCTATTAAAAAAAAATAACTCACCATTGATAAAACCCTTCAACTTTATTTGTTGTTTAATAATAGAAGTTTGATTGAAGTTTTGTAAAATTATCTAATAAAATGAAGTTCATATTGAAGCTACTTGAATAACAAGGTGTTCCCAATTATATGAAAAAAGATAAGATAAACACCGTTTTAAATGCAAAACTATACTTATCGAGACATTCCAACAATATATAACACAACTATATTTTAAGATTAGTTCAATGCATTTGCATTCAGTTTCTGATTTTCTGTTATTTATTTTTTGATGTTAGTTCAATGCAGTTGCATCCAGTTTCCGATTTCTTATTAATTATTCTTTGATGTAGTTTAATGTATTTGCATCCAATTTCCAATTTCCTGCTAATTATTCTTCGAGCTCAGTTCAATGCATTTGCATCCAGTTTTCGATTTCCCGTTAATCATTTTTTGAGATTAGTTTAATACATTTGCATCCGGCCAGTTTCCGATTTCTCGTTTATTATTCGATGAGGTTGTATTTGCATTTAGTTTTTGATTTCTCGTTAATTATTGTTTGAGGTTAGTTCAATAAATTTGCATCCAATTTTTTATTTTCCGTTAATTATTTATTGAGGTTAGTTCAATGCATTTGCATCAAATTTATTTTTTGAAATTAGTTCAGTGTAGTTGCATCCGGTTTTCGATTTTCCGTTAATTATTTGTAAAGATTAGTTTCACGCATTTGCATCCTGTTTCCAATTTATAGTTATTTTTTTTAGGTTAGTTCAATACAGTTGCATCCAGTTTCCAATTTCCTAGTAATTTAATCTCTGAGGGTTAGTTCAATGCATTTGCATCTAGTTTCCGATTTTTCGACAATTATTTGTTGGTGTTAGTTTGATATATTTGCATTCAAGTTTTGATTTTCCGTTAATTATTCTTTGAAGTTAGTTTAATGCAGTTGTATCAATATTCTGATTGTCCATTAATTAATTTTTAAGATTAGTTTAATACTTGCATGTGCATCCAATTTCTGATTCCCGTTAAATATTATTTGAGGTTAGTTCGATGCATTTGCATCTAGTTTTTTGTTTCTCGTTAATTGTTATTTGATGTTAGTTTCATGTAGTATTATATATATTTGAAAATATTTGTTATTATTTAGGTTTTTTTTTAATTTGCTATTATATATTTTGTGATGTTATTTTTTGTATAATTTAATTTTCCATATGTAATTTGTTTTGGTTTGGGTTGGTATATAATTTATTTAAGCCCAACGTCTACTTTAACTAAATCAATAGTTATATAATTTATTTAAGCCAACGTCCGTTTTAATTGAATCTCGTTATTCCACTAAAATTAGAAATTATAAAATTCATAAATTTAATTAGAATATGTCGTAATTATTGTGGCATGTGGTTTTTGAAATCCTTAACTATGACTAAATTTTACACCTCAAATTGATTCAACTTTATTTGTTAGGCCCATATATATAGTACATACAATACAATTTTATTTGTTTTTGGTGTATACTATTACTTATTTTATGATTAGTTTACTTTTTTTTTCTTTTTTTCTCAGTCACGTGTGGTTAACAAATGCATAAAGTAAATGTTCAAGCAACTCAATTCATTTTTTCATTTGTTCATTTGTAGTTTTATTATCATTTTCTAGAAAAAAACTTTATTATGTTAAACTTCACTTGAGATTAGTATGAAAACTATTCTTTGTGGCGTAAGGGTTTTAGGAAAATTGTTTTTGGTTGAAAATATTATTTTTTGCAATTTAGTTATTTTTTTAGGTTAATTTAATATAGTTGCATCCAGTTTTCGATTTTCCGGTAATTTAATCTCTGAGGGTTAGTTCAATGCATTTGCATCCAGTTTTCGATTTCCCGACAATTATTTGTTGGTGTTAGTTTGATGTATTTGCATCCAAGTTTTGATTTTCCGTTAATTATTTTTTGAGGTTAGTTTAATGCAGTTGTATTAATATTCTGATTGTTCATTAATTAATTTTTAAGATTAGTTTAATGCATGCATGTGCATCCAATTTCCAATTTCCTGTTAAATATTATTTGAGGTTAGTTCGATGCATTTGCATCTAGTTTTCTGTTTCTCGTTAATTGTTCTTTGACGTTAGTTTCATGCAGTATTATATATATTTGAAAATATTTGTTATTATTGATTTTTTTTTTTTTTTTCCAATTGCTATTATATATTTGGTGATGTCATTTTTTGTATAATTTAATTTTCCACATGTAATTTGTTTTGGTTTGGTTTGGTATATAATTTATTTAAGCCAACGTCCATTTTAACTGAATCTCGTTATTCTGCTAAAATTGGAAATTATAAAATTCATAAATTTAATTAGAATATGTCATAATTATTGTGGCATGTGGTTTTTGAAATCCTTAACTATGACTAAATTTTACACCTCAAATTGATTCAACTTTATTTGTTATGCCCATATATATAGTGCATACAATACAATTTTATTTGTTTTTGGTATACACTATTACTTATTTTATGATTAGTTTATTTTTTTTCTCTTTTTCCCAGTCATATGTGTGGTTAACAAATGCATAAAGTAAATGTTCAAGCAACTTAATTCATTTTTTCTTTTGTTCTTTCATAGTTTCATTATCATTTTCTAGAAAGAAACTTTGTTATGTTAAACTTCGTCTAAGATTAGTGTTGAAACTATTCTTTGTGGCGTAAGGGTTTTAGGAAAATCATTTTTGGTTGAAAATATTATTTTTTGCAATTTAGTTTTTTTTTTTCGTAATTAGCTATATTGTTTAGGAAAAGTTAGACATTCTGTAAAACTCTAGATGAGATTGTTTATTTATTTATATCTTACTTTTTCATAATTAGTAATAGAGTTTAGAAAAAATTGGAGTCTCTGAAGTGCTCCAAAAAATAGATTGGCGAGGGTATAACTATAATATATAGAGGACGTCTAGGGTGCGTCGGGTGCACCCAAATTTCGCGTGCGCAGGATTTTCAGCCACATATTTTGAAGGGTAAAACCGAATAACCGGGTGAAGAAGTTTCAATTGGGTCACTAAGCTACCCATTAAACCACTAGTTGCAGCATACTTTAGTTAAACTACTGCATATAGCATATACGTTAGTATCGAACAATAAATGACATATTGAATCTAGTGAACGAGATTAGGCACAGCTGGAAAAGGAGATAGTATTGATGGAAAATTCAGTGGGACAATTGGAGCTTCAGGAAGTACTTGTGACCTATTAGCTCGAAACATAGTTGCATGTGGCCTTTTGAAGGGTGCGGTGAAGTGTTGGGGTTTATGCCAATACCAATCGATTTCCCCACTACACAGATAACTTGTATTTGAACACAATTCCACTCCAGACAAATATCAACTACAACTGCCCAACTCACTAAACAACTATTAACAACAGATAATTATGTAAAGTAGAATTAAACGCATACCACAACACAAAGATATACTGTGGTTCGGCCAATGATGTCTACTTCCACAAGAGCTAGTCTTTTTATAAAGTGGGAAGGAATATTACAATCTCTCCTTTTAGTCTCTCACTTTACTAGATCACTCTTATATTTTTATAGGGTTGTCTCTTTATAAAGGTTATCTCTCAATCTTGATAGCTTTCAAGATTGGGTTTTCTCTGACTTTTGTGATGTCTCTCGTGGGTTTGACGCGCTCAGAATTGTACTACAACGGCGCAGGGTGCGCTATTGCCTTAAACGATGCCCAAGCGTTTGAGCGCTGGGTGTGCTCTAGATTTGCCTATGGAGGGCGGGGGGTGCGCTCATGCCTTGGACGATGTCCAGGCTCTTGAGCGCAGGGTGCGCTTCAGAATAACTTGTGGAGGGCGCGGGGCGCGCTCTGTCTTCTCCACACAAGCTGAAAATGAATTTCTCTCCTCTCCTCATGTGAGAGATAACTCTAACATGAAGCACTGTGTTGACTATTGTAGAGAGTCCATGCTCGTTGTCCTTTTATAGCTCATTGTCCTTCCTCTATAGAAGCAAAACTTTCGTGCAAAGTATTAGGAAACCCCGTTACTTGCTTGTGGGTTTCAAACCATGTCCTATATAAACCCAAGATTAGGTACTTCTGTAATATGATACTTTTACTCACATAGTCAGTTATATGGTACTCAACATTACATATACTTCGATAGTATGATACTATAAATCACATATTCCATAATATGATACTATGCATTACATATATTGCAGGAATATGATACTATAAAGCACATAATACTTCAATAATATGATACTCTTAGTCACAAATTCAATAATAGGTTACTTGAGTTACATATACTTCAATAGTATGATACTATTAATCCCATATTCAATAATATGATACTAGTAGTTTCATATATTTCAGGAATATGATACTATCAATCGCATGATACTTCAATAATATGCTACACTTAGTCACATTTTTCATAATATGATACTCGAAGTTATATATAATTCAATAGTATGATACTCTAAGTTTGATATACATTTAAGTACTACAAAATTGGTGTTGAGATTGCGTCTAATCATATGATAAAAGTTTGTGTTTAATCATATGATAAAACTATTGTATCTCAAACTATTTTTCCTAAAAAGTCGGCATACTACCTGAGATTGCGTTTAGTTAGTGCAACTTTGTTTTGTATGTCATTACATTATAGATTCCAAATAGTAAAGAAGATTTATGTTAAAAAGAAACCGGTTATGGAGTTCTGACAGGTTATTTTCATACTTGTCATGTGTTCATATTGCAAACGTGTTACATCAGATTGTATCTTAACTGCTAGCATGGCTAAACAGACATAACAAAATGGGCTATTACCGAAAAAGTTACAGCAAAATGAGCAAAAAGACACAGATAAGTGCTTCAGTTTAAAAAAGTTGTCAAAGCTTGTCGAAAGTGCTTCGATACATATATCATGAGCATTATAGAGTTGCAATCATAAAAATGTCGTTTACATCTTACCAAGTTAAAACTTGCAATCGAGAAAAGAGAGAAAAATGTTAGAATACCTTACAAGGAGCCATCTTACAAAGCTATAACTGTGCGAGAAGTTCAAAGTTGAACTTTGCATTACACATTATATTTTTCAATTTATTTTTAGGTTTGAGAATTCGACATGAGTCATTTTCGATTAAACAATGGGTTCCATGCGATCAAAGTGGTTGTTCTCTTTCTTGATACCATCTTCATTGCATCACGAAGCCATTGAAATCCCCTCGCTCTTCTTGCATTTCAAATACCTTTCTCCAATATTTAATCCATACTTGGTAGTCTTAACAGTCCTCCTCCCCTTACAGTCTTTTGTATTGCATTCACAGTTTACCTAAGGGCACTCGTTCATCCAATGGCCTGGCTGACCACACTTAAAGCATTCGTTTGTTGATGAGCTTGATCCAGAAAGTTGATCAGAAACAACTTCATCTAACCATTGCAAATAACTTCAACATGAATCATGCTAGCACTTCAAGTACTTCCTTCCTGGATTACTTGTTGTTTGCGATTTGCCCAACAATCGGATCCCATCACATGTAGCTTCTTTACAGCGAGAGTACATAAATTGGCACTCAATAGCGGAGTGTCCAAGTTGATCACATACCTGACATTCAACCTGTGGTAAACGAAACATGTACTTCTCAATTTGAAACTCATGAAGATAGCGACAATGAACAAATGTCTCAATCAGCAACTAATACAGAAATTAAACTTCTTAATAGGCTACTTCAGACCAATAGCTCAACCAAGTTCAATTATTCAAGAATTAGTAATCCATGAAGGAAGGAAAACCTTCACACAACCAACAAATTTTTTCATGCTCTTTATACTTGATAAATTAAAATTTATCTCTCTTAACATTTCAAAGATCAAATTCTTCGTGCTCTTTATACTTGATAAAATTTGAAGTGAATAATGACACTCAATAACTCAAAATTTTCTCTTATTTACCCCTAAAACTTAAACTTAATCAAACTCATGAATTTAAAGGGAACTTACCTTCATTTTTGCAAAATTAACATGCTCTTATGCTTGCTTCATGCTTCTTATGCTTGATTAGATCTTATGCAGTTGCAATAACTGAGATTTTTTTTAAAAAAAAAAGGTAAAAACCCTAGATGTTTATATAAGAGAAAGGTAAAAGGAGGGATGGGTTATACTGTTGGAGCATACGGAAGGAACAAATGCATTGACTAACTTATATTAAAACAGTATATGTAGCACACTACAATTAAGCCACTAGATGTAGCATACTACTATTAAATTACTATCTGTATCATACTCCTATTAAACTACTATATGTAGCATACTCCCATTAAATCACTATATTGGATTTAATAAGTATTGCGAGAGATTGCAAAGTGGTAGACCTATATTGGAATAAGAGTCTTTTCCAATGCGTACATCATAATGAAATATGCATGTCGACGATAATTTGAACGCAGAAACTTAGCTATAATTTGAATGTGAACACTCAAGTACCACACATACCTGTAATTTGAATGTGAACACTTAAGTACCAAATATATTCGTAATTTCATTTAAAAACATAGCCGTGATTCAAAAACCAAACCACAATGTTTAGGCATTGAAACACAAACTTAAACACTTAAGTGCAACCCAAGAGTGAAACACCAAACTACGTTACAACCAGTCAACCATAATTCTCATATGCTATTTATTATATCATAGACACATGCTATAATGATTGAAAGAAGATGAGGGCTTCTCACATTGTGTTTTTCTGCATTTTGATTTACATTTCTTTTCATAATTACTTGTCCTACTTTCTACTATATGAGGCCCTAGTATATATGCTATTATTTGATACTAGGACTACCAAATGGCATTGCCTGTAGTAGCCTAATTACAATTTAGTAGAAAGTCCATTCTCTTTTCTCTTATTTTATGGCTGTCTCCATCAAATGAAGTCCAAATGTATGTTAATTACCAATAAGAAAATAAAACAATACAAGTTTACAATTTGATATTATAAAGGTCAGCTATACAATACATAATATTTATGTTCTACCTAATCTAACATGAGCAGAATACTTATGCTGTCATTTTCTTTTCATGTGCAAAGTACTTATGTTGTGTCTAATCTAACTTAAGCAGCCATCTAACTTCTTTAAAAAAATAAAGTAAATCAAAATAAAAACAAAGGCTCCATCAATAAACACGCCCCAAATCTGAAACAATTATATACCTAAGATACGTGACTTTTCTAGAAAAATTTCTCCTCTGTATTTTCAACATTTCATAAATATAAAAGACCTGTCATAACCTAAAAATTAAAATAATGTACTTCTCAGTCATTAACCCAGCTACTTAACCGTCTCAAGGAATGCCAAAGCAGTTAAATAACCAGTTGACAAAAATGAGATCACTGCAATAGAAGGACTTAGTACGCCAAAGAACTTAAATGTCTCAACTAATTACAGATCATCCAAGTACCTCGTACAAAGCCATTACCGAAAACACAAATTAAATATATACTTCTGCGTCCGATAGCTATCAAAAGGTTTACATCACTATACCAGAATAGTCAATTCCTAACAGACCATTTTTTTCATTTCTAATGGATATATCTGTACCAATTTCCTTACGGATATCCATTACTTCTTAAGTTTTTTGTTAGTATATATCCCAATTTATTTTTTTGACCCAACTTTTTATATGCTTTACCGAGAAAAAAAGGAAAAAATCGAGAAAAAGAAAATAAAACAAAAGCCTAAAAGCCAAAAGTTAGAAGAAAGTAAAGTCCAACTATCTCGCCTCTCCACTCTCAGAAACAATATCGTTCAAAAGCCATTTTTATTAACCTCGCACCAAACTTAGAAACAATCTTCATTACCCATTTCAACTCCACAACAGTTCAACAACTACTCTGGGTTTTCAGGTACGTTTTTTTTACTTTACTTGTATTAGGACTTTTAAGAAAGGCGATAGTTTTCTTCTTAAGTTTGGTGAATTTATGTGTCTAAACAGCCATCGATTTATTAGAAATTGATGGTTGTCATCAGTTTGGGGTGGCAATGGTTTTCACCAGATAGCTAAAAAGAACAACCACCAGTTTTTAGAAATAAAAACGTTCTGACACCTATCTGATGCATGATATTTGTTTGTTGAAATGCTTCGTAAAGTTTGGTCAATCTCGTTGCAAAAGATGGCATTTATTAGACTAAAAAATGAGATGGGCATATTAGTGAACAACTTGTGCATGTCTAGAAGATGGAATCATGTGGCTACTGTTGTTCCTGCACCATTGGGTACTTTAATGATGAGTCATGGGAATGTATTTTTATTGCCTGAGAATGATAAAAAATTGGAAATGCCCAGTTTTGAGTTTGGTAATAATATTGGGTCTATGGAACTCATGGTTGTTCCTAAAAGAAAGGTAATCTTGTTTTTGAGTAAAAAAAGTTGGTTCCTTTTCCTGGATTTTGGGTGTGTATAAATGGGTGATGGTTGTTTGTGCTTTTGGTGATTTATGTTCATACATTAATTAGTATTGCTTTGCTAGGATTTCCATTTCGATAATGTCTTTGAATGCTTTTTCGCGTTGTAGTTCAAACGGAAATGATTTGAAGATTGGATGACCTTTACCTAATTTGAAATGATTGTCTAATTCGTGTTTTTGCATAATTATTCATCTTTTACTGCTTTATGTTTGATCAATAATATGTGTCAAATGTTATAGATAAACATTGTTTGGTATGAAAGCTATAGTTACTTTGTTAAAGGTATGAAGAGTTTTCATTTCAGTCAAGTAGTTCTAAATATCTTAGAATGCACGATTTGATTGAGAATTCACTGGAAAATACTAATTGATTGTATGTTAATCTATTCATAGCATCCTCAATTTGTTGTTGTCTGTGATTTGTAAGTGGGAGTAGTGCATACTAGGCAGTTGGCTTAGAAAAACAACTGTAAGATAGAATTTTCTGAAAATGTTGGTGTATGACACTTATCCATTGTGTAGCTGTTTTTTCTCATACTTGATATGTTTCTTTTTTGAAGGATTGACTGATTTTCTCAAAAGTTTCACTTGTTGCAGCTAAGTCTAATTTTGAGGTAAAATATTAATCTATATTGGTTTAATAGATGTGGTTATAAAAGTTTGCTTCTTTGTTGGTTATGATGTACATAGCTCCTGGATTACATACTACTTGAAATGCGATAATTAGTTGTTGAGGACATAAGAATATAACTAGGCTAGACCTTTTCTTTTAGGTTGGTGCATATTTAATTTCATTAGTTGCCTTGCACTAGAATAAATCAAATCAATAGGTAGTGCTAAAGTAGCATCTGTACTCACAAATACAATTTCCTAGTGGCTCTTTCATTCTGAAAAAATATGGGCGCATGACATATATTCATAGTATTTGTTAGTTTTAAGTTGTAGATATGGTGGAAATTATATGTTGCATTAAGCGACGAGCTATACACTTGCAAAATTTAGTGTTCTAACTGTTGCTGCCCTTATGGATTGAAAACAATGTTACCTGCATTTGAATCTTATGATGCCATTTGTTTCTTGCTTTTTGGTTGTACTTGGATAGCAAGTTGTCTGTTATTTATGTTGATCATTATTTCCCTTGGTGTCTAAATATAGTATAGAATGTTTGAACCAATAAACAAAGAATGGATGAGTGAAAAGGAAAGAGGCGGCATAGTCTATTCTATGGGAGTCGAGGTTTTTCTTAAATTTGCAAAGTGAAAGTTGGGTGGGAAGAAGTGTCCTTGCCCGTGCAAGAAGTGTTGAAATAGGTATTGGTTGACTTATAAAGATGTTAAGCACCATTTAGTCTCAAACGGTATAGAGAAGTCCTATTGTGTATGGACTTTACATGGTGAGGACTTATCTAACATTGTCGTTCATCCTCCAGTGGTTACAAATATTGGAGAAACAACCATTGGTGATGTTGCTATTGAGATGGAAGACATCGAGGAAAAAACTATTGGGGAGGTTGGGATTGGGATAGGAAACTTTGTTGACTCTTCTTTTGGATTGCATGAAAGAGTTGTGGGTGATGGTAGTCTGGGACTGGAGTTTGATGAGCCTTATGTTCCTAAACCAGACTTAGGAAAGAGGTATTATGAATATAAGAAAAAGGCAACTGAAAAATTGTATCCTGCATGTGAGGGTCCCGAGACAACTCTCTCTGCACTTGTAGAAGTTCACAATGTAAAGAAGCAATTTAGTTGGTCTGGAACTGGTATGATAGTACTCTTATCCTTGTTGAGGTGATGGTTGCCTAAAGGTAACACACTCCTAGAGAAGTATCCAGTAATGAAGGAGATGTTGAAAGACTTAGGGATGAAGGCTACGTGCATTCATGCGTGCGAGAACAACTGTATCTTATATTGGAAGACAGAGAAAGATTTGACAGAATTCCAAGGTGCCTAACAAAGTACTGAGACATTTTCCTTTAATTCCAAGACTTAAGCGGTTGTATAGTATACCCTGGATAGCACATGAGATGACATAGCATGCACGAGCAGAGACTTCCATGGCTTATATGCGTCATCCAATTGATTCGGGTCAATGGAAAATTTGTAAAGAAAAGTGGCCAGACTTTGCTAATGAGCAACGTAATGTTTGGCTTGTAATTGTAACCGATGGGTTTAATCCGCGTGGCATTCAGTCTACTAGTTATAGTTGTTGGCTTGTCATCACTGTGCCTTACAATCTCCCCCCTTCCATGTGCATGAAATCAGAGTTTCAAATGTTATCTTTGCTTATACCGGGTCCCAAGGCACCAAAAGGAGACATTGATGTTTTTCTTGAACCTTTGTATGACGAGTTGAAAGAGTTGTGGGAAGGAGTGCCAGCTTATGACATGAACAAAAAAGAAGACTTCACTTTGAAAGCTATACTAATGTGGGGGATCCATGATTTGCCCACATATGGAAACTTAGCGGGCTGCGTAACACATGGTTACAAAGCTTGTCCTATTTGCGGTGACAACACTTCTTCCATATATTTGAAGTCTAGCAGGAAGAATGTTGTAGACACCCCATTTTTGCACCCCAAGCATAATTCATTCATGATTTTGCCTTGAATTAAATTTGATTATATAAGGTGATTTGCTTTCTAGAGTCTTCATTTCTATATCAAACTTCTTTCTTTTCATCTTCTTTTAGCGTCTTTAGACTCTCCTCATCATGTTCTAGCTATGGCTGAAGTTTCGTTGCTTTCTGAGTTTTGAGCTGAAAATGACCAAAATGCCCACGTAACCTTTTGGAGCCCAAATCTCGTTTTTTCCACTCTTTCTTTGGATGAGATTATTTCATATTTGAATTCCCCTTGAAAAATCCTTCGAAATGAGTACAAGCTTGCCTAGGTTCCTTTTGGATTTCGGAAACCCTAATCTTGCCCTATCCCGTTTCAGCTCGTTATGCGCACTGTTGAGTGCAACGATTTTTTGGAGTAAGATTTCGACCCAAGGGTATTTTTAAGAGTTCATGGACCTTCCTAATGGATTAATTAACAATTTTTGTGAAGAAGAGTTTGCCTAATTTTGATCCGGTCAAAGGGAATTTGCAGCATTGAAAATATGGTCAAAATGGGCCTTTTTTGTGGATTTTGGACTTGTTCTCATGGGCTGTGGATCCAGCCCGAGTTGGACCTTTTCATTAGGGTTTCTAGCCCATTTTCAAGCCTCTAAAAACCTAGAGAACCTTCCTTAATTGTTTGATTTGATTTGATCCCTAAAATCAAGAATATTCTAGAGAATATGCCATTTTGGAGCCAAGTTTGGAAACCCTGGATTATGGGCTCATTAAGGACGTGTAGGGCTTGATTTTTTGCCCTAATCCATCTGAAATATCCAAAGATAAAGGGCCAAGATCGCACCCCTTATCCCACCTCTTGAATCAAGGGCCGATTTAGGAGGTGCAACGAAAAAAAGAGATCAAGCCATTGGATTTTCTTCATCAATACTCGACCATTGGATCAAACTCATTACCATATTGAAATCCATCCCAAAAGCTATAAATATGGGTCTCATTCACCCATAAAAAAAAATATCTAGAGCAAGCTAGAGCTAGGAATTCGGAGTTAATAATCGGACCTAGTTATTGAGCTAATAGCCTTCTTCTTTTAGTGTTCTTCATTTTTTCTTCTAGTTCTTCATTTTATCCTTCTTTTCTTCTTGTCGATCTTGAGTAGAAACTTCTTTTCACCAAAAGTTGTTTTTTCCTCAAATCACCTGTTTCAATCAAAATCACAGTTGTCAATTCAAGATCAAGTTTATCATCAATCAATCAATCAATCTACAATCAAGTATGAGGCAACATTCCAAACCAGTGACATCTTTCCTTTTTCTTTTATTTCCTTTAGCATTGCATATTAGGTTATTTTTTAGTTTTATTATAGCATATAGTTATTAGTTTTTTATAATTTAGTGAGGATCATCCAACTTGATAGATTAATTTTTCAAGCTTTCTTCGATGCGCCTATCTTAACACGTTACACCTCAATAGAAGTAAAATTTTGGTTTTACCAGGCGATTGTGGGTGCCTAACACCTTCCCACATCGTACCTTGACTCCCCGAACCCAATAATCATCCAGTTTGAGGGCTAGTCCTTCACAGAGGTTTTTTACTCAACTTTTCCTTAATAAAGTTAGTGGCGACTCTAAAATCAATTGCATAGACTTAGGTACACATTTTTGTGCTTACAGGTTTTTTGGCGACTCTGCTGGGGACATCCCTAGAGAGTCAGACTTACATTTTCTTTGAGGTGTTTCAGTTAAGATAGGAAAGAAGAAGGCTTATCCAGAAGCTAGTTGGAATAGAAGACCAGGGTTAAGGTTATCTCGTGCAACCATTAACTTCGGCCGATTCAAATGGAGAATCTACGGGACGGTTCTTCTCAAGAGTTATCGCTGCCACCTATATCTTCATCCGCGGATGTATGTGCCACAAGGAAGTTCTCCACCAGCACCTCCATCTGAGGGACAAATTTTATCAGCAAACATTCGAAGTCCACATACAAGTAATTCTGGTGAATCGTCAATCCCTACCAGTCAAGAGGAATTGATGGAGAAGGCGATGGAAAAGATGTTTCTCAAAATGATGTCAAAGTTTGCAATAACTCCAAGTCTGGGTCAACCACAACAACCAGGTATCACACTACCTCCCATGGTTAGTCCTAACCCTACCATTCTACCAACCTCATTACCTACTCCATATGCGACACATAGATCAACCCAATTGCATGTTCCCATGTCAACCCATACTTCGTCCCAATTTTTTCCTCAGGATAACACAACCTACATGTCTCAACCGTTCACTCATCAAACTTTTCAAAGCCCAAACCAAATTCCAACTACAACCATGATGTCCAACCCATTTATGTTACCAACCCCAACCTATTTTCCACAAACTCCACAACCACTGTTCTACACGAACCCCCAATACCAAGTGCAAAACCCAATCCAACCACCGCTTGACCCCATAATGGAGGAGATTAAGAAATTGAAAGAAGCAATGACCAAGATGAAAGGTGAAGACCTGGACCTTGATAATCTGTGTCCATATCCACAGATCAGAGTACCACATGGATTCGAATTTCCAAAGATGGAGCTGATATGAGGGAACCGGTCATTCAAAAAGGCCCACATTCGTATGTATGCAAGTTATCTACAACCGATGGGAATCGGGCGGGAACTAATGGTTCAACTATTCCGAGGAGGAGTCTTAAAGGTGCGACCTTTACTGGTGGATGAATCTTGAAGCGCAAAAATCAAGACTTGGCCTGAACTGGTAAATGCTTTCCGTGGCTCACTTCTCTTACAACACTGACATCCAAATGGGCCGAAGGCAACTTGAAGCTTTGAAGCAAGGTCCGAATGAAAGTTTTACAGAGTACATTACAAGATGGAGGACAAAAGCGGCCCAAATCATTGATAGGCCCACGGAACAGGAGCAAATTAGGATGGTTATGAAGAGTTTGAACCAAGAGTATGCGACCAGGCTAAGTGCTAGTTATCATCCGACATATCAAGCCTTAGTTGCCGCTGGATCACAAATAGAAGATGGGTTATCATCTGGCAATATTTCTCCCATCAGCTCAATGTCTACAGGATCTAACCCGCAGAAGAAGAAGCCTCCCACTGTAACGGTGAACAACAAAGAAGCCAACGCCAAGTTGCCACACAAATCTGATCCTCAACCACACGCGCGATCCAAGAAGAGGTGACAGCTCATCCTTCTTCCCAATCAGATTGCATATCTTCCAAGACAACAAGGATACCAAAATAGAGGGTTCCCTAAGCCACAGAGGCAGTTCACAGAGCTACCGTACCCATTGTCGGTCATTCTCAAGGCTTTGATCCAGCAAGGCCTAGTTACACCATTGCAGCCTAGGCCTCCTCCGAATCCACCACCATATTGGTATGATCCTTCTAAACATTGTGATTTCCATCAGTCTATTGGACATCCTACAGAAAAGTGTGGAGCTCTTAAGCATGCGATACAAGATTTGATCGAATCAGGGAGAATTGATGTATCACATCTCGGTGCTCCAAATGTTGTGACAAATCCATTACCGTACTATAATGGAGAAGTTCACACATTAGAGCCTGTCAAGAAAAGTCTGGCCTCATTCATTACCCCACTCGAGCAAGCATCCAAGGTTAATGCCATGTCGCTCTTCAAGCCGTTCAATTTTCAAGATGCAATTAAAGATTACAAGGCACAAAAACAAGCAAGGCCCAAGGCCAAGGCTATATCGTTGGATGAAAAAGTGGCACCCCTGTTTGCTGAATCACCAACTAAGAAGACACCATTATCGGCTCCACCTTTGTTGCATGTTCTAGATAAGGAGTTTGATAAGCCCAAAGATAAGGTATATGCTTCACCATCTTCTTTACGACAGTTGAAGGTTTGTGAGCCAAGTTTGTTAGAAGACCAAGAGGTCCAAGAAGTGGTACTTGAGAAGTCTACCAAGTCTATGTTTGAACCGGTTGACCAAGATTCTCAAAACATATCCCCGATAGATGATTCAGAAGATTATGGTATCGAGCTCTTTGACATGTTCTGTCCTATTTTTTATGAAGAAAAAGATTCCATTTCTGCAATCAAGATCACTTCACTAGAATGCAAGGAAGAGGACTATAATGATGCTTTTGCAATACTTGTCTCTGAAGACCAGTTTATAATGGCTAAGTCGGATTCCAATGATAGGCATTTTGGGCGTCTTACTACTAGTCTCAAAGACTTGACATCTTCCTCACACTTGGAAGATCAGATGCCGAGCTCAAGAAAATCAAAGTCATTTGCCATTGCAATATTCTGGCAGGTTATTCTTTTAATGACCTTATTGGTATTTGGTGAACGGGACTACTCTATGTTTGTCTCTTCAAGATCTAGCTGCCATCAAACCCAAAGTAAGTTGACAATGGAGAGGTTGGGAAACACCACCAACCATGATCATATGAAATGGCCATTCAACCACCACAATCACTTTCAAGCTAGGGGCACGTCTAAGCACTCATGTGTTTTTGATGACATTCATGCACTAGACCCAGGATGGAAACTTGACTTCTCAGGGGGTATGGCGTACAAATCACATAGCGTCACGAAGTTTGATATGTTGCTCATGGAGAAACCACATCATTCAGAAAATTCATCACTCATGCATGGAGCTACAACATTGGTTGATGGGTTCCGAATCAATTTCTCTCCTATATTTGATCCCGGTCCGCTGCTTAGCACAGATAAGTTTTCTACTCTCAATTAGTTTGTTTTATTCTTTTATGAAAAAAAATTAAAAAAAAAAAAAAAATTAGATATTTCAAAAATCCAAAAAAAATCCAGATATTTCAAAAAAACAAAAAAAAAAAAAAAAATTAAAAATTTTCAAAAAATACAAAAAAATCAAAAAAAAAGTTTTCAAAATCCCACAGAATATAATTTACCCACTTGCCTTAGTGCAAGATGATTGAATGACTTGTGCAGATTATTATGATCCCCTCCCCCCGACTATGAAGAAGGAATGGATAATGAAGGCTGCTGAGTCCATTCTTTTCTCATGAGCAATCGAGGATTATTGACAGACGCTAGTCATTGTGGAGACAAAGACCATCAACCTTGGCACCACGGATGAACCACATTATGTGCAGATTGGTATAACCTTGATCCCCTTTGAAATAAAGCCCCGATCAAATTCTTCAAGGAATCCATAGAAGTGTTGATCATACCTGTGACAATCTATTATCTTAGGGTGGTGCATGATTTTCATTGTTCAAGATGAGAGAATCACTTTCACCGAAGGAGAAATTGAGGAGGAAGAAAGTTCAGCGGTTATGTTTGAGAAGATTTTTCAAATGTCTAAGATCACCAACATCAACATCAGCATTCAGCATTATGCATTTACCCTTGTGGAGAGGACAAAGCTCCACAACATCATTTGATCAACTATCCTACTGAAAAAGGGAAATATTCTGCATTCCATCAATCAACGGCTACTTAGCCAATCATCCAATCGGTTACCTTACCGTGGAGAGGGTAAACTCCATAGTGCATCATTAGCATCCATTTGCATCCATCGAAGACATGAGAGCTATCTATCGAAGAAGTCAGCTGACTCGAATCTGACCACATCAACGAGCGGAATGCTAAGAGGTGTTCATCTACGATCAACATTTTTGAGAGCCGAGATATATAAAGGAGAGCATTGATGTTCTACTTGGACTTAGATACCAATGGAGACATATTGTTGCAAGTAAAGCTGAGCAAGCAAATCCAGACTAGAGTGGAATCAATGAACCAGAAAGTTCGAACCTAACAGTGAATGTCCATTCACTATGAAGATTCTACATGGAAAATCCTACCAATGCCGACCAATTAAAGAGGTACTACTTTGTACCCAACTTTGGTTATTTTAAGACGAAGAGTATAGTGGAAATCTTGGAGAGACGATGGAACAGGCCATCTTTGATCTTTTTGTTTTTAGCCTTATAAGCCCACCTAATGTCGTATGCTACCATTAGAAGCCCATTTGAGCCTTAGCCTATTCTTTTATTTCCCACAATACAAGCCCATATCTTTTAGGAAGCCTAATAAATCTTTAGCCTACTCATAGATTACCCATACCTATTTTTATAGAACTTGTCATATTCCAGGGGCATCATTCCATCCATCTTTGATTACGAAACAATTATCCCCATGTTATTTATCCCAAGAAGGTGTCGAAAAAAAAAGAAGAAGAAAAAACTCCTAGTGCAAGGGGTTAAAAAAAAAAAAAAAAAAAAAAAAACCGTTATAGCTCAAAATGCTTAGAGTTGTACAAAATGATCGACACTAGTCCAAAATGGGAAACCTAAACAAGGGGCAGCGTCATTTGAGATTTGGGATCCGTATCATCATCTCACTACTATCATTCCAATTACTCCTCCCTTTATATGACAAGTTCTACTCCAAAAATAATTTTTTGATCCTATCCTTTCTTTCTGAGCCCATCACCTAAGCCTACATTATAGTCCTATGAAAGTCCACTCTTGATCTCTAAGTCCACTATATCTCCTAGTTGAGAAGTACTCAAGGCAAAAAAAAAAAAAAAAAAAAAAAAAAAAATCATCTATTTTGGAAGAAAGTTTGGGTGTCGTTCAGTACGTTGTGAAGGTCAAGCAATCAAAGGGACAAGAATATCATTTACTTCATAGGTGCCAAGTTTGATCGTACTTCTATCCTATGGTCGTCTTCATGCTCATCTTCTTGTCGGTAATTCATTTCCCCACCTTCACTTGTTATTTAATCATTTGTGGTATTTTTTATTCTGTGAAAAAAAATTTGTTTTGTTTTCCATTGGTTTTCAAAATTGTTTTCAAAATGAATTTAAAAAAAAAAAAAAAAAAAAATGATTTGTTTTCAAAAACTTGGTTTGCTTTGGATGACTTATGATGAAAAATCTAGGATTTCAAGCACATAGAAAATTCTGAAGCCAATATATCGTAACTGAACCATGTACTTTTTGTACTAACATAGCATTCAAATAATTTGGTCTGCACATCCATCATAATCTAACCACTCATGCATATTCACGCTAATATGGTTGCATTTGTCTTCATGCATATCATGTATATTTCACTCCATTGTAATATGTGTAGTGAGAAATAAATTGTCTAACCTTTGCCGAGAAAGTGTCTCCAAGATTTACAGTTGCTAAATGCCAAGAACACGTGAGAGCAAGGCTGCCAAGGCTGCCATTGATGAATAAGGTAAGTGAGATTCCATTATAGGTTGCCCCAAAGAATCACTGTTAGTTCGAAAGGAAAAAGAAAAAAATGCGTTACCATAGCATGGCGTGGTTTGTACTGGTGTGGCGTGCCATCGCTTCTTCTCTCCTGGACATCTAAGGTACGGCTCTCCCATCACTTTATTCTTCACTGGACGGTGGCAAGGTATGTTTATTCCTCCTTTGGTCCTGTTTATATAGGTTTGGTTGGACCATCCAATAAGAAATAACATGTGATCTTGTTTGTTTAAGAAGTCGGTGGATTTTGTTTACAAAAAGTGAAACTGTTCGTTTTGTCCGCATTTGGTTTACTAAGTAGAAATGTTTGTTTTTGGAAAAAGACAAAGTTGTTTGACCGTATAAAGATTCCTTCCCTTTTTTGAAACAGCTTTTCTAAATCAAATGATTCGGTGCAAGCATCAGAATTGGAAGTCGGTGCCCCTTACCTTTTTCATCATTCGGTCCTGTTCAACCAGTTTTGGACCCGTTTGATCCGGTTGGCCCAGGTTGACCCGGTTGGTCTAGACTGACCCGGGTTTGAACTGTTTGACCCGGTTCTCACCAGTTGACCCGATTTTGACCAGTTTTGACAGTTGACCAAGTTTGAAAAAAAAAAACCAAAAACCAAAAACTTTTCAAAAATAAAAAAATGATAAATATTAGTACCATGGGGTTCTTACCCTCCAGTATGAGAAAATATTCATCAAACCTCTTTTTTTCCACTGCACTATTGGCAACCACTTGATCATTAATATCATTTCGGTAATTCCATTTGTGCAACATTAAAATTGTTCGCGAGAACAATGTTAGTTTTTACTGACAGCCTCACGGATGGATCAGCCTGAACTCATAGTGACAGTCTTTTCCAACCCAAGTGTACTTGAACGTAATTGATTGATTGATTGATTAAATTTGAATATCATCATCCCCAAAGATCCATCTTTCATCTCCAAAGACATCTCTTTATCTTCCCGGTGATCTTTTGTTTGTGTCTTTCTTCATCTTTAGAATCTCCTATCCCGAGTGGATCTTCCCCTTCTCCCCAAAGAGTCTTTTCGTCGGTGTTTGGTTATCACAATTATATGAGAATCTTTAATCTAAGTCAAAATCATGAATGAATTGATCTATTCATTTGATTTCACCAGTTTTCCAAAATGAATTTGAAAAATATCAGATTTCAAAAAATTTGTCCCTTGATTTCAAAAAGTTGTTCATCCTTATCCATCATCATTTTTGGCCTAAGTGCCTGGCCTGAGCGCCATTATCCTAGTACACACTGATGTAATGTAAGACGTAAAATACACGCATTAGAAGGTGTGATACTTTGGTTGATCTTCTTGAAAAATTGTAAGACGTAAAACACGCATTTGTAAAGTACGATACCATCCTCTCTTGAGTGACAACCATTTTAAACTGTGCTTTCACAAACAACTTGAAAAAAAATTGAGGATTTCAAATATCCAGGGAAATGCCCTCTTTTAAAAAATATTTTTTCAAATGAATTTTCAAAAATTGCATGAGATCTTTTGGCTGGAGCTTGACAAAAATGGTTTGTCTCCATGGCTTTGCCCGTTCGGTTTCAAGCAACCTCCTCCCAAAAGGGGCAACTCGTAGACACCCCATTTTGCACCCCAAGCATAATTCATTCATGATTTTGCCTTGAATTAAATTTGATTATATAAGGTGATTTGCTTTCTAGAGTCTTCATTTCTATATCAAACTTCTTTCTTTTCATCTTCTTTTAGCGTCTTTAGACTCTCCTCATCATGTTCTAGCTATGGCTGAAGTTTCGTTGCTTTCTGAGTTTTGAGCTGAAAATGACCAAAATGCCCACGTAACCTTTTGGAGCCCAAATCTCGTTTTTTCCACTCTTTCTTTGGATGAGATTATTTCATATTTGAATTCCCCTTGAAAAATCCTTCGAAATGAGTACAAGCTTGCCTAGGTTCCTTTTGGATTTCGGAAACCCTAATCTTGCCTCTATCCCGTTTATTTCGTTATCGCCTTTGTTGAGTGCAACGATTTTTTGGAGTAAGATTTCGACCCAAGGGTATTTTTAAGAGTTCATGGACCTTCCTAATGGATTAATTAACAATTTTTGTGAAGAAGAGTTTGCCTAATTTTGATCCGGTCAAAGGGAATTTGCAGCATTGAAAATATGGTCAAAATGGGCCTTTTTTGTGGATTTTGGACTTGTTCTCATGGGCTGTGGATCCAGCCCGAGTTGGACCTTTTCATTAGGGTTTCTAGCCCATTTTCAAGCCTCTAAAAACCTAGAGAACCTTCCTTAATTGTTTGATTTGATTTGATCCCTAAAATCAAGAATATTCTAGAGAATATGCCATTTTGGAGCCAAGTTTGGAAACCCTGGATTATGGGCTCATTAAGGACGTGTAGGGCTTGATTTTTTGCCCTAATCCATCTGAAATATCCAAAGATCAAGGGCCAAGATCGCACCCCTTATCCCACCTCTTGAATCAAGGGCGGATTTAGGGAGGTGCAACCCGAAAAAAGATCAAGCCATTGGATTTTTCTTCATCAATACTCGACCATTGGATCAAACTCATTACCATATTGAAATCCATCCCAAAAGCTATAAATATGGGTCTCATTCACCCATAAAAAAATAATCTAGAGCAAGCTAGAGCTAGGAATTGAGTTAATAATCTGGACCTAGTTATTGAGCTAATAGCCTTCTTCTTTTAGTGTTCTTCATTTTTTCTTCTAGTTCTTCATTTTATCCTTCTTTTCTTCTTGTCGATCTTGAGTAGAAACTTCTTTTCACCAAAAGTTGTTTTTTTCCTTAAATCACTGTTTCAATCCAAAATCACAGTTGTCAATTCAAGATCAAGTTTATCATCAATCAATCAATCAATCTACAATCAAGTATGAGGCAACATTCCAAACCCGTGTGACATCTTTCCTTTTTTCTTTTTATTTCCTTTAGCATTGCATATTAGGTTATTTTTTAGTTTTATTATAGCATATAGTTATTAGTTTTTTTATAATTTGGTGAGGATCATCCAACTTGATAGATTAATTTTTCAAGCTTTCTTCGTCACCTATCTTAACACGTTACACCTCAATAGAAGTAAAATTTGGTTTTACCAAGGCGATTGTGGGTGCCTAACACCTTCCCACATCGTACCTTGACTCCCGAACCCAATAATCATCCAGTTTCGAGGGCTAGTCCTTCACAGAGGTTTTACTCAACTTTTCCTTAATAAAGTTAGTGGCGACTCTAAAATCAATTGCATAGACTTAGGTACACATTTTTGTGCTTACAAATGTATACCTTAATTACCGTATATTCCTTAAGGCTTTGTTTGGTAGTATGGATTGGGTGACCTGTAGAATGAATAAGACCTTTTATATGGTATTTGGTTGTTTGGTCCGGTCCATTTTTAGTATATGGGCCACAACTTATGAATAAGGGAAACAAAAAAGGACCCATAACCGGTATAATGGTATCTGTTGGAATAGCTGCGATTACGTTATTCTTTGGTGTTAATCACTTTACAGACCGAGGAAATAAAAAAGAAAATCATGATCGAGAGATAAGAAAAAAAAAAAAACTTTGTTCGTCTTCTTCATCTTTCCCACCCTGGTCCTCTAGAATTTCCATAATAGCCAAGTAATTTCTCCTCTCTCTCTCTCTCTCTCTCTCTCTCTCTCTCTCTCTCTCTCATTATAGATCTTCTTCATTAAATTGAGAGAATTCTAAAGGTTCGTCTCCTTTTTCTTCTTCTCTTTAAAATTGAGGATTTATTGTATTGAGGATTTATTTGTTTGTGTTTCTTGGTGGGTTTGACGAAGAATTTGTTTGAGCTTATGAATCAACTCTGTGTGACAAATATATTGTATACAAATAAATTTCAATAACTTTTTTGAGGATTTTTGTGGATTTTAAATTGGATTTTGAGTTTCGGTAACTTCAGTAATCTAACTTTTGACAAATATATATGAATGAGAATGTGGACCAAACATCTACCAAAGTAGCCAACTTCCTGTGTATCTGCTACTTGACTTGAATACTCTAAATTTGGTTGAGTACCACATTATACAGCGTAAGTAGCTACTGCCAATCAGAGCCTAAAGGTAATCATCCGTTCAGGAGCGGTAAGTACTTGGGACTATTGGGTAGCAAGAAAGAGGAGCGTAGAACTCCTCCACAACGATTAAATGGTGATGCACTTTTGCAAACGTTGAGTTATGTGAAGTATAAACCTAGTAAAAAGCGGAAGAGAGGCGGTCAAAATGTGGTTAACGACAATGAGGGTAATGAAGTTACATTGGCATGGTACAGAAAGTCCATATTGTTTTTCCTTGTTTACTGGATTCATCATAAAGTTCGTCATGTTATTGATGTGATGCACACTGAAAAGAATGTTGCAGAGCACATACTCGACATGATCTTTAGTAAGAAAGACAAATCAAAGGATACTGACCAGGCACGAGAGGATATGAGGGAACATACACCGAAATCAGTGGATGCAAACTGACCCTGCAAGTGGAAAACAAGTTAAACCTACAACACCATTCATTCTAGATAAACCGGAGAAGATGAATTTTCTTAAAACTTTAAAATTTTTGAAGCTCCCATCAAGTTTTTCATCTAATCTGAGTAACATTGTCAGTCTTGATCCACCTTGTTTGCTCGTAATGAAATCACATGATTATCATGTGATTATGCAATATCTTTTGCCCGTGCTACTTCAACATGCTTTTCCATCTCATCCTGATTTGCGGAGAGCTCTTCACCAGATAAGATTATTTTTTAACATATTGTGTTCGAAAGTTGTAATTCGAAAAGAAATCCAAGATGCCAAATACATGGTTGCAGAGGCCTTGTGCGTGTTGGAAAAGTACTTTCCACCATCATTTTTTGATATTAGCATCCACCTTGTTATGCATCTAGCTGACAAGGCAGTGATGTGTGGACCAGCTAGAGATCGTTGGATGTATCCGTTTGAGAGGTAAATTATGCTTCTTTCAATCCCCATTGTTTTTGTCTCGATTTTAAATAAAATTAATAAATGTATTCATGGGTTTATCGCTTAAATAGGTTGATGAAGGAGTGCAAAAATATAACTAGTAACAAACGATTTGTTGAAGGATCGATTGCAGAGTCGTATCTTGTCTCTGAGTCTATTAAGTATGCAATCGAGTACATTCCAAATCCACAGCGCAAAAATCACAAAAGCACTACTGGTGAAGTGTTTCTAGATGAAAATGATGAATATATTGATGAAGGGCCTGTGCTTGAAGGTAAAGATGTGATTTTGTCATCGGAGCAATTTGTACAAATCCGTAGATGGCTACTTTTTCGGTTGGAAGTCGATGGACTTGACGATCATTACAGGTGTTAGTTCTTCACATGTGTGTCTATTTCCCCATAATAAATTGACAGATATATACTAACTTTTTTGGTTAAATTGTAGTGAGTATCGCGAGTCTTTGCAATCTAGTTCTTGAGGCAGTAGGAAAGGGATAACAAAGACAGAAGTAGAGATACAAACAGATTTTATCGACTGGTTATATAATAAGGTATTACTTAATGGGGATAGGAAGATACGATTTTTATATTATTTACCCTTTTTGAATTGTATTATGTTTTATTTGTGTAGTTGCTGGAGAATGATGACACTTCATCTAAATTGTGGTTCTTTGCTAGAGGGCCATTGTTCAAAGCTAAAACTTTTCAAAAGTATCATGTTAATGGTTATTTATTTTCTACTAAGTCTCACGATGAGACCGTTCTTACGCAAGACAGTGGTGTTTGCATGAATGCAATTACTACATTCACATCAAGTAGGAAAGATAAAAATCCTATCAATGCATCTGCTATGTGGTATGGGATCATCAAACAAATATTAGAGGTGGATTACACAAATTTCAAGGAAATGGTGTTTTATTGTGACTTGGGTTAGGGTGGAAGATAAGACCAATGGCTGTAAGCTATGCCCAGACTCTAACTTATTGATGGTAAATTTTAATCGGCTCAAGAGCTCTTACAAAATGTTAGATGAGCCGGCCATTTGCGCCAAAGAAGTCCATCAAGTGTTCTATTCAAGAGATCTGAAAAATCCTGATTGGTGGGTGGTCATACATTCACCAAGGCGAATTACTAGTCAAGTGGACCAACTAGAAGTACCAGAAGACTTTCAATCTACTCTTGCACAACAACCTAATTTGAGATCATTGTTAGAACCACGTCGATGATTGTAGTGTGTGTAGTTGTAATTTTGAAAACATGTTCAAAATACTAGTTTTCTCTTTTGATGATTATGTACTACATTTGGGTGCTAATTTTTTGATATCCTGGTTAATCTGATAGTGCTCTTCCTTTACTTTTTCTTATTTTCTTTTTACTTTATCTATTCTACATTTTAAAGATCTTAAATAATTGTTTGTTATATGTCATATTTGAAGCATTATGAAATCCTTGATAATATGTTTTCAATTGTTGGGAATTGTTAGGTTGTTTTTTAATAATGGAGTCAGGTAATACAAATGCACACTGCAGCGCATCAGATGCATCTTCTCCCATAGGCGAATGTAGTTCTTGGTCATCCAAAACGGCACAATTAAGAGGTCCCTCTGGGAAGTTGCTTGTTGAGGTGTGGTCTAATGGCCAAATTGTTGGACCAAATGCAAGCAACTTCAAGACTGCAATAGGGAATGAAGTGAGGCTTCATATCCCGATCAACACTAAAGATTGGTGACTAGTGAAAGATAGCTTTAAGGATGCTATTTGGAAAGCCTTGACAATATTTTTTTTTGTATTGTTTTTGGTCAGCTCTACCTTTCTTTCATCTCTATCTCACTATATTTTTTCTTATCAATCACTTTACTCATGACAGAAGGAATATGAATTTAATGTATCTAATTTTGTTGCTCGTCCATGGGTTGAGACGAATTATCCTCAAAAACTTAGGACTGTGAAAAGCGACATATCGGTCAAAGTTCTTGGCAAACTCTGAAAGCATTGAAGCAGCTAAGGCAAACTGCCCACCTAGTGTTAATCCAACTCTTTGGGTTGATTTTGTTGACTATGAGCTTCAACCTAAAGTAAAGGACAGAAATGCAAAAAATGCAAACAATAGGGCAATGAATGATATTGGTACTACTAATGGGAGGAAAACCTTCTCCCAAATACATAAAGAGCTGGTACGTATCACTTTTGAAATAAAAATGTCGTTTGATCATGTATAAAATTTGCAAAACAATTAACTATGCTAGCTGACTAATATATTTTCTTTTAGTTGTCTTTCTTTTAGCACTATTACTAAGCATTGATTATTTGCTTGTAGCAAGAACAAAACCCTCAAGCAAAAAGGACTCGGGTAGATGACTGGTGGAAGGGCCGTGAACGCCGTGATGGTTCAGTTTTGCCAAGTGCTCGGGAAAAATATGTGAGTAGAAATTTTGTTTCTTTCTATTAACTAACTGTAGTTTTTTTTATTGCTATCGGATATATTTTTAGATATTTGATTTGATTTTTTTTTTTAAAATATATTGTAGGATCAAGTGAAAGCAGTTCAGAAAAGAAGACTAGCGAGTGGAGAGACTGACACTGAAGACATCGACTCTGATGCGTTGACTGAAGTACTTGGCAAGGAAAAGAAGAACCTAATCGTGTCCGTGGAGTTGGTTCTAATATTACTAGAAAGCAGCTACAACATGCTGCTGTGGCAAATGATTAAATCAACCAAATGGCCACTACATCAGTTGCAAAGGTCGAGGCCGACATAGCTTCATTTAAATCAAAGGTCGATGGAGACATGTCTGAGGTCAAATCAATGCTCAAGGTCAATCTTTTCTTTGCAATTAGTGGTAATGGTTAGAGTTGTTAATACTTGATCCACACATAAAAAATATCCTTGCATCATCTACTCCATCGCAGGTTCTCATTCAACAACAACTATGCAATAATAATGTGACAGCCAATGCCGAAGCACATATGGGTGTAACTACACCTAGAACTAAACTTGGTTCAAATTCTACTCAACGCCATTCTCCAGCAACTCCTCAGAACTTGACCCCTGCTTTTGGGTCGCTTGAACAACCTAGAGTCACATTACTAGATAAGTTTGGTGCAGAAGTTGCTAAGGGGTCTGTTGATGTTGGTGCAACAATTTGTCATGGCAGAATTCTAGTTGGTGGAGAGAGAAGAGTGTATATTGATGAAGTATTGGTTCCCGATGCTGCTGTTTATGACGGTCCACAAGATGGTAATGCAACTTTGAACGCGTGGGTTGAAGGAGGGTATATAGCTTAGCTTGATGGGCGATTGAAGTATGATTGATGTTTGTAGGCTTTAGATCTTTTTTGGATTGCTCTACTTTTTGGTTTTTGTGCTTTAGTTTGGAAACTTAAGAAACAAATATGGGGTTAAACTTTGATGTGGTTGTGGTTGCCAGGACTTGGAACTGTTAGTGTTATCATAACTTAGAATCTTAATTGTACATAGATGTCAATTCTTTTTATTAGTTTTATGTCTTGACTTGCCTTGTTGTAAAGAAATCAAGGCCTTTCGTGTATTTAAGTTTCTGGTGTAGATGGCAACGTGGATAGAGATGACGAGATGCTTGGAGCAATTAGTAGTCAGCCGGGGGATGCGTAAGCCCCTGGTTAGTTTTTTTTCCCTTCTTCTTTCCATTAGCTATTTTAATTTGAAGTTTTTACTTTTATTTGTCACTAATGATTGTGTAATTGTTTGATGCATGCGAGGTTCATAATGTTGGAACTCCATTGTTGCTACTTGTGATTATGTGCAACATACTGGTACATACTATCCTTCTATCTGTTTTTCTTTTTATTATTATTTTGGCTTTTCTAGTATATGAAAATAGTAATGCGAACTAGTACATACCCTCCTTCCTTTTTCGGTTCGCGAGATCGAAATCTGCAAGAATGAACTAATGAACACGCCAGAAGAAACATGTACAAGCTTAATATCTTGTTCTTATAGCTTATTTACAACTTCCTTTATTGTGCGTGTTACTTCCTAATCTGTGTTTGATATTTTGGTTATGTAATCATCTTATAATGGTGTTCTCGCTTTCGATACAACAATAAGGAAGATGCTTGCCACACTAGATGATCCTTTCACTTTCGCTTTCTTGAGAGACAGAAAAAGTTTAAGAGTTTGCGGGTACATTTACTTTTCTTATCTATCCAAGATTTCTCGCTAAGCAGGTGCTTTGGATTATCTATGACTTTGGTTATGAAATCCCCATCAATTGTTTACACTTATTCCTAAAGTATGATGTTATTTTCTTTGAAGGCACCGGTACTCAAGGTGCTCTTATTGGTGTAGGGTTGTCCATTGGTTATCCCACAAGAATTGATGAATCATCAACGGGCTTGTTGTTATATCTTCTACTCTCGAACCCCTACAAGTAGGGTTGGCATTGCAAAAGATCCGTAAGCTTAATGATATATTCCTTAGAAACAAATCTTAGCTTCCATGCATGTGTTGTGTATGTATACATGAACTTTAATGCATGCGGTCTTAGAACCATAGTTTTTTTTTCATATTCATTTTCATTTTCTTGTACTTTTCCATTTTTGTTTTACAAATTCAGGTTAAAGAAAGGAGTCATTGTGTATATCTGTGATAGTTGTGGTGTTCAAGATATATATGAACCAGATGGCAGTGATGCAATTGCAACATCTGAACCTCTAGGAGTTCTGGTATGCTTTCTTATAGAGATCTGGCTATTGCATTCTCCAAAATTAGGAAGTTCATCTTGCTTGGGAATTGCTGTCTCAGTCACTCCTCCAGCACCAGCTCCCCACAAGCTTCACATGGTCTGATCCCGCCCGTTTTTAAGTAGTTCCTGCTTCTTTCCAGTTCATGGTAAGAGTTGGACATTTGTCATAGATCAAGCTGGCAATGAGATCATCAACATCTAGTTGAGGTATAAACATAGTGAAAGAATTGGAATTGCATTTGGGGGTAAGATTCTAAATGGTGATTTCTTTATAGATGGCGAGCAAAGTCGTTATGCTTCAGGAACAGATATGGGGCACAAAGGGTTATGGTCTACAGTTGATGGGAAGGACCCGCAGATTGCCAGGTTATCCATCTGTTGATATGGGAAAAGGCATGAAGCTTGTGACTAAATGCACAAAGATCTCCAGTAAATTTAGCCTTATTTAATCCAAGTTGATTTTAATTTTAGCTTATTGCTTTACACAGTCACTGAACCAAAGGCGCCAGGATTTTCGAGCATGTGGTTCACTGGTTCAGCTAGTCATTTGTTTACCACGCCACCCACGTTTTCAATACCTTGAAAGTTTTGTTTCTGGAATTTGCTTTTTTTAACAAACACATTGTCCTTTACTAAGATAACTGTAGCTCCTAAGGGGTTCACTTTTGTTGGTTTTCGTAGTATCCCCATCGACATTATATTTACCTTCCTCTCTTAATTATAGATTCTTTTACTTGCTTAGAGCTCACATTTAGTCTCGACTTTATGTCTCAGGCTGACCATGTTGTGCCTACATTTTAGACCCATGTGGACACACTTTCACATGATAGGAGTGTGTTAGGTTACTGTAGGTCAACATGTCGGAGGCGTTGTAAAAGTTGGACACTGGATCAGGTTGTGTCATGTTTATTTTTATATTGTTTACAAGTCATTTATCCATAGTTCAGTTTGAATTCGTCATAGTTACCACCTTGTAGATATGTATGTGAGAGTTTACATCATATCCTAGTACTTGACTCTTATATGTTCTTCTAAAATCGTAGAAAAATGAACAATGCATGTAATTTATTGATCTCTAAGTGTCCAGAACTGTTTTTCTTTGAGTAGAAATGAATAGTTCACGACTCATATTTCATATATGCAGCCTACGACTTTGTAATTAAATATAAATTGCATCTTACTCTTGGATATACCACACATATAACTGAATACTTTTGGAATTTAAGTATGGACATTCTATTGATAGTAATTGGCTTATTATTCTTGATAATTGACATAAACTTTTGTGGTGTGACAGTTTATTGGTGCATCTCTCGCACCATATATGCTAATAGTCACGGATCCGATGAAAGGTGGTTCACTTAAAAAGTATCTGTGGGACATGCGTCCAAGCTGTCCAGATTTGCCCCCTCTCTAAACTTTGCATTAGATATTGCTCGAGTGATGGAATATAATGCTTACATTCTAATGGCATCATTCATCGTGACCTGAAGCCTGGTAAAGTTCTTTCCTGATTTTGCGAGGTTAACAAATTTAAAACTTTCATAGTTTATCCGTGTATTGCTCCTCTTCTATTTCGACTTGAATTTTAAATATAATAATCAAATATGGCTCAAGTTTATGCAAGTGAGCAATTCTATTGCTAAATGATTGTTGTTTTACAGTGTCTTGTGTCTGTTAATGTAAGACCAAACAAAGGTTAAAATTTGGGCTGACTTTGGGCTAGCTTCGGAAGGAGACGATTCTTGAAGCAATGTCTATCGAGATTGGTACTTATAGATGGATAGCCCCTGAGGTATCTCCTCTGCCGACTACTTGTTTGCTTTTGAAACTTGAAATAAATATGCTGTCACAAAGCATATTATGCTCAACCTTCTCCATTTTAATCAGTTGTGTAGCACAACCCCACTTCTACATGGAGAGAAGAAACACTATGATCATAAGGTTAACATCTACAGCTTCTCCATAGTTTTGTGGGAACTACTCACTAATCTTACATCGTTCAAGGGGATGATCAGCATACAAGCTACATATGATGTAGCTTCTAGGCTATGCACTTTTGTCTTGTTTCCAGAGAAACTCATTGCAAGAGATATAGGAAAACAGATATGGGAAATGATTTATTGAGTTACAGATCTGTTGTCATTGTAAGAGATGTTTATGAAAATGTGAGAGAGTAACAAGTATATGATGATGAGTATGGCTGGAAATGGAGGAATGAATGGTAGTAATATTGGGAATGTTAGAAATGGAGGGGCAGCTTCAATTAGTGCAGCAGCTAATGCTATTGACCATGCTAGATTTCCTCACCGAAGAGAACTGGTAATTGTTTTATGTTTGCATTATGTTAAATGTTATGTGTTTACTTAGATCTAGTGGAGAATGGAGAGTAATGAGGTTGGTATTTATAATAATTTTAATAGTGAAGGTTATAATGTTAAAGGGTGAGCTGAAATTCAGATGACTTTGAGCTTTTCAGATCTATGTAGAATTCGGAAGAAGCGTCTATGGTGAAGGAGAGGGTCCAGTAATCAATTTGCTTCTCCATAGTCTCCTGACTTAGGCCATTCACGTCCACCACTCTTGAAGGCTTTGGGAGCTCCTTTCTCTGCCCAGCCTTGGTGAAAATTTTGTACTCATCATATCATTGCATATAAGTATGAGAAGTCAGTCACATAGTTCTGCTTCTGCTCATCTGACATTATTTGACCAAATTTGTATTGGATATTATTTGACCCAGGATTTTTTTTTTTGGCTCTAGTTTACTAATGGATATATCCGTTACAGACAATAGTTAGTAAACAAGTGACCACATCCATTACTAACGGTTATATCCGTGACAAACAAATTATTTTCCCGCTAGAAATTGAAGCGCGCCAAACTTGACTAACACTTATATCCGTTACAAATGACAAATTTATCGGGCCATGGGTTGTTGGCTATCTGTTACAAATAATTTTAGTAACGGATATAACCGTTACTGATAATATTATCAGTAACGGTTATATCTGTTACAAAAGTTGGCCTAAGTGAGAGTGACGCCCTAGAACTAACGGATATAACCATTAGTAAAAATATTGGTAACGGATATAACCGTTAGTAAATGATAAGCACCCAAAACTGTAATATGAAACCCCATTGAGACATATAAATTTGGTTAATTATGTGTTTGATAATCATAAAATAAATATATTTTCGTACTTTAGCAGGTATTCGCAGTAAACATCAAAATATTGGTTAAACTTGCGTTAAAGCAAGGGGAACGACGTATATATGAATTCTTCCAAATCAGCTATGTAAAGCCCAACAAATCCGTACAGAAGCATCAAACTTTCGAAGCTCTTACCTCTTGAACCAGGATTCAAAATGCGACAAGTGAGCTGCTCAGACAATCATCTCAGATGAACTCTACGTATAGGCGGGAAGTTGTAAAATTGCCAAAAGACCGGACCGCCACTGGACTGCACGTGGACCCACTATACGGGCCTGCAAGATTTGATGAGTCATCAATCATGGAGCATGTCAAGACAAAAATGCCAAATTATTGGTGCAAAGTTGACACCTTGCATGTAATTAATTAGATTAGGTGTTAATAATGAAAAAAAGGCAAGGTGTCACTTTGTTTTAGTGTGGTGGATAAAAAGGAAGTAAATGTGGTTTGATGTTTCACGTGGGAGGAAATGAGATTTCTCTCAAATGGAGAAGAAAACAAAACAAGGGGGGACACTCCATTTACTCCCTTGACTTATTTTCCTTTACCATGTATTTTTTAGTTCCTTAGTTTTTAGATAGTTTTAGTTTTTGGTTTTGAAACAAAAAAGCTTGTAATAGTTTTAATGGAGGAAACCTTGAGTTCCTCTTGAAAAATTCTCACTTCTTCATGCAAGTGAGTGTATAAATATATATTTTCTTCTTCTTTTAGTTCTCTCTTTTTTTACATTCCACACTTGTTTTAGTTTTAGCCCAAGGATCATAAGCTAAACCTTCCCTTTGTGGGGAGTTAATAACACTCATGTGAGGGAAAAGTCTTGTTATTTGGTTTAGTAAGTGTTTAGGAAGAACAACTAGGCCTACATCCTATCCCAAAATGATAGTTGGTATAGAGTCTAGTTAGAGATCAAGTGATGAGCCTAGAGATAAGTCATTGCTTGGTTCCACATGTTAGCGTGTATGAGCTTAGAGATGAGTCATATTTGTTAGGGATCAAGTTTTCTTTTAGTAGAACTTGTCTATGAGTTATAGGAAGATTTTAATGTACTTATAAAAATCAAACAACAAAAGTAATCTTCACATGAGGAGAATTAACTCTCCATTTTTGTTTTAGTAAAATTTTATTGTGTCTTAGTTGCATGATTTCGTAACTTAATGCTTTTAATTTTTGTGTAGTAAAGAAACCAAATATTTAGTATTAATATAATCATATTTAAACTTACTCACTAGTTCCCTAAAAGAGTAAAAACCAAGTTGTAAGTGGTCCTAGAATTTAGGTTGGTTCAAATCATTACTCCAAACTATATGAACACGAAGATCGTGAGTAAGGAAAATCTTTGAATTCGCACTTTCGCCAAAAAAAGAGATTCAAATCTCTAATGTAACAAAAGGTGAATATCAGTAAACGTCTTTTCTGGTGTAGTGCATCATTAACAAATGGTACTTACTATACAACTTTCTAAAAGAGAAACAAAAGAGGTCCAAAGATAATACCTAGGGACCTTCTGAGTTCTGATGGTACTTACATCAGAACCTTCCAATTGGTTTGTATAACACACATGTTATGGATACTAAAAAACATACTCCATCTAAGAACTAATACACGATATCCAACCTGCAACATTACAATTAATATGTCGAAAGTAACCTTTAACAAAAAGAAAAAGTTTCCTATTTTTACCTAGAACTCTACCCCACATTACCTACAATGGTACCACATCAACTATCCAACATTGCACCTCCATTACACAACGTACACAGATTTGGACATAAGTTATAAAGTTGTATCATACAAAAACAAGTTTTATTCCCAAGCTTAGCAACCTAGCTCTCATTCCTATAACAATTGCCTCTTTGACCTAGTTACTCTGACAGGTGCTTGTTCTTTTACATCCTGCTACACTGGTACTGCTTCCTCCTGCTGTACTAGTATTGGTTCACGGGATCCCAGCACTGCTACTATGTCAGAGACTAATGGAAGCATAGCACCTAAGGGAGCAAGACATGGAGGCATAGTCAGAGACCTAATGTGAACTAGTATAATGTGTTATACAGCTGAAGCTAGGTCGTACAAGAACAATCTTACATAAGGAATTACAAGTTATTCTTAATGGCTTGAAATTGTGTATACTACCAGGTAGGTTATAAGAAGATAGAGATTGCAACTAACTCAAGATTCTTAACAAGAAAGAAACCATGCCATGGTTTGTTAAAAATGAGGTGATAAAGATTTGAGAGTTAATGCAACAGCTTAAGTTGCATGACTTGCCTCGGTGAACTCTACTTGTTCCTCCCCAGTACAGTCAGACGTACACCAAATTTCCCAGTCTGTGCATATTTCTTTGGACAGCTTTCGGGATTTAGGATCATCTCTCCACCTAGGAGGTGGATCCGGTATGTGTTGCTTCCACCCAAACTACCTCATGCACCTTTCTGGTATATACCTCTCTACAATGTCGAAGTGTATAAGCCATGTCAATATGGGCTTCATATATGAAGCGTTCAAAGCAAACTGGGGAGCATTCACCCAGGCGTCCCATGGCTGCCATATTATCTAAAATAGCAAACATCATACCAAGATTAGCATATACACTTCTTTGGCATTCACATTCACACATAAATAAGTAGTGATCAGCTCCAAACAACCTAATTGCACTGGTTTTTTTCGACATGGCTAATTTGTTTATGCATGACAGATATCAAGTATAAATGCATATCGCTAATACCTAAATATCTACTTAAGACAACCATTGCACGACTAACCTTATCCGCACGTAGTGTGTCCACCTTTGCACTTATATACTCATACGTGAGCTTTGAAGGTCTATATTTGACGTGTTTCCACTAGCAAGCAGCTGGGAATTTAACAAAAGCAGGACACCTTGGCTTACACATACGAATCCTTTCGTAAAACCATGCCTAGAAGCAAACATCCACAATTACAATCCAACACATAGTTAATTAATAAAGAACAACCCATAAAAAAATTTGAAGCTACAGTGTTACAACACTTACCAACAGTAGAGTTGAAGAGCCACAAATGTTCAAAACAAAATTATAGTCACTTTTTTGGCCTTTGTTATTTTCTTTACGACGAAGTGATGCTCGCATGAGTGACCTGAATAGGAACGCAAGCACAGCAGTACCCCAAGCATACGAGGCACAATTCTCCGTATCGGCTAGGAATGGTAGATACTTCGTATGCACATGATAACCTCGTGGCTCTGAAAAAATTGTGCTTCCAATGAGGGATAACACAAACACAATCACGCGTTGTGCTTCGCTCACACCTGCTCGTCGGCGTGCGAAGGTAGTTTGTAGCCAGCACAATTTCACTGATTTCCCTCTTACCTCGACGACTCGAGGACTTAGGCCCAAATATTTCTTACATGCTTCATGAGCGTCCAATTTTGAGTTGCCCACAATTGGTTTCCCAATTACATTTACGCCTAGAATATAGGCAACATCCTCTAGTGTAATTGTTGCTTCAAAAGTTGGAAAGTGGAATGAATTAGTCTCTGGTCGCCAACGGTCAACCAAAGCAGATATCAAGCCCCGTCCCCATGGAACTCGTCTATTATTTTTCTCAGTGCTTGAAGCCCAAACACGACCATTTTCTTTTGGGCTTTAGATAATATCCAATCATTTACTTTTTGATTGTGCTCATGTATAATGCGGACCAATCGGGTCGAACCTCGTTACTCATTTAGACAAGTTATTGAATGTTAATTAATAGAACCAAACTGAAAACTTATAATTAATAAATAGTTGAAGATAGCTAGTTACCTCTCCATCCATGAGCAAAGATGATATATGATCATCTTGTAAGTATAAATGCTGCATAATTTGTAGTCTGTTGTCCATGCTGCAGGGTGTAGTAGGAAGTAGATTAGTAGAAAAAAGTTAGAGCCGAAATAATTAAACTAGAACAGTTCATACAAGAGATAAGAGATTAAACAAATTGCACGTTACATGGATTGAATATCTTATGATAAGGTAGTTAAAATTAATGAAGGGAAAGTAATGGCCATATTACATATCGAAAACAATCTTAGGCAAAGGAATTGAATTTTCTTATTAATTGAACATTTAATAGTTGCAACATAATTTAACAGAGTTTGCGCAGATGACTTCTGCAGCTGATTAGCAAAATGCACCCCCAATTTGAAAATGAATAAAGACATCACAGAATACAAGCAACGAGAGCATGGCAGCTTCTCAAATACTTCTTAGTAAGTTTCACATTAAATTGAATATAATAAAGGTGTTAATTAGTCGATGCATTTTGCATGTTGTATAGGGAGAAAGTAAAAGTAATCTACACAGTTAAAAGGTTACGCAGCTCACAGTTTAGGAGAGCTCTTCTTGTACTCCAAATGCTCAGAATATACCCACGCTACATATATTGGGATAATCCCAATGAAGAATGATACTTGCAATAAATACATATTTCCAAAACCATATCAGTTACAGACTAGCATATAATAAGAAAAAATGTGACAACTGGTAAAGAAAGGTATTGATAGAGGACTAGACGCATACACACACCCACAAAGATAGAGCATTAAAAATAATTATCATACTTATTATGTGAGAAAAGATATGTTGCAAGATCAAAATGTACACGATCTGAGAGTTATTAATGGTCTCATAATTCTTCATAAGTAAACCTGCCGACAGAGAAGGCAAATAGTCATCTTCCTCGATATTCTTTTATTATTTACCAATCAAGGCAGTCATGACTTCATGGGAGTTGGGGCTACTTTGGATGTATTTTAGGTCCATAATTTGGATTTCTTACTTCCCTCAATCTAGAGTACTCTCCTCATCACTAGTCTGAAAAATGATGCAAGAGTAGACCAATGGGAAGAAAACGTTACTGTAAGTACTTTTTACTCAATTTTTCTATTTTTTGGTTTGATTAAAGGAGTAGTAGCTACTCTATATATCAATGAGGATGAGATATCGTACAGTACAAAATAGACACACGATACACAAAAGTAAGACATCAACAGGACAACCCACACAAACAACAAAATACGCCCAGAAGGTACAATACTTCAAGCTATATATCAAAGATATACAACTGGGAAAAAAAATATTAAAAATGGATATCTCTCTCAACCTATGTTGCATAAGTTCGGCGTGGACACAACATATCTACCCTCAAAATGCATTGACAACTCTCTAATCGTCTTCTCATATGACTTAGTCGTTCCCTGAAAATGCAATGACAGAGCTCTAATCGTCTTCTCATATGACTTAGCCGTTCCCTCAAAATGCAATGACAGAGCTCTAATCGTTTTCTCATATGACATTTCCCTTCCCTCAAAATGACCTAACAGAGCTCTAATAGTCTTCTCATATGACATTGCCCTTCCCTCAAAATGCAATGAGAGCTTTAATTGTCTTCTCGACACAACATGGCCGAATATGGCAATGCTTCATAAACCAGTGCCCCTCTAAGGAAAGTATTCGCTGGAACCAAGCAAGAAACTATAACTCCTTTACCAATCCAGGGACTTCCAAATGAACCTCAAACAGAGAGCAAAATGACACCAAATATGCCAAGAAAATGGAGATTGAATGAGAGTGACTGGCACACTCCCCATTCGACATACACAAAAGCCTAAAGCTCACTATCAGTTTTCTCCTCCCAAAAAGGATATATCTAGTACGGATATTATTCTTGGTGGTACAACCAAGTAAGAAACGAGAATCAGGAAAGGACTTACCATGCACAAATATGTGCTTCTTAGTTCTTATGGACAGATAAGGCATGCACAACCTTCTCAAATGACGGAAGACTCTCCTCTGAAAATCTAGCCCTCGCCCATTCTCAAACCTATATGTGAACTCCCGCGAAAAGATCTTAAGACCTTGGCGAATACCTCATCCATAAGGATCAAGTGATGACCTATTAATATCTCGTTTCTATCTCTCTCCAATTCATCATTAACCAAAGCAGATATCAAGTCCCGGTCCCCATGGAACTGGTATATTTGGGTACTAATCATCCAAACAAACATTAAATAGATTGCCCAGGACCAAGGCAATTGTTAAATATATTGCCCTGACTAAATCATCAACTAATTGACCGAGTCAAAATCGACTTGACGAGTAAGGAAAATAATTTGTTTTAGTAATTGAAACAATGAAACAATGAAACAAAACAAGCTTATAATGAGCATATAATTTCTTTTTAAAACAAGCTTATTTGTGATACGTACAATTTAATAATATCTTTCACTCCACACTTCTTTGTACATTGAGGACACTATAAATTACCCACACGAGTTAGTAGTACAAGTACAAAATAAGATTTATAATCCACATACCACTTCTACACAAAAAACAACAGTACAAACCCATCGACCTCAAAGCTTTAATGCATTTTTCAGAAGATTGTTAACCAAGACAATACGAGTTTCTCAAAACAGATATATATATATATGCTCTTAGACGGACGTCCGTTTATGGACTTTACTTAAAAACTGAAATTTCAAAATACTAAATATAGTCTCACGAAGGGTTTTCTCATGACTCACTCATTTTCTCTCCGAAGTCCAAACTTACGTTACAATTTCCCTCCATCCTGGTACTCTCTTTCTCTCTCTCATGGGGTTCCTCTTCTCTCAAATTCAAGGCCTTGACCCCTGACCGCTTTGTTTGTACCATGTATTTGAGTGTTTGGCTACTTGGAAATAACCGACTTATCCATGTCTAGTAGGCTCTCTAGGCTCTTATTGGTGTCCGTCTGAACAAACTGTGCCATTTCTTGCACTGTGTAAATTTTTATGTGCAAATCTTGGCAAGATTGTTGTTTCGGTGGGAGTTGATCTATTTATGTAAATTTGATACTAGAAAAAATAATCTTGGCATGTTGTCGAGGTTGACGACAATTGGAATAAGGGAATTAGAGAGAGGGGGATGGTCAGAATGAGAGACTCTTCTTTGTGTTTGATGTTGGTTTGCTTTGGTTTTGCAGGAACCAAGTCTGACATTTTTATATCTGTCTGCACAAGAGACATCACACAGCACTACAGTAGTGACCTTTTCATTTTTTTTTCCACAATCCAGCTAGTGCTCTTTTAGGGCCTTTGCTTTCCGAGAACAACATGTATATTTCAAATCGCTTTCCACAAAGAAATCTATAAGTACATTAAAACACTTTAATAACTCGTCTCACATTTAACAATATAAATTCATCTTTAGTAAATCCACAAATGCTTTGCTCCAACATTTTATCTAGGTTGGTAACTTGATCTAAATCGAACTAAAGTGAAGTACCAATCTGTGAACTAGTATGAATTACAAAATAGATTGGGTCGATTGGGATGAAGCAGCAAGTTAAAGATGCATTTTGTTTGTTCTTGGGCGGAGTTTTGTTCTCATCTACGATCTAATTTCCATGTTACGCAGAGGGAACCATTTAGCTACTAGAACTTAGATCCTTTAAATCGCAATACAGATAGGTGGAATCAAGAATCCAAGTTAAACTAATTACACATGCTTCCAAGAGACATTCTCTGAGGTTTAAGTAGTTGAGGATGAAGTACACTCCTCCACTAGCAACAAGTTAATTCTGTCTTAAAACCAATGAGCTCTAAGCTACCTTCAAAAAAGCACATTGTTGTCACAAGCACCAAAAATAAGAGGAAATAAAGAAGGCTGAAGAAACTCAAAAACCAGGGAATTGCCAACTCAGTTGAAATGATGTTAATACATGATGTTCACTAAGACTAATATTTGCTAATTTTTCTTGGATGAGAAGTGAAGAGGATTGGTCAGATCTCGCTATTACATTCCACATGAGAGATATTTTGGCTGGTTCAGCAGAAACATAAAACCTTGGGCCTTGCATGAAGAGCAGAAGTGAGCTAGATAGCAGATTTATGGAATCTACTGCTACATGAGGCACTATATTAAGATTCACGAAGTTGAGGAATGGCGAGGAGATATTACTAGCTTCTTCCATTAAGAACAAGAATAGACATACTGTCCTCGTATAATTGCTCGAGATTCCACCTAGCAATCATTAGTTCCTTAACAGAGTAATGCTCAAACAAGAACATGAGATTGAATCAAAAGCATTATTCCTAATGTGAAGAACCAACACTATTCCCCATGAGAGAGAGAAAGAGAGTACCAGGAGGGAGGGAAATAGTCACGTAAGTTTGGACTACAGAGAGAGAAGGAGCGAGTCATGAGAAAACCCTTCGTGAGACTATATTTAGTATTTTGAAATTTCGGCTTTTAAGTAAAGTCCATAAACGGACGTCCGTCTAAGAGCGGGCCTGATATATATATATTTGGAGTACAATCTCTAATTGTTTCCACAGCTAATTCAAAGCTAAAAACACAAAAATCAAAACAAACTAAACTTAAACCAATAAAACTCAAACCTCTGACCTGAAAACTGAAACATTCAGTGAAACTCCCTATACCAAACTCATCCAAATTAGTGTTCCCAAAAACAATCCCACCACATTCCCTCACTTTCTTAACAGCCGTGGCATCAAAAGTCGTGACTCCCCATCCTTAAAACACTATTTTTTGGTGGAATGGAGATAGAGGGTGGATGCACCATTGGACTCAGCCTAAGAGAATGTTTTTATCCTCTTTTTTTTACAATACACATATTTTAAAATATTCCTCATGAGAGACCATATCCAAATCCTTTAAGGTTTGGAATCAAGCCTTACGTATCTCTTAATTCATTTCTAGAATTATTCCTCTTTCTAGGTTTTCTAGGCAACTTGTCAAAGTAATAACTTTCCCTTCATTCATCCCAATGGTACACCAATTGTTAGCATACCAGTTTTAACAGGTATTGGAAATTCAGAATAAATTATTAGAAGATACTAGTAATTACAGGTAACTTCTTAAGAATATAGTCAGGAGATCCTGAGTAATATATCCTTTACCAGAAATACCTGTACCTAGTATCTTCTTATAATTTAACAATAAGTTAGCCGTTCTTAGAAGATCCCAGTAACAGGTATTTCTGGTAAAGTATATTAGATTCAGGATGGCTATATCATCCAGAAGTTACCTGTAACAAGTAACTTATGGAGAATACAGCCACCCGAGTCAAATATAATTAACTAGAAATACTTGTTACTGTTTCCTCTTAAGAATATAGCCATCTTGAGTTTTCTATTATCCTTTACCAGAAATACCTATAACATGCATATTACACTGCGAGAGGAATAGCCTGAACCCATACCTGATAAAAAACATAATCATCTTCTAAAACCAAGCCTTTGTAACGTAATCACCAACGAGTTTTGGCTTCGAACAATCCAAACTATGATAACTCGTTGGTGATTACGCTACAAAGGCTTGGTTTGAAAAGATGAAGACGTTTTTTAACAGCAAGGGTGCAGACTACTCCTCTCGCAATGTGATCATTGGTGAAGCCTACAAAAGGGTAAATGAAAGTTGTCTGCCATTCCAAATTGCCCAAAGGATTACCTTAACATGCCAATTTTAACAGGTATTGGAAATTTAGAATAAATTATTAGAAGATACTAGTAATTACAGGTAACTTCTTAAGAACATAGTCAGGAGATCCTGAGTAATATATCCTTTACCAGAAATACCTGTAACTAGTATCTTCTTATAATTTAACAAGAAGTTAGCCGTTCTTAGAAGATCCCAGTAACAGGTATTTTTTGTAAAGTATATTAGACTCAGGGTGGCTATATTCTTGAAGTTACTGATATCCTTCGAGTTACCCGTAACGAATCCTTCTCGAAGAATATAGCCACCCTGAGTCAAATATAATTAACTAGAAATACCTGTTACTGTTTCCTCTTAAGAATATAGCCATCCTGAGTTTTCTATTATCCTTTACCAGAAATACCTGTAACATGCATATCACATTGCGAGAGGAATAGCCTGAACCCATACCTGATAAAAAAACATCATCATCTTCTCAAACCAAGCCTTTGTAACGTAGTCACCAATAAGTTTTGGCTTTGAACAATCCAAACTACGATAACTCGTTGGTGATTACCCTACGAAGGCCTGGTTTGAAAAGATGAAGACGTTTTTTAACAGCAAGGGTTCAGGCTACTCCTCTCGCAATGTGATCATTGGTGAAGCCTACAAAAGGGTAAATGAAAGTAGATCTCCACTCTAAATTGCCCAAAGGATTACCTTAGCATGCCAATTTTAACATGTATTGGAAATTAAGAATAAATTATTAGAAGATACCAGTAATTACAGGTAACTTCTTAAGAATATAGTCAGGAGATCCTGAGTAATATATCCTTTACCAGAAATACCTGTAACTAGTATCTTCTTATAATTTAACAAGAAGTTAGCCGTTCTTAGAAAATCCCAGTAACAGGTATTTCTGGTAAAGTATATTAGACTCAGGATGGCTATATCCTTCAGAAGTTACTGAAGAATATAGCCACCCTGAGTCAAATATAATTAACCAGAAATACCTGTTACTGTTTCCTCTTAAGAATATAGTCATCTTGAGTTTTCTATTATCCTTTAGCAAAAAAAAAAAAAAAAAAAAAACATCATCATCTTCTCAAACCTGTTTCTCTTGTAACGCAATCACCAACGAGTTTTGGCTTCGAACAATCCAAACTACGATAACTCATTGGTGATTACTCTATAAAAGCTTGGTTTTATCCTAGATGAAAAGGTTTTTTAACATCAAGGGTTCAAGCTAGGGGTGTGCATGGGTCGGTTCAGGTCGGTTTGGGCTAAAACCGACCACCGAACCGACCCTAAATCGACCCGACCAGATTATCTCCTAACCGATACATGACCAAAACCGACTGTCGTTCGGTTTAACCGATTATAACCGACCCGAACCCCAAATTCTGATAACTTTTTTTTTTCGCTAATCCCAAATTCTAATAACTTGTATGTGCTTCTACGTTCTACCAACAATGGATCTACCAACAATCGCAAAAATTTGTGGTCTCTGATGTCGTCGACATCTTGGAATTAAGACTTCTCAACCTGTGGTGATCTTGAATCGGCAATTTTGGTTTTTGAGAAGATTGCTCACCCTGATAACGTTTCTTGGAATGCCAGAAGGTGACGACACATCTGCAACTTCTCCATTTCCCGAATTTCCTTTACAGAACGATGGACTAATGGCTTTAAACGACCACAATTTTAACTGGGAGGCACTGATGGAAACTCATGGACTAATAGATCACCATTAGAGTATAGAGGCCATAGGAGTGCCGATGGTGACCTACATGAGATAGGGTACTCGACTTCTATATGGAACTTCGATGGCATCCGCTGTTTTGAAGAGTAGGAGCTACATGGAGTAGACAAGTAGAAAGTAATACTACGTAGAAACTATCTTTAGTCGGGTAAGTTAGCGAGTACTTATTTATAGACATTTACGTCCTTGAAGTAGTAGTCGATGATCGGTGGTTGGACTCATGAAGGACATTCTTCTTTTTCCGAGCTAGCGGGAAGAGTCTAATTGTAGCACTTGCAAGAGGTTTTAGCTTCTACATTTCAGTTTCTTTTGTTCTATATGAGGTGTCACAGAACTTGTTTCTGAATATCCTTTTGTGCCTATGGCAAACCAAAGTGCCGTAAACGAGGAAGTGGTAACCTAAGTATTACATCAATTGAAGACCATCAATAACATTACATCAATAAAACACCATCAAAACAATTAGTAAGATTTGCGCGATTAAAGCAATGAAAGTGAGAAGTAACAAACTAAAGGTTGGGATCAGAACGTTGCAATTCCAACTACATTTATTCTAATCTTTAGGTTAATTAATGCACACTAGCACAAACAAGTGAGATAAGAGACATCCATCAACCTAAAATTCTCCGGAAATAATCAAATGAGATCATAGGAAATATCTCCATCATTTTTCTAAAATTTGGTCGAGGAGATTCAAAGAATCGGTAATACTAGGTGCTCATCAATTCGCGAAGCATCTAAAACTAAAGTTTTTCTACATTGAGCAAAGAGAGCCATCCCGACAAACAACCGGGTTGGTGAAGCGAAGATAGAACTTTCTTGATGAAGATTAAATTGCAAAGATCTATATGTTGAATCGCTACATTACGATTCATTCATTCCCATACTCGACGACACACTTAAATACTCACCATTTTCCTCAAAATGCTCAATCAATCGCTTCAAGAAACCATCACTACTCACGGTCTGCGTACCCGCATACAAGACAACAACGCCTCATTGCTCTTTGTCACATACCACGCTCACAAAATCGTTAATTCGAGGTGTACCAATGGCAGGGATGAAATTTTGGAGCAAGCGTGGCAGTTGCTTGAGGATGTCCAACATGTCTAGTATTTGAGAGGGATGAGATACTGGAAGCCTGTTTCTCAGAGTCGAGTTCAAGCCAAGCTCAAACTCAAGGTCGAGCTCCACTTTGTGCTCAAACTCGACTTGTTTTGAATTACAATTAGCTCGAGCTCGAGCTTCACTCGAGCTTGAAACTCGTAGCTCATGAGCTTGCAATCCTTGCATCTGGAAACAGTGGCATATCCGCATATATACTCAAAATTGTTGAATAAACCCCATTTTTGTATGATTTAAGTACAAAAGTTCCAAAAAAAAACATTACGAACATTTCAGTTTTCACAATGTAGGAAGCACAAAATAAACCCTAATTCCTGAAAACACCCCTCCCACCTTTAAATACCTTTCTTCTTCCCTTCCTGGAAACAACTGAGAGCGAGAGAAAGAAAAGAGAGAGCAGCTAAGGTAGCTACTCGAAAACTCCGCAACCCCTTAACGGGTTCGGTTCGGAAGTTTACTTCAAACCCATGTCTGAATCTCAACGTGCTCAACCACCTTTATACAAACAACATTCTTTATCATCCGACAAGTATCGAGATGAAGCATGGTTAAGAAGAAGACAAAACAGCAAAAATAGAAGAAGCAAAAGTGTTACAGATGATGATCTAGATGAACTTAAAACATGTATGGAGTTGGGTTTCGGATTTGATTCACCAGATTTAGAACGGAAGTTATCTGATACTTTTCCAGCTTTAGAGTTTTACTTTGCTATTAACACACAGTATAATAACAGCGTGTCTAAAATCCCATCTCCACGCCGTTTTTACCTTGTGGGTTCATAAACATTACATTTCAGTTTACCTTCCATTTTTACCTTGTGGATTCATAAACATTACATTTCAGTTTACCTTGTGGTTTAATATGTTTATGGGCCTGGGTATTTTTCTGGATCATATATGATATATAGAAAAAAAAAATTAATAAAATAACGAGTAGAACTAAGCTCATATTTGACTCATATTTTTTCATGAGCGAGCACGAGCCGATCTCAAAATGAGTCGAGCACCGAGTCTCAGGACCAGCCCTACGCTTAGTACTTCTCCATGTAAGAAAACAAAGTTTTAGTTTCGCTGCGTATCTTTTTACGTCCGTTATTTCTGCTGGATAAGGGTAAACGTCGTCTAATGAACCCTTCTAGGAATCCTTAAGACAAGAAAACAATTTTTTTTGTTCCAGTCCAAGATAGACTCTACCTGCAACCGCCTACTCCTCAACAACCTACTTCATTGGTTATGTAATTCGGTAACTCTCACTAACTTCCAACTCTTTCAGATAAAGCTTTTTTTTTCTTTGTGTATATACTTTGTAAAGACAGATTACTCTTGGTTTTAAATGGGAGATATTATTGCCATTTGACATGACACTTCTTTAACTATTAACCTACTAGGAGAACCTTAGCATTCACCTCCCTCACTTCTAAATGTTTCCGGGTAACTATGTATGTAAACTCATAGTCTTAGAATTAATTTTTTGCATTTAGTTTACATCGGTTTATACTCATGTTCCTAGATGGTATTTTTTTGAATATTCTCTTCCTAAATACATGGCCCTCCACACCCATGTATGAAAATTAAACTCAAGTGCTGCTTGTGTGTGTTGTACTTTTTTCGAGGAAGAAAATATAGGGCCTAGAACACCCAGGTGGTGCCTAGAGTGAGACTAGAATCCAGATTTATTTTCTCTGTTAGCTGGCCCTAAGATTGTGGGGACTCTAGGCCAACTCTTATATCGGGGCCTTGTAAAACCCAAAAAAGTCCAAGATGAAAATCATTATCACGAGATCTTTTTTAGAACATTAAATAATTTTATATCTCTTCTACCCCGTCGAACATGGTAACCTTATGTTTTCATAGCTCCAGCCCCAAGTTCGACTCCTACTCTTCAGGCATTTTGCCACACAAATAACAAAGTGAAAACACAGGTCGGAAAGCTAGCTAAATGGTAAGTGCAACTATCGAATATGATATACGCCCGTGCACAAAATCTCAAAAAGGGTCGGGGCACTAGCCCGAGTTCTTGGGAGATTTCCCAATAACCTCAGGGGTATGATTTAACCACCCAGTTCGATGATGGCATCTGCTGAATCTCAAACTCTGTCGAACCTATGGGAGTCCGAGCTCGGATGGCGGCTGTTTGTGGATGGATCTTCAAATGGCGAGGTGCAGTTGGAGCTATGTTAGTTACTCGACGACAATATCATTTGGAGAAATCCATCCGATTAGGTTAACGCCTCTTACAATGAGGTATGAAGGCGACACTTGTTAGCCTCACAATGGCCTCGACTGGGGCCTAACACGCCCTCATAGTTTTTAGTGACTCACATTTTGGTTGTGTTCCAAGTTGATAGGTATATGAGGCTAAGGACTGAGCGAATGGCCAAATACCTAGAAACGGTAGGAGTCTTCAAGGAAAGTTTGAGAACATTCAGTTCTATCGGCTGCCTCGATCAAAAAATGGAAACCGGATGCTTTAGCATATGTTGCCTCAATCTTTGGGCAACGGTTGAGTCCGCGTTCCATCCTATAGATTTCCGGGAGAAATCTAGCATTCAAATCAGTTACAATAGTTTGTGTTGTTCCAGCCATTACTCCAAGTTGGATGGATCCATATGAATCCTACCTCAAAGGCGGAACACTCAGTGAGGATAAGAATGTAGCGATGCCTTGCAAAGATACAAAGATTCACCCTCATTGGAGCGATCTATACAAGAAGTCTTTTCTGGGACCTCATCTCGGATGTCTCTCCCACACCCGCTGAAGCGGGTTATGCGAGAAGTTCATGAAGGAATTTGTGGCAACCATCTTAGGGCAAAACACTAGCTCTCGAGATCTAAAAGGCAAGAGTACTTTTGGCCTTATATGCAAAAGGATGCACAGGTTTTTGTCCGTAAATGTGAAAAATGTTAATGATATGCTCCAGCAACAGAACTGCACCCATTGGCCAGTCCATGGCCATTTGCATAGTGGAGAACTGACATCGTAGGACCTCTACCACCTACTCTAGCCCATGTCCAATTTCTACTAGTTGCGGACGGATTACTTCACCAAGTAGATAGAAGCAATTCCCCTTGTCTTCATTCGAGAACATGATGTTAAAAAAGTTCATTTGGAACAACATTGTCTGTAGGTTTGGCATGCCCAAAGTTATCATCTCAGATAATGGCAGCGGTTCATTTGGAGGATTGGTATTTGAACTCTGTGAGTTTCACATTACCCATCTGTTCTCAACTCCAAGGTCTTGATAAATGTCAATGAGAGATTTCTGAGGGAATTTATACTCACTGATATGAATTCAAATAACAAGATCTGAATAACAAAATGACAAATTGCTAAGAGTTGAATCTAGATAAATAATTAGGGGAATTTGATTCCACCTTGAATCAACTTAATAAACTAAGTAGATTTGTTGTAAACCAATTCTTACGTTCTCACGCGGTAGAATTGGTCATTCTAATCCCCTAATTATACATGGCATTTCTACCAATTCATAACTAGTATGTGAGGTCGTCCACCCATTCTCATGGCGAATCAACAACCTTCTGGAGTGGAATAGATTCTTACAACGATTCTATACTACACAATCAAGTTTTGATCAAGGCTTTATCAAACCCCTCTAATGGAGGTTTAGCCTTGATTCATAAAACTATCATTTCCCATTGAATTAAAACTAGACATAATATAAAGATTTAAACTTTACTAATTTTAACTAACAATACTTCAAATCTAATTAATACTAAGAATGGAATAATGACCAGAATTGAACTTAGATCTACAAATTTAAATGGCAAAATCGAAATGATCAAGAACTACTATTTTATTTATCTAATCAATGAAGAACAATGATTCAAAGAATTAATCTAAAACAAGGAATGAAACTAATTAATTTAACTAATTGAATTCAAAAACTAGATCTACAAGCTATTTTTAATGGCTACTTTCCATTCTAAGCTATCTAACTATATCTTTTTTTCAGAGCTAAGTCTTGTTTTATGTCAAGAAGGAGACCAGATCCACAATTTCGTGCATAGGCTGAGGTCTCATGTTTTGGGCCAGAAAATCGAGCCCAAAGCCCAATTTCTTCAGTCCACAGAGCCCGTTTCAGCTGGCTTTGACTTTAATAGACTTTTCATCCACTTCTGCTCCTTTGATTGGGCCAAGGCTTCGACCATTGGAAATCTCTTTCCAACCTGGTCGTTTTGACATAAGGTAGGCCCAAATCTAAGGCCTGAGTCCAAAGATATGGTCTTCAGAAGTTCTGCTGACTTGTGCACTATTTCTACCCATGTTGACTTTTTCAGCTTTGACCCGGGCTTCATAAAGGCTTTGTCTCCATGAATCTTGGCCTTTATCTAGAACTTCTTAGCAACCAACTCTTTGCTCCTTTATATCGCCAAAGTGACGCATTTCTGCACATAATTGAGTTTCATGCATGAAATACATAAAAGCACGTAATTAGCATTAACTCTTATTTGTTACTTTCGATAATTGATCTAAAAGTAGTATTATTAAAGGGTTAAAACTACAGTTTTGGGCTCTTATCAAACCACCCCAAACAGCATTTTGTTTTGTCCTTAAGCAAATATGATAAATTAGCATAAGTGACTAAAAAATGGAGTTCTAACTAATCTCTCGTTTCACCGAGAGATTGGATTTGACCATATATGCAACAAGGCCTTAAACTACTAGGAATTCCCTAGTGGATGAGTTATAGCCTCGCGAGAGTTTTCAAGTAAAGATACTCACAAACTACATCTATACTACAACGACTCAGAAATAAAACTATTGTTTCCTTATCTATGTCTCACTTACCCTTACATCTCACTTAGCAAATGAATACAGAATAATCAAGTCGAAACCTAAGCTAATATATGCATAATAATCTATTATCTACGAATAAACATATTTGCATTGAGTAATACTATGAGATGAACTAGCAGGTCTATTTCTGAAAACTCGAAATAGCGTCCTTAAGTAGGTCCTCACATAAATGTCAAGACAAAGACCACTCTAATTTTTACGCTCAAGTTTCGCTACTCCAGTGTGTAGTGGTCACACTTTACCTTACAAACTCAATGACACACAAGGAAGCTGGAGTCGATCAAAAACATCTGCCACTTACTATCACACTAACCTATTCCTAATTGAGTTAGAGGTCTTTATTAGGTGTTGTGGGGATTAAGAGATGGTTTAAGAAGGAAGGAAATGGATATTCAAAGAGAACAAGTCTGAGATAATAGAGTCTTCATATTATGTAACTAGAGAAAAAACCTTATTCTTTACTTTTGCTTCTACACTTTGTTTCCATCTTTAGCCATATATTTTTTCTTTTTCTTTTTCTTTGGCTTTTGACTCCTTGATTCTATTTTTGGAGTTCTAACTCTTTTTTTTTTTTTTTTATTATTATTATTATTTTGGATGGAAACTTACTTTTCTCTTCTGAAGCGACTAACGAATTCTTGATTTCAAAGGTTATTCTCTTTTCTATTCTTCATCTCTATTCCCAAACTTATTCAAAGAATTGGGTAGGTTGATTTTTTATTTTGTTTTGTTTTGTAACAGGGTAAAGGATTTGTGGTTTATGAAAGGCTAAAGAAAGGCTCAGACGGGCAACTAGCGGAAAATAATTCATAGGTTGGAATTTCTGGCTATATCGATCCAAAGAGGGCCTGAATTCTCGCTTAGGATATGGTATAGTGATCAAGCAAGTGGACGTGTGATTTCTCTATCCGGATTTTACTTCTCCCTTGTGTCATTTCTCAAGTGTTCACTCATATAGGGCTTTAGGCTATATTCTCATAGGATTTGTAGAATAAGTACTCTAGCCTAGATTTCAGAAACTTACTGCCAACAATCATAGATACTCATGTAACATATTTATAGATAGATGCAAGGATTATTGCCTACATATTAGCCTAAGTTTCTAAAAACTATTCTAATGCAAAAGCTACGTGAGACTTCTAGATTATTGAGAGCATAGAGAAAGAAAACAATATCAATATTCCTAAGTGTATAGCATACTTTTTATTTATATTTTTTTAAAATTTTTGAATTTTTTTTTAGCTAGAAAACAAGTGCATATTATACATATCTATATCTTAACAGATGTCTTAATTACACGTGTTTCTATGCCCCCAAACAAGAAGTATGTTTTGTCCTCAAAGTATTTTAAATAAAGAGGGTAGGAAAATACCATTGAAACACGTGAAATTCCGAAACATCTGCAAAACAAGATTATAACATACTAATATAGAAAAGAAATCTGACTCAACTCTATAAGAGTTCCACCCATTATGGGGTTAATGAGAAAAAGATTGATTGGGACATAAGCAGACACTAACTGAAACTAACACTTACCTGCACTCCCGTTTAAACATTGTCCTCCTCATTTCCCTCTTCATCCTTAATAAAGAAATGAGGTTCCTTCGCATCCTGCCATACCATGGTAATTTTCCAGGCTTCACGCCACTTACCGTCAACTATAGCTAACCTGTCAAGTGCCACTTGGTCGGATGGGGTGTAAGGCGTAACCTAATGAGGTTGTATCCTCCACCCTTGCCAAGTCATTGCACGGAACGATCGAATAATACAATTGGTGGGTCTCACAATATCGACCCCAACCGATCCGTGAAAGCGGGCACAAAAAACAAGGAAGAAACATAGCATTATATGACAAATTAAAAAAGGGCATAAGAAGGTACTCATGCCTCTTGCCATGGCCCGGGCTAAACTAGACATTAGGTCTGGGGAATATCATAGAGTGTGTCGTCCCCGGTTAAAGCAAGGAAAATATCACAAGTTTTGTCATTCACAGAAAAATAACGCCATTCCCCTCTAATGTTGAGCATAATCCAAAATATAACAGTGCCCACGTTCATAGACAGGCTACCAAGGGCGACATTATAATCCCCTTGGTCCTCTATCCTAAAGATTCCTGCCCCATAATACTCATGTAAATTATCATAGTTATACATGTACATATTATCTACCAAATAGGCCCATGAGTCTTGTATTTCGGCCGGCATAGCAAGTCCAAGCACAAAGGCTATCAAGAACCTGGAAATTTCCATTAGTTCATCCCCGATAGTGATGGAGAACAAGTGTTCTCCATCTGGTCTATCAAAAAACTTACAGTTATCATAAAAATAAGATGTAAGTGCGGGAGAATAAAGTTCATCAGGACTTACCAATAGTGGCTCCCATCCTGCTAGAATGATCACTTCGCGAAACCACGCACCATAGGTGTCACTTTGGAATAAATATTCAAATGACTGTTCCGGTATGATACGAGGGAATGTCATCCCCAATAAACTTGCTGGAAATGATGTGAAGGATCCTGGAACAACCCTCGGAAAACTGGAAATTTTTGGTGCCCACAGGGGTCAGGGCGCATAGTGCGCTCAAGCTATGCCTGGGATGGGCACGAGTGGCGATTTGGTGATATTTGAGGTCTAGGCACTTGGGCGCAAGGTGCACTCACTGTTAGCCTGGGATGGGCGCGGGTGGCGCTCCAGATGAAAACTGGAATTCCAGTGTTTTAGGTGCGAGGTAAGCGTCTTTGGTTTGGAGTAGTAGGCGCAAGAATGGCGCTCAAGGTAGGATTTCTCTGACAAGCTTAGGGTGCAGGTGAAACACCGGGCAGAGACGCAGTGCGCTTGGAGGTGATAGGCGAAGTCTGCGAAGGAAAAATAAGGTAAAGTGGGAGTGAAGCGTGAGAGATGAATGTGAGATGTAGTTGGGGTTGTGAGTGTAGAATGAATACAGTTTTATAGGTTTTAAATTGCTAAAGCGAATCGGAAGTTGCCAAAAGCTTTAAGGCAATTGCGGAAATAATAAAATATCCAAACCGAAAGCGGAAATAACTCATATTCTTGATTCTAAGACAGCCCTAATATCTTTTAGGTTGAATTTAGGATAGAAACTGCCTAACTCATCGAGATTTCATCCTACCACAATATCTATTCATAGCGATGCCCATATCGGTCATATTCTCAACCCTCACTCCAAAACAAAATCTAAAATAGACGAACATATAAGCGAATTATGCTAAGCTATTTAATACCACCCCAAACAATTCCGGGAAGGTGGGATTAATGATAACAAAACCTGGTCGAAAATAACCAAATTTTATTAAATTTTAATTCAAACAACATAAAACAACCAAATTCAAATTTAATTACTTAACTAATATCCAACTAATAAAACAATAAAACAACTAAATAACAACGAAAGGAAACAAAATTATTGAAACACCTAGCCATGTCTTTGAAGGGGCCGAGGATGGAGATTGGGCTGGGATGAAGAAGGACCCGAGCCATCCGTTTTTGGCGGCGGCGTTCATGCCTCTCCGGACTCATCTCGAAGCGAGAACCCTCTAAGGGTGGCATGCATCGTAGAATCTCTACTCATAACAAGTCATTTGTGTTTCCATAACAAGATATCTTCGACCGCTTTTCGAAAGTACTTCTAAACTCGATCGCACGAAGGTTCGTTTGTTTATTTCGAACTATAATTTGCCTATCTATATCTTCACAAATAGCATAAATGCCTTGCGACGCTAGTGTGCAACAATGACATCGTTCCGAATCGGGCGCATTACCTCTCCAAGGCATCTTCATCCAAACATGTCATGTCCTCCATTTCCTCATCGAATCCACCACCCTATCCTCCGACAACATCCAAGTCTTTTTGGATACAATCTTTATCTTGGTTTCATTTGCATGCAATTTCAACATTCTCATTTCGGTTTTGGTTTATTCCCCAAGATAACATTATCTTAAGTAATTAAAGCAGAAAATGGTCGCGATACTCTTCCCAACTCCTCTAATCATATTTAGCAAAACTTCGAGGATCTGAGAATTCATACCTCTTTTCTTGCAATATCCAAAGAATGTGCATACATGTGAACCGATTTCGCTCACTTTCTCCTTCCCAATGACATTCCTACCAATCCACTAAGCTACACCCAGCTGGTTCGTTCGGAGAGATGACTGTCGAGCACAATGATAAGTCATATTATATTGACCCTCCATGAGGGTGTCGTTCATCATCAATGCGGGAACACGGTATCTTTTGGGATTCTGCGCGGTGGCTTCTATGTGGCGCCCAGGTAATGCCTAAAATTTCAACCAACTTCTCTTTCGATAATTCTCTCCGAGTCCCAGCCACTTTCATGGAAATTTTCTGACCAGTCAACTCTCTCTCTTCTTGTAGAACTGTTCGACCAAGTCAGAGTGGTAGAAATCATCTGTCAAGTACCACAACCGATTCCAACCCCTGCTAATCATCTCATCACCGTAAAATGGCGCAAAGCGGTTGGCCGTAAATGCTTGTTCCGGCAACAACCTTCGTCTTTGAGCCATTGATATCTTAGAACGATTTGGGGTTTAAAAAGACTGTAGGAATGGAGTTTGAGACTCCCTTACTAACAAAACAGTAGTGGTGGCACGGGGGGTGGCGCGGCAGTTCGAGTTTCGTTTGGTTTTGGGTGATTTTCGGTGGTAGAAATTTTTGGGATTGGTGGAAGAGTGTTTTGGAAAAGATTGAAGTTGGAATTGTATTGTGAAAAGTGGGTGTATTGAGGTTTATTTTTATTTTTTATTTTTGGTTAGGTTTTTGAATTTGGAAATGGCGAAATTGGAAAGAATCGCGATTCTGTTTGTTTTGGAGGAAAGAGACGCACGCTCGTGTGTTGGGCCCAAGCCCAAAATGATTTTTCGATTTTTGTCGATTTTTTTAGCGCAACTTCAAACTAAAATTCCCACTTCGTTACCGGTCCGATTTATGCGAATGAGATATGAAAATGATCAGGAGAGAATTTCCAATCTAATGATTCATAAAACACTCTATTTTGACTGTGGGTGACATATAAGAAGATGGAAAATACCTCGAAGTGCGTGCATGACGTAAGTTATGCGAACAAATAAAATCTAACTTAATAGAAAATGTCAACCCGAATCGAAATACAATTAAACGGTCTAAACAACATGTATGGAAAGTTTGACCATCAATGAAAGAAACCCGAACACACCATCTCCAAACAAATTTTAGACAACAGAGTTTAGAAAATTTGTTTTAACAATGGGTCTTTTAAAGTCAGATTCCCGAGACCTTTAACAATTAATTGGATATACTAATATCTATACCATGTAGTTTTCCATATATTAACAACCTAAAGAGTTGTGAGTCTTTCCATAAATAATTACCATGGAATGCACCCCCAAACAGAATCAAGCACCAAGATTCTTTACGATGCAACTTATTGACATGAAAGCGAAGTCTAATGGATCTAGAATGTAACCGCGCATGTACCTTCTTTTTCGCCTTTGAACGAAAGGGTTTCCAACTGAATGATCGTGAGAAAATGGATGTTTGTGGAAGATATGGTGGATATGGAGGAATTTTAGATGTAAGGAATGGAAGAAATGAGAATGTAGGTTTGGTACAAAACTCATTCATGGTGTAGGTGGGAACTGTCTCAATTCTGAAAATGAAGGTGTCAAGTGCCTTTCCCATGGGAATTATTTCGGTATTAAGAGGATTTAGAAAATCATTAAGTATAGAAGAAACAAAAGGGTCAAGCGCAAACTCTAGGTTCCTTTGAAAGGGTGGAAGGTGGGGAATATTAGTGAGGGAAGATAAATGAGTGTCAGCTAGAGCTCTCCGGTCTAGATCATTAGAAGCCTTGAGATATGCCAGACATTCCTCAATAGGTGGGTCAAAAGAATCACTGGGATAGAGGGTGAAAAATTCATCTTTCGTTATAGCGTCAAGGGATAAAGGGATGTTGGTAGGATGGGACTCGCGAGGGGGCAGGGAAGAGTTGCAAAAAAGTTGAAGGAAATCTTCCTCAATTTTCTCTACGTCCAAGGAGTATTTGTTGAAGTTGGAACTTCCAAAGGAAAGGAATTTGTGCATCTGGTCATTCGGAAACGTGGTTTTGAAATAATCATGAGCTAAGCTCTCGATCATGCTAACCTATCCATCAATATTTGTATAAGGCAACTGTTTGGTCATCTTAAAAATGTTAACTGCAACGGAAAGATGGGCAAAAGACAAGGACATCGAACCATCGCGGCAGTTTATAAGTGCGTTGGCAGTTGCCAAGAAATGGCGTCCTAAAATGATTGGAACAAAATCATTAGTGACTTTTGTATCTAGGATAACAAAATCCGCTGGATAGTAGAAATCCTGGACCTTAACTAGCACGTTTTCCACTACACCCTTAGGATACTTGATGGACCTATCAACTAGTTGCAACGTCATTGTTGTAGGTTGCATTTCATGTAGACCTATTTGTTTATATAAATAATAAGGGAGTAAATTAACACTTTCCGGAGGTCTAATAAAGGCGATGGTCGTAGGTGTGAGTATCCCCTAAGGTGCATTAGACGATGGGACTGACCGGGGTCCTTGTACTTAACTATTCCATTATGTTCTGTTAAAGTTGGAAACTATTCTGTTAAAAAGGCGTCCTTAGGAATCTTTGTCTTACGCCTAGTAGTGCACAACTCTTTAAGAAACTTAGCATGGTGAGGTAACTTTTTAATCACTTCAAAGAAAGGTAAGTTTATCGTTAGATTTTTAAAAACTTCCCTAATCTCGTCAAAATTTGTATCCTTGTTTAACATAGCTAATTTCTTAGGAAACGATGGTTTCTCTCTATATTTAGTGTATGAGTCAACTGGATGTCTAACCTTTGCTTTCTGTTTCTTAAGTTGTGGTTTAATTGGTACCTCTACAGGGGTATGATCTTCAGTCTCTGTTTCGGTATCTAGTATAATATCTAGTGTAGGGACTACTGGTGGGGTAACTATAGACATAGTTACTTTGTTATCCACCACTCTACCTGAACGGAGAGTGGTGATGGAATTTATCTCCCTACGTTTGCAGTTTTGTTACTAGTATTACCATTTACCTCAAAGGCTGTGTTTGGTGTTTTCGGATTAGGTATCGCTTGTCCTGGAAACACACCTTTGGGTTGCACTTTCTCTTGAGCTAACTGCTGTAAGGAAAGTTGGATGGCTTGTAAAATCTGTTGTTGAGATTGCATAAAGGTATCAAAACCGATCGGTTGTGGAGTAGTATTTGCTACTGGTTGTGTGACAGGAACTATGTCACGTTGATTATTAATGGGTGGATTTTGGTAGTTATTATTTATCGGAACGATGCCTCTATTAGCATTATAATTATTATTGTTATAATTATTATAATTACCCTAACCTTGTGCTTGACCTTTTCGTGGTTGCGCTTGGTTGTTATAATTATAATTACCCTGACCTTGTCCTTGTCGTGGTTGAGCTTGGTTATAATTGTTTGCTTGCCTAACATTTGGGTTAAACAACCTTGGAGGTTGTTGATTATTCCATGACGAAGTTGGGGTTTTGTCGCCAAGCCGCGTTAGGTTCGCTATTAATGGAACAAACTTTATCTTGTTGTGATTGTTGTTGCTCATGTTTGAAAGGACAATAGGAGTCGAGGGAAGCTCACGGACTCAAACAGAAATTACATGGATTGGAGTTGACATTCATGGCGAGGGATAGGCGTTTGTTGAGCAGAAATAGCCTCTACCTTTTCAGTTAGAGATTCGATTAAATTTTTAAGTTCGGATCGGGTTTCAACTCAAACATACCGGCGGCTTTATCGTTGTTGTAGGCGAACTAAGCGTTAAGGAGATATAAATCACTACCCCCAATTATTATTATGCTTTTGTCGATCTTCTAAAAATTTATAAGCCTTTGAGGCTCCTTTACTTAAGAAACTACCCCATTCATTATGTCAAGGACTTCTTTATGGTGGTGTAGAAGTCCTTGAAAAAGCAACGAACTAAGCGTGTCTTTCGCGAGGTTATGATGTGGACACTCTATAAGTAGATCGGTGAAATGATTCCAAGCCTCGAAAATGATTCATGAGGATTACGGTCAAAAAAAGAAATGAATCTTGGAAAGCATTTCATTGGTCTTGATGGTGGGTAAAATGTTCCATGAATACTTGAACAAGTTTAGCCCACGAAGTTCCTGAAAATTAGCTTGGGCGAGTTAACAAGACACCGCCTTTATCGGCTAAAGTGAAGGGAAATACCCTTAGTTTAATTTGTTCAGCACCAACCGTAGGATGGTGGAATGTAGTAAGAACTTGGTCAATCCTACGCATCTGCTGATAAGGTTTTTCATGGTCTAACCCATGAAAAACGGGTAACAAATTAAATATATTTGGGGGAATTCGGAAATCCCCCACTGGGTCTGATAGAACGATGCAAGATTTAGGGCTATCGTTCAAGGCTCTGTAAAAGTCAGTGAGAGGAGACTCTCTTTCTTCAGCCATTACTTCAGGTGGTGTGTGTGGTATGCTAGCTAGAGGTGTAGTGAGTGGTATACTAGAAAGACTTGTTTGTTGCCATTGTAGGTTAATTACGTTAGGCATTTTTCTTCGGCCTGACCTTAATCTCATGAAAGGCTAAGACCAATCTTAATGAAGCACAACAACACTCCAACTCTAACAGAAGATGCGAGGTGTGGAAGAAAAGAGTACCTGAAAGCCTCCTTGCTTCGCTTATGAATAGCGTCTTGTTTACGCATGCTCAGTGTATATAACAAGTTAGAAACGAAAACTTTGAAGAAATGGAAGTTCAAACAAACCTGTGGAAAATCGGGCGGTTTCAAGAGAGAGGGCACGAGTCTTGCTTCGAGAATAGGCCTAGGCCAGGTAGGGAGCAGTCGCTTTAGGCAAAAGTTAGGATTCCAGTGCAGGGCGCAGGTGGCTCCAAGTTGGCCTTGGTAGTAGGCGCAGTGGTAATTTCGAGGCAAAAGTTGGAATTCAGCGTGTGTGGGTGCGCTTCGTGTTTTGCCTTCTTTGGTGATGCGGTGATGCTTTCGGTCGAAAGATGGAATTCCAGGTGGTTGGGCGCACACGGGCACACTCCGAGTAATTTTTTCCGATAAAAAATTTAAGTGCTGAAACAGACAACCACAGTGAGAATCAAACAAGGGTGGGTGGGTTATGGGACTTTAAAAAACTATCAAATCTAAAGAAAACAATACTAAAGAGTACTAAGATGGCAGCGGCGCCATTTGATAAATGTAAAAAGATAGTCTTACTCACAAATGAATAAAGCGATGAACTCTAAACGCAAGTAAAACTATAAACTGAACTGTTACTTATCAAAATATTTGTTTTCTACTCTCGAATCTATTGACGTAGAGTTGGAATAGAAGATTCGTTCCACTCCTAGTCCTTTAGCATTCAAGTCTTCTACAATTGATGGTCTATCCAAAGTCAATGAGAGATTTACGAGGGAATTTATACTACGATATAAATTCAAATAACAAGATACGAATAACGAAATGACAAATTGCTAAGAGTTGAATCTAGATAAATAATTAGGGGAATTTGATTCCACCTTGAATCCAACTTAATAAACTAGTGTAGATTTGTTGTAAACCAATTATTACGTTCTCACGGTAAGAATTGGTCGTTCTAATCCCTAATTATACATGGCATTTCTACCAATTCATAACTAGTATGTGAGGTCGTCCACCCATTCTCATGGCGAATCAACAACCTCCTAGAGTGGAATAGATTCTTACAACGATTCTATACTACACAATCAAGTTTTCATCAAGGCTTTATCAAACCCCTCTAATGGAGGTTTAGCCTTGATTCATCAAACTATCATTTCCCATTGAATTAAAACTAGACATAATATAAAGATTTGAACTTTACTAATTTTAACTAACAATACTTCAAATCTAATTAATACTAAGAATGGAATAACAACCAGAATTGAACTTAGATCTACAAATTTAAATGGCAAAATCGAAATGATCAAGAACTACTATTTTATTTATCTAATCAATGAAGAACAATGATTCAAAGAATTAATCTAAAACAAGGAATGAAACTAATTAATTTAACTAATTGAATTCAAAAACTAGATCTACAAGCTATTTTTAATGGCTACTTTCCATTCTAAGCTATCTAACTATATCTTTTTTTCAGAGCTAAGTCTTGTTTTATGTAAAGAAGGAGACCAGATCCACAATTTCGTGCATGGGCTGAGGTCTCATGTTTTGGGCCGGAAAATCGAGCCCAAAGCCCAATTTCTTCAGTCCACAGAGCCTATTTCAGCTGGCTTTGACTTCAATAGACTTTTCATCCACTTCTGCTCTTCTGATTGGGTCAAGGCTTAGACTATTTGAAAGCTCTTTCCGAGCCGGTCGTTTTGAGGTAAGGTAGGCCCAAATTCGAGGCCTAAGTCCAAAGATATGGTCTTCGTAAGTTCTGTTGATTTGTGCACTGTTTCTACCCGTGCTGACTTTTCAACTTTTGACTGGGATTCATAAAGGCTTTGTCTCCTTGAATCTTGGCCTTTATCACAGAACTTCTTAGCAACCAACCCTTTGCTCCTTTATATCGCCAAAGTGGCGTATTTCTGCACATAATTAAGTTCCATGCCTGAAATACATAAAAGCACGTAATTAGCATTAACTCTTATTTATTACTCGCATAATTGGTCTAAAAGTAGTATTATTAAGGGGTTAAAACTACAGTTTTGGGCTCTTATCAGGTACCCACAAGGCAATGGCTAGGATGAAGCCTCTAACAAAGTCATCTTGGATAACATGAAGCATAAATTAGACGACGCAAAAGGTTTATAGATTGAGGAACTACCTAAAGTTCTATGGGCATACCGAACTACACCAAGACGGTCAACTGGTGAATCCCCATTTTCACTAACCTACGGAATTGAGGCTGTCATACCTTCAGAACTGGTAGCTCCCACTCAAAAGTCAGATGTTGTGCACACTCTGGATAATGAGGAGTTGTTGTGTAGAGATATAGATCTCCTAGATGAAAAACGAAAAGGTGTCGCACTTCGCTTAGCTACCAACCAACAAATTCTGAAGAGATTATACGACAAGAGAGTCCGGATTCAATCTTTCAAATCTGGAGATCTAGTTTTGTGCGAGATCCCAGAGCCCAACGGCAAGCTTGGACCCAATTGAGAAGGACCTTACATCGTCGACAAGGTTTGTCGAATTGGTTTTTATTATCTCCACACTATTGAAAGGGACGTTCTTGTCAAACCATGGAACGCGTAATACCTTCGCAAGTACTATCAGTAAATTGTTATTCTATGCTTTTCTATGCATTGTTCACTCCTCTCCAATTCATCAATAAAGTGCTCCATATTGCCATCGAATTTATTTCTTGCATTAATTCTTTATTTATGATCCACAATGGACTAAGCCTTTAGGGAATTATCTTCTCACTATCTATTCAAGAATATTGTATACTAATTTGCTTTAGAACCAGTGATACTGAGTATGGAAAAGTTGAACTGTATGCCAGATCCTTTCCCATTCCCACTCAACTAGAACTGTACGAATATCCTCAACTAGAACTGTTCAGTAAATTGTATGTCAGTTTGACTTAGAGCAAGAGATAGTATTCTTGAGAGCCTGAACTGTATGCCAGTTCCTGGCGCTCTCGAAACATCAACATAGGAGTTGCTGGGAAAACCTGGGTTGGATCCAGATCCTAGCACGCAAATCATGGGCCTGGAACAATATCGGCATGATGGCGCTGAGGAAGACTCCCCCACTGCTATTCTGGCGATAACCTATTTATTTTTTAAAATAAATAGGACCTATCGTTATTCAACACAGTGTCGTGCTCATGGCACCAAGTTACTTTCACAAAGACATGTGACTCTATTGCGATCGAACTCCTAATTACAGTTAACTTGAATGGCTCCCATGATATCCTGATCAGATTCCGGTCATGCCTTATTTTAATCTATTTAGCCTACTAGGGTCACCTATAGTTGTTCCAAATGAACTTTGAGGGCATCAGGGGTAGAGTATGCATAGTAACACATATCATATAACATAAAGTGCTTCTAATGTATACATAAACTAGAAGAGCTACAGAGCTCAGTAAGTAAATAGTACGCATGCATAAAATAGAAGAGATGCAGAGCTTAGTAAGTAAATTATATATGAGCTACATAGCTCAATATTATAGATCCATAGAATAATTGTTTAAAAATAATTGTTTATGTGAATCATCAATTGAAAAGCTTATGAAGTAGGGGTAGAATCAAACTTCTGAAACTGGTAGAAAAGGAAGTTGAACGGGAGGCATATCATCATCGGTATCTTCTTTAGAGGATGAGGAGGCATCAGGCATAAGTTCTTCCTGGATAGCTGAGATACTGATATCTAGATCAGGAAACAAGATGAAAGAGTTGGTCACTCGCCCTTGAGCATCCAACTGAGAGACATAGCCAATAGTCTCAATAGCCTCCTCAAACTTAACTTGTCTGGAAGCATCGAACGACTCTCGAGAAACATTAAGTACTCGCAGAGAAAAATGGATGACATTTTTAGCTGACCACTTCTTCACCTCCTTCACCACTTGAGAATATAACTCAGAGGTCTCCGCCAAGAGGTCTGATAAGAGCCCAAAATTGTAGTTTTAACCTCTTAACAATATAGTTGTTAGACCAATTATGTGATTATAATAATATAGGTTTATCACTAATTACGTATTTTTGAGTATTTCAGGCTTCGGAGTTGAATAAATATAAATTTATTACTAATTAGGCGCTAAAAGGAGCTAAAGTGATTGCTATGAAAGTTCTATGAAGAAATCCCAAGTTTCATGGAGAAAAAGCCCTTAAAAAGCCCAAGTCAAGCTGTTAAGTGAAAGTCAAAGCGGATTAGAAAGTTGAAGAAAAGTCAACAGAACTTCGAAAGGCCATATCTTTGGGCTCAGACCTCAGATTTGGGCCCATTTTATATCAAAATGACCGGCTCAGAAAGCTCTTTCCAATGGTTTAAACCTTGACTCGATCAGAGTAGTATAAATTGATGAAACCTCGTGCTACAGTAACACGACCAGAATTAGAAGTCTTAGATTCAACAAATTGGATTTTGGGCTCGATTTTTGGCCCAAAACATGGTTCCTCAGCCCATGCACGAATTTGGGGATCTAGCTCTTCTATATCAAGAGACAAAAGCTTAGCTCTTAAGCTATCTAGATCTAAACCTAGTTCTAGTTCATAAAATTTAGTTTTTGTAATATAGAATTAGTTTTAATTCATTAAATTAGTTTATATAGATTAATCTAGTTAGTTGTCAAATTTATTAGTTGTTAGAACAAGGTTTGAATCTTAGAATAAAATACTTAGTTTATATTTCAATCTTTAATTTCGAATTCAATCTTGCATTCATAGATTTAGTTGTTTTAAATTGAAAATTAGTATTCATAATCTTAGTTCTAAATTAGTTTAAATTTCAATTGTAATCCATTTTTTAATCTTAGATTATTGTTAAGTTAGATTAAGAAAGTTTAATTAGTTATTCAATAATGACTTCTGTTTACTGTTCTTAGTTTAGAAATTATAGTATGATGATTCATGGCTAAAACCTCCATTAGAGGGGTTTGAGGAAACCTTGATGAAAACTTAATTTTTGTTAGCTTAGAAATCGTCGTGATAATCTATTCAATTCTAGAAAATAATTAGTTCACCATGAGAATGGGTTTGATTGCTTCACATGCTAGTAATTAATTGGTACAGATTGTCATGAATAATTAGGGATTAGATTTACCAGTTTGTTATGCGAAAGCATTAAAATATTTGCATTGCGACATTTCTTTGTTAGTTGATTAAGTCGAGTTAAGGTGGAATCAATCCCCCCTAAGTCCTTATTATATTATCAATTTAGTATTCCGTAGTTAAATTATCATATCTTGTTAGTATAATTCACATCGTAGTATAATTTCCACATTACTCTCATTGACTATGGATAGACTGATAATCTTAGGAAACGTTAATTCTAAAGAACTAGGAGTGGAACGAATCTTCTACTCCAACTCTATTGCGATAGCATTCGAGAATAGAAAACTTTGATAATATCACACCTAAAGTCCAGTTTTAGTTTTACTTGCGTTGAGTTTTTGTAACTTATGCATAGGTAAAACTAACATTTTACTTATATCAAGGTCATCAGCCTTCTTATCAGAGCGAAGACGTTTCTCTTTTAGAGCCCTCTCATAGCCTGACATAACCTCATTTGCATGGGCAATGGCTTGCCCTACGGTCCTCATCTCGGTGTTTCTACGGTTAAGTTCTCCTTGGATTTGGTCATGTTTTGCTTTCAAGGTAGTGAAGTGGGCACGCAGTTCCAAGAACTTCACTTTCCAAGTGGCAGCATCAGTGGCTCCTTTTTGTTCTTTCTCCATAGATCTCCGAAGGTTGGAGATAGTGTCTCTCATATTCTTGAAGCCAGTATTAGATTTATTCTCTTTCGCCAAGAGCTGGTCAACTTGGATCTGCAGTTCCGCAGTTCTCTTCTCAGCAGCCTCTTTCACCCAGATCAACTCACCGATAGCCATGGCATTAGTGGATGAATCGGCGGAGGCCACAAAGATGGGTTTTTTCATAGCCAGAAAGTTATTCACTAACTAGAGAAGAATATAGGATGTGTAAGAAACACAATGAGAGAAACCAAACACTGAATAGAAAAAAAGTCTTACCTTGGCAAGGTGAACAGCAAATCGGCAAAAGGACAGGTCCAAGGTCCCAGCTATGTTGGTTTCAGCCTTGTCAACAGAAAGTCGCGCAGGTTCCAGAACTCCAAGTGTGATATCAACATCTTTAACAGAGTGCTTGTTGGTAACATGTAGTTCATTAGTTCATCCCCAACGCCTCATCTCCACAATCATCTCCCTCTCAAGGGAATCTGAAGATTTTGGCAAAAAGGGAATGTCGTCACTCACCCCTTTCCTATCACTGGATCTAGGAGGAGGGAAAGCGACAGTTACAGCAATGGTTTCAGCAATACCCTTCCCTTGCAATTATCAGGGAGGGGAGGGTCAACAGTCAGAATGACATTATCACCAGTTTATTCAGAACCTGTAGAAGGAACTAGAACTGGTGGGGGTATAGCTACATTCTTACAAGGCTTAACAGGTGGGGGAATACTAACAGGAACCTTAAAAAGTGTGTCTTCACTAATAGAGAGAAGGCAAAACTTCGTTTTCTTACCAGAGGGAGCAACATCAGAAGTGGTATCATACCTCTTCAATTTAAAACGGTCAGACACACGCACTCCCTTTTTAAAATTGCAGTTCATGAGGCAATTCAGAGCCCCTCCTACCAATGATCACACAATCATCACTAACAGCAGGCTCCTGAACTGAACCCTACATCGCAACATCACTGGAGACGGCCTTTGAACTCTTCTCCTTGCGGTTTCCTCTTCTTCTAGTAATCAAAGAGGATTCATCCTGAACTGGAAGAGGAAGAAGTCCGGCATCCTGATCAACAGGAGGAGAAAGTGTTGGGCGCCCAGAATTCACAGTATTTATCCCAAAGGGGGAAAAGCCAGGAACAAATTGCAGCAATTCTTCAGTAAACATGTTGAAATATTCAAAAAGATGGGTGGGATCAGGAACTATCACCCAAGGCATCCTCTATTCCTTAGGGATCTTCTTGATAATGTCCACCGTAGCAGCATCAGTTGCAGTTAGTTGATTCCAGGGGGAAGAGTCCTCTAAGGAATAATAGCAAAAGATATTCAGGCGAAAGACTCTTATATCAAGTTATAAAATACCTGAGTAGGAAGACTTACTGGTTGGAACATGGGTGTGTTTTCTGGGAACATGAATTCCCATTGGCTCACCATTAGCATCGGAGGGGCGAACGTCCCACGCATCACCCAACATATGAAGGTGGTGATCCACCCAGCCTTCGTCACTTTGCTTCCTCTCAAAAAAGACTATCGGAGAGTTTTTGTCTCTAGTCATGAGGTAATAGTACGACTGGTCTCGAATACACCGAACCTCATAAAAGTAACCAAACACCCAACGGTTTAGAGCAAACCCATGTCTCTTGGGAAGAAGGGCAGAGTACATAACAGTTCTATAAAACAGGAGTGCTAGCTACCTGACCAAGAGCAAGATTGAAGTAAATCAGACACTCTCTTAGCAATGGGTGGAGGGGAAAAGTGAGTCCGCCCTAAGCTGACCAATGGTGATGAGTGCCACTTCCTTGTAGGTTAACTCATCAGATAACCTCCCCACTCCAGGCTGATATCTTTAGGAATATGAAATTTCTCATGGATCAATTCGGGGAGGAAAGATCTCGAAGTTTACAAGTGACGGTTAGGATTCATAATCGAGAAAGAGGAAAAGTTTCAAGCTTTGGTTAAACCCTAATGGGAGATCAAAAGGTTCAGTATGCAGAAAAAGGTAGCAGAAGAGATAATGAAAGTTCTCTCACCAGATCCTTTATATACAGATAAGATGAACGGTTAGGATGAGCCCAAGCGGTGCGTCTTTTCGGGATAGAACTGCCATCATTACCTTTTTCAGCAAACGGTGTGTCTATTCGAGCTGTCTTTTCATAACCTTAATTAGTTGGGCACATCAGCAGTTCCAACAAACAGTTTTGGAAAAGGATTCTCGCACCAAAAGCAGCGTTGCTTCAAGCGCCCCCGTGCTAGCTGGCACGAGCAGGGGCATCTATAGGGGGATTTCCCGTCACTGAATAGATGACACGTGTATGGGAAATAACCTAAGACTATATATGTCTAGAATGAGAAAAGGACCATCGGATCAGTTCTATGGATAAGTGATCTCATGCTCAGCACAAGTATTTAGTGGACATGTGTCAAGCACATGACTGACCGCCTTCAAGCATAACAGTTACCCCAGTCGTTAGGAACTGATATAGACAGTTCCTGAACATAAGGAAACTGAAGATGGCAATCTTTGATGATAAAGAAGGAATCATGATAACATATCTTAGGAGTTACCTTTTAGATATAATCTTCCCATACACGATAGGACATTATGATCAACAAGGAAACCTACCTCTCATAAGTTATGGTCTAGATTCAGACTTCCATAAGAAGAGGAATCCTAATAGGAAGGCAGAGTCCAAAGATGGAAGGAAACTCACAAGCGGTGAAGACAGCCCTAACCCTAGGACTCTCGTAGCCCTTCCTATATAAACCAGAGGGATTCGCTCTTAGGAACTACGCAAAATAGGGTTTGATTCTCCAATAGAACAAAGGAGATATGTAGGCAGCCGTCAGACGGTTCAACCCTAAACTCACCATCATCTCATCCCTTCTCTATTCAACAAAGGATTCCATATCACAAGGCACAGAGGAAGATCAGGGAATTCTTGGAATTTCCCCTACAATTTTATTTGTTACTTCTGCTTGCCCATTACCCTGAGCATAATACGGCGCAGACGTGAAATGATTCACCTTGTATGATACCAAGAAAGCTTGTACATTTCCTCCCTCAAATTGTGGCCCATTATCCGATATAATGGCATATGGCAACCCATATCGACATATTACTCTTTCAAAAAGAAAATTTATCACATCTTGCTCCTTTATGTGCTGTAAGGCTATGGCCTCTACCCATTTGGTGAAATAGTCTGTGACCGCAAGCATGAATCGCCTTTTCCCTCTTCTAGGTGCTAGAGGTCCGACAATGTCCATTCCCTATAGTGCAAAAGGCCATGGGTTCGATACACAGTACAACTTTTCAGCTGGAACGTGTATAGACTTTCCATGTATTTGGCATTGCATACATTTTTTTAGCATAACGAAGAGAATCCTTTCGCATTTGAGGCCAAAAATATCTTTGCCTCATGATTTTATTCGCCAATGATCTTCCAGCTGAATGGTTCCCACACTCTCTTTCGTGTAATTCTGTAATGATTAAATGTGCCTCTTCAGGTGATATGCATTTGAGGTGTGGACCACCAGAATTCTTTCGATATAGCTCATTATCATTCAATACATATCTTTGTGCTCCATATTTGATTCTTCTAGCCTCATTTTTGTCTTCAGGCACTTTTCCCTCAGATAAGTATGATAGATATGCTTCCATCCATGACGCCCCCAGTGTATCGATTTCCATAACCTCTGGTTTGTCAACATTGATGCTTGCCCTTTCCTGGACACCGATGTACAAAATGCGATCCTCGGCATTTTCTAGCATCGCTACCACATAAGCTAGGGCGTCTAAATTCTTGTTTTTATTTCTATTAAGGTGTTGAAGCCTTATTTTTCTGAAGTCCTTCAACTTAGTTTTTATAAAACTCAAGTAATCTACCATGTTATCACATCTTGCCGAATATCCTCCATTAATCTGACTGACCACAAGCATCGAGTCACTGAAAATTGATAATTCTTTCACCTTTAGCGATTTGGCCATCTCCAGTCCGACGATTAAAGCTTCTTACTCATCCTCGTTGTTTGTTGCATGGAAGCCTAACGTTACTACTGTTTCGAGCCTTTGATTTTCGGGTGTAACCAATACAACCCTGATACCACATCCCTTACTCCTAGATGATCCATCTACAAATAACTTCCAACCATTTGTTCCAGCCCATGGATCATTTGAATCGATAATATCCTTAGGCTCTTGCAGCGTTGAGAACTCCTCTTCTATGCCCCAACTAGCATCCTCACATGGAAAATCAGCCAAGAAATCAGCCAGTACCTGACTTTTCTCTGATACTCGGTTTCGGTATTCGACATCAAATTCGTTTATTAGTACTAACCATTTCGACATTCTTCCGGATTTGGCAGTTTTTGCCAGAGTCTACTTTAATGGGAGATTCATCATCACAATCACAAAGTGTGATTGGAAATATGGCTTCAGCCTCTGAGATGAGAATAAAAGTGCCAAAGCGTATTTCTCCAGTGTCGAATACCATGTTTCTGCCTCGAGCATTGTTTTACTTTGAAAATACACGGGTCTTTCAACACCATTTTCAACTTTTACCAACACTAAACTTATAGCAAATTCTGATACAGCCAAATAGAGAAGCAAACTTTCTCCCTCATCTGGCTTAGTAAGCGTCGGCATTTCTTGTAGATATTTCTTTAATTCAGAAAATGTTTCTTCACATTCTTCATTCCAACAAAATTTTATATTCTTTTTAAGCAACTTAAAAAGTGGCTTACATCTATCTGAAGTTCTGGAGATGAATCTGTTGAGCGCAGCAATTCTTCCAGTCAGTCTTTGTATCTGCTTTCTAGTCGTTGGTGATGGCATTTGCTAAAGCGCTCATATCTGATCAGGATTTGCATCGATGCCTTGCTTTGTAATAATATATCCCAAAAATTTGCCAGAGCTGACCCAGAAAGTACATTTGTCTGGGTTAAGCTTCATATTAAACTCTCGAAATATTTGGAATACAGTGTCAAGGTCCTTCACATGATCTTCATCTTTCATAGACTTTATGACCATATCGTCGATATAGACCTCGACAATTTGCTTGATGAGCTTCTTAAACATCTTTTCCACTAACCTTTGATAAGTGGCTCTAGCATTTTTCAATCCAAATGGCATTCTGATGAAATAGTATATACCTCCATTAACGACGAATGCCGATTTTAATTGGTTTATAATAGCCATTAGAATCTGAAAATATCCTGAATACCCATCGCAAAAACTGATTAATTTGAAACCAGCTGTTCGATCAACTAACTCATCTATCCTTGGAATCGGATAATGATCTTTAGGACACTTCTTATTTACATCGATAAAATTGACACAAATTCGGACTCTACCATCTTTCTTGGGCACCACTACTATGTTTGTCACTTCTCTGATTATGCCATTATTTAACATCTTCTGTATCTCGACTTGCACCGCTTCCTCATACATCGGTCTAACCTTTCGATGCTTTTGATATACTGAACTTGCATTTTCTTCCATATTAAGCTTGTGTGAACAAATAGCTAGATTGATATCGGTTAGATCCGACATTGACCAAGCAAAAACATCTTGATTCTCTTTTAAAAAGACCATCAACTCATTTCTTATTATAGCCTGCATTTATGTACCAATTAACGTATGACATTCACTTTCTCCTGTACCAATATCAATTTTCTCCACCGCCTCTATTGTTTTTCTTTCCCAAGGGATTTCTTCAATTTGTTTTAGCTCTTGTGTGAACTTTACCTACTCATGTATATGCATATCGGTGTCAACAGGTAAAGCTTGTTATAACTGCTATTTAGAGCTTTCCAAGTCGCCCCCAGTGTCTTGGCTTTTTCCTTTCATCATTGCCTTCACCGTGACGAAATTACACTTTTCTGACTCGACTGATCCCCCCTAATTTCATGCAAGCCATACACTGTGGGAAATCTGAGTACCTGATAAAATGTACTTGGAACAGCACGCATATCGTGTATCCACTTTCTGCCCAGTATTGCATTGTGGTCAAAGTGATGCTTTATGACCACAAACTTTGTTATTACTGTCTAGGGTCCTGCTCGAACTAGCAATTTTATTTTCCCCACTGGCTTGGTAGAGCTTCCATTAAAATCGAACAAACTGAATTGTGGTGGCTTTAGATGAGTCTCATCAAGACCCATGCCTATGAATGCTTTCCAAAATAAAATATTGATAGAACTACCACAATCCACAAGTATCTTTTGCACATCATATCCATAAACACACAAAGTGATTAATAATGCATTATCATGTGGTAACATCACCTTGGACAGGTCATCTGGCATGAACATAATTGCTCCTGGGATGCTAGCCAATACCAGACTTTGACTTACTGGAACAAGCTCGACATTGACCTAGAGCACCTCTTTTACTGTTGAAATCTTTCTTATTTTATCACGAAGGATTTTTTTTCTATGGAATCTCCCACTTGTATATCATATTTATAACTCCAAGTGGCTTCTCGTGGATGGTTGCCGTTTTTGCAGGTCTGACGTCAGCCCTGAATTCTCGCAATTTCCCATCCTTCATCAGCCTATCAATCTCCTTCAATAGCTGTAAGCACCTATTAGTCTCATGGTTTTCAATCTTGTGGCATTGACAGTAAGGCCTGCCCTTCACCTCCCTGAGAGTGTATTTTGGTCAGGTCACGAAATCTTCTTTCGCTATCCTCCTTAGTATATCTTCTGCTGTAATATTGATGGCGATGAAGTTACTGGGCTCTAACTCTTCTTTCAATGTTCTCTCATATTTCCTTCTTTGTTGTGGCTGATTATCTCGGTTTGTATAATGCTCCTGAGGTCTTTCCTTATCTGACCTCGAGGAGTCTCGATTCTCATGTTGATCACCACTATCTTTATCTCTCTTCCTTATGTCGGAGACTTGCAATACTGCTTGCACAGTGGCTGCTTTCAACCCCTCTTCTACTCTGATATCTCTGTCAGCCTTATCATACAATTCTTGCAAATTTTTAACTTCCTTCCTCAAAAGGTATTTATGCATAAAAGATCCAGGTATCACACCTGTTTGGAAAGCCATGACTGATGTTATCTCAGACTCGTCTAGCCTTTCCACTGATTGAGTTTCGGCCTTGAACCTGGCCAAGAAATCCTTCAATGATTCCTTCTTTCCTTGTTTCAACTGAAATAAGACTGACACCTGTTTTGGCTTCACCCTCTGGTGACCGTAGTTGGTGAGGAATCTTTCTTCAATTTCACGAAAACACGAAATGGTTCCCTCAAGAATTGTACAGAACCATTTCAGTTCTTTGCCTTTAAGGCTCGAAGAAAACGATCGACATAGTACATAATCCCAATACTCGGTACCTTGATATATCGAGAACTGGTGTCGATAGCTAAAACGATGGTCCATGGGATCAGTAGTCCCGTCGTACTGATTGAACTTTAGATTCTTGAACTTTGGAGGTAATGGCACCCTCTCTATATCCTTTTTCAATGGGTTTCAACTCACATCATCTGCTAACTTACGTATCGAGGCTGATACCTTTTCCAGCAACTGGTCCCCAAATTGCCTCTGCATCATCTCCTTTGTGATTGGTGCTTTTACCTCTTTCTCTTGTACTGTCTTTGGCGTTGGTTTCGCTACCGATTGCACCTCTTCATGGTGGCTTTTCCTCATTTTCTCAACATGACTCTTCCTCATCACTGGAGTGCCTGAACTCGACGCCTCTCCATCTTTCTCATATATTGCGTCTTCTGCATGCTTCTCATTCTCTTCTCTCACAGCTTTACTTTCAGTCATTAAAATTTTATTTTGTTTTTCCAAATCCTCCAACCTTCTCAACAAAGCTTTCAAAGACACATCTTCTTCATGTATCTCCTCTACTTCTTCCATCACTCTACTTGCTGATCGTCTTGTTCTCTCTCTATTTTGCTCTGGGTTTACAGTTTTTTGATAATGAATCCAATTGATTTTATCTTCTTCCATCTAGTCTTTATATAGTGTTTCAGCTGTAGTCTCTTGCCCAATCATTTTCTGCCACGTGTCCCTTCTCTTCTTCCTCCTCCTTTTCCCGCTTTCATCCTACAACATATGAACTCAAGTGCGAGATATCAACATTTATGTGATATTTCAAATTTAATTACGATATATTGGCTAGAATATCGGGTTGACGATATTTCCCCATAACAAATTCCATATTAACTGTAGTTTATTTTTAGACTTGGAATTTGGTGGATGGACTGACAAAATAGTCAATAGAAGAATCATTTATCTTCTAATAAACTTGTTATTCTTCATGAGCATCCCAGAAAAAATAGAATTTGATTAGATCTTTATGGTTTCTTTTAAACGGTGAAACTTAACGCTGTATGGTATTTTCACCAAATAATGAACATAATAAGTAGTACATATCGAATGCCTACATGTTACAAAAAAATTGAGGATTAGAGCTTTCAAAACACAACATCATTAGCAAGAACAACATACAACATAAGATTGTGATATGTTATGCAATAAACAAAACCATCACTCCAGTGGATATTTGTATACATATATTGACTACTACGGTTATTACAAATATATATATGCTCAAGGCAGCCATATTCGTTTAACACAGATTCCCCGTTAGTTCCCAGAGAAGGTATGAAAAAACCCATTGAGATGCGCGTATCACTGTTGTCCCACTAAGATTAGACAATTGTTATTGCACACAGGACATTGGTGTTGTAAGATCTACAGGAAGTTTTGCTGTTATTGTTCTACTTGTGGTGACTGAAATGAGGGTAGAGTGCCGTTATGTGCTCAGGCATGAAGTCATGCCGTGTCAGAATACCAACAACAGGTAGCCTCTGCAAAAATGGAGAAAAAGTTAGCTTTCCCAATCATCAAAACACTGGTGTCCATTCAAATACTTCAGAACATTCAGTGGTATACTTCAAATCCTCCACGAATTGTTGGGCAAAAAAACCATTAAACACATTGTTGAAATGGGAAACAGTACACGGGACTGGTGAGGTTTAAATATAACAGCTGACACATTTAAAAACTGTCAGTTGAGAGAGAGAGAGCATACCCCTGGAGTCTTTGGTATCACACACAAGTGCCTTAGTCCAAGCTCCCGGAAGAGCACAGCAGCTTTTGCCAGTGACATTGTCTCCACAACAGTGTACGGTGATGCATTAGTGAAGGGATGGAGGTCCACATACATTTCCATCTCTTCTTCCTCAATTTCTACATCGTCCAACTTCAACCCTTTGCCTGATCCTGGCTTGGCAAAATCAAATGCGCCAAACGTCTGCAGGATCGCTTCCCCAATTACTACTTTCTCCTTTGAGAATCTCTTCCCCTTGAGCAACACAAGTAAATGTGATCTCAGGACAACCCCAAACAATTCGGGTGCAACTGAGAAAGGTGGTTCATCGACTACTGGGAAACCATTATGTCTTGTCATCTTCAAAGCATGTAATATGTTCGCCACCTTCTCAACACCAGAAAAACTGACCAATGGACCTGACACAACATCCCTTGCAACCAAGTTTCGCATATAAGGCTCTGCATGGGCCTCCATGTAAGGCAATCCCTTCATCTTCACTATTTGATCATATACACCTTTATTGAAGCTGTCTGCTACAGTTTTTGAAACAAGAAGAACCAGCATCACCAGGGGAAGCATTAAGAGATCATTGGTGAGCTCAAGTAGAATGACACACATAGAGACAGTCATTCTCATGGTGCCACCAAGGAAGGAGGCTGCTCCAAGAAGTGCAAAAAGACCTACGTCAAGGTCAGTAATTGGCCCAAGGATGGTCCCAACAAATCGCCCATAGGACGCTCCAGCCAGAATCACTGGGATGAAGAGCCCAGAAGGGATGGCAATGCCGTAAGTAATAATGCCAAGGCAATAAATAGCAGCGAAAAATATTAATAAGGTGGATATGTAGAACTCATCCTCTGTGCCAGAGCTGAAGAGGTTGCGGATTGCATCATCATTAGTGTTGAGAAAGAGGGAAGCCAGGTCATTGTAGTGTCCTGGCTGGCATTGGAAGTTCTTGAAATTCCCAGACCGACCTATGGTGGGGCATGGCTCTTTCAAATTTGCTGGGCAGGGGGTGCACTTGCCTAACCATGGGAGACCGTAAGAGCAACATGAAGTCAGAAGGGAGATGATAATAACAAGGAGAACTTTAAATGCCGCCCCTTTCCTGCAGTTTTTAAACATCATTAAGCTTAGAAGCACCATTAACAACAAATCGTGGTGATTAAGTTAGAAGACAATGCTCTCAGAGGGTTTCCAACATAAACTGCTGATTTCTCATGTTATGATATTTCAATTTGCTAATCCAAGGTGTGCTTCTGTTGCAGAATCACTCAGAATAGTAGCCAGCAGGCTGGCAAAAGTATATTAAGAAAGCATGTTACAAGTCTCTGATTATGCAGTTTATTTGCACTCGTGCTATCATATTTGTATACTTGACCTACTAGAACTTAATTATCAATATCAACACAAATGACCACCACCATCACCGAAATACTTTTATGAATATGTATAAGGGAGGACTTACTCATTTATTATGCTATAAGTGCGAAGAACCTTGTCCACGAGATAGTTGTAGAGACTTCCGAAAACACCCCCAATGATTCCAAGGACTAAAACTGCTAGTAGATCTGGAGTGCTATAAGTGGTCATGGCTGAACTTACGTCAAACATAATAAGCCCTCCTTGTCCAAACAATCCACACTTCCCACTCCTACAATATTCTATCAAACCTCGCAATACCACAGCGACAACAGCTGTTGTGAAAAATGTTCTCCATAGTAGAGCACTTCGCCACCTGACGATCGAAGAAAGGCAAACAAGGACTCTCATTATTTAGATCAAGATCAGATGATTTTATCATCAGGTGTATTTTAGAACAACACAGATTAATATTATTAGAAAGATTTGTTCCGAGATTTTCACCAATTGCAAATTTTTAATGTGATGTACTTACCTTAAAATAATTTCATATATAATTATGTAAACTTCTTTAGTATAAACTTAGACCGTTTCAAAAATCAACCGAATCAGTTAGGAAAAATTCACCCTAAAGAACACATGCAACACGCAAGACTGAAGCGCTCTACAGACTGTTATAACTGGACTATAGCAGAATGTATGGTGGAATCCTTGTAATGACCAGGAGTGCCCATTTGAGATTTTGACAAGATCATAATTGGAACCAGAATAAAAATAATGGGTTATAGGTCTATGATTTTTGGGAACTACTAATATAAGAATTGAAACCGAAACAGAAACAGAAATGACAGTTCGAGTAAAAATATATTCAAAATCAAATATTTGAACAAACTTTACCCTCTCAAATTACTGATAAACCTTTTGTTTATCTTTTGTCCAATCACCACGATTGAGGTTTCTTCCGTTCTCTAAATTTATATCATCTTTTTTTTCATATAGAGTTCCAACTTTATTTAAGTAAAAAAGAAAGGGGCAACTTATAAAACAAGTCCAACTTAAGAAACACTCTGCGTTTCCACTAGTGTGTGTGCACATGCGTGCACGAACGCGTGTGTATATGTATAACTGTCAAGTTTTCTACAATTTCCACCAAATGTAGATTCACAGAATTTTCAAACTTCCCCTTCAGTTATGTTATACACATCACATCAGCCAGCTGAAAATTTAACGTCCTTATCTGTTTATGCAAGAGCGTGTGTTTGTGTACGTGGAAAGAGAGAGAGAGAGATACCATGATGCTACTTCTTCAAGTGCAAAGAGAACCCCACCAACTGGAGCACGGAAAGCAGCTGCTACACCAGCGGCTGCACCACAAGTGATCAAGTCCCGCCGATCACGGTCATTTTTAAAGTATCTGAGCCATTTCCATGTCAAATGGTACTTGCGTGATCCACCCTGACCAAGTAAATTGGCTATACAAGCTCCTGTATGTACCATAGGCCCCTCCTTTCCCACAACAAACCCGCCAGCAACTCCAAAAATGGAGCCAAAAATCTGCAAGATTTGAAGCTTTATAATTAACTACAAAACAGCGACTTAACTAGGAAACTTGAAACTCATGGACATTCAGAATCTAAAGAACAACTTGCTCCACTCCCAGGATCAATTGAATACGTTAGGAAAAACTGAGAAGACATAGCATGTACGGTGTGCAGATTTGCTATTTATTTAGGCCATGAACATTTCTTCGTCAAAAAGACAGTGAATTTTGGTTGTGTTTGCAATTTGGTCAATCGTTGTCATTCCATTAAGTTTTCTCATCAGAATAATGATGTGGAAAACCAAAATTCATATAACTTTTCCATACTCGACGGATTAACAGTTACATAGTGAATACAATTCTTAAAATTTAAGGCAAGTAATTTGGAAAAACTACATATTGAAGCCACAAACACACCTTTACAAAGAGAGTGCTCGGAGCCAATATAGCATTAGCATCCACACCATTAAGATAAGCTTTCACCTCGGGTATACCAGATCCTGCTGCAGCTGGGGCAACATAAGCACAAAGACAAGCAGCAGCAACAGCTAGAAGCAAATTGCAACCTACATATGCTACAAAAGCCTGATTGTACCTGCACTGGAACCATAATCACATCAGAGTTACTTGTGGCAATAGAAAACAAGCTTTAGTAATTGAGATGTTCGATACACTTTAGAAACACAAAATCAACCAAAAGTTCTTCCCCATGCCAATATAAACATTTTTTTTTATCGAAAAATTCCCTATATATTTATAATAGAATAAAGGTTACTAGATTACAACCGGTAAGGGTAAGTAGCAAGAAAATACACAACGAAACTCAAGTTCCCCAAGGCCCCAAGTTAAAATCATTCATCTGACAAGCTCATCCCAATTGCACATAAGTTAAAACTAGGATTACTACAATCACTTTTACCCAAAGTTTACACCCCTAAACAATGGACTAGCACATGCCCAATCGAAAAGACAATCTTAGGCTTCCTTTACCAGCTTATGCCCCTCTCTTTTTCCTTGTGTTCGAAAACCCTCAAGTTTCTTTCCTTCCATAGTGTCCATACCAAGGCATTTGTATTATCAAAGTTCAAGCCTCTCTTATTCAAATTGTCAACAGTTTGGATCCTACCCAAATAGACCCCCCTCCCCCAACCAAAATAATTAGCAAAATGGAATAGCGTTTTTCCAAATTTGCTAATAAGAAAAGTCAGTGATCCTACCATTATCCTGTAATACCCTCGAAGTGTACTCCTTAGCCAAGACTTGATAAAATAATTTCACCTTAAAGCATCTTTATCATCCCATATCCATCTCGCCAAAGTTAATACCCACTTGATATAATGCATATAAGAGGTCCTCGTATCTTCTAATCTCCCAATCATTGATCCCCTCCTAAGATGCGCATTCCAATTGTAGTCCAAAATGAGTGCTCTTTTGTTAGGAACAAGCACGTAAATTCCACCAAATTGTTCTTGAATTGAGGTCTCCCCCACCCATATGTCATTTGCCAGTACCAGGAAAAACACACGCGCCCGCACACATGCTAAGCTACGAGATCATACATGCCCTAATTACAATGAAAGTTACAGTGAAAAGTAAGGATTTGCAACAAAAACCAATGGTGTCCCAATGACGCACAAAATCTTGGGACTGCAACTCCTTCAAATCAGTCACTCCCCTACACTAATTAAGTATGGTTTCCTGAATTTCCAAAAAGTCTTATGATTGACCTTTGTCTTATGCTCAAATATCCTCCAGTTGGCTCATTCCAAAAGACCCATGCAATTGTTCTAGCAAGATGCTCCGCTATCCACCTTTACTTTGAGCATTCAAAATTAAAGTTGTTTCAACTGAAAACATGCAATCAATCTGCATGCCAAATGAATCTCATACTAAAACCGTTACTCCAATTGAAGAAACTCAATAAACAGACTACAGTTCATTGCCAACCAAGGGATATGACATACCTAGACTATTCCATCAACTCTTCCTAATAGAAAAATGGCAACTTATTTATTTTATGTTTATAACTGCTAAAAAGTATTTATATAATAACAAAAGGTAAAAAACTCATCGCAGGCCTGGATAGATTCACCTTAGAAAGGAGCTAAAGGATAGATCTAGTAACCTAACCCATACAAGCAGTAGAAGATGATAATTAGACAACTAAAACATCCCAAATACATATAAAATCGTGAAGTCTCATATCCCTAAGAGCCGCAACACCGCAGACAAGGTCTTTATTAATTTTTAACCACATAACATACACTTTCTTACTCATTTCTTCCAAAAATGCATCTGATTCCACACCTTCCATAGCACTCGCACGATTGGCCTTTGAAAGTTGATCTGCTATCCATTTTACCCGAAAGTGGATGTTTTATGATTTCTCCGCCAACGCCCTCCGTTATGTTTTCCTAAAGAGCCAAAGGCTTGTTAGAAGAAGAGAAGGAAATATTCTAATTCTCCTAGTCAGCAGGCAGAAATTAATAATATCACCCACATGGCCACATCTAGCCCCAAACAATTATTATCCAAACAATCCTTTCGTAATGAGATAATCTACGGTCTGAATCCATCTAAGTGAAGCCATCCACAAAAAGAATGCAACACTAAAAGAAACATATCGGATTGATACCTTCTTCCACAAAAATTAGATATTATCTCATTATCTTGTAGCATCTCTCAAGTTCCTTTAACAAGCCATAGAGAGATTCGACCAGAATTTCTTTGCTCTTATTTCATATCCATTCCCCTCCTCCGCAAAAAAATTCTTTGTTTTGATATTCAGGGCGAAAAGATCAGCAAACATATTTACTTCCCAATCATTAAGCCTTCTCCTACCAACCCATTAACACCAATTACAACATAATCCAAAACTATTAACTATAGCCTTATTATTGAAAGCTATGTCACACATGGCCACAATAGTTGACATAGTCCAAACTCCCATCACGAAGCTGAGAACAATGCCTTTAATGTATTTCTCCCACAAATAACAACCCCCCTCCATAAAATAATACCATAAATAAATGGGAAAACTTGACCCCTTTCCCATCATACTTTCACCTAGGGATGCAAGTTGATATCCAAATATTCGAATCCGATTCGAATTCGTATTTGAAAAATCGGATATTATCCGAAAATTTCAGATATCGGATTCATATTCGGATTAGGATAATTTTTTATGTCCGAACTGGTTTCGGATACTGCCATATCCGCATCCGAAAATATCCGAACCAATTTAAAAAATTAATAGTTATTATATATAATTTATTTATTTATTTATTATTGTAAAAAATATTATATAAATCATAAACTAATAATATAAAACTATACTAACAACATAATAATAATAAATGACAAATATATATATTTATAATAGTTTTTATAGTGGTAAAATGAATTATTCAAAGCAAATAAAATTTTAATTAATATTAATTTTCGGATCGGATATCCGAAATCGGATTCGGATAAAAATTTTAATATCCGTCGGATTTGGATTTGGATTCGGATATCGGTATAAATTTTCGGATTTGGATTCGGATATAGGCATATCCGAATCCGAACCTATCCGTTTGCACCACCCTGTCCATACTTTCCAACAATTAACTTTCCCCAAAGTTGACCTCTTCCCCATCATACCTCCGTAACCATTGCACTAATAAAGCTTCTTTCAAGGTCACTCAGTAGGTGCACTTCAGACCACCTTCATCCTTTGCAAGCCTATCTGACCTAACCCAATGAGTTTTCCTCACCCCAGATAAATATCTTAATACCATTTCCATTTCCAGTTTGGGTATTGGAAAGAGTGATTGAAAATAACACCGGATTTGATTGAGAGTAGTTTTGGGCAAAGTGATTTTCCCCTTTAGACAAACATTTCACTTTCTACCCAACAATCTACTTCAGATTTTATCAAAAACCTTCAGCCATATCGCCTTAGACATACTCTTGGCACCCAAAGGAAGCCCCAAGTGAGTTGATGGAAACTGTTACACCTCACAACCCAACTCTCTAGCAATTCCATATGCATCCTCTACCTCCCCCAGCAAGGCCTGCATAGTTGTGATGCCTTTGACAGAGGTAAGGCTGATGAAGGGGCAGCAATAGTGTCGGCAATAACTTCTAGGGGAAACATTGGTGGAGGAGTGAAGCCATTACCACCTTGCTCAGCATGCACATTTGCAAAGTTTACAATGCCAGTAATCTCTTCTTGAATTGTTTCCGGATCCAAATTATTGAGAAGCGAAAGGTTGGTTTTGGACTGAAACACTGGTTCTGTCATCAGTTGAGGACTGCATATCTTCAGGGAGATCGACCAAGCCCTTCATCCTTGGATTGGGCAAAAACTAGTTGCTTCAAGGTAAATCCAAAAGATTGATGGTTAATTATAGTGCAAGCACGCAAAACATAATAGAATCCAAAATTGGGTCTTAGGTTTAAAACCCAAACGTCACCACCAATCTGAACTTCAAATGAATCTTATACTAAAACTGTTTCAAAAAGATTCCAAATACTTGCTAACCAAGACATGTAATTAAAGAGGAGACTACATACAGTGTGAACTTGGACTCTTCTAAAAGAATCTGACCCATGCTAGATATGTTGCAATTATTATTCTTTAAAAAAATACAAACTTAGGCTTATAGGACGCATAGATTTGCTGCAACAATATATCTTCTCTGTATTAAACCTCATAGTAATAAAAGTAATATGGCCGTATTGAAGAAGTATCCTGACTGTATCCAAATAAAAGGAAATTATACATAATTGTTCAAATTTTTGACATATCTGGCAGGTACTGAGGAGACTATTTGTTTGTTCAAGTACAGCACTTAGCAACAGTGCACCACTATTTACTAAGATATATAACACACTACTCGCATCAAAATGGTGCACAGATTAGCAGCAGAACCAATAAGAAGTAAGGCGTGCCTCGTAACGAGCTAACATAACTTCTAAAGTGGTGAAAGTTAAGCTTACTTATGCTCAAGCATGAGGTCGCTAGTGAGAAGCAATTTGAAACCAGCTATATTCTCAACAGCAATGTTAAGAAAGAATCCAACAAGGCCTATACATAACCCAATAAGAAGTGCAAGTGCCCACTTGAGAACGATGTATTGGTATATCTGGGTCTTCTTCCTCGACCTCCAATCTTGCTTAAATAGGTCATTTTCAATAATCCTGGGAAAAGAAAATGCATATCTCAGAAATTAATAATAAAATAGTATTTTTACAGCATAGAAACAGCAATACCCAAAAGAATAAGACCAACAATAAGAAAGCAGTGATAAAGCCATTAAAATCCTAGGAAAGAGGCAATAAGGAGAAACCATGCTGAAAATTCTTGAAGACAATCTCCTCTTCATAGCAATAGTTGTTGACAACCACCAACAAAAAAAAAAAATTCCTTACCCTGCATTGATCTAAATACTGGGCAAGGGAATAATTCATATACCTTGGTCTAAATGCATAATGTTGCAGGGTCACTAGATCAGATTTGCTTCAAATGTTACTATATATTATTTCTCAAGCTTTGCATACTATATGTCCTCTTTCCCCCTTGACAAATCCATGGAAGACAGAAAAGCACATGGAACTATGCCATCTACAATTCTGGAAAACCAAATTTCTGTATCCTCAGCTTAATCAAGATTTTATTTTAATAACATAGCCATTTGTATGACTCCCCACTAAACAACCCAAAAAGTAAGATGCAAGCAATATTAACCTTCCTAACTACATTTACATTGTTTGTCTCCATTTTGTTTTGAGTAAAAGATTGTACTAAAAATAAAGAAAGGGCCAAAAAAAATACTTACTCATAATCAAGGCTCTCGATGGGAGAAACATTAGCACCAATAAGCGCGATTTGTGATGTAGTATTAATCCTATTTCTCAATAATGGCTCTCTAATCATCCCTTCCCTTTCTGATACCTCAGAACTATTCCTCTGCAAAATCTTCCCATCAATTACATACCCTCCTCCTTCACTCTCAATATCATTTCCATGTCCCACTCTTTCCATCTTGATTCAAATGCTTATGCTTCTTTACTCTCTACTGCACATAATATATGTAAAATATAACATAAAGAGTCGTCACATACGTATGGTAAGCAGTAATGAATGGACAAACTATAAGGTGGCCAAGCCCGTTTTGCACCACCTTAATATGTCAATATGAATTACCATAGAGATCATTTCATTAATATATAAGTATATGATCATTCAAGCTAACAAACATAATCATAACAACAACAATAATCTCAAGACAAGATAATTAAGGAACGTACCAGGGTGGTGGATGTAGTTTTGTTTTGTTTTGTCTTGTTTTGTTATTGTGTTTATTTGTTTCATTGAATTGTAACCTCTCATTTTCTTTCCTATTAATACGGTGGACAAGTCACGAGACATGATGTGAAAAGTTGAAAACTGGAAAGAAGTGGAAGAAGAAGCTGAAAAAATTATTTGGCACCTGTTTTCCCTCGTCCCATGAATGCAATCAATCGAGTGGGTCTCATTATTATTTTTTAACAGCCGACTGGACCCGACCCCGCCTCCATTTTTAACTTATTGATAAATCACACCAACCGAGTCAAAGGCAACGAAATATGAAAGGGTGTAGTAAACTCATAAAATTTGTACGTGGCGTGATGTGATTGGGTAGTTGCAGAGTTTTAGCGTGTAACGAAACTGGACTCTAGAAAGACTCGTAAGAAAAAAGCGTAGTGGATAGTTGATGGACACATTTTTGTGTATATTGTCATGTAGCACTGTCAGAATGTGTTCGGGGTATGTTTTTACAGGTGGTGGTGACATGTTGGTGGCTTTAAATAATTTTAATGGTCAATATTTTAGGTGAAGCGGATGTGGAAGGAGTGCTCAACATGTTGTCTAATCTGATCTTGCCACCCCCAATTATGCACATCGTCCTCTTCTAAATTAGATTGGTGTTTGCTCGAAATTCCTATTAAGGTTGACAAGTACAGAGTTTCCAATTTTAATTGGGTGACAATAAAAAATTATACTTGGCTATGTTAGGCCATTCCATTATAAGCAGACCATCAGGGTTGAACCAAAAAAAAAAGAAAGACCATTAGGAAAAGTTAATGGATGTGGTCAGTTTTTATGATACACCATTAGGTTCATGTTATAAAAATGAATTAATTGTAAAGTCTGAATTTGAAACTGTTTGACCAAACAAGAAACCTACCATTACTTTGGTCATCCTCCAGTTTGCTACCCAACTAACGACAAACCTACCATTACTACTTCTCAGGCTCTGCAGGAAGGCTGCAACCACATCGGTCATCCTCCAGTTTGAGTCCGGTTCCTCTATAACCTACAGAGATTGATTTACCACACACACACGCGTCACACACACCCTCAGATCTCGGACACACACACACAGTGTTGTTTCCTACCAGGTCAACAGAAGTTCTCCCTTTTTTGGTTGCTACCATGGCCGAAAATATTTTTGATATTTATGAAATATCGCCAATATATATCTTTTTGGATACCCACCATGAGAATATTCAATAAATCTCCACCAATATGGTAGTTTTTTTATGTCAATATATATAACATTTTTTGGTTATACCATTTCGAAAATATTTTTGATATTTATGAAAAATAAAGGGAATAAGGTTTTTTTGGATACCCACCATGAGAATATTCAATAAATCTCCACCAATATGGTAGTTTTTTTATGTCAATATATATAACATTTTTCGGTATATATATTTTATATCAGTGATATATTTGATATCTAACTAATAAATAAAGGGAATAAGGTTTTTTTGGAGAGAGGTGGGTTACCGTACGACCAGGATTGGGTCTAGGGGGAGACAAATGTGGGTCCGGATCACTTGACACACTTTTGACGGTAAAATTTAAATTTTGTAATTAAGAGCTTTCACATAAAAAACCATTAGTACTGAGTAGTGAAAAATGCTCCCAGTGACCCACGTCAGTCCCTTTTTTTTCTCTGAGACTGACACATCAGATTTTTCATAAAAAAATGAATTCTACGCACTTTTTTGCCGATTTTAATTGTTCGTAACCCAAAATATATAAAAACCCAAAATAGATTTGATTGGATGCCCTTTCAACTATATTTGAAATATGTCGTCAAGCATGATTACTGGAGAGCGAAGGTACACATTGTTTTCTTTTCTTTCTAGGTCATTTATTTATGCACCTTATACTTTATTACTCTAGCATTTACGAGCCTTATTCCGGTTGCCTTGCTTGATGTCCTAGGCGCTTGATTACACTTCCACTAACAGTGCGACTTGAAGTTTAAAATATTTCATTTTGTTGTCATCTTTAGGTGGGCTTCGGCTCGAAAAGGTTGTATGACTTCTTTGGGAAAGATTACCGTACCAAAACCCATTAATTTACCAAGCCTAAGGTAATTTGTTTTGCTTATGGAATTTCCTTATTGCATCATACACTTAATCATTTTGTGTTGTATTAATTGTGTGTGCTTCTGGTCTTCTAATTTCAAGGGTTGAGAATCATGGTCTGAATGGCAAACCAAAGGTAGAGAGTAGAGACTACTTTAACAATTGTTTCTCATGCTATAAAATACTATAGGTTCTGATCTTTTATATGAGATGATTTTCTATGCATAACATGAATGTACTTGGTTGCAGGTTGGTCTAAAACTCTCTAACTCATAGAAGTTATTAAAACTTTCTGAGAAATTGACGAAAGACGGAATGAGGATACTAATGTGGTTTCGTTCTATACAGATGTGGTACTTGACGTATATTTCATGTCTATTCGTTCTTTTGGGATTTCAACATCTATAACAGCTTGAAACATATTTTCATTCACTGCCTTGCAGGAACAAACTCAGCTCTTCGATCAGCAATCCTACCATCAAGCTCGACACAATCCCCTCCACCCTTTTTTATGCCTCGTTTCTTAAGAATGTGTGCCAACCGAGAAATTGAATGATTCGGGGACTCATTTTCTCAAACCAAAGCACCATTGACTATTTGTCTTCAATGCTCCAAAAATCAAGCCCACAACCTCTTGGTAACTTTATTTCCAAGTGCTCAAACAAGACAAACCGGATGAGCCATGAGTTGTTCCTCTTGACGATTGACATCGCTTCAAGACAACTGCTATCCTCGACATAAGATCGATCCGCTTGGCTTTGCCTCACCTTTGCACTCATGTAATTATATTGTTTAAGCACCACTTGATGGTAGGACAAATTTGGGGAAGGTGCGGGTTAACTCTTTGTCGAGAGCATTTCTTCGCAACAAATAACCTCATTCGAGAATCACATTAACATCATCTGGCTGGGTACGTTCTTAAAATGCACACAGGATCAATAAGAACCTCTTCCAAGCAGGCATCAATATCAGATGCCCCCAAGTTCAGAAGGACGTTTCCAATTGTTTCCGTCACCATGCGTCGGTCTGAAAATCAGTTCCTACAGGCCTAAGTATCTGTATGCAGCTTAGAAATAAATAGCAATATTAAGCCTACTGAAGGTCTACTATGGCAACCCAACTCAAGATTTTACAGTTTGTTTGGATTAGAGTTTGTTTGCGAGAAAATCCATTTAAAAGCTTTATACTTCTTTTCTATAGTGGATGAAGGCAAACCTGCGCACACCCAATTTTTGGTGAAGTCTACTATAGTTGTACTTGCTCACAAAGGAGCTACATGGGCTTGGTATCACGCATCTGCTACTGTCATTTTCCAATATAACCCAGTTGTATTGGAGTTTCATTTAGCAATAAAGTTTTCAATTAACAAAAAGGTATATATATATATATATATTGATTGATAACAAAAGTGTGTGGTCCAATATATAGTTTATATGACGAATATTGTTCATATAGTATTACAATGAAGCACCTCATTTTATTGAGGTGATGGATACTATAGCGGTACATAGCCCATATCACCCCCACAACTTAGCTTATAATATTGATCTATTTATCCGATCAAGATTTATAACATGAACTTGGGGTGATCCATATTAAAGGGTACACAATTCTAGTTGGTTGGACAGTTATGGTATGCCCTCCAGCACTTCACCTGAACCCCAAAAAGTATGAGGATAATCTTGCCTTCAACCCATGGCAATGGAAGGTCACCGACATGTCATAGTTCTTATTTGTAGAATTTCCATTTTCATGCAATACGCTAATACTACAAAATTTTAAATTCTCTAATCACTGTCTCCTACCATACTGTAGGGCCAACGATCAAATACCGCATAAAAGAGTTTCACTGCTTTCGGTGGAGGAATGGGATTATGTGCCGGAGCAGAATTCTCGAGAATTCGCAAAGTTGCAAATGTCTGTCGTTCTCATTCATTTGTCACGAAATTTAGGTAATGATCATTCCAGCCACTTTTTAGAAAAGTTTGTGCAGGTGCGTTGAAGTACTAGATATGTGTAAGTATGTGCATGAGACATGCATATACGTAAGTATGTGGATGAGATTTTGTGCAGGTGGTATATATAATAAATTGAAAACCGATTCACGTGCTAATGTAATAAACTGAAAGCGTTTGCGTGTATATATTCTCTTACCCTCTTGGAGTTATGCTCTTTAAGTATGTGCACGAGTTATATAGGTGCTACATCACCAAATATATTGTTTGATTTCATATAAACCAACGTTATGACTTAATCCTTTTACCTGAGTGATCATGTGTTCTATAAGTCTAATTAATTTTATGATTCATGGGAATATTGTTTCAGAACACATTTTCTACAATATTTATGCTTTCTACAATATGAAGAACATTTGATTTCAAGGGATTTTATTGGTAACACAATTTTGATGACTGTGAACGGAACATGGCTTGAACTTTGAGGAATTAAATGGAATGTGGTTTGAACATGGATTAGTTGATTTGTTAATGCTATTGTAGATTATAGTTGCTAAATTTGCAAATAAACTCCCCCTGATGTACATTGTAAATTGGATATATATATTAGTAGGCCTGGCCATAGGACGGGCTTGATTGTATGGATCGGACAAATTCATTATCTTTGACACTAAAGATAATAGATTTTAGTTTTTTTCATAAAGGTTACCACGTTAAATATTTGTTTCTAAAAGGTTTTTATTTTCAACATATATTATATGTTTCAATGCTAAGATGTCTTTTGCCTTTTGCTTTGTGCCAGTTAAGTGGATTTAAATCAAGTATATATTTTCGTTACTTTTTTTTATTTTATTTTATTTTTGTTTATGTAGGAACTTACGAAAAATGTGTGAAGGACAAGTGTTAATTTAATTATGAGGAAGCTTTAGGTCCTTGATTATAAGTAACTATGAAGTATTAAATAAATCATCCCTTTTGTTCCTGACTTGCGTCCTTCATTTAGATTATTGTTACTGAAAATATTAACGACATTTGATATCATGTATATTACAAATTGTTGACCAATGGGTAGAATCTATTATCCAATTTAGTTCATGCTACAATATAATGTATTTAGTGTCCTTACTTTAATGTGATAAATCCCCATCTCTATTACAATACCTCAAATTAGCTTATCAATCTTCAAATCCCATAAAGGGTTTCACAGTTTCAGGGGAGTTATGGGCTTAATATTCTTATATAGTTCATATGCTATTCTGGGTTAACTTGGTTTGGAGAGGAGTTCATTTGTTGCCCTATTTCAACTTATAACGTTTTAGCACTTATATACTTTAAGCTTCGATTTTATGTTATATGTCTTCTTATCTATTGCTTTATTTTAAATTTACTTTGTTTTTTAGGACAATAATACTTCAAAAAAAAAAAAAAAAAATTAAACAAAGTATAAAACATAAACCAATGAAACAAAGTATATATATATATATAATATATATATATATATATATATATATATATATATATATATATATATATATATATATATATATATATATATATATTTTAGACTTTAGTTTTTTGAGTCATTAGCTATCTATGTAGCAAGTCCGGCCATAGGCCGAGCCAAATGGCTAGTAATTAAAAGTTGTCCGGTTTTATCCTCCTTAACAAAAGTAAGTCTAGTTTTTATCACCTCTCTCTATATTAAAGTAGAGTCCAGCTGAGGTGGCAATCACAATTCTAGGTGGCAATTTCTTATAACAGAGCTCTCCTCATAAACTCATCTCTCCACTAAAACTCTGTTGATTTTTCCTACATAGACTCATCTCTCCACTAAAACTCTATAGAGTTTTCAGGAGACAATAGAGTTGATAACATCACAATCTATTAAATATATTAGAACAAATTCTATTAGCAATCGAATCCATATGACAAATAGATAACAAATTCTATTAGCAATCGAATTATGCCACTCATCTTCTATATATTAACAATTATTTTTCCTACTCATCATCCTGCTCATCTTCTTCTTCAATGGTCTTCCTGCTGATTCATTGAAAGGTTCACTTCTTTTTCTCTTTTTCTCTTTTCCTCATTATCTATTTATTCTATACAGTAATACTGAGCATCTTAGCAAAAACTTTTTCAATGTCTATCCTTAAACACCAAATTGCAATCACCAGAATCACCAGAAAGAATCATAGTTATGAACTGAAAGAAGGCATATGAAAATCCAGAGTCTGTAGTTATCAGAACATGCTCTTTGACATTGAATGGTCCTGGATTCATAGTGAATTCCCATTGAGTTCCCTTGAATATATTGTATGTGCACTCTTCTTCTAAAAGGATTTTCTCCATGACAAGTTCATCGTTACTATTGTGAGCATCTTTAAGCTCTGTAGCTAAACATTCTATTTCTTTAAACTTTACTTATGGTCATTAGGATTTTCTTCAAATGGTCGTACAAAATAAATGGGATACAACAACAATAGATAGAATAACTTACATAGACTCTCTGTAAGTCAGTAGAATACAACAACAATAGATAGAATAACTTCAACCCACACCAAGGTAAACACCTATTTTTGTTTTATTCCTGGACAACTTATCAACTTTATCAGAACTATTGGCTCTGGACCAACACTACAATAAAAAGCTACAATATACAGACGCACACCCAGAGAAGGAAGAAATTCACGGTCAAAGCAGATAAAGCAAAGGTCATACTTCATCGAACTACAAATAAATCCGTTTCGAAGTTCAAAGTCCCCATTAACCATCTGCCCATCTCGATTTCTTTGTCACCCATGAACCATCTGCATACGGATGCATAACATGAATCGAGAATCTATAAGAGGATAGTTAAGTTCTTTACACTGGCGTAAAACTGCAAATTGCAATGTGTATTTTTAAGGTTCTTATTGTTGTGTTTAGGAAACATAACAAACAAATCATAGCTGAGAACTGAGATGAATGCGAAATAGATCAAAATCTTGGCAGCGCCTAGCTAGCTTCAAATTTTCCTTTCTTCTTTTCGAAAATTTATCTCTCCTTGATGTTTTTGTTCTTTATAGTCTCTTCAGACTTTCCTCTGCCACACCCAACTACCCAAGACCTACTGCAAAAAGCTTTTCTGACAAGAATGCTGATGAAACCCCAAAATTTATAATCGTAATAAAAATTGCATACAATTAACAAGATCATATGAACCGAAAAGAAGCCGATTACAGTCTTAACTAGATACCCATAATTCAATTATCTTATTTCGTTATTCTCAAGAACAATCTTTACTTCACAAACTTATTACAGACCATCGAACTTAAACCAACATCAATCAATATGACGTGCATGTAATGTAATTGACTCCTGGCCAATTTTCAAGAATATGGCTGAAAAAGAATACACCATAATCAAGGAAATCAAAGAGTCCAATGGAAATTACAAAATCAAGGTCAGAGTAAGCAGAATCTGGGAAGCAATTGACTACACTACCAATACAGTCAAAAGCTTAGACGCGTTGCTATTAGACGAACATGTAAGTATAAGCTAATCTTTTTATTTCACTACGTCAAACTCATACAAATAGAAGTAACACGATTTTATTGTCTAACAGGGAGATCAGATACATGCAAAAATTTCAAGTTTTGTTATGGGCAAATATAAACCGCAGCTGAAAGAGATGCAAATCTACCACATCGAAGACTTTTCAACACTCAAAATATTTGACAATGTCACATACCGTCCAGTGAATCATCCCTGCATCATCAAGTTCAAATGGAATACAATCGTGAAGCCAAACAGAGAATTCGACACTCAATTCCCAAAACAACAATTTGACTTTGTAGATTTCACAAAGGTGTCATCGAGAAATGACAACAAACACCTAATATATATATAATATATATATATATATATATATATATATATATATATATATATATATATATATAATTAATCATAAATATAATATGTGATGTCTACAAAGTGTGTTTTCTATAACACAATTTTTTTTTTCATTGTGTACAGATATCATTGGAATAGTCAACACATGGAGCCAACTAGTAGAGCAGAAAAAGAAAAACAACACAGTATCAACAATGATGGAATTATATCTGAAAGATGAAAGATGATAATTTCAATTTAAACAGTAAAAGTAATGAAGTTAACGCCTTCTACTAACAACAATTTTTTATGTAATTGTACAGGAACAATTCAATACAAGTGACTATTTGGGGCGAAAACGCAAAAATAATCAAAGATTGGATACTTAAAAACTCTTCATGCAAAACTGTGCTAATAATCATTTCAGCATCAATTAATGAATTTTATGGTAAGTCAAAAAAAAAATCAAATTATTACTGAGTCGATCATTATACGCAAACTAAACGAAAAATCCAATGTCACAGGTTCATATTCTCTATCTACAACATCAGCAACGAAAGTATATCATAATTCAGACATTCAAGAGATTGCAAATCTGAAAAACAAGTACACTCTGCTATAATTATTCACTCGAAAAAATAACAAAATCAAATAAATAGAAAAAACTAACTAACTTATTTTTCACAGCGCAATAGAAGTTGAAACACAAGAAGCACAAATGAAAAAAAAAAAAAACTACTGAAGAAGTAATGAATCATAATAGAAGATCTCTTTTGGAGATAAAAAATTCAGTAACAATCTTTTTTCAAATGTAAGTTGTTATTATTTATTTATTATTTTTTTTAGTATAGAAATATAATTATTACTATATTTATTTGCATTCAAAACATATTTATTTGCAGGAGACACATTTCACATGCAAGGCATCCATAACCAAGGTACTGTATGATAACGGTTGGTATTACAAAGCTTGCCCACATTGTGCAAAAAAAATCACCACCAATGCAGAAGGATACGAGTGCACAAGACATGGCAACGTGGAACCAATTCCAAAGTATGATACATGACTTTAGATTGTAAAATGCAATATTCAATTCTATATCGACTAACTTTACTTTTAATTTGTAGGTACATCCTAAAGATGGAAATAGAGGACAACACAGCCACAGCAATGGCAACTTTATTTGAACAAGAGGCTTCATCCACTACACCATATTTGTTGAAAAAAGACACTTTTGGGTGTCGTATGGTGACCTGTTTTTTTTGCAGTTTTTTTTTTTCTACAACACTTGACAAGTGTCGTTTTTGTTTTTTATTTTTTTTTTAAAAAAATGCCAAATCAGGGCCAAAAAATACCCCTACAGTTCTGTAGCATTAATATTAGTAATAAACAGATACTTGTGCCTTTTGAAGTGTGTAGTAATAGACAAAGCCACTCCTCATCCATCATCAAATGGCTAATAGTAACAATTTTATAGCCTACTCAGCGTCTCAGCCTAATAGTAACAGTTAAAGGTTCCCATCAAGAAGTTACTCAGCTTCTACTAACAAACTATTGCAGCTGTTTTTAATACTTTTACAACCCACTAACACTACCACCAATTCTCATAACATATTCAAGTTGAGGATATTCCATCCATAGAAACTCAACCAAAACTCAAAACAGAAAACTCAACCAAAACATCTAGTCATTAAATGGTACTAAGTTCCTAAAAATTTCAGGATATCCATCCATAGAAACAAAACAGAAAATAGTGACACTCCTCCAATAGGTGAATCTTACTGCTGTCCAACTTCGAGCTTCTTTTTCTGCCAAAGCCTATCAACTGCACTATCAGCATCTCCCTGGAACAAAATCAAAATCAATCATTTCATAAACAAACTCTTCCTCATTGTTTTAAAGGCCTCAGAAAAACATTTTCTTTGGCAGCATGCCAGCATGACCATATGGAAACAAAAACAAAGTAAAAACAGGTATAAAACTTCATTGTTACTAGTACTTTTTACACCATCTTTACAAGCAATCACAATCCCTGAGCGCAAATTGATGGCTACAATCTTACTTTTACAAAGAAGAAAACTATATAGGACCTCCACAACTCCTCGCAAGTTATATATCAGGCCAACTTACACAGTTCAGTTCAGAGAGATTAAATTGAATTTTTGTCTCTAACAAAGAAGGAGGTCATGCTATCCATTTCTTAAAACAGTCATACCAAACTTAAACTAGATATATCAATATCCCTCGGAACAGCGCAGTTGGCCATAGGCCAGATATGCTTCGATGTTGTTCATGCTTGCAATTCTAACACATGAATGGAACAGATTGATTACCGCCTAATATATCCTTCTACCCTATCTTTTTACCGCTCAAAGAAAGAAGGTCATCCTCAATTGGAGGGAAAACATGACTTCCATAAAAAGCACATTGAAATAAGTAAATAACGATGGACCATATCAAATGAATATAACAGCCCTTCAATTTTACGAGGGAAATCTACAAATTCATCGCAAAGACTATGAATGTGGGATATAAAGAAGAAAACACTTACATAACGGTCAATGAGCTGTGGAAAAGAGAAATACAATTTGGGCCTTTGGGGGCATACTGCATTTTGAAGTAATGAAGTTGGGACTTCTTGAAGGCTATTCTACAACATTAATTATAAAAGTATTAATTGCAGTTGAAATTCCCACATACGTAATGGACCTGCCCTTTTCGAGAAAAATGAACATATATTAAGAGAATATCCTCACAAGAAAATTTAAGTGCATATATAACATGTTAGTGGTTGAGTGGACCAACCTCCACCATTTGTTCTTAATGCGGCCGAACATAATCTAGAAGCTACAAGTGCTACTGGGCCTGAGGAGGATCCACCAGTATAACGTTCCAGAGCATGTGGATTTCTCGTTGTTCTGTTATACAATTAGGTTTCATAAATGTTAGCACACCAAAAACAACAGCTCCAGCAAAATGAGCATTCAATGCTATAATTGTCCAATCAAACGCGTGTTTCATCATACCCTGATGCCATCACTATCTAACAACATATCAAATCATACATTCAAATTTTCAACAACATTAAACTCAAATTACATAGAATAACAAGATATTAAACTTGTTTTACCAGGCTACAAGATTTCTCTCGTGAATATTCGATAATCGATATTCTACTGTGAGCTTCAACTTTTTTATGTGTATTAATTCTTCTAGGTCTTATATAAAAACTTGAAAATTTGATTTCATTGAGTTCGATTCAATCACAAAATTTGATTTGCAATTCTGAAAATGAGACAAATAAATTTAATCCAAACTAAAGGTTATAATTAGGCTATATTATGCGATTCTTCGTTCTAAATAATATTTTAACTAACATTACTTGAACAAATAGGTGAATTGACGAAATTGATTGAAAGAAAACAACCATGGAAAGAAGAACACTTACCAGAATCGAGAGAAAACAACGCAGTTCAGAGAGAAAGAGATTGGGAGTTTGGGAGAGAAGATGAAGAATTGAGTAGAGGGAAAATAAGTGAATCAAAACCCTAGGGTTTTCGCCATTTAAATCTCAGAGAAACTTGGAAAATGAAAATGAGGAGGAAGAAATCGTATTTCCTATTTTTGACTACTTTTGAGTAAATTCCAAACATATCTTCTAGATGTACAATCGACGGTTTTAGACAGGACACGACGCTTATTTGTGTTGGAACCGCTCGATAGATGACGAGTGTCGTTTGGGTTAAAAAGATTTTGTCGTATTTTAACAGTTCTGGTGTAGTGATCTTTACTTCAAAAAAGTGCAAAGGAATTACTCACAATGGAGGTAGATTTATACACAACTTCAAAATTATCATAAATTATTAATATTTAATTTCACACAACTGATCATTATCTTACTTTAATTTTTTGAGGAGAATGGAGCGAGATTGCTGAAAAAGAGTTTGGAAGGCTAATTGGGCACACAACTATATTCCAGATAAGAGTAACAAGATTCAACAAAGAACAGAACAACAATTCACTAACTATTTCTAAAATCTTTCCAATGAACAAAATAGACAACACTGAACAAAATCAGAAGGTATACTTTATCTTAGTCAATAACAAGTTCACAATATAATACATCTATGCACATTACTTACCATACGTATTTTACTTTCAGGACAACTACGATGCAACACCAAGTGACAATGCATATAGGAATACAAAAAAAACTCATCATATTACACATCATTCAAAAGCACATCTAGATGGAACTGTGACCACCATCATTAAAGATTCAAACAACACAAATGACGGAGAAGATAAGCAACCACCATCGAAAAGAATTTGCAGAACGAATGAAGATAACCAAGAATAATAATTTAGTAGCATATTTGATTTTATATTTATATTTGACTATGCGACTTAATCGATGTTAGTTGAGGAAACATCATACTGTAGTTTGTTATTTCAATAGATTGTTTTAAACTTTTATTTTATTATATTCAAGTTATTCTACTCTATATATAAACAACAGTTCCAATCAAAATTCCACCATATTGACGAATACCAAAATTCCCAATAGCACATTCATAAACAGATTTTAATGACTGTGGACTGTGGTGATGTTACTCTCAAATAAAGATTTCTATCATCACTTCACCTAGGTGCTCAACCAAGAAACATGATTATTCATAAAGGCGATACACTTCAAGTTGCTACTCCATAGATAACGCCAGTCATTTCATTCCTGGATTTCTACCAAACTGAGATCATCCAATGCCTATTGGCTCAGACATCGGTAGACTAAAAAGTTGTTCCAACTAAATATGGAATAAGAAGATGTACTTACTACTAGATTCCTTACGAACCCAAATTTTTGGTGGAGTGAACTGAACCCCTCATGTCGGGGTTGCAAGGGTTGGACCTTCTTTTTTGTTCTAATGTATATGTAATCCTTTGTTAAGATCAGCTTAAAATTCTACTAAGCCGTTTAAAAAAGTAAAACAAACAAATGGCAATCATTACAAAATTGATCAAAGAGATTCACAAAATTAAGAAACCATTTTCTATGATCTCCTACAAGTGTATTGATAACAGACCATTCCGAACAGAAAACAAGAACTTTTGGCAATGTTTTTGTAGTCTACAATTTCACATTCAGTACAGCTGACATTTATTTTCAGCAACCTATCTATGTAAGCATATATGTGTTTAACAAATACACTAGCTAAATCTAAAGTACACTATATGAAAGATTCAGATATCTAACCTTGAAGCAAATCTTTGGACTCCATTGTAAAATTTCATGAAGCACCCATGCTTTTCAATTTTTGTAATCCATCCACGTGTCACCAATCCCTCCGCAGCATCAGCATATGAACTAAGAATTTTCAGCTTATGGTTAAAACTGCATCTCAATCACTAAAAAGGAAAGCGGCTAATCTACTTATAATCTACTTATTGGGAAAGGAAAAACTTGATAGAAGTAAAATTTACTTCCCTAATAAACAACTCGACCTTGCAATACAAGGTTTCAAAAATCTTCTAAAACTGCATCTCAATCACTAAAGAAACATAGCAAAAACCTTTATTGGGAGGGGGTGGGTGCTAGAAATGATGTTGGTCAACCTAAGAATTTTGCAAGGTTAAAGTATTGCTATGTGAATATTTACACATTCAACGAACCCATTTTACAGAGTAATAGCAATAGATTCCTAAACAAAAAATCAAATCCAAATATACGGCTTACCAATTCAAAACCAATTCGGAATTCTGATACAGAACACCAGATCCGACTACACAAATATTCGTTGATTTCTTCTTTGCAACAATCTAATTTCTTTCAAGTTTTCAACTTACAAGTATGTCAATTATTTTCTCTTTACAAATTCTTTCCAAAGCTTTACAATTACAATGGATTCTAGAGTAGATTGTAAGATAAAAAAATAAAATAAAATAAACGTGGATAACTAGAAAAAATTACCTTGAATTTACAATTCTTCAATGCTTCATTTCCAAATTTTGAGTATATTTGCTTGATGAAATTATCAGTAATGATCAACCAAACCAGCAATAGCAGTACTGCCAGAGTGCCAATGGCACGTGTTTTTGAATTGTTGAATAGTAAAGAAATATCGCTATGTGGAATTTGGAATTTGGAAATATCGCTATGTGGAATTTGAATTTTTGAATTCTAATTATTTGGAATTTGGATGACACGTACTTTAGCAAATATTTGGAATTTGGAAATATTTCTTGGCATATTACTTTAGCAAATATAATTAACAAATGTATCAGTAAATGCCATATCCGGAATATTGCATCGGCACGATAGTAGATATTATGCCAACATGTATATAAACTTATTCACAATTTAACGTACTAATTATGTTTAATTTTTTGTGCAACAAAATGGATCATGGTAAAATATTTCCTATTTCAAGGAAAGCAATATTGAATCAGATATTGTTGCATAACGAAATTTATACACCACCAGTTTACAAAACGGAAATTATAGGCGATAGATTTGGATCAAATGTGACTATAGACGTTCCTATTCTACAAGGAATATTTAAAGAAAATTGTGACGACTATGATAATTCGTCAACATTGCAAACATGTTATGGAACTCTGGAAGAAACACAAAATATAGCTGAAAATCAAGTTGCACAGGCTGCTCTCACATCACTTCGTGAATTGTACCAATTCGACGTCAAAGATTTCAACTTCAAAGAACTTAGCCATATACGACAACAACTTAAAGAAGCAAGGAGCGAAATCAATCATCTGCGTCAAATTCATGAAGAAGCTACAAACAAAATCATACAACTTCAAGAAGCCAATGAACAGTTTCATGAAATAAATCAAGAACTGCATGTCGATATCATGCACGTTGGACAAGAAAATAGATAATTACGAACATCATTTGCTAATGCTGACATGACGAGTGATGAAGTTGTTCAGATAATCAACATTAGTGATGATGATGATCAGTAGAATAAATTTTAATGGAACTATTACTTATTTTAGGAACAATAATTAGGTGACAATACCCTTACTCCTATTACACAATGCTGGAAATGAAAATTTCATAAAAAAAACTCGGGCATATGCCCGGGTATAATACCTAGTATATATAATAGCAGTCCCTTTTAGAGCGCTCTGAGGGTGTCCACGTCGACAGGGAGATTACGAGAAACGTGGAGAAAAAAACTGCGAAAAGTGTTCAAAGCTAAACCTAAAAAACCCCAAACAAAAAAAAAAAAAAAAACTTTCATACTTTAGACACGGCCATCCAAAATCCACATCTCTCATTCTTCCAAACAGGTCTTCTCTAAAGACGATTTTTTCTTCTTTCATTTGCAGCAGTAATCCATCTATTATCTTAAATGATTATATAGTTGCTAATAATCTTACGGGTTTGGCTGGGAATGGACCTTTTAGAGAAGTTTTGATCAGTCTTGATGGTAAAGGTTAGTCTTTGTTTATCCTTTTTATTGTGATCTATATCGGAGGGTTAATCCCTCCTTTGGAGACCGACATTGGAATTGGTTAATTTGGTCTTCCTTCTTACGACATTGAAGTTACTCCTTTTCTGGGGAGAATTTTGGATGGAATGGAACATAAGTTTGGATTTGGTGTTACAAATGCTTTGGATGTGTGGTACATTGATGCGAATTTGCATATAATTGGACAGTAAGAGCGTGGAAACTAAGGGAAATTTGATCAAATACAAGAGTCCAACTCTTGCGGTGTCTTTGGTTTCAAACTTTAGTGGTCTAGATGGGACTTTCCTAACTAAGGCAAGTAGGTCTATCTATTCAAGTGGATGGGTGGAGTCGTCTCATGGAAAGGTAGTTACACATTCCTTCCAAGAATTCAGTTTCACAAACTTTATGCGGATGGGGAAAAATGGAAGTTTGCAAATTGTGAGTCAAACAATTAACTCTAACTACAGCATTGATTCCAAACTCTCATCTCATATCTACAAGGCCAGATTATTCCAAAACCTCCCCTTTTATTTGTACAATGAGAATGTGGACCAAGGAAATGGCAGTTACACTTCAATCGTGAATATCTCCCTGGGATACAACGAGGAGAGTTTTTTAGGTCAAAGCCTGTTCGGCTTCTTAGCTAGCTCACTCAAGAATGTGCAGAATGGACAAGGTTCTACAGTGGTAAAGGGAAACTTGGTGACCAGTGGGCTGGGAAGTACTCAACAAGTATACAACTATGATGGTACTGGAGGTTGCTTCTTTAGGAATGTAAGTAGTTCAAACTACACCATCCTATATGATAAATCAGGAAACCATTGCAGTGGGAGAAAACGACATAGTTTAGGCTATCGGTTTAGAAGATGGCGACCTTTCCTTACCATCTGATTTGTCATACAATGACCGGGGTTTATGTCATTTTAGACGGGTTTAATTAAGAAGTTCACCTAATCATGGATATAAAGGGATACTTTTGGAAAAGCTATGATCCATTGTCGCACCCAACAAGGAAGTAAGTAAGTCTCTTTGGTTTTTATAGGAGTATGCTGGATATCTCACCATCTTTTTGTAATTTGCTTCAATAATATTGCTGATTCAACTATTGCCAATATTCTACAATTTTCTACAATTTGTTTTCATTAGGCTGATGATTATAATTAATCTGCAATGTGAACTAATCAGGGATTTGGGACATTGATACGCACTTTTAGTTGTCACCGTATTATATATTTGAGAAGGAGGAGCAACACTAGAATCAGGTATGACTTTTTCTTTGTAATTAACATTTTTCAAACTTTGAACTGCTACATAAAGTATTGTATTGTTTATCTTATGTTCTAGACCCTCTGTGGGCGTGAGTTGGATTCCTAGGGGTCATAAGTTGGAAGCACCTCGCCTAGCTTCCCTTTTGAGCTCTCTCAGCTCAAGGTGTCCATATCAAATTTTACTCACGAAAAATCAGGAGAAAATTAAAAGTTGGCCCAGAGAACTTACTTCTTGATATACCGATGAAGAGGATGGGAATATTAGTTAGACTGATAGAGTTGAAAAGATTCACAAGATTTACCAAAGCTATCTTTTGGGTTTACTCATCTCCTCTCTACATTAGTCATCTCCAAAACACCAAAATCGATTCTGTTTCATTGGTCTGAGATCTCTCTATAATTCTTAGATCACTCCCCTCGAACCATAAAATCATAAACTTAATATCTCCATGAACTCTCACAGTATCAAAAATCCATTTAATGTTCTTCTAAGCTTCAAATATGTCGACTGATATGCAAAAAATCAAAGAAATCAAAGATGAAGTTAAGGTATGTCATTATTTTTCAGTTTCCGCCTAAAACCCTTAACTCAATACAAAATCCTTAATTTTATTAAGCATTATTGGTGTAATTGTGTATAGGTTGCTATTGAATTCAAGCATATGCATATCTTTTTGTTCGAAAAATCGACTTATATGCAAATATTTCCCATGCAAGCAACATCTAGAGAACATGGTTATATACATGGTAGCAATCATTTTTAGTAGTTTAGACTTTTGATACACGTAAGCAACATAGGCATTTTCTGTTTTTTCATGAAAGAAACTGGAAGAGCTAAACTTTATTAATCTACGACAAAAATGAGGATTATAGTTATGTAACTTCCTAATATCTAAGCTTTTACAGTAGAGTCGATGGATCAACTATAGTTTCACTCAATGCTTATTTAATTTTGTGAATTGAAAATATTTGTTATATGTCACACTTTGAAATGAATGCGAAGTTAGGGGACTTCGGCCTTGCTAAATTATGTGATCATGGAGGTGATCCTCAAACTTCTCGCCATGGCAGGTACTCTCGGTTATATTACATAATAGCTTGCTAGAACTGGAAAAACAAGTACACATAATGATGTGTATCCATTTGGAGCATTTCTCACTACCGTTCTAAATCAAGTATGTGTCTTCTTTTTTCTCTCTAAAATATATATTTTGTAATTAAACCAACATGTTTAATCAGGGTATACACATTCTCCAGCTTCATTAACGTGTGTTTTTAGCATTGGAATTGATTGGACTTTTTATGGAATTGAACTTTTAGGATTTATTTGGGGTTTTAGAAATGAATGGAAAATGGAACATTTTGATCTGATTTTTATCCCATTAAAGTTTCTCTCCCCCTCTCTTGGAATGATCAATCGGTTTTCTTTATCAGTGACAGTCATTCATTTTACAAATGCAATGGTCAAGCGTGAAACAACTAAGATCTAAATTATTATCTGCATCCTTTCACTAACAATGCAGATCTAAAACCATATGCAAGTACCAATGTAAGTATGTTCTACTGAAGTTTGTGACCATATCTAGCAAGTTCAACATTACATCAAGGTTTAAATGTGCTTTTTAGAAAATCGAATTTCATATATTTTTGAATAATTTTTATAGCTAAGATAATTGTGTTTGCTATCACACCTATTATCTTTTTTCTGCATCCTTTTTTCCCTTTTTGTTATCTGCATCCTTTTTCCCCTTTTTGTTGTAGGTTTTTTTTTTTTTTTTTTTTTGGGAATATATATCTAGGGTTCTTTGCCATGGCGTGGATTAAGATCAGTTGATTGGAAGCAAGCATCAACATCATAATTTCACTTTTGCACGTGTTTATATATGTATTTAGCTAACTTGTGGCGTATATGTTTGAATCATTGTTATGGGATAAGAAACGGGATAGTCTTAAGGAATTTTTGAATGTTGCAGGGCCTATGGAGGTCATCCTGCCATATCTAAGAGTTGGAAGGATGCCTTAGGACCCAACTCAACATTCAAACTACATAAATTTCATTAGCAGTTTCTACGTCTCCGAAAATTTCTAAAAGTTCTCCTCTGGTAGGATATCAAGCTTTTAACACTATTGAATGTCTTCCTATTTATTTCAGTTTTGTTATTGTGGCATAAATCCAAGTGACTAACAGTACGAAGATTTGGATGGAGCATCTTCACCTATTAAAAGGAATGAATCTACACCTCAAAAACGATGCCACAAGCTTTGTTGCCCTTGGAGGTGAGAAAACCAGATCATTAGACTTTGAATATAATTGATAGAGCGCAAAATGCATGCTTGAATTTATCATCAAAAGAAGTGTTCAAGTTTCTCCGCCATGCTCATACCTATTTCAATTTATTGCAAATTAGTCCCTACTCGGAATGACATACTCGGAATGTGCATCTTGAGAAAGAAGAAAGAAGGTTTCTTAATACCTTAAAACCTTGGACTCCTTAATAAGAAAAACCCTTATTCTAGACAAAAATCCATTCTCCACGAAAAAAGAAGGTTTTTGAACTAGATGTAGCGAATCGATTTTCCATCCAAACAGGTATTCCTTAATTTTTTTGACAATCAGTGTTTCTATAACTAATGTTTTTTAATCTTTCATCCCTGCAATTAGTAAATAAACCTAAAATTTATCATGCAAGGATGAACTGGCACCACTGCCAAAACAAATTGAAGTTCCCACAATTTGATGATTGATTGGGTATGCAATTTCCAATTTCAAACTTAATACAATTAGAGGTTTTTTTTGTTTAATTTCTGGAATTACAATGGGGATGTTAATTGGGATCGGTTTGTTGTTGGGTTGGAGTGAAGTACCAAAAGTGGTGTATGTTGAAATACAAAACTTAGATATGAACCATGTGAATGAATTTCTGATGGACAATTTAATAGTATATAGGCTCATGCACTTATACAGAGGGACTTAGACGTGGAGCATTGATATTCATAAAATTGATAGTTTACCTACGAAATAAACAATGAAACTCAAAATGTAAGTAAACTAAAACTATCTTACGTGCCTATATTTTATCAAAGATTCTACTCTCAATCCTATGAGATATAGTGGAGTAGGAAGTTCGTTCCACTCTTAGTCCTTCCGCATGCTGTGTTCTCTACGTATAAGTGCTCTTAACTCTAAAGTCTAATGAGAGATTTACGAAGTGGCAACTTGACTACGATGCAACTACCCACAAGATGCAACTAGTCGACTATCAGAACAACTATGGGAATGCTACGTTGATTCTATGATAAGGAGTTAAAGAGGAATTGATTCCACCTTAACTCGACTTAATCTTACTAATGACGAATCGTCGTAATCCGAATTGAACTGCTTCGCAGAACAATATGGTTACTCCTAATCCCTAATTACACATGGCATTTCTACCAATTTATAACTAGTATGTGAACGATTAAACCCATTCTCATAGTGAACTAATCGTTTCTAGAGTGGAAAGGAATTTACACCGACTCTACGATAATCGGAATCAAGCTTTCATCAAGGCTTCTCAACCCTCTCAATGGAGGTTTAGCCGAGAATCATCACGCTATCATTCCCAATGGAATTCAAACAAGACATGATATAAAGGTTGAAACTTTGCTTGTTTAAACCCAATTCAAAACTACTAATGCAATAATTGAATTAAACTAATAATGACAATTACTTGAATCTACGAATTGAAACTAAACAATTAATGGAAATGAAACTAACTTATGGAGAACACTATTTTATTAATCTAATGAATAATAAAATAATGATTCAAATATTAAATTAATAATCTAACTAATCTAAGTCTACCTATCTACGTAATAAGGGAAATTAGATCTAAACAATTGTAAATGACAAGAATCGAAATTTACAAATAGCTATTTTATTTATCAAACTAATTAAGAATAATGATTCTAAGAGTTTAATCTAAAACAAGAATTGAATTTAAAACTAAACTTAATTTTATTACATCAAAACTAGATCTATAATTATCTATTGTTTTATGTCTAACTAGCTACCATTAACTATCTACCATTAACAAATAGTTAAGCTTTGGTTTTATACTTTCAGATCCAAAAAGCGTGCATGGGCTTGGAGCCATGTTTTGGGCCAGAGAATCAGGCCCAAAACCCAATTCTTTCAGTCCAGAAAGGCCTCTTCAGCTGCAGTTGGCTTCAACAGACTTTTCATCCACTTTTGCTCCTCTGATTGGATCAAGGCTTAGACCATTGGAAAGAACTTTCCGAGCTGGTCGTTTTGACATAAGGTAGGCCCCATTCTGAGGTCTGAGTCCAAAGATACGGCCTTCGAAAGTTTTACTGACTTGTGTGATGTTTCTGCCCGTGTCGACTTTTCAGCTTTTGACCGGGCTTTAGAAAGGCTTTGTCTTCTTGAATCTTGGCCTTTAATCACGGAACTCCTTAGTAACCGACCTTTGCTCCTTTATCTCGCTAAAGTGGCACATTTCTGCACATAATGGACTTTGAAGCCTGAAATGCATAAAAACACGTAATCAGTGTTAACTCTTAATTATTACTCACATAATTGGTCTAATAGTATGACTGTTACAGGGTTAAAACTACAGTTTTGGGCTCTTATCAAGCATCGCTATTCAACACTTCAAGTTAAATTATTGGTACCAGGTAAGTATACTCTGTGTCATCAACCTTTTTATTACTATAACCTCTTGAACTTATATGAGATAGAACTAGAAGCACATTATATTGAATAGCCTCTTACGTTATTTAAGATTGAGGGTAATGTAGGCTATTGTTGCTGTAGATTCCATCTACACGAAGTGTAATTTGTTCTTCATGGTGGCACTCCCTTTATCGGACATCATCACAAAGCTAATGCATAGCAGAAAGATAATTAGGATTGAATGTGAGCTTTGAAGTTATATTAGAGTGATATCACTACCCAAAATAAAATGGGTAACTATTCATGAATTTCATCCATTTCAGGTATTAGCTTAAGCCACTTAAGACGTTATGGCTTTTGTATATGTGATTGTAATTTACTTATAGGCACAACAATCAAAAGTTGTCTCAATGGCATCTGATTGACGGATTCCATATACAATTGCTAACGAAATTAGTTTTTTTTTTTTTAATAGAAAAGCTTGATATTACATATAAGCATGCTGAGGAGTTGTTCATCATAGACCATTAAGAAATTGTGAAAGTATATATCCTGTTGAATGGGTTTTAGTTCAAGAATTGTTTGTGTAGTAAACCATCACTATCTCGGATGACTTATAGTGTGTCCTGTGTTTTTTTTAGGGGCAAGACTTATTTGATATAGTGCAATCATGTTTAGGTGTTATTGTTTGTATGAAATCGAGTTCTCAAGAAAATGCGTTCACATTCTAATCCAACCATTTTATGTGTTGCAGGGCATGTACATTTACAGTTGCAACTAATAAATTGAAGTCCATCTTTTTGATTGCCTATATTACGGAAACTTTTTACTGTTTTTTCTCCACATGTGGTCCGCGTAGTATTTTCTGCAATCAAATTATTCTCCACTAAAGAGATGCTAAGTTAATCAAAAATATACATCTAACCAGATATCAAATCAACACACAGTTTATTGCATAATTATTTTTTCTATCATATGTGACCTAGGCCACTAATATATTTGGGATTTGGGGGAAAATAGTAGAACATACACGACATTTTCCCATGAGCCAGGAGAATCCATTTATGCCATGAAGCCCATGATCAAAGCTTAGTGCCATAAACTCTTATGTATCTACCTTATTTGAACCATGATTGGAGTTATGGCTGGAAAGGCAGCTGGAATGAAGGTAGTGGCTGCTCCATTGCAGATTTTGTGCTCAATTCACTTTATTTTAGAGTTTCAGCCTGAGTTATTGGGGGCCTTCCACACACACACACACACACACACACACACACACACACATATATATATATATATATATATATATATATATATATATATATATATATATATATATATATATATATATATATATATATATATATATATATATTGTTCTTTCTATTAACCATTGTAGTCATCTTAAGCGAGTGCTTCATATGCTTGGTTTGTATGGTTACAGGGGGTTGGAACCTTTGTAGGCATCTTGAGCGAGTGCATTGTATGCTTGGTTTTTGTGGTTACAGGAAATGCATTGCCGATAAACCCTATGTATCTTAATGGTCAGGTCAGCTCGGGCCTTCTGTGTAAAGTAGCAAGTTTGATAAATTTTACTTTGCTTAATAAGGTCTTACAAATATGCGTCATTTATTAGAATTTTGCATTTCACCTCAATAACTTATTTATTTTAAATGAGTTATTATGAATGTAAGTCTTAAGCCTTACAAGTCTGTCTAATTTCAAGTAGGAAAGGTTAAGTAACTGAGGGTTTTCACATTTTAATAGCAAGTGTTTATCGAATTAAATTGTTGGAAAAAAAGTTATGTTAAAAGAAATGGGTACTGTACAAAAGCGTGAGAAAGTGAGTAAGATTTTAACAAATTGTGACCATGCAATGCAACTCAGTAAATATGGAATATGGCCGGGATAATGAATACATAATGGTATAACTTATTTAATGTAGCTACGATATTAAATTGTACACTGAAAAGGCCACTATACTTATACGAACTTTTGTACTAATTAATCGATTTAAAGCCTTGCTTAGTTTTCCTTTCTCACTTGGATTGGTTATGATAAGGTAACATTGATTTTCGCAAGGGGATTGGTGATCACTGCGACGTAGGTTATTCAAGGGAACCGCTACTCATCTGATTGAGAACGTGGTCATGTATATGATCCAACACAATAATTTGATTGCAGAAGAAGAAAATGAAGGTAACAAATTTCTTTTAGTCGTTTTTTTTTTTTTTGCAAGATTAGAATATGTTAGGAAAGTGATCATTTCTCTTACAATGGTTATAAGCTTAATTAGTTTGTTTCAGAATATATAGGATCTCCCTCACAACCCTCCTATGTTTCTACTTCACTTTGTAGTTATGTTTTTTTTTTTATCAATAATATTCAATTATAAAAAAAATGAAGGAAAGTCTTGCTTTGTTTGTGGAACAATATCCATAGTTTTTCTATATGGATATGAGGTGGCGATTTGTCTTCACTTTGAGAAACACTACTTCGCTGTTTTAATTTTTAAGATACCCAAATTTAAATTTTGCCTGAATCAGTCAATCCGAAGAAAAGCTTCTTGATTGCAAATTAAACATGGTGACGGATAAGAATTACTTGGGTATAATTTATTTTTTTCTTTGTTTTGTAGTATAGTGTCAGTCCAGTTTTTTCATTAAAGGGACAATCCCAACAATCATTTTTCTCAATATCATGGAAGTATTTAGCAAGGGAGGGGATAGGCACAGATGTAGCCATACCTTTCCATATAAACAACATTTGTGAGCACAATTTTTTGCACGTATAACATCTTTTCCCATAGTCGTATATCCATCAACACTTCCTTTTAAATTTTAATAATCATTGTAATTATCATCATAGCAAGTGTATTTCTTCTTTTTGGGCACCTGAATCGTTATAAAGGCTATAATTTACGTCATATCTCCTTTAAATGTGTAACTCTTCTTTTAAATTGGAGGTGCATGTGGGAATGAGATTGTTGCCTACTACCTCTGGGAATCACCCTGATAAGGGGATATCAAACCATTGATCCAGACCTTTGTTTGCCAAATATCTGCCTATGGAGGATCATATTCTTTTTCAAGGTATTTCTCAAGTGACCATCATTGCTTTTTTTGTTTAATTTGTTAGATTTTGAATCTATGGCTCATAACTTCCTAAATTATGAGTGCAACTGACCAGCTAGAAGCCATTGGAAGCTTTGAAACGATGTTCGCATGCAACACACTATTTTACATTTTAAAATCAAGACTTTAGGGTGAACTCCCTATTGCCATAGGTAAACATTGTTGTTTCATATCTATTTTTCTTGACCTGAAATTTTCGTTGGTAAAGATTGGTATTTCCATTTCAATTATCTGCATTCACTTACTTCCTATCATTGAATTGATTTGCATGTCTGATCTAATTTTTAGCATTTGATTCTAACTTTATTTCTAGCTACCATGGTGAATTACAATGCTCAAAGAGTTTTTGGTGAAACTGGATTTGTAAAAAGGGCAGTCCACTACAGCAGCTGAACCGGAGCTCTCTGGAGCTAGAAGTGGGTGATATAATAGTAGAATGCCTGAATATCAAATGTGTTAAAAAGAAAATGCACTCAGCATCACGAACCAAATGAATTGAAGTAAGATGATATACTCTGGGCATTGAGGCTAATTTCTTTAAAATATTTTCAGCCCCATCTCATGTGGAGAAAAATGCTAATCGTGTCTTTTGTGTTGTCAAAATGAACTGAAATACGATGGTTTTTGTTTCATTGTTATCCATCTACGTTGCCTTTTTTGTGATTCAGAAATGACAGGAGAGAGAGAGAGAGATGAAGTGGAGGGACAAAGTGACGAATAGAAAAGAGATAGAGAGATAGAGATGTAGCCTCTGAATGTGGGTTTTTCACCTTCAGGGATGGTGAGTTCTTAAATCAATATATTCTATTTACTCATTATAGCACTAGCTTTATCTAAATTTCAGTTTCAGAAATGAATGTTTCTTATATGCATGCCTTAAATATTCATTATTACTCTTAGCTTGATACACCAGTCACTCCCAAGTGAAATTATGCACATCGAGAAGATAGGGAGGGAGTGTGTATCTTTCACTTAAGCGTGTGTTTTGTATACTCTCTCTCCCACTTATGTTTTTGAAGTGGGATTATGTAAGAGATTAGGGTTTAGGATTTAGGGTTTAAATGTAGATAATTGTTTTAAATATATTCTTCATATATAAGTTCTCAAGGACCTTTTGACCAGCAATGACCATTGTAGTACTAAGCTTTAGTTTCAGAAGTGAGCTCTTCTTCACTTTGATGGCACTTTTATGAAACCGTTTTTGAATCTGTTTATTTGATTATCAAATTTCTTAGTAAGAAAACCACTAAAAAATTTCTTAGCCAAAGTGAATCCCAAATCACAAGGTGAGTTCTTAAGTTTACATTCTTCTTTATTATTAAGTAATAAAATTTTGGCACAACTCCAAGACAACTGATCTTCTCTCTACAATAGCTCTACTCCATTAGTTAGCATGAGTGTGAAATGATTCACTGCATTTTATCCCGTTAGTTTAGGAGCTCCAAGTAAAACTTTGGTCCAAACAATTAGATATATGGCATGTTAGTTAAAGTGTTGCTTCACATTATTAAATACATAGTACGCTCAAGTACTATCTCACTTTTGTGTAGTTGAAGCTCTTTACTCTGTGTTTCTGTGAATGATTTGGTTGATTTACTTAGGCTGTGGTTTTGATATTTTGTCATCTTTCAATTTCACTTGATGATTAGAACACTATACCAATTCTATTATTAGCAATCTATCATTCATATATGCAAATCATTAAAGCCATATAACTGTCATTCCTTTGTCCTTACTCCTTACCAAGATAATTTGTATCATTCTTGCAGTCTTGATTTGATTGTTATATTTCAAGATTGATTTAGCACTGTGAAATAGTCCAACTTTTTATACAAGTATGGAGTATCCTATGCATTTTCATTAAATTAAGTCTTTCTTGATGAGCTGAAAATATATTACATATAATTTCTAAAATATATTACAACTAACTTCTGAAAAATCATCGTTGTTTTGATATGTAGTATGTCCATCAGTATATTATGGATCTATTCTATCAAGAGTCACAATTCTACCAAACCGGTTAGGAAAATAAGTGCAGTTCTCACTGTCCTTGAATGAGATTCATATTTAACGTTCATCACAAAGTGGTAAGTCTCCAATCTACTCAACTTTTTACAATGGAAAACCGGTATTGACTTTGTCTAAATTGCACTATACCTAGGAAAAGCTAGATTGATTATCCTTTCAAGATTTATCAAGTGCCTATCACAACTGGTGACTGCGCTTGATTATCCTTTCAAGATTTATCAGGTGTCTATCATAAAATAAAGTAACTTTGGTTTGGTGACTACACTTGAGTATATTCGGGATGGCAATTTTTTATTAAATCTACACAACAATGGATTTGAGTAGCATGTTTAGCATAAATCAAATCACGTACCTTTAGTATACTTTATTAATATTTTTTATTTGTAGAGGAGGCTTTTTGTTGGATTTTTTAATAGAATTGCATGTATAAAATAAAATTATTAAGCCTGTAGTGTAACTTGGTGTTACCAATTTTAATTTGGTCTATCTTGCACGTTATGTTTATATATATCTCGAACTAGATCTTTAGCTCAATGGAAGAGGTTGTTACCAATTTTAACTTGGTCTATCTTGCATATTATGCTTATATGTATCTCAAAGTAGATCTTTATCTCAATGGAAGAGCACTTGAGTGTGTAAGTACATCTCAAAAGATGGTGGTTCAAATCCACCAAGGTCCCATCTTTTAATGCGACTTATTGCTTTCTTCTCATAAGCTACTGCATGAGTTTATGTTAAACCCTATACTATGAGTTGTAAGTTATGGTTTAAGCCTCATAATTGCTTACAAAATGGATAGAAAAAAAACACAATTATTTATATTTGAGTATGTATAAGATATATAGGTGGAAGGTTAGTTCAAGCTAGCCACAGTGAGCACTAGCGTATTTTTCATTTTAATCATGTCACTTGAAAATCCGTGGTGAGCATTGGATTAACGAATAATACCTACTTGATCCAAAAATTAGAAGTTAAGTAGATTATTATAAACCATTGGAACAAATAGTTTTTGAACAGTATGAAAAAAGGTTAATGTATACTGGTGGACTGGCTAGAGAATTTTAATGTCTTCAACATTAGCTGAGAACATCAATAATATCCCACCTCTTCCAATTGTACATAACATCAACTGATCGGCTTGATCAACAATTCCAATATCATACCAATTATTTAATGTTGAACGAATCCTCTCGGAAATGTTTAAATTATATGCCAATAGATATTATGCACTTGGGATTGGCATTCTTCCCCGTGTGAAGAGGACCATGATTGTAACTCTTTAGCTTCATTGCTACCTCTAAAAGTTAGGTATGTCGAACTTAATTTCATGAGTCAATCGATATTTTATTACGGAAATTATTATGCTAAAAGCAATGCATTGACATTAGCCATGGAAATTGTCACTGCTAAAACATGAGGAGAATTTGATGGAGATATTAGAGTGATATGGGAGAAAGGATATGCTTGAATGAGCTAGAGATGAAAGCTTATCACATTTGGCATGAGGATAACTTTTTTTATGATGCAGCATCGACATGGATATATGGTTTAGTCTACGGAGAAAACATTTTCAGTAGTTGCTGACCAGTTTTTGTTTTTACCGTAGTTTCATTTGGGAAAAAAAAAATGTTTAATTTCGTTTAGGTAATCCTATATGTTTTGATTGTGTTTTAATTGTTGTTTGTAATTGAAAGGTCTAACCTCAAAGAATAATTAACGAGAAATTGAAAACTCTAAATTGAACTAACCTTAAAGAATAATTAACAAGAAATCAAAAAATGAACTAACCTTAAAAAATAATTAATGTGAATTGGAAACTAAGACCCAAATACATTGAACTAACCTCAAAGAATAATTAACGGGATATCAGAAACTGGATGCAAATACATCAAAGTAACACCAAAAAAATAATTAACAGGTAATCAGGAACTATAACCTCAAAGGATAATTAACGGATATGAGAAACTAGATGTAAATGCATCGAACTAACCTCAAAGAATAATTAATGAAAAATCAAAAACTGGTTGTAACTGCCTTAAAAATAATTAATGGGAAATCAGAAACTAGATGCAAATACATCGAATTCGAATCGAATTTACATCAGAAAATAATAATTAATGGAAAATTAGAAACTGGATGCAATTGTTTGGAACTAGCCTCAAAGAATAATTAAGGAAAAAAAAAAAAATGTGTGCAAATGCATCGAACTAACCTCAAAGAACACTTTACAATAAATCAAAAATTTGAGGCAAATGATTGAACTAACTTCAAAAAATTATTAATGGGAAATTGGAAACTGGATGCAAAGGCATTGAACTAATCTCAAAGAACAATTAACGGGAAATCGGAAACTGGATACAACTACACGAAACTAACCTCAAAGAATAATTAATGAGAAATTGGAAACTATATGCAACTACACAAAACTAACTTCAAGATGCAAATGCATTGACTTAACCTCAAAGAATAATTAACAAAAAATCGAAAATTGGATACAAATGTATTGAACTAAACTCAAAATATAGTTGTATTCTATGCAGTGGGAATGTCTCAACAAGTATAGTTTTTGTAGTAGCCATATTCAGGGATGTATCACATAGGTACTGGGCCAAGAGATAAGGCCTAGACCACAGTATGTGTTGAGCCAAGAGAAAGGCCCAAGACTAGACTAGGCCCCATGAGGTAAACCTAAGAGAGGGATATAAAAAGGAAGAGAGAGGAGAGTAAGGAGGGGGGAACAAGAGAGGCATAGAGGGATGAGGAGAGAGGTGAACTACGGTGGCTTGATCCCGAAATGGGTACGTAGGCAACCTAATTAGTGCAGCCGATCCAAAATAGAGAGTGAATTTGAGTAAATTTAGAGAGTTGCGAGATTCACAGTAATAGGGTGCAACAAATGGCACCGTCTGTGGGGATCATGAAGCTAATATCATTCGTGTAGTGGAGTATGTTGATTGTAGAAATTAGACAAAAGTGGCATCATCTAACTCTCATTATCATTTTTAAACAGCTAGACGTCAGTTTGTACTCTGTTAAGGGTTTCAAGGGCTTGTTGGATCTTGCCGCTGGTGATGCTTTGAATTTCGGTCGAGTTGGGAAGAGACTACCTAGAGTGATGACTGTGGCTGGAATTATCGCCAGACCGAGATGAGAACCGCAATAGTGTCAACTCTGATATTCCTTCTTCAATATCTCATGAGCATATGATCAGTGTGGGAAATCAGCTTCCACTACGTGCCCACCGGAGATATGATAGTGATGGAGTATGGTATGTCAGCTGGGATGAGGACTCTGTAATTTCTGTGGTTGTCGATGGTGGTGAATGGGTCAGATCTGGTGGTGAGTGGAAAGATGGGTAGAGAAGATGGGGGAAATGGGTCGGTCTGGACCCATTTCAAATCTGGGCAAAATGGGCTTATTGGGATGTTTTGGGCCTATTAGTTATCTGGTGAAGCTGTGAAGTAGAAGGAGTCCGTTGAATGCATTTTCTCATGTCTAGAAAAATGGGGTGCTAAGCCTCTATTCAAGGGTGCGGGTGCTAACATCCTACGTGCAGTTGCTGGTGCTGGTGTTCTTGTGGGTTTGACAAGCTACAGCTGATTGTTCATCAGGAAGAAGTATGGCTCTTGCGGTGCCTAAGTGAATTACTGGCTACCGTGATATTGATGAAAGTTTGTAATAGTCCAATTGTTTAGTTATGTTGAGGAATTTTAATAACAAATAATAGTAGGCTCGGAGGGTTGCCGGGAAGACAGAGTGGAGTTAAGGAATGGAGAATAACAAGATCAGAATGGGGTTTTGATGAGGATGATTCCTACAATTGTTCTTCATGCCCAGTCCGTGGATGTGTGGACGAGCATGTTAGTTGCATTTACAGGTCATTTTATCCTTTGTTTTCGCAGTTCATTAACAAAGGCCTTGCCAACTCTGACATTAGTACAATCCTCGGTGGGGTAAAAAGGTGTTGCTGTTGCAACTCGATTGTGACGATGGTGACAATGGTGGGTGGTGACGATGGGTAAATAATGAAATGATGGTGTTGTTTTGGTGGTACTGATCGGTGGTTCTGGTTTGAGAAGGTGGTGACAGTTGTGCTAATCGATGGAAGGTGATGGTGGTGCAGACAACTGATTGAGTGATGGAAGGTGCTAGCGGTGATTAGAGATGGGTGCCTGGAACTAGTGGTTGTTGGTTTTAATTGTTGGTCTTGGTAGCGTTGGTTTGATGGTTGCCTGGGCGTGTTCACTAATCTGTGTTGTTGGTTGTGATATCTGTGCTGTTGGTTGTGATTTTGGTGATGTTGGTTTTGTTTGTTGTCGCTGTAGTGGTGGGTGTTGGTATTATTAAGACTGTGGGTGGTTGATGGGCTGGTCGAGCTAGTTGTCGCTTCCTCTGCAAAGGTTACTGATTCAACAAGATCAGTAACTTTTAGGGGTGAGAAAAAATGGGGACTTTCTAAAAGTTTCTAAAAGATGTGTCTGGTGGTCTTGTTCTTCTTTGGAGGATTTTGTGTTGGGGATTTGTATTCGGAGTCAGAAGATGAAACTTGGGTTTGAGTTGAATCCAGTCTTGGGGAGTGCTTTGGTTGATTTTTATTCTAAATGTGGGTGCTTTTCAGAAGCTTTTGAAATATTCAAGGCTACAAATTGCGGTGATATAATTTCTTAGACGACAACGATCTCTTCATGTGTACCAGCTCGGGAATGGGGCCTGGCTCTAAGGCTTTATTGTCAGATGATTAAGGGGATCAGACTGAATAGGAAAATTATATTCCTACAAGTGCTATAGTTGGCCGGCTAAATGTTGGTAAAAGTAGCATGTTGAATGCATTAGTTGGAGAGGACAAGACAATTGTTAGCCTTATCAGTGGTACTACTCGAGATGCAATTGAAACAGAACTTACTGGGCCAGATGGTTAGAAGTTCAAGCTTATTGACAATGGTTGGGATTAGAAGAAGGGCGTTGGTAATTTCATTTGGTAGCACAACGAGGCATTATCAATGAATCGCTGCGGATGTCGTTGATCTTGTTATTGAGGCTCGGCTTGTAGAATAGAGCGGGATTACAAGATTGCGGAAAGTATCGAGAGAAGGGAAAGGTTTGCGTGACCATTGTTAACAAATGGGATACCATACCAAATAAAAAGTTGCGCAGACGAGCTATTATGAAGAGGATGTCAAGGAGAAGTTTTTGAAGCCTTAATTAGGCCAATAGTTTATTCCATCTGGAATGGTCGGCCACGGTGTTGAAAAGGTCGTGGCTACCGCTAGTAGTGTGGAGAGAAAGGTCAAGAAGATGGGAATAGATTTGGGTTATCCCCAAACCTCGTGATATCTTGCTTGAGACACTGTTGGCTTAAGTTATCTAGGTGTCCCGGAACCGGATGGGTAACATGGCCAACCATTGTGTCTATATTCTCGTAACTGCTCTCGATCAACTGTAGGATGACGGTGTAGTTATTTGTATGTATTGGAGATTGAACCTTGGCTTCCACATAAAGTCTGGAGAAATCATAGTTGTGTTTCATAGCCAAAGTAAGTGCATGAGGAATGTTTGGCGAAATGCGCGTAAAGATGTTTGTTCTGTGTACATGTGAAAAAGGGAATCCTTCATGAAGGTTGCATAATGATATGAAGGCGAGTTGCATGCAACGAGTAACTCGGAAATCCAGAGGAACAAAGAGATCTAGAGTTTGGGACTGAGATCAACAGATTGGAGCGTCCGAATACAAATGGTAAGATGACACAGAAGAGATGCAGAGACATCTGTTGGCCGGATTTCTGAGAGAAAGAGAAAGATTTGCGGTACCGTGGAACAGAGTGGAGATTGAGCTGATATTTACTAGATGATGAGTCTATTCTTATGTGGGAAGAGATAGAGATGAGCTGCCTTTAAGCCAGAGAGCGGGGGGGATGAGCCTTCCGCGGACCCTCGTGTCCGAATCAAACGTGGGGGAGGCTGAGCTGTTCCCGGATGTGCATTCGAAGGAGAGCGGAGGGGTTCGAGAAGACCCTTCGTGGATATGTCATGGGACTATCCGAAGGAGTGCGGGGGGGATGAGCCTTCCACGGACCCTTGTGTCCAAACAGCGCGTGTGGGGCAGGCAGAGCTGTCCCGAACCGGCGACAACCCGGTCGAGCCCGCAGAGTGGGATGAGCCCTCCACGGATCAGAGATGCTAGAGATACATGGGGCAATGAGAGCCCCAACCGGCGAGAGCCCGAGCGAGCCCGCGGAGTGGGATGAGTCCTCCGCAGATCAGAGATGCTAGAGATACATGGGGCAATGAGAGAGCCCCCAATAGGCGAGAGCCCGAGTGAGCCCACGGAGTGTGATGAGCCCTCCGCGGATCAGAGATGCTAGAGATACATGGGGCAATGAGAGAGCCCCAACAGGCAAGAGACAGGCAGGTCAAAGAGAGTAGCCCCAGAGCCTGGTTGAGCCGCAGGTCGGAGATGCAAGAGATATGCGGACATGAAATCTGAACAACGGGGGGGATGATCCCTCCGCGGACATGAAATCCGAGTCAAACCTGGGGGCAAGCAGAGTTACCCCTCATCAGACTCCACTCCAGAGCAGAGATAAGCGGGGGGGATGAGCCCTCTACGGACATGAGATCCAAGTCAAACCTGGGAGCAAGTGGAGTTGCCCCTCATCCGACTTTCCACTCCCGAAGCGAGAGACACGGGGGGATGAAGCCTCCCACGGACATGATAGAGATTTCTATGAAGGAGAGCTTTATGGTATGGCGGAGACCCTCCGCGGACATTGTAGTGAGTTATGAGAAGGAGAAATAGGGGGGCGAGACACTCCGTGGACATAGTGGTGAGTTCTCTGGAAGGAGATGGTGGTCGAGGTGATACACCTCGCATGAGGACAGGCGATGAGTTCCAGAAGAGAGCAGCAGGTGGTGGGGGGAGGCATACCGATATGGTAGTGAGTTCTATGTGAGAGGTGTTGGCTGGGTTGAGACACATTGTGGGCATGGTATTGAGTTAAAGAGAGAGAGCCGGGGGATGAGGCGTGGAGTTCTACAAAAGGGAAATGAAAGGGTGAGACACTCTGCATATATAGTAGTGAGTTATGTGAAAGAGAGCTTATGACAGTATGGTGGAGACACACTCATGGACATAGTGGTGAGTTCTCCGAAGAAGAGAGATGGCGGCTGAGGTGATACACTCGCAGAGAGGGCAGTGAGTTTCTCAAGGAGAGATGGTGGCTAGGGTGATACACTCCGCAGACAGGGCAGTGAGTTCCGAGAAAGGGAGCATGTGGCTGGGGGAGGCATACCGCTGATTTGGTAGGGAGTTCTATGTGAGAGGTGATGGTTGGGTTGAGATGCATCGTGGGCATTGTATTGAGTTGAAGAGAGAGAGTGAAGGGGATGAGATAGTTGAGTCCTACGAAAGGGAAATGAAAGGGTGAAACACTCTGCGGATATAGAAGTGAGTTATGTGAAGGAGAGATTATGACAGAGCTGAGACACTTCGCGGACATAGTGGCAAGTTTTCGGAAAGAGAGATGTTGGCTGAGGTGAGACACTCCGTGGACATAGTAGTGAGTTCTATGAAGGAGAGCTTATGGCTGGGTTGAGACACATTGTGGGCATTGTATCGAGTTGAAGGGAGAGAGTGAAGGGGATGAGATCCTTTGGGGATACGTTAATGGGGTATATGAACAAGAATTGATGGATTGAGTACTTCACAGACGTACGGTCCAGTAGCAGAGTACATGGATACGAAATGTCCTAAGGAGGAGAAGACTACACGATCACCACAAGATAACCGTGGATATCTAGAGTTCAAAAGAGAGAGACAAGAAAGTTTGAGGACTTCGGGTCCACCGTCGTCATCGCCGCCCGAACTTCGAGAGGGGCAAATGTAGTAGCCATATTCGGGGGATGTATCACATAGGTATTGGGCCAAGAGATAAGGCCTAGACCACAGTATGTGTTGAGCCAAGAGAAAGGCCCAAGACTAGACTAGGCCCCATGAGGTAAACCTAAGAGAGGGATATAAAAAGGAAGAGAGAGGAGAGTAAGGAGGGAACAAGAGAGACATAGAGGGATGAGGAGAGAGGTGAACTACGGCGGCTTGATCCCGAAATGGGTACGTAGGCAACCTAATTGGTGCAGCCGATCCAAAATAGAGAGTGAATTTGAGTAAATTTAGAGAGTCGTAAGATTCGCAGTAATAGGGTGCAACAGTTTTGCATTTAAAATGGTGCGCATTTATCACATCTCTTTTCGTATGAACGAGAATGTCTTGCTATTCAAGTATCTTCAATATGATTTTTGCCTCATTGGGCATTTTCATAAAACGTCAATCAAACTTCTATTATTAAACAACAACAAAAAGTCACAAAGTTTTATTAGGTTCTTTCATTTTATGGAGAGTGGGTTTTCAACATTGCAAATAACTTAATATAAACGGCACGCGTTCGTAGGACGGGTTCGAAAACTAGTGCCTAGAAGATAGGACTGTCAATGGGTTTCGATAACCCGATCCAAATCAAACCGATAAAAAATGGTTTGGGTTTTGATAATTTTGTTTGTTCTCCACTGACTCGAAACTGAACGAACCGATAAAATATTAGTTTGGTTTGGGTTTGCTTTCCACCGAACCGATATAAATCCGAACCGATAAGATGACATTTTAGTAATATTTATGATTAATTTTGTATATATTTATCAATTGTGTGGTTGAAATTAATTGATTTAATTTATGATTTAATTGATTTTATAGTTTTCGGTTCAGATCGTTTCGGTTTTGGATTGCAATATATCTTATCGGTTCAGTTTCGGATGAAATATAATATTATCGGTTCGATTCGGTTTCGGATTCCCAATTTTCTTTTCGATTCGGGTTCAAATTTTCCATAACCCGACTCAAACTGATCTATTGACAACCCTACTAGAAGAGGTATAAAGAACTGACAAGGCTCATTGCAAGAGGATAAAGATGTTAAATAATCAACAAACCTAGATTAAAGCTAATTCTCTCAAATATAGGAGTCATTTGCCTAATGTTTGTTACTAAGTTAACACAATACCATGGTGGTTTCTCAATATCATTGATAGTCATAATAACTCTCATAAAATCAGATTCAACTTCCACTCGAGTCGCTTCCACAAGCAAGCATCATTGTAGCCCTGCTTATATCCCTTTCAATTCCTGGACCAATACTGACTTCTGGTCATATGACCCCATATATAGGCCATCTTTACATCTCCATTCGAGTCCCTTGTCACTCCTACATTACTTCCTTTCCCCGAAACTAATGACTCGTCACTATTTACCTTCACATTTCCATTCAGTGGTGATATCCATGTGCATTCAATTGGAGGTTTATGTGTCAGCTCAATCTCTATACCAATTTTGTCCAATAAAATCATTGCCATGATTGAGTGCTTGAGTGTGGTAAACCTTGTTTGTATAGTCTTTTGTCTCATTTATAAGTTTACTCCTCACCTTCTCCCATCTCTGCTGCTTGTTACAAAAAATTCGATTGTGCATGAAATTAAGTTTCACATAATTAAGTTTTGAAACACCTTTGAGCGCATGAAATTCAAGTTTTATAATTAATGGTTGTTTGACTCTTGATATGCTATGTTACATGATTAAAGGTTCGCCACATGAGTATTATCTCTTTACATTCCACTTAACACAATCAAAACAATTTCAGAAAAGCCCAGGGTTGGGCATAGACAATAACAGAATTGACTAATGGTGATATTAGTGTCCAATTTATAAGTGAATTATTGTTGAAAATGCTTTCTAACTCTGAACTTTTCAAATGCACCAAGCACCCAAGCTTTCTAACACTTAGTTGAGTAAATCATCTTTTTCCATAAAGGAGGGGTTCTAAGGACATATCTTATCTTAACATCTAAACAAACTCAAAATCGTTAGGGCATTTATAAGTTTTGGATTAGACTAATTCTTTGTAGATATGATTTCCTAACTATTCTACACATTGCTACAAATAATAAAAAAAAAAAAACTCTAAATTTGCCAAATATAGTATCAAAAATGGTGAAAATAAACGGTCTACAATTACCCAAATTTTGTAAATTGTTAACTACATTTGGCAAGCTTAAAATTTTTAGATTTTTTTTTTATTATTTATGACAATGTTTAGAATAGTTAGAAGATCATATTTAAAAAAAAATTAGCCTAATCTAAAACTTATAAATATCCTAACAATTTTGAATTTGTTTACGTGTTAAGATGAAATATGTTCCTAGAACCCTCCCTTTCCATAAATCTGTCTCATAAATGTGCACGTACAATGGGAATTATAGTCCTTGTGTATTACAGACGAGCCATAACAAATCAGAATGGAGATCGCCTTTAGTTTTTCTTTGTATATGGGCTTGGGTTTCATATGTAGACCCTTCTTTGAAACGAAACGATTTTTACTAACAAATGAAACGCACGACTCTGTCTCCCACTCTCTAAAAAAATTTAACAACTCCTCATCTCTCCTCAGGTCTTCATGATGGAGAGAACAACATAGATTTCTATTGCACACGCAATGCCTATAGTTTTCTACCTTTCTCAATTCTCTTAACCATTTTCCATTTTGTTCCTATGCTGGAACACTTTTCATATGACCCTAAACCTTAAATCAGGGATGGACCCAAGAGTTTCGGCGAGGATATTCAAGTCAGAAATTCAACAACCAAACTTTTCTTTGAAGAATGGGGGGGTTTTTTTTTTGTTCATTAGAGCATCTTTAGGAGAGACAATATCCTAGCATCAAATAGCAAATTTTCATCTTCAGGAGAGACACATGTTGATGAAAACACAAAAAACGGGTTTGAAAAAAAGCAAACACCAAATCATGGTTTGAAAAAAATTTGGTGTTTGAGTTGGTGTCAAATTCAAATAAATCAAATCTGGGTATGACTTTGGATAAGTGTGCTTTTGGCTTTTTATTTCAAAAAAAAATATGTTTCGAACACCACGTGAGCTTTGGTGTTAGTTTGGGCCTCTGTCTCGTAGTGTTTTGAACACCAAATTTTGATGTGTCGCGGTTTACCAAAAACCGCGTGGGCTTGGGCTTGGTCTCCTGCGCGGTTTTGCAAAAGTCGTGCATGGTTTGGTGTCGAATATTTGATGTTTCTTCTAAAGTTGCTTGGTGTTGGATTGGTTTGGTTCAAATATTTGGTGTTTTTTTTGTATCTCTCCTAAAGATGCTCTTAGGTATTGTATTTCTCTCGCGAAGAACACATTTAATGTGTGCTTTTGGCTTTTTATTTCCAAAAAAAATATGTGAAAATACCAAATAGACTTTATTTAGATTATAAAATATGAACAATACCAAGGGTATGTTGGTAAGAAACAAACTAAATATTATGAAAACATTGACGTACTACTAAAAAAAAAAAAAAACTGACCGTGGAGCTCTTTGAGCATTCTCGATCTAAAATTGTATAATAATGGTAGACCAATGGATGCTTACATGTTACATCTATCACCTATACCATAAAACTTGCACCCAATATATATTTAAAAATTCTACATAAATCGAGAGAGTCTAACGTTATTTAAAAAGATAGAATAAAAAACAGAAAAATCCTTTCCCGACCCTTATTAATATGGGAGCCTGCCTGTCTCTAAATCGGAATTCACACTTATAAATTTAAGTCAACTAATAAAACAAAATGGGATTTCCCCTATTAAAAACGGGTTTTGAAAGCACAATTAAATTGTTGGAAAATTAAAACAAATTTTCAACTAAGAAAAATGGGAATCTAGAACAATTTATTATAAAACATCAGTATGTTGTTTTATTAGTCATGTTTCTTGAGCAAATTTTCAAAAGAGGCGTGCATAAGGCTTACTTTCTTTTTTCGCTAGAAACATGTTTTTTATATATTAAAACATAAGGGGTACCATACTACAATCAAGCAAATGTCTAGGCAGTAGACATACATCCTGAGTTTGGATAGCCCACTTTGCTAGTGCATGTGCCTCGTCGTTATACATACGACTAATCCACCTGAACTTATAGAAAGTAAAAGGTTTACATAACTCCTCAATCATTAACTTAATTCGTTCTAGTCTCCAATAGTGAGAGGTGGACTCAAGAGTGTTTTGTACATCCATCATGACTAATTTACTATCACCCTCAAACAAAATCGAGTTCCCTCCCATACTCCTAGCTAGCTTTGCTGCAACTTCCAGCGCCACCATTTCTGCTTCTTCAACCCCCGAACTTTGTGAACCTCCCCGATGGCTGCCCTCGTAGGTTCCCTTCATTGTGTCAAAGCCAGTGCTCTCCCGGCCGCCTTTCTAGATTCTACGCGCAATATGCAGCATCAAACTTTATAACAATGGTATCTAATTCAATAATAGGAAATAAATCTCTATTAGCATCAGTATTAGAGATAGAAGGAATGCAGTTTGGGTTATTGTTATTCCCAACTCCCTGTTTGTCCTCATAGGCCTGCAAACATCTATTCCAAAGTGCATAGGATCGTCTTATCAAGCTTTCTCTGTTGTTGTTTTTCCCTTCAAATTTTGTTTTATTTCTCAAGTCCCAGATCTCCTGGAGGAGGATAAGTGCCAGGACTCTCTTTTCTGCAATACCCTATATCACACCCCGAATTTTCGACAGAATTTGGAAAAACAATATTTGTTCCCGACTCTTCGATTTTCGAGGTGTGAATCACTCTCTACTTCCAAAACCCACAATCAGTTTAAATAAGCGGATAATTAAAAACCAATAAAAATTTCAAATTAAACAAAAGTCCTCTTTGTTACAAAAATTCATAAATTTGATTAAGTTACAAATCTCCTTTCAACCCTCTTTAGTTATAATTACAACTGAAAATATAAAACAACATTTGTCTCAACTAAAATCTATTACACCTTAAGGAAAACAAAACATATCCTGAATGCGTCGCTAATGCAAACCACAAGCAGCAACTAACCTTCTTCAACATTAAACCTATCAAGACTTATCAACTATGTGCATTTAATGAACACACCCGATAAGCAAACATGCAAATCGGGTCAGCATTATAAAAATACTGGTGTGAGTAGCTCTAAAATACAACTTATAGTTATACATATACATACACAATCCATAAGGCAGTTAGTTCCTCCACCGAGGCGCCTTAACTTCCAACAACTAATACGACATTCTTAACTACAATAAGTAAGGCAGGTAGTTCCTCCACTGAGGCGCCTTAACTTCTCACTAACCACACAACAAACCATACCCATAATAAAAAGGCATTTAGTTCCTCCACGAGGTGCCTTAGGTTCTAACTAAACTAATAACCAGCCAAGCATATTCTATACTTTTCGCATTTCATGCTCAATTACATAGTGGGTCGTCTCTGCACAAGTAATTAGTTTGACTCACCCTTCTGCAAAACCATATACAATCATCTATCTAAAGATATATCATTAACCAATATATTACCATAATTCTATTAATTAAGGCTTTCTTTGTGTGTCCCTAAAATCAAGTCGTATCTATGTCTTACCTAGTTTCCCTGGCTACCACAATCACTTTCCAACGCCGAACATGTACATCCACATGCCTCCCCTCACATAATGAACCACTCCGTGCGTAACTACCCTGAGCGGGATGCCGCACACCAGGTAACCTTTACACGAAAGCCATTATGTAAGTACTGCCACTATTCGGCATAAAATATCGCGCGTCTCGTTCTAATTTTGCGAACGGAATAATCAAGCCACTATTCGGCTATGCCAAAAGGGCCATTCAGATTCACTGAAACGCCAGAAGGGCCAATCATATCACATATGCCCATCACTAGGGCCAAATCCCATGAGTTGTGGTAGCTAGGTTCTAGGATTTTCGTTACGTAATTTATTCAAGTATCATACATTTATATCTCAGAATAATTCTTATTCTATCTCATGCTAGTACACTTAATTGTACTGAAGCTCAACGTTTCTCGTTATAATACAATCCATATTATCACGTGTCAATACTATTCATTGCACGATATCCAAATATCTCTATATCAAATCTCGAAACTTATTATTTCACGTGCCAATTATATATTGCACTACACCATATGGAATATCTCAAGCCTTCATAAATACTACAATTCATTTAAGTAGCAACTCATAATAGTAATCAATCATGTAACGTATTCGTTTAATATATTTATGTGAACTCAAGTCACCATCAAAGCCCAATACTAAAGTCCATGAATCTAAGTCCATATGTAGTTTAATTCTCATAAAAACGTATATATCTAAGTCTTATAAGAATTCCCCTCTTGTTACGTGCCAATATTTATATTCTTTACACACTACTCACGTCAAATCTTAATTAGATAATGACAAACAAAATTATACAATTTTCGACAATATTTTATTACTACATTTGTCCATATTCTTAAATATGTGAAAAATTGGAAAAAGCCAACATTCCACAATCAACGGTCAACAGCCAACGATCAATGGTCAAAGTCTAAGTCAACACGTCATTTCCATGTTCAACAGGTTCAGGGTCATAGCCATGGTTCATGGCTAAGGTCAAAGGTGCAGAGCTCATGGGCTCATGACTAAGGAAATGGTTGGGACCCAACTAGCCGCGCCCAAACCCAAATCTTAGAACCCGACCCCAAAAGTCTAAACATTTAAAGACCCAATTAGATCTATTTTAATTATATGGACAGACATATCCCAAACAAAATAGAAACTGGCCCAAAGAAAACACTAGTTAGTTCCGGCCCAAACTTAAACTAAACTGGTCCAAAACTCAAGATTAATCCGGCCGAACCACTAATTAGTGTTTAGGCCCAAAAACGGAAATCAGAACCGACCCAACCAAAACACAATTAAAACTGGCCCCAACAAGAAATAGAACTGGCCCAACATAAAAATAGAGTTTTAGCCCAACCAAGCAAAGGTTTAGGCCCAAGCCCCAAGCCCAAACCGACCAACAGTGTCATCTTCTCCCTCCAGCAGCCTCCACCAAATCGGCCACCACCACCTCCACTCGTCCGCCCATTTCAACCAAGCAGTTTCCCTCCTCATCAAAAACCAAACAATATTAATACACACAAAAACTCGATTCATTACCTCGATCCCCCTTCATCAATTCTAGATCTGGTTTTTGCGCCGCCATTAACGCCGGACTCAAAGCTTCAATCCGCCCTACTATCCAGCCCCCAATCAACCCTCCACAACCAATAACCAACATCCCAACTAAAAGAGTTCAAACAAATCAATAGGATTTCGTTCCTTTGGCTGAGCGACACCATTAGCGCCCCTTCAAAGCTTTATCAGCACCCATTCCACTACACAATCCAAATTTCATTCCCTAAACCCAAGTCAACAACAACACCACTTCCCCATACCCCCGACAGTTCAACCACCCATTTCAATCTCGACAGCCCCAACAAACCTCAACAACCAAACCTCAAAACTATAAACACAACTATATACAAGTTCAATCCATAATGTATAGGGGTTTTAGCCGCCATTAACGGGCACAAACAAGGTTCGACAGTTCAACGTCAATTTCCGAGTTTCGAGTTTTAACAACACGACAGATTTTAACAAAGGTTTAACAACACGACAGACAAGATGTCGAATAAAACAAGGGAATAAGCAGAAATAAAACGGAACCTTGGACAGACATAAATATCTCCGTATACATACACATAAAACAACTATAGGTTCAATGAAATAGCAAAAATAACTACTCACTTTAATTAACAACTCGACGAATCCCTCCTAGTCCGAATCGTCGCGCTCCAATGCTCGAGCCAACGAGCTTTTATCTCCGCCTCTATTTTTTTTATTTTATTTTTATCTCAAAACCCTATTCTCTAGAAAAATATGAATATATACTTGGGTTTGAAACCTAAGCCCAACACAGACTCAGGCCTAGAAATCAGGCCCACATATCCCAAATCCAATCCAGTGAATTTTAAATAAATTAATTAATTTATTAATTTATTAATAAATATGTATTTTAAATACAGGCGTTACACCCTGATCCTTTGCCTTGCTCCAATTGATGAAAAGATCTATCCAATCTCTTATGGAGTTCTCCCCCATCTCATGTATTTTTCCTCCCAGGTTAAAGGCAAACCAAATGGATCTAGCCCATTCACATTGGAAAAAGAGATGTTTATGATCCTCCTGTGCAATCCAACAAAAAGGACAGTAGAAGTCTCCTTTGAGATTCCTTGTTTCAAGCAAATCCCCTGTAGGGAGGATTCCCATATACATCTTCCATATGAACAGCTAATTACTTGCTGGTATATGACTTTTCCAAATAGCTTTCACAGTCATTATGTTAAAAGAAGATGACTGTTCCAGCCCCTGATGTCCCTTCAACTTGTTATAAGCTGACTTTACAGACAGGTTTCCATTTCGGGTACCCATCCACCTTAGTTTATCTTTGCTTGCATATCTTGGTATGATTAGTACTTGCTTAATAAGATTTCCTATAGTGGTTAGGAATAGGTGATCAATCCTATTTGTATCCCACCCACTACCATCCTCAAGCATGATATTATTGACAGTAAGGGTATGAGTATCTGTCCTTATAGGAATCAAATCACCCAGGGCACAAGGTTTATTATTAATACACATCCAAGGTTGCATCATTAATGACACATCCTCCCCCTTACCTATACTCCATATACAATGAGGTTTAATGCTTTGTACCACCTTGTGAACCCCTTTCCAGAACCAGGAGGCAAATGGTGGAGGATCCTCTTTTATGTCAATCCAGTTCTTACCATACACAACAAGGAAAGTTTGTGCCCATAGGGAGTTTTTATCAGTTAGAGCTTTCCATGCAAGCTTAGCTAACATAGCTTTGTTCATTTCTTGTGTTCTTCGAAAGCCTAAACCACCTAAGGCCTTAGGTTTGCATATACTATTCCACCCAGCTTGTGATAACACTTTAGCCCTCCAACCTTTAATCTTACCATGGACTTTATCAACCAAATAGTCAAAATCCTCACATTTTTTCCTAGACAACACTATAGGCACCCCTAGGTATTTATCTTTTTTATTAAACGATCTCATTTTCCAAAACCTTTTTAGAATCTTTTGATGCCTACTATGGACATTCCTACTATAGTAGAAACTGGACTTATCAAAATTAATTTTTTATCTAGATATGGCATAATAGTCATCCATAATCTGTTTCATCTTCCCACTTTCTTTTAAATCAACCTTAGTAAAAAGGATAAGATCATCAGCGTAAAGCAAATGGGTGATAGGCGGTGCATTCCTCCTGATTTTAATCCCATGTAGTTCCCCTTGATTCTCAGCCATAGTAATCATCCTCGAGAGTGCTTCAGAGACCAGAATAAAGAGGTAGGGGGAGAGAGGGTCTCCCTGCCTAAGCCCTCTGTTGGGGGTGATATGACCAAGAGGAGCACCATTAAGTAAAACTCTAAAAGAGACAGTAGACAGACATTGGGAGATGAGGAGTCTCCACTTGTCACTAAAACCTAATCTTTGAAAAATGTTATCGATAAAAGATCACTCTACTCTATCATATGCTTTAGGCATGTCCATTTTTAAAGCAACAAAACCCTTCTTAGTTTTCATCTGTTTCATATTATGAAAGATTTCACAAGCCAAGCCAATATTGTCACCTATATTCCTACCTTTTATGAAAGCTCCTTGAATTGAAAAGGAGACACTATCTTGTTAATGTGTGCTTTTAATCTATTGGCCAGAATTTTAGAAATAATCTTATAGTAGAAATTACACAAGCTAATGGGTCTAAACTTAGAAATATGATCAGGGTTAGATATCTTAGGTATAAGGGTTATAAAAGTCACATTCATCTTAGGGTTCATTTTCCCCTGGAGAAAGAAATCTTTAACACAAGCAGTAACACTATGGCCTATCATATCCCAACATTGTTGGTAAAAACAGCCTTGAAAGCCATCAGGCCTGGGGCTTTTAGAGCCCCAAGCTTCTTAACTACTAGCCAGATATCCTCATCTAAAGGACACTCAATGAGAATCTCATTTTCTCTTTTAGTAATGCAAGGGTTAAACAAGTTCAAAATACTATCATTACTATCAGGGTTATCAGAATCAAAGATGGTATCAAAATACTCATTAATAGTGCTTCCTACCTCTGTTCTGCCTTTTTGCCAAGTGCCTCACTACAACAAATATGAGCTTTTGTAACATGCTTTTTGCAACATTTTCAGGTGAACGTTACGCACGACAGACATTTGTAACTCTTTTTTACAAAATATTATCGATTATAAAATATCATATTGGTTTGTATCATTTTATTACTTAATGCTACAAATTTTAGTTGATTTGCAATGTGTGTCTATAAAATGTTACAAAATTTTGTTGGGGTTGTAATATTTTTTTCATGAAATGTTACAATTTTTTTTTAGGTTTTGTAACATTTCCACTTAAAAAGTTACAAATAACAAGTAGGCATTATTTGTCACGTATTTTGAGAAATGTTACGTACCTGAAAACGAAAAAAATCGAAAAAATGCCTAAGTACAAACTGGTGCCCCGATTTTTCTTTCTGGCAAATACGAAATTTGTGATATATATCAACCGAAATAATTAAATAAGTATTTCAACTAAAAAGGTGAGAAATAACCGCCAAAAACTCTCTCAAAACCTCTCAAACCTCTCTCTCGTGAAAAGGGAAAACACTTTAAAATTGGAACCCTAGAAATTGAAGATCTCAATTTAACAAAATTGAACACTCTCAATTCTCAAACCTCTGAAATTCGAATTTGTTTTTTCGAAACTGAACGCTCTCAAATCTCAAATCTGTAAGTATTTCACTTATATCTTATTTTTTGACCATTTTGATTAAATTTATGTCGTCTGATTAAATTTTGGTGGTTTTGTTGTTTTGATTAAATTTCTGTCGTCTGATTTGATGTTTGATATGATTGAATTGGTTTGTTTTTGCTATGGTACTAGTCTTTGCTGGTTTTGCTCTTTTACTATTGATTAGTCTTACCCAAATTTTTAGAAAACAATACAAGAAATCAAGGACACGGCAGCAGAATCTTCTTCCTCCTCCCTCAAAGATGATGCAATTTCACAAGTCTTTGGACCTAAGCGTCCTGGTCATGTTAGAGGAGTTGGATTTGGTGTTACTCCATCACAAATGGGTATCCTATTAGAAAGCAAGGAGAAAGTTGTGCAGCTAGAGCGACAAGTAGAAGAACTATCAAGAAAGGTTTCAAGCATTGAGTCTGTAAGGGAAGAGATGCAAGACGATATTAGGCAAGAAATGCAAGAAGCGATAAGAGAACTGATAAGAGCCCAAAACTGTAGTTTTAACCTTGTAACAGTCATACTTTTAGACCAATTATGTGAGTAATAATTAAGAGTTAACACTGATTACGTGTTTTTATGCATTTCAGGTTTCAAAGTCCATTATGTGCAGAAATGTGCCACTTTAGCGAGATAAAAGAGCAAAGGTCGGTTACTAAGGAGTTCCGTGATTAAAGGCCTAGATTCAAGAAGACAAAGGCTTCCTAAAGCCCGGTCAAAAGCTGAAAAGTCAACACGGGCAAAAACAGCACACAAGTCAGCAGAACTTCCAATGGCCGTATCTTTGGACTCAGACCTCGGAATGGGGCCTACCTTATGTCAAAACAACCGACTTGGAAAGAGCTTTCCAATGGTCCAAGCCTTGACCCAATCAGAGGAGCAGAAGTGGATGAAAAGTCTGTTGAAGCCAACTGCAGTTGAAGAGGCCTTTTTGGACTAAAAATATTGGGTTTTGGGCCTGATTCTCTGGCCCAAAACATGGCTCCAAGCCCATGCACGATTTTTGGATCTGGACATATAAAAACCAAAGCTTAGCTCTTTGTTAATGGTAGCTAGTTAGACCTAAAACAATATAGATAATTCTAGATCTAGTTTAATTAATTAAATTAAGTTTTAGTTCCATTTTCAATTCTTGTTTTAGATTAAGTCTTTGAATCATTGTTCTTGATTGATTAGATAAATAAAATAGTTATTTTATCAATTTCGAATTATGTTATTTCAATCTATTAGATCTAGTTTTAATTATTGTTGGTTACCATTTCTTAGTTGTTAATTATAATTTAATTATCGTTTAGTTTAGATTAGTAAATTTCGAATCTTGATAATATGTTTAGTTTAGATTCATATGGGAATGATTGTGGAATGATTCAAGGCTAAAACCTCCATTAGAGGGGTTGATGAAGCCTTGATGAAAACTTAGTGGTATAGTGTAGAAGCATTGTAGAATCTATTCCAATCTAGAAGGTCGTGATTCGCCATGAGAATGGGTAGACAACCTCACATGCTAGTTAGTACTCGGTAGAAATGCCATGAACACTAGGGATTAGAACTCAAATTTTTTGCCGTAAGAACGTAAGAATCGAGATACAAGAATCTATGCTAGGCTATTAAGTTGGATTCGAGGTGGATTTAATTCCCCTCTAATCCTTTATCTAGATTCAAAACAATCATATTTCCATAGCATTCGTAGTTAGATTCAACATAATCAATTTCATATAGGTATCGTAGTATAACACACCTTCGTAAAGCTCTCATTAGACTTAAAAACGACTAATTAGATTAGAAAACAATTCCATGCTAGAGCACTAGGAGTGGAACGAACTTCCTACTCCACTATATCTCATAGGATTGAGAGTAGAGAAATCTTTGATAAGCATATAGGATCATAAATAGTTTTAGTTTACTTACGTTTTGAGTTTCATCGTTCATTTCGTAGGTAAGCTATTCAATTTTACCATTATCAAATGGCGCCGCTGCCATCTTAGTTGCACTTTAGCATTGTTTTCATAATAGAATTAGTCATTTTTAAGTCCCATTAAACCCACCCACCCTTGTTTGATTCATACTGTGGTTATCCGTTTCAGCTGAAAAAAAAATTCGACAAAATTACACCGGCGACATCGGCGCTTATAAGGAGCGCACCTGCGCCCTATAGTCTGGAACAAGAGCGCGACCCACCCTGATTTTACTGGACCACGAGCGACCACGCTTAAGTCATCGAACAAGGAGAGCGATCGCGCTTATGCGCGAGCGCACAAGCACACTCTAAGCCAAAAATCCCAGATTTCAACAGGTTTGTTTCAAACTTCGATTTTTAAGTTTTTCAGTGTTCTAACTTGTTATTTACACTGAACACGCGTAAACAATAAGCTATTTATAAGCGAAGCAAGGACGCTATCAGGTATTCCTTTCTTCCGTACCTCGCATCTCCAGTTAGAGGTTCATACTAATATATCAAGATTGTTTGGATTGTTGTCGTATTTAGACTTAGACTTGCATGAGATTAAGGTCGGGTCGGAGAAAAACACCGAACGTAATTAACCGTCAACGTCAACAAACAAATCTATCGAGTATACCAATCACTACACCTCTAACTAATATTCCACCAACCACACCTGACATAATGGCTGAAGAAAGAGAGACTCCTCTCTTCGACTTTTACAAAGCCTTGAGCGATAGCCCTAAATCTTGCATCGTTTCTAGCAGACCCGGTGGGGATTTTGAATTCCCCAAACATATTTAATTTGTTACCCGTTTTCCATGGTTTAGACCATGAAAAACCTTATCAACACATGCGTAGGATTGAACAAGTCCTTATAACATTCCATCATCCTACGGTTGGTACGGAACAAATTAAATTAAGGGTATTTCCCTTCACCTTAGCCCGATAAGGCGGCGTCTTGGTTAACTGCTTGGCCGCTTAACTCATGGACTCGTGGGCTAAACTTGTTCGATTTGTTTATGGAACATTTTACCCACCCCTAAAGACGGATGAGATGCTTTCCAAGATTCATTTTTCCGACAAAATCCTCATGAATCGTTTTCTAAGGCTTGGAATCGTTTCACCGATCCGCTTATTGAGTGTCCACACCATAACCTAGCAAAAGACACGTTAGTTAATTGCTTTTTCAAAGGACTTCAACATCACCATAAAGAAGTCCTTGACATAATGAATGGGGTAGTTTCCTAAGTAAAGGAGCCCCGGGAAGCTTACAAATTTTTAGAAAATCAAACTAAACGTAATAACAATTGGGGGTAGTGATGATATCCCCCCCTCGTTAGTTCTTCTTCAACAGATTAAGGTCGCGGTATGTTTGAGATGAAACCCGATCTAGAACTTAAAAATTTAATCGAATCTCTAACTAAAAGGTTGAGGCTATTTCGCGGCAACAAAAGCCTATCCCCAGAATGAATGTTAACTCCAACCCATGTAATGTCTGTTTTGAGTCCGAAAGCCCTCGACTCTATTGTCCTCTCGCCTATGAACAACAACAATTAGAGCAAGATAACGTTTATTCCATTAATAACTATCCTATTCCTAATGCCCCATGGAGACAACATCCCAACTTTAGTTGGCTTAAACAATCAACAAGTTTCACCTCCGTGGTTTAATAACCAAAATGTTAGGCAAGCAAACAACTATAATCAAGCTCCACCTAGGCAAGGCCAGGGGACTAAGTCAAGGAAATTATAATAATTATAACAACCAAAGAAAACACGACAAGGTTTAGCACAAGGTCGTGGTAATTATAATAGTTATAATACCAATAGAGGTATCGTTCGGTTAACAATAGTAACTATCACAACCCACCCATAAATAATCAAGCGTGAGATAGTTTCCATCCGGTCACACCACGTGACTACTACACAATCACAACCGGATCGTGATAGACGCCTTTATACAAGGTTACCCAACAACTTTTCAATCAATGACTCAATCAAACCAACAGATCTTACAATCCATAAATCGTGGCATACAACAGTTAGCCCAAGAGAAATCCCAACCAAAAGGCGTGTTTCCGGGACAAGCCATACCCAAACCCTAAAACAACAAAACACAGCCGCTTTGAGGTAAACGGTAATACTAGTGCGGAAACGACAATAGTAGGTGACTGAATGCCATCACCACTCTCCGCTCCGGAAGAGTGGTTGATAACAAAGTAACTATGCCTATAGTTATCCCATCAAGACTCCTACACCGGATATCGAACTAGATGCGAAATAGAAACTGAAGAGCCTACCACTATAGAGGTACCGGTTAAACCACAACCTAAGAAACAAAAGCCAAGGTAACACATCAAGTCGAGGCCATACACTAAATATAGAGCAAAACCATCATTCCCTCATAAGTTAGCCATGCTAACCGTGGATACAAACTTTGAGGAGATTAGGAACGTTTTCAAGAATCTAACGATAAACCTTCCTTTTCGAAGCTATTAAAAGCTCCCTAACCACCCTAAGTTTTCTTAAAGAGTTGTGCACTACTAGGCGTAAGACCAACATACCTAAAGACGCTTTTTAACCGAACAATTCCCAACTTTATCCGAAAATAATGGAATGGAATAAGTACAAGGACCTCGGTCGCCCCATCAGAAATGCACCTTAGAGATTCCCACACGACGACCGCTTTTATTAGACACCGGGGCGAAAGTGTTAACTTACTCCCGTGATTACTTGTATAAACAAATAGGGTCTACATAAAATGCAACCTACAAAAATAACGCTTGCAATTAGCGGACAGTCAATTAAGTATCCTAAGGGTGTAGTGGAAAACGTGTTTGTTAAGGTTCAGGATTTCTACTATCCCCGCTGATTTTGTTATCCTCGATACGAGGACGTCGCCAACGACTGCATCAGATCATCATCTTTAGGCCCCTTCTTAGCAACCGCCAACGACTTATAAATTGCCGCGATGGTAAGATGTCCTTATCTTTTGGCCATCTTATATTTGAGGTAAATACTTTTAAAATGATAAAACAATTACCGTGATTCGATCTATAGATGGGGAGGTTAGCATGATCGAGAGCTTAGCTCAAGATTATTTTAACAACACGTTTCGAAAACAATATGTACAAATTCCTTTCTTTGGAACTTCAGATTTGTTAAATGACTCCTACTTAGAGGAAGTCAACACCATCCTTGAGTCCACACCAATTGTAGACACCGGTTGCTCCACATATTGAGTATGAAGACTTGCTACCTAAGCAAGTATTCATTATGCAAAATGAGGACCCCGATTTAAACATCTATTGATTTTCCTTCCACCCCCTGCTTAAACCCTTCTTCCCGTGAGTTAAAATATATTCAACTTGATCCGATGGTAGTCATCCGGTAATTATATCTTCTCTGTTATCTAAGAATGAAGAGACACGTTTAATCCGGGTGATTAGGGAACATCGGTCTGCGATTGGTTGGTCCCTAGCCGACATTAAGGGAATTGACCCTAATGTTTGCACTCATCGTATCCATTTGGAGGATAACGCGAAGACTTCTCGCGAACCTCAGCGTCGCTTGAACCCTGCCATGAAAGAGGTGGTTAGGAAAGAAGTCTTACGATTACTCGATGCGGGTATCATATACCCAATCTCTGATAGCGAATGGGTAAGACCCATTCATGTAGTTCCTAAGAAATCGGGAGTTACCATGGTACGAAATGGGAAGGGTGACTATGTTGTCACACAAGGTCCTATGAAATGGAGGATCCGTATTGATTACGCACGGTTAAATGCTATGACACGAAAAGGATCACTTTCCTTACCTTTTATAGATCAAATGCTCGAACGCCTCAAATTTGGTCATGCTTTTTATTGTTTTCTGGATGGCTACTCAGGCTATTTTCAGATTATTATTGATATTGATGACCAAGAAAAGACTACCTTCACATGTCCCTTTAGAACGTATGCCTATAAACGAATGCCTTTTGGCCTTTGTAATGCTCCCCGAACCTTCCAAATGTGTATGCTTTATATATTTAGTGACATGGTAGAGCGCTTTATAGAAGTTTTCATGGATGATTTTTCTATCTATGGAGACTCCTTCACAGACTGTTTGTCTAACCTTTCTAAGGTTTTGACACGTGTGAAGAAAAGAGCCTCGCTTTTAAACCTGAAAAGTGTCATTTCATGGTGAAAAAGGGCATAGTACTAGGTCACATTGTATCTAGTGATGGCATCGAAGTAGATAAGGCCAAACTAGATAAGATAGCGACTCTACCTAAAACCACGGATTGTCCGTGATATTAGAGCCTTTCTAGGCCATGCAGGTTTTTAGGCGATTTATTAAAGACTTCTAAAATAGCTAGGCCTTTAACTAATCCGCTTTTGAAAGATGCAATTTTTATTTTAATTTTAATCAGAAGCAGGCTTTTGAAACTTTAAAAGCCGCCCTAACCTCTCGCACCAATTATACAACCTCCGATTGGTCTAAACCTTTTCAACTCATGTGTGATGCTAGTGACTATGCGGTTGGTGCGTTTTGGGACAAAAACTAGATAATAAGTCCACTGTTATTTATTATGCTAGTAAAACATTAAACGATGCTCAACGGAATTATTCAACTACCAAAAAAGAATTCTTAGCCGCCATTTATGCTTTAGATAAGTTTCGTCCTTATTTGGTTGGTTCTAAAACCTTAGTTTACACGCACCATGCAATTTCTTAAGTACCTTCTTGCGAAGAAGGATGTTAAGTAGAGATTAATCCGATGGATCCTCTCTCCGCAAGAGTTCACATTAGAAATAAAGGATAAAAAGAGGGTCGAAAACGAAGTTGCCGACCACTTATCTAGACTCACAAACGACGATCGATCGATCGATTTTGAGTCCATACCGGACTCTTTTCCCCGATGAGCATCCAGATGCCATTTTTCAAAGCACCATGGTATGCCGACATTGTAAATTATTTAGCGGCTGATGTTATGCCTTATAATTGGTCAAGAAATGAACGTAAGAAGTTCTTGGCCGAGTTAAGTTATACTCACGGGATGAGCCCTATCTTTTAAGTATTGTGCGGATCAGATTATTCGTCGTTGTATTCCCCAATGGGAATACAATGAAGTTCTATCGCTCTCGCCATGACAAAGAGTGTGGTGGCCATTTTAGTAGGATGAAAACAGCCGCTAAAGTTCTTCAATGTGGATTTTATTGGCCTACCCTTTTTAAGGATGCCCAAGTGCATTGCAAGGCGGTATTCGTTGCCAACAACTTGGGCTTAATCACGGCGTAATATGATGCCATTAAATCCAATCTTGATAGTAGAAATTTTTTGACGTTTGGGGCATTGATTTCATGGGTCCTTTCCGGTTTCCCACGGTTTCATTTATATTCTAGTTGCCGTGGACTACGTGTCTAAATGGATAGAGGCCCTAGCTTGCCGTAGCAATGACCATAAGACCGTTGTATTTTTATTAAAGAATATATTTTCTGTCGGTTTGGCATTCCGAAAGCCATCATTAGTGATGGTGGAACACATTTTTGCAACAGAGTTGTTGCATCCCTAGTGAAAAAGTATGGAGTTACACACAAAGTAACAACTCCTTATCATCCACAAACTAGTGGACAAGTAGAATTTTCTAATAGGAAATCAAAAAGATTTTAGAAACAACAGAACCCCCGATAGGAAAGACTGGTCAAAGCATCTATCGGATGCCTTATGGCGGGCGATAGAACTGCTTTCAAAACTCCTATAGGTATGTCTCTCTTTAGACTTGTATTTGGGAAACCATGTCATTTGCCCGTTGAATTAGAGCACCGTGCTCGTGGGCTATAAAAGCCTTAACTTCAATATTGATGAGGCAGGTGTCAAACGCAAGTTGCAATTGAATGAGCTTGAAGAAATCCGTGGCGATTAAATGCGATCTCATGAAGGATTATAAAGCTAACATGAAACGTGTTCATGATAAGCATATCTTGCGCCAAAGAGTTTGTGGTCGGTCAAAAGGTCTTGCTTTACAACTCCCGCTCTACATATTTTCCCGGAAAACTAAAACCCGTTGGTCCGGCCCTTTTCGGGTTATCAAGTCACCCTTTACGGGCAATCACCTTGGTAAATCCAAATGACAACAGTACCTTTCAAGTTAATGGTCAACGGTTAAAACATTTTCACGAACTTCGTCCCCCTCGATGTAGAGGAAGTCCTTTTACAGGACTGCGTCTATGAGGATCGACCTTGTCATTTGGTGCACTTTCTTTCACTCCCATATAGTGGTAAGTGCACCATTCAGGTAACCGGGCCTTCCCTATGGAGTGTATGGCTGTAAGTACTGGATCCTAAGTCCACGGTTAACATAATTCACGTTTTCCACTTTTGCATGTTTTCTCGATTTTTGAGTCATGTTCCCTCTATGGGGTAAATTATGTATTTATTGTTTTTCGTGTTTCTTATAATAAACTAATAAAATAAAATAAAAATTCTAAAATCATAGAAATAGCAATCCAACAAGTCTTGGGAATCTGACTTTGAACGACCCACGTTTTAAACAAATTTTGTGTTTAAAAATTTGTTTAGGGGTGGGCAGTCGATCTTTCCATCGGGATTGCTCGAACTTTCCATTGGTGTTGCTTAGGCCCATTACTTGTAGTTCAATTGGGTTGATGTAATCTAAACCTAGAATTCCTTCGTTCGCATAACTTACGTCACACACGCACTTCGAGGCGTTCTTCCACCCTCTTATACGTCACCCATTGTTGGAATTGAGTGTTTTATGGATCATTGGATTGGAAATTCTCTACTGATCATTTTCATAACTCATTCGCCAAAATCGGGCCAGTAACGAAGCGGCAAATTGAATTTGAAATTACGCAAAAAATCGGAAAATTTCGGAATTCAAATTGGGCTTGGGCCCAAACCGCACGCACGACTGTGCGTCTCCTTCCTTCCCAAACCGCACGCACAGTGTTTCCCTTTCAATCGCGCCGGTTACAAGTTAAATCAAACTTTGAAAACCAAAATAAAAAAAAAAAAAAATAGAGAGAGAGAAGGAAACCTAACTACACCCACACCAAGATAATCAAAGCCAACTTAAATCTTCTCTAAACCATTACCACCACCACCCCAACTCCGAAAAAACAGCCACCAGTTCAAGTAACCACCGCCACCACCGTGTTTTTAGTAGTTTTTCTTCACACTCGCCTCCCCCACAGTCTACAAAACCATTACTTGTCTAAGAAACTTCAATGGCGCTACGACGTAGAATTTTGCCGGAGCACGCGTTTGCTTCCGACAGTTTCGCGCCATTTTACGACGCGGAGATGATTAAGAGGCATTGGAACGGACTGTGGTACTCGACTGAGGAGTTCTATCACTATGATTTGGTAGAACAGTTTTATAAAAAGCGAGAATTGGAAGGGGATAGGATTTTCATAAAGTTAGGAGGAACGAGGAGGGAAGTAACGAGACAGTTGTTGGCTGAACTGTTAGGAATTACGCTTGAAAGCAACCTGGTAATGACAATTCAGGAATCCCAGTATACTGGAGTTCCTGCTTTGATGAAGGATACTGTCCTGGAGGGTGAATACAATCCGACATCTCATTGCGTCCGCCAGTCCACCCTGAAAACCAATCAACTGGCTATAGCTCAGTGGATTGGTAGGAACGTCCTCGGGAAAGACAAAGTCAGTGATATCGGCCTGCAATGTCTGCACGTTCTCTGGATTTTACAAACAAATAAGTATAATTTTTGCATCCTTGATTTAATGTTTAATGTGATTCGAGGAGTGGGGAAGAGCTTGGCGCCTCTTCCCTTATTGATCACTAAGATCATGCTCTCCTTTAGAGCTGTCGCAAGATCTGCTCCTATTAAGATCAAATTGCATTCTAATGCAAGTATCTATCTGGATTGCATCCAAGAGACTTGGCCGTTGTTCAAGAAAAAAATGGTTGAGTCGAGGATGAAAGGGAAGATATGACATGTCCGGATGAAGATGCATTAGATAATTGTAATTTAATTTAGAACGCATGCAAGTGTTGCAAAACCGCCTTGCGGTGCATTTATGGTATTTGTGGAAATATCGAGGAGATAGACAGATTGTAGTTCAAAAGAAGCAAGGGAACCTCGTGAGGAGATTTGAAATGCTCGCGGGGGTTCGACGATATCTTGTCTAACATGGAGACTATCCACCAACATCAACAAACCCCAAGATGCGATTACAGATCTTGAGATGGAAGCCCAAAGACTTGTTCGAATAGAGATGCTACGACGCATGCCACCCGTGGAGGACTCTGTTTCAGCCGAGTCCGACAGCATGAGCCGCCGTCGCCAAAGCGACGATGGTTCAAGCCAATCTCCATCCCAGGGCCCATCATCATCACGTAACTAGGTGTTCACCATCGGGTTTGTGTTATTTGTTATTTCATAATTTTGTTTTATTAGTTGGATTTTAATTCAAGAGTTAAATTTAAATAGTAATGTGTTTATTTAATGTTGTTTGGATTTAAATTTTATTTTTAATATAATTGGTTATTTTCGAGTACTGCTTGTTTTATTATTAATCCCACATTCCCGACTTGTTTGGGGGTGGAAATATTTATACCGAGCATAAGTCGTTATATGATCATCTGCTGTAAAGTTGTTTTGGAGGAAAGGTTGATAATTTGGCCGATATCGGCATATCTATGATTTGTGTGGTGGTAGCATGAAATCTAGGAGAGTTTAGAAGTTACTATTCTAAATCAAGTATGAAAGATACTAGGATTTATAGAAAATCATGGAAATGGGTTGTTTCCGTTTTCGGGTTTGGAATTTTTCTATTTCCGGAAATTGCCTTCAAACAATTTGGGAACTTCCTGATTCGTTTTGGTAGCTCAGAACCTATTTAAACTCCTTTCTTTCTACACTAACAAACCACACTACACCCCACCATCATCCCGCACCTTCCACTCCAAGTTTTTCTTTCTTTTTGCTCTAAACCCCGGTTTCAAAGATTCTTTACGAAGCGCTGCCTCGTCTCGCCATTTAGCGCCCTCTATATTTTCATGAAATTTTTTCAGAAGCGACCAGCGCCTCCTTGGAGCGACGCACCCAAAACATGTGAAAAGCATTAACACCCGAGCGACCGCGCCTATGTATGGCGCACCTTCCGCCTCGTTAACGCTGGAAATTCCAATTTTCGGAGGGTCACCCAGGATTTTTGGAACTGTTCAAAGAGTAGTTAAGATGACATCTCCTATAGTCATACCTGAACAGTCTTTCGAAGATGTGTTGGGCGCACCGACCTATGGACATTGGTTCGGCCACGGGATCCTGCGATTAGGATGGCGCCATCTACCGGTAAGTGATGACGATTCATATTCACCACAGCTTTACGCTTATTTCTACGACCATGTTAAATTCTATTTGTCGGGGATGGAGAACAAGAATTCTCCGTCAGAGTCGAAGACACCCGACATCAATTCGATAAAAATGTGGTCGCTTTAGTTTCAAGATTACCAATACCGATCCTCGTTCACACATGGGCATATATGACCCGATAATGCATATCTTTATGATTATACATATTTTCATGAGTATTATTATGGGGAGGGTATTTCGAGTAATGGACTGTGGGCGATATAGCATTGCCCTTAGTAGCCTTTCCATAAACGTAGGCACCACCATGTTATTCATCCCGATGAATATTTTGGGGAATGGCGTTCATTTCGCAAACAAGATCATTGGTGACATTTTCCTCGCTTTAGCTGAGGGACGTCGCCGATATGACATTCCCCGAGTATTAGTCGCTAGTCTTAAGAGAGCCCAAACCATGAGGCGTAAGTATCTTCTTATGCCTGTGTTAGTAAGCCGCATCATGCGTAGTTGTTTACCTGTATTCTGTGCACAATTCACAGATTGGAAAAGGGTTGAAGTCATGAGACCCACCAATCGGGTGGTTCGCTTCGTTGCGAATAATGACTTGGCGGGATGGCGTGCAGCCTCATTTGGTTGCCCTGTACATCCCATCAGACATGATAACACTTAACAGGTTAGCATTAGTAGATGATAACAGGCGGCAAGCTTGGCAAATTACAATGGACTGGCAGGATGCGAAGGAACCTCGTCTCACTAACGAGGAAGAGGATGCTTAAGCGGGAGATAAGGTAAGTTTTTAGTTTTGTTAGTGTCTGCTTATGTCCCAAGCAATTTAATTCGGTTAACCCCATAATGGGTGGCACTCTTATAGAGTTGCGTCAGTTTTTATTTCCTATATTAGTACGTTCTAACTTTGTTTTGCAGATGTTCCTGAATTTCACACGTTTCAATGGTATTTTTCCTACCCTCTTTATTTACAATACTTTGAGGACAAAGCATGATTCTTGTTTGGGGGCATAGAAACACGGTAATTAAGGCATCTGTTAGGATATAGATATGTATAATATGCATTTGTTTTCTAGTTAAAGTTTCAAAAAAAAAATTTCAAAAAAATATAAATAAATAAGTTTATGCTATACACTTAGGAATATTGGTATTGTTTTCTTTCTCTATGCTCTTAACAATCTAGAAGTCTCACGTAGCTTTTGCATCAGAATAATTGTTAGAAACTTAGGTTAATATGTAGGTAATAATCTTTGCATCTATCTATAAATATATTACATGAGTATCTATGATTGTTAGCAAGTAAGTTTCAAATCTAGGCTAGAGTACTTATTCTACAAATCCTGTGAGAATATAGCCTAAAGCCCTTATATGAGCTTAAACATTTGAGAAATGACACAAAGGAGAAGTAAAATCCGGATAGAGAAATCACACGCCCACTTGCTTGATCACTATGCCATATCCTAAAAGAATTTAGGCCCTCTTTGGATCGATATAGCGAGAAATTCAAACCTATGAATTATTTTCCTAATTAGTCCCCTCGAACCTTTCTTTAGCCTTTCATAACCCACAAATCCTTACCCTATTACAAAACAAAACAAAATAAAAATTCAACTTACCCAATATAGAATAAGTCCGAGAATAGAATGAGTGAAGAAAGAAAGAAGAAAACCCGTGGTAAACGTAAATTAGTAGTTGTTGAGGAAAAGAAAAGAAGTTTCCATCCAAGGAAAAGAAAAATAAAATAAAATAAAATAAATAAAATAAAATAGAAATAAATAAAAACTCCAAAAAATAGAATAAAAGGGAGTCAAAAGCCAAAGAAAAGAAAAAGAAAAATATGGCTAAGGATGAAAACAAAGTATATAAGCAAAAGAAAATAACAAGGTTTTCTCTAAGTTACATAATATGAAGACTCTATTATCTCAGACTTGTCTTTTTGAATATTCATTTTCTTCCTTCTTAAACCATTTCCTAATCCCCGCAACACCTAATAAAGACTTCTAGCTCAATTAGGATTAGGTTAGTGTGATAGTAAGTGGCAGATGTGTTTGATCGACTCCGACTTCCTTGTTTGTCATTGAGATTGTAAGGTAAAGTGTGCCCACTGCACACTGGAGTAGCGAAAACTTGAGCGGAAAAATCGTGAGTGGTTTTGTCTTGACATTTATGTGAGGACCTACTTAAGGACGCTTATTCGAAGTTTTAAAACTAACCCGCTAGGCATTTCCTAGTATTACTCGTAGTATTTATATTTGTATCATAGATGATTGATTATTATGCATGTATTAGCTTAGGGTTTTGACTTAGTTATTCTTATTCAGTTGCTAGTGAGATGTATAGATAGTTGGGACATGAATGAGAAAACAATAGTTTTATTTCTTAGTCGTTGTAGTATAGTTGAAGTTTGTGAGTACCTTCACTGGAAAACTCTCACGAGGCTATAACTCGTCCACTAGGGAATTCCTAGTGGTTTAAGGCCTTGTTGCATATGGTCAATGCAATCGCACTCAGCGAAACGAGAGTAGATAGAACTCCATTTTTGGTCACTTATTCTAATTTATCATATTTGCTTGAGGACAAGCAAAATACTGTTTGGGGGTGGTTTGATAAGAGCCCAAAACTGTAGTTTTAACCCCCACAGTCATACTTTTAGACCAATTATGTGAGTAATAATTAAGAGTTAACACTGATTACGTGTTTTTATGCATTTCAGGTTTCAAAGTCCATTATGTGCAGAAATGTGCCACTTTAGCGAGATAAAAGAGCAAAGGTTGGTTACTAAGGAATTTCGTGATTAAAGGCCTAGATTCAAGAAGACAAAGCCTTCCTAAAGCCCGGTCAAAAGCTGAAAAGTCAACACGGGCGTAAACAAAGACACACAAATCGCCAGGAAGTTCGATGGCCGTATCTTTGGACTCAGACCTCATAATGGGGCCTACCTTATGTCAAAACAACCGGCTCGGAAAGAGCTTTCCAATGGTTCAAGCCTTGACCCAATCAGAGGAGCAGAAGTGGACGAAAAGTCTATTGAAGCCAACTGCAGCTGGAGAGGCCTTTTTGGACTGAAAATATTGGGTTTTGGGCCTGATTCTCTGGCCCAAAACATGGCTCCAAGCCCATGCACGATTTTTGGATCTGGACATATAAAAACCAAAGCTTAGCTCTTTGTTAACGGTAGCTAGTTAGACCTAAAACAATATAGATAATTCTAGATCTAGTTTAATTAATTAAATTAAGTTTTAGTTCCATTTTCAATTCTTGTTTTAGATTAAGTCTTTGAATCATTGTTCTTGATTGATTAGATAAATAAAATAGTTATTTTATCAATTTCAATTGTGTTATTTCAATCTATTAGATCTAGTTTTAATTATTGTTGGTTACCATTTCTTAGTTGTTAATTAGAATTTAATTATCGTTTAGTTTAGATTAGTAAATTTGAATCTTGGTAATATGTTTAGTTTAGATTCATATGGGAATGATTATGAATGATTCAAGGCTAAAACCTCCATTAGAGGGGTTGATGAAGCCTTGATGAAAACTTAGTGGTATAGTGTAGAAGCATTGTAGAATCTATTCCAATCTAGAAGGGTCGGATTCGCCATGAGAATGGGTGGACGACCTCACATGCTAGTTAGTACTTCGGTAGAAATGCCATGAACACTAGGGATTAGAACTCGAATTTCTTGCCGTGAAGAACGTAAGAATCGGGATACAAGAATCTATGCTAGGCTATTAAGTTGGATTCGAGGTGGATTCAATTCCCTCTAATCCTTTATTTAGATTCAAAACAATCATATTTCCATAGCATTAAGAAGTTAGATTCAACATAATCAATTTCATATAGGTATCGTAGTATAACACACATTCGTAAAGCTCTCATTAGACTTAAAAACGACTAATTAGATTAGAAAACAATTCCATGCTAGAGCACTAGGAGTGGAACGAACTTCCTACTCCACTATATCTCATAGGATTGAGAGTAGAGAAATCTTTGATAAGCATATAGGATCATAAATAGTTTTAGTTTATTTACGTTTTGAGTTTCATCATTCATTTCGTAGGTATGCTATTCAATTTTACTATTATCAAGAACAAATGCAACAACATATCCTTGAAAAGAAAGAGATGCAAGAGCAAATTATCCTTATGCAGAATTTAGTGAATCAGTTGATGATAACTCAGGTTAGTGGTTAAGGGCTTGCAAAGCGTTACATATGTGCATATGTTTGAGCATTTCCTTATATTTGCTTGCATTTTGTCTTAAAAAGGGCTACGACCGAATGTTCGGTACAACTACAATTGCACGAAAGGTAAAGCCATTTTTATTACTTTTGAATTTGTTTTTAACGGTTTTAATGACTAAGTAGTATGATTATGTTTTTAAAGTCAAACAACCCACACATGGGTATCAAGTGCAAGTTGTTCCAAATGGATAGAGGAAACGTTGTGGCTGAAGGGGTTTGGTTATCAGATAATCCCGACATCGTAGTGCAGGGAAAAAAACTTAGGTCTGGTGCTTCTAATATTGAGGTAAAATTTGTCAACGATCCTAAGGTGAAGTTATGGAGACCAAGCAATGGTATGAAGACATTTGAAGATGCTCTAGGCTATTCCATTGCATGGCCTACTGACCATGTAATAAAAGAAGGTAATTTAGCTACTAATGATATCAAGATTAAGTCAATAATTTAGAGCTAATTTTTCATGCTAAAAATTCCTTTGTAATCATCTTTGTCCAGGAATCTAAGATTCACATCCTGCTGCACAAGTTATTTTCAGGTTGGTATTTAATCACTTTTTTCTTCTCAAATTGCTTAAACCTTAAAAATTCCAAATTTTTGAGAATTTGAAGATCTGGGCTCATTTCAGTCGCCAAGGTAATTGACTTGGTCTAGTTTTATATCCTTTTTTGACATGTTGTGATTTTTTTATTATTAATAAGTTGTCCATTTCTTGTTTTTTTAGTTCTTTTTGAATGAGTGTAGTGTTAGACTTAAGCCTCTTCTACTAGCAAAGAGGTTATAACCTCTATGCATTTTTTGCTATGAGGGTTGCTTGACTGAGTTACTTATAGTCCAACGGATGTATAGGCCGGCTTTGATTGGTCAAAAGTTTCCTAAGGAATTTGTAAAATCTTTACATGGGATGATCTATGAGAAAATCTTCCTTAAAATGCCTGTGCTGATGTTTGAGGTGTGGATAGCGAGGTAATACCCACCTCCATTCCTTGATCTTAGGGGGCAAGAGCCAGTATTTAGCACAGAAGAAGTCTGTCTTAAATTGTATATTTTGACCGAGGTCTGCCTTAAGTCTCATCATAATGTAAATGTCGACAACAAGTAAATAGTCAAATAGCACAGACCTGGACAGCAGATTGGGATCCTTCGAAATGTAAATGTCGACAACAAGTTCGACAGCAGATTGGGATCCTTCAAAATGAACCTGGGCATATTCTGCTCTCCTATTCGGAGCCATTGTCACCAAGTACGGTACGGGTTTAAAACGGTGTATTTGAAAAAAACTTAGTTCGTGTTTTAAGCGACGCGTCTCGAAAAAAAAAAAAAAAAAAAAAAAAAAAAAACGTAAAAAAACGTGGGACATAAAAAGCGGGTTTAAAACAGTAAAACGGGTTTAAAACGTACAATACATAAAAGAAACGGTAAAAACCGATGATAAATAATATAATAGATAAAGAATTTGATTTTTTTATAAGAGTGGAAAAAAGAGTTGACACATAAAATAAAAATAAAAATAATACAAATGAAAGAAAATTCAAATACATGAAAGTATCAAATTATCATTACTCATCCAAATACTATAAGTTTTAGATTCAGTACCAAAACACGACTCTAAATAAGATACTACTAATTACCAACCATAATGGCATAATCAAGTTCTACAAATAAGTTAATAACTTTAAAATTTATAATTAATTATTAATAGTCCAAAACAAAATAAAACTGTCTCAATAAGTCAATCTAATGCCCACTCTTCAAAAAGGTAAACTCCAAAACCCCTTTTTCTTCTTCGTGTTTTCTTTTAGATTAAAAAAAAAAAAAAAAAAAAAAGGTTTTAGACGGGAGATTTTCAAAATCTCGGGTTTTAAACGTTTTTTAAGTTTAAAACGCATTTAAAATGGGTTTTTTTGAAAAACCCGGGTTTTAAACTGGAACCAGACGCCTTGCCAATATCTCGGATTTTAAACGCATTTTTTTCAAAAAAACTCCGAACTTGGTGACAATAATCGGAGCTGGTAGGAACCTGGACATAAGTCTATTTTGTATTTGGATCTGTTGGGTATTCTGTGGATCATAAACCAACTGAATAGAAAAGGGGGAAACAAAAGAAGGGGTGGGCATTTCTGATTATTTTGATGGATTGTTATTTTCCATGGTTGGATATGATGTTCATAGCATTTCTTTGAAGGGTGCTTTGATCACAGAAGGGACTTAAAAGCACGTGAAAACTTTTAAACCTACGTAAGGGCTTTTCAAGTAGCTATGGTGCTTCTATGATCAATAATCACATTCTTGGTGTGCTTCTATAGTAACTGTGCATGCTTTGTGGCGGCAAGTCCTGAGTACATTATGTTTTATTGTAGTAGTTCATACTGAAGGTTATATAAAGTTTTAAAATGCCTCTTGATCGCCTGCCTGATCTGGTCATTGTTATTTAACTACTGCTGAATTGGGCTCCTTTAATAATGGATGTGCTGATGTTTGAGTTAAGAATTTGTACTCTGCATTTGACTAATTATGGTTATTTAGTTAATAATGCAGCTTTTGCTTAGTTGCATTTGTAAAAATTTGTAGTGTAGTTTGTTTTACTATTGGAACTTGACTAGAGTTCTCATGGGATGCATTTGGGAGTATCATTGAACTGTCAGCACACAAGGCAAGGTATTGAAATAGTGAATCTTGTAATGCTCAGCCACATAGTACGGTTGTGCACCTTTGTCGTGTGGTTCTTTAAATTTAACCAAGTAGGATTTTGTGATAGCCCGTCAGTTGTTTTTTTTTTTGCCTAGCGTCGACTTGATTTTCATGTTGTTCAATTGTAAATTGTGTAGTGTTATGCTTAATCTCACAAGGCATGGTGGGATGGTTTGGTCCAGTTTGAGCTCCGTTGTAGCTTGCTCTGTGGGCAATATCTGATTGATTCAATGCTTATTTGGTCCATCTCTTGTGGGCCTGAATTTTAGAGCCAAATGACATTAGTAAGCTCAGGCAGATGAAGCACTACTTGGCTTATCTACGGTTGTCTTAGGAAACAAGTAGGGGAGAATCAGACTTAACTAAATGGGTGGTAGACCAGTTGATAAGAGCCTAAAACTGTAGTTTTAACCCCTCAATAATCATACTTTTAGACCAATTATGCGAGTAATAAATAAGAGTTAATGCTGATTACGTGTTTTTATGTATTTCAGGCAGTGAAGTCAATTATGTGCAGAAATGTGCCACTTTGGCAAGATAAAGGAGCAAGGGTTGGTTGCTAAGGAGTTCTGTGATAAAGGCCAAGATTCAAGGAGACAAAGCCTTTGTAAAGCCCGGTCAAAAGCTGAAAAGTCAACACTAAAATGAAGCACAAAGTCGGTAGAACTTCCGAAGACCATATCTTTGGACTCAGACCTCGGAATTGGGCCTACCTTACATCAAAACGACCGGCTCGGAAAGAGATTTCCAATGGTCTAAGCCTTGAACAAATCAAAGGAACAAAAGTGGATAAAAATTCTGTTGAAGTCAAAGCCAGCTGAAACGGGCTCTGTGGACTGAAGAAATTGGGCTTTGGGCTCGATTTTCCAGCCCAAAACATGGCTCCTCAGCCCATACATGAAATTGTGGATCTGGTCTCCTCATTTGTATAAAATAAGACTTAGCTCTTAAGTTAGATAGGTTAGAGTAAAAAGTAACCATTAAAATAGCTTCTATATCTAGTTTTATTTGAATTCAATTAGTTAAATTAATTAGTTTCAATTCATTGTTTTAGATTAATCCTTTGAATCATTGTTCTTTATTTAGTTAGATAAATAAAATAGTTATTCTTGTCAATTCAATTTTTGTCATTTCAATTTATTAGATCTAATTTCAATTGTTGTTATTCAATTCTTAGTCATTAATTAGATTTGAAGTATTGGTTAATTAAAAGTAGTAAAGTTTACATCTTTATATATGTCATTTCGTTATTCGTATCTTGTCGTTCGAATTCACGTCGTAGTATAAAACCTCCACCATTTTTCTCATTAAACTTTGGATTACTAGTCAATTGTAGAAAACTTCAATACTAAGGAACTGAGAGTGGAACGAACTTTTTACTCCACTCTATTTCGATAGAATTGAGAGTATAGAAATCTTTGATAGCTTTTCGTAATTTAGTTTAGTTTTCTTGCGTTTTGAGTTTAACGTTCATTTCGTAGGAAAACTACTCTTTTTACGTTGATCACCAGTATTTACATCTAAATCATCTTCAAATAAATCAAGGTCAAATGTTTTTACTGTTATGGTTTCTCTAATGAATTCAATATAATAAGTTAGTCATGGATCTCTTACGCCTTACCCAATACTTGCTTTTATAAAGACGGCAGTCGAGGTCTAGATGTGCCATTCATTTGCAGAAATATTGAGACTACTAGCCATATTACACATATATCGTATTCTGCAAATATTTGACTGCTACTCAGCTATATGTTTTCTTAAACATCTAATCTTTTACGCAGAATGAAATGGTGGTGAGCTGACGTGCATTAACTTTGGCTTTGGCAGATAGTTGAATGTCCTGATTTTTTTAATTCACTATACCGATGTAGATGTTGGTTATTTTGGGACTACGACCTGATGATTTGTTGGATAGGAAGTGGTTGCACTCTTCTTGGGATAAGAGTTGCCTACGTAGAATCAAACCTTATGTAGTTCATCTCTCTCTATTTATAGATGTGTGTTTGAACCGTTATGGGTTGCAGATCCATCTTGTATGCTATCTTGATGATTCACTATTACTCTAATGTTACAAAGTAAATGACTCTTTGATTGTTGCGTTGACTGAGCTCCAGGATTGCGCTAGTTGATATCTTTCCATAAATGGCTGTAACTGCTGCTGGTAACGACCTGGGTGTTAGGTCGTTGGTACAATTTGATGTTGTGGGACGAGCTGAAGTAAGACATCCTGCCTTGTGGACACGTGCTCTGTAGTGTAGAACAGAGGGTACTTACACAGCCCCCTTTACTTTTTATTTGTTCTTTGGATAGCTATTGCGTGGAACAAGAACGATTTAAAAAGTAAAGTTTGAAAGCACGTGTCTGACAACTGGTTTGTTTTGAATTTAGGTTTTGGGGAATGTGCGGGAACTGCTAGGCTGGATTCAATTCATGGGCCCGGAGTTACGGTGATTTGTGGGCGAGTAATGATTGAAGTTTTGGGAAAACGAAACGTTTTGATTGTCTCGAGATGTTTGGGCAGTTGAGGGGTTTTTGACTTGTAGAAGTTTTTTGTTTGTTCACTTTTCAACCAAAGGAAAAAAAAGAATCAAGAGTGAAAGAAAAAGAGAAAGAAAGAAGAAAAAAACTTCTCGTCCTTCTTGAATCAGGTTTGTCCTTCAACTTTAAAAATTTGAGCTTTCTTTCTTTCTTTGATTGTGCAATGTCTATGACTAGTGATAGTTTGAGTGGTGGGGTTGAAGTTAATGAATGGAGAGAGAGAATTGTAAGTGAAGAAACTGAGGAGAGGGTTCGTAGTGGTGATGAGGCTCTCCGTCGTCATCCTCGTTGGAGACCGTGGATGAGAGGAAGCCTAAGTCGGTGAATTGTTATGCCGCTTTAAGGAAGGAGTTTGGTTAGGTGAAATCCGATCTGTCTGTGTATGATCTGGCTGGGGAGAAAAATTTGTATACTAACGACTACGTTCCTTGGGGTGGAGGAGTAGTTGTTTGTTATGGGCAGATGAAGGTTGCCCTTTTTCCGTCTTACTATGGAGGTTTTGAACTTTTTGGGGAAAGCCCCTTGTCAGCTCATGGGGAACAATTGGAGGATTCTCCATGTGTTGGACCTGTTGAATGACAGGGGCTACAACATCTGTTTAAACGATGTAACAGAGCACTTTGTTGTGAGGAAGTCAGGTGCTATGAACTTTAGTTTTCATGTTTATAAAGGGAAGTCTTCTGTTATTTTGGGGGTGAGCAAAGAGGACTGGGGGCGTAAGCCATTGTTGGCTGTAGGTAGATATTGCCCTCTTGGTTTGGAGATTGATAAACGTGTGTACAACCTCATGGTAGGTCGTTAGTTGTAGGTTGTAACGTGTGTGTTGTAAATTACAATTTGGACGTTCTGATTTATTTGGTTTGTTTTTGCAAAGATTACAATCCGTGATCGTACGAAGAACGGTGTTATTGAAAGGTTTGCTTGTTTGAGTTTGGAGGATAAGCAGGCTTTGTTGGGGGAGGTTGCGCATTACTTTAAGAGGCGTGGAGGGAAGAAAATCAATCATAAGAGGCTGGAGCAAAAAACTAAGGCTCGCAAGGTAGTGGTTGAACTTTCTGATTCTAGCTCGGAATCTGCCATGGAGAGGGAGAGTCACAAGAAAGCACCTGTTTCTGAAGTGAAAAGGAGTGCAGGTGCTGGTGACAAGCGTTCTGGTGGAGCTAGGACGCCCGGTGAGTCATTTGAACACCGCTTTTTTGGGCGGTGGAATTTGGAGGGGTGACGCCTTCCAGACGTCCTGAGTTGGGTGATGCAAATCGTTTGCTATCCCAACATTCTGAGTTGGGTGATGCAAATCGTTTAGCACCCCAACGTTCTGAGTTAGGGGGTGGAGGGCGCTCTGCATCCAACCGCTTCTCTTCTGGTGATGCAAATCGCTTACGATCCAACCGCTTCTCCTCCGGAGATCGCGGGTCTTTGGAAGTGCCGGGTAGTACCGCAGTGGTGGCAATCTTTGGGGGAGGGCGATGCTCCTACTTCGTTTTGGAAGCCTAATCTGAAAAGGCGTTCTGAAGTGGTTGAGTCGGAGGGGGCTAAGAAGGACCGAACTGAGTCTGAAGACCGACCTGGTTCTGTTGAAGGTCATTCGTCTTCAGGTCGGGTTCCTCTGAATAGGATGAACCTAATTGATTTGGCTGAAGATGTTGGGTTGGCTGAGGCCCGAGGAAAGAAGAAAGTTGGTGAGGCTGAGCCTGCTGCTGTTGAGTAGGGCAAGGGGTCAGAAAGTACGGACCCAAGCAAGAAGAGTGACGGTGTTGTCCTTGATAGGATGGTTACGTATGAGGACCCCTACAATTTGTTGCCAAAGTTTGTTATGAATGGTGATTGTAGCTTCAAGTCCCCTTTGGTTGGTAGGGTGTTGTTGGAGAGTATTAAGCTGCTTTGCGGGATAAGCATTAATTTGGATGGTAAGGCCACGGGCGTGAACTTTGTGGAGATGGAACGGTCATTGTGCTTTGTGAGTATTCTTCCGTTCTGAGCTTGCTCCTTTTTGGTCCTGTTGATTTTGATCCATTTTAATGTCTGTATTTGTTATCTTGTTTGCTAGGTTCTGGCGATGTATCGGAAGCTGAAGGATATGGCGTCTATCTCCGACCGTTACAAGAAGGAGCTGGATGTCAACAAGCAAACTTGTAGCCAACTGGTGGCTAAACAGCAAGTGGAGAGAACGGAGGTTGCAGGGCTGAGGGATCAAGTGCAACAGCTGGGTGGTAAAGTGGCTTTGTTGCAACCCGCTCTAGATTCCGCGAAGCTGGAGGTTCAGCAATGGGTCGATGAGTGCAAGAGGCTGTGCTCTATTGCTGAATGAGCTGAGACTGCATATAACGACTTGGTGGACACGGTGGAGAGTGGCAATGTGTACATGTTGTTGGATGATTATGTTGAGGCATTGGATAAGTATGATCGCCTTAAGATGTCTATTGAAAGTGGGGCTACACGGTGTTTGTTGTAGATGCTGGTATAGATGCTAGTAAACCATCTGATATGCCATCTGACCAAGTCGTTGTGCCACCGGTTGCTCCAGTTGTTCCTTCTGTTGTTTCGGGGTAGATGTTTCTGAAGTTGTTGTTGATCAGGTTTCCGGTTCTAGTGTTGTAGAGGGTGGTGATTTAGACCCTTTGAATGTGGATAATCTTTTTTGTGAATTGATTCTAAACGTCTTGTGCTTGTTCTTGGGTTGGGAGGTCTCTGAACAATATTTACACAGCTCTTTGTTCTTGATACTGATACAATATTATTTTTGATGGGAATACTGAGGTCGTTTTCCCGGGATAACTTGGGGGCCTTGGTATCTAACCGATTCTGTAATTAGAAAATTTTAAATTACTTACTTGTTGAAGTCGGCTTGAAGTATGCATGTGATTGCTTTTGTTTTGACTGATTTGTTGTTTAACGACCTGTGCTGAGTAGTACTAGTCCTGATGGACTGCTTGGCTGTCCTAGGTCGTCTTTTGTCACAGGTCGTAAAGCGTTTGAGTACGACCTGATGTATTTGCGTAGTTGGCACCTAGGTGTACGCCTTGATTCATTCCTTTTGGGGGAACTGCTGATTGATATAATTAGCCTTTGAGTGGCCATTATATTTGAGTAGATTGAATTTGCCTGATAATTGACCTTTGAGTGGCAATTACAGTTGAACCATACCTAACCCTGGCGTTGGTGTTAAGTTGGTTTAGGGTCCTTTTGGGAGACCTTGATTTGAATTTATTGAAATTAACCACTGCGTGGCTGTTGTTGTTGAGTCGTTCTGAACTTTGTTTTTGATATCCGACCTGACATTGTGATGTCTTAGGTCGGGCTGTGTAGTGTGAAATGCAAGGTGCATATAATGCAAAAATGATAGATGCACTCGAAATGTTGATGAGATTTCATTCATATTGATTTATGTACTTGAAGAAAAACTTATTGGTAAAAGCGCTTGAGGATAGCTGTATTCCAAGGTCGGGGAAGCCTATCACCGAGCTGGGTTTTGATCCAGTATGCGTCATTTCCAAAGACTTTGTCAACAATGTAGGGGCCCTCCCATGTTGGGTCGAGCTTGGTTGGTGTCAAAGTCTTTTTAAAGACTAGGTCGCTGATAAGTGCTCAAAAAGTGCAATTTAACCCTCGATTATGCCTCTTGTTTAGCCATCTTAGTGGACTAATAGTGTTTGTAAGTTATGTTTTATGATTCTACAGGTGAAAGCAGGGCCAACCTGAGTTTTCAATGGCCCTGTGCAAACAGCGAAATGTGGCCCTCTTCCAGTCTTCCATCAACACAAATTGGATCATCGAAATATTTCCCTTCTTGCATTTTTTGCTGCAAAATCATCAATGAAGCTTCCAAAGTTAATTTTATTTAAAAATTCATTTTTAATAGATATTAACGCTAGCCCATTTAGACTTTCTTGTGACGTAGTCGATCTAAGGTATGATTTCAATAATTTTAATTTTAAAAAACTTCTTTTTGAATACGCGACAGTAATGGGAACAATCAACAAAATTCTATAAGCTATGAATGCATTAGGAAAACAATCATGTTGATTCAAGAAATCAAGTTAGGTGAATAATATTAAACTAGATTACTTTGGAATTAAATTGAGTTATTGAAATAATATTTAAGAAAAGGAAAAATTGATTTTAATCTCTAACTTACTTGAAAAATAATCAAAATATAGATGAATAAGTAATTGAGATTGATGGAAGTGAAAATTAATACAAATCTACAATTGTAAAGAAGAAATTATTGAGAATGAAAGGATAGTAGATGGTCATAAGGTGAAAGAGGGGTTTTTTTTTTTTACTAATTCTTTTTGTATTTAAGTAATTGAGGACAACTCAAGCAATTAATTGGAGTGATTTTCCAAAAGAAAACGTTATTAATTAGGAAGAGAGAGATCTAGTCATTGAGAAGATCTCCTCATCTATTATATCTATTTTTTTTTTTATGAACATAATTAATGAGAAAAGAGAATATGAGACAATTGACTGTTTACTGTGAAATTTTTGGTTTTTTGGGTTTTTCATCAGTTTGGGCTTTTGATTTGCGAAATAATTCTTTTCCACTAAAACTATATTTTTGGGCCTTATATATTGGGGACCCTGTGCGGTCGCCCACATGGCACCTGCTCAGGGCCGGGCCTGGGTGAAAGATAGAGTTTTGTGGAATATTAGAGAAAAAGGGGTAAAACGGAGCAATTCGGAGCATTAAAGATCACATGGGAAGCTCGTGGACAATCATGGAGAAGGCCAAGGAATTGAAGCTATTAAAGATGCGACTTGGACCTATTTGGAAGCCCAAGGCCAAAGGATTCGTTGCTTAGACCAAAGCCCGCAAAAGAGGATAGAAGGATAGAGCAGAAGAGACAAAATAGACTTCCGCATCTGAGACTCATGGATCGTGAGTCCAGACTCAATGCTCGCGTTTGGGACGCAAGGATCGTGAGTCCAGACGCATTGCTCGAGTCTGAGACGCATGGATCATGAGTCCAGATGCATGAAACGACACTGAAGCCAATTCCTTCTCAGTTTTGGAGATGAAGTTGGACTCTGAAAGAAGTCTATTTGTATTAGGAAACAAATGGCGGTTTGGAATGCTTCTAGAGCTCATTGTAACCTCTATAAATAGAGAACCTAAGTGCCTCATGTAATTTGCCAATTCACTTATATTCTTGTCTCCAGAACTTGAGGCAGAGAGAGATTAATAATAAAAGATCGGTTTTAACTAGCTGAGTCTTAATAAATTAGTCTTTCTAGTCTTATATTCTTCAACTCTTCTTCTTCTCGTTCTTCGTATTCTTCCTTCTTTATGGAAGGCTAATCTTCTCCTTCAAGGGAGGAGATGAAGTCAGTGCTTAAGGTTTAATGATTCTTCTGGTTCATGGTGTTCTTTAATCAGGTTAGTTCTTTATGTTTTTAGTTATTAGTTCCATTGCCCAGACCAGGGGATGGAAGTATAGATTAAGGTTTTTATTTATTGCAATAGAATATCATGCTAGTTTAGGGTTTTATTTATTGCAATCGAATATTTGCTAGTGACATGCTTTTATTTATTGCAATTGAATATAATGCTAGAATAGGGTTTTATTTATTGTAATTGAATATTATATTATTATTCTCTACTTTTCTTCTAGTTGTGTAGTGTTTTAGAGTAGGGGAAGTATTCTTTGTGTTTGCCTTAGATGGTGATTCATTGAATGGCTGCCCAAGCTCACATAAAATGAAAGAAGATACTAGTAACATGAACATAGGAACAACCTTAAGTAGAGTTATTTGTTAACGATGTTTTGTCCAAGAGGGCATCGACACTCGCTCGATTGCCTAATTGTAGTCTATTTGTAAGAACAATCATGAAGTAGAAGGTCATAGATCAAAAGTATTGGTGGATTCTAATCTCTTGAATTTCCTTTCTTATAAATTCTCAATAGTTTAGTTTAGTTTAGTTTAGTTTAGTTTAGCATTAGAATCTATAATATCTATAATAATAATTTTTAATCCCTCAAACCTCATTTCCAGTCATGTCCTTCATATAAACATACACTTAAAAGTGGAACGATACCTTACTCATCCTTTACTTATTGAGGGATAATTAGGTTTTGATATGCTTCTATTTTGTTCAACGACCATCATCTATCTACATCATCCATATACCATCTCATCTCATACACAAAAAGAGGCAAGGTCAAATGGCGCCGCTGCCATTTTAAGTTGTTTATGTTTAATGTTTTCTTTCAAGATTAGAATTTTGGATCTTGAGGTAATTTTAGCCGCATAATCCATCCTTTTGAGAAAGAGAGAAACTTGAAGGACATCTTGAAGACAAGATCTACCATCCAGGTTAGTCGAATCTTCATTCTTTTTATTTCATTCTTAGTATAGTTGCATCGTAGTTTTGTTTTATTGCTTTCTAGTATAATTGCATTTAGAACCTTTTCAACAATTAAAGTTGTAAGCCAACACGGTGAAACATCAAACTCTAGTGTTTCTTGTCTGAATCTTGACAAACGGACTATCGTCTGTGGGTCGTGGTACTTAAGCAATCCAAGTGATTCACCATAACCCTAGAAGAGGCGACTTTAGACAGCGGGCAAGATACTAGCGCAAAGCCCAACCCAGTTGAAGGAAAGTAGTTTTGCATATTAGTATAATTTAGAATAGTTGCATATTAGTTTAATTGCAGTCAAGCATAGTAGGATAGTTTTTCATCATCTTCGCATAGCAAGAATACTAGACAAGATTGATACAATGGCCGAACGCAATGATGGAGGTGTTACGGAACCGAATAATCCTGAAACTATCCCACCCATGCAAGCACAACAGAAGAAGAAGCTGAGCGATTTCTATTCGCCAATCATTGGAGACCCACCCAGCATTATTGTTTTTCCAGAGACAGAATCTAACCAGTTTGAACTTAGAGCATCAGTAATCTCTATGCTTCCAAAGTTCAATGGTTCAGACAATGTTCAACCATATGTTCATATGAACAGATTTCTATCAGTCCTCAGAACTTTCAAGAACCAGAATATCAAAGATGAGAGTATCAAGTTGATTCTTTTTCCGCTCTCACTCGAAGGTAAAGCCTCCGAATGGTTAACTACACAGCCGATCAATTCAATAGACAAATGGGAGAAGTTGAGAACAAAGTTTATGAACAAGTTCTACCCACCATAGAAGACAGATGCCATGCAGCAAATCATCAGCAATTTCAAAGGGAAGGTGACTGAAGAATATCATCAAAGCTGGGAGAAATTCAATAATCTGCTAGTCTCATGTCCACATCATGGTTATGATAAGAGCACATTGGCTCATTTTTTCTTTCGAGGACTTTCTACTATGAACAAGCAGATGATACTGTCAATGCACAAAGACAAGTTTACATCAATGGATAGAGAGGAAGCTTACAACTTTCTCGAGAATTTAGCTGAAGAAACACAACAATGGACTACTAGCAACGAGGATGTCGCTAGCATGGAGGGGAGCCAAAGAAATTTGGTTACCAAGCACATGAACAAGCAGATCAAGAACTGAAGTCTACATTGGCCAGCCTAGCCACCAGCATTAAAACTTTGAGTAAGAAATTCAATCAGTTCTCCATGAATCCTCCAAGATCAACAAGTCTCAAGCTAAATCTCTCCCGGTCATGCAAGCTAGCCAATCAATCTGCGAAAGTCTGTTGGGACACTTCTCATGCAACTCTAGAATGTCCTGGTTACTATCAACATGCATCAGTTGGAGAGTACAATGTGAACTCATTTCAGAGGCCCAACCAAGGTGGTAATAACTTTCAAGGTAATTATTGGAGACAGAATCCCCAGGTTCTCAAGATCAAAGTTATATTCCACAGACAAGTCAAGCTTCACAGTTGGTTCCTTAACAACAATTTTACTCTTAGTATAATTCCAATACAAGTGAAGAGTTAGTGCCAGATCCTAGGAGAAATTATGCCACACCTGCCAACTTGAAAAATGCAATTACTTTGCTATCACAGAAAAATCAAAAGTTTGAAAGTGTTCTAGAGCTTCTTGCACAGTCTCAGCTCAATCTCCAGCAATCTCAGGCAAGTCAATGTTCTAGAATGAAGTCTCTAGAGGCCAAGGTCGACCAACTCACTACTGCTTTGTCTGTAAAGACACAAGCCATTCAACCTAGCTTATTGGAACCAATATCGAAGAGTGAAGATATATGCCACATTGGGACAACTGCTAGTACTGATCACCTCCATGATCATGTCAGCTCAATTACTACTCTCAGATCAGGATTGAAGATAGACAACAAGGTTGACTTACCTTCTCATGATGACATTGCTACAGAGCAATCGATTAAGATTTCAAATGAAGTTCAAAAGGAAGTGGGGGAAATCCTTTCCACTCCATTTGTCAAGATGACCAAGACAAGATATGCAAGAATGCCAAAGAGAAAGAAGAGCAAACACATGCTGATGTGTTTATACCAAAGGCACCTTTTTCCTATGTTTTTTGCTCAAAGCAAAAAGGACAAGCAATTTTTAGAGATGAAAGAGGCATTTGAGAAAGATAACATCAATATCCCCTTTCTCAAAGTGATCAAGCAGTTGCCATCATATGCCAAATTCTTGAAGGATGCATACAACATAAAGAGAAGTACTCATGTTCCAAAGCGGCGTTTCTAATTTGGACAAACAACATCTATTATCCATCAGCAAGCTCCAGTCAAGCTCAAAGATCCAGGAAGTCCTACAATATCATGCAAGATAGGAGAAAAATTCATGGGTAATGCTCTTTTAGACCTTTGTACTAGTGTTAATCTCTTGCCATATCATGTGTACCAAGCATTGGGCCTGGAGAACTTAAAGCCTACAAAAGTCAAATTAAAGTTAGCTGACCGTTCTACTAAGATTCCCAGAGGCATAGTTGAGGATGTTATTGTTCAAGTAGCCGATTTCTACTATCCAATGGATTTCATTGTGATAGACACCCAGGAGGCCTTTGATAAAATTCCAATTATTCTAGGTCGACCTTTCCTCGCTACCGCAAAAGCTTTGATAAATTGTCCGCTGCGGTGAAATGAAGATCAACTTTGGTAAGATGTTCATGGACATAAATATCTTTCACCTGTTGTATAAGGATTATGATGACACCGAAGGTGGAGAGGTGTACTTCCTTGATAGCATGATACAAGAATCCCTCCCATTCAAAGATACAATTGAGAGTGCTCAATCTACAGAAAACTGTGATGAACCTGAGAACCCCACCACAGAGGCGTTGCTAGCCATGTTCTTGGAATCTCTATAGAAAATTCAGGATTTAAGTGAGCAGAATGGAAAATTGGCAGAGAGAGTATCATACCTTGAGAAAATGAACTCGACATTTTAGGATGAACAACAGACTTCTGCCCAGAAAAATTAGTTACTAGAGAATCAGCTTAAAGAAGTTTTGGAAAAACAACAGAATCTAGAAACTGAAATGAGTCTTCTAAAGCAGAAAGTGGACCATATTGATAAGAAGCATTGCATTGTTGAAGCCTCTTCTACACCATCATTGTCTGAACGAGAGAAGTATATGAACCAGTTTACCACCCACCTTGAGCGTAGTCAGCCAGATATCTATTATCATTACTGTGGTGGTAAAGGGGACATCAGATACTATTGTCTAGTTAGAAAGAAAGATTTTCGTCAATCTTCTACACAGAGGAACCACAAGGCCTATCACACAATCATCAGACCTGAAATAGTTCAAGGTAGAGAAGCAACTTCACCAGCAATCTTTCCGACATATCAAGGAGTATTTTTTTTTTTTTTTGAACGGCAAGCAGGGTTTTTGAGAGGTCCCTTACCCCTTTTTTATTCATAATAAAATCATAGCTCGGTTACATTCTTACATATTCTTTGCCCATGGCATCATCATATATAATCTTTTTTACATCCTCTGAAAAAGAACTAAGATTAAATTCTATATAACTAACAAATAGGTATGGTAGATGCTAGTATATCCGCTAGTTTATTTGTTTCTCTAAATACATGCATAATGGAAAAATCTTCTAGCTGTTCTATCATGTCATGTATCTCTTTCATCATGTGATGTGCCCGCCAAGGGTGCCCTTCATTTTCATGTAAGTCGTTACACAAGTCGAGTCTGTTTTGCCCTCATTCTTTGATAACCTTTTTCAATCCAAGTCTCAGCCCTTGTTCAATCCCTTGCAATTCAATCAAGTCTATTGAATCATAGTACGCTTTACCATGTCTTTGCTGCAACCAGCCCCATTCACATCTCAAAACACTGCTTTGCCCATCCTCCTTGACTTCCTTTGAGTGTGCCATCCATATTCAAGTTGTATATGCCTGCTCCGGCTCTCTCCCAACAAAGCAGTGCTTTTACCTTTTTTTCCTCGTTCCCACTTGAATGTTCCATCTCTCCATGAAGTTGTTTAAATTTCGGGGCCCTCCTCCATTTCAGTTTTGAGTGGTAGCTTGGTCCCTACATCCCTTATGATCTCATTCCCCACATGCTCTGCCCCACTTTTTTTTTTGCTGAAAAATTCTCGATTTAGCTCTTGCCACACTTTGTATATGAAGCCGAGAAAACAATAACCGAGCAAGCGTCTTGCTTATAGCCTTTTCCCTTTGCCCCTGTTGTACCCATGCGATTTCCGGTTGCCATGAAGCAACTCTGCAAGCCTTTGATAACACGCAAACTTGAGTACATATTGCCATATAAACTTTGAGTAGTTACAATCAAAGAATAAGTGTCTTCTTGTTTGTTTCTCTCCCACAGATAACACAATTATCATCTTGTACTATATTCCACTCCTTCATCTTTTCTAGAGTCTTTAATCCTTCACTTTCGAGTTAGCCAAGGTCGTAAACGAGTGCCTCAAAATTCTGTTGGGAAACGGATGATGATGTTATCCCATGTATTCGGTCTCTTTGTCTCTCTTACACTCTCATATGTGTCTCGGTGTGTACTCCCCTTATCGATGCATTCCAGATGATTCTGTCCTCATCTCTGCCCACCTTAACCCCTTTTTCCATTTCATTAATAATGTCTGGCATGTGGACTCGAATATGCCATGGTGTATTCCAGCGCCCATTTTCAATCAAGTTTGCGACTGGTGCGTTTAGATTACAGGTTGAATCATAAAGAAGAGATAGTGGAAAAAACTCTTTCAATATGCCCATCGGATGCCATGGATCCAACCAAAACTTGGTATCCCTTCCATCTCCAATCTGGTGCTGAGCAATGTGTTTTGCATCCTTCCTATTTTTTCAAAATATGGCGCCAAACCCATGAACAATCATTTGGTATCTGTAACTGCCAAAAGTTTCTACCCTTGATCAGGTTCAGCTTAACCCATTTTACCCATAGCGTCTCCTTCCCACTCACTAGGTTCCAAATGTGTTTTAGGTTCGCTGCCATATTGGATGTGCTGAGGTTTTGAATCCCAAGACCACCTTCTTCATACGGGAAACACAAACTATCCCAACTAATAAGTGCATGGGATGTAGCGCATTCAGGCCCCGACCACAAGAAGTTTCTGCACATTTGATTTATGGTGTCAATTGTTTCTTTGTGGCAAACACAAAGAAGGGCGTCCAAGTATATACTCATGTTGTTCAGTACTGCCTTTAACAACTGAAGTCTCCCCGCATACGACAGTGTGCGTCCTTTCCATGCTTGTATTTTGGTCCTTACCTTTTCTATCAAGGCCACACAATCAGTATTCTTTAATCTTGTCGTTATTAAAGGTAGTCCCAGATATCTCACCGGCAACTCTCCTCTTTGGAACTGAATAATACTCTCGATTTGTGTACATCTTGTCGCATCCATACCCAAGTAGAACATATTGCTTTTCTGTAGGTTAACTTGCAATCGAGCACTTTTTCAACTTGCTCAGAGTTTCCTTCAGAGCTCGTACTGTTCCCAAGTCTCCACTCATGAATGCAATTAAATCATCTGCGAAAGATAAATGTGTGATGAGTGGGTTCCTGCATTTATAATGAAGCTTATATTCTCCTTCCTCCACTTTCTGTCTTAGCATTTGAGTGAAAAACTCCATGACTAGTACAAATAAATAAGGTGACATTGGGTCCCCTTGCCTGATACCTCTCTTTCCCTTGAAATACCCGAAAGGCATTCCATTTATCATAATGCTGTATCTCGGTGTTTCTATGCATTTCTGAATCCACTGTACAAACTGTAAGGGGACTCCAATTCTTGTTAAAGCAAACGTAACAGCCTCCCATCTTACAGTATCATATGTTTTCCTTAGATCAATCTTAGCAGCACATTTAGGTGGGCCATGATTCCTGTGGTAATTGTGTAGTAGCTCATGCGAAAGCAGTATATTATCATGGATACTTCTTCCATAAATGAATGTTGACTGATTAAGAGATATCACCTGAGCCATGAATAGTTTCATTCTGCGTGTCATGATCTTTGTAATGCATTTGTATATCACATTGCAACATGCAATGGGCCTGTAATCCCCCAACGAGGTAGGCTTTGGTATCTTAGGAATCAAGGTAATACATGTTGTATTCACCTCCTGCAACATCATGCCTGATCTAAAAAAATTCTTCACAACTTTCACAAACTCATTGCCTATAATCCTCCATGTAGCCTTGAAGAATAATGAAGATAACCCATCACTCCCTGGTGCTTTGTCACTGTCTATACCTGATAGACATTCAATAATTTCATCTATAGTGACCTCCTTTATCAGCTCCTCTTGAGTATTTTGATCCAGTTGTTCTACCTGAATTTCCTCTAGCATACTGAAATCCATTTCTTCCATCTGATCCGGGCTGTATAGGCCAGTATAAAACTTCACACATTCTGCCCCTATACTCTCTATCTCTTCCAGAATCTTCCCATTCCCATCTCTCAGGCAGTTAATCTTGTTTGTCATCCTTCTCACTTTTATTGAGTTAAAAAAATATTTTGTGTTGCCGTCTCCAAGAGTTACTACCTGATCCCTTGATTTTTGTTTACACTCGTTCTCCTCCTCTATAGCAGCTTTGACGTACTTTCTTGTTATCACTCTCTCCTGTGTGATGGTTTGTTGATCCAATGGTTGGTTACGTAGCTGATTTTGTACTTCTTCTAGTTCTTTTTCGCTTCTATTTTCCTTGTGCATGACTTTCCTTTTTTCTGATTTCGGTGACCGATTAAAGCATTCTTGACGTTCTTTAGCTTTTTTGTGAAGGTGTACATCGGATTTCCTACCACTGACACCCCCCATGCATCCTGAACCACCTCAAAAAACCCCTCCTCATTAATCCAGTAGTTGAAAAATCGAAATGACTTTTTACATTGCCCTTTTGTTTTTATCGTTTCCACCACTATTGATGAATGATCAGATGTTGCTCCCGGGTTTTTAAAAGTTGCTTCTGTATCTCCAAACTCATTTATCCACTCCACATTAACCATGACTCTGTCTAGTTTCCTCCATAGCCTCATTTTTATGCGCTTATTGCTCCATGTTAGGAAGTTCCTGAATATTTCAAGTCGACTAACCCGACCATTGTTACCACAATTCAAAGCAAATCTTGGAAGTGATACGGTCTTGTCTCTGTCCCTCCTACTCTTTCTTGCCCATTCAATATGAGTTAAAATCTCCTATTACAACCCATGGTTTTACGTACGGTATGCGATACCTAAATCAAACTCCTCCATAGCTCTCTTCTCTTATCTCTATCATTAGAACCATAAACCAATGTTATTACTTAAGCGATTTCCCATTCATCAATTCAGCATCCATAGTTATACTCTATTCACCTTTCTCTATAATTTTCAAGTTACACTACGTGGGTTCAAAGCAGACACCATATCCTTCCCTTTGCACTATACTCATAGTTATGTTCCACCATCCATCCATTACAACAGCAATTAATGACTTCTTGCATCTTTGCTTGCTTCACTTTCATTTCAATCAGTCCAAACACACTCAATTCTTTCCATCTTATCATGTCTTTCACCTCAAACTACTTAAAAGCTCTGTTTAGGCCCCTCACATTCCAACATCCTATACCAATCATTTAATATTCCTTTTAGGATTAGAGTAATCGTACTTCGCAACCACTATGTTAGATTTCCTATAACTTGGAATCTTAGTATTCTTGCTCATTTTCGATACCCCTTCTGGTCCTTGTTTTCTCATACTTGTTTCACCTCTGTCCCTATTCTGGCCATCTGTGCTCATCTCATTTCTGTTTTTTACTTTGTTATGCACTTCCTTCTCTTTCTCTACAATTTTGCGTCTCCTTCTCTCACTACCACCACATTGTGTGTCATCACCTCTTGTACTACTTTTGGTGCGCAAGTGTTCCTCTTTTTGGCATCGCCATTTCTCCTCTTTATCTTTTTCTTCCCCTCTTATACTACTTGTCTTTGCCTCTCTTTCATGCACCACCTCTATTACGTGTAATTCTCCTCCCTCAATGCCCTTTACTCCCTCTTGATTTCCAGTTCTAATAATTAAAGATGTGCTCCTTGTATCATTTGCTCTTGTGTTTTTTCGTCTCATCATTTGTCACTTCTTCTTGTTGGATTGCTTTCCCTTTAGGTTCCTTAGTTTTATTGCCTTGGGCCGTAACCGGACCCCTTGCTTATCTCTGTCCTTGCTTAACTTGCTTTGGACATTTCAGCTCTGTATGACCGAAAACTTTGCACTTTAGCGGCTTTGAGGCTTCATTATACTCAAGCGGTATGGTGAGCGTTAGTTTTGATCCACTATGGCGGTAATCCCTCTAGATAGGTACACTCAGTATCTATCTCTACGATACTCTCCATAAGAAGTCCGTGTCATTGATTCGGTTAACCTATCAACAAACAATGGCGCCCCAATGACACTTGCCACTTTACTAAACCCATCCTTGTTCCATAATTCCATTGGAAATTTCTTCATAATGACCCATATTGGAATTGTCTTGATTTCATCTGCTTCTACCTCAATAAAAGCCTTCCCGGCCTTACTACAAAATCGGTGGGGGCAATGTGGAAGGATCCTATGTCCAAAGACGTAGCTTCTATCCTCTTCTTTTCCCAAATTCAAATGTAAACATACATTCCCCATATGTCCTCATAGTGAAACTCTTAACCTTCCATATTCTTTGACTGTTTCCTTTACAAAGTTAAAACCCAATTTGCCTTCCCACAAAACTCCCCACAATCGGGTCTCTCATATATTTTTTGTTTATATTCATGAAGCTGCGACGATTTAACATGGAGTACAGGCTTCCCATTCACTAGTGTAGGTTGCGCGTACTCGGCTTATCTTTCCCAATAGACTCACGCCCTAGGATATCCACCCATGAGCTCTTTTTCCACCATTGTCACTTCTTTGAAACCCCATCCTTATCACACTCATTTCCAGCGGTTGTGGCATCATTCTTATTAACTTTCGAGTTATGTCTTCTATGATGGTGGATCCCGGATGATGAATCGAGTTCTCCTTGTTTGTTCACAACCCTATCATGCTCCTATGGTTGCCGACTCCATCGAAACTAGAGGTGTTTCATTATAATTGATCATTGCGGAGGTGTTTGGACCTTATGTAAGTCGTTTTTTCATATCCGACATTTATGGATCTAAGATTCTTCGTTTCTAAGGTACTTTTTTCATGGCGTTCCCATTCATCTCCTCTCTTCTCTGTATCAACTCTGGCCAGTCTTTACGAGTTTCCTTCCATAGATATTGCCCCTCTGTATCATCTTCATCCTCTCAGCTGTAGAAGAAGTTCTTCATGAATCCTTATCATTCTTCTTTGCAGCAACCTCTGAAGAGATCCCTTCCCATTAACCCTCTCAAACTCAGATTCTAGTTTGTCTGCTTCCTCATCCTCATCTCTATTTGAAATCTTGCTTGGTGTTTTCAGAATCCCGCTCTCATTCTCACTCGTTTTGTCTTCTTTCATCTAATTTGTTGGTTAAAAGACGAAAATGCCCTTAGTGTTTAAAATCGCTCACTAAAGGCCACCATTGACAACCCACAAGGTGAGACCTTCTCGTCCTCCAAACATTCATCAGATTTGGGTAAGAAAATCTGATCTCCTTACTCCAAATTGATAATGCATGATACATAGTCTTAGGGATCTGACTTAAAAACACCTAACAAAAAAATTAAAAAAAAACTTGGTAAAAGGAAATGTTCTTATTTTTGGAATTAATTTTGATATTCGACATCAATGGTAACATCTTCCCTTTTTCTCATTCATTTCATTTACTTAATTTTTATACATTGAAGACAATGCATATGTTAAGTTGGGGGAGGGTGTACTTGAGAAATGAATTTCGAAAATTAGTTTTCAAAAACAAAAATATTTTTGTTTCTATATCAGTAGCATGAGAAAAATAAATTTTAATGATGAGTCTGGGATATATATTCTATACTGCTTAGTGTTGAGTTTGATAGATAGTTGATATTGTTGATTTCATTACCGCTTAGACTATTTATTATGCTCAGACATAGTTCTTGTTTATAGAATTCTTTATCAAGGCACCACCATAGTACTTGGTCAGTTTTGTATACTTTTGCTAGAAGAGAGATTTAAACCCCTAGTAAACTGGAAGTAGAATTTAGACTTAGCCCGTGAGACTTGAGCTTTATACCCATTCTTTGGAGAGTCTTCACGAAAAATCCAGTCTTAGTGATTTCGGCATCTTTCGATTCTTTTATGTCGTTGTAATATAGTCTCATTATTTGTTGATTTGGTTAATCATGAAGTGACATCAACTCGGGAGATAGCCATTAGGTCTTGTAGTCTATTCGAAACAGAGTATCATACTAATAAGTCAAGTAGTGAACCCATTCAGCCTTTATCCCACCTAGTATGACCATCATGTTAAACCCTTTTGAGCCTTACAATAAGCCATTTTCTTTTATAAAACCATTTACCCTTTACCTAACTCCAAACAAGGAGTATAGCCAAAAACCTTTGTCAGCCATACCCATATGTTTCTGAGAATACGAAGGGAACAAGGAGGAAGAATGAGCACAAAAGGAAGATTACAAGAAAATATCAGAGAGATACAATGAAGGCCATCATTCTGTTCTAAGTGAAAGAAGCTAGTGAAAAACAAGTATATCCAGTACTAATCAAGGATAAACCACTAAAAAAAAAAAAAAAAAAATCAGCATTATTCACTTTCTTCTTCCGACCTTCTTCTTCCCCGACCTTCTTCTTCCCCTGTAACTGGCAACACCGCTTGTGCTGCCCACACCCTCGCCACCACCTCCCACCGCCGCCCCCATAAACCACCCGACATGGCACCTCATCGCTGCCACCACCGCCTCCTTTAAAACCCAGATCTGAAAACCCGACCACCGCCTACAGCTACCACCACCGTCCTCCCCCCTAATCCCAACTGGTCTTCAGCGTCTCTCAACCTTCTTCTCAACCACCTCCCACCAGCACCAGCTGCCACCACCACCATTAATCCTCCACCCTCTCCACCGATCTAAACCCAACCTTGCTACTGCTGCATCACCATCACCTCGCCCCGCCACCGCACCACCTTGAATCACCTTCCAAATCACCACCACAACCCTCGACCACCTCCTCCCATCAGCAACAGCCTATTGCTTTCACCGCCACCTTCCAGCAGGACCAAAACCAGCAGCACCGATTTTTATTTGTACTCCGCTTCTCCGGTCCATAACCAGTCCTCCCTCATCACCGCAACACCATCAGCCACCAATACAATCACTACCCTCCTTCCTCATTAGCGCCACACTATTTCCACACCTCTATATCCCCACCTCCAAACACCCGAGAAGCTCCAGTATTAGGTTCGTTAGGTTTGGGTTGCCTTGGTGAACTCATTCGTTGGGTTTTTGTGGCTGTCAGAGATAAACTATTTTCTGGGTTGGTTTGTTCTATCGGAGAGGTTTTGGTTTAGGTTTTGTGTGTTGATGGGATGAGGTGTGGGATTTGTAGTTTTGCTGACAGGATTGGGGATTTGCTTATGTTGGGTTTTGTTTGATTGGATTTGGGTTTTGTTGAGTTGTTGACAGGATTTGGATATGAGAAAGAAGAAAGTTGTTTCTTCTGGTTCTATTATCCTGCCTCTTAAGAAACGTGTTCATTGCCCTTTCCGTGATCGTCATGGATGCACTAATGGGGTTAATAGTAATGGCTTGACTATTCCCTACTTTCTCACGCATTTTGATAAACAACACGTAGGTTGTCAGTTGAGTATTGATAGGGTACGGGATGAACTTAGGGATGATTGTGATTTGTATTTGTTATTGGAGAATTCCTTAAATTCTATAGACAAATGGATGTGTGGTCGTCATCCAGATGCTATCATACCACCACCTATTTTGTTGGAGAATGGAGAATCCCCATGTTTCATTATGGGCATACCACAACCGCCTCCTAAGCCCGACACTACAGATCTTGCATCCACGACATAGAGGGGTGGTGGTGATACCCTTGATCCGCTTGTTGTCCATTCTTCTCTTAATGAGAAATTACTGGATAATGCATTTCGTATACCTTTCCGAACCATGAAAAGTATACCACGTGCTTGTCGATTGGCATTTTTGGGTGCACTGAAATCGGCTCTTTGGGATATTACAACTGATCCTAGTTCAGTTATGTCTTGGGTTCGTCTCCTCCTCTTGCCGCGTTACACTCTGCAAGTTTTTCGACCACATAATCATCAGGAACGTCGTTCTGGCACTAGGAAAAACTTTCAGCAAAAACAGATTCTCCATGCTTTGACGACATGGAATGAGGCTGGCGGGATGTTTCGATCTCTTAGAGTGCGTAATGAGTCTCCTTGATCCGGCCGACCGGGGGCTGCCTCCACTCGAGAATGTGCATCATTTGTTTTACGAAAGTTAATGATGGACATTTTGCTGCGTGATCAAAGTGTTATCATCGGCGGGGAGTTGCCTCAATCTGCGGAGACTATATATGCATTAGAGGAGAAACACCCGATGCGACAACCACCTGTGAGACCGACTGTTTCTTTTGCTGAGCCTCCTTTAGTGGTAGAGAGAGATGCCCTATTGTCATGTATTAGGTCATTTCCGAAGGGTACTTCTTGTGGTCGTGATGGTCTTCGAGCTTAGCATTTGTTTGATGCCATGAGTGGGGCTGCAGCAGCTATATCGTCTGATTTGCTAGATGCATTGACCCCTGTGGTGAATCTTTGGTTACAGGGACGATGTCCACAGCCGTTAGCGGAATTCATTGCGAGTGCTCCGCTTACTCCACTTCTCAAGCCGGATAATAGTATTCGTCCTATAGCTGTGGGGATGGTTTGGCGCCGTTTGGTCTCCAAGATTGCAATGAAAGGAGTTTCCCAAGATGTGGTAGGATACTTGCAGGATTTTCAGTATGGGGTTGGTGTTTCTGGTGGTGCAGAAGCGATTTTGCACGCTGTCAACCGCATAGTGTATGCTAACAGTGACAGTACCTCTCTTTCGATGCTGCTTGTAGATTTTCAGAATGCTTTTAACATGGTTGATCGGACTACTATGTTGAGAGGTTAAGTATCCATTGCTTGACTATTTCCCCTTGGGTTGAGTACTTGTATTGTCAACTGCGAGGTTATATATGGGGATAGCTACATATGGTGCGCTATTGGGGTCGGCAAAGGCGACCCTTTGGGTCCCCTTCTATTTGCCTTTGGTGTTGCATCCCACGATTCGCGGATCCAGTCCGGTTGTCGAGTTGTTGCTACATGCTTGGTATTTAGATGATGGGACTCGATTGGAATCTGAGAAGTGTGGCGGCGACTTTTGAGTATGATTCAGGAAGAAGGACCTTCTTATGGGCTGGTTCTTAATGTAGCTAAAACTGAGCTATTTTGGCCATCATTGGATCCACGTCGCTCCACCCCTGGTCTCTTTCCTTCAGATTTGTCCCATCCTCAGCAGGGAGTCAGGTTGCTTGGAGGTGCAGTCAGCACTGATCCATCCTTTGTCAGGGGCCTTGCTTGCAAGCGTGTTGAAAAGGTTGTGACTTTGATGGACCGTTTAGCTACATTAGACGATCCACAGTGTGAGTTAGCTCTCTTACGTGCTTGTGTTGGGCTCTCTAAGTTGGTATTTGCGATTCGTACTTGTCCACCATCCCTTTTTAGAGAGGCAGCTAAGACGTTTGATCGGCATCTCCGCAGTGTTCTCCAGGGTATTGTGGTTTCTGATGGTCCTAACTTTGGTGATTTGCAGTGGCGTTTATCGACACTCCCATTACGTCTGGGTGGGTTAGGTATTTATTGTGCCACTGATGTCTCTACTTTTGCTTTTGTGGCCTCCCGTTGTCAGACGTCTGAGCTTCAGAACCACATTCTTAGGAGTTGTGGGCCAGTGCCTTTGGATGAGATTCTTGATGTTGCTAGCAGTGCAATGAGTCTTTGTCTACCCGATTTTGACCTCAGTTCTATGGCTGGGAATGCTACCGTCCCCTCAAAACCACAAAAAGTTTTGGCAGAAGCGTTTTATAGTAAGATTGATGTTGGTTTTGAGAGGGAGTTTGTGTTATCTGCTCGTCAGAAAGCAGTCATTGGATGCTTGCAGTCAGAACACGCAAAGGACTTCCTACTTGCTATTCCGATGGAGGGACTTGGACAGCATATGTCGTCAGTGGAGTATCGTTCTATTCTCCGGTACCGTCTCATGATTCCTTTGTACTCTGATGGTGGTATATGCCCTGTTTGCAAAAAGAGTAGACTAGATGCTTTTGGAGACCATGCGGCCATTAATCGTAGATATTTTCGGGTTTCAAATACCGACATGATCATGTGAGGAGATATTTTATGTGATGCATTTTAGAGGGCTGGGGTACAAGTGAAGAAAGGAGGCTCCGTGTGAATTTTCTCACTGATCCGAATGAGGGAAGATCCACACTTCGACCTACGGATATATTGATATACAGTTGGTCTAAAGGGAGACATGCATGTGTTGATGTAACTGGAGCCTCTCCGTTGGTAGGGCTTGGGAATGGAGTCTTTGAGGTGGGGGAGCGACTAAGAGAGCGGCGGCAGGGAAGATGGAGAAGCATGAGGAAGCTTGTAACGGCTAACCCGGCATTGTTTCATTCCGTTTAGTTTCAACACTTTTGGTTTCTTGGAACAACAATCTATTGAGCTTCTCAAGAGACTTGAGAAAGTTATGGACGATAATGTTATGGCAATTTGGTTCTAACGAGTTTGTTTTAGAATAATAGGATTTGCTATTCGAGAAAGGACTTCTGGGTAGCTTGACTTGTTTGCACGCTTGTCCTAATTATTTGTAAAATTCTTTATCGATTATCAATAAAATTTCCACTTAAAAAAAAAAAAAAAAAGTTGAAAAGAATGAATGGAAAAGCTAAGACAAAGGAAAAAATTTCTCTGCAATACAGAATTTGAAGAAATCTTCCAAATAATGAAGCAAAACCCTTAGTGTTTTTCAGAAACAACCTTTAAATCCTTTTTATCTTTCCTTCATAAACCAATACCCAAGCCAAGTTACAACCCATGACTTATCATTACAGTATGGTACAAAGTCTAGAACAGGTGAGAGGATGCTAAAGTGAAGGACCCGACACTTCATATGTGATTGACATTCTTTCCATGAGACTAATTTCATCCAGAAGTTCATTTTTCAAGGTAGTATGTGGGATGTTCGTATTTATTATTCTTTTCCCCACATACATGAGGTAAAATAGTAGACCATCTTCTGAGATATTCTTTTCTGAGAGTATGACCGGTGAGGATTGAAAGTCAAGATTATCTATCTAAAGGTAAACTAGGGATTCTGTTTCTTGGATAGGAGAGTATAGGAGATTGACTGAGTACACACATAAGCCTTGATTGAGAATTTTGTCAATTTTTACTATCTCCCATCATAATCAATGAGTCTTTGCAGCAATGTAGTTAGCAATGGAGATCGTCTGTTGGAGTAAGCACTAAGTGGGTAAGAAATTTCTCTCTCTGAAAAATACTATTATTCTTGAACATGCTATTGATTGATTTTGTGGGTATATCACCTGAAAACCCTCACGAGACTATAACTCGTCCTTTTTGGGAACTTAAAGGTTTAAAGCCTTGTTGCATATGGTAAATACAATGTGATGCCTGCGAAAAGTGAGTTAGGATTTTATTTTTGTTATTAGGATGTGATTTTGATCACTTATCTATTTTTTTATCTTATTTGCTAAGAGACTAGCAAAATGCTAGTTGGGAGTTGTGATAAGTGCTCAAAAAGTGCAATTTAACCCTCGATTATGCCTCTTGTTTAGCCATCTTAGTGGACTAATAGTGTTTGTAAGTTATGTTTTATGATTCTACAGGTGAAAGAGAGAGTTTTGTGGAATATTAGAGAAAAAGGGGTAAAATGGAGCAATTCGGAGCATTAAAGATCACATGGGAAGCTCGTGGACAATCATGGAGAAGGCCAAGGAATTGAAGCTATTAAAGATGCAACTTGGACCTATTTTAAAGCCTATTTGGAAGCCCAAGGCCAAAGGATTCATTTCTTGGACCAAAGCCCGCAAAAGAGGATAGAAGGATAGAGCAGAAAAGACAAAATAGACTTCTGCGTCTGAGACTCATGGATTGTGAGTCCAGACTCAATGCTTGCATCTGGGACGCATGGATCGTGAGCCCAGACGCATTGCTCAAGTCTGAGACGCATGGATCATGAGTCCAGACGCATGAAACGACACTGTAGTCAATTCCTTCTCAGTTTTGGAGACGAAGTTGGACTCTAAAAGAAGTCTATTTATATTAGGAAACAAATGGTGGTTTGGAATGCTTCTAGAGCTCATTGTAACCTCTATAAATAGAGGACCTAAGTGCCTCATGTAATTTGTCAATTCACTTATATTCTTGTCTCCAGAACTTGAGGCAGAGAGAGATTAATAATAAAATATCGGTTTTAACTAATTTGAGTCTTAATAAATTAGTCTTTCTAGTCTTATGTTCTTCAACTCTTCTTCTTCTCATTTTTCGTGTTCTTCCTTCTTTATAGAAAGCTAATCTTCTCCTTCAAGGGAGGAGATGAAGCCAGTGCTTAAGGTTTAATGATTCTTCTGGTTTATGGTGTTCTTCAATCAGGTTAGTTCTTTATGTTTTTAGTTATTAGTTCCATTGCCCAAACCAGGGGATGGAAATATATATTAAGGTTTTTATTTATTGCAATGGAATATCATGTTAGTTTAGGGTTTTATTTATTACAATTGAATATTTGCTAGTGACATGTTTTTATTTATTGCAATTGAATATAATGTTAGAATAGGGTTTTATTTATTATAATTGAATATTATATTATTATTCTCTACTTTTCTTCTAGTTGTGTAGTGTTTTAGAGTAAGGGAAGTATTCTTTGTGTTTGCCTTAGATGGTGATTCATTGAATAGCTGCCCAAGCTCACATAAAAGGAAAGAAGATACTAGTAACATAAACATATGAACAACCTTAAGTAGAGTTATTTGTTAATGATATTTTGTTCAAGAGGGCATCGACACTCGCTCGATTGCCTAATTGTAGTCTATTTGTAAGAACAACCATGAAGTAGAAGGTCATAGATCAAAAGTATTGGTGGATTCTAAACTCTTGAATTCCCTTTCTTATAAATTCTCAATAGTTTAGTTTAGTTTAGTTTAGTTTAGTTTAGCATTAGAATCTATAATATTTATAATCATAGTTTTTAATCCCTCAAACCCCATTTCCAGTCATGTCCTTCATATAAACATACACTTAAAAGTGAAACGATACCCTACTCATCCTTTACTTATTGAGGGATAATTAGGTTTTGATACGCTTCTATTTTGTTCAATGACCATCATCTATCTACATCATCCATATACCATCTCATCTCATACACAAAAAGAGGTAAGGTCAGTCGCCAGCTTGCAAAGATCTTGGGACGACCCTCTTCTTGTAAGAACGTTGGATTGTTTGGTGGTACCGAGCTAGGGATATTACTGCATTTTTCTACGTTCTTCTAAGAGATCAACTTCTTTTGCCAAGACATTGTCCTTGACGCCTAATTCGACAATGTCAGAATGTGTAGTTATGATTGTGAGTTCTAATGGTATCACTGCTTCCGTTCTGAAGCAAAGTGTGAAAGGAAACTCTTTTGTACTGGCTCTAGCTGTTGTTCTGTATGCCCATAGAATGTTTTCGAGTTGCTCTGGCCATTGGTTTTTCTTGCTCTCCAACTTCTTTTGGAGGTTTTCTTTGATGGCCTTGTTGGTGGCCTTTGCTTGGCCATTACTTTGTGCATATCTAGGTGTAGAAAATGCTTGAGTGATGCGCCATTTTTGTAGAAAATCCTTGACTTGTGTGCCAGCAAATTGTGTTCCGTTGTCCATGACTAGGGTGTGGGGTAGACCAAATCTAGTGTGATATTAATCTAGATGAAATTGATTACGTTGACTTCCTTGACTTGGACTAGTGGGATTGCTTCAACCCACTTAGTGAAGTAATCTGTGGCAGCTAGGACGTATTTGAGCCCTAATTTCTTTTGCGGGATGAATGGTCCCATGATGTCTAGCCCCCACATGTGGAACGGCCATGGGCTGGCTATGTTGATCAGTTCCCTTGCTGGACTTAGGTGATTGTGGCCAAAAGTTTGACATTGGAGGCATTTAAGAACGTACCTTTTTGCCTCGATATGCATGCCTAACCAATAATACCCTTGGGTGATTGCTTTGTGTGCCAATGATCTTGCTCCTGCGTGGTTGCCACATTCACCTTTGTGGATTTCGTCGAAAATAAGTTGTCCCTCCCTTGGAGTTATGCACCTTAGGAGGGGTCCTCCTGTTGATTTGCGGAACAATCTTCCTTTGATCACTGTATATCTTGGGGCTCGGAGTTGTATTATACGAGCATGCTTTGTTTCTGATAGGATCTCACCATGTAAGATGAACTTGAGGAATGGGCCCATCCAAGATTGATTGATCTCTTCTTCGGATGAGGGCTGGAAATCTATGAGGCTATTGATATTTTCTTTCTGGTAAGCAGGTCATTCCAGAATGTCAATGTAGACTGTGGTCGGACATGCCTCTTGTGTTTTGGAGGCTAGGAAAGCCAAGCTGTCTGCATGTCTGTTGTCTTCTCAAGGAATATGGTTTAAGGAGAATGTTTTGAATGAGTTGATTATGTCATAAACGACCTGAGCATACTTTTCCAAGTTTGCCCGTTCGTGACATATTCTTTGGTGATCTGCTTGACGATTAGCTAGGAATCGCTGTAAGCTTTAAGCTTTGAGACTTGTAGTTGTTGTGCCATTCGGAGGCCTGTGATCAATGCTTCGTATTCTGCTTTGTTGTTGGACGTTGTGAAATCGATTTTGATTGCTTTCTGTAGCTGGGCTCCCTCTGGTGAAGTTAATACAGCCCCCAGTCCACTACCACTGTTATTGCATGCGCCATCTACATGGAGGTGCCATGTGTTTGGGGTGGCTTGTTGATGGAGTGAAGTGATTGGCTCGGGTTCCCAGTTGATGTCTTCGACGGGGAAATCTGCCAAGAAATCAACAATGACCTGGCCTTTGCGAGACGTTCTGGGAACAAACTCGATGTGATGTTCTCCGAATTCTTCAGCCCATTTGGCCATGCGGGATGTTTTGTTGTTAGAACTCAATACCTGTTTGATGGGCACATTAGTGATGACCTTGATGGTGTGAGATTGGAAGTAAGGTCGGAACTTCCGAGTTGAGTAGAGTAAAGAAAGCATTGTTTTCTCCATCGGAGAGTAGTGTTTTTCTGCATCTGCCAACGTCTTGCTGGTGAAGTAGACCGGCTTTTCGATTCCATCATGCTCGCGAAAGAGAACTGAGCTGATTGTGAAGTCAGTAGTTGCAAGGTACAGCCCTAGTGTTTCTCCTTCTTCTGGTTTGGACAGGACGGGTGGAGTTGATAAGTAAGCTTTCTGGTCGGTGAAGGCTTTATGGCACTCGCCTGTCCAAGTGAATGTTGCTCCCTTTTTGAGTATTTGCAGGAATGGTCTAGATTTGTTAGATACTCTTGAGATGAAACTATTGAGGGCTGAAACCATGCCAGATAACTTGTGGATTTGTTACTTTGTCGTTGGTTCTGGCATTTCAAGGAGAGCACGTATCTGTTCTGGGTTTGCTTCAATGCGTCTTTGTGAGACAAGGTACCCTAAGAATTTCCCAGATGCTACTCCAAATACGCATTTGGTTGGGTTGAGTTTCATCTTGTTTTAGCGAAGTCGTTCAAAGGCTTCTTGTAGGTGGGAGATGTGATCACCTGCCTTTTCACTTTTGACCACCATGTCATTTATGTATACCTCCATAGTATCTCCTAGCAAGTCTTTGAACATTTTGGTGACCAGTCTTTGATAGGTCGCTCCTACGTTCTTCAAGCCGAAAAGTAGGACGTTATAGCAAAACGTACCTTGCTTGGTTATGAAGGACGTCTTTTCCTGGTCTTCTTCTGCAAGTGGTATTTGGTTGTATCCACTGTATGCGTCCATAAACAATAAAAGCTCATGGCCGCAAGTTTGATCTACCAGTATGTCGATTCTTGGTAGGGGGAAGTTGTCTTTTAGGCAGTGCTTGTTGACGTTAGTGAAATCTATGCAAAGTCGTATCTGACCATTCTTCTTTGGAACGGCTACTATGTTGGCAAGCCAGGTCGGGTACTCGACTTCTCTGATGAATCCAACATTTTTTAGCTTTTCTATCTCTTTGTTGATGGCTTTTTGAAACTTGAGAGCTAGTTTCATAGGTCGTTGTTTGATAGGCTTGATGGCTAGATCTACATTTAACTTGTGGCAAGCGACCAATTCCTGGCATATCGATATACGACCAAGCAAAAACATCTTTATTGAGAGATAGAAATTTGACAAGTTGCTCCTTGAGCTTGGGGTCTAAGTTAGCCCCTACATAAACAAATTTTGGGTCATCAGTTGTGCCCAAATTGAATTTTTCTCCTAGTTCTATTTGAGCTTGTTTTCCATTAAGCTTATTTGATGTTGTTGCTGGAGGACTGGATGTTTGAGGATCTTGCCTTTTTGGGACATCTTTGGCTTCAAAGACCTAAAGCTTGGGTAAGGTCGTTGTGCTGACCTGGTTGCATCGGTAAGCTTCTAGTTGGTTGCTTCTAAGCTCCATGATGCCTCTGGGACCGGGATATCATAGGACCTGGTGTAGGGTTGATGGAATTTCTTGGATTTTGTGAATCTAACGACGTCCTAGAATGGCGGTGTAGGATGACCTGACATCGATCACGCTGAAGCATGTTGACGTTTTGACCATGTCCTCTTTTTTGCCAATGGAGACTGTAGGATAACGTCTCCGATGGCATCTGTATGATCTCCGTTGAACCTATAGGGCGGTGCATTGGACTCTATCATCACCGAGTCTGGCAGGTGCATGTCCTTGTATGTTTGATAGAACAGTATATCGCATGAGCTCCCTGGATCGATGAGGACTCTTTTGACTGTCCAACCATTGATTTTGACATGCACTACCAAGGCATCATTGTGAGGTAGGCACACCTTGTCTAGATCCTCTCATGTGAATGAAATTGTTGTTGTCCTCTTAGGGTCGGTGGGGTTGATCATCTCGGCTTTGTGTGAGAGGTGGTAGATTTCTTGGATTGCTCCCACTCTTCTGCGCTTCTCCCAACCTGAGGTTTTATTGTTTGAGCTGTCTGTAATCATGTTGATTTCTTTGTCCTCATCTTGGTCGGAGGAGTGTTGTCTCCTGTTGTGCCTTAACCGACTTGGAGACTTAGATTATCGAGTTGATCTATTCCTGCTTCTGTTTCTGTTGTTGGCAGGTCGTTCATTGCTGCGGCTCCTGCTTATGTGGTGTTTGGAATCCAGCTTGTGCCTCAGGCCATTTTCTGGCAAGAACTCTTTTAATTTGCCTTCCTCCACTAGGTCTTGGAGGTAATGTTTGAGGCTCCAGCAATCATTGGTGTCGTGGTGGTGGAGTTTGTGGAAATGGCAGTATGGACGTTCTAGTATGGCTATCACCTTGTTGATGTTTGGTTTGAAGTATGGTGTTGTATAGATTTTCTTTAGGATTTGACTTGGCGTCCTGGAGAAGTTGGAGAATTCCCTATTTATGTATGAGGGTTTGCTGGTGTTGGATCTCTTCTTGTTGTTGTTGTTGTTGTTGTTGTTGTTGCTTGAATATTGCTTGCTTTCCTTGGGGTTTGGCTCGTTGCTAACTGCAAGGACCTCTTTGCCTTTGCGCTTGGCCATCCACTCTTCGTACTTGATGTATTTGTCGACTCTGTGATACAGGTCGGCTGAGGTATCTAGCTTGTTGCGCATGAGGGACCCTACTAGGTCGGAGTCGTCCAAGAGGGTGTTTGTGAACGTAGAAATTGCAAAACCATCACTGAGTCCTGACTCCAATGAGAGGAGGTCCTTTTTAAAACATCCTAGGAAGGCTCGGATCGTTTCGCCATGAGCTTGCTTGAGCTGGAACAAAGAGTCCAGGTCGGCACGCTTCTTTCTGTTGTGGACGAACTCTGCTACGAACGTCTCAACAAGACTGTCGAAGTTGTTGATCGAATCTAGAGGGAGTGTGTAAAACCAGTCTATTGCTCCGTCCTTTAAACTTGCTAGAAAAAGTTTGCACTTCAGGTAGTCGTAGTCTGGATGGCTGTAGAGTGCAAGGATTTGACTGAAGTGAGCTACGTGCTCACCTGGGCATGAAGTATCATCGTACATCGGGAACTTTGGTTGGATGAACTCTGAAGGAGGCTGTTTGTCTCTGATATCCTGGATGAATGGTGATGCCTTGTACGTTTCTAGCATCTTCTGAGCAATCTGAATCGTGCTGGCTCTTTCGTTTGACTTCTCTAGTTTTTGCGCAAAGTCCTCTAAATGCTGATTGGTAGTGTTGGTTAGGGCTGCAACAGTGTTGTGCTCCCCGGCTTCTGTGGTGCCATTTTATATTGTTGGCGTTGGAGTTGGCCTGTTCTCGCATTGTCTGGTTTTCTTGTTGTAAAGTGATGAAGGCTTCTTGGAGTGTCTTCATCTGGTCTGCAAATGCTTGTAGGTTGGGCTCCATTGTGGTTTTTCTAACCAGCTTTGTGGGCTTGAGAAAAGAGCGGTTGTTCTTTTCTTAAGGAAACGAACCGGTAGACGGCGCCAATGTAGATGTTGGTTATTTTGGGACTACAACCTGATGATTTGTTGGATAGGAAGTGGCTGCACTCTTCTTGGGATAAGAGTTGCCTACGTATCAAGTTTCTCGGGGTAAAACTTGAATCAAGCCTTACGTAGTTCATCTCTCTCTATTTATAGATGTGTGTTTGAACCGTTATGGATTGCAGATCCATCTTGTATGCTATCTTGATGATTCCGTCATTACTCTGATGTTACAAAGTAAATGACTCCTTGATTGTTGCGTTGACTGAGCTCCAGGATTGTGCTAGTTGATATCTTTCCATGAATGGCTGTAACTGTTTGGTAACGACCTAGGTGTTGGGTCGTTGGTACGATCTGATGTTGTGAGACGAGCTGAAGTAAGACGTCCTGCTTTATGGACACGTGCTCTGTAGTGTAGAACGGAGGGTACTTATAACCATGTAGTCCGATGTGTAAATTTCTTTGGTTTCTATGTGTTGGAGGTAAGGCTGTCAATGGGTTTCGATAACCCGATAACCGATCCGAACCAAACCGATAAAAAACGGTTTGGATTGGGATAATTTGATTTATTTTCTACCGACCCGAAACCAAACCGAACCGATAAGATATTGGTTTGGTTTCAGGTTTGCCCTCCACCGAACCGATAAGATGACATTTTAGTAATATTTATGATTAATTTTGTATATATTTATCAATTATGTGATTGAAATTAATTGATTTAATTTAAGATTTAATTGATTTTATAGTTTTCAGTTCGGGTCGGTTTGGGTTCGGTTTGTAATATTTTTTATCGATTCGGTTCGGTTTAAGATTCTCAATTTTCTTATCGGTTCAATTTGGTTTCAGGTGCCTAACTTTCTTATCGGTTTGGGTTCGGATTTTCTAGAACCCGACCCAAACCGATCCATTGATAGCCCTAGTTGGAGGACACTTGGGACCTGTTTGGTAGCATGTATGGGCCAACCTGTACATGGGTTAGGGTGCACTATCCAGGTTTTTATGTTTGGTTCTTATATTTTGAGCCCAATTCCGTAGACCGTAGGCAACTAGTTGGTTGGCCCAACCACAAAAGCGTGTATACTGGTATCACTTGTGAAGCACTGGATTCCGATCTACATATTAAGTTATAAAACCCATAAACAAGAAAATAGAAGAAAAAAACCACAAGAAGAAAAAAAAAATGACCGCGAAAGAGAAGTGAAGAAACAACCTGCTACCAGCTAGCTCCCACCATTTTTATCCATTGATCTCTCTACCTTAATGCCTTTTGATTCAAACTCAGGTATTTCTTCTCTCTCTTACTTTTATATTTCAAGAACATTGGTAATGGAAGTGTGAGTTTGAACAATATAAAAAGGTTTCAAAATTTAGGAATGTTGGTAAATTGAAAACACAAATTTACCCCCTGAAATCCATCACTTTTCTACAGTTATTGTACGTTCTATTCTTTTGCTAAAAGTTTGGGCAATTTGTTATGCAAAATGGTTTCTAACTAACTGAGTAACTAGTTTCAGTAGTTTGCAAGACTTTATAGCCTTTGAAAAAATATGTATGTGGTTGGCACAAGTCATCAATCTAGCCTTTGGAGTTTGGAAAATGTATATGCTATTGTTTGTGCGAGTCAATCGATTAGAGCTCCATAGGCTTTTAGGAAAAGGAGTACTCAACTAGAGAGTAATAATTGAAGAGGAAAAGGAGCTGAGGGACGATTTACATATTTTGTGGGCTTGTAGGTAATATATTAGTATGACATACTGGTTAGTTCAATTCCCTCTTATGAGTTACTATGTCCAACTAAAACTATTACACTGATGAAGACCATTTATCATATTAGTTCAAGGTTCCCATGAACTAAGGTGTGAAGTTCTTCCAAAAGGTGCCCAGTGAACAACTTATTACTCTAGTAGTCTAGTATGCTCTATGTATAAGTGACTATATGCCTTACTTAGGGCGAATGAGGTTGAATCAAGAATCGACTTGTCGAACATGAAGCTAGTGCTGAATTGCTGATTGCTTAATCAATTATATAGAGTGTTCAAGTTGGAAATATTTGCCAAAGTAAGAGTGTATGGATGTATAAGAGAGTCGGGGGACACACTAGCTTCTTTATAGATTGTTTTAGTTTGAGCTTTTTGGTAACACTAGTTAGCTCGTACATTTTTCTTGTAGCATTTTGTTTCATTCTTTTCTAAACAAGATTATTGTGACAAGTTAGCTCATACATTTCATTTGTTGTGACAAGTTAGCTAATGATGGCCTGTTGCATCCATTTGTTTTGTATAACAAACTTGATGTCTACTTTTAGCTATAATATTGTATCTGTGGTGATATTTGAAATTCCGTATAAAATTGAATAGTTAGTCTTTTTCACCAAATCCAACTCTGAATGAAACTTTATTGAGTCCTCTATCCAATGCAGCAAACCACAGTCCTTTTGGATTTGTGAGGAGAGAGTTATGGACTCGAGAACTTAGGCTGTCAGAATTTTCTGACTGCAGAACTCAGGTTGTGTGCACTGGATTGGATCCACGATTTCACATGATTACGTTGAGATTTAAGTTTTTGATAAAACATGAAAATGTAATTTTTGAGTGTCTTCTTTCTAATCCAATTGGCCTTATCCCGTTCCGAGACATGTGGAGATAGTTATGGTGTCTAGAAATTTGGTTGGCAGAAAAATATTCTGTCAGAATACAGTTTCTACGCACTGTATTCGAGCCCCATTTTTGTATAGTTACCATAAGAGTTAGATTTTTTGTAAAACATATAAAAGTAAGGTCTGTGAGTCTTCTTTTCAACGCAAAAGGCCTCATAGATTTTGGACATATATGGAAAGACATGTGCCATCCGGAAGATAGTCGGTCTGATTTCTAGTTTGTAGAAATCATGATTTTTACCGAGTTTGTGCTATATATACTTCCAGGATAGGCTGGCATTGAGATTTTGTTTTCAATATGAAAAAATAAGTGTACATATCTTAGTTTCTAAATAATCAAGTCACATGTCATTTGGATGAATGTAGAGAAAGTTATAGCTTCATCATGTTGTCGTTGTAGGTGCATAGACCTATTTTGGAAAATATTTCTAGTAATAAACTAAGAGTTTCTTAAATCTTTCTAGGGTGTTTTGTATACTATTTGTAACCTAATTTTATTTAATTTGCAATGTAGGTAAATATTATTTGGCGGATGCGGGCTATGCCAATGCACCAAATTTTATTGCTCCATTTCATGGCACTCGCTATCATCTAAAAGAATTTAGAGTGTTGCATCCTACAAATTACAAAGAGTTACTCAATCTTCATCATTCATCTTGAGAAATACTATTGAACGTATCATTGGAATTTTAAAAAAGCGGTTTGCTATTTTGGCTCTTCCACCTCCATGTCCGTTTGAAACACAAGTAAAGATAGTAATAGCATGTTATATTCTACACAATCACATATGAAGAGAGAAACTTAATGATGAATTTTTCGATAAGGATCGGAAAGAGCAAGAAGAACTTGAAGGAGACTCTGGAATGAGGAGACAAGATCTAGGAAACCTTAGTAGAAATAGAATACGAGAAATGGCATCAAATTATAGAAAGTCTATTGCCATTGCAATGTGGAATGACTATTGTGACTATCACAATGCAGATTGATGTAATAATTTTGATTTTCCTTTTTAGATTTGTTTCATGTTAAGAATGAAATGATCGATGGTATGTGTTTCTAATTAAATATTTTGTGGAGTTTTTTTTTTTAAAAAAATTTGGGTGAGAATAGGGGCATTTAAGTTATTATTTTCCCTTTGCTTTATAATGTTCTATTATTTTTTCAAGTATGTAATAGGTTATCAGTGTAACAAATACAATGTGAACCAAACAGCGAGCACACCAAACTTGTGATGTAAGCGAGTAAGCGCCAAAAGCGGCTTCCAGGTTACTCTGCTTTAAGTTGCACATCTACAGAATTAGATCAGCTAAACCAGGTTGGCTACTACGAATTTTTCTACTACCAAACAGAGCCTTGAGCATTGTGGCTCATCTTATAGAGAATAGTGTTAATCCTGCTGGATTAATCAACATTGCAATGTCGCTACTTTGCTTGTTGCTTTACATTACGTTTGGGGATTTTGTAATTGACTCTGTATGTGTAATAGACTAAAATGATACTTTGGTAAAACTCCAAGATGGTTAATGACATCCTTAGTTTTTTTTTTTTTTTTTTTTTTTTTCATGTTTCTACAGTTCATTCTCCAAGATGGTTAATTTTAGGTCTTTCTTTACTATAACATGTGAGTTCCCAAATCTGTGGATTGATGTAGTCACATGATCACGTCCATTTGGTAATCCACAAAAGCAGCTTTGTAGCATTTCTAAAGTGTTATGATAGCTCAATTCATAACACTTCCAAAATATCATGGATTTTGTGACATTTTCAAAATGTTACATAGTGTACATTCGTAACATTTTATATATGTTACAAACTTTGTAACAAGGGCTTTTACAACATTTACTGAAATGTTACAAAAGACGACATTTCTAAAGTGTCACAACAACTCTTTTATGTTGTAGTGCTTGTATCATCCTTAATCTTATCTGTGTGGTTTTTTCTACGCCTATAAACAGTGGATAAGTGAAAGAATTTTGTATTCCCCCGCCCTCCCCCTCTTTTATCCAATGTTGACTAGATTTATGTTTCCAGAAAACTTCTTCCTTATCATACCAATCCAAAAGTTATTTTTTTAAAAACTTTGCTTTCTCATGGTTAACAACATTAAAAGGTTTTTGTAAAATTCTGTCCAAATCTTTTTGGGTTTTTTTTATATTATGGAAAATGTTGCCAAAAACTTTTTTATTCCATTCTTTGGGGCTGTTTTCAGTATTCTTAAGTTTATGTATGACATTCCAATCAGGGAGATCATGAGTAACTAAATTCCATGCCTTGTCAATCAAAGGTTTACAATAGTCATCCTTAAGCCACATGTTATAGAATCTAAAAGGTCTATCAGCTTTCTCCTTAACAATTTTAAGATTAATAATCAAAGATAAATTATCAGAAGAAGCATTAACAACATGCTTAACAGTCATAAAAGGAAACAAAGTCAACCAATCAGCAGAAGCCAAGGCACGATCAAGTCTTTCAAGGATATTATCATTTATCTTCTTGTTATTATTCCATGTAAATTTAGGTCCCTTGTATCCTAGGTCTATAAGCCCTAGATCATTTATCACCGAATTGAAATCATTCATACATTTTGTAAAAATAGATATGCCACCTACTTTTTCATCAAGGGTTCTAACAACATTAAAATCCCCAAACACTAGCCAAGGTCCAGGGATAAAAGGTGCACATTCCCTTAACTCCGTCCAGAATCTAGGTCTCATGTTGGCATTTGGTTTTCCATACACAAAAGTAAAATACCATAGCACATTACTATAATAATTACTTACTTTACCTGAAATTTGGTTTGGTGTAGCTCTAAGCACTTCCAAGTCAACTCCAGTCCTCCAGAAGAGAGCCAAGCCACCTCGAAGGCGAAGCAGGGACACGGAAGACATGTTCATACTTAATCAACTTACTAAGCATATTTATTCTATTCTTACTCACTTTCGTTTCAGATAAACAGATGATGTCCGATTGATGTTGACGAACCAGATCCTTTAGATTTTAAATTATCGTGGACGAACCTATTTCCCGGCAATTCCAGGCGTGAATCATTGTTTGTGAGGCAGCTGTTGAGGAACAGCCACCGCGAATCCTGGAGGAGAGACAGACAAACCCCCACTGCCATGTATACCTGAAGTACCATATGAGTTGAACTCATCACTATCTTGCCCATGCCTATTAGAGCTCTCCCCAAAATCCAAGTTCCCACCATTGAACTGTAGTCTACGTACCACTGAGGAATCATCTATAGCTAGAGGTCGTAGCTGTGTGACACTGTTCTCAGAGTCCGAACCATATTCCAACAACTGTTGTTTGCTACCTTGACCCACTTCACCCCCAAACTATTGTAAGGGTTCCAGCTCATTAAGCAACGGCTCCACAATAGCTAGTGGATGCTCAGATACTACACTATTTTGACATGAGACCACATCTGAGTCAGGTAAGGAGTCTTCTTGATGAGTTGAATCAGAAGAGGGTTCCTCAGACGAATCCTCACCACTTGTGTTGTTTCTCATAGAAGAGTGGTTAGATCCATTTGAGTCACTAGAAATGTTGATAATATGGGCATCTTCTGGAATAAGGACATGTCCCTCACCCCTAGCCCTAAGCTCCTTTGCTTCCTGTCTTGTTTTTTTTTTACATAACACGAACACTCCTTCTTACCCAGATACCATCATCATTGTTATCCATTTCCAAACCTTGACAAGATTCAGCTTTTCTTTTTTCCCCCACCATAACCGCTAATTTGTTGTATGAAAAGTTGTATTTTGTATGAGGTAAACCATCCAGAGAGTGCTTTCCCACTCTTTTACCTCGCCTTAGTCGTCCTCGGGAAGCCATGGTCTTGTAGCCTCTTCCACGTGTTGGTGCGCTAAGAAATCTGTAAACTGGGATTGGGCTCGAGGAAATTGGATGAGAATCATTTGATGCAGCCGGTTTTTCAAGAACCAGAGAGATAGCATTGGAAGTTGTGAGAAAAGAGTGGCTAGATATGACCAAAACCCTGTTACTGTTTTGTGCCTGTGTATCTACAAGATTCTTTGGAGTATGGACCACCAAAGCCCTATCCCGTGAGCTCGTTTCACTATGCAAATCCAGTTCCATATCCTGGAGGCCCACTGGTAAGGCTATATGTCCATTAGAGTTTGGGCCCTCCATAGAAACATGATTCTCACTAACACTACTGCACCCACTAACCTGTCTCGAATAGTTTGGGCTGGGGCCCAGAGCAAAACTATCTGACCTAGGCCTGTAAACCTCAACAGTCCCAACGGTCATATCTGATGTTGACCCTCCACACGGCGCACTGCCTGATTTATCTATTGTATCAGTAGACTGGTGGCCCCCAGAAGCCTGTCCTCCAACGGTCATCTGTCATTGATGTCTCTACACGTGTCGGTTTCAAGGGGAGTAGCCAAGATCCCTTCTCCATTCCAATTCCGGTTAGCTGGAATCCCTTTTTTTCTCGCCGAAACTTGATCAAAATGGGGTTTCTACGGTGTACCAGAGAAGATCACCGAAGTAGGATGCGGATTAACCACTCCATTAAAATAGACGTTAGTTCGCAGTATGAATGAGAAGTTATGTTTGATATCTCTAGGGGATCCCCCACATTTCAAAATATTCACTCAATATTTTTGGCTTATGGTTACGGAAGTAGAAATCATGACCAATTTGACCACAGAAACAACAAAAAATGTCCAGTTTTTCGTATTTGAACTTCACCGGGAAAACTTCACCCACCTCTGTTCTGAGATCTATACCTTTTAACAACCTTTCCTTAATATCCATTTTAACCCGGACTCTAGCAACTGGGGCCTTAAACTCAGCAGAGCAAGTAAGATCTGTGGATTTAACTTTGCCCAAGTTGTTTCTGACAATTTTAACACTGTCATCATTTATACGGTCAAGCTGGTATACCAAAAATCTGTACCCAGAACTTGACAAAGTCAAACTTCGGCGTATCCTCATACTTTTCCATTTTGCTCCACTTCTTGATAGAGATGATGAATCCATGTATCAGCCATGGCCCATTCTTTCGCACATGATCGTATTCTTTCTTTTCTTCAAATTCAAATTTATAGAAGCCTTTAGTAATCAACTCCACCTTAGTCTTACTTCTGGTTTGCCAGCACCTGTGTAACTCATCAGGTACTTCTTGGGTTGTTAGTTGCCTTCCTCCATATAATTTGCCCATAAGAGTGTTTTCAGCTGTCTGTATCTTCTATAGAGTTTTTACATTTTATGTCCACCACTCTTTTTTCCTTGGAACAGAAGAGCTGTTACATCTCTTCTTGCAACTATTCTATCTTAGATTTGTGTGTGTGTGTGTGTGTGTGTGTGTGTGTGTTCGTTGATGATGAAAGAGATCATAATCCAAATATTTATCTAACTCATTCTTTTATATGAGATTAGTAGTATGCAATTGAAACCGGATTTGGGGTTCAATTTCGTTTCGGGTTCGATTTCGGGTTTTAGTCTTTTAACGGGTTTAGGGCTAAATTATCGGGTCGGATTCGGGTAGGCCTGGGTTTAGAGAGTGTGACCAAACCCTACCCTATGTATTTCGGTTTGGATTCGAGTTTGGGTTTTGTCGGGTTCGGTGCGGGTATTTTGTTAGGATTTTGAGCGGGTTTCTGGCAAATTGGACATCCCTATTTCAGCCGTAGGAGAGGTTTTTTTTTTTTTCTCTACTTTTAGAGTAATAAATTGGAAGCCATAAGGCTTACTTTATAATGTTTATGGTACATGCTTATATGGATCAATTGCCATTGAAATTTCTAAGTTACAACCTTTATTTGTGTATATATATTATGCCCACTCTACTCTCTATAGCAAAGAGTCAAAGACGAATCTATGGAGCCATTATTGCATACATTTGCCATAATAGGACTAAAAGTTCAATCAAAGTTGTTATTCTTGTCCTTCAAAGCTTTACTAATTTATATCACATCTCTTTCCACGCACTATGACATTGAGTATAACTTGTTATTGCCAGTTCTCAGCTCCACCTGGTGATGTTGCATTTACAGAGGAGAAATAATCCAGTTCCGATTTCTAGTATTGCATTTTTTATTTATTATTATTTTTTTAAGTTGTGGGTTTTGGTCGACTCAAACCCATATTAATCAAAATCTTGTGTAACTACATCCTCTGGCATCTTCCTGCATTATTACAGCCAACTTTTTCTCTAATCTATATAATAAAAAGCAATGGTGTGGGGCCGCAGGGCCTCCATCCAGTGGTTGTCATTGTCTTTTAGTAAGTTGTGACATGGCAGATTCAAGTGTTTGGAAAGTTTGTGTAATTTTGTTAAGTGTAATCAATACCATGGGATCTGTCCAAAAATCAACAATTGCGGCTGGACTTATAAATTGTTGGGCTAGCCCATAAATTGTTAGGCCTCCAATTGATTTGGGCTTATAGATAATGGGTAATTGGGATAGCCTTACGGTTGGACTTATAAATTGAGTTGTTTCGCTGGTCTTGTGCCTAAGATGCATGTACGCCTTGCGACGAAGGCGCGATGAGTTGTCGGGGTAGTGCCGCTGGCGCGTCAAGGTTTCGTGGGCCGTAGGCACGGGCATATCCTAGTGAACTAATAAAACATCTTATTACGCTTTCATCTACCACACAACATGACTTGGCAACATAATCAGCAGCACGTTGCTCTCTCTGTAGATATGCTTCACCTCCAGAGTCCAGACTAGTGAAGTTTTTGGTTATGCTTCCTTATTGCTTGTATTACATTTAAGCAGTACCATAGTGTTATCTCATTTTCTAAAACAATATTCACTGCTCTCTCATAGTCTGAGTTGACATGCAAGCACAAAAAACCCATTTCCACTGCTATTCTCGGGCCGACTTCTATTCCTAGCAGTTCCAAGAGAACTATGGACTTCTTCTTTGAATCACCATTGTACAACAGTAGGACTCTTCCTTCTGCATCTCTAAATACACCTCTAAAACCTAACAAAAGATTTTGCAAAGTACCATCACAATTCAACATAATAATATTTGGGGGTGGCTTGTTCCATTGCACTAGCTTAATCTCCTTGCTTCTGATTACTACTTGAATGCCCATTCTGTTCACCATAATCCTAGTTGTCAGCATCCTTTAGTTCATTTTGAAGATAACTTTTCATTTTCCTCAATATGTCCTTTAGCACCTGCATAGGGGAGTAGTACATTTGTTTGAATCTTCTGCAGTTCCTCTCATTCCACAGCCCTTATCTAAACACCTTTAAGAGAGCGTGCCCAACTTAGCCGTTGTAGCTTGAGCCGCCAGCGTGGGCGAGCTAGCCGTGCACCTCGCTTTTCTCCTCAGCTGTCCTTTTTAGCTGCCTAACTCTATCGGCGTCCGTCCGGGTTTTCCCTCCAAACAGCACTCAACACCTACCTTCTCCTAGCTGCTCAACTCCGAGCCATCCTCCTCAGCTTCCACCACGCCTGCTTCACCCAATCAAAAGAATACTCTGTAAAGCAAATTGGTTCTTATCGAATCAAATCAATTCAATCAATACTTTTGCTGTTCTTATCGAATAAACCCCCCAACCATTTGCTTAACATCTTCTTCCCATCGTACCAATTTCTCCTTTTTCAATCGCTAAGAAGAAGAAGCAGAAGAAAAAATCTATTAATAGGAGGTAAGAAGCCTGCTTCTTTAATTACTTTTTATTATTTCATTGATTCTTTCATGTTTGTCAATTGGGAATGTCATTTTTTCCCCTGGATTCTTTTTAATTGAGTTGGGTTCGAAAATTGGATCAAACCAATGTTTTTATTTTGTTAGCTAACTTGATGAATTGGATCAATCTCGTATTGATAATTGGCAACCATGGATCGTCATGGCAAAACTACTGGGGTTCGTCCATCAATCCATTTCCTTGAAGCAATGTGTAGCACAAACTTATTTATATAGTTCATCCATGTTGGCCCTAACATGTATAGTAATAGTCCATCATACTAATTCAAAAGTTGAAAACCGCTTACAAATCTGTAACGGATTTGTTGTATATTTGTGTTTAAAAGTTTTACGTTATAGTTTCATGTGTTTCAAACTACAATGTCAACCTTGGATAGTTGTCTCGAGTAGGCGGTGTTCCATGCAAATTTATTCTTGGCTTAAATATAACTTTCCTAAGCAAACGCTATAGATACATTTCCCTTGCCAATGGACATTTACTTATTTCTAATTATATAAACGTAAACAGGAGCAGATGTCGACTTGAAAAATGATGGTGGTCTTTGTATCCAATACTTTTTCTCATGTCCATTTAAATTTCTATGAAATGTTCTATGTGGATGCTTTCTGTCTCCGTCATTGGTATTTTTGGAGTACATTTCTGCAGGTTGGCTGCACACCATTGCATCAGGCAACAAGCACTGGGAACTCAAGTTTTGTTTGAACTTCTAATCAAGGAAGGAGCACAGGTTGATGCTGTATTGATAGAGCAGGTCAAACGCCATTCATGAGTGCAATGATATGTGAGAACAAAGAGGTAAAGCGTGTTCGTTTTTTTTTTTTTTAATTTTTTAATGGTGAAGTGGATTTTCGTTCACGTCTTCTGGATTGATTTTGTTTAACATAGAATGTCTTCTTCATTTCTAATTAAGAACAACCAAGGAAGTTATTTTGCTATTCTGAAATATGATCATATGTTCAATAGATTATGTTTCTTGATGTTAGATCCAAAATTATCATATGACCAGTCAAGTTTGTATGAAAGTACTCCTAAAAGAAATCTGAGAATGATTTTTTAAGCGGCAAGATAACCCTATCAATGCAAGCTAGCTGTTTGAATGGAGGAACTTGGTGGAGGAGGTCTCAAATGAATAGTTGTGGGGTGCATAGTAGTGGTTTAAGTTTTGATTGATCACTTGGGATTACAAAAAAGAGTACAGTTCGTGAGCTTATCTATTATCCAATATATATTTAGCACTATCATTTGTGCCAGTTGACTCTCATGATGTAGGACACGTGCAATTTCCCTTCAACGTGAAAGAGACTTCCTTACCTTTCTACAGCTTTCGATGTTGACTCATTGTTCTTGGTGTCTCATGTCATGCAGACTCGGCAATTTATCATCGAACTGAAAACACTATTGGCATAATCTCAAATATTGAACGGCTTGATGCGGAGACATAGCGAGAATCGTGACAATTACACTCAATACGAGCACGGGAGGAGTTGGGTGCCAAAGTGACGGGTTTATGTGTAAAACTTGAGGTTCTAGATGTTGAACTTGAAGAAGTAAAATCGAACCATCCGGATGCTTATGCACATTCAAGGATCTCGAATAACAGTTACAAAGGTCAGACTAATTCCTAAGGATAATATTCATCTATAACATTTCCCTGATTTCTGTTTTGTTCTTAGTTTTGTCTTTGACTTCCAATTTCAAATGCTTAATCCTGAAGGAGTGAAAACTTCTTTGTGTGTGCATAGATTTATAACAAGAGCACAAAGAGGACCTCTTCCAGTCAAATCTTTATTTACTTGAGATATCTGAAATTACGTAGTCGTGCAAGTAAGTGAATTTAGCTAGCTCTATAGTCTTTTTCGATTATTTTTCTGCACTAGAGCGATGAATCGTAAAAGCTGTAGGAGGATACAATTTAAACTTAGTCGGGTAATAACCAAAGACTTTCCTATTCTTGGAGCTCAATCACTATGGCGGGCTGCTACCAAGTCTTTCCATTTCCTACTAGGGTGAATAGGGTGGGTTATCATAGTCTCCATTTCGAAATGGTGGATCAGGCTAAGAGGATATACTTCCGACTTTAGTCATTTCCAATAGTATTAAATCAACTTACTCAAAGTGTATTGTGTCAAACGTAGCATGAAATCTTTAGACATCTTTTTAGTGAAAAATATATGTAATGGGTACAAGAACTCCATGTTGCTCTTTGATATCTTGAAACATTTCTTTTGGCCTAGACATTAGGATAAAAACTTCAATTTTCTCTGTTATGTTGTCTTGGTTGTTTTCTTTGCTCAAGGATCTCAAAAGTTTTTCTTACAGGTAGAGCTACTTGAACTGTAGAAGGGGTGATGAAGATCTGTCTTAGCAAGGGATATGAAATCAGACTCTTTACAAAGCCATCTAGGTTATAAAGAAGGAAGAAGTTGGTCCTAGCTGGTGCCACAACAATCTATCAAAACTTATATGGAACACGTATAATACCTCAATGAGGTTTATAAGGAGTTGATACAAGAGTTATCAGAGATACAAAATGAACTGGTGGGCTTCATTCATATTCATGTTGTGAATATTCTATTCCACCACTTGATATAAGGTTCTTTATTCAGAGGAAGATAAAGAAATTGTAATCTAGCATACTATATATGTTAGACACAGGGATTTAACCCATTATATTGGGAAGAACTAAAGGCCTAAGGCGTGCATAGTAGTCATTTTCTTATTTGAGTAAATGAATCACTGCAATCTTAATTGTGCACATATTTTGGATTGTTTATATCTTAGTACATATCGATGTTCACTAAAAAATTTATACGTTGTGCCATATGTACAGCGTTAAGGTAAGGGATGGGTGAACCTGGCGCTTATAGAGTACAGCGGCACCACGCGAACAAGTTAAGCAAGGCGAATGGAGAGTGGCATATCAGACTAAAACAACTGGTCACCCATATAAGTACCTTTCCCTTTTGAGGAAGAGCAATTCAAGGACATTTTACTTTGTAGGTAATAGCTACTATTTTACTCGGCATTTTGTATTCTTTGAAAAAAAATTATTGATCACTTCAAGGAGATGGTATCCAGTTTGTACAGCCTTTTAATGATCTTTATTGTATACCATTTTCTTGATTTATTGCAGATGAGCAGCGATCCTGGCATATAGGCTTTTCCAGAAGAGGACAACATATTTTGCTGGAAAGGAACAAGGTAGCAAAGAAACCGTGTTCGAAGGAACTGAGTACAAGCTCTCGCTAACCTTTCCAACAGATTATCCATTCAAGTCTCCGAAAGTTAAATTTGACCTTTGCTTTGTTTTCATCCGAACATCAATGTCTATGGAAACATCTGCTTAGACATTCTTCAGGTATATGAGATAATCTATTATAGCTTAGACGTTAGTTCTGATAGCCCCTTATGGTGAATTTGATGTTTAACTGAATTTCTTGTAGGATAAATGGTCATCTGCTTATGATGTCAGAACTATATTGCTCTCTATACAAAGTCTGCTTGGAGGTAATTGCACAGTTTATTCCCTAGCCTTTACTGAGATTTGCGAAATAACAGTTAGAGTAATTAACATTTTCTGCCTAATATGATGGGTTTTAGAACCAAACACAAGCTCACCTCTCAATAACCAAGCAGCAGCACTGGAGCAATCAGGAAGGTATGTGTAAATTGCAATGAACATGTGATTTTTCACTTCATTAATTTGATTATTTGGTTTCCTGACTTTCTCTCTTTTTTGTTTATCAGAATACAGGAAGATGGTGCAAAAATTGTACAAACCTGATGCTTAGTTTGCCCCCCTTCTGTCTCTCATCATACATGAGTGGGAAGTTCTGGATTTGTGGAGTTCACTGTCATATGTCCTTTGTCTGGTCATATAAATACCAGCTCATTTGTATGGATCTCAATATCTCATAAACCTGTTATGTGGAAGTTTGAAAGATTTTATAAAATTTGTCTTCCCCTCTTCTGTTTGTGTGATCATTCATGTAAGCAATACATTTTTCTTGATAAGGGAGCCACCTCATAAATAACTAATTGTTCTGTGTGAAAGTTTGAAAGATTTAATGAAATTTGTCTTTCCCACTCTCTATTTGTGTGTGGTCTCTGTTCATGAAAGCAATACATTTTCTTGCTAAGGAGCTATCTTATCTAATCACCAACGGAAATCCTAAATTAAATATTGTTCGATAAAAAAAAATGACGCAACATAATACTTGGATTTACTTCAGAGAAAACACAAGACAAACAAACGAGCTAAAACTCATAAGCAGTATATGCAAAGTTCAGAAGAATTCCATCTCACAGCCATAAATCACAAAGTTGGCAGTAACCTCTGAATCCAATCACCGCAGCATGCCGTCCTCTTCTAATAAATAGAAATGTTCAGTTCGAAATTGTTCATTGCAGTTTGGTTCAGAAACTCACAAGTTCATTCCTATTTGAGAAATACAAGAAGTAGGAAATGTTATGTTAATAGGAGTATCTCTCTGATGGTGCACCTGTAAACATTCAGCTTAGAGTAAACCATCTTCAGTGGGCAGTGGTGCATTGTTACATATGGTTTCCATATCTGCCATCAAATATGCCCTCCTAGCTGATGATTTGTGTAGCCCATATCTGATTGAATAAATAATTTTGAGAAGTTGATATTGTTTAAAATTTCAAGAATGGCATGTTGAGTAGACAATAAGAAAAGGCATGTTGCCATTTCGAAATAAATGTTCGTACTGCTCAGAATAGATCCATCAGATGGGTTTAATAAAATACATCATTCGATGGGATTTAAATGCCATTAGAAAGAACGACATGACAAGTATTTTAGTTACAGGAGCCTGAAATGTATTGCAACCCCAACAGCAGAACACATTTTTTTAATCGAACAGCAAGAACAAATTGTTCTCATGGGGAGTTCTCTATGCAGAAGCACAACTCTTTTAATCATTAGAAAGCTTACAGTATCCTATTTGACTGATTTTATGTATATAAACCAGTTTAAATGATTATAAATATCATCTCAAATTGATTTAGATCTGAATTATTCAATTTAATATGATGTATTAACGGACTTCATTTAAGTCTAGCAAGGTTAGTTTTCATATAGACTTATAGCAAGTAGAGAATGTCTATCATCCAATTTACCCCTTGAATAGTCGAGATCAATGAATACATTGGATAATGATGTTGCATTCTCAAGGTAGTAATTCATTCCAAGATACCCATTGTACCCGAAGTATACAAGCTTTGGTGCATTTACCGAAACCTTGCAGTGACACATACCAAATCAAGTCAACCAATCTTGGTGAACGATACCATGTAGGTGTTGTACAATTGATGATTGATGATTGATAACTTCCTGTTTGAACATAAGTAAATGTTGCCAATTCTGTCGGCAAGAAAAAAAGAATCCCACGCCCTTTTCAATTGTTCCCCATAAATGATAACATACACTATCCCATTTCAACTCAACTCACCCAACTTTTATATAAATAAATTCTATCCACGTCCTCAAAACCCGATTCCGACAAAAATCTCTTTCCGCTCAATCCAAACCGATTTACTCTCTTCACCAGTCACCCAAACCACATCCATAATGGAAAATGTGTACAACACAAAAATAGAGAACAGACGATTCACTAGCAATGTAAGATTATAGGTACCAAAAGACTTATTCTTTAACAATGAAGACGTCATAGTTAAAGAATTCTCTGGAAGCCCTGCATATTCTTTAAAAAAGCAGAAGATTCGGCTGCTTTTAATGCAATAAAATTTATAAAAGATGAACGTGATAGAAATTGAAGACTTCAATTTTAAAGAACTCTTGAAGAAAAGAAAAGAAGTTTAAGAAAAACAAATTCAGTTTGACACCCTCAAAAACGTTATGCTAGATTGTATGATTCAAGACAAAGAAAACAAAGACAAGATCTTTGAGCTGAAGGAAACAATTAAAGAGATGAAAGAAAAAGAGAAAAGCAATTGGAAAGATATGATAATAATAGCAAAGAAGATAAGAAGGCTTTGACAATAAAGAAAAGGAAACCATCACAATTATTACCAAGGTTCAATGCTTCTTATTTATGAAAGTTTGTCACTATTACAACGACTATATTCAGTGATAATATTTTCTGGCAAATTTATATGCATTAATTTGGATATATCGATGACATGGATACATCCTTTATCTACTGGGGATATTTGGATTTTCAGTGCACTACTATTATTGTTCAAATAGTGATTAGTATTCCTCATGCTGCATATGATTCACACATTGAATATTTGAACGGCAATATGTCTATCCATGTTGTTCGTGCAGATCACGATAGCAGTTGACCAAATGGAAATGACTCTGATAAGTGTGTTTACCCCCTTCCACTCAATCAACATTAGTCATTCTCATAGAGTAGCGCGCCCAGTCAAACAAATAGAATAAAAAATGTGAAACCAAAAGCCCAATATGAACAGATCAAACCAATAAGGGAACTTGAATGGAAATGCACAACAAACACATATTATCTTACTATATTTAAAAAATCCAGGGTCTGATGAATAGTGTTTTCACGTACGTCACAGGGGTAATTTCGTCTTTTCATTATCAATTGCGAGGGTATTTCGGTCTTTTCACAATCGAAAAGGATTTTCTCTGCGTTTCTCGATTATTCCTCTCTTTCTCTCCGTACCGGTCTCCTTCTTCGTTTCTTTTCCACCTTCTCCAAAACTCTAATCAAACCAAACCCATCTTCCAAAACTCCAGCAAGCAATCAATGCTCTTTAGTTGATTGATCTTCACAAAGCCCAAGCAAGAACAAAGTCAATGTTTGGTAACTTTGAATTTGGTGTAATATTGATTGGAATGTTCTATTATTTGTATGCTTGATCTTTACTTTTTGTCAACTTCGTATAAATTTATTATTGGGCATCCCAAGGCTTTTATGTGTTAATAATTGGTTTAGTTTTATATTTTTTCCCTCTTCAAATTTGGATACAAGGGATCATAAGTAAAATGGTAATAGATTCACAACCTGTTTTATAAGAATTGGTTAAAAGTAGTTGATATTAATTGGTTGCATAAATAGACAATTTTAAATATTAATTGGTTTATGATTTATTTTATTTTATTTTTTCATTTTTTGACTCACCGATTTCAATGATTCAATAAAATTAATATTTTAAAATCCCATAAAAACTCGAGTTGTTTGATACTTTGATCTTTACAAAAAGGATTTTGATTTAGAGTAGAGAAGCTCTTTTCAAAAGAGGAAGAAGAAGGGAAGTAGAGAAATCGGGAAAGACAAAGAGGTTGGGTATTTTTACGGCGATGAATTTCTACTTAATATCTTTTTTCTAAGCTCCAGGCTTTCTTTGGAAAAATAAAATAGAAGAAGAATTGAAGCCTACGTTTTCTACTTATAGCAATTTTTGCGACCTTGCGTATCATTGGTCTTTGCTAACAATTTCGAAGTGATATTGTTGAGAGAAGAAAGATGTGTGAGGGTTTGAGGACTGGGAGGACGAACTGTTGGAGAAGAAAGAGGTTTCAATTTACTAATAGAGATAGAAAAAAGGAAAAGTATATCGCCACTTTTTAAGGGATATTACAAGAAAGCCTTTTTTGGCAAATCCGTTTTAAGTCTGTAAATAATGAGAGTCACTACAGTGGTTGTACATAGAGGAACTTAGAAGAAAATAATGGCATCTATACTAGCACTAATTTTTGTTTCCACTTGAGTTGTTGGAAATCCAAATATTTGAATTTGTCTGTTTTCGTACGTATACTTTGACTTTGTTAGTCACTTACTCAATACATAGTCTACTCTTCTTATTTAGGAAAAGGGGTTTCTGTAGAATCTCTTATTCCAATTCAAGTGGTACTACTATAATCTGCAACAACAAAAGACGATTTTCGTTGTTAAGCTCCAAATCTGCAAGCATACTTAGGTATTATTTACCATCTGTATTATTTACCATCTATTAGATTTCTATGTGAAAGATTTCTGTGTGAACCTTACTTCTGAATTCACTAAGCTTTTTAATGCAATGAGTCCACATAGATTTGTGTGTGCAAATGCAGACGGAATGGACTGTAAATTTAAGAGCTATTTTGACCCCTTTGTGTTAAAAAGTTTCATTGTTTTTTAATGGCATGACCATTGAAAAGGAAACCTTAGGTTGCTTCAAGTAGATTGCTTCTCAAACATTGCTTATTTCAATTCACACTTTTGAAAACATAAAGTCCCTCTATATAAATATGCATAGCAGTTGATGTATAGTATACTTAGTGATTCTGGTCAGTCCACCTTCTCATGTGCCTTGGCTTCAAAAAACCACATTCGTTAATAGCTCAAGCTTTTACAACATACAATTAATGTATGATGTTGTAGGAAAGAGCATCATGATATGAGCATGTGTAGTAATTTAGATTTTTAATCTCATACATATTGTACATATATGCTCAAATCTCATATTGTTACGTCTAAAGTCTATTCTATACCATGTTGTCCTTATTGACAGTGAATATTATCATAGATTCTTGATCCATGGACTACATCTGTTTATAGCTGCAACTTTGCTTAAGCAAAAAAGCACAGCAGGCCAATGCAATACATCAATGGTTACAAGGGTTGAACTGTTAGAGATAGCCGGAACGATGGATGGCAACTCCCCCCCCCCCCCCCCTTCCCGAAACATTTTTAGTTGAAGACCGTATGGGTAACAGAATGAACCCATTTCTAGAACCAACGATTATTTGTGGCAAGAAAGATTTTGACGTAGCCTCTGAAGAGAAGGAGAGCAGTGACATACTTAGCTATTGAGGTGCCTGTCGGGGTCTTCATCTCATTATAACCATAAAATTGTGAAGGGGTTTGAAGGTTCCAAGGACTACTTTTATCTATCTTTTCTTGCTTCATGCTTTATCTTATTCGACTCCTACTGTTTAATTTGTTTCTTCATATTTTTTTCCGACCCTAATTACCATATTTGTTCATTACACTGTTGAAGTGGCGTTTTTGCAATCTACAGATCTGTAATCACTATAACATGAAAATCATTTCTTTTCAGTTCTTTTGGTTTTTCAGTTGTAGTCAATTCCATCTATGTTTTTTTAATCAGTTATCAAGTTTATATTTTTGTTACAGTGCTTTTGTTTCAAACAGTTGAAATGGTATCGCATAGCTGTGCATTTCTAATAATTGGTTCTTATTTGCAACCCAAAACCCAAACAGATAAATAATGGATTTACAGTTGTTTTCATTTTCTTTTTAATTTTTTGTTTCCAGTAATTGGTTCTTTCCTGTTTCTAAAACCCAAACAGCTGGCATATTTAATCTTTAGATATATATTATAGTTGTACCCTCTTGGCTCTATTTTTTTAGCATTTACATAGTCTCCAATATTTGTAAAACTCTTTGCCCTAATTACGAAAAAGTAAGAGACTAATATGAAAAAAATCAGACAATTGGAGCACTCACAAAGACTCCTACTTTTTCAAAATTCTATTACTAATTATGAAAAAAAAATATGATATAAAGAAATAAACAATCCTATATAGAGTTTCACAGATTTTCCAACTTTTCCTAAACACTACTAATTATGGAAAAATAGGAGACAAAAAGCTAAATTGCTAAAAACAATAGTTTTCACCTAAAACGATTTTTCTAAAACCCTTACGCCACGAATAATAATTTCCATACTAATTTTAGGTGAAATTTTATATAATCAAAGTTTCTTTTTAGAAAAAGACAATGAAATAACGAAGGAAAAAAATGAATTGAGTTGCATGAACATTTACTTTCTACATTTGTTAACCACACATGTGACTGGGACAAAAAAAGAAAAATAAATGTCAATTAATCATAAAATAAGTAATAGTGTACACTCAAAACTAAGCCGACAATAAATAAAATTGTATTGTATGCATTATATGTCTATATGGGCCTAAACAAATAAAGTTTGATAGATTTAATGCATCATCCACTTTGGGATTTAGACATTTAGTCATCGTTAAGGATTTCAAAAACCACAGTAATTACAACATATTCTAAGTGATTACAACATATTCCAATTAAATTTATGAATTTATAAAAAAAAAATCAACACTATAATGTAATTTCCAATTTTATAATATATTAGTGTTTATTTATCTTGATATATATATATATATATATATATATATATATATATAAGGGACATATTTTATCTTGATACTTAAACAAACTCAAAATCATTATGATATTTATAAGTTTTGGATTAGACTAATTTTTTGTAAATATGATATCCTAACTATTCTAAACATTGTCACAAATAATCAAAAAATTAAAAATTAAAAATTAAATTGCCAAATGTAGTTAACAATTTACAAAATTTGGCTAATTGTATACCGTTCATTTTCACCATTTTTGATACTATATTTGGCAAGTTTAGAAATTTTTTTTTTTTTTTATTATTTGTGACAACGTTTAGAATAGTTATGAGATTATATTTACAAAAAATTAGCTTAATCCAAAATTTATAAATGTCCTAACAATTTTGAGTTTGTTTATATGTCAAGATAAAATATGTCCCTAGAACCCCTCCCCTATTTTATCTTGACACTTAAACAAACTCAAAATCATTAGGATATTTATACCAAACCAAAACAAATTACAATGGAAAATTAAATTATACAAAAAATAACATCACAAAACATATAATAGAAAATTTTGCATTCATTATAATACAAGCTCACATGTATAAAAAAAAATAAAAAAATAACGGCAAACCAATAATGACAAATATTTTAAAATATATATAATACTACATGAAAACTAAACTCAAAGAACAATTAATGGAAAACCGAAAACTGGATACAAATGCATCGAACTAACCTCAAATAATATTTAACGGAAAATCGGAAACTTGATGCAAATGCAAACATTAAACTAATCTTAAAAAGTAATTAATGGGAAATCGGACTATAACGGAAAATCAAAACTTGGATGCAAATACATCGAATTAACATAAAAAAATAATTGTCGGGAAATCGAAAACTGGTTGGAAATGCATTGAACTAACCCTCGATGATTAAATTAATGGGAAATCGGAAATTTGATGTAACTACATTGAACTAACATCAAAGAAAAATTAACTATAAATTGGAAACATTATGCAAATGTGTAGAATTAATTTTAAATAATAATTAATAGGAAATCGGAAATTGGATGCAACTGCATTGAACTAATCTCAAAAAATAAACTGGATGCAAATGCATTGAACTAACCTCAAGAAATAATTAACGGAAAATCGAAAACTGGATGCAATTCATTGAACTAACCTCAAACAATAATTAACGAAAAATCGGAAACTAAATGCAAATGAAACTTTATCGAATAATAAGCGATAAATAAAAAAAATTGGATGCAAATGCATTAAAATAATCTAAAAGAATAATTAACGGGAAATCAGAAATTGGATGCAAATGCATTGAACTGACCTCGAAGAACAATTAATAGAAAATTGGAAATTAGATGCAAATACATTGAACTAACCTCAAAAAATAAATAACTGAAAATCGAAACTAGATGCAACTGCATTGAACTAACATAAAAAAATAAATAACGGAATTAAAAATAAAAAATTGGATGCAAATGCATTAAACTAACATTTTTATTTTTTGCACAGTAAGTGTAAATTGAATTAAGGAAAGAAACGAAATAAAAGAATTGTACATGAGTGGTAGAACCTACATGTTATACGATGTAGGCTCAAGATATTCTAAAATAGCAACCATATGGAACCTCCTATATTCATATAGCCATGGGGGTATTCCATTTGATACAAAAAGCTTCATTTGACTAAGAAAGATCCAAATTTTGCCGCCTGGTCTGCGGCTAGGTTAGCCTCTCTCCAGTTGTGCGACATTTTCAAGCTTTGCACCTTCATCGTGCAAATTTTCCATCTGCATAGGAGTTGCCAAGGGATGCACTTGAGTTAAAAGCTGTGACAGCTGCTGCCGAATCTGATTTCACCCAGAGATTGTTCCATCATTTTGAAAGGGCAAGCTCCACACTCTCCAATATAGTCATGCACTCGGCTGTATAGTTGTTTGCAATTCTGATACCCTTGCTCAAGAGTAAGACAAAATCACCATGAACATTTCTAAAGGATCCATCCAACCCAGCTGGACCTGGGTTCCCTCTAGAAGCCTCATCTATGTTGACCTTAATTTGATTACCAATTGGAGGAAGTATTAAACTAACCTCAAAACATAGTTGTGTTATATGTTGTGGGAGTATCTCGATATGTATAGTTTTGCATTTAAAATAGTGTTTATCTTATCTCTTTTCGTATGATTGGGAACGCCTTACTATTCAAGTAGCTTCAATATGAACTTCGCCTTATTAGGCAATCTCACAAAACTTCAATCAAATTTTTATTATTAAACAACAAAATGAAGTTGAAGGGTTTTATTAATGGTGAGTTTTTTTGTTTGAATGGATAGTGAGGTTTTCACGTTATAAGAAATTTGGATGACTGATCAATATAATATTCATATATAATAGTTTTGTATATATAGTTGTAAATATTTTTCAGAATAATTAATATAACATCAAACGTTTGTAGATAATCTTTGAAGATCCCATATAGTGAGTCATGTATAATTTAAAGAATAATTAACGGGAAATCGGGACTGGATAATTTTTTATGATCCCACGTAGTAAATCAAACATAATTTATTTTTATGTCTTGTTTAAAGTTGATATTACACATCGCATTGGATAATTAAAAGGAAATCAGAAGCTGGATTCAAATACATTGAACTGAGCTCAAAGAGTAATTAGTAGGAAATTAGAAACTTTATGTAAATACAATAAACCAGACTCAAAAATAATTAACTAAAAATCAGAAACTGGATGTAACTGCATTAAACTAACGTCAGAGAATAACTAACGAGAAATTAGAAATTGGATGCAAATCCTTGAAAAATATTTAATGGAAAATTGGAAATGGTATGCAAATATATCAAACAAACTTCAAATAATAATTAATGGGAAATCGAAAAACTAGATGCAAATGCATTGAACTAATCTCAAAAAATAATTAACAGAAAATAAAAAATCGAATGCAACTGCGTTAAACTAACCTCATAGAATAATTGGCGGGAAATCAGAAACTAGATGCAAATGTATTAAAATAACCTCAAAGAATAGTTAACGAAAAATCAGAAACCGGATGTAATTGCATTGAACTAACCTCAAAGCATAAATAATAAAAAACTATATGCATATATATTTAACTAACTTCAAAGAGTTATTAACGGAAAGTCATAAACTGTATGCAAATGCAATGAACTAATATCAAAGACTAATTAACGAAACATCGAAAAATGGATGCAACTGCATTGAACTAATCTCAATGAATAATTAACGGAAAATCATAAATTTGATGCAACTACATTGAACTAACCTAAAAAAATAGTTAACGGGAAATCGAAAACTTGATATTGAACTAACCTCAAAGAATAATTAACTAGAAATCGAAAATTGGATGCAACTACATTGAGCTAACCTCAAAGAAAAATTAACGGAAAATCAGAAACTGGATGCAATTGTATTAAACTAAAATAAGAGATTAACTAATGGTAAATCATAAATTGGATGCAATATCTTGAGAAATATTTAACGGGAAATCAGAAACTTGATACAAATGCATTGAAATAACCTCAAAGAATAGTTAACTAGAAATCAGAAATCGGATATAAGTGGTCGAATTAACTTCAAATCATAAATAATCCAGAAATTTGAAACTAGATGAAAATGCATTGAACATCGAACTAACCTCTAAAAATAATTAACTGGAAATCAGAAACTTGATGCAAATGTATTGAACTAATCTGAAAAAGTAATTAATGAAAAATTAGAACTTGAATGGAAATGCAATGAACTAATCTAAAAAACTAATTAACGAAACATCGAAAACTAGATGCAACCACATTAAATTAACCTTAATGAATAACTAACGAGAAATCATAAACTTGATGCAACTGCACTGAATTAACCTCAAAGAATAATTAATGGGAAATCGAAAATTTAATACAATTGTATTGAATTAATCTTAAAGAATAATTAATGGGAAATGGAAACTAGATGCAATAACTACATTGAACTAACCTCAATGAATAATTAACATAAAATCAGAAACTTGATGCAAATGCATTGAACTAGCCTCAAAATATAGTTGTATTATTTGTAGGGGGAATATAATGTCTCAACAAGTATAGTTTTGCATTTTAAATAATGTTTATCATAATTCTTTTATTATGATTGAGAGTGTCTTGCTATTCAAGTAGTTTCAATATCATCTTCGCGACATTGAGCATTATAATAAAACTTCAATCAAACTTCAATTATTAAACCTAATAACTAAAAAAAGTCAATAGGTTTTATCAAGGTTTAGTGGTTTTTTTTTATTGAGAGTGGTGCAAAAATTTGAATGAGTGATTAATATAATTTTCATATATATCTCATAGTTCTGCATAATTGTTAATATTTTTTAGAATAATTTAATATAACGGTATACATTCGTAGAATGGGTTTGAAAACTAGTTATTTATCTTATATGTTTAAGTTGCGATCCATCATGAAAGGAAAATAAGAGTTGTAATAACACGTGGAAAGGAAATGGGCTTTTCATATGGAAACAAATGGAAACGGCAACTAACCCGAAATTTTTATGGAAAGGTAATCTGTCCACTCAACAATACAATTATTCTTTTTCCATAGCTTTTGCGAACATTTTGGGAAGAAGGGTTAGTGGACCACCCATTTTATTTTTCCTTTGGACAAAATTTAACAAACTTGGTTGGTTTGGTTCATGTCTGTCCTCATCTCTTGAATGGAATGGAATGGAAGAAATAATTTTAAAATGGTTTTTTTTTTCTTCTCTAAAAACTCTCTCTTTTCCTCTCCCTCTCTAAAGACAAAAATCTCCACTCCTCCTTCTCCATCTCCACTCCTCTATCTTCCTCTCCCACTCCGCTCACCCCTACTGCTTAGCAGTATACTAGTCTTAGAGTGTTGTATTATTCCTTGTTCGTCTTAATTAATATATGCGATAGCACTCACGGTTAGAGTCTAGAACAAGTTTCAAGCCATTTAACTTGGGCCCAATTTCACAATACAAAAAATGGGCATAAATCAGAAAATATCGTGTAATATAATACAGGGCCAGCGGATAGAAAAGACTGGATCAAACCTTATTTTAATCCTAGATTTATGCAAACAAACTCTGCACCCTCTCAATCACGCGCGAGTTCCTTTCTTTTATTTCCAACTCTTTTTTACCAAAAGACAAAAACAAACAAGTCCTCAAAACTCACTCCTGTCACTTCACCTCCAAAGAACAAAAGTTGTTCAAGAAGAAAAAAAATAAAGGTACTTCTTTTACACATTATTTTACTTCAATTGATTGTTCTATGACCAATTGGATGAAAATGAGGTGTGGGGTTGAGTTATTTGTGTGTTGATTTAAGGTCAATTGTTTGAATTTGATTGAAATGTTGATTCAATCTAGGGTTTGTTATTGATCAAGAGGGTTTTTGTTTATGGGATTTAATTTGTTGTAATAAATGTTTGTGGTTTAGGGTTTAGGAATGTCTTTTTGTTTTGTTGTTTGTGTTGGAATTAATTTCACATTTATTGAATTTATTATTTTATGAGGACTGTTAAACGATTAGAATAATGAATAGGTTCTAGCTTTAGGCGTATTTGATTGAGCTGATTAGCAGCAACTGACTAAAGGTCTAGGCTATGTTTGGTTCAGGGAATTAAAATTTGTGGACACAAATAAACTAATAGAGAGATGGTAGGGAAGAGAGGACAGAAAGAAGAGAGAATACAGCAGAGGAGAACAAGCAAAAATGAGATAGATAAGTTACTCCAACTTAGGAAGGGATGTAAATCCTGTAATTGAGGAAAACAAATATTTATATTAATAAACGAAGTTGATTTCCTTGCAGAACCTAGAAAATTTAGTTACTTAACCTAGAAAACAACTATGAGATCTAAGGGTTGTTACACACACAAACACATCTAAGTGTGTTTCCAAGTCTGTTGGATGTATTACAAGGTTTTCTTGAAACCCTCAAAAGGAAATAACTTCTTTCCATTAAACATCTTTATCATTTTTGGGTATATCGAGGTGCGCTCAACTTGAATAAACTTTATTAATGATATAACTATATGAGAATTTATCACTGACATGTAAATATATATCTACTTTTCTAAATAACTTGTGATCAGACATCAAATATTAAACTCAATTTTTTTTTTTTTTTTATATACCTATTAAAGGAGGTAAAAATGAGATATGTAAGTGGGCCCCACAATAAGAGATAGAAAGTTACGTAATTTAAAGTAGAAGACAATAATTAATGCTTTACCCTTTTACACTGAAGCGCAAAAAACTTCACTAATACGATGACATTTCTTGGGTTTCTGCCTTTTGTTAATATATAAACTTCAGCTCTTTAAAGCGGACTTGATGAAATTTCAAAATTGGGTTTACGCCTTTTGTTGAATCCTAAATATATAGTGTATTTCATCCCGATATTTTGAATATTTCTTTGAAGGGCGTCCGATATATATATATATATATATATATATATATATAAGCGGACTTGAGTTAAATATTCAAAATATCGGTGAAATACACTGTCACGAAGGTGTTAGAAGTTGAATCCTAAATTACACCTTCGTGAGAGTGTATTTCACCGATATTTTGAATATTTAGCTTAAGTCCGTTTAAGGACGTCCTTCAGATAGCCGATATATATATATATATATATATAGGTAGGTTCCGTTTACAACACTTTTTATACAATACCCCTTGAAAATAGGAATTAAGTCTTGATTCCTTGTAGATATGATCTTCACACCATGGAGATCATCTCCACAAAAATTCAGCTCATTTGAAAACTCCTAACCATGAGAAAAATTGCTCTCAACCTATGAATTTTTATCAACAATCCAGAAATATTGATTTTGTAACCTTTTTTGGCAAACTTAGAAATGTTCAAAGGACCTGTTTTTTTGTGGAGGTCATATCCATGGTGAGAACATCTTATCTATAAAAAATTAGCCCTTATAACATCTTGGGGGGTATTGTATAAAACGTTGTATAAAAAGTGTTGTAAACGGAACCTACCCTATATATATATATATATATATATATATATATATATACTTGCATTTTCTGCTTTGCAGCTTCATGTAATTGGTTGTATTAACTACTAGGCAAGGTGGATCTTTTTCTTCTGGAAACTTATCTTCGGCTTGTTTTTGGGTGTTGATAATAACTTCCTTAGTTATATCAATACAACATATTTTATTGATACAAGAAAGCTTCACTGATATGATTCCAATCTTAAAAGTATCATCCCCTTGCCAGTGTATTTTGTGGTGCTATGAGATATTATTTCTTCCAACTTACGATGTATTTCTTTAAAAACCTTGAGCATTTGGTGACATTAATATTTTTGCTGGTTTTGTTCTCAGTATAGGTTCCGAGATTGTATGTAGGTGGAGGTAGCTTATGTGATGTTGTATGATTATCTCCATGGACTTAAATGCTTCGCCAGCGCCCGACGAAGACGAGGAAGAGACCTTTGAAGGACATGATGAGGAAGAAACTCATGCGGAAGAACACATAGAGACTGCTGTTGAAACGCTGCGCAGAGTAATTAGCCTTCTTCTTTGTTAATATAGTTTTTGATGCTTATTGAGATCTTTTAAAATAGTCTGTGACATATTTACTTGAATTGGGTTGTGTTGGATTCTTATGGTTTTTTACAAAACCTTTATTGTATGTTTGTTGAGCAATTGTCTCTTCCAAAAAGTGGCAATTGTATTTTCTTTGTTTTATGGTGCTTTGGGCTGTTGGTAAGGAAACTGTTTTCAGTGGAAAAAAGAGAACAAGTTCAGGAAAATAATGCTTTGCTTTTGATGGAAATGTAAAAAAAACTGCGAGGCTGTGACACAAAAACCCGGGTGTGTTTCAGGTTTTTTCTTTTTTTCTCTGCCCTTTATTGTGTTGTTATAGTACATAAACTTTTTGAACATATTTTCTTACACCTCTTCAAAGAGTGACAAATGTTCTTTCTTCATCTTGTTGTCCTTTTGGGTGTCTTCGTGAATAGGACCAAGAGGATTTTCTATGAAAACGAATAGTGAACAATTGAAAAATACCGCTCCCAAGATTATTAAATAGATTTGAAAATGAACACGTTTGAAGTTTTGACCATGTTCTTCATAGACACCCTTAAGATCTCCAATTAAAGTTATATTTCATTCCACCAATAAGTTTTTTTACAATCTTACAGATTAACTAGTACTCAGCATTTTAGCAACATACTATGACTAGTTACATCGATCCCTCAACTCATACAAACAATTTACATAATATATGTTAATATCCTCCCACCTACACATAAAATCTCGAAATATATATCTGGGTTGGCATTGAAAGCTTTAAGTTGCCAAGGGTGTAGAACTTTATGGTGTCCTATCATTATTATAATGTATGTTAATGCGTGTCTGTCCTAGAGTTTTTTCTGTTTAATGTTCATGCATCGTTCTCCCCAGATTGAAAGAAACTTTTCCTAGAGTTTGGAGTTAAGAAAATCCACAAATGCACAGAAGCTCCACATATTCGTAGACGCCATTACTACTCTTTTGGCTTATATGTCCTAATATTTCTGCACTTCTGTTTTCAACAGTCGTCCTGATTTTTGAACTACATTTGAATCTCATTAATTTCACTTCTATTACTATTTTATTTCTCAATTATTAAACTTTTAGCCGCTTTGCTATATCTTCTCAGTTTAACATCTTTTTTTTTTTCAAGTGGAAGTTTTATTGATAATGATATTATAACGAGTTTTACAAATTATTAGGACAAACGTGGAATTTATTTTTTATTTTATTTTTTCATATTCATTGATATAACAATTACAATTACATCAAAACCTTAGACATTTGCCTGAAACTAATCTCCAAGTATCAAAATCCCAGCCCCATTAAAAATAAAGCTAAGTTACATTGACATGGATAGGGGTGTCCGTATCCGACATGGCTACAAAGAGTCTGACACGGTGAATTTTAAAAAATTGAGGGATATCACATACAATATGTGTCTGACACGGACACGTGGATATGTATCCGACACAAAACATTCTTGTGTCCATGTTACATAGAAATAAAGCGTCACATAATTTATATCCTAAGGCCTAAACCTGTAATAATAACCAACAAACGTTTGTGGAAGGAAATTACAGCAACTGTGGAAATGCAAGAAACGTACGGAAGCAGAAAATAAAAAATGGGTATATTGTGGAATGAGATTTCCTAATGTGTTTAGATGGCGTTTGTTAATTACTCAATTTTTAATTTTGGGTTTGGTGTTTGACTATTGATATCCCTTTCCTATTTACCAGGAGCGTGAAGAAAGGCGTCAACGGCTGAAGAGAGAACAACCAGAGGATGGACCAAAAAGGACTGTCCAGCCCTCAAAGAAAGTCCCCATGGTGCAAATTCAAAATACTAGATTTTATGACAAGAACAAGCTCCCACCAGGTAGGTTCTACGTTTGTTTCACAATGATATTGGTATTGATTTTTGAAACAATCCATACTTCTGTTATTGGATTAGACAAAGTCCAAATGTATGTTACATTGCTTTCATGTTGTCACTTCCCATTGTATCCAGGATTTTTGTAGGCTGCGGATGGCTTGTAAATGCAATTTATTTGTTGGCAGATTACCAATAGACGCCTCTTGCTTAGATGCACATAATGAGAATGCACAATGAGCTTTCAGCAGAATAGTTTTATAGTAGAATGCATAATCTGATGAACATTGAGGGCTAAGTGAGTGTGACTGTGTGACATGAAGTTTACTTGTTATAGCGTCTTTACGAAAAACAAAACTTTCATTCCGTCGGGACTTTGGGGATGCTCTCATCTAGATTGAACCTCACTTGACCGAATTTTCTGTAAATGAGCGAGTTGCTATAGGATGAATAAATACAAAATAGTGTTGTTAAGAAAGTATTTAATATATTGAAACTTGAAAGTGTGATTTAAGTGAAGGGAAAATTAGATATAAGTGCCAAATATTTTTGGTTGGAACAACCAAGTGATATCATAAAATAATAAAAATTCCCAATATTGGGAACACACTTTATCTATTTACATCGGATATTGCAAAGTTGGAGTTTGGTAAGGGCAGAAGGAATTTCCGGTGGTGATTAAACAACCGAAAGGGGATTGGGAAGAAGTTGGTCAAATAAGTATGCAGTGTTACTCGATTATCGGAATGATGACTTAGAGAGCCAATCTTTAGGGGTGCTAGATGGTTTTAGAGTGGGGTCAACAACATCCTTATATTTCATCTTCAGTTTGTTGACAATACTTTGGTGTTTACGACATTAAGAAACTAAGCTTCCTTGGGGGTAAGTTTTACTGTTTCAGAGAGATTTTGAGTTTAAGAGTGAAATGGATAAAAATACTATATTTGGAGTGGGGACAACAGGTAAGATGTTGATAGCATGACCTCTACAATTAAGTGTATAACAGGAGTACGTGTGTTCTTATGTCCTATGCAGTTTAAGCAAGTGAAGCTTAAAGTAAAAAGACATAGTAGAAACCATCCCTTTTTTGTTGATTGACCAAAGTCTTCTATCTTTGTCTTTGTCCGGTCTCACAGAAGGAATATAATCTAGCTTTATTTCTTCATTTCTTTGAGTCATATAAGGCAAACAGCTATACCTCTTCTTTTTCCAATTTATATTGTGTTTTGGTTTGTTTCAGGTTTGGATGGCTCCTAAAGTGAAAAAACTTAATACACGTTGTGGATATGAACTACTTCTAGCTCAAATGGATGATTTTCCTATACTAAGATAAAAGTTTATGGGTTTTATCCTCTGGCTGTCTATACTGCTGTGAAATTTTGGTCTTATTGGGTTCCTTATTAATGTTTTATTTTTTCTAGAGTTCTGGACTTTTGGTGAATTTGTTGTTTAGAGTTAATAGTTTCAAATTATTTATTTTTCTTTACAGTGTGCAATCAATTATCGTTGCTATTGAACTTATTGCACTCATGTTGTGCCATATCTGTCACATTCGTTGTTTGTTTTACAGGCTGGTTGGACTGCCCTGCATTTGGGCAGAGCATTGGTTACATTATCCCTTCGAAGGTTCCTCTTGGTGAACATTATAACGACTATGTTGTACCTGGTAAAAGGTACTCTTTGAGACAAGTGGTTCATCAACAAAAGGTGCTGGGGAGGGAAGTAAGTTATTTCTTCTAACCTCTGAGACAAAATATTATGTATTTGGATATTTCATTTCAGTTATTGATAGCTCAATACATAAATGGTAGCACATACATGCCATCATCAACCATTAGCTGAAATATCCTGCTTCTACATTCAACATGTTTAATCAAATGTAATTTTCTTATCTTGCATATGAGGTCACTAATAGCCTAATTCTAATGTTTTAATCAATGTGATATTGTATTGGGGCATAAACGCTTAAGTTGTCACTTTATCACAATTTTTTTTGTTTTTTTGTTTTTTTGTTTTTTGTTTTTGTTTTTTTGATTTTTTGATTTTTTGATTTTGATTTTGTTTTTTTTATTGATATCTTGTTTTCTAATTATCTAAGGTAGGATTTGGTATAACTAAACTGAATTGATTGAATTAAATGAATGGCTGGACCTGATTTAGGTTAATGTTGTATTGACAATGCTTGTACTTTGTAAATACAGATGTCATGTGTTTTAGTCCCAGATTTTATGTTGGCTCTATCCGACATTATAACGAGTTTGCTTCTTCTTTTACCTAAAAAACCCACTTTGGGGTCGCAAAAGCGACAACCTTATGAGTAAAGCGTTGCAATTGAAATTTTTAGTAAATGAAGAAATTGATAATTTATGGGGGCATTGGGGCTATGTCATCATGGTCAAGTATGGTTCCATCAATAGTGAAGATGATGACAAATGTTTTGGTTTGAGAAAATTGTGACAACATTGGATATACTTGTGGTACTTCATTTGTGATTATGATGATATATTAGGATGACATTAGATCTTAGGAGTGGTTTTTCTCCGAATATCTTTTTTAATGATTTTATTTACGTGACATTTGTTACTAACCATAGTAGATTTTGCACTGAGAATAAATTTTAGAGGTAGGATTTAGGTTCATGGAATATGCATATGTAGATTATAGTGCAGAGGATCTAGAGTGTTGCTAATATTTATTTTTAAGTTGAATGATGGACTTATAAATTCTGTATGATCACTTCAGATCTGTGTCTCTCTTTGAGCATGCCCTTTTGCTTCCATGTCCACAACTGTTTTATTTATTTACTGGAAGGATTCTATGCTTTTTTATTGTTGTGAGTTCTGACTTTATTGGTATATCTTCTGGAATGTTTATTTAATGACTGGTTAACCTCCCAACTTGAAAAAATAGCATATGAATTAACACTATCGTCTATGTTATATTTTCCCAGTTAGGTTTAGTGATTGATCTGACAAATACGACGAGATATTATTCACCGGCAGACTGGAAGAAACAAGGTATCAAACATGTTAAGGTGAGTAGCATATGTTATGTTATTTGTTCTTCCTAGTTTATCTTTCTTTGATGTTCTTCATATTGTGTGTGAGACTTGATGCGATCGACTTTGTGTGTACTAGATTGCATGCAGAGGAAGGGATTCAGTGCCTGATAATGAATCTGTTAATAACTTTGTCTATGAGGTAAATTTCTCTTGGCCAAAATGCATCAACAGATTTATACATCCATGCCTTAAAATTAATATTTTCCACCTTTCGATCCACATTCTTTGACCAGGAGGCATTTGTTTCATCCCATGAAGCAAACTCTATGTACTTTCACTGTCATTATCAATTGAAAATTATCAAGAACATGTACATAATTTGGCATTAAGATATTAAGGTCAAGTACTGAGTCACAAATGTAAGAATCAAAGTTCTATTATTTCTGTACTAATATCTCGAGGACTTCTCTGCAATAGAAACATGAAAATTTTCATTTTGGTGTATGTATCTTTCTTTTTATCGGTAGAATAGACAACAAACGTTTCCACAACATCATCAGAAAAAACAAGCATGTGAGAAGCAGTAAACCACCTTGTTTAAGAGCGTCGTGCTTTTTGTTATTACGTTGGGCCTTTGATTGAATAATAACAGGGTAAACTTTTGAGGGTAGAGCCTTGTCCTTGGACGAGTTGATCATTAAGAATAATTAACTTATTTTCCTTTGGTAAAAAATTTGGTACGAGTCTTGTTTAGATAAGAATCCTTGATGGTAAGAATAATTAACTTATTTTCGTTTGGTAAAATTTTTGGTACGAGTCTTGTTTAGATAAGAATCCTTGATGGACAATGACAGATTTGAGTCACTAATTATGTATGTGGATCTGGACTCTCTACTGTGTTTTTCTTCCTGTGTGACCTTGTAACTTAAGATTTATAATCCCAGTACTCTATTTCTGATTGGATCTACTGTTTTTTATATTTTTCAATTGAAAGAGGACACCAACATGCCAAAGAGAAGTTATTCTATGTTTGAGATTTTTCTTTGAATGCACATGAGGTTTTTTGTAATATTTTACCCTTAAAATGTTTTTCAGGTGTTACAGTTTTTCTCGCGTCCTAGAAAGAAGTATGTTCTAGTGCATTGTACTCACGGTCATAATCGCACTGGTTATATGATCATTCACTTTCTTATGCGTTCACAGTCAATGTCTGTCAGTGAGGTTAGTGATCCCTTTAATATATATTGTTTGAATCTGTGTTGGTGTCTGTAATACTTCACTAATCTTATGTTCTGATGTCTATTCAACAGGCTGTACAGATATTTGCTAATGCACGTCCTCCTGGAATATATAAACACGATTATATCGAGGCATTGTACACATTTTATCATGAAAAGAAGCCTGAGACAGTCATATGTCCTTCTACCCCTGATTGGAAAAGATCATCTGAATTTGATCTCAATGGAGAAGCCCTCCCAGATGAGGATGACGACGGTGGTATTGCTGCTCCGTTACAAGTATGATTTTGAATTTTTGGATTAGCTTTACGAGTGAATGTTACATGTATTCTTGACAAATCCGTACATAGTTAAGCGATGGAAATAATAATTAGATATATGAAGTAATAAAAGGCATTAGTTTCGTTTGAATTGGAGGACCTGTTCGTTCCACCAGTTCCAGCTGTTTAGGCATTGATGATGTATCTTCAATAATATGCAATTAATCTGTATAAGATTATGTACTGGACTCAGATGCTTTTGTAATTCTCTAAACTTGTTTTTCGTAACAGGAAGATCATGCACCAAATGAGGTAATGACGAACGATGACGTTCTAGGTGATGCAATACCTTATGATCAGCAAGAGGCAATGCGACAATTCTGCTATCATACACTCAAGTTGGGTACAAAGGTAGGCATCATGAGACATCTTCTATCATCTGGCTCGTTATTATGTATTTCATTTTGGAACATTTCATTAACCATCTTACAGGGTTGAGATAACTTCTTATCCCTTTGTGGTAACACTTTGAATTGTATTAGAAGATCTGGTCTTGCCACCAATCCCACCATTACATTGAAATATCGGAGCCAAAACATGTATTCATATTTCTGTTTTACTTTTAGTGAATAATGTAAGATTAAATGTGTGTTAGCCTCTTGGTCTTCGGATTTGCAATCTCAAAGGGGAAGATGTATATGGAGTATGACACATTTTGCGGTCTTGTGGGGTCTATTGAGGGGGTTGTGGCTTCTTTGGAGGAAGTGATCATGTTGATTAAAGGCCTCTTATTCATTTGGGACAAAGTTCATGAGGAAACTAATAATATTCCTTTTGAGCACTTCGTGTGTAGATGGGAAGATATTTTGACTTGAGACCATTGTGTTTTGTTTCTTATGTAAATTGTTTGTTGTTTTTTCTTTTAGATATTTCCATTGTAAGGATCCCTCATCCCACTGTTTCTATGTTTCTATATTATTATATCAATAAAATATCTAATTTACTGATCCAAAAAAAAAGAATAAACTGATCTTAGTTAAACCGAAAAGAACAAATGCGACATTTTGGCTATTCTATTGGAAGGTTAAGTGCCAGAAGGCATTTGTTATACATCCATTTAAAAGGAAACTCTTTATAGGGTTGAATGTTGATATAATAGAAGCAGGTCGTCTGATGAAGGTTTAGAAAATTTTAGGAACAATTGCTTACTCTTATATGTATTGTAAAGTATAATTTGCGGTGTAATGTGATGCATCATCCCCGACATGTTTTAGGCAGGACTCCATACAGGTCCGCAACACATCATTTCCATTTATTAAAAGTATATATGTGAAGCATGTGATAGGTATCTGTTAAATTGCAAAATTTTCCATAAGCTCAAACTTATGTAGAAGGGCATATTCTATTATGAATATGAGAGGAGGCTCGGGGGGGGGGGGGGACACCTACATAATAGAATATGTTGCCATAGATGGGACACACCTAGTCTTTGGTCAACAATATATGAGTATCATATATTAGTATATTACAAAATTCTGATCACCACTACTTATAAAATTATGTACTTGGGATTGTAGGCTTTTGCCTTGGTGTTTACAATGTAAATGTGTTTACACATCTTATAAGCTGATTGCTTTGACTGTTATGACAAAGAGACTTTGAGTGAATGTACTATACAGGATGTGGTAGACCACATGGGCTTATGCTTCACAATGAACTAAGGTTGTAATGACTAATGAATGTTTCTCTAATGGGTTGGGTACGTATATATTTTTTTGTCTACGAATTTGCTATAAAACTTGGCCAATTTTATGTTACATTTATGGTTTAGCATATAAACACATTCCTTTACTATGTCTCCTTTTCCTTCTAATGCCCTAATGATTGTTTTTAAAAAACTTTGTGCTGTCTTGTATGTATAAAATACATGGCATATGCTTGCCTGTACTGATAGTCTGCTATTTGTTAAGGGAAGAATGTTTTTGCATTGTATGTAAAATGTTCTCAAAAGTTCTTATAATTATTTCAATTGTTTGGTCTTCAGGCGAAGGGAGCATTCCAATTTCCTGGATCTCATCCAGTTTCTCTAAACAGGTTTGATTTCTTCACAACCATCACTAATTAGTTTGCAATCTATTTGTTTCAGATTAGCCTATAGATGGAACAAATTAAATATTTTATTTCCTCGAGGTAGGTTTGATGTGTGTTTGAATGTGTTTTGCACGTATCCCGAAAGTTTTATTGAATTATTGGATATGACTGTAAAGCTTGTTATATTAGTGTTTAGAAGGTGTACAGTGAGATTATTCCACCCAATTTCTAGGTGTGTCCCATCTATGCTTGTCACCGATCCCCTCTCTATATTCATAAAATTTGCCATCTCCAAGGCTTATGGAGAAATTGACAATTTGACAATGTGTCACTGCTCATTTTATAAGAGGTCCCAAGTTTAGGTCTTGCCAAGTGTAGTTGCACAAAAAAGTAAATAAGTGCCAAGTGTAGCTGAGGGGAATTGCACAAGCATATTTTTGCAGGTGCCGACTAGCAAAGTCGGTAAAATCTTTGGGTGATGATTCCAGAGGTCTAGGGTTCGAACCCCGCCAGCATCAAAGAGTTACTGATCTCATTTAAAACAGGCTTGCCAAAAAAAAAAATAGGGGAATTGTAGAGTTTAACCAATTTCTAGGTGTGTCCTACCTATGTTTGTCATTGAGCCTATTCCCTACATTAATTACATTTGCCCTCCAGAAGTTCGAGCTTATGCAGAAATCGGCAATTTAATAGTTTACTAATTTAGTTTCCCACAAGTCAGCTTCTACAAGGAAAGGAGAACCTCCCTATTTTTATTTTTTATTTTTTATACTTTTAATTAATTAGTGTTATATTTTATAAATCTAGTTTCGACCTAATTTATGATAGATTTTTGTCTCTTCCATTGAGGAAGCCCTCCTCTTTGGGGTGGCTACCTATTGTGTTAAAAAAAAAGGAGGTTTCGTGAGGTGATTCCTTGATCTTGTGGGATGCCATGGCGTTGCTTCCAATGTTTAGAATCAGAACTTCAGTATGTTTTAAGATTTTTTTTCTCCAAGTATTTTAGACCTCAAAAAATATATGTATGATTAGAAACCTATACATGAATGAAGTTTTAAAACCATGTTACTTATAAACCTTTAAAGTAGGCCCAATAAAGAAGGCCCGGTTTGTAATTGTTGCATAGTTTAAAACAATATTCCAAGTTTTTTGGCTCAAATTGTTTATAAAAGGTGTGTCCAAAATAAAAAGAAATATAAAAGCCCAATTAAACATTTAAGTTACAAGCCCAAATACCAATTAAAAAAGCCCACTAGGGCTTAGAAAATAAAACAATCGGGAGTCTTCTTCTCCAACAGTTCTGCCTCTCTCTCTGGTTCGATCTGCTCTCGCCTCTCTCTCTCTCTCCAGTTCAAGCACTCCGACCACTCAATCTCTATGCCTCTCTCTTCTCCACTTCTACTTTCTCTCAAGTGCCTCATGTGCTTATATTTTTTGAAAGTGTGGTGTTGTAAATAGGTACTGATTACTCACTTCTTTCTCATTTTTACTTCTTCCTCATCTTTTATTTAGATTTCAAACCGTAAGATTTAAGAGTTTTTTGAGACAAATGGGGAGTCAACTTCGATTTCTATGCGGTTCGAAAGTTTAGTGAATTCACGGTTTTTTTCGGTTTCTACAACACTGGTTGCCTCTATACACACATCTGAGTATCCCACTGTAGTTTACAGTCTCAGTTTTAGACATTATGCTACTTCTAAGAATTAACCACACAGTAGCATTGGTAAGACCATAAGATATATGGCAATATAAGATTTCAAGTTGCAAATAGACATGTAGACCTGTAGCCAAGCATGTACAAGTCATTCCTTGATTCACTGTGGGGTTTGAAGTTGTCTTAAATGGGAGAAATGGGGAAAGCTTGCTCAGAACTACTCTACATTTAATGAACGCCTTATTTTTCTTTTGATGCTTCTCAACTTCTCAAGCACCAATGGTACCAAACATTTTGATGTTGTGACTTTTATAGTTGAAGACGAGCTTTTGTTGAAATACCGCAATCATTTTTTTTTAATTACAATAAACCAGAAATCTCTATCCTTTCCTGTATCAACCTTCCCGGGAAAAAAGAGAGGAAGCATATTGCTCGAGGATTATGACGACTACGAAGATTCCGTAGACAACAAAGAATATGGGATGACCGACTTCGAGTATTCTGGCGAACGGGTGGGTGGATCTGATGATGAGTGATGGAGATTTACATAAGGATAGGGGACGGGTGAGGGGATCTAGGGGGAAAGCACGTTGGTTGGGTGGATATTATTTTATAAATCGTCATATATACTCTGACATCTTGTTGCTAATTTTCGGTTGAAAGCTAGCTAGCTATCATCAGATGTGTGCATGCTAGATATTGGGTCAGTGAAATAATAAAATTTGCAATTTGGTCCATTGAAAAGTGTAATTCTCTTCAAATTTTATGCTGTGCATCTGAACACTTCCAACGTATCTCGGGCGAGCTTGAAGTAAAACGTTCCAAGTCTTAGAAGTTTTCATAGTCTTTGTATTCAAAATCAAACAAACTTTGCGTAAAATGATAAATTCTGATTTCCGTTAATTATAGATCACTCTTCAAACTTTTTTTAAGGATTTGTTCTTGATGATAAGTTCTAACTTCCAAAATTTGAAGTTCAAAATAGATGTAATAGTGTGAAACCCGTCCTTGATCTACTGTATTTTTTTTTTTAATTGGTAACATTTAATTCGTTAATATATCAAAGTAGAAGATTTACAAGATACTTATCTTGTAGCAAGGAGCGACTTGACCTACTCGAGATACCATCATTCCCTATTACAACCGACTTTATGACCGAGCATTTTCCTTCACATAAAGACTTCATTGGTCACCCTCCTTAATGCAAGGATTAGCACATGGAGCAGGCTATCGCGTTTGGCCAAATTGTCCCGTTTACTCCATAGCACAATGGTCATGTTTAAAGCCTTGCAGTATTGTTGTATAGCATTACAGTTCCTGCATCCCACTCATCACCAATTGGTTATGAGTTGGATGTTCCAAAGTTTAAGATTGGTATTCATTTGCGGTATTGTAATATAAGGGAATTGTTACTTGTTTCAAACTAATATTTATGTATTTGTTTGTTTTTGATAAAGACGCATATCTTTTCTTTTCTGTCGCAGACAACGTCTGTTTGTCCTCCCTAATTTTTGCTTAAAGATTTGCTAAAAGTTCTTGTTACATGAACTCTTTCTCTCTCTCTCTCTTCTCTCTCTCTCTCTCTCTCTCTCTAATACTTTTGTTTTCTATTTTTTTTTATGGTTAGAACTTTATTCTCTTGTGCTTTTTTTGCAGTGAAAATTTACAATTGCTGAGACAACGTTATTACTACGCCACATGGAAAGCTGATGGAACAAGATACATGATGCTTATAACGTGTGACGGGTGTTTTTTGATTGATAGAAATTTTTGTTTCCGGAGGGTTCAGATGCGATTTCCTTTGAAACATACTCATGAAGTATATGCGTGCATTTCTTCTCATCACAAAACTTTTGTGTTCATATATCTCCGAATCCCTTTAGAAACTGACTTTGATCCCACTCTTTCTTTTTCTGCTTTCTCTTGTTAGGGTCTGGCAAAAGATACTCACAACCTAACTTTACTTGATGGCGAGATGGTGATTGACACTCTCCCAGACACGCAAAAGCAAGAAAGGCGCTATTTGATCTATGATATGATGGCAATTAATCAAGCATCAATTATTGAGGTTAGTGATGTGGTAATTCTTACATGGTTTTTCCGTCTGGATCAAAGTCCTTTTACCTCAACAATTATAGTTTTGCTGCTGCATTTTTTTTTCCGCTTATTCTTTTAGTCTTGCCAGGCATATCATAGCTTTCCTTGAGGTAAAATGTATCCATTGCCTGTGTAGTCCCATCTCTGGAAATTTTAGAGGTTTAAACAGGATCTAAATCTTTAATTCTTAAGTTTGTGGTGGTCTTGTTGAGAGACTTGCATTTCTTCTTTTGATATCATTTATTATTTTTATTTTATTATTATTATTATTGGTATTATTATTTATATTATTATTATGTTTTAAGAAAGTGAGAGTCCATTCTAAACTAGGCACTAAGGGAGTATGTAATCATAGCTGAAAACAGAGGCTAGCTAAAATAACTCTATCTAACCAGAGCATAAGAATGATAAAATCTCCTAGTCTAAGTCTCCTCACCCTAGTGTCATTAGTAGATTACATCTGAATAAACAACTTTACATTATGTGTGACTCCACTAATTCTACACTGACACAGAAAAATAACACAGTCAACTGACACAGTGACGTGGAGGATGATACGTGTCATATATCATCATATTTGCTCATGATATATGACATGTATCATCCTTCTGACACATGATACATGACATGTATCATCCTCCATGTCACTGTGTCGGTTGATTGTCATTTTTCTGTGTCAGTGTAGTATTACTCACTCAATGGAGGAAAATTGTCCTTAAAGATTGTATGGTTCTTTTTGAGCCATATGGGATGGGAGCAATATAAAACACTTTCTATACAACAGTTTATACAAATTGGCCTCCATTTTAGTCTACAAATTTATTTACGACTTGATTTTTTATGAATGTCATCTTCCCAACATGGATAACATCCCTGCAAAAATGACCTCATTAGGAAATTTCTAAAGATGCCATGGTTAGCAAAATTATGATTCTTGGCCGTTAAAATAAACTCACATTTCAAATAAAGTTTTGAAAGGGGTAGAGATTTTTAAATAATATGATATTTTGTAGATATGATCTTTATTGTGGTAAGATCATAACCACAAAGTATTAGCCCTTAGTTCAACTTATAAAAGGGTGCTGTATGAACTGTCATATAAAAAGTGTTGAATATGGATCCCTCCCCTATGTATAACTACTCCTATTCTTTTCTTCCATTTCACTGAATAGCTCTATTTTACTGATAAAAAAAAAAAAAAAATACTTAAATTTTGCTTTTTGGGTGTCGGATCTTTGTGGCCGACGTTTGTACCGCTGTCGGACGCGTAGCCATTCCGTGTCTTTGATACTCGGTTAACTTTGCATCTACTACTTTTGAGGATTAATTGATGGATGCAGAGGCCTTTTTGTGAGAGATGGAAGTTGCTTGAGAAAGAAGTGATTGAACCACGGAATTTCGAGCGCCATACAATTCAGCAGAGTAGAAATCCTCATTATAGATATGACATGGAACCATTCAGAGTATGTATAGAACCTTGGATTTTGAATAGGAAAGGAAACCTTTTTTCCCCCTGTTCTACATTTTACTTTGCTAATGATTTTTACTCAAACAGGTGAGGAGGAAAGATTTTTGGTTGTTATCTACTGTTACAAAGCTGCTAACAGAATTCATTCCCAAGCTTTCACATGCAGCAGATGGTCTTATATTTCAGGTAGAGGACTTTATTTTTTCTGGTAACTCTTTATTATTACTTCCACATTTTCAATAAATTGCTATTTTGTAATGCTTTTTTTACTATAGCTTGTTATTGTGCATTTGATTGTTTTGTACAGAACATGTCAGTGAAAAAGTATCACATTTTCAATTGTTTTGTCCTACAATAAATTTTGGTGGTTTTTATTCTTTCAGGGTTGGGATGATCCTTATACTCCCCGTACACATGAAGGCCTCTTAAAGTGGAAATATCCGGAAATGAACTCGGTTGATTTTCTCTTTGAGGTTGTTGTGTGAGCTCTTCTATATTCACTGCTTGCTGTGGTTACCAAAATATATACACATTTCATAATGCTTGTCGGTATTCAATTATTCATACATCTAATGGAAATAAAAAGTGCTCATGCTTCCCTCAATAATGTCCGACAGGTGGTAGATGAGAATCGTCAGCTTCTTTATCTTTATGAGCGAGGAAAGAAGAAGTTGATGGAAGGAAATGATGTTGAATTTAGAGGTACAATATTTTTCTTTGTGTTGCACTTTCCTTTTGTCTTTCTACTAAGGTCATAACGACTTGAGGCTCAAACTTTGGCTCCGGTTCAAAATAGATAATTTATGTTCCGAAATCAGGTTTTCATAGTCAAGTGAAGGGTCTAGTTTGAATCAAAATTGAAGAGGCAGTCCAACTGGGTTGACTAGACCTTGACCCTGTTTTTTTCGGGTCGGTAAATAAAGTTTATTATTAATATAAAACCAAATAAAAGAAAGTAGGTTGAGTTGTCTTACTAGTACAAAGAACTAAAGCTCGAAAGAGAATAAAGCCAAACAAAGAAAATAAACATGACATCTACAAATGAGAACATCCACTTAAAACATAAAATACTTCCATGATCCCATCGACACATAAAATGCTCGAAAGGTATATCTTGAGTCTCCTTGTGCACCTTAGACCAGAAAAATAAGAGGCCTTGGATGGACCCTATGACGTCCTCCATAGTCTTCACCTCACCGTCGAGGTGTTTTCTATTCCTTCCCAATCCACTCCCCACATAACCGTGAAGGGTATCATACTCCACATGCGTCCACCCTTCTGTGAGTGCACTCTCAAGTTCCGTGAGGCAAGTATCTCCCACCGAACCCGGACATGCCCATTGAACACCCGCCAAACAAATAAAGGTACTCCATATACTGCAAGAGAAAGGACAACACAAGAGGACATGGTTCACGGGCTCATCATCATTCAAACACAAGGGACAAAAGTTAATAAAAACCTACTTGCCGCATCTCTTCCTAAGGTTATTTAAAGTAAGAATGCTATTTAAAGAAACACACCAAATGAAAAAAGCAGTTTTGGAAGGGACTTTGGAACCCCAAATGATTTAAAGCAGGAAAATTTGGAATAGGTCTTGGACGCAGAGGGGAATGACGTACCGAAGCCAAAAGTAAAAGTATTTAGTAGAGAATCTCTCTCTCTGGTCACAAAGCCAGAGTTGTTTATCTTTGTCCGGTCTCACTAAAGGAATAGAGTCCAGTGTTTTCATGAGGGCAGCCACATACATTATGTCCCTGTCAGAGAGAACAGTATGAATTGTTTAAAACTAAACTTAATTTAGGATTTCATGTGCTAGAAGTGTCAATGTGCTAAAAGTTTAGAAGTCTCTAGGCCTTTATATTGGTTCATGTAAGTGTCTAGGAACTCTCCCAACGAATTAATGAGAACCTAGAAAACTCCTCAAGTGCCTATCATTCTATGCTGTAACTTAGGGTTTTTAAGATAAACTCAATTAGATGTACTAAATACAAAGCAGACAGAGATGCACAAGTACTACAGTGCGGTTCACGTCGAGTATTGCACATGTGTGCACACGAGCAGATACATATGCTTGCACAGGTTCTCATGTGTAGTGCACGTGCCTGCGTTAACTTTAATAATATATGAAGTGCACCGCAGAGACACTAGTATCTTCACTGAGTGTCAATTTCATGTCTTGCACAGACTTTCCATAACTTCCTTTTTTGTGTTTCAGCAGTCCAGCTTCTATCTGGTAGTTAATATGAATTATCCATGCTGTATTCCAACTTTTTTATTATAAATATACTGAGCGTATCTCTAGGTCTTTTAACTTACAGTCTGATTTATAAAACTGCAGATGGATCTGAACCCTCAGCGTATTCGGGGAAGATAATAGAATGTTCATGGGATTCTGATGACGAGGTCTGGGTGTGTATGCGTATCAGGGTAGACAAGGCAACCCCTAATGATTTTAATACCTACAAGAAGGTCTAACTTTTCAGATTAAACATGTTTGTTATGTTGTCCTGCAAGAACTAGTTGCTGAAGGGGATGATACTAACAAAGATAGTAAATTGTTAAACAGGTAATGCGGAGCATAAAGGATAACATTACGGAAGAAGTCCTGTTAAATGAAATTGGTGAAATTGTTCGCCTGCCAATGTATGCTGATAGGATAATGAAAGATAGCAAAGGCAACACGCCACACCAGCACTCAAATGTAGGCCGCCGCAGGTGATTGATGGTTAGTGTTCTTACTGGTTCAGGCGCAATATTTCCTTAGATGGAGCTGTTTCATTTGGCCCGTGCCCAACAATATTTGACGGAGCGCCTCAGCCCCAGCCTGCTATTTTCATAGGGATATCATTCAAGGGTTCATAGAGAGTTATGGTGTAATTAGTATTCCTTTCACACCTACCACACTGTGTCTCGGCTGGTGCAGTTGGTGGGTTCAAGGTTTCATTTCTTAGTGTGCATAATTTTCATTCTGCTCTGATTGAAAAAAAAATTGGTTCTCTTTACCCGTGTAAATTCTGAAGTTTTAATTTGTGTTAGTAAGAATGTTAGCTTAATTTTGTAGTTTGGTACTGTTGTTGCGATCTCATTTTCATGAGACAGTACAACATACAGACTTAGGGAAGGGTAGCTGCCAAAAGTTGGCCCCCTCCCCCACGCCGCATACACTGGTATGAGCAGTTACTTTCTTTGGCCATGGGTCTGGGTTAAGTTTTATTGCCTTAATTTTGAGATTCATGTTGGTGTTAAACATGACTAGAAAGGTGAAGAATAGGTGGAAGCTCAGTCATGCTCAGATGCTTATGGTTTGAGAAAGATGCAAATAAATTGCGTTTTTATGGTTTTTGGAGATATAGATATATGCAAATAAATTGCATATTTTGACGATATATAGGCTGCTTTATAAGATATAATCGATAGATTTCGATATATATCGGTTGACTTTTTTGACCATTTTAAAATATTTACAAAATTTGACAACCGATATATCCGATATTTCCGTGGTTACCAAAAATGGATATATCCAAAATAAAAAAAAAACAAATTCATCCATTTTGGGCCTTGGTTTGGCCTTTTCAAATTTGCTGGCTCATGAGTCGTGAGTTGTCAGATTTGGTCGACCGGCAAGACTTATAGTATTTGTGGACTTGTTCGCAGTTTAGGGGAGACTTGCGGCTTCATATTATGCATGAAGTCCTGGTGAATAGGGAAAATACCATTTGGGCTTTCAAAGCGTTGAAAAATCTGAAGTTATGTTTCCCTGGGCATAAATACCATGAACTAGCGTAGCGAGTGATCAAGTTGCTATTAATGTCGCTCGTCACAAGTTCAAAAATGAAAAACCCAACACAATGAGCCCAGTTTCGTATAATAGTTTTTTAAACAAGCCCCACGTGCGAATTCACACCACATAAGCAGCTACGAGACAACGTGACAGCAACTGCTAGTTTGAGTTTGATTTTGATTTTGGCAGGTGGATTTGTCTTTTTGTTGTAATAAGAAAAAAGGTCTATCCTCAAAACACGATGAAACATCATCATGCCAATGACTAGTTTTGTGTCAACCTTTCTCTTCGTTTGCCAGCTTATGAACCTCTTCCACTCAATCCCAAGTAGCAGGTTTATATTGGCAATGACAGATGATAAGATGAGTAATAATAATGCTGTCGTGTTAAAGGAGGAGTTCACATTTCCTCTCAATTCTGTTCCTTTTAACAGCTGTCATGCTTCCACTATTGTTGAGGTCTGAAGTTGCTTCTTTCTCATTATGTCATTTCATTCTGCACTACTGACTTATTTATTACTATTGTTTGTTTCTTATTAGGTTGGGAATGACCATTTTCTGGTTGCTTATTTTGGTGGTTCTTTTGAGGGTGCACCTGATGTTAAGATTTGGTTGCAGATGTACAAGGTCAGTAACTAGTGTTCTTGATTTTCCCTTTTTAGAGTAAGAGCCGCGTTTTGATCATTAATTCATCAATGTATATAATTCAAGTACTCTAAAGTCAACCATGAATGAGTTTCATGTTCAATAGAGGTTTTGGTTATGCTCACTGTGAGGGACATATATTGTCATCAATATATTGCCGACACGTGTCATTGTCTGATCATTTCTTGAGACTAACTTATTGGATCATTACAATTGGTCATCTCAAGAGTAATGAGTTACCATATGTTACAAAATGAACATCAATATGTGCATGGAACAATAATAGCTATCAATGCAATTAACCAACGGAGCACCAAAGAGGGGAGAGAATTCTATATATTTCCTTGCCACTCTACCAAAAGGAGGAGAATTGGATGCTTCTTCTCCACTCTCCATCTTCTCTATTCGCCATCGATTATTCGATCACAAAATCCAAACAATGAACTACGTTCAACTTGATTCCAGTTCGTCAGGGAACTGGATACGTAGGCAGTTCGATCGGTCGAACTCAATCACAACATCATTCTCCCCAAATTTCCTACACGTAAGGTTCACCCAATTCAAACATTTACACTCACTTATGCACCACCTCTTTTGACCAGCAAACGTTTGATAAATTTATACCAACTAGTGCATTCTGTGGAACCTGAAGTTGTAGATTCTTACCCCTTAGTCTTGTTGGGATCAAAACACTGTACGGTTCCAGTTTTTGGCTGTTTGATTTGCAGAATGTAGTGGACTAATAATGTAGGTTAACCATCATGCAGGATGGTGTTTGGCAATCTCCTACAGTCGTTGATGAGCAACCTGATGTCCCCATGTGGAATCCTGTATTGTTCAAAATTTCAGGATCGGAGTTGCTTATCTTCTACAAAATTGGGCTGGAGGTTCAAAAGTGAGTTATAAACCCATCCATGTATACTCTTCTGTTGCTTCTATACTTGCATTATATAATTTTCTTACACCAATAACAATTTAACTTAAAACCCATCCATGCACAAGGATTAACTTAAAAGCTGACAGGAATGAATATACCAGATTACCTGATTGGTTTGGAGTTTCATATTTTAGTGTACAAACTGGTCCTAACGTGTTGTTTCAATGATTTGGTCATCATAATCTATATGTGTGTGGGTGTCAAAAATCGAAATGATCGATCTAGGAGTCCATAAATGCTTCCAATCATATCACGAATGTTAAGTAAAGATAATTGACAGTTTGTGAAAGTTCTATCCTAGGGTTTTTCTCATGCTATTTTCTAAGGGATATCTGATTTTAGCAACGTGGATGTAAAACTGTACCCACTTACCAAGATGTACACTTCGGAGAATTCTACTTGTGTGCGTGTGTGGTTTAAAAGAGGTGGTGGTAAGAGAGTTGAAGGAGAAGAGGAATAAGAGCAGTGAGAGAACTGCTAAGGTAGTAAGGTGGTGGTGATTGCAGCGAAGTGGTGATCACATCAACGTGGTTGTGGTGTTGGTGAAGCTGACAAGGGTGCCCCACAAATTTGTTTTGGACATGTAGGCAATTTTATAGTTTTGTTTGGTAGCCACCTAATAGAAGTCCTACTATACCCATACCTAGTAGAAGAAGAAATGAATATTGATCAAGAGATACATCAATTGGAAAACAAAAAGTAATGGGAGCAAATGGGAGGCATCCTTAGGGACCATATGCATGCTGGTATCTTTCCAGTTCTCATATAAGATTGTGTTTTCTTCAGAACGGAACTCTGGGTTTAAATTATGTGAGCCAAACTGCGAAAGATTTGTGACAGTGATAACCGAAGATTAAGAAAGGCAATCCATCGCTGCAGGAGCAAGATATTTTTTCTTGTGTTTTTGTCTTTTAGAGTGCCAGGAGAATAGAATCGTTTGCAATCTAGGTACCCATGGGGATGGGGGTTGCATTTCTTCACTAAGGATGGACATTGCTTGTGAGCTTTAAAAATTGGGTTGCCAATTCAGAAAGAATTTTTTTTAAGAGCAATGGCTCTACAAAATTTACATTGCCACATAGAAGAATGCAGGAGCAAATGCTGATAGCTGAAACCATTTCCAGCATTATATAGCCAGTTTGGCATGAAGCAGGCAAATAAGGACAACACGGATCCGATTGGATCCTGTTTATTACAAATGTAAATGTGATCCAATACAAAGGTTGCACTTTTGATAATATAAAGTTGCTCAACGACTCACTTAGCAATCCCTTAAGATCAACTTATAAGCCTAAATGGAAATGCCAAAATTGCAGCAACGGGGTTTGAATTGGAGTCCAAAAGCTTGAGTTTAAAATTTGCATCTGTTACTAAATGAGCTTGTGGTTCGGACGTGAAAGTATTACACAAGGTGATTGCACAGTTCTTATTTGTTCACTTTGCTACAGCTCCTTTGTTGAGCAACCCATGTGGGCATACTGATGATGGTGAACAGAATAGGAAAGGGTTGAAACTGAGAAAGTGGGATGGTGAATAGAATAGGGCTGGGAAGCATATGGTGAAGGAGCACCTGTGGATATGCTCAAGTGGTCTAAACTGGGTCAGACCTGCAAAAGTAAAACAAAAAGAACATTGGATTGAAACATCAATTAGGATGAGAATAGCAATTTCATGCATTTTGATAGATACAAAATTACAACCAAGAGCAATAGCATCAAAGACATAAAATACCATATAATTACTTCAGATGACCATAGTATATCGTAAGACAAGATACAAGAGTTTGATCTTCTTTGCTGGCAGTAGTGGACTCTAAAAAGGAAAAGAGTTCTATATAGAACTAACTTTGTACATTTTATTTCTTAAAAAGGGTGATTTGAAATTCTATTCCCTGAAAGACAAACAGCTTGACTCTCTTTTCAGGTGTTAATACCCATCTTCAAAAGTGTAATATCCTCCCATAGTTGCTTTTAGGTTGCACCCTTGCAGTATCTATCTATCTTATATACAAAGTAGTGTGGTCCTCTAAGAAAGGAATCCATTCCCTTTGATATTCTCCCAGCAAGGAACTGATACAAACTGATCAAATGTGATGCGGTGCATATATGTATGCACAGTGTGCACATGGTGAGCACATGTGTCCAATCAAGAAGCCCAAGCCCATTACGTTTTCTATTATTATTAGTTGTTAATATATGTAAAGGATTCTTGGAGTCCAAGAAATCCTATTCTATAAATAAGGGCTTGTGTTCTGAGTAATGAAAGATTAAAAGGTGTGATTTGTAGTGTTTATGAAGAACTAGGACTCTTGGTTGCTATTTGATATATGTGTGGAGTTGATTAATCATTTCTTCCACCGATTAAATCTACAAAAAAATGTGTTAACTTAGCTTCCACAAAGAACAGACCGCATTTCTGAGAACCAACGATCTTTTAAAACAGATCGCCTTTTTGAGACCTTAAGCTTGTTTAGGACATGCTTTCTTCAAAAGAATAATGTGAAAACCAGTAGGCATGTTATCTAGTCCGTTAGACTGACAAACTGCATTTGCGTCATGTACATATACTTGTTTCAAGGAATTCAATTTGAGTAACTACTTTAAATGAGTTAAAACCAATATCTATAATATAGTGCCATATGAAAGAATTGTTATTGAAAGGAAGCTTCCAATATCTTCCCACTAAGTTGTTTCTCTGATGACATTTCAAACTGCAGGTGGAGTGGATGCATGAAACGGTCGTTTGATAAAGGTTGCACTTGGTCAGAAAGACAACAGCTTCCACCTGGAATATTGGGGCCAAGCAAGAATAAGGTACAAAACGAATTCAAGTTTCAATATGTAATATGGTTAAGATAGAATGTATAAAATGGTAAGCATTGTGTTGCTGTCTGTTTTTTAGCCTATCTTGCTTAATAGTGGGCGCCTGCTCTGTGGATCCTCAGTGGAAAGTTGGAATTCTTGGGGTGCATGGGTGGAGGTGATTAAACGCCACAGATCTCAATGATGATTTCTATACATTATGATCGTTGTCGCTGCAAAGTTAAGGTTATCACTCTTGGATTCTTATGTCATAGGTTACAACTGATTCAGGACGGTCGTGGAGCAAGCATGGACCAATATTCATCAAAGACAACCCACTTAGTGTAATTCAACCAGTTCCTTACCAGACTGTGAATGGGACATTGCGTGTTCTACTAAGATCCTTTGAAGGGATTGGCTCAGTTTGCATAGCAGAATCCAATGATGATGGCTTGACCTGGAGTTATGCGAAGCCTACGGAACTCCCCAACCCAAACTCAGGTTTTGCATTTAAACCTGCATTTCGCATGTGCAATCTTGTCCCCTTACTTTCACTGTTCATTTCATGAAGGTCTATATGATAGGAATTGATGGAGTTAAACTGGAAGACGGCCGTCTGCTACTTGCTTACAATACCATATCGAGAGGAGTGCTCAAAGTTGCTGTCTCCAGAAACGATGGTGACACCTGGAATGATTTACTAACATTAGAAGATAGTTTGGGAATGGAGTTCTCGTATCCTGCTGTCATACAAGCCAGCGATGGATGTGTTCATATCACTTACACCTATAAGAGAACCCAAATCAAGGTAACTAACTAGGTTTCCATTTTCGCATGCTCAGAAAACTTGATCGAAAACTTCAGCTCCTGGTTGTTTGGTTCACCTAGACATGTTTAGTATTCACTGATTTTTATTTTAGATACAATCTTATCTGCTTATTGATAATCTGTATATAAAATCTCCCCATTCCATAAGTTCTTCCATTCCTACCAACAGTCCCAAACCAATTCTGAAAATGATTGGCATCCAACTATTCAATTTGTCAACCAATTATGCTAGGCAAACGATATTTTTTGATATCCAGAGTCCAGAGTTTTTCGGATAATCTTTCACAAAAATCAGGGAACCTACTACGTAGTGGAATTGAAGCAATACCACATGGACTGGGTTTAGGTGTTCTCATCATGTCTCTGCTAACCCATAGCATATGACTGCATATGCATACAATGAATTTTGTTCTACTGTTGCCTACTTATTGGGGGAAACGAAGAAAACCTCGTGCTGCCTATTGTTCATTCAAAGTTTTGTTGCATAGTAATGCTACGTTTAACTTAACAAAGAATCTAATCCCTTTTGCTCTGTACCTAGCAGCATATCACTCTGAAAGTCAATTGATTTGACAAGGTATTGGCGAAACCTTGGGCAGCAGCCCCCGGCTCTCATATTCCAGTAGGAGGTACCACAGAATCAAGCAGAGATCAAGGGTAACCGTGAAGACACATTCTGTTGGTAATTGTGTTACCTACACTGAATGAGTCATCTATACTAAACAAAATCTTGATATATCTACATGAACAGTGTAAAATGGTTCCGCTCGAGGGTTCCTGCTATTTAAAATTTTTAAAGTACTTCATTTCTGGTTTTATGGCATTTGTCTAACTGATCATTTCATATTATTTTATATTTATGTATATATATTTGCTTTTAAGCCTTTTTATCTAGAATTATATTAAGCAGGTGCAACCTGATACAAGCACAACTTGAATAACTTACGAGACTCATTGCCTTAGGAGTGGTCAATGTTCCGGTTCTGGTCCAGTTCTTAGTGTTGTAAGAATCAAGAACCATTTAATTTGCAATTTGGGTTTCGGTTCTGGTTTTTAAAATTGTGGAACATTATCCATAATAACCACTGGTTCATAGTGGGTATTCTCGATTCCGGTTCTTTAGAAATTCACTATTTACACACATTTTTTATTAGTCTTATTAAAAAGGAACAAAACTGATAAGGACAAAATTATGAAATAATTAACCCAAAAACCCACCCTTATTTCAAAAACACCTCAAGTACATTAGTTGACTATTGTCTGAAAAAAACAATATTACCCTAGTATACATAGACGTCGGTGCATACCTAAGTACCACAATAAAATGGTATGCACTGATGTTTATGCATACTAAGCATCACAAGAAAATGGTATGCACAAGTGTCGGTACATACCACTTATCGGTACTTTGGTATACACAAATGTTGGTGCATACCTAAGGATCACAATAAAATGGTATGCACCGACGTCTATTCATACCAAGCATTACAAGAAAACAGTATGTACAAGTGTCGGTGGATACCTATCGGTATGCACTGACATTTGTGCATACCATCTCTTAGTATTGCAAACAAATGAAATGTGACCCTCTTCCAATACTCTTCTATCGACACAAAGGATCATCGAAATATTTCCCTTTTTGCATTTTTGGCTACAAAATGAGGGTTTTTTTTTTTTTTTTTTTTTTACTCATTTTTTTGTATTTGAGTAATTGACTAATTTAGGCAAATAATTAATAAGGTATCTAATCGTTGAGAGAGATATCTAGTCGTTGAGAAGAGATATGTTTTTCTTTTTTTCGATACTGATCATTTATTATATATCTTATTTCCTATTTGTACGAAAATAATTAATGAGGAAAGAGAATATGAGGGGATATTTTCGTTGTTTATTGTGATTTGTAAAATTTCCAATTTTTTGGGCTTTTGATTGGTTTGGGCTTGTGATTTGCCAAATAGACATTTTCTACAAATATTATTTTTTGGGGGCCTTGTATATTGGGGGCCCTGTGCAGTCACCCACATTGCACCTGCTCAGGGCCGGCCCTGTGTGCGAGGTATGTACAGACCTCAGTGCATACCAAACATCACAATTAAAATGGTATGCACAAGTGTCAGTGCATACCATGCAAGGTATGCACAAACATCAGTTCATACCAAACATCACAAAGAAAATGGTATGCACAAGTGTTAGTGCATACCACCTCTTGGTATACGAAGTATACACATATGTCAGTGCATAGAAAGATAAAATTGGAAAGAGTAAAAAAAAATATATATATATATATATATATGTGTGTGTGTGTGTGTGTGTGTGTGTGTGTGTGTCTTTATTAATAATTAAAACGTGAAATATGGTTTTTCTAATAGTTATAAGCCAAAAAATATCCTTATCATTGGTTTCAAAATCCAACTGTCCTAGACTATGATTACAATTGGAAATTGGACATTTTGGCTTATTTCTTGTATTAAAAAATAGTGTACTAAAAACACAAAAATACCGCACGAAACAAATCGGTTTTTAAATATTGATATAAGTAATTATGTCATTCAATAATAAAATTAAGTAAAATCATATATTTAAAGTTGTAAGCTATATTTTTATTTTAGTTATAACATTAAATACTATGAAAGCTATATATTACACTGATAAATATAATTTAGTAATATATCAATGAACGTTTTGAGTTTTTATATACTTTATTTATATATATTTTTATATTAAAAGTATGATAACATTCGGTTCCGGTTATGGTCCAATTCTTTTGTTTAAAATATCATTCAATTCTGGTTCTATACGGTCGGGTTTTTTAGTACCCATTTTTAAATAGTTCATAAAATTAGAAACCGTAACTATGATTTTTTCTACAGTTCCTGATCCGATTAAATGGGTATCCATTTTAGACACCCTTACATTGTCTAGAACATCTAGAACATGATACCATTTTAGTACAGTAAGTTATGAGGGGGAAACTGAATATCCTAAGATGTGAGCGCTCAATGAGCACCCCATTGATTGTGCATTCATAATTTCATATGCACACCAATTATTTTTTTATCCCGCAGCGCCCCCCTATATTATATTGTAATCTTTAAAGAGGCGTCCCCAAGCTCTTAAGCCACATGATCGAGTAGTCCCTTCACTATTTCTCTAATGGTTTTCACTTTGATTTGTGATACTACACTCTTTTTCTCCACAAATTAGTTGTTTCTCTTTTAAGTGTTCCCTTAGCAAAGAATAACAGGTTCCTCTTTTGACTATCAAAAGCTTGTAGGCCTACACTGCAAGTACAACCTATGTAAACTGGAGATTACACTGCAAGTATAAGGAGCTTAGTTAGTTGTTAATGGTGGCCTCTAAGGGGTGATTCTTAACCTTAGGGGTAATTAGGTCTTTTTACAAAAAAAAATTCAAAAATCATGCAAAACACACAAGTTTTCGGTAGTTTAGTGAGCGCAAACCCTAGCACACCAGCTAGAGTATGCATTGAGGGAGATGAACTGGGTACAATATCACCTTCGAGTGAGGAGTCTAATATGGACTTGGTAAGTTCAGTCTTTCTCAAGACATATGGTGCGGGATCCCTCGAAAGATTCAGAAAAAGACTTGATCTTGCTGTAGCTGGAGAAGCTACGGGACCAAGCAAGGCAAGAACAGAAGAGAAAGACATCAAAGAACTTGCTCTGGACATAGTTCATCGTAGTTGTGGTGCACTGGAAAACAAAAACGAAGTCGAGCAGCAACAAAGTCTGAAGGGAAAAGGAGTCAAAGAAGGGGAAGTGGGTAACCAAGAGATGATCCAGAAACTTCAACAAGATGTTGAGTATTACGGAAAGGAACAGAGAAGTCGAGATATTGAAGGTAGCGTCTCTGCCATCAACACCGTAAATATAGGATCTGAAGAAACACAGCAACAGAGGAATGCAGAGAATGTAAAAAGTGGGGCTGCAAATAGTAAAAGTGCTTTGTTGAACGGAAATGGAATATCGAGCAGCAAAAGCAGTTGGGCAGAGGTGATTGGAAAGGGGTCTGATGGGAGAGAAGAACTCAGCTATATTCCACCGACTCTAGTCAATGGAAAACCAGTAATTCATGTACAGAGCTCTCAATTTACAGAGTTCAACAAAAAATTTGAGAACCTGGTGGTTGGGTCTTTTGTAGGGAAGAGGATGAACTATTCCTATGTTAAGGAGATCGTTAGTAGAACTTGGAGAGTGAAGAACTTCACAATGAAACCTTATGCAGACACGATGTTCACTTTTAAGTTTGAGAAGGACGATGATCGCAAGGCAGTATTGGATATCGGATCATTCCACATCGCTAGTAAGTTGTTTGTGGTTAGGCCTTGGAAGCTGTTTGTCGAGGCAGAAACACGAGAATTAAAAACGATACCAATATGGGTCGTCATTAAAGGGTTACCAATGGAGATGTGGAATAAGGATGGATTTAGCCAAGTAGGAAGTGCTGTAGGAGTTCCTATGTTCACAGACCGACTTACTCAGAATATGGCGAGAACAATGTATGCAAGGATGTGCATAGAGATCAATACAAAATGTCAATATCCAACGAGCATTCCAGTGGTTCTTGACCAAAGAAGAGCCTATAAGATTGATTTTGAATACAACTGGAAACCCCCAAGTTGTATTGCATGCCAAGTATTTGGGCATACTGAACAGAGCTGCCCAAAGAAGCCCAGAACAGAGGGGGGAAAGGAAAAGGTTTGGCTGAAGAAGACTATAAAAAATGATGAGGCTAACAAAGGGTTGGAAAATGAGGAGGGGAAACAGATGGAAGTACACACAGAAGTGAAACAAAAGGGTGCCTCAGCACAGGAAGTTCAGGAGATCTTAGTTGTGGAAGAGGAGAATGAATGGGTAACACCGTCCAAAAAACACAGCTGTAAAGCAAGAAGTATTGGTGCTGATTCTAGCTCAGATGGGGAAGAAGTGAAGGGACTCGAGATTAACAAGGGGAAGTCCCAGCGAGATGAAAAAATAAGTGAGTCAGAACTTCAGAAAAGGGTTCAGAGATTGAAACAAGGTGAAAATAATAGTTTTAAGCTTCTCTGTACAAGTTCAGACGAGGAAAGAGATGGTAAAAGCACAACAAATAGCAGTGAGAAAAGAGGATTAGAAAACAACAGTGGAGAGGTTAGTAGCAAAGAAAGGACTGCACCAAGTCCTTTGTCCCGTGAACTAGTTTTTAAATGTTAAACCTCGCATGCTGGAATGTGAGGGGTTTTAACAAAGCCTTCAAGCAAGTGGAAATTCGAGAAATGACGAGGAAGTTTGATATAAGTTTGATGGGTATTGTTGAGACTAGAGTGAAGAATAAAAATCGAGACAGAGTTTTTAATAAAGCTTTTACAGAATGGCATATGGAGGGTAATGAGAATGGAAATGAAATGGGAAACATATGGGTATGCTGGAATCAAGAGTATGTGAGGCTACGCTATTACAAAAAACGGGCAACATATAACGATGGAAGTGGCCACAATAGCGGAGAGGAGTTTATAGCCACAGTGGTGTATGGTAGTAATGACATGGGGACAAGAAGGCAACTATGGAGGAGTATTCTAGACCTTTCTTGCACGATTCGAGAAACCATGGATTATATTGGGGATTTTAATTCGATACTAAATACCCAAGAGAAGATAGGAGGAACAGAGGTGAGACCGTTTCATTATGCAGATCTGTTAGATTGTATTGTTTCTGCTTTGCAGGACTGGTTGATATAAAAAGCAAAGGGAATTTCTTAACTTGGAGTAATAAGCAAGAGGTGAGGGTTAGTAGTAAATTGGACCGAAAGTGATGGCCAATGCAGAATGGGTAGGAGCTTTATGGGGACCATGAGGCTGATTTTAGAAACCAGGGAGCAGTTTCGATCACTTTCACCCATGATAGTAACATCTATAGCACGAGAAATCAGCAACGCAAAGCTTTTAAGTTCTTTAACTTTTGGTATCTTGAGAGGGATTCATGGATGTAGTAGGGGATACATGGAAGAGTCCGGTGATTTGGGAATCCGATGTTTGTTTTCATGAAAAAGCTAAGGTTAACAAAGGAGGCACTATCTGATGGAATAGAGAGCGAAGTGGGAAATGTGATAAATAGAGTCAGTGAAACAAAATGTCAATGGATCAAGTACAAACGCAATTGCAAGCTCGCCAATGGATCATACGCTTATTAGAAAAGAAAGGGAAGCAATTACAGCGCATGTACAAGCCATTAACTCTGAGGAGGACATGTTTAGACAAAAATCGAGGGATCAAGTGATAGTAGTGGGAGATAATAACACCAAATACTTCTTCAAGTCTATGCAAGCACGAAGGGTGGTAAACAAGATAACCTGCTTGAAAGATATTGGAAATGTTATACAAGACTCAAAAGCTATAGGAGATGAGTGTGTAGCTTTCTATGAAACTCTTTACAGCCCTAGTAACATGCCGCCAGTGGATTTCTCTGTGTGTCAAGATATGGAACCTCGGCAACAACTTGACACGAGAGAATGGGATAGATTACAGGAGGAAGTGACAAGAGATGAAATTATAGAGGCCCCAGCAGACATTGGTAATGATAAAGCTCAGGGGGAGTGATGGTTTCTCTTCATTCTTTTACAAATGCACTTGGAAAATTATTGGAGAAGATTTTATAAGAGCAGCAAAAATTTCTTCAATCCTAATCGGATGCTAAAGGAGGTAAATTCGACATGTATTACTCTTTATCCCGAAAAGTTCTTATACCTACTTCCTTAGGGGATTACAGGCCTATTGCATGTTGTGGAGTGATGTACAAATGCATAACCAAGGTCATGACGAAAAGAATGAAAGACTATATGCCGAAAGTGGTTAACTCTAACCAATCAGCTTTCATAACTGGAAGGAGTATACAAGATAATATTCTACTATCGCATGAGATTATGCATAATTATCACAGGGACCAGCATCCACCAAGATGTGCTGTAAAAATCGACTTGAAAAAGGCCTATGATTGATCCTGGAATTTGCTATGCAAAGAGTGGGTATACCGGCCCGGAGTTCATTACATGGATTAAAGCTTGTGTGGAGGACTTCTTATTCTATTATGATTAATGGATCTTCTTATGGTTACTTTAGAGGTAAAAGGGGGATAAGGCAGGGGTGATCCAATCTCGCCTTTATCTCTTTGTTATGGTTATGGATCTCTTTATCGATATTATGCAAGAGTGCTTGAGAGGTATGTATAGGCTACATTACAAGTGCATAGACCCTATCATCACTCACTTGTCATTTGCTGATGACTTAATGGCATTTATGTATGGGGATATACAAAGTGCTAATACTCTTAAGCAGAATCTGGAAACTTTCAAAATAATGGCAGGGCTAGAGGTGAACCTACAGAAGAGTAATATATTCTTTGCAGGAGTGGATGATAGCATAAGAACAGATATTGAGCAAGTTCTGCATTTTGAAAGAGGAGAGCTGCCAGTGAGATATCTGGGTCTACCCTTGATTACTACAAGGTTAAGATCTGCTGATTGTAGTCCTCTAGTGCAGAAGGTGGCAAAAAGAATTCAAAGCTGGAAGGGAAAGCTACTATCTTATGCAGGAAGGTTACAGCTAATCAAAGCTGTTTTAAACAACCTCAGTGTTTACTGGCTGGCTTCGTTCAATATCCCTCAGAAAACTTTTGAGGACATCAATAGATTATGCCGGAACTTCTTATGGACAGGGCCAGATTGTGTAATGATCACATGCCTTAATAGGGTGGGAAACTGCATGTTGTCCTTATGAAGAAGGAGGACTGGGGATTAGAGACTTGGAAAAGGTCAACCAAGCGGCAACAATGAAGCATATCTGGAAGATTGTAACAAAGGCAGACAACTTATGGGTTACATGGATATATAGGAACAAGATAAAAGACAAGAGTTTTTGGGTGATGAAGGTTCCACAAGATCGTTCTTGAGTGGCGAAACATTCTTAAAGCCGAAAAGAGGTACCGTGAGATTGTCACACACCAAATTGGCGATGGGAGAAAAACAAGCTTACGGAATGAGCCCCGGTATTCTCTTGGGATCTTGAGGTCGAAATTCCCACAAACATTGTTATATGATAGTACATGTCATGTTGAGAACAAGGTTCTTGACTATATAGAAGCGAGGGAGATGGAGCATTCCACAATGGATTAAGATTCACTTAAATGATTTTCTTGAGGGAGATAGAGGAGGTTGAAATCATGGGGCAAGAAGACAAGATAGTCCGGACATCATCAATCCATGGAGAGTATAGTATGAAAGAGGCGTGTATGATCTTCGCCAAAAGGTTTCATGGGCCAAAATAGTTTGGTTTTCAAATAGAATACCCCGACACTCTTTTATTAGTTGGATGGCTTTGAGTGGGGGCTGAAAAACACTTGAAGAAACTAAAAAGAATGGAAGAAGGTTCAAGCCGTCGTGTGTTCTATGTTGGTTAATGCCCGAAACAGAAAATCATCTCTTCTTGGTGTAATTTACAAAATGCGGTATGGAACTTACTAAGAGAATGGGATTTAATGAGATTGCTTTCGACATGGGAAGGAGAGTTGGAATGGGTTGTATCGGTGACAAGAGGGAAAGGGTGTATTCAAGATGGGTTTCGTATTATGCGGAATGCATTCATGTATATGATCTGGAAAGCTAGAAATGATTATCTTCAACAATAAAACGCCAGATGCCCACGGATGCTTGAGAGCGTGATCGAGACACAAGGACTAAAGCTGCTGGGTATGAACATTACCATGACACAAGGCCCACAAGCTCAGTTTATGGATAGATGGAACATTGAAGTGGCATTCAAAAAGGAGAAAAAGAGTATTGCAAATGGGTGCGGGCAGAAATGCCAATACATAACATGAACACAGACGGGACCTTACAAGGATCAGAAGGGGGATGGGCAGCAATAATTCGCAATAGCAATGGTGAAGTGATAGCAGCAAGTAAAGGCAGCTCACATTTGAAGTGTATTTCGATGATTGAACTGCTGGCATCGAGCAAGGCATTCAAATGGCAATAAAGGCGGCATCAAAAACTTGATCGCATTGATTCGACTAATGTGATATCATTCTTGAACACCAACAAAAACATCCATGGGTGGTAGAGAAGCTAATCAGAAGTATACAAGCTATGAAGGAAGAGCTCGAGTACTTTAATATTATCCATGTATTCAGGGAAACAAATAGGCTAGCTGACGCTTTGGCACATAACATCCCGTCTAGTAGATACATAGAATTAGTCCCTAGTTCTTTCTCTGAGGATGTAAAGAAAATTATTTTTGATGATGCTTCTGGAAAGCAATATGTAAGGATGTAACAAGCTATTATTTTATATTATGAAAAGGGGTAGGGGACCTCTCTAAAAACCTCGCTTACTGATCAAAAAAAAAAAAAATATATGATAACTCTAGTGAGGTATAGTACTCATTTGGACTAGATGAGAATATGAGATAATAGATCATTATAACTTGCGAGTACGACAATCATTTTTAAGGTGGTGAATATATATAGTTGTAAAAGAGAGGTGGGTAGCGGTGGTGGTGGATGTGCTTTGGTGTTTAGTGTTGTATGCTCCAGTTGTAATGATCTTTCTCTCAAAAGTTCAAGTTTTTTTTTTCCATCTGATCTAATGTTCATTAGGTTCTTTGTTTTTCGCGAATGCATATGTAATTTATATCTAAATTTCTGTTGTAAAAAATTGTAAACTCATCCTACTCCGTAATTTTCTCTTGTGGTGGCTACTGAATGATCTCTGATTGTGTTTGTAAATACTTTTAAAAGTACACAAAGTACTAATGAGCATATACGTGAAATTATTGAGAAGAAAATGTATCTTCAAAAAGTCACCACACCTTTCCAAAAGGTGTTTCCACGGAAAAAGGGATCACACCTTTTCAAAGAGGCTAGGTATATTCCAAAAGATGACAACCTAAAAAGACACATCTTTCGAGTCTAAAAACATTCTTAGTTGGCGACACCAAATCAAACACAAATCCTAAATTTTCTAAAATTTGCAAAAGTCCATCTCCAGCCATTCACCACCAAAATTTCAACAACTTTCCCATATCAAATGAGCGAAGTGATTGTTGTTCTGGTACGTGTGTTTTCAAGTCACGCCCGATATACCCCAAAGTGTGGGTTAGAGTATTTTCAATGCAAGCCACTCTTATTCACTTCCACGTTAGTTCTATTTTCCTTTTTTTCCACCGTTTTGGTGAAAAACAAAGTGAGGCTATCTGCCCAATGCAAAGGTGAATATTAATCTCGGACGGGATGTTGGATTTCGTCTAGAGGCATTTTGATCGAGACGGGAATGAAACATTCCGTCTGATATTTTGTCCGAAACAGAATGTAACATCCCGTCTGGTATTTTATACGAGACGGAATGAAACATCTCGTTTTGTGAGTCAAAAATATAACAGACGCAAAACAACCCACTTTCACTTTCTTCCAGCGCCTCCATTGCGATTTTCTTGGCGCCATTTCCAATTTTTTTTCAATTTCTTCAATTCCTAATGACTTCTCCCCCCCCACCAATGATTCCCTATCAACCTCACCACATGAAGAGTGTAGTAAATGGTTTGGAAGTTACAAAATATCAAAAAAAAAAAAAAAGGCAAAAAGGATCGTCGTCAAGAACTCAAAATGTGGGCGAGGAGGATGAAATTGAACTTGGGTTTAACTTTCCACCGCGTTGTGAAATCGACGAACACCCACCATTAGCGTCAACATCGGTCCAACACGTAGCAAATAGAGTGGCGGAGTCTCAAGTAAGTTTTAGATTTTTTTTTATGTTAATTATTATTATTTATGTTAGTTTATATCAAGTTTGTTGTTGTGTAATTAGTTTGAATTTGTTGCATTGTGTTAAAAAAATTTGAGTTGAAATTAGATCGTATTGAATAGTTTGTTGTATTGCGTGTAATATGAATGTAGGTAATACACCTATGGAAAGTGTGTTGTGCACTTTTAAATGCTGTGTTATGGTGGTATTGTTTGAAATAAAAAATGGATTCTAATTTTGTCACGGTTACCAACATTATAGCCGCTACACCATTTTGGAACTTTTTAAATTCAAATTTGGGACAAAATGATCAAGCATTGTTGTTTGGGATAGTTGAGCGGTGGTGGAAATCTACCCACACATTCCATTTGCCATAGGGTGAGCTTGGGATTACCCCTCTTGATTTCATAATGCTCACGGGTATCCCAATTGATTATGGACATGTCGTTCCTTTTGATGAAAATTTGGAAGTTTTTACTATTGCGAATGAGTTTCTTTGAAGGTTTTGATTTGGTAAAAGATGATGAGGAATACGGATTCTTGAAATTATCAGCTGAGCACTTTAAGGGAGAAGCTATAAATATAAGTTGATTTACTTCGAGATACTTGGATAGGCTAAAGGAGAAGCTAATAGACTATCATATTGGCATTGAGTCGATCAAAGAATATATACGTGCCTTCCTCTTTTACTTTGTTGTTCTGTACTATTTGGATACTTTGATAGTTTTTTATGGCCGCTATCTTAGACGTAGAGAGGATGTGGGATTATGACTGGTGTCAATCGATCTTAGCGTACATTTACCATTGGCTAGACCTCACAGTTGAGACTAAAGCAGTTAATAAAGGCAATTTGTGAGCCTTTGTTTGGATTATACCGGTAAGTCTTATTTATTAAGTTATTGTTTCATCTCATTTATTTATCTAGTTATTAATGTTGACATGTTTATATTTATGTTGATATTGTATTTTATCTATTGATTTAGTATTGGTGGTACGAATATTTTTGTGTAATGCATCCTGTGTTGAAGAGGTTGCAAGAGAATGAGACTTATGACCTGATTCCACGTATTCAAGCATGGGGGCTTCATCGTAGGCAGAGGGGGTATAATAATCTATCTCATAATATTCATAACACTCGTCAACAAATTAAGCTTTTAGGAGCTACACGAATTGAGTGCCAACCCTAGGCCTCTTCCTTCATCTTTTAGACCCCTTATGAGGATATTCCAGATGTTCCAGAGAACACTGAGTACCATATATATATATATATATATATATATATATATATATATATATATGCAAGGTTTCTTTCTCAGCGGTGAGTGATATTTGTAGGGTCAGTAACTGCATGGTACCTTGGAGACCGATGTTGGCGTTAAGTATCTGGAGAGATTGTTATACCTTACCCACCACCTATAGATATGACAGCCTCTGATATTCTTCTTGCAACTCTTGTATGCTATAGAGCAAACCCAAATGATTGGTCGAACGCAACAACTTCCATTTTTACGGGAGACTATGACTTGTATTGGAAGAGGGTTGGTCGAGGTCTCTTGCTAGGTGCGTTATACCGGGGCACCAACTTTGAAGTGCCTACTTCTGAAGCATTGAGGCCTAACATTCATTTCCTAGAAGGAGTGGAGTTGCCACAGTCACAACCCAAGGTGTTTCATGATATTGAGATGCCACAAAGAACTCCACAGATATTTGATGAGTCTAACCTTTAGCACTGGAGCATGATTAATTCTCAGGGGCAAGAGTCGAGCATACCTATTCACATGTGACTTTACCTTACATATTTCGTTTTATTCTTCTTCCAGATCAAACAAACAACTATCTTCTTCCCCACAACCAAACTAAATATTGAAAAAAATGTCTAGACAAGATAGAATTGCATACAACCAAAGTTTATGGGGATCTAGTAGTAGTAGTTCATCTTCTGGTACTACCACATCTTCTGGTACTTCGCTGAAGATTACTATATGGAAAAAGTAAGAGATGAGCATAATGATATGATTAGGCGAATGAGGAGGAAGAGGTAGCAGTTATTATACACTGCTGGGGAATTAATGGCTCAAGCAGCCATTGAATATGTGGATACAGACAAACGCGGTGGATCTGTGATGGGTAGATCATATATGTTTAGAGATGGGGGTGATGTACGTAAACAACAGATACTAAGGGATTACTTCACAACACCTTGTAGGTGACCTCCTCATAAGTTTAGGCAAATGTACAATATGCAAATAGAGTTTTTTACGTATATGTTGAAAATTGTTGTAGAATTCAACGACTACTTCCAAGACAGGGTGGATGGATTGGGTCGGTAAGCAACTTCTGGGTTGCAGAAGGGATTAGCTGCAGTTGAACAATTAACAATTGGTTATTCATCTAATTCAACGGATAAGTATTTTCAAATTGGAGATTCTACATAATCTGTATCTATGAAGCATTGGTGCACTGTAATAATCACAACGTTTGAGGAAGAGTACTTGAGACGACCAACTCAGGCAGACACGGCTAGGATATTAGCTGAAAATGCGGAAGGTTTTCCATGAATGCTTGGATCAATCGACTGTATGCACTGGGTGTGGAAGAATTATCCAACTGGATGGGTTGGACAACATGTGGGGTACAAGAAGGAGCCAACTTTGGTACTTGAAGCCGTTGCAGACAAACACTGTTGAATCTGGCATTGCTTCTTGGCTTACCAGGTTCGCATAATGACATTAACGTGTTTCATCGTTCTCATGTTTTTAAATCATTAGAGCAATGTGAGGCTCCTACTATTAATTTTAATGTGAATGGTAATGCCTACGATATGGGATATTATCTTGCTGATGATATTTACCCAAAATGAGGCACATTTGTTCAATCCATTCGTTATCCAAGAAATAAGCATAAAAAGATCTTTAGTCAACGCCAATAAACTACAAGAAAATATATTGAAAGGATGTTAGGAGTTTAGCAGGTAAGATGACATATTCTTAAGGCTTTTGCATGTTGCCATAGTGTTGTTGTTCTTGGGGACATAATGAAGGCATGCATTATAATGCATAATATGATTGTTGAGAATGAACGTGAAAGTGAAGTGTGGAATTGGAAATGTCAGAGGAATGAAAAAATACCTGAGCTCTTTCAGGAATATGATGTTTATCATTTTGTCTATCAGATGATTCAAGCAAGAAATAAAATCATAAATGAAGTTACACATACTAATCTTCAAAGGGACTTAGTTGAGCATATGTGAAATTAGACTGGTATTGAAGAAACACTAATACCAATTTATGATCCAAATTGGTCGGATGATGCAGAAGGAGAAGGAGGGGAAAATAGAAATGAAAGTGAGTGAACTATGAAGTTCCAAAGTGTGGTGTATTTCCTATGTAATTTCAAAAGTGAATTATGAAGTTTCAAAGTATGATGTATTTCTTATGTATTTCCAAAAGTGAACTATGAAGTTTCTATGTGTTTTATGAGTTGTGTTTTAATGAATTATATTACAATGTATTTTAATTTTATTGGTAATTGTACTTCTATGAAAATAATTATATTGATTAATTAAACATAGTGCATATTTCATTAATTATACATACATTGAAAAGAACATACATAGTGCATTAATTAAAAAAATAGTGAAATTAAAATACATAATTCATTAATTAAAAAAATAGTGAAATTAAAATACATAGTTTATTAATTAAAAATACAGTGAAATTAAAATACATAGTTCATTAATTAAAAATACATTTAAATTAAAATACATAGTACATTAATTAAAATAAAATACTATATATTACATAAGCTTAGTTAGAGCTAAAACCACCTCTAGCCCTTGCCCATTCAGCACGTATTTCAACTTGTTGTTACTCGATTATAAAAGCGGTATCGGGATGGAGGATACTTGTATCGGTAGCTAAAATCTTAGCTTCATATTACATCTTTTGAAGCCGATTTTTTTCCATTTGAACTATATTTTTTTATTCTCTTGCTATCACAGTTCTTTGACCATGTGCAAGCTCCATTTTCTTAAGTTCTATGCACTTTTGTGTTTCATTTGCATAATTTGCAAATGTATCCTCTAAATGTGTAAAGAAACCCTCAAACATACTAACTGATTTTTCTTGGTTCCTCTTGGACTTGGCTTTCTTCGATCCAAGAGGACGCTCAATTTTTTTAGAACTCTCCAATTCAACTCCACCAACACTTGGTGAATTAGAAGTTGAATATTCACCATCACTTTTGCAACTTTTTCCCTTTGTGGGGCGGCTTGACATTGTCTCGAAAATGCTACTCTATTTTGGATTATCCTTGAGTATAACATAGCACCGATTAAGTGAAAAACACGCTTTTTCTTGTTGTTGGTACGTCATCCTTGCCTCGGACAACAAAAAAAAAAAAAATTAGACTAAGATAATCATAAATGAAATTTATAAATTTATAAATTGACAAATTGACGAAATTGTAATTACCCGACTTTGTATTATAGTACCACTTGCATTTTGAGTCTCCACCGTATTCACAATTGCAACAAACTTGTTCGTCATTTTCGAAATATATTTTCATCTATCGCAAATTGAATTGGAAGACCTATCCGACCTACGTGTTTCATTGAACTCGTTTGTTACACGATTTCAAAATTCTTTTGCATTTTGGAAAGCACCAACAACGGAGTCTTCACTAATTTTTATCAAAGCAAGACATAGAGCTTGATCTTCGGACATGCTAAAGTGAGTCTTTGTTTTTGCTTGAGTGCTACCATTTGCTTGAGTTGTTTGAGATGCCATTTGATATTTTTTTTTGAAGAACTGATTTTGAAGAAGAAGAAATATGATTGTTGGAAGTGTGAGTTGAAATGGAACAAATGTTATATATATACCAAAGTTTTTTTTTTGGGCTTTTTAGACTTTGGTCCTAACCATACTTGGTTTATTAGGGTTTGGTCCAGAAAAGGTTGAATATTAGGGTTTAGTCCTAGTTTTGGTTTTGACCACAAACCAATCCGAGTTGATTGTGGTCAATCGCCTTGTATTTTCGAAATGGCAATAATACCCTCGCGTGTAATATCACGTGTGCTTCTATTTAATCAAATTAATTCGACACGTGTCGACATCTGACTTCGACTTTCAATGTGGCCGTCAGATCTGAAATTTGCGCATCTCGAGAATACAAATGAGATTTTTTGTTTTGGATGTGAAATACAGACAGGTGAAATAAGGAGGGAAATGATCACTCACTCTCTCACTCTCTCTCTCGACTTCTCTCACAGAAACCCTAGCTCTCATGTGTGAAAACACCAAGTTTAACACTGGCATACAAACCCAAACAGCCAAACCAGCCCCTCTTCTTCTCTAACCACGAAATATGAAGAACCTCCATTGGAGTTGTTGATCGTGTTTTTTTTTAATGATTTTCATCTAGTGTACTGTTGATGGATCGCCGTTGTTTTATGGTTTTGAAGCTGTTGTGAGGTCATAATCGTTGATTTAAGGTCATCATCATCTGTTGTCGTCATAAAATTGAAGGTTGTTGCTTAAAGGTTAGTTTTTTATGTTAATCTTAGTAAAAATATAATTTTTATATAAAGTTGTATGATAAACATGAAAGTGTTAGCTTGATCTGTTGGAAAAATGGTGGCTTTCTCGTATGCTTCTTATACTATTATTGTTAATTTTCAGTAAAGCGTGAATTAAAATGGTGGTTTGTTGTATTGCATGGTGCATGGTGCATGGCTTAGTCTATTGCCGTACACTTTAGAAAACATGGACTAAAACCTAATTTTTAACTATTCAGTTGGACTATGATTATATTAGGAAGTAATTACAAGTACTTAACTCTATATGTGAACATGCGCAATTTGGGGTCTTTTCTTCTGTTTGTCTGAGAGTCTGATCCTTTGTTAGGAAGTAATAACATTTGGAATATGTTGTAAATGTTTGAAATTAGGAAGTAATAACATTTGGGATGGATATATTGTAAATGTTTGAAATTATATGCATTTGAATGATCTATATTTGCAAGTTTATATTTGTCTTGCATTAAATTGATTGAATGTAATTGTGAGAAGGGTCCCCTTGTTTGAATTGTTTCTTATTAACTGATTTATCCTATATGTTGTTTGTTTGTATGTTTGTGGACACGGGGAAGAATGGCCAATCCTTTGCTAGGTGTAAAGGAATTTGTGATACATTATGGTGGTAAGTGGGGAGAACTATTCTGGGAAGATAAAAGCTAGTCAATACAAGGGTGGTAAAGAGAGTGTGTGAAATATGATGGGGATGAGATATTTCGCTAGATTTTGAAAAGGATTTGCAGAAATTGGTTGGTGAAGGAGTTAAGTTTGAGATTGCAAGTTTGATTGAAGGGAAGTTATGTAGCATAACAGAAGACAAACATCTGATGGATATGTGGGGTAAGCTTACACTTAAACAATACCACCTATTTGTCCTCCCACCTCCACCAACTGCTCATAACTCTCCCCCACCACTTGACTTCAACATCACTGCTTATAACTCTCCCCCACCACTTGACTCCAGCATCACTGCTCATAACTCTCCCTCACCTCTTGACTCCACCCCAACACAACTGCCCACACACCCAAGAAACCTTTACAAGTCACTGAAAGTGTTAGAAGATCACCTAGATTCAGTCCAGTTCCCATTGAAGTTCCCACTCAAAAACCTAATCCAGTTCCCACTCAAAAACCTAAACCAGTTCTCACTCAAAAACCTAAACCAGTTCCCACTCAAAAACCTAATCCAGTTCCCACTCAAAAACCTAAACCAGTTCCCACTCAAAAACAAAAACCAATGACACCTATAAGAAAGTCCAATAGGCTTAACATACTGAAAACTAAACCACTTGTAGGTCCCAATGGAGAGCCATTGGTCTTTGACATTTCTGATGATGAAGAAATTAGTGAGCCACAAGCAAGAGTGGAGGTGACTGAGAATGTGGTTGAGGGGCACAATGGTGTTCAGCCATCTGGGAATGATGTGCACTTGTCTCAATTAGATCCTGTTGATGATGGTTTCTGTACTCAGAATATTAATGAGTTTCTGGAAGAATTGAATGAACCTGATGGTACTCATGTTGAAGTTATTGATGTGTTAGAGGAATTGAATCCTAATGGTAGTCATGGTGAAGTTGTTGATATGTTAGAGGATTTGAATCATAATGGTACTCATGCTGAAAGTGTTGATGTGTTAGAGGATTTGAATCATGATAAAAGGGATACTGAAGAGCCTTTGTATCAGTATGGTTAATATTTTGGGCCAGTTTTTGGTACTTGGCTGGATGTAGGGTATGATAGCACTGAAGAAGATAGTGATGAAGAGTATTGTCCTACAGGTAGTGATTACTCTGAGAATGAGTTAGATAATGATATTGATCCAATGATGGTTGATGAGGAAGTTCACAATTTAGAAGAAGAATTACAAGGCACTGTTTTGGGAAATTGGTTCATGGGAACAACAAATATTTTCGAGATTGAGGACATGGCTAAGGTTTCTGACCCTGTTGAAGCTTCTAAAAGGTTTGGCTCGTGTGAGTTGAAGCCTAAAATGACATGGGCAACTGTAGAGGATTGTAGAGAGTTCTTCCAGACAATGGCAATTAAGCACAAGTTTAGTACACAACAAGTGAGAAATGAGAGAGAGAGATACATTTTGGCATGCAAAGATCCTAGTTGTGAGTGGACTATAACTGCTACTCTTACCAGAAAAGACATGCACACTTTTGTTCTTAGAAACTATAATGATGAACATACATGTGAAGCTAGTGTGAAGAACAAGTTTACACAGGCTAGAGCACCATGGGTGGCTCAAGCACTTGAAAATAAGATGAGAGAGCATCCAGATTATAGACCTAAGGATATACAAGCAGAGATGTTTTTTCAGTATGGAGTTAGCATATCATATTGGATTAGTTGGAATGCTAGGACATTGATGCTTGAAGTGATCAATGGCAATTATGAGGAGGGTTATAGACTAGTCCCAGAGATGTGTAGGCAGATTATAAAGTCAAACCCTGGTAGCCTTGCCAAACATTTTGTGAATGAAAAGAATCATAGTTTCATTGGTGTTGTTGTTGCGTACAAGTCATCACTTGATGGATGGTTGAATGGGTGTAGACCAATTGTTGGTATGGATGGCTGTTTTCTCAAAGGCAAGTATGGTGGGTGTTGTTTAACTGCTATTGGACTGGATGCCATGAATGGGATTGTCCCTCTTGGTTTTTTCATATGCAAAGGGGAGAATGGGGATACATGGAGGCAGTTCTTATGTGAGATGAAGCCATTTCTTGACATGCATAAAGACAAGCTTACCTTCACCAGTGACAGACAAAAAGGATTAATAAGTGCTGTTGATGAGTACTTTCCAGATTCAAATCACAGGTAATGCCTAATAGGTGATGTTGTTTTTTTGTATATGTATATGCTGTTTTTGTATATGTATATGTTGTATATGCATAATAAGCCATTTTGTTTGTATATGTTGTTTATTTCAGTCATAATGATAATATGTATATGTTGGTTTTCTTCCAGGTATTGCTTCAAACATATGTATAAGAACTTCAAAAAGAATTTTGGCGGTGAATTATGGGAGAATCTAGCTTGGGGTGCAGCTAAGGCATATAAACAACAAGAACTGATAAAGATATTAGGTGTTATCAACAAAACAAACAGTAAAGCTTTGGATTGGTTAGACACTGAGCCAAGGAGTTGTTGGGCTAGGGCACACTTTGACTGGACATCAAAGTGTGATGAGTTAACCAATAATTTCAGTGAAAGTTTCAATTCCTGGATATTGCGCATCAGAGATAAACCATTGGTTCATTTTATGGATAAGTACAACCTAAATTTGCTGCAAATGGTCTATGATAGAAGGGAATTGGCATTGTCATTGATGCCTGGTGAAGTTGTACCAAATGTGTTGTTCATGATAAAAAAGAGAGAGTTGAGATACAATTGGTATGAGATAAAGGGTGTATCAGATGTTGAATACTTAGCAATCAACACCAAGACTGGGACTAAGTACAATGTTGATATTGGCAAACTTCAATGCTCTTGCATTGAGTGGCAAATGTCAGGAGTGCCTTGTGTACATGCTGTTGCAGTCCTTAGACCAAGGAGGCCCCAGTGGGCAAGGTAATTAAGTAATGGGGTTCCCTTAAGTGATTTACTTCATTGCATATTGTTTTAATTTGTTTTGTTTTTGTTATTAATTAAGTCCATTTTTTTTACAGGTATTGCGGTCCATATTTTAGTGTGGAGGCATTGAGCAACTTATGCAAATTATCTTTATCCACTTGATAATATTGAGAATTTGGCGAGAAATAGTAAGTCTATACTAGTAGGGAACTTTCATAACTCCCTATAACTTATTAGTTACTTATACAGGAAAGTCCACTTGCTTACTTATATAGTAAGTCCACTTGATAACTTATTGCTTACTCTATACAGGAAAGCCCATCAGAATTGGTTCTACCTCCTGAACACACTAGAAGGGCTTGAAGGCCAAAAAAACAGAGAATTAGGAGTGAAGATGAACCACTTAAGACTCATAGAAAATGCGCAAAGTGTGGAACACCTGGTCACAATACCTTGACTTGTGACGCAAGAAAGAAAGGAGTTCATGGCAAGAGAGGGAAGGGTAAAGGCCAAGGTAACTTTTCATTGTTAACAAATGAGTATTTAAAGTTAGTAATGGTAGTTAACTAATGAGTAATGATTTAGTTGAAGGTGGACAAGACCATACTGAACCAGCATCTGAACAACAACCACCAAAGCAACATGTTCCACCTGAAGAAGCCAATAGGAGAGGGAGGAAAAGAAAGAGTGCTCCACTACAACAAGAACAACAAGTGGAACATGAATCACCACAAGTAGCTGAAGGAGGAGTTAGAGCAAGGGGCCAAGGCCAAGAGGAGGAAGAACACAGCCGCGAAGTTGAACTTGAAAGCGGCTACAAAGACTAGAAGGAGGGGTTAGAGCAAGGAGCACAAGGCCAAGAGGAGGAAGAGCACCAGCAGCAGAAGTTGAACCTAAAGCAGCAGCAGCACCAGAAGGAGGAGTTAGAGCAAGGAGCACAAGGCCAAGAGGAGGAAGAGCACCAGCAGCAGAAGTTCAACAGGAAGCAACAACAACAGCAGCACCACCACAAGATGAAGAATCCAGAGGAGGAAGTAGAAGGCCAAGAGGACCAACACCAGGCATAGGAGTGAGGACAAGGGGTTTATATAGGCTGATGTTTGGAGATGACAATGTACCAACACCTTCAACACCTCCAATGAATTTAAGTCAGAGAGCTGTAGAGCCACTTAGTCAGACATAGTGAAAGCAAATCCAAGACTGAATGTTGTTGTGAAAACAAACTCTTTATCATTTTAGTTTTTAGTTTTAGTTACATTTTGGTACTTATGCTATTGGTCTGGTGTACTTTTGGATTTGTAATGCTATTTTGGGATTAGATGTACTTTTGGATTTGTAATGCTATTTTGGGATTAGATGTACTTTTTGATTTATAATGCTATATTTTGGTATGAAATTTGTCAGTTTAATGTCCTCTGCTATGTTTTGTTTGAAATTTCTCAATGTTATGCTATTTGGAGTACCAACAACAATAATAGATCAGATAAGTAGATTAACAAACATTAAGCAACAACAGCAAGACTGGGACATGGACTCAAATATCTCTAGAAGAACAACAACATTGGAAGAACAACATTAAAAACATTAAAAACACTAGAAAAAACATTAAAAACATCTGCAACAAAATGTACATGTGACACCACAGTGCAATGCAAACGTCTGCAACAAAATGTAGACAAACTGACATAGTATCCTACTACCAGACATGCTTCCTTCAAAATACAAAATGACAAAGACACAACAAACCCTATGGGTACCCCACAACGCAACAACACTCATGCCCACAAACATCACAATTAATGACAAGTGTGACCTCCTTCTCAATGGGCAGTAGAAGCTGGTTATCAGCAGTAGTTAGTTGAACCTTATTGAAACATCCAACCCAATCACAGCAGAGCCATAACTCAAGTACTTTGCCAGATTTATCTTCAGACTTGTGCAAATCCATAATGCCTCTACAGTTTTCCATATTGCATCTCTTTTTTAGGTATGGACACTTACGAGCTGTGTGGTATTCTTGGTAACATAGCTGACATATCTGTGAAAACCAAGATTATATACAAGTTAGACTTTGATACATAAATAAGGCCATCTTTTAGGACTTGGTCCCTACTGTTACTTGAAAAATTAGAGCTTAGTCCTACTTGTCAGCCATTAGAATTTTGAAGGTGAAGAGGTAGAAAAAGTGTACCTGTGGCGCAACAAAAGTGCTGACAGAGGCTCCCCCCATATTTCCTTCTGAGTGAGATTTGCAAAGGATGAAATGGCTGACTGGTTTCTCTTATAGAGAGGACCACCAACGGATCTATTGTTTTGGCCGTTGATTTATTTGTTAGCTAGATTTGTGACACGTGGCAAGTCAATTTCAGTGAGATTCCAACGGCAACTTTAGTTATTCACGTGATATTACACGCGAGGGTATTATTGCCATTTCGAAAATACAAGCTGATTGACCACAGTCAATGATAACTATAAAATGAATAGTCTACCTACGAAATGAACTACGAATCCACAACGTAAGTAAACTAAACTTTTTACTTTTTGCTCTCTTCTTTATCAAAGATTTATTTCTACTCTCAACCAATTGAGATATAGTGGAGTAGATAAGTTCGTTCCACTCCTAGTGCTCTAGCATGGATGTTTTCTAATCTAACTAGTCGTTTTTTAAGTCTATGAGAGTTTTCTGAAGGGAATTATACTACGATGCAACTACCCACAAGATGCAACTAGTAAACTTATCGGTCCAACTAAGGGAATGCTACGTTGATTCTATGATAAGGAGTTAGAGGGGATTGATTCCACCTTAACTCAACTTAATCCACTAACGACGAATCGTCAGAATCCGAATTGAATGAATCTTCGTGAGAACAATTGGTTATTCCTAATCCCTAATCATACATGGCATTTCTACCAATTTATAACTAGCATGTGAACAATTAAACCCATTCTCATGGTGAACTAATCATTTCTAGAGTGGAATGGAAATTACGACGACTCTACGATAATCGGAATCAAGCTTTCATCAAGGCTTCACAACCCCCTCTAATGGAGGTTTAGCCTTGAATCATTCCGCAATCATTTCCATTTATATTAAAACTAAACATAATATAAAGCATTGAAATTTATTTAATTAAACAATAATGAAATCTAATTTAATGACTAAATTGAACTAAGGACATGAATTGAAATGAGATCTAAAATTGGAATTGACAAAATCGAAATGGATAAAGAACAACTAATTTATTATCTAATTCAAGGGAGAACAATCATTCAATACTAAATTTAAAACAAGAATAAAACTAATTACTTTAATATAAAAACTAGATCTAGAACTAAGGTTTAATGGAGGCTAACTAATCTAATTTTTCTTCTAACCTAACTATCTACCATTATCTATCTACCATTAACAAAGACTTAAGCTTTTGTTTTTATACATCCAGATCCAAAATTCGTGCATGGGCTTGGAGCCATGGGTTGGGCCAGAGAATCAGGCCCCAAACCCAATTCTTTTCAAATCAAAAAGGCCTCTTCAGCTGCAGTTGACTTCCACAGACTTTTCGTCCACTTCTGCTCCTCTGATTGGGTCAAGGCTTGGACCATTGCAAAGCTCTTTCCGAGCCGGTCGTTTTGACATAAGGTATGCCCAATTCTGAGGTCTGAGTCCAAAGATACGGCTTTCGGAAGTTCTCGCGACTTTTGCTCCTTTATCTCGCTAAAAGTGGTACATTTTCGCACATAATGGACTTTGAAACCTGAAATGCATAAAACGCGTAATCGGTGTTAACTCTTACTTATTATTCACATAATTGGTCTAAAACAGTATGATTATTAAGGGGTTAAAACTACAGTTTTGGGCTCTTATCAAACCACCCCAAACAAACATTTTGCTTGTCCTCAAGCAAAGATGAGAAATTAGAATAAGTGACCAAAATGGAGTTCTACCTAATCTCGTTTATTTGAGTGCGATTGCATTGACCATATGCAACAAGGCCTTAAACCACTAGGAATTCCCTAGTGGACGAGTTATAGCCCTCGTGAGAGTTTTCAATGAAGGTACTCACAAACTTCATCTATACTACAACGACTAAGAAAATAAAACTATTGTTTCCTTATTCATGCTCAACTATCTATACATCTCTAGCAATTACATAAGAATAACCAGTCAAAACCCTAAGTTAATATATGCATAATAATCAATCATCTACAATAAACATATATACAATGAGTAGTACTATCAAATGTTTAGCGAGGTTTGTTTTAGAACTTCGGAATAGTGTCCTTAAATAGGTTCTCACAATAATAGTCAAGAAACAACACTCTGAATTTTGCACTCAAGTTTAGCTACTCCGATTGTACAAGTGGGCACACTTTACCTTACAATCTCAATGACAACAAAGGAAGCGGGGTCAATCAAACACATCTGCCACTTACTATCACACTAACCTATTCCTAATTGAGCTAGAGGTCTTTATTAGGTGTTACAGGGGATTAGGAGATGGTTTAAGAAGGAAGGAAATGGATATTCAAAAGGACAAGTCCGAGATAATAGAGTCTTCAGATTATGTAACTTAGAGAAAACCTTGTTATTTTCTTTTGCTTCTATACTTTGTTTCCATCCTTAGCCATATTTTTCTTTTTTTTTTCTTTGGCTTTTGACTCCTTTTTATTCTTTTTTTGGAGTTTTTATTTTATTTTCTATTTTTCTTTTCTTTGGATGGAAACTTCTTTTTCTTTATTTTTCGGAAGCAAGTAACAATTTTTGTTTTACACAGGTTTTCTCTTCTTCTTTCTTCACTCATTCTATTCTCGGACTTATTCTAAATTGGGTAGGTTGATTTATTCTTTTTTTTTTTTTATTTTGTTTTTTTTTTGTAAGGGTAAAGGAATTGTGGTGTATGGAAGGCTAAAGAAACGAGGGCTCGAGTGGTGACTAGCGGAAAATAATTCATAGGTTTGAATTTCTGGCTATATCGATCCAAAGAGCGGCCTAAATTCTCGCTTAGGATATGGCATAGTGATCAAGCAAGTGGACGTGTGATTTCTCTATCCGGATTTTACTTCTCCCTTGTGTCATTTCTCACTTGTTTCACTCATATAAGGCTTTAGGCTATATTCTCACAGGATTTGTAGAATAAGTACTCTAGCCTAGATTTGAAACTTCTTGCCAAACAATCATAGATACTCATGTTGTAATATATTTATAGATAGATGCAAAGATTATTACCTACATTATTAACCTAAGTTTCTAACAATTATTACGATGCAAATGACTATGTGAGACTTTTAGATTGTTAAGAGCATGGAGAAAGAACAATACCAATATTCCTAAGTGTATAGCATAACTTATTTATTTATATTTTTAAATTTTTGAAATTTTTAACTAGAAACAAATGCATATTATATATTTATATCCTAGCAGAGGATGTCTTAATTACACGTGTTTCTATGCCCCCAAACAAAAAGCATGCTTTGTCCTCAAAGCATTGTAAATAAAGAGGGTAGGAAAAATACCATTCAAGCGTGAAATTCAGGGGACATCGCAAAACAAGGTTAAAACATACTAATATAGGAAATAAAAGCCTTTAACTGACTATAAGAGTTCTACCCATTATGGGGTTAACATAATTAAATTGCTTGGGACATAGCGGAACCACAAACGAAACTAAAACTTACCTCCACTCCGTTGTTATTCGTCATTCGTCATCCTCTACTTCTATAAAGAAGTGAGGTTCCTTCGGCGATCTGCCATGCTATGATAATTTGCCGGGCTTCGCGCCATTTATCATCTATGGTTGCTAACCTATTAAGTGCCACTTGGTGCGATGGGGTGTAGGGTGCTGACTGGTGAGGTTGTATCCGCCACCCATGCCAAGTCATTGACGGAAAGATCGGATAATACTATTGGTGGGTCGCACCGTGTCTACCTTAATCCAATCCGTGAAACGCGTGTACAAAAAGCGAGAAAGAAACATAGCATAATGTCGTGAAATTAGAGCGACGGGCATAAGAAGGTACTTATGCCTCATAGTATAGGCTCGTGCTAAACTAGACATCAAAGTTGCGGGAAGGTCATAGAACCCGTCCATTGGCTAAAAGCAAGGAAAAACGCTGCAAGTGGCGTCATTCACGGAAGAAAACGCCATTCCCTAAAATGTTTAGCATTATCCAAAACATAACAGTTCCTATGTTCATGGGACGGGCTACGAGGAACGGCGTTATAGTCCCCTTGGTCCTCAATCTGGAAAATGCACGCCCCATAAGCCTCGTGCAAAGACTCATAAGTGTAGACATGCATATTATCGACCCAATAGCACCATGGGTCTTTATATCTCGGCATAGCAAGTCCAAGAACAAATGCTAGCAAGAACACTGGTAATCTCCATTGGTTCATTGTCAATGTTGATGGAGAACACTTGTTCTCCATCCGGTCTCTCAAAGAAAATGCGGTTATTATAAAAATAAGATGCAAGTCTTTGGAGAATAAAGTTCAGCCCGGTCTTACCATAAGAGGTTCCCGACCCAACATATGTGATCACCTCATGAAACCAAGCACCGTAAGTAGTGCTTTGGAACAAATCTTCGAAAAGATCGTTCGGTATCAATATTGGAGATGTCATCTCAAAATTACGCTTTGGAATAGCTCACGAATGACTCGGAAACTATTTCGAAAAACAAGAAAATTTCTCGGTCCGAGAAGTCGGTGGCGCCTTTAACTTAGCTGGCGGGCGCTTTTGTATTTTGGAATTCCGATAACTTAGCGAATTGGTCGACTAGAAGCGTAGCGCCGCTTCGACCAAATTTTTCGGAAATTTTAGGGCTGAGGGCGCTCAACTAGGGAAGCGTAGCGCTCGAAGTTGAAATTGCGAAAATGAAGTCAAAACGGGAATCGCGGGTTTGAAGGGTGAGTGATGGAGTTTAGGTGTAGTGTGAGTTGTGAGGATAGATTGTATCAAGTTTATATAGGCTTAAAGTTGCTAGAATGGATCGGAAAGTTGCCAAAACTAATTTGGTAGTTCAGGAAATCCTAAAATTTCCAAACTTCAGCGGAAACAACTCATCTCCGGATTCTAATTCAAACCAATTATCTCTTATTTGGATTTTATGGTGAATGTACCTATTTAATCTAGATTTCATCCTACAATGATTCTCAATCACAGATATGCCTAAACTTCCATATTTTCACCTTACTCCATGATGAAATTCTAACACTAGGGTTTTATAAAAAAATACAGCTTGAAATAATCAAACCACCCCCAAACAAGTTTGGAAGGTGTGGTCAATATGAAATAAGCACACAATATGAAAATAAACCCTTGTATTATAATTTCATTCGGAGTATTACTACAAAATTCAAATTACTGAAATAAAAGTTACATTACAATAAAGACAACAAAAGTAAATAAAACAACAACTACTAAAACATAAATAACAGGACTATCACTCCTCATCCTCTCTAAACACCACCGCCACCGGTGGCGGAGGGTGATCTCGGTGGTGGCTCCGGAGCTCCGGAAGGTCCAGGAGCGATCCTCCTGTCGGACGGCGCTCATGCCTAGCATTTGTGTCCTCGAGGTGCGATCCGTATGAGGTGGGAAGCGTGCTAGCATCTCTACTCTAAACCGGTATTTGGGCTTCCATCTCAGCCCTGCTTTTGCTCCCATCTGTCATCCTCCCTCCTAAGGCGGAGCTCGAAGTTGTGGTGAATGGTGGCTGTCGAGTCCGGAGGTTCGCAGACAGAGTGTTGAGTGAACGCGATGCCCTATGTAGCATAGTCATGCGCCAAAGATCGACCAACACCTCCTGGAAGGCATCCAGTATCAAAGCAGTGCCATCCTCCTCATCCTCCTCCTCGGCCTGTTCCCTATCCTCGGGCAATTTCCAGACTTGTTGGACACACTCCCTATAGATACGCGGGTTCCCGTGCGGGGGTAATGTAAATCCTCTCGAAGTCGGAGTTGCCTTCATCTTCAAAGATGATCTTAGTGATAAAGGAAGGGAAGAGGTGCCGGCGACCGTCCGAACCTCGATCATGTTCAAAGCAAAACTCCGGATACAGAAATCGTGCTTCGCTCACGGAGTATCCATAGGGATGGAGGCAGGTCGGACCGATGTCACCGACCTTGTCCTTGCCTAGGACATTCCGACCAATCCATCGGGCTGTAGGTAGGTTGGTTGGTTGGTCCTCGAGGCGCGGCACAATGATGGGTTTGGATTGTAGCTCCATTGATGGCAGTAACGCCCATCAACGGCTCAACCCCGTCAAACTGGGGCTCCTGTAAAACGGCATCCAGATTGATTCTAGGCGGAATGCCTAGAATCTCAGCCAACAGCCCCGTAGTCAACTCCCTCCTCTTCTTCTTCACCAAAACAAAAATCCGACTCCCCTCCAACTCCCGGGTGTTGTAGAACCGTCTGACCAAGTCTTCATGGTAGAAGTCTTCGGTCGAGTACCAGAGACTATTCCAGTCTCTACTAGCCATTTCGTCACCGTAAAACGGCGCGAAATGGTCGTGATGAAGATCTGCTCCCATAATCTGGCGTTGAGCCATCTAGTTTTGAAATGTGGATTGGGGTTTATATAGGATGTTGTGGTGGTGGTTTAGCTTGACCGACTTTAAAAACAATGGTGGTGGTGGCGTGGTGGCGGCAGCACCAAATTTTTTTAAATTTCGGTGGTTTTGATAATAGAAATCGGTGGTGGTAGTGATGGTTGGTGTTTTGAAGTCGATTTGAGGTTTGGATTTGATTTTTGGCGTGGGTTGTTTGTATTTTCTTTTTATTTTGATTTTCTTTTAGGTTTGGAGCTTGGTAATGGCGTTAATGGAAGATGAAACGATGAACTGGTCGTGAGAATGTAAGAGCCTTGCTCTCCATGGGGGTGAGGCTTGAAGTTGGGCCCCAAGCCCAAAATCAAAATTTTCGATTTTTCGATTTTTCGCTAATTTCAAATCAAAATTCCCGCTTCGTTACCGGTCCGATATTTGCGAATGAGATATGGAAATGATCAGGAGAGAATTTCCTATCCAATGATCCATAAAACACTCTATTCCGACTTCGGATGACATATGAGATAGTGGAAAACGCCTCGAAGCGCGTGCATGGCGTAAGTTATCTTTAAGCGAATGAACTCTAAATTAATAGATCATGTCAATCCGAATCGTAATACAATAAAACGGCCTAAGCAACTCTAGTGGGACATAAAACATTTAGTACGGAAACACGAACACCCCACCCCAAACAAATTTTTACAAGAATTTTAGAAAATTTGTTTTTAGCAGTGGGTCTTTTAAAGTCAGATTCCCGAGACTTCCTAGATTACTATGTTTATTTTATTTTTTTATTTTAGTTTTAGAAGGAAAAACAATAAGCAATAAAGACATAATTCACACCATAGAGAAACATGACTCAAAAATCCGAGAAAACATGCAAGAGTGGAAAACGTGAACTATGTGAACCGTGGACTTAGGATCCGGTACTTTCATGTACCACACACCCATATGGAGGGGCCGGTTACCTTAATGGTGCACTCACCAATATATTGGAATGAAAGGAATGCACCAACGCAGAAATTTGAGTCGTTTATAGTCAGATACTCGAGACTTTATCTAAAACATATGTATGAACATGCAGTTGATCATATATCAACAACCGAAATAGTTGTGGATCATTCCATAAATAAATATCGGAGGAAACATATCCAAACACAATGAAACACCAAGATTTCCTACGACCGCGACCTAGTGGAATCCAAACGAAGTCGGACAACCCTATTGTGTAACCTATCATGCACCTTATTTTTCATTTTTGAATGAGTGGGTGTTCTTGTAAATAAGTGTGGAAAAGTGAATGGTTGTGAAGGATATGGTGGATATGGATAAGTTTTAGAAAGACGGCGACATTAATAACAATGAGGATGTGGTTTTAGCACTGAACTCATTCATTGTGTGTGTAGGGACTGTCTCAATTTTGAAAATGAAGGTGTCACAAAGTTTGTCCTTCTGAAGTATCTGTTTGTTAGGAGGATTTAAAAAATTATAGAGCACAGAAGAAACAACAGGATCGAGTGCAAACTCGGGGTTCCTTTGAAAGGGTGGAAGGAGGGGAATCGAGGTGGGTGTTGTGCAAGTTAGTTCTTGATAGGGTGAATTTTCACCTACTCGAAGAAACTCATCGAATTCCTCATCTAGATTGGTCATATCCACATTACTATGGTAGTCCTCTACGTCTTTGAGAAAGTCATCTATCCCATCCTCGTCAATAACATGTGTATCGACTAGTGTAGGAAAGAAAATATTGGAGTCTGACTTTCCAAAGGAAAGAATTTTGGGCATATGACTATCAGGGAACGTGTTGTTGAAATAATCTCGAGCAAAGCTCTCGATCATGCTAACCTCTCCATCCATAGACGAATCGGGTAACTGTGTCCTTGTTTTAAAAACATTGACCTCAACAGCAAGATGGCCAAAAGACATGGACATTGAACCATCACGGCAATTAATGAGCGCATTGGCAGTTGCCAAGAAGGGGCCCCCTAAAATGATGGGACGAGTCGTTAGCGACTTACGTCAGATCGAGGACTACAAAATCAGCCGGATAGTAGAAATCCCGACTTTTACAAGCACATTTTCGACTACACCCTTAGGGTACTTAATAGACCGATCGCCTAATTGCAACGTCATTTTAGTGTGTTGCATTTTGTCTAGACCTATTTGTCTATACAAATAAAATGGGAGTAAGTTAACACTAGCCCCCGTGTCTAATAACGCGGTCGTCGATAGGAATCTCCTAAGGTGCATTTATGCGAGGATCGACGACCGTGGTCCTTGTACTTAACAATTCCATTATGTTCGGATAAGGTTGGGAATTGTTACGTTAAAAGCGTCTTTTGGTATATTTGTCTTACGCCTAGTAGTACACAATTCCTTAAGAAACTTAGCATGATGTGGTAGCTTTTTAATAGCTTCGAGGAAGGGAAGGTTTATAGTTAGATTCTTAAAAACATCCCTAATCTCCTCATAATTTGTATCCTTAGTTAACATGGCTAATTTTTGTGGAAACGGTGGTTTCTGTCTATATTTAGCAATGGTATCTCCTGGATGTTGTACCGTAGCTTTCTGTTTCTTTGGTTGTGTTGTAACTGGTACTTCTACAGTGGTAGGCTCTTCAGTTTCTATTTCAGTATCTAGTAATATAGCAGGTGTAGGGGCTACTGGTGGGGTAACTATAGGCATAGTTACCTTGTTATCAACCACTCTGCCAGAACGGAGAGTGGTGATTGCATTTATCTCACCTACATTTTCATATTCATTACTAGTATTATCCGTTACCTCAAAGGCTGTGTTTGTTGTTTTAGGATTAGGTATTGCGTTACACGAAACACACCTTTGGTTTGGGCTTTATCTTGAGCCAATTGTTGGGTTAAATTAGTTACTGGATTGTAGAAATTTTGTTGGTTGGATTGAGCCATGGTTTGGAAAAGTTTTGGCTCACTTGTATAAAGGTGTCAAGACGATCGGTGTGTGTGGGTGTAGTGGTCACGTGGTGTTGTTCTTGGAACTATTTCCGTGAATTATTTATTGGTGGATTTTGATAGTTATTATTTACGGAACGATACCTCTATTAGCATTATAATTATTATAATTACCTTGACCTTGTGCTTGACCTTGTCGAGGTTGCACTTGGTTGTTATAATTATTAAAATTACCCGACCCTCGCCCTTGTCGTAGTGGAGCTTGGTTAAAGCTCTGCGTTAGCTAACATATTGATGATTGTACCCTTGAGGTGTGACGTTTTGGTTATTTCTCCAACGAAGTTGGGATTTTGTCTCCAAGGGCGTTAGGTTCACTATTAATGGAACAAGCCCGTTCATAGGCTATGGGGACGATGGGATTCGGGATGCTCGGGGCTCCAATGAAACTACATGGATTTGAATTTACATTCATAACGGGGGATTGGCTTTTGTTGTATGTAGAAATGGCATCTACCTTTTTGTGAGGGATTCAATTAGAGTTTTAAGCTCGGGATCCGATTTAACCTCAAACATATCTTGGTAATTTTAATCGCGTGGAAGAAGAACTAGCGGAGCGGGAGTAATCGTCACTACCCCCAATTATTATTACGCTTAGTTTGGTCCTCTAAAATTTATAAGCCTCCGAGGCTCCTTTGTTTAAGAAACTACCCCATTCATTATGTCAAGGACTTCTTTATGGTGATGTTGAAGTCCTTTGAAAAGGCATTTAACTAACGTGTCTTTTCGCTAAGTTATGATGTGGACACTCTATAAGCATGAGATCGGTGAAGCGATTCCAAGCCTCGAAAATGTTTCATGAGGATTTTGTCGAAAAGAAATGAATCTTAGAAAGCATCTCATCCGTCTTTAGGGGGTGGGTAAAAATGTTCCATAAACAATTTGAACAAGTTTAGCCCACGAGTCCTGAAATTAAGGCTTTGGGCAGTTAACCAAGGCGCCGCCTTTATCGGCTAAGGTGAAAGGGAATACCCTTAATTTAATTTGTTTCGAACCAACCGTAGGATGGTGGAATGTTGTTAGGACTTGTTCAATCCTACGATATCTTTGGTAAGGTTTTTCATGGTCTAAACCATGAAAAGCGGGTAACAAATTAAAAATATTTGGAGGGATTTCAAATCCCATTTGGGTTTGCTAGAACGATGCAAGATTTGGGGCTAAAGCTCAAGGCTTTGTAGAAGTCCGAGAGAGGAGTCTCTCTTTCTTCCCCCATTATATCAGGTATGGTGTGTGTGATAGTAGTTAGAGGTGTAGTGTGTGGTATACTAGATAGACTTGATTGTTGATGTTGTTGTGTATTTACGTTCGGTGTTTTTGTACGACCAGACCTTAATCTCATGCAAGACTAAGTCGAGCTTAACTACACATGCAACACTCCAAACAATTTTGATATACTAGTATAAACCTCTAACGGGGAGATCGCGAGGTGTGGAAGAAAGGAATACCCGATTCGTCCTTGCCCGGCTTATGAATAGCGTCTTGGTACGCGTGTTCGGTGTTTATAAGAGAATAGAACACGAAAACTTGACACTTCGAAGTTCAAATCAAACCGTGGAAATCACGGAAATTGAGTAGAGTAGGCGCTATCTTATCTTGGCGCCAAGGCAAAGTCGAAGCTCAGTAAGATAAGCGGTCTGGTCTCTTTGAAGCGTAGTAGCCTTCGGTGTATAAAGCGAAGTCCGGTAAGATAGCGCTGGTCGCTCTCTTTGAAGCGGTAGCTTCGAAGTGTAAAACGAAGTCGATGAAGATAGCTGGTCGCTCTCTCTTTGAAGCGTGAAGAAGGCCTTCGGTCGTTTTTCGGATTTTTCCAAAACTGAAACGGCAACCACGGTATGAATCAAACAAGGGTGGGTGGGAGAAATGGGACTTAAAATTACTAATTCTATTATGAAAACAATGATAAAGTGCAACTAAGATGGCAAATGGCTTCATTTGATAACTATAAAATGAATAGTCTACCTCTTTAAATGAACTACTTAATCCACAACGTAAGTAAAACTAAACTTTTGATGCTATAAGTTTATCAAAGAATTATTCTACTCTCAACCAATTGAGATATAGTGGAGTAGATAAGTTCGGTTCCACTCTAGTGCTCTAGCATGGATGTTTTCTAATCTAACTAGTCGTTTTAAGTCTATGAGAGTTTTACGAAGGGAATTATACTACGATGCAACTACCCACAAGATGCAACTAGTCGCTTATCGGTCCAACTAAGGGAATGCTACGTTGATTCTATGATAAGGAGTTAGAGGGGATTGATTCCACCTTAACTCAACTTAATCCACTAACCGATAATCGTCAGTAATCCGAATGAATCGCTTCGTGAGAACAATTTGGTTATTCCTAATCCCTAATCATACATGGCATTTCTACCAATTTATAACTAGCATGTGAACAATTAAACCCATTCTCATGGTGAACTAATCATTTCTAGAGTGGAATGGAAATTACGGCGACTTCTACGATAATCGAATCAAGCTTTCATCAAGGCTTCACAACCCCTCTAATGGAGGTTTAGCCTTGAATCATTCATAATCATTTCCATTTATATTAAAACTAAACATAATATAAAGCATTGAAATTTATTTAATTAAACAATAATGAAATCTAATTTAATGACTAAATTGAACTAAGGACATGAATTGAAATGAGATCTAAAATTGGAATTGACAAAATCGAAATGGATAAAGAACAACTAATTTATTATCTAATTCAAGGGAGAACAATCATTCAATACTAAATTTAAAACAAGAATAAAACTAATTACTTTAATATAAAAACTAGATCTAGAACTAAGGTTTAATGGAGGCTAACTAATCTAATTTTTTTTCTTCTAACCTAACTATCTACCATTATCTATCTACCATTAACAAAGACTTAAGCTTTTGTTTTATACATCCAGATCCAAAATTCGTGCATGGGCTTGGAGCCATGGGTTGGGCGGAGAATCGGGCCCAAAACCCAGTCTTTTCAAATCAAAAGGCCTCTTCATTTGCAGTTGACTTCCACAGACTTTTCGTCCACTTCTGCTCCTCTGATTGGGTCAAGGCTTGGACCATTGCAAAGCTCTTTCGAGCGGTCGTTTTGACATAAGGTATGCCCAATTCGGAGGTCCGAGTCCAAAGATACGGCTTTCGGAAGTTCTGTGACTTTTGCTCCTTTATCTCGCTAAAGTGGTACATTTCTCGCACATAATGGACTTTGAAACCGAAATGCATAAAAACGCGTGTCGGTGTTAACTCTTACTTATTATTCACATAATTGGTCTAACAAGTATGATTATTAAGGGGTTAAAACTACGGTTTGGGCTTTTATCGATCCAACTTCGATTGATTGGCGGTCAAAACCAAAACTAGGACTAAACCCTAATATTCAACCTTTTCTGGACCAAACCCTAATAAACCAAGTATGGTTAGGACCAAATTCTAAATATCCCCTTTTTTTTTTACCGTTATGACCGTTGGTGAACTAGCCGTTAGGACTCCGGATGGGATGTTTGATTCCGTCTGGAAAAAAAGAAATATAGCGAGGCGAGATGTTGGATTCTGTCTGATGAGTTTTGTAATCCAGACGAAATCCAACATCCCGTTCGAAGTTCATAACTCAGTCACTATCTCGGTTGAAGGTTTCACTCTCGTTTTGACTAAAAAAATTAAGGGTCCTGTTACTGCCGGACCCCATATTGTGTTGGGCAGACCCCAAAAACAAAAATAATTATTACAAATGTGTCATTGGTCTCAAAAAGTTGTTTTGTGTTAGGCAACTCCCAAACCAACGTGAATTTCATTTGTTACAAACTTGCAACCTTTTCGACCCTTCTCTTCTCTTCTCTTCCACCATCCTAAAACTTAAACCATGAAAACTATATCCTAACACTAACATTAAACACTAGGCTGAATATGCATGTGACTAGGGCTGAATATGCACGTGTACAGTGGTTGAATGAGAAAACCTTAAACCCTAGGCTTAACCGACCCGATTAGATTATTCGTTGTGCAAACCAAACGGTCTGGTCACACCGTCTGGACTGAGTCCAAAACGATGTGGCCATATCGTTTGGAATTTGGACTTAGAAAAAAACTTACCGGGTCACCGTTTGGACTAAGTCCCAAACGACTTGGGCACACCGTTAAATTTTTTTGAAAATTTGGAGGTCCTTGATATTCATATGGTGAACCCAAACTCGTTTGGGGTGTACTTATAGATATTGTTTCCTTGTACAATATAAAGTATAAACACAACACACCTCTCTCTCTCTCCTTCTCCACAATGAGAATTTCAGCTGCCACCTATTAATTATCTCATTCTCTAAAAAAAAAAAAAAAAAACATGTCTTTCCTATTTCTACAATCCTATTCTCCCACCTTATTACTACCTTTTCTTTCTCTTCTAACTCAACCAATTTTTCTCTAACCCATACTTTTAAAATTGTTTTTTTTTATTAATTAATTAAAAATGCCTCGTAAAGTGAACTGTGGAATTGATTTAGACATAGACTATTATGAAGATGAGTATGTTGATGATTATTATGATTACAACAACGACAATGAGTCAGATGGTGATGTTCAAGTAGACTACTATGGTAACTACTCACTTATTCCGATTTTTTTTTAACAATTGAGTAGTTTGAGTGTCGGCATATTGTGAAATATAATGTGGTTGTGTTTTTTGATGAATAAAGAACCAAACTTTGATAATTGTCAAGTTATGTCTAATTTGGTTAGTTTGAGCTTTTTACTTAATTGGGTTGAGCTGGAATCATTAGATATTTAGTTTTAAAACTTACCACCTAGCATAATTAACTGAATATATTACCATTTTCTGTGAACTTCAACATAGAAAGGAGTGTAAAGAGGACGGAATATGGTTCAACTATGTTTCCCCTTCGAGACACAATACACGCATATATGTTGGATATGGGTACATTTACCTGTGTCATTGAAACTTAGAGAAAATAACACACCCAACACTAAGGATTTTGTAAATTACTGGTACTGAAACTTAAAATAACTGCACACTAAATTCTCGTGAAAAGATAGCAATATGCCAATATGTGCGCATTGAAAGAAATATAGAGTTGCTCTCATGTTGGAGGCAGTTATCTTCTCTATTGGTATAGTCATTGTATTTTTGTCTTCCAGTAAGTTTAGTAGTTGGAAAATCTCTTAACGTACACTTATAGGACACCAATAACATTTTTCAACTTCACATTTTCTTGTGTGGTGGTACACATGCATGCTTCTAGAGTTCTAGTAAATTTTCATCTGTATGCTTTATAACTATTCACTGTCTTTCTTTAAGTACGCGATTTGAACAGTATACTCCAAATAGCCCGTCAGAAGATCTCTGACCCCTGTATAGGAGAACACAAAACCATCCAAGGAAAAGGACACTGGATGAAGATATGCTCACCAACTCACCAACTCACCATCACTTAACGAAAAGGAGAAAAAGTACTTTTGATTCTTAGTAGAGATGTTAAAGTTTCCATGTGTCACATTGATATTAGTGAGAGTAAAGTATTCATTGGTGCCCTCGTGTTTTGAAGGGTAGTAGTGTATTTAGATGAGAGACTTGGGGTGGTTATTTCATGGATTGTAAGGAGGAGGAAACCATTCAGCACTTGTTCATGGATTGTGAAATTACACAAATAATATGGGATTATTTCATGCATTCTCTTAAGTGTCGTGGTGACGCATCACAAGGTCTGATGGGGCAGTTCAACTGCAAGCCAGATGGTAAAATCTCCACTATCGGTCGGATGTTGACAAAGGTTATAGCTCACGCAGTTACATGGTCCATATGGTTGGAACGCAATCGTCGAACTTTCGATGATGAGTCTAGGGATGTCCAACAGCTTATTGTCAAATGTAAAACTCTTATGTGGGCATGGGTGTCTTTCTTACCTAGTGTTAGAGGTTTGAAATTGGAAGACCTCATTTTTAGATGGGAGTCTGTGATTGAGGGGTAGCATTTATATGTACTTCTAGTAGTGTGAATCTCTCACACTACATCTTCATTATTATTAATATAAAATATTGTTTTGCTGATAAAAAAAAAAAAAAAAAGACTTGGGGTGGTTATTTAAGCAGATAAACTCTGTATTGTATATGATGGGATGAATGTACTTTCTAGAACATAACAAAGAGTTTTTATTTGCAAATATGCGCCAAGTGGAAGGTAAAAGTTTATGGCTTGTAAAAAATTAGCAATATAGCACTTTGGATGACGGAAAAGTCTTTCAGTAATTCACAAGCATGGGCGCATTGTTCCCTTGACCCTGATGCTTTTGTAGTAGTTATTACAATACTACTTAATTTTAGTACTTTTATTTATTTATTTTTTCTCAATATACTCCGAAGTAAGTTCTTCTTGTATGATTGACTTATTTATGTCTGATTTACTTTGTTTTATCTGGATTTTAGGAACCGAAGAAACATTTAAGGTAAACGGGGATACCAAAAGTGGGCTTTGGCAGTGCTCCATATGCACATTTGACAATCATGAAAGTCTATTTGCTTGTGAGATATGCGGCGTTATTAGAGATCCTATGGCTAATATTCATATCAATGGCAAGAATGAAGCAGGTGTGAAACTATTAAGGTGTTGAGATCTGTTTTCTCCCTATTTTCTTATTTTTATATCTTCATGCTCTGAACTATAGTTATGGTTTTTATTAAATATGTGCATTTTTTTTTTTTTTTTTTTTTTTTTTTATTATTATTATTATTTTTGTGGTAAAGGTTGTATTTTGTCTTAATATCAAAGCAATGTGGCCATTCCCACCATATAAAAACATACAGTAGGTAGTAGACTAAACGCGCTTCCAATAACATTCTCTCTGTGAGGATTCAACGACCATTGATCATCAGTAGCAAGGTTAGCCCATCCTGCAAATGCATAGGTTGGCCTTTGGAAAAATTTCTTATTAACATATTCAATGTCTCTTCATAGAAAAACGTCTTAATGTCACTTGATGCCATGTTTAGTAACCCTTGAGCTTCCATATTGGACTGTTATCGAATTCCACGATTGCCTCAAGGAAACTCAAAATGGATTTCCTTTTTAGTAGCAGGCCACTTATTATTGTTATTTTTTATTTTGGGGGGAGGGGGTGTGGTTGGGTGGGAGGGGACAGATGGGTAAAATGTTTTATTGATGATAAAGCAAAACCTACAGAGATAAAACATACAAAGCAAACCTATTATTTTGCAAGTGAAAATGAGAGTGATTTTTGCTTCTCATCACAACGTGGGCGTAAGGATTATGGAGTGCTCACCATCAAGTCCAAAGCAAACAGTTACTCAATGTTCTTTTTTGCTGTAGAGGGAAAATTTCTCTCAACCGATTAGGGAGGAGTGGTCTGTTGAGCTCACGACATGAATGCTGAATATGGTGTATGATAAGATTCATGGGCACAAGTGGGCACACTGTATGACTAGGGTTTGCATTTGCATTGGGTGCTGCCTAGACGCTCTTGTGATGGTGTCAAGATGGCACGATGGATAAGGGGTGCATGACCTAGTGCAAACACGGAAGATATTGGCCTATGGTAGCTTCTTGTGCAGCATGGGATGTGCATGCTCACGTTGGATGGTTGGCGGTTATGCATGTGCCAGACATGTGGGGATTCAGTTACGAGCAACAAGGAGTCATTGCTTGTGCTGATATAGCGTATGGTTAGGGTTGGTAATGGAACTGCCAGACAAATGGAAAATGCTAGACAAATGCTTTGTTAGCTATTTGTATTTGAAGAAATCGTGTGCATCGTGTGTAGGCAGTGTTCTAGGCTTGTGACATATGCCAGTTGTGACTACATTGTAAGATGTTAGTCCTTAGAACCAGACTCCCATGATCTTGGGGAAGACATGAGGTGCGAGTTTATCCCGTGAGTGTGCATAAATAGAATTGGGTTGAGGCCTTCACCATTGATTTCCCATTGTTCTCGTGTATGGGTGTGCTGGATTCTAAGTACTTGTGTTTGTGTGTTGCTTTACATGCTATAAATTATGGTTTTTGTAAAATTTGAAAGTATGCATTTGCATGCGGATCAAAGAACCATTGTAGATGCAATTTTCGTTTCAAATTTGACCTTTATTATCTCTAACTAGTCCCCCCTTCAAATAGTACTGCACCACTCACCACACTACTAGTGCTGAGTGCTGCTACCAACAGAAGAACGTTTCCAATATGACCAACATCAATTGTACAAAATTTGGTAACCTCTAGATCACCTTCATTTACATATGCATAAATATTCAATAACAATTACAGTTCCACTGATCAAATTGAGACATCAAGGGCGGTCTCAATTTGATCAGTATCAGTAGCTAATAACCACAGTATTGTCTGAAGGCAAGAGAATAGGTGGAATGCTAGTGCCTACAGAAGGAGCCAGATTAGCCACATTAATAGTGTGAGATATTCGCAACTCAGGAGGAAGGTCCACCTCTAGGCATTATCTCCATGCCAAGTAACAAGGAAATGGGCCGAAACGTCGCATCATTAATCTGTTAGCTTAAGCTGTAGATGCTTGTTCAAATGACCCATGACCAAATCACCAAGGTGAAAGGTAACTAAACGCCTGTGTTCGTATGCATTAGACTTGTACAAAGCATAATATTTTCTCCCAACGCTGCCTGACATCCTCATGAATATATCGAATCTGAGAAGCAAACTCCTCTGCAGAAGCACAAATTGGAATATAAGAGAGTAATAAGAGGAGTCATCCCAGTTACATCATTGATGGAGAAAGATCCGTAGAATGGTTGACGGAGTTGTTATAAGCAAACTCTGCCTGCGTTAGAACAAACTCCCAAGATTAGGGATTATCATTGATCAAACAGAGCAATAAATCTCCCAAACTGGTGGAACGAAGTATGAACTATGATGTACAGATACTCCTAAAACGCCATTGCACCTGTATCGGTCGGGTACGATACCGATACGGGTGCTGGATACTTCTAGGGTATTGGAATCCCTGAAATAAACCTGATCCGATAGTTCTACTCCATTGAAATGTAAATTGTTCTTGAGGCTTCAAGCTGTATTGACTTTGACATGTGTTATAATAGTTTTTCACATATTCCTGACTAACTTTACTCAAAGAACTACTAACATAATTTTCAGAATACACATATATTTTAAAATATTCATATTAATTAGTTGTACCCATAGGCCGTACCCGTATCCTAATATTTCAAAAAGTCGTATCGTACCCTGTAACGGTGTCAATCAGTACCTGTACCTGTATCCATGCATCATAGAGTATGAGAGATTGAAAAAAGTGATGTTACTTGGTTTTGGAAGAAATTAGTGGAAAAGGACCCAAATAAAACAGATAGAGAGAAAAATAAAAACTAAATTGATTTATGTTAGAAGTTCACATGCTATGCATATGTTTGGTGTGTTGTATATTATCAAATGGTTTGACATTTTTCTGTATGCTCTTGGTGATAAGTTCTCAAGGTTCATTTCTAAGATGACCTTTATTACATATATCTTTACCTCATTGATTTTGCCTAATCTGCCAATAAGTAACTTTGAAAATTTCCAGCTTTTGAAGCTTCCTCAAACAAGTTATCCAGTGATAAAGAATTGGGGAGCTCATCTGTTCAATTGGAAAGCGTTGAACAACCTACTATCCGTGAGAGCATTAGTTCTTTCACCATTGGGGCCAAATCAGAAAACTCTGTGTGTAGTTTGGTCAAAGAAAATTTGGATCTAGGCTCTGGGCACTCAAAGGATTATTTAACCACAGGAGCTGCCGCACTACGTTCACAATACAAGCCAGAGACATGGATACTTGCCAACCAAGAAGGGGTGTTGCCACAATTAAATCTTGCCATTGTGAGTTTTTTTTTCAGTCGCATTTTTTTAATTATCGTAACCTTCACAGTGAAATTCTCTACTACAATGAATCTGAAAGTAAATGTTCCAAATGTCTAAAATGTTGCTTTAGGTTGGTCATGTTGATTCTGGAAAATCGACACTATCAGGAAGACTATTGAGTCTTTTGGGGAAGATATCGCCGAAGGAAATGCGCAAATACGAAAAGGAAGCTAAATCACAGGTATATAGACTTATTTGTACTAAGTTTGAAAAGTAAATGTTGGTAAATAAAAGAAATATAAGTCTTTGTACATTCTAATTACTTTTTTTAATCCTTTATGAAGGGGAAGGGGTCCTTTGCTTATGCATGGGCTCTAGATGAGAGTGCTGAAGAACGGGAACGTGGTATAACCATGACCGTCGCTGTTGCTTATTTTCACTCTAAGAAATATCATGTGGTCTTGCTCGACTCACCCGGCCATAGAGATTTTGTCCCAAACATGATATTTGGTGCTAATCAAGCGGATGCTGCAGTTCTTGTTATAGACGCATCGGTTGGATCTTTTGAAGCAGGTATGGATGTTAATGGAGGGCAAACAAGAGAGCATGCACAACTCATTAGAAGTTTTGGTGTTGATCAAGTTATAGTAGCCATAAACAAAATGGATACGGTGGAATATTCAAAGGAAAGGTTTGATTCAATTAAAGGTCAACTTGGAACTTTTCTCCGTGGTTGCGGTTTTAGGGATTCTTTTATGATGTGGGTTCCCTTGAGTGCCATGGAAAATCAGAACATGGTGACAGCTGCTTCTGACGTTCGTTTGTCATCTTGGTACACCCTTTTTAATCTCTCTTACTTACATCTTCTAATATTTGCTATTTTTTTTTTTTTTTTATCTTTGCATCTTCTGTATATAGCTTTTTAATTTTTTATGTGCTTAGTTGTTCCTTTCACAAATTTACACGTTCTCTTTTTAGTGGTGTTTTGTCCCACGTGGGATGTTCAAAGCCTTGCATTATAGTATATAAGTTCCTGGACTGCTCCACTTATTACTAATAGGTTTATAGTTGGATGCCTCAGTGTTTAAGATGGCATCAGAGCAGGTATTGCTGTTGGCCCGAAGGGCCTGTTCACTCCACATCATTCCCATGTATGTTGTCCACTTGTTAGGCTCAAGTAACGCCATATGTGAAAGAAGGGTGCGTCTTGCATCTTGAGATGTTTAGTCTCACATGAAATGTTTAGAGCCTTGCATTAGAATATATGGTCCCGGGACTCTCAACTCATCACCAATTGGTTTTGGGTTAAATGTCCCACTGTTTAAGAATTGGCATTTGAATTTTATTTTTATGACACCTTACTTCTCAAACTGCAATATAATGGCAAATAATGCATAGCCCAAAACTGTTCATGGACTTTGTTTATTCAGAGGGGATAAAAAATGTCATTTATTCTCCCAATCATGTCAGTTGGAAATAATTACGCATGAAATGAATCAATCATGCAAGTCTAGAGTCTATATGCACATACAGGTAGATTGACCAAATTTAAACTTATGCCAAAACTACATTAACTTGGTCGTGGTGGTTTATGAATGGTTTTTTGACTTTTTTCATGTGGAAATGAAAATTTTATATTGGGCATTCCAGTAATGAACACCCTGCGTTAACTGATTTCTATCTTTGAAATTATTTTTCTTATTAAGTGGGCATACAAATTGATACAGTCGCTTACTCGAACTCATATCTCGATGAGCTCTTTGCACCATTATGGCGGTCTGATGTTAGGTTTGCATTTGCATAATGTGGTCGAGAGGAACTTTAGTAGTCGCAAAATTTGAGAAAGATAAGTTATGTACAAGTGACAACTAATCTAGAGTCTGTTTAAGTGTTAACACATGTTGAAATATTTTGAAGAAATGATACGGTTTGGCACACTACATTGCAGCAGTATTCCCAATCACCAATGTGTCTCACTGATGATCGGCTTGATGTACATTGTTGGTGCACGTATCTACAAGCTCAGACTTTTTTAATAATTTGATCTCGACAATGATTGCTTTTTTAGCTAACTATATGAAATTTGAAACTGATAACATATCTCTTAGATTAAAATTTTGACTATTGCACTTCAGGTATCAGGGTCCATTTCTGTTGGATGCTATAGATTCATTGCAACCTCCCATGAGGGATATCTCAAAGCCGCTAATTATGCCTATATGTGATGTTATAAAGTCACGTTCCACTGGGCAGTTGGCAACCAGTGGTAAATTGGAGACTGGAGCACTACGAAGTGGTCTGAAGGTATACCTTGATTACTTATGTTTATAATGAAGTAAACCAATACAGTATGAGGCATCATGACATTTTGGTGTTGCCACTTTCTAAACCTAGTTATGCCAATCTGTACACTTGTGTGCATCGTTGAACTACAAGATGAATTTAGTGCTGATTTACTGTGGATTTGATCTCCCTCACAAAAAATCAGCTTGTTTGGACATCTCTAATCTTTTCAGAGGGTAACAATATTTCAAAAGCGGTTTCCAATATTTCAAATTGCATCCTCTTTTGAACAATTGGAAATGTCTAAACAAGCATTTTTTGGGAGGATGATCTCCATGGCAGGGTTAAGTCATCTTGTAGGTTCACCAATGGATTATATCCATATATAGTTGCATCTCAGATGCTGATCCTTTGATCCAACTGACCCAATCCAATATGCACCTCCTGTACTAAAATGACCGGAAGAGGCTATTTTGTTTCTATGTTATTCTCACCGCATCATCATCAACTGGTTTATGCCATCTTTTCGCATTTTTTAGAAAGAAATAAAATATTAGTAATTGGAATATTAAATATTTGGAGATGGATTTTCCCGAGTGTCATCACACTTGTTGGGTTTTCCCCTGTATCAACTTTTGGAGCTATTCTCGGAGGCATATAACAAAAGCCAAGAATTATCGAAGGCTTATAATTATACCCAAGAGAAGAAAATTTTATCTGCTGACACAATGATCGGAATGGCGTAGATGTATGATTTACCAAAGAGAGAAATGCAATCTTCTGATTCAGTGGTCAAAAGTCCGGCTATATTGGCACTCCGTTTTATGCATTCTGACACTGAATATAGAAAGAATAAGTGTCCTTGATTGAACATTTTATCAATTTAATGCCAATGTAGCATTGTAACCCAAAAAGTGATTAATGAACTGATCTGCTTTGATGATTTGATTTTCGTCTGGCCTCATGTAAAGATGTGGTCCACTGTCTCTTCAGTCATTTGATTTATGGCCATTTAACCACCTCTGCCACTAGTCGCCATCCTATTGGGAGAAAAATTTGTGACATATGAACTTTTCTGCTACTATCACTAATATCACGTATGATGATGATTGCAGGTTCTAGTAATGCCATCAGGAGATTCAGCGACGGTACGTTCTTTGGAACGCGACTCTAAAGCTTGTGATATAGCAAAAGCTGGAGATAATGTAGTTGTGTATCTGCAAGGCCTTGATGTAAATCAAGTGATGGCTGGGGGAGTGTTGTGTCACCCGGATTATCCTGTCGCAATTGCGACCCACTTGGAGTTGAAGATCCTTGTCTTGGATGTCGCTGCACCTATTTTAGTAGGCTCTCAGGTAGGCGTCACTTAATTACTATTGTTATTACTGCTACTATTACTAATACTCTTACTTTCATTTCTACCCAAGCTAAATACTGCAATGAATATGTTCCATCTTCCAAGCACGATTCAATCTTGTTGTTCCCCGTCTGCCACCACTCAAATGATAGCAATTAACTCCTACTCCATCGCTTCTTCATGTGGTCAATCTCTGTGTGTATTTCAAAGATAACTAAGGATTTGTCTTTTTCATTTTTTACACTCCACCTCCAGTTGGCGCTCTTCATATAAGTTATTTAAATTCAAATTGTGATTGCCTGGGTTTTTAAATAATGCCTTTTCAAACATTTGTGTTCCATTTTTGACTCTTTGGTTATGGTCCATTTTAAATTAATACTTCCATGTCAGCCAGTGTTGTATGCCTTGTCATCGAGAGACATGACACCAGGATAGAGCTGCCACGCAAAACACGACGTGGACTGCGACCCGTGTGACCAAGAGTAACTTTGTGATTTTGCTAGGTGTTCTCAAGCCGACTTTGTTTATAAAAGAAACACCGAGGTGTGCGCCTTGAGGCCTCATAGGCCATAATAGCCTATGGCAGAAAAAATACACTGAGGCTATAGCCTCAAATCTGACAATTACTCATTGCAGAGTAATCGAAGACCTTAAAACCTCTCCTTTTTTTATTTGTTTTTCTTCACTTTTTCTCCTCACAGGCACCCTTAATCTTTGTTCAAAGGATAAAGTAACCTATTTTGTATGGAAAAAATAATAATAAAAGTAAAGTCCTTTATGCCATTAAGGCGTAAGTCTCAATATATCTTTCTGGTTTTTTTGGTTGGCTGGTACGTGTGTAGCACAATTTCTTTAGTTCCTGGGCTATGTTTGAAACAATCACAATTTTTACTTATTTTTAGTTTGAGAGTGGAAACCATCACGATTGCAATCATTCTCAAATCTACCTTTGAGATCCTACTTTGTAAGAGTTAAGACTTGTTATGTTTTTTGTGATAAGTTGGAACCACTAACATTTGGGAGTTGAGTAGAAGATGGTTTAAATTCTTGAAAATAATCGGTTAAAACTCATGTCCTTTTGGATTTTAGACACGAAAAGGCAAACACCTAGTGGAAGTTAGAATTTCCGGTTTTCAGAGTGTCCTGAAAGGAATTTAATCCCTATGTTACATGGACACACCGTATTTCAAAAAACATCCGTGTTGGATACGTATCGACGTGTCCGTGTTGGACACACACGGACACATTGTGTGTGATATTCCTCAGTTTTTGATATTTCGCTGTGTTAGGCACTCCATATCCTTGTCCAATACGGACACACGTGTCCATGTCAGTGTAACTTAAGAATTTATGATTCCCCTTTTTCTTTTGGTAAAGCAATGACGCTAGTGGCTTGCGAACCTGTGTCTGTATTAACAATTACACAGACTGGGCCGTTGGGGATATTAACTGATTCTTGTTACAGATTAATATAAGTGCTGCATTTTGTTCTTATTGATTAAATCATGGTGGTGATGTACATCATTGTATATTACTTAACAGTAACATGCTAGTTTCTTATATTAAGACTAAACAATTATAAGAAATTAAGAAATGATCTAATCTTATAACCATAGATATTGCCTACGATAAAAGTATATATTGTGCATGGTTGAAATGGATGTGCAATACGAGGCAGAACTGGATTAGAGAACTGAAACAGATTTCTGTAAGTTGTAGTATTTCTCAAATTATAAAACACTGGCCATAAAGAGACCAATCATTGTTGAGATTTGTAGTTATATTTTAGCCAGGGAAAATAGATCAAAACTTAGTAGTTGTTAACGTGTTTTGGGTTGCAAGATGGAGGTATTATTATCTACAACTTATTTGGGGTTGCATTTGGGTGCTAAGAGTATGTCGAAGGCAATTTGGGGAGATTTTTTTTTGAATAAAGTAGAGGGTTCGGCAGACCCTAACCTGCATTTAACTAATCAAAGTCTTACATATATCATGCCACTCTTATCTTCCTCTATAATATTACATAGCTTTAAATCTAGAGGTGGAATGAAAGTGCATTCCTCATTTACATTAGTAGTTAGACTAGCTAAGTAGTTTGCTGCTCGGTTTGTTTCCCTGTAAACATGATCAAATGTTATGATGTCAAATTCTAGTGCCAACTTTTATATCTCCAAGACCAAGTTTTGACAATGCCATGGCGCATTTTCCTTACTGTTTAGAGCATTGATGGCCCTAAGAGAATCAGAGACCACCACAAGTTTTCTCACTAGAAAGTCCTTGCACTTTTGTAGCCCCTGCTCAATAGCCTTTAGTTCTTGGTACATTACCAATCTCGCTCCTCTTGAACCTGTATAGGCAAAAAGGACTTCTCCATTTTCATCTCTAGCTACACCCCCATAACTATGACTTTTCTGAGATAAAGATCCATCAGCATTGAGCTTCACAAATTGGTGATTTGGTTTCAACCATTTGCATCTCTTGCTCGCTCTCTCTTTGAATTGTGCAGAAATTCCTAGTTTTATCAGTAAGCTTCTTGATGCAAGTGTCTTCGACTATCGTCAAAGTGACTTGCAGATAAACTCTCATATCAGAAATGATTGAGTCTCTTACATGTTCCCACTCCATTGTCTTTTGCTGAAATCTTCTCATGTTTCTTTCCTTCCACACATAACTGATAGAAGTGCAAATATACGCTTTGTAAATTTCATAATCACACTTCTTCTTTCCAGCCATTTTGAATATCCTCATCCATTCTCTGTTTGTGTTATTGGTATTGAAAGTGATTCCCAAGTGGTGCTTGATGCTGTTCCAAATTTGTAGAGTGTAAGGGTACTCAAAGAATAAGTGTTTTGAGCTTTTCGGTTCGGTTCGGTTCTGTTTAAAAAAAAACCGAATCAATCGGTTCGGTTTGTTTGGTTATTGCAGAACACACAAGAAGAGTTTTGTATAACCTTTCTCTGCATTAGTTTATCATGTGTCGGAAGGCTGTCAAAAAATGTTTGCCAGGCAGTGAAAGAATGCCTTGGTATTACTAGCTTACCCCAAATGCCTCCATTTAACCTTGCGTTTCGGCACTGATAAGGCTTGATATGAACTCTTTTGAGGTGAATTTGCCATCTTGTGAGTGGGTCCAGACCACCCTATCTCGATCCCAGTTGTAGTGTATCTCAGTATTGAGGATAGCTTGCTTGACTAAACCTTGAGGAAGGTCATGAACAATCTGATTCCACTTTCCTCCAGTTAGTAGCTCACTCACTGTTGCATCAGGTGGTAAGTTAATCCCATTTCTAGCCTGCAGAACGTCAATGAGTAGTACATGTGAACACCAAGGTTCAAACCATATAAAAGTATGTTCTCCATTTGCCACATCATATCTGATGCTCTTGATTGCAGATTTTCTACATCATATCTGATGCTCTTGATTGCAGATTTTCTACTCTTCAATATGTTTCTCCATGCCCAAGAGCTGTTAACAGGGATGTTCATATTCCAAAAGTGTTTATTTTTAATGAGGTTTTGCCAAACCCAAGAACACCATAGAGATTTCTCCTTTGAAGCAATTTTAAACACCAATCCATTATAAGCTGCAAGATTCCATTGCCTCATATTTAGCATGCCAAGACTACCCTCTTCCTTTGTTAGCATAACAGTATGCTTACTAGCATGATGCATCTTGTTACCTAAATCAAGGTCATTCCAAAGAAACTTTGTGCATACCTTAGCTATTCTGTCCATCACTGTAACGGGAATAATGAAAGTCTGAGACCAATAGACATGAAGCAAAGCTAGAGTGGATTGAATGAGCATCAATCTGCCTGCATGAGATAGAGTTTTGGCCTTCCAGTTAGAAATTTTTGCGGTAAATTTCTCTATGAGAGGGTAACAATCTTTAATTCCAATCCGAGTAGTAGTAAGAGGAAGACCCAAGTACTTGACAGGAGGTTGGACAACTTCCACTCCCATAACACTTGCAAAAGCATTGCAGTCATCTTGACTAAGACCACCGGACATTAGAGTGCTCTTTTCAGAGTTAAAAGTTTCCTGAAGCTGATGAGAATACTTCAATTATGTCTGTTAAGGCTTGCATAGACTCCAACATACCTTTAAAAAAGATCAAGAGATCATTTGCAAAACATAAGTGTGTGATCTTGGCTTTCTTACACTTTGGGTGAGCAAGAAAAAGGTTGTCTCTAAGTCCTCTATCAAGTTCATAGCTCATTATCTCCATGACCATGACAAAAAGGTAGGGGGACAAAGGGTCACCCTTCCTTAAACCTCTCTTCCCTAGAAAAAATCCTTTTGTAGCTCCATTTACAAGGATAGAATATTGAGGTGTTGTGAAACAGAGTTGTATCCAAGAAGAGAATTTTGGGGGAAAATTGAATGTTTTTAAAAGTTTGGTTATACTTGACCAACACACTGTATCATAAGCTTTTCTGATATCAAGCTTTAGAGAGCATCTAGGTGAAATGTGTTTCCTTGTGTAGCTTCTAAGGAGTTCATGTGATAGAAGGATGTTGTCTTGTACGGATCTACCCAGGACGAAAGCTGATTGGTTCAAAGAAATGATATTTGGCATAAGATGCTTTAGTCTATGAGTTATGACTTTAGAAACACATTTATTTATAGTGTTGCAACATGAAATTGGCCTAAAGTCCTCTGGTTTCGAAGGATTAGGTATTTTAGGGATTAAACAGATGAATGTGGAGTTTTGTCTTCTAGTCATGGTACCCATAGAGAGAACATAATGAATAGCTCTGAGAAAATCCTCACCAATAATGCTCCATGCATGTTTGAAGAAGAAAACGTTGTAGCCATCTGGTCCTGGGGCTTTGTTCTCCTTTATTGAGAAAAGACAACTCTTTATTTCATCATCCGAGATTTCATAGTCAAGTAAACCTGCTTCATCAACTGTGAGACCTCTATTACATGCAATCTTGTCATAGAACTCAACTTCTAAACCATCGGTCGTGTGAAGGCCCATGAGAGACTGATAGTAATCAATAAAAATCTGTGCCATGGCTTCATGATCATGCTGAGCTTGTCCTTGTCTATCTACTATAGTCCAGATTTTTCTATGTGATTTTCTTTCTTTGATGATATTATGAAAATAAGATGTGTTCTTATCTCCATACTGCATCCACAAGCAATCAGTTCTTTGCTTTAGATCAGCCTCTTCCATTCTCGAACGAACCATGAAAGCTTCTCTTGCTTCATTTTCCTTGTGAGCCAACTCACAGTTTGGGGGGTCATCATGAAGAAGTTTCTGTAAGCTTAGCATGAGGTCTTTGGCTTCTGTAACTTGTTTGTGCAGGCCATAAAAATGTTTTCTAGACCACTCTTTCAGAGATGCTTTGAGTGCTCTCAGCTTGGCTGTAAGAACAGCTATGGGGTTACCATGCACTTGAATGTTCCATGTATACTGCAGAAGTTCTTGATATTCAGAGTGAAGAACCCAAGCATTGCTAAATTTGAAAGGGAAAGTATTCTTTACTGAGTTGTGCCAAGTCAGAACAATGGGGGAATGGTCTGAGATGAAAGGCGGATCAAAAGACACTGATGTGTTTGGAAAATCAATAGACCACGAGCAGCAGTTTACGAGAAGTCTATCAATTTTTGAGCATTTTCTGAGAGCACTTGAGCTGTTGTTGTTCCATGTATAAAAGCATCCAGTGTAAGGCAAATCATATAGTTCACAATGGATAAGGCACTCTGAGAACTCAATCATATCTCTGGGATGCTTTGTACTTGAGCCAAGTCTCTCTCTAGAAAATAAAATGTTGTTGACGTTTACTGCCACTATGCTCGGACTACCAGAAGGATAGATTTCAAGGAGGTCTCTCCATAGATTTTTTCTTTGCAAGCTGTTGTTAGAGGCATAAATAATAGTGCACAAGAAAATTTTATTTAAAGGGAAGTTCAGAACCTTACAATGTATGTATTGGTCTGATTGTCTTAGCTTTGTACCTTGAAGAAAACTTGGATTCCAACTAATCCATATTCTTCCACTGCAGTCACTAGCATAATTATTTAAAAAACTCCATCCCGGGCAACTCAATTTGCTGATAACATCAAAATTCACTGCCCTCACTTTAGTCTCCAGCAAACTCAAAAAAGTCAAGTTATTATCCACTCTGAATTTATTTATTTCTCTTGCTTTGTGATGGTCATTTAGACCTCTCACGTTCCACACTACCATGGTGTCTAACATTTATCTATGGGGGTTTTGTTTGCTGCCTGGCCCTCTTGGCCTTCCCCTCCTTTTGGCAAAGGTTCTTGTCTTCCCTGTGAAGTCTTCTTGTTGCCATGCATGGTCTTTTTCCCTTTAGCAATCTCAGCTAAGGTTGGTGATGTTTTATTAACTGGAGTTTCGTTCTTTGCAGTTACTTCATTTTTGGCTCGTGTTACAGCACCTTTTGTATTTGTGGGAGTTTCGATGTTAACAACTTCATGATTGACAAAAACTTCAATCTTGTCCTCCTCTTCTGTATCAGATTCATCTACTAGCGCTTGATAAACATTTTTCTGGGCAATAAACTTCTCTGCTAGAATAGGCTCTTGACGAACAGTGTCAATTCTATCCACTATCATATCATTTTCTGTAACGGTGTCACTGATAACTTGGTGCTCTTCCGACAAGGGCAGAGTGCTTCTAAGAGAATCATTTGAATCTTGCCTAACATGTGTTCCCTTGTGAGTTGAAGTCGTAGCTGGTGTGACCACTACGGCATCTGCATCAACTCTGACATCATTCTCATTTTCATCTGGGAGCACTTGCTCACAATCAGCAAAAACCTCTGTTGGTACATTGACTGGTGTTGTTTCCTTTGGTTTCCATACAGTAGCCCCTTTGTGTGGACACTTAGCTAATAGGTGTCCAAACTTTTTACAGCTTGTACATGCTTGTGGCCTCCATGGATACTCAACATCCACGACTGCAATTCTGGTGCCTAAATCAAGAGACAAATGTTCAGGGAAAGCAAATTCAACAGGTATTTCCACACATACCTTTGCAAAATCTAGTCTCTTTCTATTAGCTGTTGCTTCATCAGTGCACAAAGGTCCTCCTAGCAAACTAGCAAGAAATCCAATGCCTCTTAGAGTCCATATTTCTTTTGGAATCTTCAAAATCTTTGCCCAAATGGGTAAAGTCTGAATCTTGTTGCGCTGACTCTCAGTTTCTCTTGACCATGGCTTCACTACGAATAGTTTTCCTGATATGTATATCGGTCTCCCTTCAAGAGCAATTTTTCTTTCTTCCAGATTTGAGAACTTCATGTAAAATACATCTTGATCAGTAGTAATTTCGAAAGTTCCTTTGATCTTCCATGTCTTTTGCAAAACATCTTGAACCAGAGGAAAAGAAAGCTTTTTATCAATAAAATATCCAACCAGGTAGTCTTTCCTGTCTCTGACTCCTTCAATAATATCTAAGGGAACCGCAGCTACACCATCTGTAATAGATGGAGTAAAGGCTTGCAGAGCAGTTGTTTTGAAAATATCAGTTCTCTTGAAAAGAGAGCTCCAAGTACTAGTTCCACTAGAGATGGGAAGGTTTGAGATGGGTCGAACAGGTGGTGTTGAAGCGCTTGAATTTTGTTGATTTTCCATGAGTACAAAGTCTATCTTCTTCTTCCTCTGAAAAATTTCCTAAATGGGCAAGTTTTGGAGGGAAAGAAACGGATAAGAATTTGCTAACCAGAGAAAAATGACTTGAAAAGGAAATAGTAGGTTTACTGGATCACAGATGTTATTTGTTTTAAGTGACACCCATTCGCCAACTTAAGGTCCCCATGACTTAAAAGTTTTAAGTTTTTTATTGAAGAACTTAATTTGGGGAGAAGTTGTTTAGAGGGATACATCAAGGTTTGCGGGGTGGAAATCCAAATGTTTATGGATTGGTGGAAGAATTACTTTGTTCAAGTCTACTCTTGCCAGTATTCCTAATTAGCAGGACCGCTCCTTGTTTCCAATTCCAAAGGGCTTGCAAAGCATCTTGAGAAGTTTTTTAAAAGATTTATTTGGGAAAGTGTGCGGGAGAAACCAAAAATGCATTTGGTGAAATGGGCGAGGATTCCTTCAGATAGAAGAGGAAGGGTTGAGCTGTAAAATTATGAATAGAGCATTGAGTAGTGGAGATATGGGAAGGGAGAAGAGGCCTTTTGATGGAAGGTTGTGGTAGTAAAACATGCAGAGAGAGGGGTGGGGGCTATTAGTGGCTTGTGAAGAAGCCTAGAAATCCATATGCACTTACACTTTGGAGTTAGTGGGTGGGGTAAAATTGTTAAAGGTGTAAACTTTATACCTAGTAGCGGTGAATCTATTTCATTTTGAGAGGACATGTGGGTGGGTGATATGCCACTTAAGGTGAAGTGTAGTGATATGTATATGTTGTCTTATAACATAAATGCAAAAATATCAGTTTATATCAAGATAGGGTTTCAAGGGATAGTGTGGAATGTGGCATTAAGGAGTGGGTTAAATGATTGGGAGATTGAAAGCTATCCATCAAGGAGAGTCAGTCTTCGGGGGTGGTTGATAGAAGGAGATGGATTTGGAAAACCAAGGAGGAGTTCTCTGTAAGATCGTTCTATCAAGTTTTATTTATTGGTAGCTTTACAACGCGAGATCATTCAAGATTTTTCCTTAGGCTGGCTTCGGTTTCGTTTTGAGTTGCTTTCTTTTGTTGCCTTGCCTACTTCAGACTGTTTGTTCTTTATGTAAACAAATGGAAGAAAATGTTGACCACCTACTTCTCCCTTGCTCCTCGTATGCAATTTGAGAGTCATTATTCTCATCATTTGGCTAATCATGGATTCAATGACCACTTAATATCAGAGAGGCCTTGTGTAGCAAGTTATAGCTCTACCATTCTGTAATAAGGAGAGGTGGATAGCTAATCACCTTCCAAGAGCCATCATATGTACTTTGTGGAAGGATAGAAATGCTAGGATCTTTAAACAATAAGAAAGATCATCAAGTTTGTGGAGGGGACCAAAAAGGAGTTATTTGTTTGGGCTGTGGAAATCCTATCTTCAAAGTGGTTATTTATTATGACTTCGTGTGTAATTGGGATAGGCTAGTAAGTTAAATTGGATTGTAGCTGGGGAAGGGTATACACAAGTCATTTTGTAGCTCCTTGCTGCGTAAACCATGTTCTAATCTACTTTAATTATTCGAATAATCAATGAACTGAATTTTATTGATAAAAAATAAACGTGTTTCATATTCGTACAGTTTAGATATAAATGTGGAGAAAACATTATGCAAAAGATATTGAAAAGTATTAACAGACCTTCAGAACGAAATTGGTTAACAGAGATAATTAGTCTGTTCATGGGTGAGCTGTGGTTGTGCTCAATATGTCGCCAGATATTCTTTCACATCGTTTACCATTTAGTTTATTTGTCTTCTCTCTTATTTTCTTGTGTTATCGTTAACTAAATTCATATGCAGTTTGTTAGTAAATATTTTGATATTTTGAAGTGTATACTTCAAAAACTTTCTGTAATTCCTTAATTTTCATGAAATACTTGTAGTTCCATCCTTTTACTGTATTTTTTTAGTCTTTGTATAGATATTTTAACATTTTCGCCTTTGTTGAAGAATGCCAATCGAATCCAAATTGATATTCCAAAAATTGGAAATGTGCAGATGGAGTTTCATATTCACCACATCAAAGAGGCTGCGAGAGTGGTAAAGATATTATCTTTATTTGATCCAAAAACTACCAAGGTCTTGAAAAAGGCACCCCGTTGTCTCACAGCGAAGCAAAGCGCATTGATAGAGGTAAGAAAAACTGTTCACAGTTTTGTGACTGGAATGGTCTGTTTTGGGGTTATCTTAAGGAGCTCGTAAATTCACCTTATTCTCCTTTTTGAATTATCTGTCTTCTCCCACATTTTATTGCTTTTATGTAGCACAGTATGTAGCAGTACCATATTGTAGCTTCATTTTGTGGATTGTTTTACATCTGTTTTGGAATCTGACTGCAGGTTATTCTTGATGAAGCTGTTTGTGTTGAGGAGTTCTCTAACTGTCGAGTGCTTGGGAGGGTTTTCCTACGAGCATATGGAAGAACTTCTGCTGTAGGGATAGTTACCAGAATAATTTAGTCTTTGTAAATATCAAGGCCCACATAAAGAATACAAATGAACCAGGTTCTGGTTAGCAGTTTTGAACAACTATTGCACCAGGTATGCTGAGTTTGAGGTGTAAATGCGGCTTGTGGTAAATTATTAAGTGGGTGGCGTTTTGAAGTGATTTTTAGATTTACTGTTCAAAAATAGACTCAAATTACTAGTCGATTCATGGGACCTAAAGTGTAAGCAAATATTTACGTTCCATGAGACCTAGAGTGTACGCAAGTTTAGGTCCCTCTTTAATGGTGCGAAGGGCCAAGATACCCTCAAATTACTAGTCGATTCATGAGACCTAAAGTGTAAGCAAATATTTACGTTCCATGAGACCTAGAGTGTACGCAAGTTTAGGTCCCTCTTTAATGGTGCGAAGGGCCAAGATACCTATTCTCAGACTCATGTTACATATCACATTTTGGTGCAAAATGTTGTGGATGCTTGTGGTAAGACGCACAGATTGGTACATCTTATTGTTAGGGCTGGACAGAGAATAAATTTAGCCACCTACGTAGCGCATCTTCAGCCAAAGACGTTCACAAAAGCGGCAGAAGTCCTTTTGAAGGAAGATGCGCAGGATCAGAGTTCTAGTAATTTTCATCGTAAAGAGAAAACTGATAATTTTAATGGAAATCAAATATAACGAGTACAATTCAATGATATGCTTGTTTTCCACTAGCCTCTTTGGAGAGTTTTTACGAAAAATCCGAGTCTGCGTGACTCAACATCTTTCAGTTTTTTGTCATTGTAATATAGTCTCATTATTCGTTGATCTGGTTAATCACGAAGTGACATCAATTGGAGAGATAGCCATTAGGTCTTGTAGTCTATTCGAAATAGTATCATACTGATAAGTCAACTAGTGAATTTATTCAGTTTTTATCCCACCTAGTAGGACCATCATGTTAAACCCTTTTGAGCTTTACAATAAACTATTTTCTTTCATAAAATCATTTACCCTTTACCTAACTCCAGACAAGGAGTATAGCCAAAATATTTATCAGCTATACCTATATGTTTCTGAGAATACGAGGGGCACAAGGAGGAAGAAAGAGCACAAAAGGAAGATTACAAGGAAATATCAAAGAGATTCAATGAAGACCATCATTCTGTTCTAAGTGAAAGAAGCTAGTGGAAAACAAACATATCCAGTACTAATCAAGAATATACTATAAAAAAAAAAAAATTTGAGCAGAATGGATGGAAAAGCTAAAACAAAGGAAGAATTTTCTCTACAATACACAATTTGAAGAAATCTTCCAAAGAAAGAAGCAAAACCCTTAGTGTTTTCAGAAACAACTTTTGAATCATTTTTATTTTTCCTTCATAAACAAATATCCAAGCCAAGTTATAACTCATGACTTATCACTACAGTATGGTACGAAGTCTAGAATAGGTGAGAGGATGCTAAAGTGAAGGACCCGACACTTTATACGTGATTGACATTCTTTCCATGAGACTACTTTCATCAAAAAGTCCGTTTTTCAAGGTAGTACGTGGGATGTTCATAATCATTATTCTTTTCCCCACATACATGAGGTAAAATAGTAAACCATCTTCAAAAAAATTCTTTTCTAAGAGTATGACCGGCGAGGATTGAAAGTCGAGATTATCTGTTTAAAGGTAAACTAGGGATTCCGTTTCTTGGATAGGAGAGTATAGGAGATTGACTGAGTACACACATAAGCCTTGATTGAGAATTTTGTCAATTTTTACTATCTCCCATTATAATCTATGAGTCTTTGCACCAATGTAGTTAGCAATGGAGATCGTCTGTTGGAGTAAGCACTAAGTGGGTAAGAAATTTCTCTCTATGAAAAATACTATCATTCTTGAACATGCTATTAATTGATTTTGTGGGCATATCACCTGAAAACCCTCACGAGACTATAACTCATCCTTTTTGGGGGAACTTAAAGGTTTAAAGCCTTGTTGCATATGATAAATGCAATCGCGATGCCTGCGAAAGTGAGTTAGGATTTTATTTTTATTATTAGGATGTGACTTTGATCACTTATATCTTTTTATCTTATTTGCTAAGAGATTAGCAAAAGGATAGTTGGGGGTTGTGATAAGTGATCAAAAAGTGCATTTTAACCCTTGATTATACCTCTTGTTTAGCAATCTTAGTAGACTAATAGTGCTTATAAGTCATGTTTTATGATTCTACATGTGAAAAAGAGAGTTTTGTAGAATATTAGAGAAAAAGGGGTAAAATGGAGCAATTTGGAGCATTAAAGATCACATGGAAAGCCCGTGGACAATTATGGAGAAGGCCAAGGAATTGAAGCTATGAAAGATGTGACTTGGACATGTTTTAAAGCCTATTTGGAAGCCCAAGGCAAAATGATTCGTTGCTTGGACCAAAGCCCGCAAAAGAGGAAAAAAGGATGGAGCAAAAGAGGAAAAACAGACTCTTGCGTATTTGTAGTTCATGAACAATATAATTGGCTAATTATACAACAAGGCTGATCATGACAGAATGATATAATGGATTCCTGTTCCGATTTGGGGATGCATCTTCGAATAATCTGATTCGAAGACTTCTTGAATAAGTATGGATCATCCCAAAAATAATATCTGGCCTTTGAGTAGAATAAATCTTTTTCTTGCTTGCTCTAATGCGATGGTACCTTGTTGGTCACAAGATAATTTGCGATGTGGCCGTACCATGGCCGTACCATGGTACTTCTGATATACTGAACAACTGTTTATCAGGAAAAGTCTTACAGATTTGTAAATTGTCTTCCGTATTCTCCACTAGCAATTTAGAAAGGTGATCAACAACAACATTCTTTGTTCCTTTCTTATCACGTATCTCCTAATCAAATTCTTGTAAAAGTAGTATCCATCGGGATCAACCCAGGCTTGACATCTTGCTTAGCGAGTAAATTATGCAAGGCAACATGGTCAGTATAGACTATTACCTTTGAACCTATCAGATATTGACGGAATTTGTCAAGAGAATAGACGACGGCTAAGAGCTCCTTCTCAGTGGTAGAATAATTAATCTGAGCTCCATTTAGAGTCTTGCTAGATAGCATAATAGATTGCGTACGATACTTTTTTGTCTCTTTGTCCTAGAACGGCTCCTATAACATAATCAGATGCATCACACATGATCTCAAACAGCTGGCTCCAATCGGGCACACGAATGATTGGTGCTGAAGTGAGTGCTTCATTCAACTTCATAAAAGCTTTGACACATGAGTCATCAAAATCAAAGACAACATCTTTCCCTAACAGATGTGACAACAGTCTTGCGATTTTGCTGAAATCCTTGATAAATCGACAATAGAATCCTGCGCGACCTAGGAAGGCACGGATATCTTTGACAGTTCTCGGCTTGGGTAGATCCTTTATAATATCAATCTTTGCTCGATCTACTAGAATTCCTTCCTTTGAAACTTGGTGACCCAGTACTATCCCTTCCTTTACCATGAAGTGGCACTTTCCCCAATTCAGAACTAAGTTGGTATCGTAACAACGTTTAAGGACTAAGAAGAGATGGTGTAGAAAATCCTCAAAAGATAATCCAAAAACTGAAAAATTGTCTATAAAAACTTCCATGTATTTCTCCACCATGTCGTCAAAAATACTCATCATGCATCACTGAAAAGTGCGGTGCATTATATAGACCAAAAAGCATATGACGGTAGGCAAATGTTCCAAATGGAAATGTAAATGTGGTCTTCTCTTGGTCCTCAGGGTGAATAGGGATCTGAAAATATCCTGAGTAACCATCAAGAAAGCAGTAGTAAGCTTGTCCAGCTTATCTTTCTAACATCTGATTGATGAAAGACAATGGAGAATGATCTTTTCTTGATGCGCTATTCAGCTATTTGTAATCGATACAAACTCTCCATCCAGTCTGAATCCTAGTTGGAATCAACTCATTGTTTTCGTTCTCGATCACTGTGGTTTCGGACTTCTTCGACACAACTTGAACTGGACTAACCTATTGACTATTAGAAATAGGGTAGATAATGTCGGCGTCAAGGAGTTTGATGACCTCTTCTCGAACTACTTCCTTCATCTTAGGATTAAGCTTCCTCTGTGGTTGCTTAGAAGTCTTGGAATCCTCTTCCAAATGAATCCTATGTTGAACTATCATAGGGTTGATCCCCTCGATGTCATCAATTGTCCAACCTATAGCTGTCTTATATTCCTTTAAAAGTGCTACTAACCTGGATTCATGCTCCTCAGTCAAATATGATGCAATGACTATTGGGTAGGTTCCCAAATCTCCCAAGAAAACATACTTGAGTGTAGACCGCAAAGACTTCATTTCTAGCTTAGGCGGCTCTTTCTTAAGCTCTTTAGATGGTCCATCAGGCATATGCGATTCAAACTTTTCTTTGAACTTGCTGTTATCCATGACAGGTGATAAATCCAAGATCGCATTGATTGCCTCGACACTAAGTTCCTCACAGGCTGAGTATGTTAGAGCTTTCAATAACTCATCAGCAGGATATGAATGAGTCAGATAATCCTGTGCTAACGCTTCAATCATTCATACTTTGTTCAAAGCACACACCTCTTGTGGTTGCTATAACATATGGAAAACATTGGTCTCGACTCTCATATTGCCAAAGGATAACGTCATATTACCGTTTTGACAGTTGATGCGTGCATTTGCAGTGGCCAAGAATGGTCTACCTAAAATGATTGGTATCTATCTGCCTACCAGATGTAGGTTCTGTGCCGAGTACTATGAAATCAATCGGATAATAGAAATCTTCGATCTTGACTATGATGTCTTCAATGATTCCTTTAGGTATTTTCACTGATTTATCTACCAACTGTAAAGTAACATCAGTTGGTTTAAGATCCTTCAAGCCCACTTCTCGTAGACGAAATATGGTAGAAGATTCACGCTTGCACCCAAATCTAATAAAGCTTGCTCCTCCAAAGAATCTCCAATTCTGCATGTAACAGTGGGACTTCTAGGATCTTTCAGTTTCACAACCTCCAGATTCTATAGGTACGATGAACATCTTTGAGCGATACACGCTTCTTTCGGAATGTTGGTCTTCTTCTTCACTAGATCTTTCACGAACTTGGCATACGAGGGAACTTGCTTGATGGCCGTCAAAAATGGGATATTAATCTGTAAATTCTAAAAGACATCGCAAATCTCCTTGTACTGGTCATCCTTTCTAGTATTCACTAGTTTCGAAGGAAACGGTGCCGGAGGATTCTTCAATATCGGTTCTCTTCTTCCGGCTTCGGTGGGCTTGGTAACAGATAGTGGAGTGACAGGTAGAGTCACTCGTGATGGCTTCTTCTTACTTACTTCCACGCAGTAGTTCCTTCAACTTCTTTTGCAACAATTTCTTCAGCAGGTGGCACAACACTAGATATATCTGGAGTGTTAGAACTGGGTGGGATGGTGGGGACATAAGTTACCTTAGGCTCCGCAAAATCTTTTCCTAGTTCATAGACAATCTTGTTATCAACCTTCTTGCCTGACGTTAGAGTGGTGACAACATTAACTTGGTCATTCGACTGAGTAATCTCCAGGTTATCCACTTGCAAGACACCTCTTCCTTTCGGATTTGGCTCCGGCTGGCTTGGTAATGCTCCTTTCGATCTTTCCGTCAAGGCGCCAGCAATTTGCCCTATCTAGCCTTGAATGACACTAAAGTTATTCTCTAACTTCAGAGTTCTTTGATTTGCTTGTTTCAGCTCATTGACAATGGTGGTGATAGCTTCTTCCAGATGTGGGATAACTACTTTGCTCGACTGAGGCGTAGGGGCAATGTATCCACTCATAAGATCCGTTACTAACTCTCTGTTTGTGTTGGCTTGGTATTGTTGGTTATGGTATGAATGTTGATTTATGTACAGTTGCTTGCGGTCTTGGAACTGATACTGGTTATTCTGGAATTGATTAGATTGATTCTGGAATCCTGGAGGAAAATTCCTTTGATTTGTATTTTGTGGTTTCCAATTCTGTCTCTGATTGAATTGGTTATTTCTTCCTAAAGAGTTGATACTACATGCCTCTGCATTAGTATCTAGATAGTACGAACACTCTTCAATGGTGTGGATTTCATCAGAACATAGCTCACAAATGACATAACAAGGCTTGGACGGCTGCGGTTTCGCTTGGAAATTGTTTGCTTTTGGAGGATTCATAGAGAACTGATCAAACTTCTTGTTCAGCATTTCAAGTCCTGTTGATAGGCTTGCCATAATTGATAGCATCGCTTGATTTGGGTCTTCACGAATTTGGTTACCAAATTGATTTGGCACCCCCTCCACTCTAGCTACGTCATCGTTGCTAGTATTCCATTGTTGAGTGTCTTCAGCTAAATTCTTGAGAAAGTTGTAGGCTTCCTCTCCATCCAATGATGTAAACTTACCTTGATGCATCGACTGAATCATCTGCTTGTTCATAATAGAAAGTCCTCTAAAGAAAAAAATGAGCCAGTGTGCTCTTATCATAACCATGATGTGGACATGAGACTAGCATATTATATATTGAATTTCTCCCAGCTTTGATGATATTCTTTAGTCACCTTCCCTTTGAAATTGCTGATGGCTTGCTGCATGATATCTGTCTTCTGGGGTGGGTAGAACTTGTTCATAAACTTTGTTCTCAACTTCTCCCAGTTGTTGATTAAATTGATCGGTTGTGTAGTTAACCATTAGGATGCTTTTCCTTCGAGTGAGAGTGGAAAAAGAATTAACTTGATACTCTCATCCCTGATATTCTAGTTTTTGAAAGTTCTGAGGACTGATAGAAATTTGTTCATGTGAACATAAGGTTGAACATTGTTTGAACCGTTGAACTTTGGAAGAATAGAAATGATTGATGGTCTAAGCTCAAATTGGTTAGCTTCTGTCTCTGGAAAAATAATACTGCTTGGTGGGTCTCCAATGATTGGTGAATAGAAATCATTCAGTTTCTTCCTCTGTTATGCTTGCATGGGTGGGATAGCTTCAGGATTATTGGGTCCACAACACCTCCATCATTGCGTGCGGCTATTGTATCAATCTCGTCTAGTATTCTTGTAAGTTGGTTGTTAAACCTTGTCCACTGATCTTAGCACTTTTCAGTGTTTTTAGAAATTTACTTACTACGTGCTAAAACTCAATATTTCCTTACTCACTATTTTTTTTCTATTTTTTCTAGTTCGAGTAGGGATTTCGTTCCACTCCTAAGACAAGAATCTAAATGATCACAACTGAAATCTACACCTTGGAGAATTAAGTGAGAAGGATTTGATAGATAGATTTTTGCTACACAAGTTATCTAAAAATTGTAAGTTTGTTTTATAGTTAAATAAAAGAGAGAAAAAGATAAGGAAGGATTAATCCTACTCATGCAAAGCCTAGCTACAAGTCTTTTAGAAACAGGTCACTACCATCTTAAATCCCTAACATAATATACCTATCTCTAAACATATCATGCTAGCATGTGGAATTGAAATGATATTTCATCTATGAAATATCATTCCAACTCCTAGTTCTATTTTACAACAATTGATCAGATATTGGTCAATCTCTGTCATTTTGGGACAGGATGAAAAATAGAACCTAAGTCTTTAAGTAGTGATTTATGGAATCCTAAATTTGTAGCTTGATCCTCACATGAGCATCATTAACCCTCCCCTTGGGAGAGTTTTAGCTCATGATCCTAGGATTGAATTAAACTACAAGAAGATATGTGAAATGAAAGAGAAAGAGAATGAAACAAGAAACTACAACCTGTTTACCTAAATGAAAAAGAGTTTATTAAAAACTAGAGAGAGTTCCCCATTAACAAGTTACAAGCTTTTTTTTTCTTCACACTAAAAACTAAAACTAAAAGTAAAGACATGGAAGTAAATAAAAGTAAAAGTCAAGGAAGTAAAAGCTAGCCAACTCCCAAAATCAGCCCCCCTTTATATAAGAGAGCCTTTTTCTCCTCTCCCACGTGAAACACTCTCCTCTCATTTATTTTTCTCTTATCCACAACTCACCCCCATTTGACACCTTTCATTTTTTTAAATAATCATCACCTAAATCCAACCAACTTATTAACTTCATGCAAGGTGTCAAATTTGCACCAATTATTTGCACCTTTGTCTTGACTTGCATAATGACTTATCAAATCTTGTGGGCCCGCCTAGTGGGTCTATGTGCAGTGTCCAGTGGTGGTCCGGTCTTTTGGTATTTTTACAACTTCCCACCTATGCGTAGAGTTCGTCGCACTGATCGTCGGGGCACCTCACTCGTCGCATTCGGAGTCCTAGTTCAAGAGATATGAGCTTCGGAAGTTTGACGTTTCTATGTACGTAATCCCGTTTCTGATTGGATTCTGTACTGTTTGAGTCTTTGGGCTTTAGTCCGGATTTTGTTGGGCTTCATGTGGGCTTAGTCGAAAGCTTTCAGATACTCCCTATTTTCGTGCTTAAATGCTGGCTTTATCATCATTTTTACGTTAGTTGCTTTAACTTGCAAAAGCACGAAAATGCGATTATTTCCTGATTATTAAACACATAATTAACCAAATTGCTATGTCTCTATGGGGTATAATATCACAGTTTTGGGTGCTTATCACACTACCCCTAAATAGCACTTTGCTTGTCCTCAAGCAAAGAAAAGACATTAAAACAGTTAAGTGGCCAAAAGTGTTTAGTCCCAACTAATTCTCGTTTCGCAGAGTGTAGTTGCATTGACCATATGCAACAAGGCCTTAAACCACTAGGAATTACCTAGTGGATGAGTTATAGCCTCGTGAGAGTTTTTCAGAGAAGATACTCATAAACTTCATTTATACTACAACGACTTAGTAACACAAGCTTGTTTCCTAAATTAATCTAAGATATCTATACATCTCCTTAGCGGGGAAAGAGGATTAGTTCCTTTGAAACTCAAGTTAATATGCATACAATAATTAAAACATCTACATATGAACATGCATACAATGAACTTTACATTGACATGTACAAGCAGGGCCGTTTCTGGATCCTTTGGAGAGCTTCCCTAAATGGGTTCTCACAAGTATGTGTCGAAACACAAATTCGCTCATAATTTTTTCACTCAGGTTTTTCTAACTCCAGTGTGTAGTGGCATACTTTCCTCACATCTCAATGACAACAGAGGAGCCGAGGTCGATCGATCACAACTACTAATTAATATCACACCATCCTACTCCTAATTGAGCTAGATGTCTTTATTAGGTATTGTGGGGCTTAGGTGATGGTGTAGAAGAAAATGGAAATGGATAATAAAAAATGACGAGTATGAGAGAATAGGATCTTCAAGATATTTACACTAGAGAAATCCTTGTCTTCTTTTCCTGCTTCTACCTGAGTTTCTTACTTTGCTCTTAAACCTTTGTACTTAATTTTTATTTATTTATTTTTGAAACAAGAAGCTTAAGAAACATAATTCTATTTTCCTTTCCGGAAGCAAGTAACTAACTTTTATTTGGGTCAAGTCTTTCTCTTTACCTTTCTACATTTCATCATATTTCTCATACTCATCACTTAGGTAGGTTCTTCTATTTAGGGTTAATAGATGGGTAAGGAATTTTTGGTGAAAGTGAAAGGTTTAGTGGAGTGACTAGCGATAAAATTTGTAACAGGTAATAATTTTTAGCTATGTCGATCCAAAGAAGGCCTAAATTCTCGCCTAGGGTTCGGATGGTGATCAGGTAAGTAGACGCGTGATTTTCTCTATTCAGAAAAACTATTCCTCTATGTCATTACTCACATATCACACATATTGAGGGTTTTTGATTAGATTCTCATAGGATTGATTGTTTAAGTAACTAACCGTGGGTTCTAGAAACTTACTGCTATGTACAATCAATGATACTCAGTGCATGAATACTCATGAAAAGATGTAAAAACTATTGCGTACATATTATCTTAAGTTTCTTAAAAACGAATCCTAATTCAAATGCTAATGTGAGACTTCTAGACAATTTTCATCATTGAAAAGGGAACAAGACTTTGTCACTAAGTACATTTATTAACAAGAAAATAAAAACTATATACAACCTACAAGTTGCCTAATTTTTGCTACAGGTTTAAAGCACCACCAAACTGAATGATGCTTAGTCCTCGAAGTATCAATAGATAAAGAAAGAAATTACCTGAGAACCGTGAGCAAAATTAGGGTTGGATTGCTGGAACACAAAGTTTGGATAATCTAATATATTATATAGAAATAAACAAAGAAAAACAGTAGCACACGAAACATAACTATTTGCAGTTAGATATATGTACAATGGCATGCTCAAATTTACCATCCAGCAGGATGTGTTGGTCTGGCGTCCTCTATAATGAAATGCATTTCCTTAGCATCGCGCCAAAAGATAATAGTCCGCCAAATTTCTGCCCATTCTTTGTCTCCGGATTTGTTCAAATGTGTCATCATTTTTTCATCCTTCGGGTAACAACGAACATGCCTCAGGTACCGAGCGGGACGTTTCCATTGCCTAAACCTTAATGAACGAATGATTTTGTTTGCTGGGCACATAGAATCTACCTTGACCCAGTCATGAAAAGTAAATGAAAACTGTGGGAAATGTGTCTTCATGATTCGGCAAGCGGTTACAGTTAAAAGTATATACTGGTCCTGAAGAGTGTGAGCTCATTTCAGATTGGAGATAACATAACCTAAGATATCAAATAATGTATGACCTTGAGCCAGTGCATTGAATACCACGCAGGCAGCCTCATTGGCTGTAGAAAAGTGCCAATCTCCCATGATGTTCAGGAGTATAAACAACATCGCAGTCCCCATGTTCATGGTCATGCTTGCTAAGGGAATGATGATGTCGTGCCATGGTACATGGCCATCTCCTTCTCGTGTAATCCCAAGACCATCACCGTAAGTTCGCGAAAAACATGCCAATGAAAGGAACGGTAAGAATTGTGATAGATGTAATGCCATGATGCGTCGGTTCGTGATATGGAAGATCCAAAGTTAGGACAAGCTGTTGTTTAGAAAAAATATGTCGTGTGTCACCAACTAGGATTGTGAAGCCGTCTAAGTAGAAGCCATGCGCATGGTTGAATGCTGGTGTGTCTTTCATATTAGCATAAAAATATGCAGCCAAACTCGGAGAATAAGTTTGGTAAGGTTGAAGAACTAGGGAAGACCACCCAATGTTACTGATGTAGTCACGGAAGAGATGACCATAAGTATTGGAATCCATCATAGACTGGAAGGATTGCTCAGGAATGAGTTTTGGAGGTGTCATGTTTGATGAAGATGCAATGTTTGATGAAGATGCCATGTTGGATGAAGTAAATAAATGGGTAAGGATAAATTGGATGGATAAATGAGTATGGAAGAAAATAGACCCTCCTGTAATGACATTGAAAACCATATGCTAAAATTGTTCTTGTCACAACGTGAATTATGACAATGTTAGTAGGCATTTCTTACAAAAGAAGACACAAAGATAACAACAAAATTCATAATACGACGATAAATGTAATAATATATTCGATTATTTATTTATTTATTTATTTTTTTTAAAGGAAAACATGGATCAGTAGGATGACTATGGAGGCGCAGATCGTGCACAAGACTGTTTAGTTCATCAATTTGTTGGCTTAGCTGCAGTTGAATGTCGCCTTGGTTGACAGAGAGTGTAGATTGATTTTCCATTAGGAGATCGTGATTTTGCAAGGACTAAGAATGATTTTCCAAGATTTCCCCCTATTGAACATCGTGCATTGCTTGACGTTCTTGGAATTCCATGAAGCTTTTGATGATGAGTTCTAGATGTGCGTGTAGTTCCCTCATGCCTTGATGAAGAAATTGAATGCCTTCCATGGGATTAAAAATTTTCTGTATGGCATTTTCATGGAAGAAATGTTCTGAGTTTGACCCTGGGTTATCCTGTTCCTCTGTCAGAGTATCTGGAGTCCAAGAACCACCGACACAGTCTTTGTGAAGTACAATAACAACCGCTTTTTGAAGAGGTATTTCTGGAGAAACTGTTGGATAACCACAACGCATCATAATTTTCGTGACTAAAGTAGGCAGAGGTGCTAACCTTTTTGTTTTCCTGGTGATCGCGTTCTAGAGGTGTTGGATTATGCAAAAATCATCTCTTTGATTATGCATAATCCAAAATAGGTGGAGTTGTGGCTTGGTGAGTTCAGATTGGTGTGACATACCCACCACATTGTGTCCCAACTAGTGGAGCACAGCTCGTTGATTCTGTTTCAAAGAGCGTTGAAGAACAACGTGATTTTTATTTCCGACTTCGCTATGAGATACGGTGGCCCGTAGTAAATTTTTGACGGAATGAAATGGGGGCTCTGAAAAATTGAACTCTGAGTTATTCATTGGAATTTGAAGTATGCCGGAGATAATTTCTCTAGTCAATTCAAATCGTTGTCCATAGGCATGGAAATAGAATTTTCCATTTTCAGGTCCGCTAAATTGGTAGAACATCAAGACCAAATCTCTAGAATAAGCTGCTTCTGCATGATATAGAAGAGGCATCCATTCTCGACGTACAATTTCTGTGTCATAAAAAGGAGAAAATCGACCATCATCAAAAAATTTCAGGTAGTTCTTCTCGGGCACTATCTTTCTTGAGTGATCAATTTGGAAGGATAAGTGAGAAGGATAGTGAAGAATGCATGAGAAGAACTAGCTGAAAAGAAAAGATTTATAGCCAATATATGAGTCTGTACGAATCAATATGCCAAGTGCAGGTAGATCCAGAATTAAAATCTGAAAACACAAGTGAACCATATAATGTTGCTTCACATAAATATGTACAACAACTATGGGTATCCATAGTACGTCTTGTCATGTCAGATTTCCAAAAACAATTAATGAGGTGTTCCAATGTTAGAAAACATGGAGGAAGGTTTCACATGGTAGTTAGACCTACAGTTATTTTCTAAATTGATTATCATACCTCAATAATGGAAGATGGATAGACAAAATGAGTGGCGTGCGCGAGCGTCTAAGAACCTATTGAGTTCAGATTGAATTATCTTTGTGAGTTATTGATTTTTCTTCCTTGTTATGAATTTTTCTTCCTATATATATATATATATATATATATATATATATATATATATATATATATATATATATATATATATATATTTTGATCAGTGAAAATACAAGTAATACACATATTTATTAAATAGGCGACTTCTCCATTTAATACGTAATCGTACAAATGGTTGAGAATTATTTAACACACCATAGTAATATATAAAGCGACAAAGGGAAATAGATACGTAGGTTATATAGATTTAGATATTCTGGATGAAGTTATGCATGATCGACAGTAGAATAATGATAAATACTGTTATCACGAATACTGTGATAGCCCATTCGCGTTGCTCCTTTTCCAATTGCTCGATCGGATCCATTGTTTTGAATGAAAAGATAATATGTGAAGATTAAGCTTTGGAGAGTGAGAGAATATGGTGAGTGAAGGGTGATGAGGAGTGTCGGAATTTATAGGCGAACATCTGATCATTTGGGTATCTGACTATTAGGTATCTGACCGTACACGTGATTTGGGTCGGTTCTAATTTTTGGCCCAAGCCCAAATTAATTCCGGAAATTCCATTTATGTCCCGAAATGTTCCGAAATTTCAAATGCGGAATTTCGATTCGTTTTAACTCCAAATTGAATGAATTAGATGTCAAAACGATCGGCATTAAAAATGCCATCCAATGGAATATGACAAATGCACATTCAAACCTTATTATTATTATTATTATTATTATTATTTTTCTTTTTTTTGGGGGGGGGGGGGTTGAGTCTTGTAAAAACAAAACGCAACCCTTTTTTATTTATTTATTTATTTATTTTTATATACAAATGTACAAGGCGAGAGGAACATGTCAACAACACCGACAGTCCAGAAGAAACACCACAAACAGCTAAATCAGGCAACTATCATGTCGGCTCTGGGGCGAACCCAATCTAGCTAGACTGTGGCTTAACCTTTGTGCTTTGGGGATTTAGGGTTCAGGACGGTACCATCCCTGACCAATGTGCAATGGTCTAGTAATAATATTACCCGTAGTACATATGGTATAGCCTCAAACCGCCCCGAAATACAGTCACATAGAAAACTGCTCGGGGTTGGCCTGGTGGAATCCATTGCCTGTACGAACTAGGGAATGTTTGATGTTGCATATCACGACTCTTTTTGGGCACCATGCTTAGTGCAAAGGGAAAGATGAAAGACACGAGTATATACATGTTGAGTTTTTAACGTCAGATCCTCAAGATGAATGTGAGTCTTTTAACATCAGATCCTCAAGACAAATGTGAGTCTTTTAACGTCAGATCCTCAAGACGAATGTTAGTCTTTTAACGTCAGATCCTCAAGACGAATGTGAGTCTCTTAAAGTCAGATCCTCAAGATGAATCTAACCTGTGGGAGCAACAGGGCGGCGACGAAGTTTATCTTGCTGAGTTGGTGTCAGACAATAATATACCTTATACCGGCTCATGTCAGATAATAGTTCAAGACCTGGACAGAACGGTGTTTGACAATTCATACACCACCCCATCCTATGCACACGTTGCTTTTGAGCAAAAGTACTATGACCATTACCTATTCGAGATGGGTGAGATTTACATAAGATGATGAGCTGCAGTTCGCGAGGAAGAGAGTAGAAAAGGGAAGAGAAGGAAGGCTGGGAAATTTTTGGTACCCATTGTTTACCAGAAGGCACGTTTACTCGATTGGCAGAAGACATTTATAATCAGTTATGAATAGAGTTTTTGTGGACTAAGGTTCCGGCGCTTGCAACAACACACTCTAGGGATTTTTAGAAAAGAAAATAGAAGAGGGCCCGACTACCCTAATGGCTTACTTTCCCTGTTTTAATCACATAGAAGGAAGTACACCAACGAATCTATTAGTCTATGTAGACTGGATCTTGGAGAAGAGTCTTTTCGACATCTGGAGAACGCAACTCATGATAATGTTTTAGACGTTGGCCATTTACTTGAAATTCGCTGTTATCGTTTAAATTTTTCAAAGAAATAGCCCCATAAGGGGTAACAACACTGACAATGAAAGGACCATCGAGTTTTTAATTTTCCTAGAAAAATGTGTAATCTTGAGTTGTACAACAAAACTTTTTGACCAACTTTGAAATCTTTTCTCAATATGTGCTTGTCATGCACTCTTTTCATGTTGGCTTTATAGGATTTCGAGAGATCATAGGCATCACTCCGAATCTCCTCAAGCTCATTTAACTGTAATTTTCGCTTCTCGCTTTTCTCGCCGCCGCATTGGTATTATAATTGAGGCTTTTGATGGCCCATAGAGTACGATGCTCAAGTTCAATCGGCAGATGACAAAGTTTTTCAAAAACGAGGCGATAAGGAGACATCCCTATAGGTGTTTTAAAAGCTGTTCTATATGCCCATAAGGCATCAGATAATCTTAGAGACCAGTCTTTTCTAGATGGATTATCTGTCTTTTCTAAAATTGATTTGATCTCTCTATTAGAGACTTCTACTTGGCCATTGGTCTGAGGATGATACGGAGTTGCCACTTTGTGCATGACTCCATATTTCTTTACTAATGATTCAAAAATATTATTATAGAAATATTTTCCCCCATCACTAATTATAGCTTTGGGAACACCAAATCGAGAGAAAATATTTTCCTTTACGAACAAAATGACCGTTTTATGATCATTAGCACGACATGCCAATGCCTCAATCCATTTTGACACGTAGTCAATAGCTACCAGTATGTATAGGAAGCCATGAGAATTTGGAAAGGGACCCATGAAGTCGATGCCCCATACATCAAAGATTTCCACAATTAAAATAGGATTTAAAGGCATCATATTACGCTGAGTAATGCGTCCTAGCTGCTGGTAGCGGTTGCATGCTTTGCAATGCTCATGTGCATCTCTAAACAGTGTTGGCCAATAAAATCCACATTGTAAAACCTTGGCCGTAGTTTTCTTACCACTGAAATGACCACCACAAGTTGTTCATGGCAGAAGGATAACACATCATTGTGTTCCTAGTCGGGAATGCAACGGTGGATTAGTTGGTCGGAACAATACTTGAAGAGGTAAAGATCATCCCGAAATAAAATTTCACAGTGGATAAAACTTTTTTCGGTCATTACGAGACCAATATGAAGGAACTTCCTTGGTAACTAGGTAATTTACTATATCAGCATACCAAGGAGACAAAAAGACAGAATACAAGTGTTCATCGGGAAAGGAATCACAGATGGGTTTTGTATCATTATCGACCTCACTGACGAGTCATGATAAATGGTCTGCAACCATGTTTTCGTAACCTTTTTTATCTCTAATTTCTTGAGTAAATTCTTGCAAGAGGAGAATCCAGCGGATCAACCTTTGTTTTGCATCTTTTTTCGCTAATAGGTAACGAAGCGCTGCATGGTCAGTGTAGACAATTATGGAAGAACCCACTAAGTACGGACGAAACTTATCCAAGGCATATACAATGGTGAGAAACTCTTTCTTAGTGGTGGTATAGTTATGTTGAGCTTCATTAAAGGTTTTACTCGTGTAGTAAATGACAATTGGCTTATCTTCTCGGCGTTGCCCTAGTACAGCTCCAATAGCATAGTCGCTTGCATCAAACATTAATTCAAAAGGTTTAGACCAATCAGGTGGTTGAATTATGGGAGCAATAGTTAAGGTGGATTTTAAGGTCTCAAAAGCTTGTTTGCAATTGAAAGTGAAGTCAAAAGCGGCATCTTTAAGCAGGAGATTGGTTAAAGGTCGAGCAACCTTTGAGAAATCTTGAATAAATCTCCTATAGAAACCTGTGTGTCCTAAAAATGCGCGAATGTTGTGAACTATTTTTTGGTATAGGAAGTGAAGCAATTTTTTCAATCTTAGCTTTATTGACTTCGATTCCGTCCTTTGAAACAATATGTCCTAGAACTATTCCTTTTGTTACCATGAAATAACATTTTTCTCAATTAAGAACGAGGTTTTTCTCTTCACAACGTGTGAAAACCTTTTCCATATTGGACAAACAGTTATCGAAAGAATCACCATATATTGAGAAGTCATCCATGAATACTTCCATAAAACGTTCAACCATATCACTGAAAATGTGAAGCATGCAGCGTTGGAAAGTACCAGGTGCATTGCAAAGGCCGAAAGGCATTTGTTTATATGCAAATATACCAAATGGACAGGTGAACGTGGTTTTTCTTGATCAGCAGGATCTATGACTATTTGAAAATATCCTGAATAACCATCAAGAAAACAGTAATATGCATGACCGGCTAACCGTTCAAGCATCTGATCGATAAAGGGAAGTGGAAAGTGATCCTTATGAGTGACTGCATTAAGTTTGTGATAGTCAATGCATATTCGACATTTCACTGGAATACGAGCGGAAATGCATTCATATTTATCATTTTGCACAACTGTAATGCCAGATTTCTTGGGAACAACGTGTACTGGACTCACCCAAACATTATCAGAGATAGGGTAAATAATATCCACATCAAGTAATCTTAAAACTTCCTCCTGTACCACATCTTTCATGGTTGGATTTAGACGACGCTGCGGTTCGCGCGACGTCTTAGCATTTTCTTCAAGGTGTATGCGATGGGTGCACATAGTAGGGTCAATGCTTTTAATGTCATCGAGGGACCATCCAATAGCAGAATGGCGTTGTTAAATGACATCTATTAAATAGGATTCTTGATCGTTAGTCAATTGTGATGATATGATAATTGGATGACTACCATCTGGATCAAGATGTACGTATTTTAATTCCGAAGGAAGAGGCTTTAAGTCAGGGGCGGGAGGAGTGGGTATTAAAGATTCTTGAGGAAAGTCATCTTCCATGGAGTAAACAAATTGATGTTCATCCAAGTCACTGGACATCACGGCCGTAGGGTCAAATAGTGGTATTGACTCTAATAACTCGTTTACTTCTTGTGTATAATCATCATCCTCAAATTCAAAATCGCTAAAGGAAAGAAATTGGTATACTTCATCTTCAGGAAAATAGTTTGTTAAATACTCTTGCGCAATGCTGTCAACCCTGTTCACCTCACCATCAATGTCAGGCTCTGAAATTTGTTTCATCAACTTGAACACATTCACCTCGACCCAAAGATTTCCGAAGGACATGGTCATGGAACCATCCCTACAGTTAATGAGAGCATTAGCAGTTGCTAGGAACGGACGTCTTAAGATGATAGGAATGGAATCACATGCAACTTCTGTATCCAAAATACAAAGTCTACAGGATAGTAAAAGTCTTGGACTTTTACAAGGACGTTTTCCACAATTCCTTTTGGATACTTAATGGAACGATTGGCTAACTATAGAGTCATGGTGGTGGGTTTAAGCTCATGAAGACCTAGTTGTTTAAATAAGTAATATGGAAGTAAGTTCACACTAGCTCCTAGGTCTAGTAGCGCAGTAGCCGTATATTTGTCACCTAAGGTGCATAGAACTGTTGGTCTACCAGGGTCCTTGTATTTGACTATACCATTGTGTTCGGTGATGGATGGAAACTGTTCGGTGAGGAATGCTTGTTGAGGAACATTAGTTCTCCTTTTTGTGGTGCACATATCTTTTAGAAATTTTGCATGTTTTGGCAATAGTTTTAGGGCATCGAGAAAAGGTAAGTTGATTGTCAAATTCTGAAAAGTTTCTCGAATTTCATCAAAATTATCATTAGGTTTATTCTTTGCCGAGCGTGCAGGAAACGGTGCCTTAGGGCGGAATTTGGCAAAGGGGTCCACTTGCTTGTTTCCTAATTTCTGAGATGTTGACTTTGTTGGATTTGGTGAATCCTCCGTAGGTTCATTATTGGAAATAGATTCATTAGAACCTTCGAATTCCTTTGGTTGATCATCTGGCATACATATTTGATTGTTTACAGTTTTGCCAGATCGAAGAGTAGTGATTACGTGCACCTCACCTTGGTTTAAAGTACTTGTGCAGGTGTATTGGTGAGTTCAAAGGCAGAGTTTGCTAGCTTAGGGTTTGGAACTGCTTGTCCAGGAAACACGCCTTTCTGACTCTTTTCTTGTGCCAATTGTTGAAGTGATTGTTGGATAGACGTCAAAATTTGATATTGTTGGTTCATATAAGCTAAGAAAGTCTCGCTTGTCCTATATGTAACGAGTGGAGCAGGTTGTGCAATAGGTACAAGTTCGCGATTATTGCTGAGAAGTTGTTGATTATAGCCAGGATTGGGATTTGCGGGGAACTAAGACTGTGGTTGTTGTGATAGTTAGCATTAGAATTACTTTGAAATTAAGTTTGACTTTGTTGGTATTGCTGATTATTTATTTGGTGGTATGGAATAAAGTTGTTGGGTGGTCGAACAAGTGGATTAGCAAAACCTGGAGGAGACATTTGTGGTGGAGGTGGGCGCCAAGCGAAATTTGAATGTTATCGCCAAGGTGCGTTAGGAATGTTGAATGCACATGCCTCTTCTGATGGTTGAGAAGGGGAGGCATATAACAAGGGACAATAAGCATTAGGATGTTTAGGACTGAGACAAAGAACATATGGGGATGTGTCAACGTTCATGACCTATTTTGGGAGTTGATCGTTTACTTGAACTGCAAGGGCATCTACTTTTTTAGTGAGGGATTCTATCAAACTTTTTAATTCGGGGTCGGGTTTTACCTCAAAAATAGACGTAGCTTTTGTAACAGTATCCTTAGATGACCTAGAAGAATCAATGTTAGCCCAATGCGTACCTTTTTCTTTGGTTTTTCTAGAAAAGTATATACCTCAGTAGCTCCTTTGTCCATGAAGCAACCGCCATTCATTATATCAAGAGTTTCTTTTTGATGATCAGAAAGTCCATTAAAGAATGAACGAACAAGGACAACTTTGCCTAATTGGTGATGAGGACATTCTAAAAGAAGATCAGTAAAGCGACTCCATGCTTCCGTAAAGGATTCATGAGGATTTTGACGAAAGAATTGAATTTTCTGAAGCATTTAAGTAGTATTCTTCTGAGTATAAAATTGAAGCATGAAAGCTTGAACAAGTTTATTCCATGTGTCTATGGAATGTGGCTGCTGTCCTGTTAGCCAAATTGATGCTTTTTCCGCTAAAGTGAATGGAAACAGCCGCAACAAGAGTTGTTCGTTAAAGACGGCTGGATGGTGAAATGTTGTGGCCACTTGCTGAAGCTTATGAAGATGATTGTATGGTTTTTCATGATCCAAACCATGATACACAGGTAACAAACTAAAAACGTTTGGCGGAATTCGAAAATCACCGACAATGTCCTCGAGTTTGATGTAGGAAGAAGGTCCTTACTGTAATGCTGTATAGAAGTCCGAAAGGGGCTTATCAGCTGGTGGATTTTCATCAGCCATAATGAATGATGGGAATGGTGATGAATCTTTTTGATTTGGATTAATAGATGAAGAACTTTGTGGAGGTGAAAACTTACGCAAATGCTTATCGTATTTTCTCCTACGGTAAGTATGTTCAAATTCTTTAGTAGAACCAGACCTTAATCTCATGCAAGCATAAAATTAGATCTAATTGATAGAAGGAACTTATTATTTCTTGAATTTTATGATTATCTTCAAGCATTAGAATTGAACAACGTAGGCCTAAGCTGCTGCTAACGTAGTAGTGAAGCTAGGAATACGTGTGCATAAACCAACAGCCAGGTCACAAGAGAGATATGAGGGAGGCTTTCCATATTAGTTTTGGGTGCTTATCATCCACTATTGTGTTATTACCGGACGATGATATGGACGACGGGGTATACACTCAAAAATGCTATGCAAAAATGACGAAAAACTATCCTACTATGCTTGAATGCAATTAAACTAATATGCAACTATTATAAATTATACTAAAAATGCAATTATACTAATTTGTTTTTTGGATTTAAAAAAATAAATAAAACTACTTTCCTTCAACTGGGTTGGGCTTTGTAGTTAGTATCTCGCATGTTATCTAAAGCTGTCTCTTCTAGGGTTATAGTGAATCACTTGGATTGCTTAAATACCATGGCCCACAGACGATAGTCCGTTTGTTAAGATTCAGACAAGAAACACTAGAGTTTGATGTTTCACTATGTTGGCTTGCAACTTCAATTGTTGAAAAGGTCCTAAATACAATTATACTAGGAAGCAATAATACTAAACTACGATGCAACTAAACTAAGAATGAAATAAAAAGAATGAAGATTCAACTAACCTGGATGGTAGATCTTGTCTTTGAGATGTCCTTCAACTTCTCTCTTTCTCAAAAGGATGGATGATGCGGCTAAAATTACCTCAAGATCCAAAGTTCTAATCTTGAAAGAAAACGTTAAACATAAACAATATAAAATGGCAGCGGCGCCATTTGACACGCGCTTTTTGTGTGTGTATGAGATGGTATATGAAGTGTATAGATGGATGATGGATGATGGTCATTGAACAAAACAGAAGTGTATCAAAATCTAATTATCCCTCAATGAGTAGGACATTGATGAGTAGGATATCGTTCCACTTTTAAATGTATGTTATATGAAGGACATGACTGGAATGGGGGTTTGAGGGATTAAAAACTATGATTATAGATATTGTGAATTGCTTAACTAAACTAAACTATTGAGAATTTATAAGAAAGAGAATTTAAGAGATTAGAATCCACCGTTACCTTTGATCTGTGACCTTCTGTTTCATGGGTGTTCTCACGAGTAGACTATAATTAGGCAATCGAGCGAGTGCTGATGCCTTCTTGGACGAAACATCGTTAACGAATAACTCTACTTAAGATTGTTGTTATGTTTATGCTATTAATATCTTCTTTCCTTTTATGTAAGCTCGGGCATCCATTCAATGTATTACTGAGAGCAACATCAAGGAGTACTTCCCAATAGGGTGGCCATTTAATGAATCACCACTTAAGGCAATCACAAAGAATACTTCCCTTAGGCAGCTACTCCTTGAGCTACCCCTTCTAGGGCAACACAAAGAATACTTCCCTAACTCTAAAGAACTACACTACTAGAAGAAAAGTATAGAACACTAACATGATATTAATATTGCAAAACATAAATCCTATTCTATACTTCCATCCCCTGGTGTGAGCAATAGAACTAATAACTAAAAACATAAAGAACTAATCTGATTAGAGAACACCATGAACCAGAAGAATCAAACCCTAGGCACCGGCTTCATCTTCTCCCTTGAAGGAGAAGATTAGCCTTCCATGAAGAAGGAAGAACACGAAGAACGAGAAGAAGAAGAGTCGAGGAACATAAAACTAGAAAGACTAATTTATCAAGACTCGACTAGTTAAAACTGAATCTTTTATTATTAATCTCTCTTTGTCTCAAGTTATGGAGACAAGAATGTAAGTGAATTGGCGAGTTTCATGAGGCACTTAGGTCCTCTATTTATAAGGGTTACAATGAGTTCTAGAAGCATCCCAAACCATGGCTTGTTTCCTATTACAAATCAACTTCTTTTAGAGTCCAACTTTGTTTCCAAAATAGTAAAAGAGGTGGGCTATAGTGTCGGTTCATGCATCTGGATGCACGGGCCTTGCGTCCCAGACGCAAGAGTCTATTTTTCCTCTTTTGCTCCATCATTCTTTCCTCTTTTGCGGGCTTTGGTCCAAGCAATGAATCCTTTTGCCTTGGGCTTCCAAATAGGCTTTAAAGTAGGTCCAAGTCGCATCTTTCATTGCTTCAATTCCTTGGCCTTCTCCATGATTGTCCACGGGCTTCCCATGTGATCCTTAATGCTCCGAATTGCTCAATTTTACCCCCTTTTCTCTAATATTCTACAAAACTCTCTTTTTCACATGTAGAATCATAAAACATGACTTACAAGCACTGTTAGTCCACTAAGATGGCTAGACAAGAGGTATAATCGAGGGTTAAAATGCACTTTTTAAGCACTTATCACAGACCTCTTTCAAATGCTATTACCGCAATCCTTTCATCCATGTTCTCCACCTTCAATGTCTCAGCTTTGAATCGGCATAGATAATCCCTAACTGATTCTGCGGATCTTTGCCTAACATTGAACAAAGCCGCGATATCCACCACCCGCTTTTTCTGATGTATGAAATGGTCTATGAAGGCCTGCTCTAACTCCTGAAAACTATTTATGCTCCTCGTCCGGCAATTGGTAGTACCAGTCCGATGCCCCCCCCTAAGGCTAGCTGGGAATATCATGCACAGTAGCCCATCGTATCGAGCCTCTTGCTAGAGATGCATCTATCTATTGTCGAAAATGATGAATGTGATCCGCATGGTCTCCCTTGCTGTCATACCTTTTGAACTGGAGCTGGTTGAAACGCTTCGGAACTTTTGAAGCCCATATGGTGTCTGCTAACGGGTTACGGTTCAGACCAGACACCACCTGGCTAGCCGCTCCTACTTGGACTTTCGCCTACTGAAGGTTCGCCTCACGGTCATTGTTTATCATCTCCTGAACTTGCTTTATCGTAAGGCCGGTCACTGGGTTTTCAACGAGGTCTAGCACGGCTACTGAAGGTTTGCTTCTCTCGCTTCCTCCTCTGCCATTTCTCTTTCTTTTCTGAGTGCGTCATTCTCCTATCTCAATCTCACGATCTCTTCTTGTATATATAAGTCATGTCTTTTCTGATGCTGAATCCGCGGCTGTCTCCTCTGCTCGATCTCCCCCTTCATCGCTTACTATACCTACCTCCGCCTCTGGCTCCTGCACTACCACATTTTTCGGTCTGCCTACCCCTCTCTTCACTACTGTTGCCATATTTAAGTTGCTTTGATCTCTCCCCATAGACGACACCAAATGTTGTATCTCTCTTTCTTCTACACTCTTTTTCTCCTATTTTTATTTCTAGGTCTAGTCCTCCCTTGATTATGAAAAATCCTCCTCTTTCTTTCTCCTTCTCTTTCCTATTTATACCACACTCCCTTTTCATCCCAGTCATACACCTTTCCTTCCATCTCTCGGTCTTCTTTCTCCCACGTGTAGGGTTCCCGTAACGTACCTATGAGTCCGCGGTCCGATCCTGTACACTGCACCTTCGCAGCGTATTTTACTTCAGGTTCATCCCACCACTGATCTTCCATACTCGATCCGGATCCTACCACCACATAAGAGATATAAGATTCATAGCAAAGTACGTGGAACAAACATAGAGCTAACTAATGATGATAATGATAACTAGCAAAGGATAGAGCTGCATGTCTCTATTCAAATGTAAAACAAAAAACTAGTAGATGAAGAAGTCTAGCTTAAAAGTTTGGCCTTAAAGTCACCAATTAGAACCTTGAAGAACGATGGCCTTTCATTTTTTCTATTCCTTAGCATTCTTCCCATTACTCTTCCGTAAGGAAAATGGATACCTCTCTAGTTTTGGTCGTCAAAGACTCAAAGTTAATGTATACGTAATGCTCCTTTTTTAATATATTATTATTGTAACGTGATTTGCACCACTAATTGTGCATCGAAGTTTAAAATCAGCTAGTTACTCAGAAGGCAAGGGAAATCGAAAACTAATAAAAAAGTGTTAGGAAATATATAAAACTGATGAAAAAAACTGTGCAATGTACTAAATTGTGCTTCTTGGTTGGGTTGTAATGTTTTGGTCAATTGGTGCGTTGGATGCTCCAATTTAGCAGTTCAAGCCCGAAAATTTGGTCTTATGTATTCAATGTCGCTGCATAGTATGTGATAAGCACCCAAAATTGTATTATAAAACCCCGTAGAGACGTAACATTTCGGTCAATTTTGTGCTTAATAACCATGAAATAATCGCATCTTCGTGTTTTTTGCAGGTTGGAGAAACTAATATAAAAATGATGATAAATACAACATTTAAGCACGGAATAGGGAGTATACATAAGCTTCCCGATCAAGCCCATGTGAAGCCTAACAAATCCGGACTAAAGACCAAGGACTCAAACTGTACAGAATCCAGTCAGAAACGGGATTACGTGCACAGAAGCATCCAACTGCCGAAGCTCATTGATAAGAGCCCAAAACTATAGTTTTAACCCTGTAACAGTCATACTATTAGACCAATTATGTGAGTAATAATTAAGAGTTAACACTGATTACGTGTTTTTATGCATTTCAGGCTTCAAAGTCCATTATGTGCAGAAATGTGCCACTTTAGCGAGATAAAGGAGCAAAGGTCGGTTACTAAGGAGTTCCGTGATTAAAGGCCAAGTTTCAAGAAGACAAAGCCTTTCTAAAGCCCGGTCAAAAGCTGGAAAGTCGACGCGGGCAGAAACATCACACAAGTTAGCAGAACTTCCGAAGGCCGTATCTTTGGACTCAGACTTCGGAATGGGGCCTACCTTATGTCAAAACGACCGGCTCGGAAAGAGATTTCCAATGGTCTAAGCCTTGATCCAATCAGAGGAGCAAAAGTAGATGAAAAGTCTGTTGAAGCCAACTGCAGCTGAAGAGGCCTTTTTGGACTGAAAGAATTGGGTTTTGGGCCTGATTCTCTGGCCCAAAACGTGGCTCCAAGCCCATGCACGATTTTTGGATCTGAAAGTATAAAAACCAAAGCTTAGCTCTTTGTTAATGGTAGATAGGGTAGATAGGGTAGATAGTTAAGGTAGCTAGTTAGACCTAAAACAATATAGATAATTCTAGATCTAGTTTTCAGTAGAGTAATTAAGTTTAAGTTCCATTTTCAATTCTTATTTTAGATTAAGTCTTTGAATCATTGTTCTTGATTGATTAGATAAATAAGAATAGTTATTTTTGTCAATTTCGATTCTTGTCAGTTACATTTGTGTTAGATCTGATTTCATTTATTACTTGTTATTCAATTCTTAGTTATTAATTAGATTTTAATTATTGTTTAAATTAGATTAGTAAATTTCAATTCTTTATATTATGTTTAGTTTTAATTTAATCGGAAATGATTGTGTAATGATTCTCGGGTAAACCTCCATTAGAGGGTTGAGAAGCCTTGATGAAAGTTTGATTCGATTATCGTAGACGTCGTCGTAAATTCCTTTCCACTCTAGAAACGATTAGTTCACCATGAGAATGGGTTTAATCGTTCACATGCTAGTTATGAATTGGTAGGAATGCCATGTGTAATTAGGGATTAGGAGTAACCATATTGTTCTCATGGGCGATTCAATTCGGATTCTGACGATTCATCGTTAATAGGATTAAGTCGAGTTAAGGTGGAATCAATCCCCCTCTAACTCCTTATCATAGAATCAACGTAGCATTCCCATAGTTGTTCTGATAATCGACTAGTTGCATCGTAGTCTAGTTGCCACTTCGTAAATCTCTCATTAGGATTAGAGTTAAAAGTACTTATACGTAGAGAACACAGTATGCGGAAGGACTAGGAGTGGAACGAATCACTCTACTCCACTATATCTCATAGGATTGAGAGTAGAAATCTTTGATAAACTTAGACACATAAAATAGTTTTAGTTTACTTACGTTTTGAGTTTCATCGTTCATTTTGTAGGTAAACTATTCAATTTTATGATTTATCACTCATATCTCTTGAACCAGGACTCTGAATGCGACAAGTGAGCTGCTCAGACGATCAGTGCGATGAACTCTACGCATTGGCAAGAAGTTGCAAAAATGCCAAAAGACCGGACTGCCACTGGACACAACACATGGACCCACCATGCGGGCTCGCAAGATTTGACGAGTCATCATGCAAGACAAAATAATTGGTGCAAATTTGGCACATTGCATGAAATTAATGAAGTTGGTTGGTTTTAAGTGATGATTATCTAGAAAATGAAAGGTATCAAATGGGGGTTTAGTTTGGATAAGAGAAAAGTAAATAAGGGGGGAGTGTTTCACGTGGGAGAAGAGACAAAGCTCTCTTATGTAAAAGGGAGCATTTACTTCCAAAAGGATTTTTGTTCATTTTCATTTTGACTTATCTTTAGTTTTTAGTTTTTAGGAGGAGTTGTAAGAAAAGCTTGTAACATTTTTAATGGTGGAAAAACACTTCTAGTTCTTGAATAAAATTTCTTTCATCTTTAGGTAAAGTAGGTTGTTACATTTTGTATTCCTTTCTTCTTTCTCTCTCTCTTTTACATATCTTTCTTGTAACTTTCATTTTAATCCTAAGGATCATGAGCTAAAACCCTCCCTTTGTGGAGGGTTAATGATGCTCATGTGAGGAATAAACCTTGTAATTTGATTCTAGTAGTTGTTTAGAACCATAAGCTAGATTTTACATCCTACCTCAAAATGGTAGTTGGTTTGGAGTTTAGTTAGGAATCAAGGTGATGACTTAGAAATAAGTCATTGCTTTAGTTTCTCATGCTAGCAACATAATCTTAGAGATGAGTTATGCTGTTAGGGATCAAAATATAATCTTATTTAAAATTTGTCTAGGAATTTTAAGAAAGATTAATATACAATAACTAGAGTCAAACAAGAGAGGTGGTTCAAAACATGAGTGGATTTACTCCCTCCACACTTTGTATAAGTCGATTTTCACTTTATTTTAGTGTGTATGTTAAGTAAACTTAAAAATCTAGAATAAAACTAAGTAGTTTTAGTATAACCAACCATAAAGTATCTAAACCAAAACTCACTCACTAGTTCCCTAAGAGCAAATACAAGTTGTAGGTTGTCCTAGACTTTAGGTGGAACGAAACCCTTACTTAACTATATGCATGATCACATGAGTAAGGACATTGAAGTCTACACCGAACGGAATCGAGTTATTAGTATCTTTAGACCGTAGAAGTGTAAAGATCAAATGGCGCCGCTACCATTCTAAAGAACCAAGGACCTGTGCTTGCAAACTGGAAAACCCCCATTCTCATCCTTTCATTCAGTTCATTTTTCTATTTTTCTGCGTTTTTTTCATATTTCAAATTTTTCCCGCGTTTTGGACCTGACCAATATTGGATTTTTCGTGGCACTTGCTGGAACCAAAAGTTAGGACCTGGAAAATCATCTATACACTGCTGTAAGACTACTGTGAAAATTTGAGCCATTTGTACTGAATTACTGCGCGTGCGCAACATTGGACTCGCGTCCGCCATCATCCCTTGCGCGCGCGAGTGGTGGTAACTTTCACTTGCTCGATTTTCATCAGCAACATCTACTGGTCTAGTTCATTCCAGTGAAGGGCCTAAGTTTCTGATCTTGAACCAGTTACTGAAAATTCCTCTTGGTGTTCGGGATGTCTACAGGTTGAAACGAAAGTTTCATTTCTTGGCGGATTTGCGGGACACTGTAGGTTCCAATTTTTAAAATAGTTTTGCATGATTCACATGTACATAGATAGTTACTATGTCATAATTAATGGACTATCTCTTGCGTATTAGGTTAATAATATGCATGAATCATGTCAATACCCCTGTGAATATAAGTGGTTATGAATTGCATATTAATGTATATATACATACATGTGGTACTGTTTTGCATGGATATATTTATCTATACGTATAGGTGATTGTTGTTGCATGTTTAGTATTTAGCTACGTATAAATATAATGTCTTGTTTAATAAGTCGATTTTGTCATGAAAGAGGAGAACATTTCAACGAGGGTTAAAATCCGAGTTGGGTAAGTTGTTTCTAAACCCTGCGGGGTAAAACTGCTCTCTATACGACATTTGCAATCTCAATGAGTATTGACGAAATTGAATTATTTTGCAATACAATAGTCGTATTTTAATTTATGTATAATACATTGCATGTCTAGTTTACGTATTTGCTTAGTATATATATACACGTACGTATAATATTTTCACATGCTACTGTATCTAAATGCATATGAGTAATTCCAATCTACCTGTTACTGTAGCTATACGTCTACGTAATATATATTTACAAATTAGCCTACATATACATATTACTAATGTGTATTTGCTTGTACATATCGAAGTATTTATTAATGATACAACCTTGCATATAAATATTACTATACGTATGAGTAAAGTATCCTCACATGCTACTATATCTGATAATGTATGAGTCAGTTATAATTACATGATTAGACTTCAATTATATACGTAAGAGTTGTATTTCCATGATGGCATGATTTTACTTTAACCCTTGCATAAATATCAGGTAAAATAAAAAATAAAAAATAATTAAAATAAAAATAATAAAATAAATTAATTAAGACCTTGCATAAATTTTAATTCCATAAATCTTAATCATATTCCAACGGTGTCTAGGAAACTTGAAAGATTGAGGTTACTTAATTAGAACCGTGTTTGCACGGAAATCCTCCATCATATATCTTTCTTGTAACCTGATTGTTGGTTTATGTACACGTATTCCTAGCTATACTGCTATGTTAGCAGCGGCTTAGGCCTACGTTGTTCAACTCTAATGCTTAAAGATAATAAAAAAATCCAAGTAATAATACGTTCCTTCTGTCAATTAGATCTAATTTTATGTTTGTATGAGATTAAGGTCTGGTTCAACTAAAGAATTTGAGCATACTTATCGTAGAAGAAAATACGATAATCATTTGCGTAAATTCTCACCTCCACAATGTTCTTCATCTATTAATCCAAATCAACAAGATTCCTTGTCATCATTCCCTTCATTCATTATGGCTGATGAAAATCCACCAACTGAGAAGCCCCTTTCGGACTTCTACACAGCATTACAAGAAGGACCTTCTTCCTACATCAAACTAGAGGATATTGTAGGTGATTTTCAAATTCCATCCAACATTTTTAGTTTGTTACCTGTGTATCATGGTTTGGATCATGAAAAACCATACAATCACCTTCATAGGCTTTAGCAAGTGGCTACAACATTTCACCATCCAGCCGTCTCTAAGGAACAACTCTTGTTGCGGCTGTTTCCATTCACTTTAGCAGAAAAAGCGTCAATTTGGCTAGCAGGACAACAATCACATTCCATAGACACATGGAATAAACTTGTTCAAGCTTTCATGCTTCAATTTTATACTCAGAAGAAAACTACTGAAATGCTTCAGAAAATTCAATTCTTTCGTCAAAATCCTCATGAATCCTTTAATGAAGCATGGTGTCGATTTATCGATCTTCTTTTAGATTGTCCTCATCAATAGCTAGACAAAGCTGTCCTTGTTCATTCATTCTTTAATGGACTTTCTGATTATCAAAAAGAAACTCTTGATATAATGAATGACGATTGCTTCATGGACAAAGGAGCTACTGAAGTATATACTTTTCTTGAAAAACAAGCGAAAAGAGGTACACATTGGGGTAACACTAATTCTTCTAGGTCATCTAAGGATATTGTTACAAAAGCTATGTCTATTTTGGAGGTAAAACCCGATCCCGAATTGAAGAAATTGATAGAATCCCTTACTAAAAAAGTAGATGCTCTTGCAATTCAAGTAAACGATCAACTTCCACAATAGGTTATGAACGTTAACACTTCCCCATGTGTTCTATGTCTCAGTCCAGACCATCCCGATGCTTATTGTCTCTTGTTACATACTCCCCTTACCCAAACACAAGAGGAGGCATGTGCATTCAACATTTCTAATGCACCTTGGAGACAACATCCGAATTTCGCTTGGCGCCCGAATAATCAACAGATGGCTCCTCCAGGTTTCACCAATCCACCTATTCGACCAATCAACAATTTTATTCCATACCGCCAAGGAAATAATCAGCAATACCAACAAAGTCAAAATCCGTTTCAAAATATTTCCAATGCTAACTATCAAAACAACCGTAGCCTTGTTCCAGCCAATCCAAATTCTGGCTATAATCAACCACTTCTAAGCAATAATCGTGAACTCATCCCTGTTGCACAACCTATGCCTCTTGCTACCGATAGGACAAACGAGACTTTCTTCTCTTACATGAACCATCAATCCCAAATCCTAACGTCTATCCAACAATCACTTCACCAATTAGCATAAGAAAAGAGTTAGAAAGGCGTGTTTCTTGGCCAAGCAGTTCCAAACCCTAAGCCAGTGAACACTGCCTGTGAAGTCACAAATGCACCTAGTACAAATGCTCCAAACCAAGTTGAGGTGAATGCAATAACTACTCTTCGTTCGGGCAAAACCGTTGACAATCTAATCCGTATGCCAGATGATCAAACAAAAGTAAACAAAGATTCCAATGAATATGCTCCCGATAATGAACCAACAGTGGAAACACCTAGTTCATCAAATTCACCAACTCAAAAATTGGGAAATGAACGAGCGGATACTTATGCCAAATTCCGCCCTAAGGCACCATTTCTTGCCCGTTTGGCAAAGAATAAACCTGATGAAAATTTTGATGAAATTCGAAAAACTTTTAAGAATTTGACAATCAACTTACCCTTTCTCGATGCCCTAAAACAATTGCCAAAACATGCAAAATTTGTGAAATTGTGCACCATAAAAATGAGAACAAATGTTCCTCAACAAGCATTCCTTACTGAACAGTTTCCGTCAATCACCGAATACAATGGTATAGTCAAATACAAGGACCCTGGTTGACCAACAGTTCCATGCACATTAGGTGACAAATATACGACCACTATATTACTAGACTTAGGAGTGAGTGTGAACTTACTTCCTTATTACTTATTCAAACAACTAGGTCTTCATGAGCTTAAACCTACCATGATGACTCTACAATTAGCTGATCCTTCCATTAAGTATCCAAAAGGTATTGTGGAAAACGTACTTGTAAAAGTCTAAGACTTTTTCTATCCCGTCGATTTTGTCATTTTGGATATAGAAGTTGCCTGTGACTCTATTCCTATCATATTAGGGTATCCGTTCTTAGCAACTGCTAATGCACTCATAAACTGTTGGGATGGTTCTATGACCATGTCCTTCAGAAATCTTTCGGTCGAGGTTAATGTGTTCAAGTTGATGAAACAAATTCTAGAGAATGACATTGATGGGGAGGTTAACCTGGTTGACACCCTTGTGCAGGAATATTTCACAAACTCTTTTCCTGAGGATGAAGTACACCAATTCTTTTCATGTGGTGATTCTAAATTTGATGTGGATGCTTATTCACAGGATGTAAACGAGTTCTTAGAGTTAATACTATTAATTGACTCTACTACAGTCCTATCAAGCGACTTGGACGAACATCAATCTATTTTCTATATGGAAGACGACATTTCTCAAGAATCTTTAATACCCACTCCTCCCACCCCTGACTTAAAGCCTATTCCTTCAGACTTAAAATACGTACATCTAGATCCAGATGGTAGCCACCTAATTATCATATCATCACAATTGACTGCCGATCAGGAATCACGTTTAATTAAGGTTATCTAAGAACACCGTTCTGCTATTGGATGGTCTCTTGATAACATTAAAGACATTGACCCTAATATGTGCACCCATCGCATACATCTTGAAGAAAATGCCAAGACATCACGTGAACCGCAGTGTCGTCTAAACCCCACCATGAAGGATTTGGTAAGGGAAGAAATTTTAAGGTTACTTGATGCAAGTATTATTTACCCCATCTCGGATAGTGTTTGGGTAAGTCCCGTACATGTTGTTCCCAAGAAGTCTGGCATTACAGTTGTGCAAAATGATAAAGATGAATGCATTTCCGCTCGTATTCCAGTGAGGTGGCGAATATGCATTGATTATCGCAAACTTAATGCGGTCACTCGTAAAGATCATTTCCCACTTCCTTTCATTGACCAAATGCTTGAACGGTTAGCGGGTCATGCATATTACTGTTTTCTTGATGGTTATTCAGGATATTTTCAAATAATCATAGATCTTGCTGATCAAGAAAAAACAACGTTCACCTGTCCTTTTGGTACATTTGCATATAAACGAATACCTTTTGGCCTTTGCAATGCACCTGGTACATTCCAACGTTGTATGCTTCACATTTTAGTGATATGGTTGAACATTTTATGAAAGTGTTCATGGACAATTTCTCAATATATGGAAATTATTTCGATAGCTATCTATCAAATCTTGAAAAGATTTTAGTATGTTGTGAAGAGAAAAATCTCATTCTTAATTGGGAAAAATGCCATTTTATGGTTACTAAAGGAATAGTTCTAGGTCATATCATTTCAAAGGATGGAATCAAAGTCGATAAAGCTAAGATTGAAAAAATTGCTTCACTTCCTATACCAAAATCAGTTCATGACATACGTGCATTTCTAGGACACGCAAGATTCTATAGGAGATTTATTCAAGATTTCTCAAAGGTTGCTCGACCTTTAATAAATCTCCTACTTAAAGATGCCGTATTTGACTTCACTTTCGATTGCAAACAAGCTTTTGAGACCTTAAAGTCCGCTCTGACTACAACTCCGATAATTCAACCCCCTGATTGGTCTAAACCTTTTGAATTAATGTGTGATGTGAGTGACTATGCTATTGGAGTTGTCCTAGGGCAACACTGAGAGAACAAACCAATTGTCATTTACTACGCTAGTAAAACTCTTAATGAAGTGCAACCTAACTATACCACCACTGAAAAAGAATTTCTCGCAGTTGTCTATGCCTGGATAAGTTTCGTCCTTACCTAGTTGGTTCCTCGACAATAGTCTACACTGACCATGCGGTGCTTCGTTATCTCTTAGCAAAGAAAGATGCCAAATAGAGGTTGATCCGCTAGATACTCCTCTTGCAAGAGTTTACTCTAGAAATTAGAGATAAAAAAGGTTGCGAGAATGTGGTTGCAGACCATTTATCACGACTCGTCAATGATGTCGATAATGATGCCAAACCCATCTGTGATTCATTCCCAGATGAACACTTGTATTCCGTTTTTTCATCTCCTTGGTACGCTGATATAGTAAACTACCTAGTTACCGAGGAAGTCCCTTCATCTTGGACTTGTATGAACTGGAAAAGTTCTTATCCACAGTAAAATTTTATTTCTGGGATGATCCCTACCCTCTAAAGCACGGACGCACCTATCCGCTAGACGTAGCGTCGGACCTCTTGCATGGAGAGTCAACACGGTCAAGAGAAACTAAACCGGACGCAGTCAAGACGATAAAACATGGTCCGGGATTTTGACCCAAAAAAATAAAAAATAAATCAAAATAATATTAAAAACTCAATTTTTCAATTTTTGTTTTGTTAAGACTTATGATATGTTTTAAAATTTGATTAGGAAATATTAAACTTAATTTTATGGTTATTTATCTTTAATAGTTTTGAATTTATGAATGTTGATACATTTAATTTAGTTTATAATGTTTAATTTATATAAAATAAAATTATAAATATTAATTAATTTCTGCGTCCTTTGACGCGTCTGCGTCCTACTTTTTGAGATATAATTTTAATCGGCGTCGTGTCCATGCAACATAGTCCCTACCTCTTCAAGTATTGTTTCGACCAATTGATACACCGTTGCATTCCCGATTGGGAACATAATGACGTGTTATCCTTTTTCCATGAACAATCTTGTGGTGGTCATTTCAGTGGTAAGAAAACAGTGGCCAAGGTTCTACAATGTGGATTTTATTGGCCAACACTGTTTAAAGATGCACATGAGCATTGCAAAGCATGCAATCGCTGCCAGCAGCTAGGACGCATTACTCAACGCAATATTATGCTCTTAAATCTAATTTTAATTGTCGAAATTTTTGATGTGTGGGGCATCAACTTCATGGGTCCCTTTCCAAATTCTCATGGTTTTCTCTACATACTGGTAGCTGTTGACTACGTGTCAAAATGGATTGAGGCAAATGGCATGCTGTGCTAATGATCACAAAACTGTCGTTTTGTTCATAAAAGAACATATTTTCTCTCGATTTGGTGTTCCTAAAGCTATTATTAGTGATGGGGGAAAATATTTTTGTAATAAATTTTTTGAATCATTAGTAAAGAAATATGGAGTCACTCACAAAGTTGCAACTCCGTATCATCCTCAGACCAGTGGACAAGTCGAAGTCTCAAATAGAGAAGTTAAGTCCATTTTAGAGAAAATAGTTAATCTATCTAGGAAAGACTGGTCTCTTTGATTATCTGATGCCTTGTGGGCATATAGAACGACTTTTAAGACACCTATAGGCATGTCCCCTTACCACCTTGTTTTTGAAAAACCTTGTCATCTGCAGGTTGAAACTGAGCATCGTGCTCTATGGGCCATCAAAAACCTCAATTATAATCCCAATGCGGTAGGCGAGAAGCGAAAATTGCAGTTAAATGAGCTTGAGGAGATTCGGAGTGATGCCTATGATCTCTCGAAATCCTATAAAGCCAACATGAAAAGAGTGCATGACAAGCACATATTAAGAAAATATTTCAAAATTGGTCAAAAAGTTTTGTTGTACAACTCGAGATTACACATTTTTTCAGGAAAATTAAAAACTAGATGGTCTGGTCCTTTCACTGTCTCTGCTGTCACCCCTTATGGGGCAATATCTTTGAAAAATTTAAACGATGACAGCGAATTTCAAGTAAATGGCCAACGCCTTAAATATTATCATGAGTTGCACTCTCCCAATGTCGAAAAAACTCTTCTCAAAGATCCAGTCTACCAAGACTGAAAGATTCGCTGGTGTAATTCCTTCCAGGTGTTTAAAACAAGAAAAGTATGCCATTATTATAGCCGAGCCCTCTTCTATTTTCTTCTCTCAAATCTCCTAGAGTGTGTGGTTGCAAGCGCCGGAACCTAAGTCCACAAAAACTCTATTTCAGAACTGAGTATAAATATCTTCTGATAATCGAGCAAACGTGCCTTCTGGTAAACAATGGGTACCAAAAATTTCCCATCCTTCCTTCTCTTCCCTTTTCTATTCTCTGCCTCGCGAACTCCAGCTCATCATTTGGTATAAATCTCACCCATCTCGAATAGGTAATGGTCGTAGTACTTTTGCTTGCAAGCGACATGCGTGAAGGATGGGGTGGTGTATGGATTGTCAAACACCTTTCTGTCCAGGTCTTGAACTACTATTTGATATGAGCCGGTATAAGGTATATTATTGTCTGACACCAGCTGAGCAAGATAAACTTCGTCGTCGCCCCGTTGTTCCCACAAGTTGGGATTCGTCTTGAAGATCTAACGTTAAAAGACTCACCTTCATCTTGAGGATCTGACGTTAAAAGACTCAACATGTATATACTTGTGTCTTTTATTTTCACCTTTGTACTAAGTGTTGTGCACAAAGAGAGTCGTGATGTGCAACATCGGATGGTCCCTCGTTCACACGGGCAATGGATTTCACCGTGCCAACCCTGAATAGTTTTCTATTTGATGACAGTTCGGGGTAGTTTGAGGCTATACCATATGTACTAAGGGTAATATTATTATTAAACCATTGCACATTGGTCAGGGATGGTACCGTCCTGAACCGTAGGCCCCTAAAACATAAAGGTTAAGCCACAGTCTGGCTGGATTGGGTTTGCCCCAGAGCCGACATGACAGTTGCCTAATTTTACTGTAATAGTTTTCTTCTTGAAGTCCGGTGTTGTTGAGACGTTCATCTCCCCTTGTAAATTTGTACATAAAAAAAAAAAGGCTGCGTTCTGTTTTTTCAAGATTCAACCCTCCCCCGCCCAAAAAATAAAAAATAAAAATATAAAAGGTTGAATGTGCCTTTTCCATTTTCCATTGGATGGCATTTTTAATGTTGATCATTTTGACATCTCATTCGTTTAATTTGGAGTTGAAACGAATCGAAATTCCGCGATTGAAATTTCGTGACATTTCGGGACATAATGGGAATTTCTTGAATTTATTTGGGCTTGGGCCAAAATTTAGAACCCGACCCAAATCACGTGTCCGGTCATAAAACCCAGCACACAAGGCAAACCATGCATCATCCACGCACATTTCTTCCCCCCGAAAATCCGGATCTTGCTCCCCCTCACACATCCTTGCGTACGCGGTAACCATAACTTGATTTTGACCAGCACACACGGGCAATTCGCAACCGATTCAGAAATTTTTCACACAGCACCATCCCCTCATTCCATTCAACCAAGATACACCCTCATAAACTCATCTCGATCACTCTATGGCTGGAAATCGGAGAATCACAGTTGAGAGAGATTTTACAAATCTCTATGATTTCGGCATGTTTCATCCCTTTTTCAATGAGGAAATTGCTAGTAGGGAGTGGGAATACCTTTTGCATCGAATTCTAGCTCATTACTCCGAAGATTTGGCATTGAAGTTCTATAACAATGGAGGTTTTCAGGGGAATGAGTTTTGGATTACGGCGGATGGGATGGAACGTGAACTCACGTTGGAGTTGATATCAACTACTGCGAATATTCCAATCAACTCCGATAGTTCGACCCTGTTGTTGTCTGAGTATGCGAACACTATGGAATTGATGTTCGACATGCTACTCGAGGGAGAATACAACAATGGCTCGAGATGTGTGTACCAACATTCCCTCATACGGAACCAATTGGCCGTCACCCAATGGCTGTCCTACAACGTCATTGGTATTTCAAAGACATCCGACGTCAACAAGACGTTTTTTGCATATGATGTGGATCCTCCAGGAGAAGAAGGATACATTCTGTATGGTCCATTTCCTGGGCCATGTTCTTACGACTGCTTCAAATAGGTCAGCTCCTCTTGCTGTACTTGTTACTCAGCTTATGATTAATTTAGGGTTCTAGTCCGCTAGGCCATTAATTCAAACAAGGTCTTTCTAAAATTTTGAGATTTTCGAGACTTGTGTCATGGATCACTGGGAACCTATAGCGAGAGATGATATTGAGCGTGATAATGTGCTTCCTCCTCCTCCTTCACCGCCCAACTGTTTTAATGAGGATACCATGCGCCGAATCAGCACTCCCATGGAAGCTTTGAGACTAATGAACACTGGTATGCGTGACATGTTTCTTCGCCAGAAAGAGATGCGTACTTCCATGAATGAATTTCAGCAGGAGATGCGGAATCGTCAGGGCCATTTTCAGCGCATGATGCTGGCTAATCAGCAGCAATTTCAGGACCGAGTAATTTAGTCCTTAGGCAACAGATAGGACCAGTCAGCTCACTCAGGAGTTCGCAGTACTCATCGTCGTCAAACGGTCAGAAATAAAAAAATGACCAGATTTTCGACTATAAAATCCATCACTTCTTATCGAACTTCACTCATTCCATTCTCTTACTCTCCATAACTTAATCTTCATATATTTTCATCTTCTTAAACGTAATGGATCCGATCGAGAAATTAAACAAGGAGCAACGTGATGGGGCATTCACAGTCGCACTGATAGTAGTATTTATCTTTGTGATACTGTTAATCATACATAACATCCTTCAGAATATCTAGATTTATGTAACCTACATCTCTCTTTCCCTTTGTCATTTTGTAAATTACTATGGTGTGTTAAATAATTCTCAAAACATTTGTACGGGTTACGTATTAAATGGAGAAGTCCCCTATTTAATATTTGTGTGTATTGATCCTATTTTCACTTTATCATAAACATAAATAAAATTATTATCAAATCCATAACAAAGAAGGAAAATCAATAACTCAAGAAAATAATTCAATCTAAACTCATTGTGTTCATGGAAAATCATGCACGTTATATGATACACCTAAACAATTGTCGCGCACGCAGCTCGATAATTCTATCTAGTTTCCATTATTAAGGTATGACCATCAATTCTGAAATTATGTGTAGGTCTAACTGCCCTGTGAAACCTTCCTCTATTCTTTCTATCATTTTAATACCTCATTAATTGTTGTTGGACATCTGACATGAAAAGATATACTATGGATACCCATAGTTGCTGTACATAATTATGTGTACCAACACCACATGGTTCACTTGTGTTTTCACATATTAATTCTAGATCTAACTGCACTTGGCATCTTGATTCGTACAAGATCCTTTATTGGCTATAAATCTCTTCGTTTAAGCCATTTTCATTTCACAAATTCTCCACTATCCCTCCATCTCTTACACTTTCAAATGGATCAACCAAGAAAGATAGTGCTAAAAAAAGACTACTTGAAACTTTTTGATGATGGCCGATTTTCTCCTTATATATATTTTGACATAGAAATTGGACGGCGAGGATGGATGCCTCTTCTATATCATTCAGCAGCTGATTATTCCAGAGAATTGGTTTTGATGTTCTACCAATTTAGCGGACCTGAAAATGGAAAATTTTATTTCAATGCCTATGTACAACGATTTGAATTGACTAGGGAAATTATCTCCGACATACTTCAAATTCTAATGAATACACAGGAATTCCACCTTCCAGATTCAACATTTGATTCCGTCAAATCTTTACTACGTGCCACCGTATCTCGTGGCGAAGTCGGAAATAGACATCACATTGTTCTGCAACGCTCTTTAAAACAGAATCAACGAGTTGTGCTCCACTGGTTGGGACACAATGTGGTAGGTAAAACACACCAATCTGAAGTAAAAAACTTCAACTCCACCTACTATGGATTATGCAAAATCAAAAGGATGATTTTTGCATAATCCAACACCTTTGGAATGCGATCACCAGGAAAACTAAAAGGTTAGCACCTCTTCCTACTTTAGTCACGAAAATCATGACGCGTTGGGGTTATCCAATAATTGCTCCAGAGATACCTCTTCAAAGAGCGGCCATTACTATGCTTCACACAGACTGCTCCGTTGGGTTTTGGACTCCGGATAGTTTGGCAGATGAATAGAACAACCAAAGCTCAAATTTTGAACATTTCTTTAATGAACATGCCTTGTAGAACATATTTAATCCCATGGAAGGAATTCAATTTCTTCATCAAGGCATGCGGGAACTACACGCACGTCAGGAAATCATCATCAAAAGTTTTATGGATTTCCAAGAACGTCAAGCAATGCATGATGTTAACCAGGAGGCAATTTTGGAAACTCACTCTCAGTCATTGGAAAATCACACTCTTCTAATAGAAAATCAAACTACAATCTCTGGCAACCAGGGGGCTCTTCAACTCCAGCTTAGCCAACAACTTGATGAACTGAACAGTGTGGTCCACGATCTACATTCCCTTCACCATCCTCATCATCAGCATGATCCATGATTTTTCCTACCAAAAATAAAAAAGGAGGGTGGGGGAGGGGGGTTGCGTTCTGTTTTTACAAAACTCAACTTTCCCTAAAATAAAATAAAATAAAATAATTATTATTAATTAAGTTTTTTTTGTGTGCTCCTTTAATTAATATTGTTGTTATTTTTCTGTCCTCTATTATAAACTAGACCTACTAGAATTATCAGAATTAATGTTGTTATATCCAATAATCCAATTTTAACATGTATTTTAAATTTGATTACAGGAGGATTCTATCTTCTTCCATACTCTGTCATCCATCTAATCAAACTTTATTGGACATTTTTCGTCAGAACCATCTTTAAGCGTGGGCGACATACTTGATTTCTTTCCGATTGGACTCTCACGTTGCTATTCTCAACCTGGCTGCTTCATTTTGGACGCTTCCTCACGTACACTAATTGATAGTCTGTCAGGAATCTTTGCATTACCCATCGCTCTACTCCATCAGACCATCACACATGGCTTCTTCATCAAACGTAGCATCTTCATCAAGCATGACACCTCCAAAAATCATACCTGAGCAATCCTTTCAGGTTATGATGGATTCCGATGCTTATGGCCTTCATTTTCGTGATTACATTACTAACATCGGGTGGTCTTCCCTTGTTATTTGCCCTAACCAAACTTATTCTCCAAGTTTGGCGGCCTACTTTTATGCTAATACGGAAGATACACCAGCATTCAACGCTGCTCATGGCTTTTTCTTAGACAGATTCACAATCCAAGTTGGTGGCACATACCATGTCTTTTCTGAGCCAATGCTTGCCCTAACTTTAGATCTTCTATATCACGAGCCGGCAGCAACATGGCCATACATTTTTCACAACTCTACTTGTTCCTTTTCATGGCATGCTTTTCGTGCAGCATACGATGATGGTCTTGAAATTAAAGACGAAGGAACTAAACTTGGCAGATAGCCAGAAATCACCATTCCCTTAGCCAGCATGACCATGAACGTGGGAAATGCGATGCTGTTTGTCCTTCTGAACATCATGGGAGATTGGCATTTTTCGACCACCAATGATGCTGCATGTGTAGTCTTCAACGCGTTTGCTCAAGGTCATGCATTCTTTGATATCTTAAACTGTATTATCTCTAATCTGAAACGAGCTCGCACTTTTCGGGATCAGTATATACTTTTACCTATAACCGCTTGCCGAATTATGAAGACACATTTCCCACAGTTTTCAGCTACTTTTCATGACTAGGTAAAGGTAGATTCTATGTGCCCAGCAAACAAGATAATTCGTTCATTAAGGTTTAGGCAATGGAAACGTCCTGCACGGTACTTGAGACATGTTCGTTGTTATCCAAACGATGATAAGATGTTGAAACATTTGAACGAATCTAGTGAACAAGAATGGGCCACCATTTGGCAATACATTATCTTTTGGTGCGATGCTAAGGAAATGCATTTCACTAAAGAAGATGCCAGACCATCACCACATCCTGGATGGTAAACTTGAGTAGGGAATTGTACATATATCTAACTGTATATAGTTGTATATAGTGTGCTACTATTTTTCTTTGTTTTTTTTTTTCTGTATAATATATTATGTTACCACAACTTTCTGTTCCAGCAATCCAGCTCTAATTTTGCTCACGGTTATCAGGTAATTCCTTTCTTTATCTATTTTTATTTCGAAGACTCAGCATCACTATGTTTGGGAGTGATTTAATCCTGAAAAAAAAAAAATAGGCAACTTGTAGTTTGTATATACTTTATATTTTCTTGTTAGTAAATGTAATTAGTGACAAAGTAATGATGAAAATTATCTAGAAGTCTCACATTAGCATTCGAATTGGGATTCGTTTTTAAGAAATTTAAGATAATACGTACGCAATAGTTTTTACATCTTTTCATAAGTATCCATGCACTGAGTATCATTGATTGTACATAACAGTAAGTTTCTGGAACCCACGGTTAGTCTACTTAAACTATCAATTCTATGAGAGTCTAACCAAAAGCCTCGATATGAGTGATTTGTGAGTAATGACACAGAGGAGTAGTTTTTCTGAATAGAGAAAATCACGCGTCTACTTACTTGATCACCACCCGAACCTTAGGCGAGAATTTAGGCCTTCTTTGGATTGACATAGCTAATAATTCTTACCTATTACAAATTTTACCGCTAGTCACTCCACTGAACCTTTCACTTTCACCAAAAATTCCTTACCCATCTATTAAACCCAAATAAAAGAACCTACCTAAGTGATGAGTATGAGAAATAGGATGAAATGTAGAAAAATAAAGAGAAACACTTGTCCCTAATAAAAGTTAGTTACTTGCTTTAGGGAAGAAAAATAGAATCATGTTTCTTAATCCTTAAAAAAAAATAAAAAATAAAAAATTAGTGTGTGAAATAAGTACAAGGCTTAAGAGCAAAGTATGAAAACTCAGGTAGAAGCAGGAAAAGAAAACAAGGATTTCTCGAGTGTAAATATCTTGAAGACCCTATTCTCTCATACTTATCATTTTTGATTATCCATTTCCATTTTCTTCTACACTACCACCTAAGCCCCATAATACCTAATAAAGACCTCTAGCTCAATTAGTAGTCGGATGGTGTGATAATAAGTAGTAGAAGTGATTGATCGACCTCGACTCCTCTGACTGTCATCGACTATGTGAGGAAACGTGTGCCCACTGCACACTGGAATTAACGAAACCTGAGTGGTAAAATTTTGAGTGAATTTGTGTTTCGACACATACCTGTGAGAACCCATTTATGTACGCTCTCCAAAGGATCCAGAAACGGCCCTGCTAATATATTTCAATGTAAAGATCACTGTATGCATGTCCATATGTAGATATTTTAATTATTGTATGCATATTAACTTGAGTTTCAAAGGAAATAATCCTCGTTCCCCGCTAAGGAGATGTATAGATATCTGAGATTAATTTAGGAAACAAGCTTTTGTTACTGAGTCGTTGTAGTATAAATGAAGTTTGTGAGTATATTCTCTGGAAAACTCTCACGAGGTTATAACTCGTCCACTAGGAAATTCCTAGTGGTTTAAGGCCTTGTTGCATACGGTCAATGCAACCGCACTCTGCGAAACAAGACTTAGTTTAGAATGCACAGTTTTGGTCACTTATCTGTTTTAATGTCTCTTCTTTGCTTGAGGACAAGCAAAGTGCTGTTTGGGAGTGGTGTGATAAGCACCCAAAACTGTATTATAAAACCCCATAGAGACGTAACATTTCGGTCAATTTTGTGCTTAATAATCATGAAATAATCGCATTTTCGTGCTTTTTGCAAGTTGGAGCAACTAATGTAAAAATGATGATAAAACCAGCATTTAAGCACGGAATAGGGAGTACACATAAGCTTTCCGATCAAGCCCATGTGAAGCCCAACAAATCCAGACTAAAGACCAAGGACTCAAACAGTACATAATTCAGTCAGAAAAGGGATTACGTGCACAGAAGCATCCAACTACCGAAGCTCATATCTCTTGAACCAGGACTCCGAATGCGACAAATGAGCTGCTCAGACGATCAGTGCGACGAACTCTACGCATTGGCAATAAGTTGCAAAAATGTCAAAAGACCAGACTGCCACTGGACACAGCACATGGACCCACCATGTGGCCCACAAGATTTGATGAGTTATTAGGCAAGACAAAATAATTGGTACAAATAATTGGTGCAAATTTGACACCTTGCATGAAATTAATGAAGTTGGTTGGTTTTAGGTGATGATTATCTAGAAAATCAAAGGTGTCAAATGGGGGTTTAGTTTGGATAAGAGAAAAGTAAATGAGGGGGGAGTGTTTCACGTGGGAGAAGAGAAAAAACTCTCTTATGTAAAAGGGAGCATTTACTTCCAAAAGGATTTTTGTTCATTTTCATTTTGACTTGTCTTTAGTTTTTAGTTTTTAGGAGGAGTTGTAAGAAAAACTTGTAACATTTTTAATGGTGGAAAAACACTTCTAGTTCTTGAATAAAATTTCTTTCATCCTTAGGTAAAATAGGTTGTTACATTTTGTATTCCTTTCTTCCTTCTCTCTCTCTTTTACATATCTTCCTTGTAACTTTCATTTTAATCCCAAGGATCATGAGCTAAAACCCTCCATTTGTGGAGGGTTAATGATGCTCATGTGAGGAATAAACCTTGTAATTTGATTCTAGTAGTTGTTTAGAACCATAAGCTAGATTTTACATCCTACTTCAAAATGGTAGTTGGTTTGGAGTTTAGTTAGGAATCAAGGTGATGACTTAGAGATAAGTCATTGCTTTAGTTTCTCATGCTAGCAACATAATCTTAGAGATGAGTTATGCTGTTAGGGATCAAAATATAATCTTATTTAAAATTTGTCTAGGAATTTTAAGAAAGATTAATATGCAATAACTAGAGTCAAACAAGAGAGGTGGTTCAAAACATGAGTGGATTTACTCCCTCCACACTTTGTATAAATCGATTTTCACTTTATTTTAGTGTGTATGTTAAGTAAACTTAAAAATCTAGAATAAAACTAAGTAGTTTTAGTATAACCAACCATAAAGTATCTAAACCAAAACTCACTCACTAGTTCCCTAAGAGCAAATACAAGTTGTAGGTTGTCCTAGACTTTAGGTAGAATGAAACCCTTACTTAAACTATATGCATGAGCACGTGAGTAAGGACATTGAAGTCTACACCGAACGGAATCGAGTTATTCGTATCTTTAGACCGTAGAAGTGTAGAGATCAGTATGTCCAACGGCTAAAACATCTTTTCTAGGAAAGATAAGTGCCTTCTTGATCAGAGGGGAAAGAAAAGCTTTGAAAGTGGAAACATACGAGTAAGTGTTAAGAGCACAAGCAAAGAACAATATACCACATTTTGAACTCTTTCAAACAATACATTCATATACCAGGCAGTCAAGAACACAAATGTAATATCATCAAATCGAAAGATGCAAAGCACCAAAAGATCAGTCCAAGACCATAATACATCAAGCTAGGTTTAGCTAATGTTGGACTATATGAAAACTCTGAATACAATTTGTTTGCTATCAACAAACTCAAAAATGCAGTCATCACCTGCTTTTAACTGATTATCTAAAACAAAAGCTTTCCATCCCTTGACAAGTTTGCGATGTGTTGCACTGGGAAATGTTCGAACAACATACTTAACATGCCATGTGCCCATGTACCACCATTTGAAGTTCGAAGAGTGACATCTCTATCTGTAGGAGCATCTTTTAGATATTTCTTGGCAAAGAGAGCAGGTAGATACTGCAAATATAGTGTGTTATGTTATTAGATCGATTATTTAGCTTTAGGTTCTCCCAATAATAGGACCGCGTTGACCATCATTAACCAAGTTTAACCGCCTATTATTGTGTGTCTGGCGTTGTGCATTTTCAAAATGGCCAAACTAACCTTTGCACGCTGTGCATGTGCCTACACCAAAAAACTTAAAATCTAAATTGAAATTTACCCGACACGTGTTCTAATCTTGGCTCCCCAATCCAACAACTGATCCAAATTTTAATTTACCCGACACGTGTTGACATCTTGGCTCCCCAATCCAACGACTGTTATAAGATATCCGTTAAGCCCCATCCCCAACGGTCATATGCTACTTCTATAAGAATTTAATATACTCGATTTCTCTATTTATACACACAAGTTTTGTTAAATTTCTTCCTTTGAGCATCAACATGGGTGGAATTGAAACTCTTATTGGTGTTTCAGCAAAGGTGTTTTTGTTTATGAAGTTTTCATATTATGTTCATTAATGGCAGTAGAAGGACCTTAATCAAAACTAATGTGTATATGGAAGGACCATATGCTAATATTTTCAATTATAGTTTTTGTCTTTCTTTCTTTCAAATTTGATTGGTTTTGACCTTTTGTTTTTCTTTTATTGATTATAGGTTTGTCAATTTTGTTGTGACGAAGGTCACTATATATGCTTCAACATGTCCATATCTTGGCGTGCACTGCCATCGTTCTTGGTGTTGTGGATTTATGAGACTGGTATTAGGTCATATGAAAGAAGGCACATTGCAGTTCAAGTACCTCAAGTGTTCTAGGGAAGGTTAATTGTAATGCAGTGGAATGGATTTACTTTGACAAGAAGGTTGACTCATAAGTGTGTAACCTGTGTAAGGAAGAAAATGAGCTCTGTGAAGTCTACAAGGGTTTCCATGGCCCTAATTCTTATATAAAGAGCAACTGAGATGGACTGAGTTGCTATGTATGGAGTTTAGTTATCTAATGTCAGAATGTCAATTATCTAGTGATCAATCAAATGTTATGGAGCAACAATAAAAAACATGTGCACTTCAACTGACCAAACTAACATATTCACTCCCCAAATCAGAGTCTTACCTACAGAGTCATTCCCCTTGTCAACTACATACTACAAAATACAAAAGGAACTCAACATAAAAAGGTAAACAAAACATAGAATGGCATCTAACATCCTAAAAGAACAACTTCAACACAAAAACATAGCACTCAACATCTAAGTACCATAAGCAAAAATAACATTCTTCTGTCACAGGTTTATTGCTGAAACAAGCAAAATAATGATATTAATTTATAGAAACTTTGCAAGATAAATGAAGAGTACATATACATAAAGAAAAGAAAATCCAAAGAAATAAAGACCAACATCATTTTTTTTTCTTCTTCATTGAATTCTTGAAATCTTTATAGCTCTGAGGACACATCAAAGCTTGCACCACCAGTTAGGGATGTAAATGGGGCGGGTCGGGGGTGGGTTTGCCATCCTCATCCCTGTCCCCAACTTCAATTTTATTTCCCATACCTTCCCCCCAATCCCCACTTATGAGTAGACGGGGATTCCCATCCTCGCCCCGTATGGGTACTGGGTCCCCATACCCGCCCCATTCCCCATTAACCAACTTTGAAACAAAGAAAAAACAATCATGACTTGTACTCATCATAGTCACCTAACTAACTAATTGTATTAAAAAATTAAGATAATTTAATAAAAACTAATAAGCTTTCACATTAGTCTAAGTAGTAAATTAAATTTGCAAGTACCAAAACTATATTCTAGCTCAATAATATCTAAGTCTAAGTATCTAACAAATAATATCTTTCATATAGTATAAGGTGGTTTCGGTCTATCGGTTTGAGGGTTACTTTTCCAGAAGAGGGGTCTCGCATGTGTTCGACTTGTATACAAGTGAAAAAAATTTAAAAAAAAAAAAAAAAAACTATATTACATACATACATAATCAGGTCGGGGACCCCCTTCCCCGTCCTCGCTTGAGACTAGTCGGGGATTCCCCATACCCGCCCCATTAGGGTTGGATCCCCATGGAGCTCTGTACCCATGGGTGATATTTATATCCCTACCACCATTCTATGTTGAGTTGAACCTTGGTTTCCTTCCCCAGCTTGCCCTTCCTCCCTAACATAACCTTTTCCCTTAGCTAACCTAGCTTGTTCAAATTCCCAACACGAAGCATAAGTTTTTCCTCCTCAATTTCTTTTGGATATGTAGTATGAAGTCCCCTAGCCACCAAAGCAACATCTCTTGCATCTCTCCATATATTTCATCACAAGAGTAAGTAATTCATCATATGAAACGTCATCACTATGCTCATCAACATAGGCTATAGCAACCATCACTTCTTCCTGAGCCATATTGCTATATCCAAATCTCACACAAGATATTAGATGATCTAGATATTCCTCACCCCTTCTAGAATTCTCATCTCTGTTCAATCGTTCCTTATTTTTATCTTTGTTCTTCCCCATTTGAGATTGTGTGAGATAGAGATATCAAAGAGATCCTTTTATAGTAGGGTATTATTGAAGGTATTAATAAGTCAATTTCTTGAAAAGGTAAATTGTGATATGCCCAATTGTGTCCCAATGTATTGGGAAGGGAAGTTCATACCTAACTTTGACAAGTTACAGAAGACTCATTTGTGGCTCTTGAAGTAGGCTAATGTGTATATGAAGTTGGATTCTCAAAATAGTTGTACATGTGTCCTCTGCTTTGACCACCTCCAGAGCCTCTACTACCTCTACCCCTTTGTAGGTGGTCTTGCAGATATTTCATTTTCATTCAATGGTCCTTGAGATATTTGACTTGCATTGATTTGTTGAGAACTGATAAGTGCTCAAAAAGTCTATTTTAACCTTCAATTATACCTCTTGTTTAGCCCTCTTAGTGGACTAATAGTGCTTGTAAGTTATGTTTTATGACTTTACAAGTGAAAAAGAAAGTTTTGCAGAATATTAGAGAAAAAGGGTCAAAAGGAGCAATTTGGAGCATTAAGGATCACATGAAAGCTCACGGATAATTATGAAGAAGGCCCAAGGTTTTGAAGCTATGAAAAGATAGGACTTGGACTTATTTTAGAGCTCCCAAGGCAAAAGGACTCGTTACTTGGACCAAAGCCCACAAAAGAGGAACGAAAGATGGAGCAAAAGAGGAAAACAGACTCATGCATCTGGGACGCTTGGATTTATACTGTCCCATGCGTCCAGACGCATGGAACTAATCAACACAAATAGACTCTACCTTTTAACACTTTTGGAAACAAAGTTAGAATATGAAGGAGGTCGATATGTAATAGGAAATTAGGTCTAATAGCCCATGCTTTGAGATGTTTCTATAGCCTATATAAGGAGCACCTCAGTGCCAGTTGTAAGAGCAAATTCACACTATTCTTGTCTCAAAACTTAAGGCAAAGAGAGATTATAATAATAAAAGAATCGGTTTTCACTAGCTAAGTCTTAATAAATTAATCTCCCTAGTCTTATGTTCTTATTTTCTTCTTCTTCTTCTTCTTCTTCTTCTTCGTTGTTCTTCCTTCTTGATGGAAGACTAATCTTCTCCTTCAAAGGAGGAGATGAAGTCGGTGCTTAAGGTTTGGTGATTCTTCTGGTTTATGGTGTTCTCTAATTAGGTTAGTTCTTTATGTTTTTAGTTATTAGTCCCATTGCCCACACCAGAGGATGGAAGTATAGAATAGGGTTTACATTTTGCAATATTAATATCATGCTAGTGTTCTTTACGTTTCTTCTAGTAGTGTAGTTCTTTAGAGTTAGGGAAATATTCTTTGCGTTGCCCTAGAAGGGGTAGCTCAAGGAGTGGGGGAAGTATTCTTTGTGTTTGCCTTAAGTGGTGATTCATTGAATGACTGCATACCTAATTAGGAAGTACTCTTTGATGTTGCTATTGGTAATACATTGAATGGTTGCCCAAGCTTACTGTTTCGGCAGTAACTTTCTTCAACACAACGAGAGCAAATGATAAAGAATGCACTAATAAACAGAGGAAATTGATGTTGGGGGAGATAAAACTGTACTAAGATAATGGCTGCCTAGTTGGCACTTGGCCTTCATTAACAACTTGAGGTGGCACTTGGCCTTAAGCTGCTTAACCTTCATTCTCAGCTACATCCCCTATAATACAACAATTAAGATAATGAAATTAAAAATTCTTTAAACATGACTAAAACAATAAATATTACTTGTATTTCTTGATTTTGATTTCCTTTTCCTCTTCTTGCTCTGCTTGTCAGGTCTCTCAGGGAAAGTCCTCTGATTATGTCCTGGGTTATTACACAATTTGCATTTCCTTGTACTACTAGCTCTCTCCTAATCTTCATCTTTGATTCTCTGTTTTTTTGGTCTCCCAACTTTTCTTTGAACAGATGGTGGTATATATATTGATCTTCATAACTTAACTGTAACAAAAAGACATGATCACATAAGTGTCACACTAAAATATAATCCAATAAAACATAATACAATAGAACTAACCTTTCTCCAGCCTTCCTCATTATCAAAGAGAAAGATTCTACCAGCATAAGTGGCTTTGAATGCCTCAGCATGAAAGTAAGGGTTGCACCTGTAGAAACCGTTATGGTTGCATCGAATGATTTACAAACCGCGAAAACCATGCACAGCGAAATAAAGGTTCTCACGATTTTGTTTAGAATCATACATTTGATAAGCTGTGATATCTCTGAGAATCCAAGCTCTACGAATCAGCAACCTCTTGATCTTCTGTTGTATTCCTATCTTAGAATGGACGTTGTGTGGGTAACGATCTACCAGCCCCTTCTTTCTCTCTTGGCTTCTCTCACTCACAAGATTAGAACCAAATTTGGAACTTGTCTTTCTTTAGAAAAAACTTAGTAAAACCGGCCAAAGAAGAAGGGTTTTTTTTATAGGCTACAATAAGGACCATGAGGAGAAATTAGGGATAGGTCTCCTGATGGGCTTGGGCTTCCCATGTTCGCCTAGAACACACGGCCAAAGTCTGTCAACAAATGGCTTATTCCATTAAAGGCCATTGTTGCACCACCGCCCTAATCCCAAATTACGTGTATCACGTTTATGGGATCCATATTATATGCTCGTTGATCTCCCTGTGTTTAAGATATCGTATGCCCGTTGATTAAGTCAATTTACTGACAACTACATTAATCAACTTCTTATGTCCTTGAGTAGTATCGCTCAACCTCATTGTCATGTCAGATTAAATCTACCTGCAGGGTTTACATGACAATTCTTATGAGCTCCTCAAGGGGACATCATCAACCCGACTTCCTGCGGGTCACAAATTCCTTCTATAATCAACAACACACCTTATATACAATATCATTACCCAATCCATCGAGTCTGTTGATTCACAAATGAATCTCACTCATTGATGATTTAAAACAATGTACAATGCACGTAAGTGCCCGTTATTATATCTGGATTAAGAGGACAAACATCCATAATAACAGAGGTGTTTGTTCTTTTATATAGTCAGTATAAAGAGAAACAACCTCACTTGGTCCTGTTCAATACACACAAAGCGTACTAGTGTAATCTTGTAGTCAAGATAGACTAATACCAGATTATACTACAACAGTACCAATGGTTTGTCCAAATCCATCTAGGTTGTGAACGTTTACTTATACTTTATAATATACTGATGATATGATCTTCTGTGTGTCACCACACACCATATCATCTACAATATAAAGTATTAGACGCATGCATATAACTAATAACATATATAATATGCATAACATTTGCCCATATGATTCTCATTCAAAATATAAAGAATAAGAGTTAATACAAAAGTAATGCTTTTAGTATATAACCCTATCAGCACCATCTATAAATCCAAATATATATATGAAATGAGTTAATTACATATCTATAATGCATTATATAGACTTAAGTATTAAACTTGTACTTATTTGCTCCAACATTCTCTACTTGGCTTCAGAGATCTGTTAATTGCAATGGCATGAACACATGGTATGCCACCCAACTGCCATACCATACAAGAGCATGTCTTGGCAATTAAATCAACTACATAATGTTTCCCATATTTTGGATTGGTTGCACAATATTTTTCAATATCAAAGCTATTAACCTTAATTATATCTTTTATGCTTATTCTCTAACTTGGTAATGACCTCTGCAACAGATGTTACAAGGTCACCCTTTTTCATATCCTTGGAAAGTACCCTTCTCTCATGTATAAGAGATATCACATCTTTGGTGTACTTATCTATAAACTGTAACAGTGGCTTGTCTCTAATTTTCAATATCCATGCATTGAATGATTCACTGAAGTTGTTAGTAACTACATCACACTTGGAAATAAGGTCAAAATGTGACCTTGCCCAAGTTCTCCTAGGCTCTCTCTAACCAGTCCACGTACACCATCCTTCTCAGCAGTTGCCAATGCCTACATGAACTGCTCATGCTAACTAACTTTTTATGCTTTTGAAGCCCCCAATTAAGCTGCATTAAGTGGTCACCCTTACTTAGGGAAGATGTTATACTTAGGGAAGATGTTGGAAACAGTTAAAGAGGATGGATTACTGAGGACTCTCTTGTCCAGACTGGGTGTTGAAGCTAAGTTCAAAAATAAGGATGAAAAATGGGTTCGATGGGAGAAGTCGAACACAACCACTCTTAACTCTGACGAATCTCTTCAAGGTGAGAGAGCGGGGTTTGGAGGAGTTATAAGAGACTGCAATGGCGATGTGAATATCGCATATAGTGGAAGCTCCAATAGATTTTCGGTGCTGCACCAGGAATTTCTTGGGGTATAAAAAGGGCTGGAAGATGCGATAGAAATGAACTTAACTAGACTCCAAGTTCAATCCAACTCTATGAGAGTGGTCCAAATACTGACGAAGGAAGAGGCACCTCCATGGTATTGCAGGAATCTAGTAGCACAGATATGGGTCGAAACTTTAAAGTTTGAAGAAATCTCTTTTAAGCATGTCTTTCGAGAAGGAAATCAAGTAGCCGACTATCTATCTAAACTAAGCAAGTCCTTATGTAATGATATTTTGTTTTATATCCCCCCAATGGACCAAAGAATGTTTGAATTGGTTAAAGGGGATAAAGAAGGAAAAATGTACTTGTGCTCTTGACTTGATTAATAAAAGGTTAGGGTAGCCTTAACCCCTAGCCATTACAAAAAAAAAAAAAAAAAAAAGTGGTCACCCTTAAATTCTTTCTTAAAATTCTTATACATATATCTAAAACAAAACCTATCAAAAACACAAAAAATACATGTAAATATAAAGTAAATTAGGAAAATTAGAGAAATTAGTGAATACATAAATAACTTATACATGTGGTGGGCATTTGGAAATCTAGTCTCCACAGCATGAACAAGTCCTTTTTGTATGTCAGATATGAAAATGAGTTGTTCTGGGTGCTTGTCAAGGTATTGTTGAAGTATTCCTAATATCATGCACCAAGATTTTGTGTTCTCACCCCTACCCACATAGATTATAAGAGAGATGGGGTGAATGAGAGAGATAACATAAAGTTATAGTAAGAATGAAACAATGAGAGAGAACGAAACTAGCAGAGTGAATTTTCTATAGAGATGAATCTATGAGAGAGAGAAAAGAGGGGGAATATGAGATTGATTGTTAACTTTCCTGTGCTTTTTTAGTTGAGCTCTTGTCCTTTACAATAGTTGTTTGATTGGGGAACCAAGATTAGAACACATGTCAGATAAATTTCAATTTGGATTTTAAATCTTTTTGTGTGGGCACATGTAAAGTGTGCGAGGGGTAGTTTGGCCATTTTGAAAATGCACAATGCCAGACACACAACAATAGACAGTCAATGACTGACAGCTAACAGTAGGGGGACCTAAAACTAATAAAGGAAAAACTTTGGATCCAATGTAAATACCCCTATTATTGGGAGGACCTAAAGCTAATTAATCTTTTTTTAATACATATTTCATTTTTTATTTTAGTTTTTTGTATTTTACACGCAAAATTATTGGGCCATGGAGATCTAGCTAATCTAATGGTCCCTATTCTCCGAGTTCTTCATGTTCTTCCTTTGCATCTCACCACCATCCACGGAGATCTAGCTAATGCAGATTCAATAAACAAATTCTCTTCGAATTCTAGTGTCTAAAGATGAAAAATCCTTACTAGAAATTTGATCCCAATTAAAAAAGCTTCTCCGTTTTGAATCCGTCGATTTTTTTAAAGAATTCTTGGATAAATCAGTTGAACATAAACTTAACGTTCTTGAATTCTTTGTTCAGACTTTCACTCACATTGATGATGTCGAGATAATCTAATCTTTCTTTCTTTTGCATTACTGATTTCTTGAATTGATTTAATTAAATTCGTTGACTTTGACAGAGTTGTTTGGCATTAAGATATGAGGCATTGATTTTAAAAGAGAAAAAGTGTGTGGATGAAAATTGCCTTCAAGTTTCATATCAAGAATGGCTCGATGGAAAATGGGTTTCACTACATTGCACTCAAGGTGAATTAAAGGTTATTGTTTGCTTGGTTGGTGTTATTGTTGAGCTAAACTTTTACTTGTTTGTTTGTAGGGGTGTGAAAATGCACTTTCATGCATTCTGGCTGACAATGTTATCAATATATCCAGAAACACTTTGTATGTACTTTGGATCCAATTTGGGTGATTAGCTAACTTGGTGGTGTTTGGACGGTGGTGAGATGAAAAGGAAGAAGATGAAGAATACATGGCCATTAGATCAGCTAGATTTTAATGGTCCAAAAAGTACTCCCTACAAAAAGTACTCATGAAAATAGTTGTGTTCGTTAATCACCCAAAGGTTGTGGGCGGAAAGCATGGAAACATGCATCCACTTAGAAATTCAGTTATAAGTCGAACAAGAACTTACATAATAACAACCAAAAGGAAGAATTGTATTTCCATTATTTCAAAGTAAAACATATGGGTCCATAATTAAAGCAAAAGCTAGATTGTTAAATAACGCAAGACCATCTACTTTGGCACTGCAAAAGAAAACTCCAACATCAACGCCGACTTAAAATCTCCGCAACTCTATCTTTCGGGATGCTAGGTTGAGTAGGCTCAGTCCCTGAAAATTATAAACAAAGTAAGGTACAATTTTGATGTGCTTGTACAAGTTGTTAAGTATGGAGCTTGATCACCATGTGGTTAGTTTTCAAATTGGAATTGGAAACATGGACTCGCCAACACTATTTCTCCTAAACGGTGATGAACAAGTAAATTGGTTTTGGAAACCAATTACTACTTTGGATCCTCACGTTCTCTATAAATACCTTACTTTGAGAATTAATAAGACACAACTAAGAGAGCTCATAGTGTACGGGGCACGTAACGAGTATATTATTGGAGCAATAATTAGTGCAAGGCAATAGACAAATTTGTGAGTGCATTATGATAGTGTAATAGCATAAATTTGTGAGTGCCAAAAGTGTGTGCGTGAGAGAGAGAGAGATTGGTGTTTGTGTGAGGCTCGTGACATTGTAAACAACTATTTGATTATAGTGAATTTTGGTGCGTTTGTGGACGTAGGCAATTGCCAACCCACATAAGTTCCTTGTGTTCGTTTATTCTTTGTTCTTTCATTATTGCTTAAGTGGTTGTATTGGTGCTATTGTTTTGTCATTGATTCAAAGATCTTGAGGATAATTGTCATTAGTCGGGATTACTGTGATCTCTAATTCCTAACAACTGGTATCAGAGCGTGGTTTGTGAATCGAATTACTGAAGGTGTTTGAAGAAAATTTCTTGAGTGAAGATTACTCCACCGTAGTTTGGTTCAAGTAGGAGCAATGACAACCGAGAAGACGACAACCATGGTTGAGAGGTTTGATTGTACAAACTTCGGCTTTTGAAAGATGCAAATAAAGGATTATCTTTATCAGAAAGATCTCTATGAACCGTTGGTAAGAAAGAAGTCTGCAACGATGGAACAAAGAGCATGGGATTTGCTTGATAGAAAAGCATTGGCGACAATTAGATTGAGTTTGTCTAAGTCCGTAGCCTTCAACATCAAGAACAAGAAGACAGCAGCGTCTCTCATGAAAGGTCTCTCAAGTATGTATGAACAACCCTCTGCAGCGAATAAGGTACATCTCATAACGAAACTCTTTACATTGAGAATGTCTGAGGGAGATTCTTTTAGAGAACATCTTAATTTGTTCAATGAGACCAAAGACCAACTTGAGTCAGTTGAGATCACTTTTAGTGATGAGGTGATGGCTTACGCAATTCTTGGGCAGATGCCACCGAGTTGGAAAGTCACAGTTTCTGCAATTAGTGGTTCTTCTGGTAAATCGAAGTTGAAATATGATGAAGTTGTTAGTATGATACTAACCGAGGAGATCCGAAGGTAGTTGGATAGTGCCTCCACTTCAGAGTCTGCATTGATCACAGAGAGTGGAGGAATGAGTTCATACAAAGGCCAACATCGGTCAGAACATAGAAAGGGGAGATGGAAATCTCATAGCCTTGATGATGTTGAACAGGAACCTAAAGATACAAGTGATAATTTGTGTTACAATTGTGGCATGCCAGGCCATTACAGTTATGAATGTAAAGCTCCAAGAAATAACAACAAGAACAAGAATCAAGATGTTAATGTTGTTGAAGTGGATGATGACGCATTGATATGTTCTATGTAGAAGAACAATTGGGAGTCTTGGGTCATAGATTCCAGCGCATCGTTCCATGCTACTTCAAATCGGAAGTTTATTGAGAACTACACCAAAGGTGACCTAGGCAAGGTATTCCTTGGTGATGATCAACCATGTAACATTATTGACAAGGGTGATGTGCAGATCAAGTTAAAAGGCTTTGCATGGAAATTGAGGGATGTGAGACATGTCCCTAATTTGAGGAAGAACTTGATTTCTGTGGGGCAGTTGGTGGATGACAGTTATGTGACAACCTTTACTGGTAATGCCTGGAAAATCTCTAAGGGTTCTATGATGGTGGCAAAAAGAAAAAAAGGGTGGTACTCTCTATATGACCATTGATGCATGTGGTTCATTTGCTATTGCGTATAACAAAGAAGATCTGAATGTGTGGCACCACAGACTTGGTCACGTGAGTGAGAAAGGAATGCAAGTCCTCACTCAGTTGGAAAACTACCCATGTTATAATCGATTGAGTTTGGCTTATGTGAGAACTGTATTGAAGAACGGAAGCGGGTGAGTTTTCATAATGTAGGCAAAACTCTGAAAGCAGAAAAGCTTGAGTTAGTCCATACAGATGTTTGGCGGCCAGCTACAGTTTCCTTCCATGGCAGAAAGTCATATGTTGTGACTCTTATTGATGACCACACGAGAAAGGTGTGGGCATATTTCTTGAGACATAAATATGAGGATTATGGAGTGTTTAGGAAGTGGAATGCCAAGGTTGAAAATGAGACAAATTTGAAAATAAAAGAGTTTAGATTAGGTAATAGAGGAGAGTATGTTGATACAGGTTTAAGGAATGATTGTGTAGATAATGGAATGGAGATGGAATATACTTTGCGAGGGATGCTTCAACTGAATGAGGTGGCAAAGTGTATGAACAGATCACTGACAGAAAGAGCTAAGTGTATGCGTATACTAGCAGGGATGCCCAAGCAGCTCTGGGCAGAGACCATTAGCATGACATCTTACCTGATTAACAGAGGACCGCCAATATAATTGCCACGTACTGATGGTGGTGGGCCCTAGTGCTATGATAAAGCATTGGAGGCTAATGATGCGAGCTAGTGGGAGCTTGCAATAAAAAATGAGATGAAGTCCTTCGTCTCTAATTACATAGTGATATTCTCTCTAGTTGTGAAACTAAATACTACAATGTCAGTGTCGAGTATTGTTGCAGCAGAAGATTTACACTTTGAGCAGTTAGATGTGAAAATTGTCTTCCTCCATGGTGACCAAGAGGAAGAGATGTATATGCAACAATGTGAGTGTTTCATTGAATTGGGTAGAGAGAATATGGTAGGCAAGCTAAGAAAGAGCTTGTATAGTTTGACACAAGCCCTAGGCAGTGGTACATGGTTTGCATGCACCTAGATATTTCCCGTGCAGTGGGAGTTGTTAGCAGGTTGATGACCAATTGTGGCAAGCAGTACTGGGAAGCAGTGAAGTGGATACTGTGGTATCTAAGAGGTACTACTGATGAATGCATATGTTGTGTGACGGGTGATATGTACTTGCAAGGGTATATTGATATAGACTTTGCAGGTGAAGTTGATCGTAAGAAAGGCACTACTGATTATGTCTTTACAGTTGGAGCTATTGTAGTGATTTGGGACTCACAATGGACAAAGACAATGACTATTGGAAGCTGAAGCCATGGCTAGCTTCAGTTGGTCTTCTAGTTTGAAGATCGTAGATGAAGCACACCATTATGCATTAGAAATGCATGGAGTTGATTTACTTTGGTTATCAGTCTCCAAGTGGGAGATTGTTAAATATGGAGCCTGATCACCACGTGGTTAGTTTCCAAATCGGAATTGGAAACATGGACCCGCCAGCATTACTTCTCCTAAACGGTGATGAACAAGTAAATTGGTTTTGGAAACCAATTACTACTTTGGTTCCTCACGTTCTTTATAAATACACCAAGGTATTTGAGAATTAATAAGACACAACTAAGAGGGCTCATAGTGTTCGGGGCACGTAGCGAGTATATTAATAGAGCAATAATTAATTAGTGTAAGGCAATAGCCAAATTTGTGAGTACATTATGATAGTGTAATAGCATAAATTTGTGAGTGCCAAAAAGTGTGTGAGAGAGAGAGAGAGATTGGTGTTTGTGTGAAGCTCGTGACATTGTAAACAACTCTTTGATTATAGTGGATTTTGGTGTGTTTGTGGACATAGGCAATTGCCAAACCACGTAAGTTCCTTGTGTTCGTTTATTCTTTGTTCTTTCATTATTGCTTTAGTGCTTGTATTGGTGCTCTTGTTTTGTCATTGATTCCAAGATCTTGAGGATTGTCAGTACCCTCCACTCTCAACCACTCGTGGCAGACCACGTGTCCAGACTACAAGCAGGTCGTGCATACGACCTAAGGCCAGGTCGTCCAAATGACCTAGGAAACGTAACTGCTGCAAGCTAGTCAACAACATCATTAATGACAGATCATTACTTCGTAATGAAAGGAGTAAAAGCAATCATCAAGACAGGGCAAAAGGGGGATCTACACCTATAAAAGGAGGCATCTTTTCCATTCGGGGAGGTTCACATTCTTTCCATCTCCAACTCAATCACTCGAGATGAACTACGTCTGACTTGATTCTAGTTCATCAGAGAACTGGATACGTAGGTAGCTCAAAACACCGACCTGAGTTCAGTCAAACATCTTATACAAACTCTATTCTCCGAGATTGTAAGGTTATGACTAAAATGTACCTCTACAAGGATAATTGTCATTTGTCGGGATTACTGTGATCTCTAATTCCTAACACAAGTGAGTGCTCACACAAAGCCAGTTGCAATCAATAAGTACTAGGACATGAACAATAATGCAACGAGTTGTGGGCAAGATTGGGCATCGACATCTCTAGCCCATTGTTGCAAGCCTGAGTTTCTAATGAAAGCATATAGATTTATTTATCTGCTTGAAAAAACTATCCACTTTTCAAACCTTTCGAGGTAGTGTTAGAATATGTCAAATATGGAAAGTCCCACATTTCTATAAGTGTGGACATCCATATCTAGTAGTTTCTATTTTATAAGGTTTTAGTTTAGTATAAGTATGTAACTCTGGGTAGAGAACACAGAGAATACAAATATACAAGAACTCTAACCCTATTATTCAAGCCTACTCTCTTCTAAATTCTTCTTATTCTTGGTTTTCTCTCATCAGAACAATGTTTCAACTCTTCTAGCATCACCACTAATATGGAATTCTACATGGTATTAGAGCATTAGATTCAAATATAAGTTTAGTGGTATGCTAGGAGAGGTATCTCCTAAATTTGGTATACAAAAAGAAGAAAAAAATCAATTCTTTTTCAGTTTTTTAGTATTCAATTAAGTTTCAAGCTTTCTCACAAGAAGAAGGTCTTATATCTCAATTGAAGTTTCTTTCTCTGGATAGATTATTTATGTTCGTGGGTTTACTGTTCATCGACATCGTTCATCGTCATGTTCTAAGTTAGTATTCAAGTTTCTGCTAATGATTAAAGTTTGTTTGAAGAATGCTAGGAGAGAGATCCGAAGTTTCTCAGTATTGGTTTTTTAGTATTGTTTCACTTCTGCAGTTTATGTCTTCCACAATCTTTCTGTCTTAGTATTGATAAGAGGGGCACAACCTCTCTGTATCCCAGAGTCTCTGAAGTTAGTATTGGGCGAGGCACGCATGCGCTTAGTCTAAGCCTTATCTCTTCTAAATTCTAACCCTATTATTGAAGCCTACTCTCTTCTAAATTCTTCTTCTTCTTGGTTTTCTCTCATTAGAACAATGTTTCAACTCTCCTAGCATCACCACTAACATGAAATTTTACATGGTATCAGAGCATTAGGTTCAAATATAAGTTTAGTGGTATGCTAGGAGAGGTATCTCCTAAAATTGGTATACAAGAAGAAGAAACAAATCAATTCTTTTTCAGTTTTTTAGTATTCAATTACGTTTTAAGCTTTCTCACAAGAAGAAGGTCTTATATCTCAATTGAAGTTTCTTTCTCTGGATAGATTATTTATGTTCGTGGGTTTACTGTTCATTGGCACTGTTCATTGTTCATCGTCATGTTCTAAGTTAGTATTCAAATTTTTGCTAATGATTAAAGTTTGTTTGAAGAATGCTAGGAGAGAGATCCGAAGTTTCTCAATATTAGTTTTTTAGTATTGTTTCGCTTCCACAGTCTACATCTTCCGCAATCTTTCTGTCTTAGTATTGATAAGAGGGGCACAACCTCTCTGTATCCTGGAGTCTCTGAAGTTAGTATTGGACGAGGCAGCCTTTTGCTAGGCGCGCACGCCAAAGAGCACTCAGAGTACACGGAGCGCCCGCCCCTAGTTTGCTTAATCAAGAGCGCGCCCCACCCTCAAGCTACTAGACTCCGAGTCGGGCAAGAGCGCGCATCGCGTCCTTCACAAGCAATTCCTGAGCGCGCCCCGTGCCTTGACCTTTGCAACACTTCCACTTCTGAATTTTTTTGTGGGTTCTTCCGCGGTTGTTTCAAGTAGCTTTAGAGCATGTTGACGAAGGCGCTCACGCGCTCTAGCCTCCACACATAAGGTTTTGAGAGTTTTAGAGATTGCCATTCCAGGAGGTAAATATGTCTAGTTTCTTAGAGATTTTGTATGGTAATCTAGTGGTGGATAATAAAGGTCCAGTCACGCCTATATGGTATTTAATTCAGTAATGGAGATTCGTTACTGACTAATGGAATTCAAGATTCTATTGGTGAAAAAATTGAGGTTCATCCTTGTCGACAGTTACATATTATCAGCTCGTTTCTATATGGAGAGTGATTATAGGTTTGTTGGGTGTTGTGATCTGGTATGAAAATGGGTAGAGAAGAAGGTCAAATTGGGCTATGTTGAGCTATTTCCTATGTGAGTTATCCTGTTCGTGTTACTGATTTAACTCACTTGAAGAACAAATAGCCGGTCAAATTGGGCCAGATTCGATCCAGTCTGTTTTTTTGGTTATCCTCATCATGTTTGGGGTTATTCAGTTCGCGTGTTTTTTATCCTCATCATGTTTGGGGTTATTCTGTCCGCGTTTGTTTGTTATCCTCATCATGTTTAGGGTAATCCAGTCCGCGTTTGTTTGTTATCCTCATCATGTTTGGGGTTATCATTTTTTTTCTCTCCTTTTATGCCGCAGTGGTGCTCGGTGCTCAGTTCAAGTCGAAATAGACAAGCCTTTGTATGTTCTACTTTGCCTTGTATATTCCAACTTGAGGGGGAGATTATGGAGATATGAGGACATTGAGTAATATATGAGGCAAGGAGAATATGGAGATGTATGTGGAAGAGCAAACATGTCTCCATATTACATCATGTCTTGGCAAACTCACTTCTTGCATCTCAACAGTGTGACATCCCCACTATTTAGTACTCATGTTTCCAGGTAGCAGTCAAGGAGAATATGGACTCTTCAGTATTCAGCTGGTAGCAGTCAAGCCTAAACTGCAGTTTCACTATTTAGTATTTAGGAGTACCTAGAATAGTATTTTGCAAGACTTTAACAATGATATTGATAGTAGCAGCCAAGAAGCTCACATTAAATCATTGTTATTGTTTGCAATTTATGTTGTGCAAGACTTCAACAGTGATATTGGTAGTAGCAGCCAAGAAGCTCACATCAAATCACTGTTATTGTTTGCCATTGCCTAAACCGACAGTTTTCACTTCCAGAACGTCTCAACAGTTGTTCGAGTTCTTCAACTAAAGATAGTTCTATGCGAAAGGGGGAGCTGCATTATTATATTTTCTTTTTGCCATTCAAGCTACAATTTGCAAATTTGCGGCATTACAGCTTGAGGGGGAGTGTTAGAATATGTCAAATATGGAAAGTCCCACGTTTCTATAAGTGTGGACATCCATATCTAGTAGTTTCTATTTTATCAGGTTTTAGTTTAGTATAAGTATGTAACTCTGGGTAGAGAACACAGAGAATACAAATATACAAGAACTCTAACCCTATTATTCAAGCCTACTCTCTTCTAAATTCTTTTTCTTCTTGGTTTTCTCTCATTAGAACAATGTTTCAACTCTCCTAGCATCACCACTAACATGGAATTCTATAGGTAGGTATCATAGTTTTTCTTGTTTAGTAATTGAAAGACATGTTTCAATCTAACAAAGTTATTGTCTTTGCTAAAAAAAGAAAGATGTATATCTCATTACTTTTGCATGCTCAATCAATCTCAAAATATAATAAATTGTCAATTAAAATAAATTTATGAGATAAGAGGATGGAAAAGGGCATTACAAATTCTTCCCCTCGACCGGTCGCTCGGACTTGGCACACTTTTAGCAGTTGCTACCATTGAGCTCAAGAGTATAACAAGTAAGAAGACACAAAACAACCAAAAAGATCGGTTGAAGAAATTGTGTCGAAAATTCGTCACATGTGAATGAATCTTCATGGCCAAATATCAAATTTGTAATGGCAAAATCTAAACACTCCTCAGTTCTCACCACTCAAAGTTCCTCCACAACTATTAATAGCATAATAGTTAAGGACTTAAGTCAGATCGAGTTTAATGGATACGGATGACTTTGAAGTGTATAAACTTCAAAATGTGTACAAACTTCTTGGTTCTTTTAGGGGCGCGGTATTGGCACCCCCATAAATGGGACTAGCACCCTTTTGACAAAAAGTAAAACAATAATGGTTATTCCTTATATGTCCTTTTACACCCCACATTTCCATAGTTCTACGGCAGGCAGTTGTCGCGAGATCTCATATCCCACGGCAGGCAGTTGCCACGAGATCGCACAATCCACAGCATCGGGTTGCCGCGAGATCCCATATCCCACGGCAGGCAGTTGCCGCAGCATATTTTTTTTTGTGTTTTTTTTTTTTTTCACTTCAAATTTTGTGTATTGAACACGCACGACATATGGATACCTTATTTTCTTATTTAAAGTTTCTTTATACACTCCAAGAACAACACCAAAACCATGACAAAAAAATATACAATCAAGTCATAATTTTGCTATCTTGCGGCAAATATTTTCATATGCTATAAGAAAATTTTGTGATCAAATTAATGAGGAAGAGTTTTGATAATTAACATAAGCAAATACTCCATTTTAGTAAGCAAAATCATCTCGCGGCAACTAACTTTTTTTCCGGTGGCTATTAATTTTTTTTTTTAAAAGAACCCACGGCAACCACCTTCCGTGGGATTGTGTGATCTCGTGGCAACCCGATGGCCATGGATTGTGCGATCCCGCGGCAGCTGCTTGCCGTTAGTATTTTTTTGTGTATTTAATGGAGGGGTGCTAGTACTGTTGAATTGGTCAAAGGGATGCTAGTCCCATTTATGGGGGTGCCAATACCGCGCCCCTTCTTTTAAGTCCAGTCACTGAAATGTGACACGCTTGACTTTGGAGAGCAACTGAAGCCAAAACTTAAAGAGCTTTGGTTTCATTACAAAAACATGTCTAAAATAGTCAAGTGGAAACTAGCAAAAAAAAAAGAAAAGTCATTGATTTGAATCGGTCTAGGTTCATTCAATCATGCTTAATTTTTCCCTTCCCAATTACACGGTATATCTATTCACGACTTTGCAAACCTCATGTATAAGGGTTGTATACGTCCAAGTTTTGGGTACGGGGTCAATCCCTTGTAGCGCATTTCCTTATTAAAGAGTTGGACAACCTCATTGATCCTCCTAGCCCTGCAGTAGCCATCAATCAAAATTTCATAGCTAACAGTGCCAGGCATTTGGTGATCCATGCATTAAATAAAAACTCTTTTTGCCTCTTCCACTAGTCCTTGAAAACAATATATGTCCATCAACACAAAGATAATACACAAAAAGATGGCGGATTATGTTTCAGTCATGGTAAGGATTGTTGCTGCAGCAGGAGTATCGAGGAATCGAGCTTGCTGGTCCATGGTGGTTTTGATTGGCTATAGTATCCAATATAATACAATGGTTGAATTGAAGTTATGATCTTTACTATCTTGCGAGTCCATATGTATTTTGGTCTTGATATCTGTTTGTACAATCACAATATTATCTTTTAATGAAAAACAATGGTTTATCGGAAAAAAAAACACAAATATAAAACACAGTTGCAGAAATAATTGGGATCATACTTTATTTGGAAAGGTGATTTATATATATATATATTTGATAAATATATTTTTTTAACCCTGAACTTAAGGGAGCCAATGGGTACATGCAGATTACCCAAAATCGAACCGGAACCGAAACCGAATGTTCTGGATCTTAAAATATAGACCCATTAAAACTGGGTCTTCAAGAACCGAATCGATAAAGAACCGAAATCGTAGAACCGAATAGTTAAAAACCCTTGGGTACCTGAACTGAAACCAAAACCGATTATTATGATTTTGATATATAAAATTTAGTATTATATTACATTTAAAGAAAATCAAACTCATACAATATAAGAGCATCTCTAGGTGGTGGTAGCATACTCTTCATATTTGAAGAAAAAGTTTGAAGAAGTTGGTTGCAAATTTCGACCAACTCTACGTGGTCGCAAATTTTGACCGCAAATTTGATTGTAGGGGCTACCATACGCGCCATTAGTACTGTCGCACGCCTTTGGTACTGTTGCGTGCCAGTACTAATGGCGCGTGCTATCAAGTACAAACTCCAGAATTTCAAGAAATTGCTTCATTCTCACCCAACCCTCCAAAACTATCTCCACAACTATGAATTCTTCTTCATCATTACAAAAAACTAGCCAACATACCGACGTTGCCGAATCAACTCAACAATCCTGTTATTTTGATACACTCAATCAAGAGAGGTGCCAAATTTGTACGTCAAGAAAACACCTTGCGTTGTCATGCAAGTATATGAACAAAAGGTGTTGTAAAGCACCACATTGTCAAGGTTATATGCTCATACATAGAAGTTGTAACGAAGATGGTGAAGAAGTAAGATTTTTGAAATGCATGTATGATATATGTCCTGGTATGGAATATATATATGGAGACAGTTTGTTGATATGCACGTATTGTGGCGAGAATGATCATTGGTATAGGTATTGCCCCTATGCACATATATTATGCCCAAATGGTTGTGATGGTGTTAGAGAGCTGAAAAAGTTTGCGAACCTTGAAGAAAAATGTCTTGATCTATTGAAGTGTTTAGTATGTGGAAAATGTGAGTGGTTAGGTGCTATGTAACTTTTTAATGTCTTGATCTATTGAAGAAAAATTTCTATGACTATGTAACTTTTTTTTTAATATGAATAAACTTTAATTTTATATAAATATATATATTCGTTTAAATTATATATATAGAAATTGATTAACATTGTTTATTGATATTAAAAATAAATATGCATCTACAAAATTAAATTACAACAATCAATGTTGGTCACCCCTAATGCTCCATAGATGCTCGACAAGGTCGCTTTTAAGTATATCATGCATAGTCTTTGATTGAACTTGTAGAGTCCCCTCAATGTAATACATGTTCCCGAGTAGGTGGGATCTGTGGTTGCTCTTCTGGATAAGGAATGTACCTCCTCATTTCATAATTTTTATTCTTAGCTCCGATTATCATATTGTGCAATATGATACACACTCTCATAACAGTACCCATTGTCTCCACATGCCATAATTTGCAAGGTTTTGCCAAAATCCCAAATTTAGCTTACAAAACCCCAAAAGCTCTTTCAATATCTTTTCTTGCAGCTTCTTGCATCATTGCAAACCACTTCGTCTTTAGAGCATTAGGGTTTGAAATTGTTTGTATAAATGTCGTATAGTCAGGATAGATACCATCAGCTAAATAATAACCCATATTATAGTTATGCTGATTTACATCAAAATAAATAGGTGGAGAAGTACCATTGATCACGTGCTCAAATACCGGCGAGTTGTCCAACACGTTGATGTCATTGTGTGACCCTGGCATCCCAAAGAAAAAATGGCATATCCACAGGTCTTCAGTTGCAATAGCTTCGAGAATAACATATGGTTTTCCAAAACGACCATTGTAAGCACCTTGCCATCCAGTTGGACAATTATGCCATTCCCAATGCATACAATTAATGCTTCCCAACATACCCGGCCATCCATGTATGGCAGAATGTGCAAGCAAGCATTCTGTATCTGCAATATTTGGTCTTCGTCAAGTAGACTGAACCGTACAATTTGATAATTGCATCACAGAAATGTCTCAACGCCTGGTTTCCAGTTTGCTCAGAAATATATAATTGATCGTCAAGTTGATCAGCCACCATACCATAACCAAGAATACACAAAGTTGCAGCCACCTTGATCAAAGGATCTATACCATGTTTACCAGCATTGTTAAATTTAGGTTGAAAGTACTTAAAATGAGTCTGAATATCGTTGAAGATGTGAAGAAATAAATATTTTTTCATATGGAAGCGCCATTTGAAATCCTCTTTTGGAAAGACAGGATGATCGACGAAGTAGTTGGCCTTCAAGATTTCCAAAGTCAAAACATAGTTTCTATGTTTAACTTTTCGACCCTTCTTTGAACCACCATGTGGTGCCTTCAGAGCATGTACTTGTGCTTGTGCAAGTACAGCCAAATGGTGCTTCAAAAGGGGAATGACGTTAACAAATTCTTCATCAAGACTATCTATCGAGTCATCCGCTGGGGAAGATGAAGAAGAAGACGACGATGAAGATGAAGATGAAGATGAAGATTGAAGGGGAAACATCTCATACATTTTATGCATGATCCATTTTTTGGCAATGTGTGTGTGTTGTTTGTTAAGGATTGATGTGAAATGGTTAAGTTGTTTGATAAAAATATTTGAGTTGAGTGTATGTAAAATGAAAAAGGAGATGAGTGTAGATATAGGATGTAGAATTTCGGCCATTTTTGCCCATTGGAGCACGCGACATTGGCATTGGCACGCGACAGTACCACTGGCACGCATGGTGCTGGTCAAAGTAAAAAAAAAGTTGGGCGACATTTGCAATGGTGCGCGACATTACCAATGTCGCTCCGCATCCGCATCCGCATCCGCATCCACATCCAAATTGCCAAATTTGCGAACAATAATGCAAACAAGCAAGTGATGCGACCGGTTAAACTACCACCTAGAGATGGAATTCTGAGATATTCCAAACTTTTCCTTCAAATATGAAAAAAAAAGGCAGGTTATACTACCACCTAGAGATGCTCTAATATAGTGTTTGTTTTTTAGGTGTAAAAGTCTACTAAATATATATAGCATAATAGGAAATATGTGTTGTTAAATTTATATTTTATAATATTACGCACGCTAAACAAGTGTATTATATATGTTAATAATAATGTCAATGTGTACACGTATACTATGAATTAACTAATATGTATTGTATATTTATTAACTGATACACGTGTTTAAAAAAAAAAAGCTAGGATTAGGCTGGCCCCCACCTGTATTAATAAAAACTAAGATTTTCTTACATAGATTTTCCTTCCCATATCCTCATTTACAATATTGTGAAGATCATGATCGATAGGAGGAACAAAATGAAGAGTAGAGAAATTAACATGCTGATCAAGACTAGCAAGATGGTCCGCAACTCTGTTCACCTCTCTAAATACATGCAAAAAAAAAAGATGAAATTGAGTTTTGACTTTTTTCCTTCTATGGCAGCAAGCACATCTAGACAATACCATGGTGGTTTCTCCAGTTTGTTGATTGCGTTGATTGCTCTCAAGGAGTCAGATTCCAATTCAACCTCTTTGTAGCATGCTTCAATGCATTGGTCTAAGCAAATTTCAATTGCTTTCATCACTTGAAAGATAACTGAGTGTCAGCCTCCACTATCATTGAATCCAGCAAGAACTCTCCCCTTTTCGTCTCTTATAACCCGTCCATGTCCTGACCCCTTATTGTTAACTGCACCATCTGTGTTAGCTTTGACTCTGCCACTTGCAGGGGGATTCCAAGTGCATTTAGTGTTGGCATGTTGTTTGAAGTGAACATCAATGTTTAGACTTCAAAAAAGGTTTCAGACTTGGGATGTGTCTCTCACCTTTGGCATAAGCACCTGCAAGTAGTTCTTGATATCTCTTTCCATCTTGTTAAAGACAAGACAACTAAAACTAGTTTAGATGTTTGCTAAAATCTTCTAGCATTTCTTTCCTTCCATATACAGTCCACTGAAGCACATATAAAAACTTTAAATATTTCTCCAGTATCCTCGGTATTGCACAATCGGATAAGTGAAGACCATTCTCTATTCACATTTCTACTGTCAATGAGAATACCCAACTTACTTTTGACTTTGGAGAAAAAGTCTTTGGAGTAGTTGCATTCGAAGAATAGATGGTGAGATATCTCTCCACTGATGTTACACAGACAACAAGAAGATTGATGGATGATGTTCTTTTGTACTAACCTTTCTTGCGTTGGGATGCTATTTGAGAAGAGTTGCCAGGTAGTGAACGAGTGGCATGGCAGAACCCATATTCCCTAAACCATGCTATGCCATTGTTTCTTATCCTTTTTCTTTGACAACACAATATAGGCACTATTTGAAGTGAAAAGCCCGCTATGATGTGGAGTCCAAATGATCTTGTCCCGAATCAGATGTCTATTGATATCAATTGTCATGATAGCTTCTATCAAGCTAGGATTGTGATTGTATCCCATTCACTACTGTATTCCATGAGCCATTAGTGAGAAGAGCACTCACTTTTGAGTTTAAGGGAAAATTTCATTCAGCTCTACCTTCGGCTTCTTCTATCAATGGTGATCGAGAATACCATATATCGTGCCACAATAAAGTGTCCTCTCCATTAGAGATAGAGTAGATGATGATTTTTTTTTTGCTTCTTTTCTTGTGTTCAGAATGCTTCTTCAAGTCCAGGAGCAGTCCTTGGGAATAGTCATAGATAAAAAAAACTTATCTTTGATGTGTTGCTTCCATGTCCAGTCAACCCATATTGTGTCCTCCCGTGTGACTAGTTTAAAAATCAGTCCATAATAGGCGCCAAGATTCCATCTATGTAAATTCATTATTCCCAATCCTCCTTCTTCTTTTGGTTGGCACACAGTGTTCCAACTTGCTTGGTGATGCCCTTTCTTCAGACTTGGACCAGACCACAAGAATTGGGCACAAATTTTCTCGACCTGTTCCAACATTGTCTTAGAAAGAATGAACGTCCTTGCCCAGTATGTGTGGAGAGCCAGTAAAACAGAAATAATAAGCTATAACCTTCCTACATGTGACAGTAATCTTGACTTCCAGTTGGAAATTTTGCTCGTGACTTTCTCTACAAGTGGTTGAAATTCTCTAATGCCCAACCTAGCTGAAATAAGTGGAAGCCCAAGGTACCTTATTGGTGGTTTGATCAATTCCACACCTAAGGTATTAGCTAGAGCTTGAGCGTATTGATCATGAACACCTCCCGCTAACAGAGAAGTTTTATGTTTGTTGATCTATAGTCCAATTGCTTTACCAAAGACTTCTAGACACTCTTTGATAGCTTGTACTGATCCCAACTCTCCTTTACAAAACATGAGCACATCATCCACAAATGCCAAATGTGATAATTTCACTTTCCTGCATTTTGAATGGAATAGGATAGACTTGTAGCTGAAACTCTGTGAGAGAATGCAGCTGGGAATCTCCATGACTAATACGAAGAGGTATGGAGATAAGGGATCGCTTTGTCTTAAGCCTTTTCCTCCCGCAAAATAACCTTCGGGAACACCGTTGATTAGGACAGAGTAAGATGGAGTGGAAATACATATTTCAATCCAATTGCACATATTGGATGGAAAGTTGAACAATTTGATCATGGCCTTTATAGAATCCCAGCTAACCATGTCATATGCTTTTCTGATGTCCAGCTTGATAGAGCATCATGGAGTTACGTGCTTCCTGTCATACCCCCAAAGAAGTTCATGAGATAAGAGGATATTATCCTGGATTGATCTGCCAAGGATAAAAGCTGATTGATTAGTCTGCAATAAATCATTGATAACTAATTTCACTCTATTAGCTATGACTTTAGATATGCATTTATAGACAGTATTGCACAATGATATAGGTATAAAGTCTTCAACCTTAGAAGGATTGTTGACTTTAGGAATAAGACAAATAAAATTAGCATTGACACCTCTCGGAAATTTACAAAATTTAAATGCATTTAGGATGGCAGAAGTAAAGTCATGACCAACCGTGGACCAACAACTCATAAAGAAAGAGGAGTGAAGCTATCTGGTCCTAGAGCTGTATTTTCCTTCATATCAAAAAGCGCAAGCTTGATTTCCTCAGGGGTAACCTATGTTTCAAGAACAGTTTGCATGTGCGGAGGAATACGAGCTTTGATGTGTAAGTTATTAAAGAAAGCTTTTCCACTTATTTCCTCCGATACAGAGCCCAGAATGTCAGAATAGTAATCAAGAATATTCTTTTTGACTTCTGCTTGACCAGTGACAGAAACCCCCTGAGAGTTCTAGAGAACCCATATATATTCCACCTCTAGCTTTCTTTTCTTCTAGAGACTTAAAGAAAAATGCAGTACACTTATCTCATTCTCTCATCCACTCATTATCTTGCTTACTTTGGATTTTAGCGGCTTCAATGCTTGCTAGTTTACTGTATTGTTGTAATGTTTCCTTTTCCTTTTGTCCCAGGAAGGGATCCCAAGGATTTGCCTGAACTTGCCTTTGTACATCATAAAACCACTCCCTTGTTTGTTCTACTCTCCCATGAATGTTGGAGAAATTTATTCTGGCCCAAGGTTTAAGTCTTTCCTTCAACAATTGAAGTTTTTGCATGAGGATATACATTGAATTGGAATAGATGTTGACTTTCTAGACATCCTCCATGATAGACTGGAATTCTTTTTGCTCAACCCAGAAATTCTTGAATCTAAAAGGCCAAGCCTTATTGCAAAAATCATTCCAGAAGAGAAGTACTGGTGAGCAGGGCCCAAAATATCGCCGAGATATCCGATATCTCGCCGATATATCTCGGTAAATTGGTACACCGATATCGATTTTTCGAGATATATCCACCGAATATTGAACCCCTTTTTTTTCGAGATATATCGAATTTCCGATATGAAAGTTTATATCGCCGAGATAATCGATATTTCGAGATAATCGATATATATCGGTTGACTTTTTGACCAATTATTAATAATTTAATATTGAAATTTCCGAAATATCCTATATATCCGAGATATATCGGGCGAGATCCGAGATATCCGGAGATATATGTGTGAGATATCCGATATTTTAGAAACTTTGGATTTGGTACCAAAAGAACCAAAGATATCCGATATATCTCGGTTTTTGGGTAGACCGATATATTCCACAAATTTTCCGGGTGAGTGATCTGATACTCCGTGTGGTAGGAACTCAACCGTGGAGTTAGGGTGGCCTGCATTCCATAGACTATTAACCAAACATCTATCAATTTTGGACAATATTCTGCCTCTGCCTTCCACCTTGTTATTCCATGTGTAGAAAAACCTGCTATAACTAAGGTCAAAGAGTCCAGATTTTTGTAGACATTCCACGAATTTCTCGGCTTCTCTTGGGTGCATTGGACTGCCACCCACTTTTTCCTTTCGTTGGTAATATTATTGGAGTCACCAACTACTGCCCACAGCATATGTACTGAAGAATGGATAGCTTGAATGTCCCTCCATAAATTTAGTCTGAGAGTTTTGACATTTTTGGCATAGACTACAGTAAGTAGAATTTCCTCATTAGTAGGCTTGAACCAAACCTTGCAATGTATGAATTGATCTGATTCATGTAGCTTAATGATATCCATCTTGTAAGGGTCCCAGCAAATCCATATTCTGCTCGTAGGGTCTTTGCTATAATTATTTGTATGTTCCCATGTTAGGCAACAAACGTTTCTAATGGAATCATACTTATCCTGTCGAACCTTGGTTTCGAGTAAACAGAAAACACTCAATTTCTTTTCTACCCAAACCTTGTTGATTGCTCTAGCTTTATTTGCATCATTTATGCCTCGGACATTCCAAAAGCACATCGATGTCATCATTTATAAGATTTCTTTTTCGAGCCTCTGGCCTTCTTTCCACTGCTTTGGTTCTTTGAGGTTATTTCTTGGTTCTTTTTGTTAGACTGTTTACATACTACTCTCACCACATTTCTTGCCAGATCTTGTGACAATGCCTGTTGGTATTGTAGCTTTTGGAGAGGAAGGGTCAGCAACACAACCCTCTAAGTCTGGTTCTTGAATCTGTCATTAAAATACTCCATTTCATTCTCATAATTTTTGAGTATTTCACCCTCTTCTTTGATGCCAGTCAAAGATGAAACCTTCCTGGTTCCATATTAAAAGTCATCTCAGCTTCCCTGCCCATTAACATGCTAAGAAGAGCAAACTCATGTGATTCATGAAGGACTACAACACTTATGTATTCATCAATATATTCTTGAGTCACTTCGGTTTTCTTCTAGTTCAACTCCCTCCTTTTCCTGGTAAACATTTGTACTCTGAATTGGGACACCTGAAGTTTCTCCCAGAGTGTCTGGAGGAGACCATTTCCCATGCCCTCATTAGTACCTATTGTAGCTGAAGTTTCTCACAAAGTGACTGTTCCTTCTTTTAAGTCTTCTTTTATGGCTTTTGGATAGCCTGATATTGGAGTCTAAAGTTTCCTTAGGGTCCTGAGTCATAGTTTTGGATTCCAGACGAGCTATGAATCCACATTTGCATGCTTGTTTATTAGTCCCCAAATGTGCATTTTATTACCTTTACAATGCTTCAATTATTCCCTTCTTATACTTAATGAACATACAACTTATAGCTTTCGCTACCTTTTGCAGGATACATGCCATTTAGGACATATATTCCTAAAACGTGTAGTTTAGCGCAAAAAGGATTGCTATTGACACTGCTTGGGAAGATTCCAGTTTAGGAGCAAAAGTGCCGAAAAATCAAAGTCAACTCTCAATGACTCAGGAACTAAAAGCTGAAGACTCAAGGATTCAAAGCTATAAGCTATGGACTCAAGGACTTAAAGCCAAATCAAGAATTCAATTATATGGGCTAAAGTCAAAAGCCCACAAAGCTTAATCTTATCCTCTAGGTTGTTTCTAGAAGAAGGGGCAAATATATAATTGGTGCCTTATATATAAACCAAAGTAGGAGGAGAAAGAACCTTATCCAAGAATTAATCTTTGGTCATTAGGAGTAGATAATATATTTTAAATTAATAGTGTAATTTGTTATTTACTTGTTTTCCATTTTTATGTTCTTGAAGTTTTAGTTGTTAAATCAAGTTCTTATTATCTTCAACACAAGTTTTCAATCTTTGTCTTCAATACAAAATTTTCATTACTTCTCTAATCTTTGATTCAACCCCAAAACACTAGCCATACTCATTTGACAAGTTCAAATGAGTATAACTATGTGAGCAAGATATCCATCAAAACCATTTCTATACATGTTTTTCTATCAAATCAATATTTTATTTAAGACTTCAACCCATTCTAGATAAAGAACTAGTGTTTCCATCATTAAAATATTAAGAACAAGAGTAAAGAAAGATTAGAAAGTTTAGAAATAGATTTTTCAAGCATCAAACCATTCCTCCTAACAAAGGATTTAAGATGAACAACAAAACCAACACACCACTATTCTCAACACTTCAAATGGTGCCGCCATCATGGATCCAAATGGAAAGAGGAAGATGGAGAAAAAAAATCACTCTTTGAACTCTTCTTCTCAATCTTATTTTCAAGTTTTTTTTTTCTTTTATTTCGTTACTGATGATTATTTTTCGTGTACTTCCAGTAAACTTTTGAGCAAACGGAGCCCGAGAATAGCAGGAGACGGTACACGGTTCACTAGAGACTGCTAGAGAACTTGTCGCGTCCGCACCTAGCAGACCTTGTTGACCTGCGCCGCACCTTGTTTTTTTCCAACGAAGATTTTGTTAGCTCAGAATATTCGTGTGTAAGTTAGCTTTAATTCCCCTCATTTTAATTCAACTATGAGTAGATAAAAAGTAGATAGATTTGCAAAGTTTTGAGTTTTCAAAACCAAAAATTCAATAAAAAAAAGAATTTAAAAATTAAAATGAATTAGTAATCCATCAGTAAAGTTAAACATTAAAATTAGTTTAGTAGCATGTTTAGGTTTTATTTTCTATTTATTGTTGTTTATGCATGATTAGATTAATATATAATATCATATAGTTTAATCAAAATACAAAAAAATTAATTAGGGTAAAATACAAAATAGTTTAAGTTTTGAAAGTTTAGTCTTTTGATTTAAGTTTACTTACCAAGAGTTGGGGATTCAACCAACTTGGACCGGTTGGATGTGCGAGGCGAGTAGTATATATCATGCTCACGTATCTCAACCCAACTTAGGGGTTGAAGTTCTAATCTTTGACGAACACTTTCTAAATTTTTACATATTTTGTTTAATTAATCATTAGTGAATAGTTAATTAGCTAAACATAGTTACTTTTCGTGTTTACCGTTTTCATAGTTTTAAGCCCACGAAGGCAACTTTGTTTTAGGCCCATGAAGGCAACAAATTGTATCTTATTCGCTTTGCCACATTTTGACCCGACTTGTGGGTCTTAGATAGATTAAAGTTGTAATCGTAAGAAAACACTCAAATGGTGGGTTGACACGCAAGACACCAAACACTTCGTCAACCCTACCACGTCGCCTTCACCCCAAGGGTCGTGTACACACACCTTGGGCAATACTTTCTAAACCTCCTCGCTACAAAGTGTCAGAGGATACTTGTATGTTACTAAGCATGCGTGCATGATTATGTAATTTACGTTTCAATCTCGTCTTCACATTAACGTTAAGGCTAAAAGAACAAAAATTGGATTAAGCCTCACTTTAGAACAGGCGTTGCGTGAACTGTTTGTTATCTAGACCAAACTAAAAAGATAAAATCAATCAAGCAAAGCCAATCTAGTCACGTCCATCAGGACAACCATTTAGCATGAACAAAAAGAGTAGAGAGCTACCAGATTCCAGTGGACCAACTACCTTACTCACTCCCCTCCCTCATATTCACCGTGAGTGAGATTCTTGGTGGCACACCATCTGATGAAGTGGTAATCTTCCCCTTGACGTGTGTAGAGCCAAAATCCTAGATTTGTGCCCACTATTCAATTCGAACAGGGCATAGTATCTAATTTACAGACATTGCATGCAAACTTTTCAAAAATTTCAAGGGCACAAATGAATTTCTGTAGATTGTGCATCATGCTTGTTTGAGCATCCATGGTTTACCAATATGCATTGCAACCATCATAAAATTATAGTGCAAACCCAAAACCTTGTTCTTGCTGTGGTAGTCCGTATCATTGGGCGTCTCAATGCACATCATATACCGAGTTCGAGCCTCATATGGAATATTTTTTCGATTACAAACATCAATTTTCAAATTTGCCTAGTACCCAATACACACAAGAGTTTTCTAATCATGTAGAAAATTCATGGAATTCCACCACAAATAGTCAACTATCATTCATATATCCACCTAGTTAGTTAGAGTGTGGTTTCACCCAAAACCCATTACCATTAACATCACCATCCATATCTAATTCATATCCCACTCCACTATTTATCACAGACCAACTTTACCAAGCAATGGCCGAGCAAACAATTTAAATATAACAAATAGCAAAGACCTTCTGTTCTCTCTAATCTATTTCAATCAATACCACGTCTGAGACTAATATTCTTCCCACCAGTCTAGAACCCAACCAAAAATAGGAACAAGGTATTACTATAATATAGCCAATTACTAAAGCCCATCCTGATATTTATGACCAATTAAAACCACATCACTATCCACCTGACTATTGTGTGAATACCAGATTATTCTATGATAATGACTATATGCATGAGAACACTCTGACATAAGAAACTCAAGAACCAGTGTTGGAAAGTAACTCGACAAACTTGGACGATGACATTGAGAAAATTTATGAAGTTCTAGATAAAGAGGACAAAGAAAATCAAGTGCCTGGAGAAGAGGATATAAATTATATAGTGGAAAGTGGATCTAATTTTAGTTTGGTCGTTAAAGACTTATTGATGGAACAAATTTGTGACATACTTAATATTGCCGATATGAACCACAAATTTGTGAAAACGCTAAAGCTAAATGAAGAGTTCTCTGAGTCCTCGAGATCATATGAAGAACCACCACCCGACCATCATTCCCCCGAGTTAACACCTCTCGAAAGCCAATCTCCATTCATAAAAAAATTCACCAAATTTTGAGGACTGCACCACTAAACCATTTCAAAGGAACCTCAAGCTCGCACTTAAGCCAATTGCCTTTGAAATCTTTCATAATTTTCTAAACCTTCATAGTAAAGAGACTTAGCCCAACATACAAACTCTCAAGACTATCATTCCAGTTGAAAAGAGCCCCACATTGAATGAAGTGCCAGAAAAAGAGAAAATAGAATCTAAGGTGGAATATAAGTTCTTGAAAGCATATGATGATCCCTTTATTCAAGTGGTTGAAAAACCAAGTTTGCCATATGTCGCATCATCTAAGCCTCATGAAGAACAACTACTACCACACACACACTCTCTTGGATAATTCAATGATGGTTTATTACATAAATTCCATGATACATTACATAAGCTTTCTCTTATCATTCTGTATCTTACACTTTGCATGCATCACATCATTCTGTTTGGGGGTAAATTCTCTACTATGTTTTTCTATAAAGATCCCCAACTGTTTAGACTATTAGTATATAGTTAACAACATATCATCCATCTCATATGTATAGTCTTAGGGAATCTGACATAAAATGACCCCACATATAGTCTTGAATATCTGACTATAAAATATTCATGTTATATTTTCTCGATGCATTCCATGGGAGTGCATCATTAAGATAACCGGACCACTCCACTTGGAGCGTGTGGCTGTAAGTGTCGGAGCCTTGAGTCCATGTATATCTTGCATATTCCTTGTTATTGACCAGCCTCTTTTTGTGTGTGAGATGTGGTATGGTCGTTGAACAAAAGAGAAGCGTATCAAAACCTAATTATCCCTCAATAAGTAAAGGATGAGTAGGGTATCGTTCCACTTTTAAGTGTATGTTATGTGAAGAACAGGACTGTGGAAAGGGGTTTGAGGGATTAAAACTAATGTTGTAGAGATTGTAGATTCTAATGCTAAACTAAGCTAAACTAACTAAACTATTGAGAATTTATAAGAGAGAGAATTCAAGAGATTAGAATCCACCAATACTTTTAATCTATGACCTTCACGCTTCATGGTTGTTCTTACAAGTAGACTACAATTAGGCAATCGGCGAGTGCCGATGCCCTTTGGATGAAACATCGTTAACAATTAACTCTACTTAAGGTTGTTCTTATGTTTATGCTATTAATATCTTCTTTCCTTTTATGTAAGCTCGGGCAGCCATTCAATGTATTACCAAGAGCAACATCAAGGAGTACTTCCTAATAGGGCAGCCATTCAATGAATCACCACTTAAGGCAAACACAAAGAATACTTCCCTAGGCTGACCACCTCGAGCTACCCTTCTAAGGCAACACAAAGAATACTTCCCTAACTCTAAAAGAATTACACTACTAGAAGAAAAGTAAAGAACACTAGCATGATATTAATATTGCAAAACATAAACCCTATTCTATACTTCCATCCCCCGGGTGTGGGCAATGGAACTAATAACTACAAACATAAAAACTAACCTTGATTGAAGAACACCATGAACCGGAAGAATCATTAAACTTTAAGCACTGGCTTCATCTCCTCCCCTTGAAGGAGAAGATTAGCCTTCCATATAGAAGGAAGAACACGAAGAAGCGAGAAGAAGAAGAGTTGAAGAACATAAGACTAGAAAGACTAATTTATTAAGACTCGACTAGTTAAAACCGATCTTTTATTATTAATCTCTCTCGCCTCAAGTTAGGAGACAAGAATATAAGTGAATTGGCAAATTACATGAGGCACTTAGGTCCTCTATTTATAGGGGTTACAATGAGTTCTAGAAGCATTCCAAACCGTCATTTGTTTCCTAATACAAATAGGTTTCTTTCAGAGTCCGACTTCGTCTTCAAACCGGAAAGGAATTGGCTACACTGATTAATTCGATTCATGCGTCCGGGACGCATTATCCATGCGTCCCGGACTTAATCAATCGCGTCTGGATGCTCGATCTATCGTCCCGGATGAAATCAATGCGCTCGACGCTTTCGATCCATCGCCCCAGGGCGATAAGCCGATTTTCTCTCTTACGCTTCTATCCTTCTATCCTCTTTTGCGGGCTTTGGTCCAAGCAACGAATCCTTTGGCCTTGGGCTTCCAAATACACTTTAAAATAGGTCCAAGTCGCATATTTAATAGCTCCAATTCCTTGGCCTTCTCCATGATTGTCCACGGACCTCCCATGTGATCATTGATGCTCAATTGCTTCGCTTTTACCCCATTTTCTCTAATATTCTACAAAACTCTCTTTTTCACTGTAGAATCTTAAAACACAACTTATAAACACTATTAGTCCACTAAGATGGCTAAACAAGAGGCATAATCGAGGGTTAAATAACACTTTTTGAGCACTTATCACAACTCCCAACTAGCCTTTTGCTAGTCTCTTAGCAAATAAGATAAAAAATAGATAAGTGATCAAAATCACATCCTAATAACAAAAAATAAAATCCTAACTCATTTTCAAGAGGCATCGCGAATTGCATTTACCATATGCAACAAGGCTTTAAACCTTTAAGTTCCCCAAAAGGACGAAGTTATAGTCTCGTGAGGGGGTTTCAAGGTGATATACCCACAAAATCAATCAATAGCATGTTTAAGAATGATAGTATTTTTCAGAGAGAGAAATTCTTACCCACTTAGTGCTTACCCCAATAGGCAGATCTCCATTGCTAACTACATTTCTGCAAAGACTCATAGATTATGATGGGAGATAGTAAAATTGACAAAATTCTCAATCAAGGCTTATGTGTGTACTTAGTCAATCTCCTATACTCTCCTATCCAAGAAACGGAATCCCTAGTTTACCATAGGTAGATAATCTCGACTTTCAATCCTCACCACGGTCATACTCTAGAAAAAGAATCTCTCGAGGAAGATGGTCTACTATTTTACCTCATGTATGTGGGGAAAAGAATAATGCATACGAACATCCCACATACTACCTTGAAAAACAGACTTCTGAATAAAAGTAGTCTCATGGAAAGAATGTCAATCACATATGAAGTGTCGGGTCCTTCACTTTAGCATCCTCTCACCTATTCTAGACTTCCTACCATACTGTAATGATAAGTCATGGGTTGTAACTTGGCTTGGGTATTGGTTTATGAAGGAAAGGTAAAAAGGATTCTAAGGTTGTTTCTGAAAACACTAAGGGTTTTGCTTCTTTCTTTGGAAGATTTCTTCAAATTCTGTATTGCAGAGAAAATTCTTCCTTTATCTTAGCTTTTCCATCCATTCTGTTCATTTTTTTTTTTTTTAAAGCTCAGTGGTATATCCTTGATTAGTACTGGATATGCTTGTTTACCACTAGCTTCTTTCACTTTGAACAGAATGATGGACTTCATTGTATCTCTCTGATATTTCCTTGTAATCTTCCTTTTGTGGTCTTTCTTCCTCCTTGTGCCCCTCGTATTCTCAGAAACATATGGGTATGGCTGATAAAGATTTTGGCTATACTCCTTGTCTGGAGTTGGGTGACGGGTAAAGGGTTTTATGAAAGAAAATGGTTTATTGTAAGGCTCCAAATGGGTTTAACATGATGGTCCTACTAGGTGGGATAAAGGCTGAATGGGTTCACTACTTGACTTATCAAGATGATGATACTCTATTTCGAATAGACTACAAGACCTAATGGCTATCCCCAGTTGATGTCACCGTGATTAACCAAATTAACGAATAATGAGACTATATTACAACGACATAAAGAACTGAAAGATGTTGAGTCACTAAGACTTCGGATTTTTCGTAAGAACTCTCCAAAGAATGGGTATAAAGCTCAAGTCTCACCGGGCTAAGTCTAAAAAATCTACTTCTAGTTTACTAGGGTTTAAATCTCTCTTCTAGCAAAAGTACAAAACTGACCAAGTATTATGGTGATGCCTTGATAAAGAATTCTATCAATAAGAACTATGTCCGAGCATAATAAATAGTCTAAGCGGTAATGAAATCAATAATATCAACTATTTATCAAACTCAACACTAAAGATTATAGAATATATATCCCCGGACTCATCATTAAAATTCATTTTTCATGCTATCGATATAGAAACAAAAATATTTTTGTTTTGAAAACTAATTTTGAAATTCATTTCTCAAGTACACCCTCCCCTACTTATGCATGCATTGACCTCAATGTATAAAGAAGTAAATGAAATGGATGAAAAAGGTAGGATATTACCATTGATGCGAATATCGAGAATTAGTTCAAGAAACAAATTTTTAGGTCTTTTTCGTCGGATCCCCAAGACATAATGTGAGTCTTTTAAAGTCAGATCCTCAAGACTTTTTGAGTCCTTTATAGTCGGATCCTCAAGACTAGTACTCCCACCCACTCGGTTCCACTTTGTTGGAATTCTTCCGATCTCTCTCAAAGATGTGATTGACAAAAGTATACCTTGTACCAACAATTTTCTCTTAATGGTTGTAACCCGGGACAAGTTTTGAATGACAATTCTTACAAAGAACCTAGCTTACGACTCTCCTCTTATGTGCAAATGGACTTTTACCAAACCCTACACGAGCTATAGAAATAATCTTCCTTTGAAGGTCAGCAGGAGTAAATCCCATAAACTAACAGGTGGGGATACTTAGGTTTCCATCTTAAACTGATCTTTTCGACAATATGCTTACTTCCTGAGACATTTTTGCTTTCGATCTACTAGAATTCCTTCGCCATATCCCCTTCCTTTACCATGAAGTGACACTTTTCCCGATTGAACTAAGTTGGTATCGCAACAACGTTTAAGGACTAAGGAGAGATGATGTAGACAATCCTCAAAAGGACATGTGAATGTCTTCTCTTGGTCCTCAGGGTGAATATGGATCTGAAAGTATCCTGAGTAACCATCAAGAAAGCGGTAGTAAGCTTGTCCAACTAATCTTTCTAATATCTGATCGATGAAAGGCAATGGAAAATGATCTTTCCTCGATGCGTTATTCAACTTCCTATAATCGATGCAAACTCTCCATCCAGTCTGAATCCTGGTTGGAATCAACTCATTGTTCTCATTCTCGATTACTATGGTTCCGGACTTCTTCGGCACATCTTGAACTGGACTAACCCATTGACTATCAGAAATAGGGTAGATAATGCTGGCATCAAGGAGTTTGACGTCCTCTTCTCGAACTGCTTCCTTCATCTTCGGATTAAGCTTCCTCTGTGGTTGCTTAGAAGTATTGGAATCCTCTTCCAAATGAATCCTATGTTGAACTATCATAGGGCGATCCCCTTGATATCATCAATTGTCCAACCTATAGCTGACTTGTGTTTCTTTAAAAGTGCTACTAACACGGATTCTGCTCCGTAGTCAAAATCGATGCAATGACTTGGGTAGGTTCCCAAATCTCCCAAGAAAACATACTTGAGTAGGCGGCAAAGGCTTCAATTCTAGCTTAGGTGGCTCCTTCTTAAGCTCTTTATATGGTCCATCGGGCATTGCCTCAACACTAAGTTCCTCACCGATGCCGTGAGCTTTTCGACAACTTGTCGGCCAGGATATGAATGAGTCGGATAATCCTGCATGCTAACGCTTCAATCATACAAACCTCGTTCACAGACCACCTCTTGTGGTTTGCCGTGAACATATGGAAGATATTGGTCTCAACTTTCATATTACCAAAGGATAACGTCATATTACCGTTTCGACAGTTGATGAGTGCATTTGCAGTGGCCAAGAATGGTCTGCCTAGAATGATTGGTATCTGCCTACCAGATGTAGGTTCTGTGTCTAGTACTATGAAATCAACCGGATAATAGAAATCTTCGATCTTGACTATGACGTCTTCAATTAGTCCTCTAGGTATCTTCACTGATCTATCTGCCAACTGTAAAGTAACATCAGTCGGTTTTAGATCCTTCAAGCCCAACTTTTAAGTAGGCGAAATATGGTAGAAGATTCACACCGGCACCCAAATCTAGTAAAGCTTGTTCCTCCAAAGAATCTCCATTCTGCATGTAAGCAGTTGGACTTCGGGATCTTCGGTTTCACAAACCGATAGATTCTGTAGGTACGATGAACATCTTTGAGCGATAAAAGCTTCTTTTCGGAATGTTGGTCTTCTTCTTTACTAGATCTTTCAGGAACTTGGCATACGAGGGAACTTGCTTGATGGCGGTCAGAAATGGGATATTAATCAGTAAATTCTGAAATACATCGCAAATCTCCAGACGGGTCATCTTTTTCGGTATTCACTAGTTTTGAAGGAAAGCCGTCTTTGGATTTTTCAAAATCGGTTCTCTTCTTTCGAGCGGTTGGCTTGGTAACAATTAGTGGAGTGACAGGTGGAGTCACCGTGATGGCTTCTTCTTACTTACTTCCATAGTAGTTCCTTCAACTTCTTTTTGCAACAGTTTCAAACGAGGTTGCACAACACTAGATATATCCGGAATGTTATTGGGTGGGATGGTGGGGACATAAGTTACCTTAGGCTCCACGAGAATCTTTTCCCTGGTTCATAGACAATCTTGTTATCAACTTTCTTGCCTAACCTCGAGTGGTGACAGAATTAACTTGGGCATTCGACCGAGTAATCTCCGTGTTATCCACCGCAAAGACACCTCTACCTTCGGATTTGGCTCCTACTGGCTTGGTAATGCTCCTTTTGATCTTTTTCTGTCAAAGGCAGCGATTTGCCCTATCCGGCCTTGAATGACACTAAAGTTATTCTCTAACTTCGGGTTCTTTGATTTGTCCGTTTTACTCATTGACAATGGTGGTGATAGCTTCTTCCGGATGTGGGATAACCGCTTTGCTCGACCGAAGCGTAGGGCAATATATCCACTCATAAGATCCGTACTAACTCTCTGTTTGTGTTGGCTTGGTATTGTTGGTTCCGTATATTTGTTGATTTCTGTATGGTTCCGGGCGGTTTTGGAACCGACATCGTTATTCGAACCGATTTGATCGATTTTGGAATCCCGGAGGAAAAATTCTCCGATTTGTATTTTGTGGTTTCCAATAATTTTGTCCCCGATTGAACGGGTTATTTCTTCCTAAAGAGTTGATACTACATGCCTCTGCATTAGTATCGGATAATCTTAACACTCTTCATTGGGTGTGGCCTTCATCGGAACATAGCTCACAAATGGTATAACAAGGCTTGGATGTTTGAGGTTTAGCTTGGAAATTGTTTGGTTTTGGAGGATTCATGGAGAACTGATCAAACTTCTTGTTCAGATTTTCAAGTCCTGTTGATAGGCTTGCCATAATTGATAGCATTGCTTGATTTGGGTCTTCTTGAATTTGGTTGCCAAATTTCTTGGCACCCCCTCCACTCTAGCTACGTCCTCGTTGCTAGTACTCCATTGTTGAGTGTCTTCAGCTAAATTCTCGAGAAAGTTGTAGGCTTCCTCTCCATCCATTGATGTAAACTTACCTTGATGCATTGACTGTATCATTTGCTTGTTCATAGTAGAAAGTCCTCGAAAGAAAAAATGAGCCAGTGTGCTCTTATCATAACCATGATGTGGACATGAGACTAGCAGATTATTGAATTTTTCCCAGCTTTGATGATATTCTTCAGTCACCTTCCCTTTGAAATTGCTGATGGCTTGCTGCATGGCATCTGTCTTCTGGGGTGGGTAGAACTTGTTCATAAACTTTGTTCTCAACTTCTCCTAGTTGTTGATTGAATTGATCGGTTTTGTCGCAGCTTAACCATTGAATGCTTTTACCTTCGAGTGAGAGTGGAAAAGGATTAACTTGATACTCTCATCCCCGATATTCGGTTCTTGAAAGTTCTCGGAGGATCGATAGAAATTTGTTCATGTGAACATAAGGTGAACATTGTATGAACCATTGAACTTTGGAAGCATAGAGATTACCGATGCTCTAAGTTCAAACTTGTTAGCTTCGTCTCTCGGAAAACAAATCGCTTGGTGGGTCTCCAATGATTGGTGAATAGAAATCACTCGCCTTTTTCCTCTGCCACAGGCTTGCATTGGAGGAATAGCTTCAAGATTATTGGTGTCCAAAACACCTCCATCATTGCTTATGCCATCATTGTATCAATCTCGCCTAGTATTCTTGTGAGTCGGTTGTTAAACCTTGTCATTTGTTGTGTTCTTACCGGACGATGATATAGACGACGGGGCATACACTAGAAAATTCTATGCAAAAATAACAAAAAACTATCCTACTATGCAACTATTCTAAATTATACTAGAATGTAAAACTACTTTTCTTCAACTGGGGTTGGGCTTTGCAACTAGTATCTAAGCGTTGTCTAAAGTTGTCTCTTCTAGGGTTATGGTGAATCACTTGGATTGCTTAAGTACCACTCGCCTACGGGCGATAGTCCGTTTTGTCAAGATTCGGACAAGAAACACTAGAGTCCGATATTTCATTTTGTGTTGGCTTACAACTTCAATTGTTGAAAAGATCCTAAATGCAATTATACTAGAAAGCAATAAAACTAAACTATGATGCAACTATACTAAGAAAGCAATAAAAAGAATGAAGATTCGACTAACCTGGATGGTAGATCTTGTCTTCGAGATGTCCTTCAAGCTTCTTTCTTTCTTAAAAGGATGGATGATGCGGCTAAAATTACCTCAATATCCAAAATTCTAATCTTGAAAGAAAACGTTAAACATAAACAACTTAAAACGGCAGCGGCGCCATTTGACACTACCTCTTGGGGCTATAATTAATTATATCCCCGGCAGCGGTGCCATTTGACCAGCCTCTTTTTGTGTGTGAGATGTGGTATGGTCGTTGAACAAAAGAGAAGCGTATCAAAACCTAATTATCCCTCAATAAGTAAAGGATGAGTAGGGTATCGTTCCACTTTTAAGTGTATGTTATGTGAAGAACAGGACTGGAAAAGGGGTTTGAGGGATTAAAAACTAATGTTGTAGAGATTGTAGATTCTAATGCTAAACTAAGCTAAACTAACTAAACTATTGAGAATTTATAAGAGAGAGAATTCAAGAGATTAGAATCCACCAATACTTTTAATCTATGACCTTCTGCTTCATGGTTGTTCTTACAAGTAGACTACAATTAGGCAATCGAGCGAGTGCCAATGCCCTTTTGGATGAAACATCGTTAACAATTAACTCTACTTAAGGTTGTTCTTATGTTTATGCTATTAATATCTTCTTTCCTTTTATGTAAGCTCGGGCAGCCATTCAATGTATTACCAAGAGCAACATCAAGGAGTACTTCCTAATAGGGCAGACCATTCAATGAATCACCACTTAAGGCAAAACACAAAGAATACTTCCCTAGGCAGCCACTCCCCGAGCTACCCCCTTCTAAGGCAACACAAAGAATACTTCCCTAACTCTAAAGAATTACACTACTAGAAGAAAAGTAAAGAACACTAGCATGATATTAATATTGCAAAACATAAACCCTATTCTATACTTCCATCCCCTCGGGTGTGGGCAATGGAACTAATAGCTACAAACATAAAGAACTAACCCGATTGAAGAACACCATGAACCGGAAGAATCATTAAACCTTAACATCGGGCTTCATCTCCTCCCTTGAAGGAGAAGATTAGCCTTCCATATAGAAGGAAGAACATGAAGAACGAGAAGAAGAAGAGTTGAAGAACATAAGACTAGAAAGACTAATTTATTAAGACTTCGACTAGTTAAAACCGATCTTTTATTATTAATCTCTCTCTGCCTCAAGTTCTGGAGACAAGAATATAAGTGAATTGGCAAATTACATGAGGCACTTAGGTCCTCTATTTATAGGGGTTACAATGAGTTCTAGAAGCATTCCAAACCGTCATTTGTTTCCTAATACAAATAGGTTTCTTTCAGAGTCCGACTTCGTCTTCAAAACTGAGAAGGAATTGGCTACAGTGTCGATTCATGCGTCTGGACGCATTATCCATGCGTCCCAGACTTAATCAATGCATCTGGATGCTCGATCTATGCGTCCCAGATGCAATCAATGCGTCTGGATGCTCGATCCATGCGTCCCAGACGCATAAGCCGATTTTCTCTCTTCTGCTCTATCCTTCTATCCTCTTTTGCGGGCTTTGGTCCAAGCAACGAATCCTTTGGCCTTGGGCTTCCAAATAGACTTTAAAATAGGTCCAAGTCGCATATTTAATAGCTCCAATTCCTTAGCCTTCTCCATGATTGTCCACGGACCTCCCATGTGATCATTGATGCTCCGAATTACTTCGTTTTACCCCATTTTCTCTAATATTCTACAAAACTCTCTTTTTCACCTGTAGAATCTTAAAACACAACTTATAAACACTATTAGTCCACTAAGATGGCTAAACAAGAGGCATAATTGAGGGTTAAATAGCACTTTTTGAGCACTTATCAGTTATCACATTTACTCGTAGTTTGAGTAGTGTACTTGATAGAATGAAAATTAAGCTTTTTACTCCTAAATAGCTAAAGAGTCTAGGAAGAAGTAAACTATATTTTCTATCTTTTGATATCAAAGTTCTGATATCAAATTATCATGTAATAAAACTAGAGTAAAGAATTGTTCCACTCCTAATTGTTTAGATAAGAACTAATTCCACTAATGATGAACAATTAAACAACATGAGAGTAATGATTTAAAATAGAACTAATATGGTGAAAACTAATATCAAATATATTTTAAATTAAACTATGACAATTAAATATTAAGATGTGAATATGATGAAGGAATTAAGGAGATTTGAAATCCACCTTGATTAATCCATAACATGCTAGTATAGAGTTTGTTGCAACCCTAATATTTATGTTTTCACACAAGGTTCAACATAAAGGTTAGGTTTTTATTATCCCTAATTATTCATGGTATCTCTAGCCAACTAATAATTAGTATGAGAGGAAGTTGAAACCTATTCTCATGGTGAATGAACCACCCTCTAGTCTAGGTTTATTTTACTTATTGCTAAATAGAAAACCCTAGACTTGAAGCTCTTTAATACAATTCTATACTAACACATCAAGTCTTCATCAAAGCTTCAATCAAACCCCTCTAATAGAGGTTTAGCTATGGTTCATTAGACTATCATGAAATAAATAATGAGAAGAAGAAGACATAATTAAAGGAATATTTATATTAAAAATAACTTCAATTGTATTAGTGGTGGCTAGGCTAATAAAACATAAACTTTTAAAACTAGATTAAACTAAAGAGAAGAGGTAGGAGAGAGTTAGAGTTTGCCTTAGTCCTTTTTATATAGGAGAGGACTAGGTTTACAATTTCGTGCATGGGCTTTGGAGCTATGTTTTGGGCCACTAAATCAAGCCCAAAACCTAATTACTTAAGTCTAAAGTTTCTCTATTGGAAATTACTGTAATAATCTTTTCATCTATTTTTACTCCTTCGATTGGATCAAGGCCTAGACTATTAGAAAGCTATTTCCAAGCTGGTCGTTTTGATATATAATAGGCCCAATTCCGAGGTCTGAGTCCAATGATACGGCCTGCGGAAATTTTGTTGATTTTTATGCTCTATTTCTGCCAGCGTTGACTTTGACTTTTCAGCTTTGACTGGGCTTTAAAAATGCTTTTTCTCCTTGAAACTTGGGCTTTAACCATAGAACTTCTTATAAACCAATTTTTGCTCATTTCTCTTGCAAAAGTGACATATTTCTTCACATAGTTGACTCCAAGACCTTAAATACACAAAAGTACGTAAACAATACTAACTCTTATTTATTATAAACATAATTTGTCTAAATATAATATTATTAAGGGGTTAAAACTATAGTTTTGGGCTCTTATCAAACCACCCCCAAACAGTATTTTGCTTGTCCTCAAGCAAAGATGATAAATTAAAATAAGTGACCAAAAATGAAGTTCTAACTAATCTCGTTTCTCCGTATGCCGTATGATTGCATTGACCATATGCAATAAAGCCTTAAACCACTAGGATTTCCCTAGTGGACGAGTTATAGCCTCGTGAGAGTTTTACAGAGAAGATACTCTCAAACTTCATTTATACTACAACGACTAAGAAACAAAATTAATGTTTCCTTATTTATTCTCAGATATCTATACATCTCACTAGCAATGAATAAGAATAATCAATTCGAAACCTAAGCTAGTATGTGCATAATAATCAAATCCTCTACGGATAAACATATATATAAAATAAACTATACTATGAAATGCAATAATAGATCCGTTTATGAAACTTTAGAATAGCATCCTTAAGTAGGTCCTCACAAATATGTCAAGACAAAAATACTCTGATTTTTCCACTCAAGTTTCGCTCACTCCAGTGTGTAGTGGGCACACATTTTCTCACAATCTCAATGAAATACAAGGGAGCCGAGGTTGATCAAACACATCTGCCACTAACTATCATACCAACCTATTCCTAATTGAGCTAGAGATCTTTATTAGGTGTTGCGGGGATTAGGTGATGGTTTATGAAGGAAGGAAATGGATATTCAAAAGGACAAGTTTTAGATAATAGGATCTTCAAAATTTGTAACTAGAGAAAACCTTGTTCTTACTTTGCTTCTACACTTTGTTTCCATCCTTAGCCATTTTTTCTTTTTCTTTTGGCTTTTAACTCCTTTGATTCTGTTTTTGGAGTTCTAACTTTTTATTTTATTTATTTATTTACTTTTTTTTTTCTTTGGATGGAAACTTTCTTTTCTTTTATTATTTGAAGCAACTAACAAATTCTTGGTTTTCCACAGGTCTTTCTCTTTTTTTTTTCCATTTCATCCTACTTCTCAGACTCATTCAAAGATGGGTATGGTGATTTTATTTTTATTTTGTTTTTATAAAAGGGTAAAGGATTTATGGTTTATGAAAAGACTATAGAAAGGATCAGAGGGGCGACTAGCGGAAAATAATTTCATATAAGTTTGAATTTTTGGCTATATCGATCCAAAAAGGGCCTAAATTCTCACTTAGGATATGGTATAGTGATCAAGCAAGTGGATGTACGTGTGATTTCTCTATTCAGAATTTACTTCTCCCTTGTGTCATTACTCAGATATTTCACTTATATAAGGTTTTTAGGCTATATTCTCACAGGATTTGTAGATTAAGTATTCTAGCCTAGATTTCAAAAACTTACTGCCAATACAAACATAAATGTTCATGCAATATATTTATGGAAAGATGCAATGACTATTACTTACATATTAACCTAAGTTTCTAAAAAATATTCTAATTTATTTAAGAGCTAAAGTGAAACTTCTAGACTACTATCATCACAGAAAAAGAAACAATACCAATATTCCTAAGTGCTTAGTATAAATACTTTTTATTTTTATTTTATTTTTATTTTTCTATTTTTTTACTAGAAAGCAAAGTGCATAAAGTGGCATAGAAACACACGTAAATTAAGGTGCCTATTAGGATATATATATACAAATTAAGGTGCCTATTAAGGTGCATAAACAAGAATTAAATTGCTTGGGACATAATCAGACATTAACAGAAAGTAAAACTTACCTTATATCCAGCACTAAGCGTTGTCCTCCCCTCCTATAAAGAAGTGAGATTCCTTTGCGTCCTGCCAAGCTATGATAATCTGTCAGGCCTCACACCATTTATCATCTACCCCTACCCTTAATGAAGGCCCCTTGAAAAGGAGAAACAATTTTATTAATGTGACTTTTTAACCTATTAGCCAAAATCTTTGAAATAATTTTGTAACAAAAGTTGCAAAGGCTTATGGGCCTAAACTTGGAGACATGATCAGGATTAGTTATTTTAGGAATCAGAGCAATAAAGGTCTCATTAAAATTAGGATTTAGAATCCCAGTAGTAAAAAAACTTTGTACAAAATTAGTAATACTAGGGCCTACTATGTCCCAACACTTATGGAAAAAAACCCTTTGGAATCCATCAGGGCCAGGGGCTTTGAGGCTCCCTAACTTCTTGACCACTCTCCAAATCACCTCACTAGTAGGAACAACAATGAGAATCTCATTCTCCCTTTCAGTAATACAAGGATTGAACAGATCCAGAATATACTCATTATGCTGAGGGTTATTAGAAGCAAAGATGTGAATAAAGTAGTCATTCATATTAGCTTCTACTTCCTCCTCACCAATGCTCCATCGCCCCTCATCATTTTTTAGTTTCTCAATTATATTCTTTCTCCTTCTATAGATAGTAAAGAGATGGAAAAACCTAGTATTTTTCCCTCCTTTAATCCAATGATTAGTTGATTTTTGTTTCCAAAAATCTTCTTCCTTAACCATCCAATCAAACAATTAAGACTTCAAAGTCTTGGCTTTCTCATAGTTGATGTTTGAGAAAGGCTTTGAAAGAACAAAAGTGAGCTCTTTTTGGATCTATCCTTTTTATATTGGTAAAAATATTACCAAAAACATGTTTATTCCAGTGAATAAGATTATTTTGTGTAAACTTAATCTTATGCAACACATTCCAATTAGGCATATCATGCATAACCAAGTTCCAAGCATTATCAATCACAGGCATACATGTATCATCCCTAAGCCACATGTTATAGAACCTAAAAGGTTTAGTCTGTTTGACAATGCTCCTCTCTTTATTTAGAGTAATCAACATAGACAGATGATCAGAAGATGTGGTAGCAAAAATATTAACATGCATGTTAGGGAATAACATTAACCAATTATCAGTAGCCTAGGCTCTATCTAATCTTTCAAGGATATGGTCTTTAATCTTACGATGGTTACTCCATATGAAATTTGGGCCTTTATATCCTAAATCAATCAAACCTAACTCATATATCATGTTATTAAACTCTATCATGCTTTTATTCATCACACTTCTGCCTACCATCTTCTCATTCAAGGAAGAGATAGCAATGAAGTCTCCAAAGAGACACCAAGGGCCAGGGATAAGAGGGGCTATATCCTTAAGCTCATTCCATACTTTATTTATATGGCTAGCAATTAGATTTCCATACACAAATGTAAAGAACCATGGATTCATATGTTGGAAATTAGAAAGTTTACCTGTCACCTGATTCTGAGTGGCTCCCAAAATTTCCAATTCCACTCTTTCTTTCCACATAATAGACAAACCACCACTTTGACCCATAGCAACACACTGAAACAACTACCATACTTAATCATCTTACTAGCACTATTCATCCTTATGCTACTAGTTTTTGTTTCCGAGAGGCATATCACATCAGGACTATGACTCTCCACTAGGTCATTTAGTTGTTGAATCGTCATGGTGGTACCAATACCCCAGCAATTCCAGACATAAATACTCATTGAGGTGAAGGCGGCTATGAAGGGGCAGCCACCATGAATTCTGGAGGAAAATTATACAAGCCTCCACTGCTTGCCATTCCATTCAAAGTTTCATGCATTCTATTACCCCCATCGCTAGAGATTTTTCCTTTCTTTAGTCTATTATTCCCAAAAAAATTATCTTGATTATCATGAAATTAAAGTCTTCGCGCTAATGATGATGCATCCATGACTAGGGGTGGTGGTTGATCAGCAAACCCCTCTATATCTGTTTCATACCCATTCATGTCTTGAGAAGCATATAAGGTGACTCCCCTATCCTGATTTGGTTTACTAGAAGCTTGCCCCCTGCATTGAATATCGTCAAAGGAAGATTTGGGATACCATCCAAGTCATCTATTACCTCAGACCTATCAGACTCTTCAGTCTTATCTATATCAGACTGAGTATCTTCTAGAGAATCCAAGTTAGTTAGTGATGGTTCAGTAGAGGTAGCCTGTCCAATGGAGTCATATTGTATCTGTGATCCAGTAAAGTCACTAGAGATGGGGATTGATAAGAGCCCAAAACTGTAGTTTTAACCCCTTAACCATCATACTTTTAGACCAATTTTGTGAGTAATAATTAAGAGTTAATACTGATTACGTGTTTTTATGCATTTCAGGCTTCAAAGTCCATTATGTGCATAAATGTGCCACTTTAGCGAGATAAAGGAGCAAAGGTCGGTTGCTAAGGAGTTCTGTGAATAAAGGCCAAGATTCAAGGAGACAAAGCCTTTGTAAAGCCCGGTCAAAAGCTGAAAAGTCAACACGGGCAGAAACAATGCACAAGTCAGCAGAACTTCCGAAGGCCGTATCTTTGGACTCAGACCTCGGAATTAGGAGTATCTTATGTTAAAACGACCGGCTCGGAAAGAGCTTTCCAATGGTTCAAGCCTTGACCTAATCAGAGGAGCAAAAGTGGACGAAATATCTGTCGAAGCCAACTGCAGCTGAATAGCCCATTTTGGACTAAAGAAATTGGGTTTTGGGCCCGATTTTCCGGCCCAAAACATGGCTCCAAGCCCATGCACGATTTTTGGATCTGAAAGTATAAAAACAAGAGCTTGACTCTTTGTTAATGGTAGATAGTTAGGTTAGAAAATAAATTAGGTTAGGATAAGAAAAGTAGCCATTAAACCTTAGTTCTATATCTAGTTTTAGATGAATTAATTAGTTTATTTCTTGAGTATTGAATCATTGTTTTTATTGTTCATTAGATTAATAAGTAGTTGTTATTCATTCAATCATATCTTGTTCTTATTGTTCTATTAGATTTATAAAGTTAATTACTTATTCCATAATGACATGTTCTTATTATTGTTCTTGTGTTGGGAATGGTAGTATAGAAATTTCACATCAAATCATTACTCTCACCATTATTCCTTTTGGGTTTGATTAGTTGAATTCAATTTAAGTCTAGACAGTTAAGAGTGGAACGAATCCTTACTCATTATATTGCATGATTATGTTTTGAGAGTAAGAAGAATTGATTTAAACGTAAGAACGGTAGGATTACTGTTATCAAATGGCGCCGCTGCCCAAGACAAGAATTCAATTGCGTGAATTCAAGGGGCAATCCCCCATTCTCTACCCACCCACCTTTTAATTTTTCATTATTATTTCTTGAAGTTTCGGAACTGTTCACTGTTTTAGGCATAGGGGCTGCGGATTCACAGAGAAAAACACTGCGGTGAAGCATTAAACTTCCTAGGGAAAAAAAAAAAAAAAAAAATTGCACGGAGCGCACTGCGCTTAAAGTTCTTTGGAATTCGAGCACGACCCACGTTGCCAAAACCGAGCGCGACCAGCTCAAACACAGAACTTCGAAGTTTACACGAAGGCGACCAGCGCTTCTAAGCAAAAGCGCACTGCGGCAAAAAACACTGGAAGTTGAGCACGACCTGCGCCCATACCGAGCGCGACCCGCGCTCAAAACACTGGAACTCGAATTTGCACTGAGTGCACCTGCGCCCAAGGAGAGCGCACCCGCGCCCTAAGCTGAATTTTGCCGGATTTCCACAGGTTTGTTTCGAATGTCGATTTTTCAAGTTTTTCAGTATCCTAACTTGTTATATACACTGAACACGCGTAAACAAGACGCTATTCATAAGCGAAGCAAGGACGCAATCAGGTATTCCTTTCTTCCACACCTCGCATATCCAGTTAGAGGTTTCTACTAGTATATCAGAATTGTTTGGAGTGTTGAATGTTTAGTTAAGTTCGACTTAGTCTTGCATGAGATTAAGGTCTGGTCGAAGAAAAACAACTAACGTAATTACAAGGCAATGTCGACAAACACGTCTATCTAGTATACCACCCATTACACCTCTAGTTACTATTCCACACACACCACCTGATATAATGGCTGAAGAAAGAGAGACTCCTCTCTCTGACTTCTACAAAGCCTTGAGCGATAGCCCGAATCTTGCATCGTTCTAGCAGACCCGGTGGGGATTTTCGAATCCCCAAATATTTTAATTTGTTACCCGTTTTTCATGGTTTAGACCATGAAAACCTTATCAAGACACGCGTAGGATTGAACAAGTCCTAACAACATTCCACCATCCCACGGTTGGTGTGGAACAAATTAAACCGAGGGTATTCCCTTTCACCTTAGCCGATAAGGTTTGGCATCTTGGTTAAGCGCCCAAACGCCAAACTCTCGTGGACTCATGGGCTCAACTTGTTCAATTGTTCATGGAACAGCTTTACCCACCATCGAAGGCGGATGAAATGCTTCACAAGATTCATTTCTTCAGCCCGGAATCCTCATGAATCCTTTTCGGAGGCACGGAATCGTTTCAGCGATATTCTCATTGAATACCCAAGATCATAATCTTTAATATAAAGACACGCTTTGTTCGTGCTTTCTTCAAGGGGGCTTTCACATTATCATAAGGAGGTTCTAGATATCATGGTGGGGATAGTTTTCTTAGTAAAGGAGCCTTGGAGGCTTATAAATTCTTAGAAGATCAATCTAAGAAGAACAACAATTAGGGAGGTAACGATTCCTCCCGCTCCTTTCCTTCTTCTCTTGTGGTTAAATATGATCCCGAGCTTAAAACTCTTATCGATGCCCTCACTAAAATGGTAGATGCCATCTCGCTCAACAACAACCCACTCCGGTCATGAACATTAACTCTACTCGTTGTAATGTATGTTGTAGTCTTGAGCATTCCGACTTCTATTGCCCTCTTGTCTATGCACAAACACCACCACAACCATCACACTTCAACCAATTAACTCAACATCAAGGACAAGGGAACTTAGGTGACCAGAATAGAGGTTTAGTACCCATAACCCAGAACCGTCAACATCAAGACATGAACGCTCAACAAGCTTTAATTCCAATACAACCATCTACAGACAAAGTAGTAGTGACCTTGTTGGAGAAACAAAATCAAATTATGCAACAAAACTCCAACTTGATGAAAGATCAAAGCATGATCAAAACTCTAATATGATGAAACAAACGATGCAAATGATGCGGTCTTTGTGCCAAAAAGGTTATTGACATGTCTTCTAACCAAAATAATAACCAAAACCGTGTTTCCAAGTCAAGCGATTGCCTAATCCTAAGTAAAAACACACTTTTGAAATAAATAAAGATTTAATTGTAATGGTAATATAAACCAAGGGGACTCTGGTGATCACTACCCTTCGTTCGTATGCAGTGAGTAGTTGATAACCAAGTGACTATGCCTAAAGATTACCCGCAAACTAAAAATGATGCCATACCAAATACTATAATAGAAACTGAAGACCCTACATATTTGTAGAAGTACCCGGTTAAACCACAACCAAAAGGGAAAACATTACAAGACCCAATAATAGAAAGTGAAGACCCTACACCGTAGAGGTTCCAATATGGACACCTAGATGGAAAATGGCTAGAGATAAAGCAAAGACTAATAATACTTTTATCCCTTCGCTAAAAATAGCGATAAAGCACCATATCCCCAAAGACTAGTTGTGTTTAAAAGGACGAGAATTTTGATGAGATTAGGGAAGTGTTTAAAAATTTGACTATAAACCTACCTTTTCTAGAAGCTATAAAAAGTCTACACGGACACGCTTAAGTTTCTAAAAGAGTTGTGCACTAAGAAGAGGAAAACCAACATACCCCACGCGAAGCATTCTTAACTTAACAATATCCCTCTTTATCCTGAACATAACGGAATTGTTAAGTACAAGGACCCCGGTCGTCCCATTTGACAATGCACCTTAGGTGATACCTTCATAACAACTGCTTTATTAGACCTGGGGGTGAGTGTTAACTTACTCCCTTTTTATTTATATAAACAACTAGGTCTAACAAAACTTTAACCAACCAAAATGACTTTGCAGTTAGCCGATCGTTCTATTAAGTATCCCAAGGGTGTAGTTGAAAATATTCTCGTTAAAGTTCAGGATTTTTACTATCCAGCCGACTTTGTTATTCTTGACACGCGAAGTTGCTCATGATTCCATTCCAATCATCTTAGAATGTCCTTTCTTGGCAACCGCCAATGCCCAAATCAATTATCGGGATGGCTCAATGACTCTTTCTTTTGGAAATCTTTTCGTAGAAGTTAACATGTTTAGACAAAAACAGGGACAACTAGGTTTGTTTGTAGAGGGGAAGTGAAGTCCATTGAGAGTTTTGTACCTCACATTAGTCGCGGTGACACTTTAGTCCCCACACTAGTAGATACCCCTCTTATGGAAGAAGACAAGGATCACAATTTCTACTCCCTAGGCGTAGATAACATCAAAAGAGGATTTCCTTCGACTCTTTTGCAACCCCTTCTTTGCGCGCCTCAAGAAGTTCTCTCCTATTGACATCCATTCATCTCTTGGACGCCATGATGGCCGGAAGAAGAATTTTTAAGCCCTCTATCCCAGTGATTCTTCTTACTCACCTATTGAGGAATGTCTTGCATATCTCAAGGCCTCGATGATATAGACCTAAGAACACTAGTTGAACACCATTCACCCACCTCACATCCTCATGTCACTCATTCACCTTCCATCACGAATGTTCCTCGCCCTCTACCTTTTCAAAGAACCATTGAGTTTATACTTGACCTTGGCGTTTCTCCTATGCTTCATAACTATCTAAAACCAACTGGTGAAGAAGTAACACCCAAGGACAAGCCGCTTTGACACTTTTTCATTTTTTTCCATTTTTCCTTCTCAAAATTATCCACATCCTACATAATTATCTTCCACAACCATCAATTTTCTCCGCGTTCATTTTACTTGGCATCCCCTTCGTAGGAGGACAAAGAAGAAACCGTATGCTTTCGATTAGGTTTTAGATCTATAAAGGCGTTGCTCTCATTCAACTAAGCTACGTCATAGGAAATCTTGGTGCTTAATTACGTTTTGATGGTGCATTCTATGTTAATTATTTGTGGAAAGAACCACAACTTTTTCGATTGTTGATATATGGTAAACTGCATTTTAATACATATATATTAGATAAAGTCTCGAAAGTATCGACTATAAAAGACTCATTTTATTTTTCGTTGTACTCCATTCCAATCTTATGTTATGGGAGTGCACCATTAAGGCAACCGGACCCTCCTTTTGGAGTGAGTGGTTGTAAGTGTCGGATTCTTAGTCTACGTTTCATGTGACTCACGCATTTATCTCTTGCACTTTTTCTCGTGGATTGAGTAGTGCTTCTCTATGGAGTGAGTTTCATTTTTATTTCTTTATCGTAATTTTGTTTTGTTTTTCTAAAAATCAAACATATAAAAACTAAATAAAATAAAAAAATAAACATATATTAGTAAGTCTAGGGAATCTGACTTTAAAAGACCCAAGTTTTCGTACAATACCAACTTTCTAGAGTATAGGCCAAACAAAATTTTCAAACTTAAAAAGAGTTTTCCAATTTTGTTTAGGGGTGGCGTATTTTGGTATTTATTTCAAATCATGTTGCCACCCTAAGCCTGTCATGTTTACTCCAGTAGAGTTTGTGTTAGTTAGTACGTACCAGTTTAATTGTGCTTCATATTATCATATCATATTTACAATATTTCTGTTACAGGTACTACCCATTTTTGCCACGTTTCTATGGTAAATTCTTTCCTTATCTCTTTACACTTTGAGGACAAAGCGTTCGATTGTTTGGGGGTGGGATAAAAACATTTGCAAAAATTAGACATTTTTAGGATGTAAATTACGCACTTTTATTTATAAAATATTAAAAATTATAAAAATTAGTTACATAATTTAATTGTGCTATTGAATTGTTTCATGAACCCCCTTCTCCCAAATTGTTTGGGGGTGGTATAGAAACACGATGTAAATGTTAAACACATATTAGGTTGTATATTACGTATTATTTGTCTTAAAAATAATAAAAATAAAAATAAAAAGTTTATGCTATACACTTAGGAATATTGGTATTGTTTCTTTCTCTATGCTCTTAATAATCTAGAAGTCTCACGTAGCTTTTGCATTAGAATAGTTTTTAGAAACTTAGGTTAATATGTAGGTAATAATCTTTGCATCTATCTATAAATATATTATATGAGTATCTATGATTGTTTGGCAAGAAGTTTAAATCTAGGCTAGAGTACTTATTCTACAAATCCTGTGAGAATATAGCCTAAAGCCTTATATGAGTGAAACATTTGAGAAATGACACAAGGGAGAAGTATATTCCGAATAGAGAAATCACACGTCCACTTATTTGACCACTATACCATGTCCTAAGAGAGAATTTATGCCCTTTTTGGATCGATATAGCTAGAAATTCCGACCTAAGTATATTTTCCGCTAGTCACCCCACTGAGCCTTTCATTAGCCCTTCCATAAACCACAATTCCTTTACCCTGTTATAAAAATAAAACAAAATATTATAAAAAAAAAAAAAAAAAAAATCAACCTACCAATTTTAGAACAAGTCTGAGAATAGGATGAGTGAAGAAAAAAGAAGAGAAAAACCTGTGTAAACAGAAATTAGTTAGTTGTTTCAGAAAAGAAAAAGAAAAGAAGTTTCCATCCAAAGAAAAGAAAAGAAAAAGAAAAATAAAATAAAAACTCCAAAAATAGAATAAAAGGAGTCGAAAAGCCAAAAGAAAAAGGCTAAGGATGGAAACAAAGTGTAGAAGCAAAAGAACAAGGTTTTCTCTAAGTGACATAATATGAAGACTCTATTATCTCAGACTTGTCCTTTTGAATATCCATTTCCTTCCTTCTTAAACCATCTCCTAATCCCCGCAACACCTAATAAAGACCTCTAGCTCAATTAGGAATAGGTTAGTGTGATAGTAAGTGGCAGATGTGTTTGACCGACTCCGGCTTCCTTGTTTGTCATTGAGATTATAAGGTAAAGTATGCCCACTGCACACTGGAGTAGCAAAACTTGAGTGGAAAAATCAGAGTGATTTTTGTCTTGACTTTATGTGAGAACCTATTTAAGGGCGTTATTCCAAAGATTGAGAAACGGACTGTTATTGCATTTCATAGCATTACTCATTGTATATATGTTTATTAAGTAGATGATTGATTATTATGCATATATTAGCTTAGGTTTCGACATGATTATTACAGTATTCATTGCTAGTGAGATGTATAGATAATTGAGACATAAATAAGGAAACAATAGTTTTATTTCTTAGTCGTTGTAGTATAGATGAAGTTTGTGAGTACCTTCAACTGGAAAACTCTCACGAGGTTATAACTTCGTCCACTAGGGAATTCCTAGTGGTTTAAGGCCTTGTTGCATATGGTCAATGCAATCGCACTCAGCGAAACAAGAGTAGATAGAACTCCATTTTTAGTCACTTATTCTAATTTCTCATCTTTGCTTGAGGACAAGCAAAATGCTGTTTGGGGGTGGTTTGATAAGAGCCCAAAACTGTAGTTTTAACCCCTTAACCATCATACTTTTAGACCAATTATGTGAGTAATAATTAAGAGTTAATATCGATTTCGTGTTTTATGCATTTCAGGCTTCAAAGTCCATTATGTGCAGAAATGTGCCACTTTAGCGAGATAAAGGAGCAAAGGTCGGTTGCTAAGGAGTTTTGTGAATAAAGGCCAAGATTTAAGGAGACAAAGCCTTTGTAAAGCCCGGTCAAAAGCTGAAAAGTCAACACGGGCAGAAACAGTGCACAAGTCAGCAGAACTTCCGAAGGCCGTATCTTTGGACTCAGACCTCGGAATTAGGAGTATCTTATGTCAAAATGACCAGCTCGAAAAGAGCTTTCCAATGGTCCAAAACTTGACCCAATCAGAGGAGCAAAAGTGGATGAAATATCTGTCGAAGCCAACTGCAGCTGAATAGCCCATTTTGGACTAAAGAAATTGGGTTTTGGGCCCGATTTTCCGGCCCAAAACATGGCTCCAAGCCCATGCACGATTTTTGGATCTGAAAGTATAAAAACAAGAGCTTGACTCTTTATTAATTGTAGATAGTTAGGTTAGAAAATAAATTAGGTTAGGATACGAAAAGTAGCCATTAAACCTTAGTTCTAGATCAAGTTTTAGATGAATTAATTAGTTTATTTCTTGAGTATTGAATCATTATTTTTATTGTTCATTAGATTAATAAGTAGTTGTTATTCATTCAATCATATCTTGTTCTTATTGTTCTATTAGATTTATAAAGTTAATTACTTATTCCATAATGACATGTTCTTATTATTGTTCTTGTGTTGGGAATGGTAGTATAGAAATTTCACATCAAATCATTACTCTCACCATTTTTCCTTTTGGGTTTGATTAGTTGAATTCAATTTAAGTCTAGACAGTTAAGAGTGGAACGAATCCTTACTCATTATATTGCATGATTATGTTTTGAGAGTAAGAAGAATTGATTTAAACGTAAGAACGGTAGGATTACGTATTAGTGTTGTTAACATTAATATTTAGGATTCTACTATTTTTACGGTTATCAGGGATAATCTGAGCATCTGCAAAGATAAGCTCTTGTCGTAGTCCTCACCTTCTCATCTCATCAGCATACCGTTTTGCCTTCTTGGATCTGCCTACCATCACCCTCATACTTTTTCGAGCCCAATTCCCTTCTCCATTCTATGCCATAACTTCCTTCTCTTATATGTAAACTTGTTTCATTTTAGATCCAACCGGTATTATAACTTGCAAATCCTTACCACTTTTTACTTCCCCATAAATGAAGCCCCCTCTGCTCACCCTCCTCTTTTGACCTTTCAAAACCATAGTTTTAACTCATCTTCCATGTGTAGGTTTTCTAGTGAATCAGTAAATGTGTTCTTGACCCGATGAGAGAGGAAAGGATATTGTTGCTGGATTAGACATTTCAAGAGGCTAGTAGGTTGTTTGGGAATTAGCAAGATTTGGTTGGGAGGGCGAGACTTCTTTTCGAGCATTTTTGAGTTCTAACACCACTTCGGTAGTCTTGTGTCTAGAAGCCTCCCTCTGGCTCAGCTCCAGATTCGCTGCCCTATTAGCCCCATGTGTAGATCTTATTCCCTCAGTTGATTCCAATCTGTCTGAGCTAGGTTGACCTTGGAACCCCAAGGTCGTGGGCTCATTCCTTAGGCCTTACTCCATTGTTTGAATCTTTCCACCTCAACTGTCCCACATGTTTTCTTTGGGCTTGGGCCTAGCAGACCTGGCCTGACCAATTCTATTATTAACCACCCTATTTTCATCTTGCCTAAAAGTGACCATTGTTTTTTTGTCCGTTGAAATATCCGTAGGGCTTGAGCCTTGGCCCCCATCTGTGATACTGATTTCTACCCCTCTACCTTTGTCTTATCTTGCCCTCGTGACTGGTGATGTGGCCTTTTCCCATTTATCCTGTTTGGCTTTACTATTAGGATTCCGACCACCGTACTCTTGTACTTCTCCACCGCTAGCCGGCATCTCATCCAAACGAAGCTTTTCTAGTGTTCTCGAGATAGTGATGGTTTGTTTACCTGCATAAGCTATTTCGTTGTAGAACTGATTGGCCCTTAACTGACTGGTGAAGAATGGTTTGATGCCCTTTGGTGAACACCACATTTGGGCAAGTCATATATGTATTGTGCTCATATTCTACAAGTAAATTGATCATGTCCAATCACTCCCCAAAAAAAGCAGAACACCTCCAGTTTCTCATACTTTAACCTGGCCGTGATTGTTTCTCCAGTCTCAAGTCTTACCTTTTGGTCTTTAGGTAACCGTTCTTTTATATCCATTTCCACCCGCAGTCTTGCAACTGGTTTGCTGATCTCCGGTGGACATGATAGATCAGCCTCCATGACTGTGCCCAAATCAGCCCCTATCTTCCGCACATTTGCTTTGTTTATCCTGGCTCTTGGTAGATCCCAAATTTGTATCCAGAATTTGACAAAGTCAAAATGATATTCCTCCATCTTGTTAGCCCTTATTCATTCTTTTACAATGAAGATGTATCCATACATGATCCAAGGACCATTATCTAGAACATGTTTTCGCTCCATACCTTCATCAAAAACAATCTTTACATGTTCTCTATCAATGAGTACCAGGTTAATTTTACCTTTTGTTTGCCAAGTTCTATGTAGATCTCCACCTAAACCTTCCAAATTGATGTTATGTCCTCCATACATTTTCCCCATTATAGTCAAGGCATCGTTCACCGGTTCCTCAATATTAAGACAATCTATCTCAACAACTAATTCCTTCCTAGCAAAGAAGAGTTTGTGCATGTCCTGTTGAAGTTTTTCTATCTTATTGTGGTCTCTACTAGTCCCTGAGGATGATTCTTCTAAAGTTATCTCCTTAGCATGCATGATCACAAATGCCCAAGAACACAGACGAAAGCGAGAACCTTACCAAGATCCAACGAGAGAAAGAGCGAGAATAAGGAAAACTAGAATAGAGAGAGTAAAAAGAAACTGAGATGCTATGTAAAGAACACAAAGCTAAGAAAGATCCAGCTAGCCACGTGCTATAACTATATTGAAAAAGACTAAGACAACACAGAACGAATTTGAATTTTGAACTTCAAAAATTGGGGGGAAGAAGAGATATTCTGCTATAGCCCGCAATAGAAGCAACCATTATAGAAAACTCCATCATGTGAATTCTTCATATATATATATATATATGGCTACCTTGACATTTTATTTTGACACCTTATTTTGACATCCACAACTTACACAATGAACTAAGGGCTGATTTTTGGTAGAGAAGATCTTCCTACCATGGATAGAATCTCCACAAAATATCAAGACATTTGAACATGTCTAACCTTGTCAAAAGTTGTGTTTAAGTTCGATATTTATCTAACGGTCCACAATTTTAACACTATTTTTAATAAAGCTAAACATATCTAATTGAGAAGAATTTTTGTGGAGATTCTATCCATGGTAGGAAGATCTTCTCTGCAAAAAATCAGCCATTAGTTCATTGTGTAAGTTGTGGATGTCAAAATAAGGGATAGAGCCACTCCCGAGCCACTTCATTTATTTACAAATTGAATTAAGACCCAATTTTTTGTGGATATGATATTCTCACAATAGATATCATTCCCACAAAATTTCATCATATTTGGATATGTCTAAACTTGCGAAAACAAGTGTTCAATTTTGAACGTTTATTTAACGATCCAAAATTTTCCGATTTCATAATAATATTTTATTAGGTTAGACATATTTGAATAAGCTGAAATTTGGTGGGCATGTTATTCATGGTGGGGAGATCATATCTACAAAATATCAACCCTTAATTCAACTGGTAGGATGAGATATGGCTTTGTACGTTTTGGGAGTGGCTCTATCCCACCCCTATATATATATATATATGGGCAGGCTACCTTGACATCTTATTTTGATACATTATCTTGACATCCAAAACCTAAAAGTGAACTTGCAAATTAAACTAAGGGCTGATTTTTGGAAGAGAAAATCTTCCTACCATGGATAGAATCTCCACCAAAACTCGACTCAATTGGATATGTCTAGCTTTATTAAAAAATAGTGCTAAAATTGTGGACTGTTAGATAAATATCGAACTTAAATACAACTTTTGACAAGGTTAGACATGTTCAAATGTCTTGATATTTTGTGGAGATGATCTTAATTGTATGGACAACATATTCCCATAAAATCAGCCCTTAATTCACTGTGTAAGTTGTGGATATATATGGGTCAGACTATCTTGACATCTTAGTTTGACACCTTATCTTGACATCCAAAACATATATATATATATATATATATATATATATATCAATTTTATAAAATTTATTAACGGTGGACAATAACTAACAAAGAAGATGATAATTGGGACAAAGTTGGTGTTGAAACTTGAAGCTAGTTTTGACTTAGATGAAGAGTTTAATGCTTCTACTACTTTCATTACTTCCATCTATTATTGTTTTTTTTTTAATAAACATGTCAAGTTCATACAAAATGACAAATGTAGCTAGACTGTTTGGTTACAAGCTTCATACAAAATGACAAATGTATTTCTATATTGCAATGTTGTTCTTCCACCTCTTGGTAGTGCCACTATTCACTGGAATTTTAAGTAACTTATAGACAAGATCATATAATAGGTCGGTGGTTCTAGGTGCTTGCTGCTTTTCTACTGAAGTGAGAGTTGTTTTGAAGTTTATGTTACTGCTATTATACATTTGGAACGGGTTTTTTGTGATTGATTTTGTGAGTACTATTGTTATTCTACAAAAAACAAACATTTTTTTTTTTACTATTCAAAAAGCATAAAATTTAAAAATCATAAAAATTACCAAAAACTATAGAAAAAAAATTAAAATTAATTTTACCTTAGAAAGAGAACCACCATTTAGCAAACTAGTTTTTGAAAGTACTATTGGAATCTGAGGAGGTTTTTTTTTATCTTTGATCTATAAATGTAACCCCAAAATTCCAACTATATTAGCCATTGTAATCCAAATTTATACCTCAATTTAAATATTTTTTTTTCACCCCATCACATAGTTTTCTTTTTGTTGAAAAAACTAAAAACTTTAGCCAAGTCTAGGTCTAAATGATTACTTAATGACCAATCTTTATGCAATAATTTAAGTATGTTATTTTTTATCGACACATCGAAATCTTTTTACTAAATATTGTTTTATTGAAAATTGAATACATATGACCTACAATAGGCCTATAACCATGTATATCCATATATTTTTAATTAAAAACAACATTTACACCCCCAATATATATCTATATATTTTTTCTTGATCGCATAACTTTTTTTACTGAATGTTCATGTATTGAAATCTAAAAAACTTATGACTGTGTGCTTGGTCTAAATGATAATTATATTCATCAATCCATTTTTATGCCCTAATTTAAACTTGTTTTTTTTTCAACACATCAATTTTTTTTGTGGTAAACTATTACTATACTAAAAATTAAATGCTCATGGCCTACAATAGGCCATAAACCCGCCTTGCCCTAATTGAAACAATCAACATTTATGCTCCTATCTGAATGATTTTTTTACCCTTGGTACATCGACGTGTTTTTCTATAGAGATTTTTTTTTCCAAGTGGAAATTTTATTGATAATGATAAAGAGTTTTACAAATAATTATATATATATATCCCCAAGCTACACCAAGGTCTAGGTTTGATTGATTACTTAACAACAAAAAATAATGCCCCAATTTAGTTTAACTTTTGCCCCAGAACCCTAGAAAGGTCTCCGACATCAAAATCTTTTTTTAACTAAATATTATTTAATTGAAAATGCTACATTCAAAGATGTTGGAGAGTGAAAATACTACTCAAATATTATTTGTATATTTGGAGGAAGGATTTATACGATAAAAACTTGAATATATGGTCTCTTTAAATTGGAGATTAGAGAGATGAAAAAAAATGTATAGTATTCATGGGTTAAAAATAGATTGTTAATTGCCAAAACTTGATATGCTTATTTAAAAAAAGAGTAGCATCTCTTGATGCCGTTTATATACGACTTATGGTTGGCTAAGTGATTTTGTGATAGCCTTGTGGCTAAGATTGTAATATGTTTTTGTTGCTAAGTCAATCGAAAGGGTTTTTCTGATCTATATAATGGCCCTGGTGGCTCGATGAGATAGCCTTTGTAGCTAAAAATATAATTTCCTTGGGTTGATGTAGTGGTTTAGGGTTTTAGGCCGACTAGTTTCTTTTTTATTTTTTTTTGACGTGAAACATTTTTGACAAAAGTTTATAACTATTTAGTAGCACCAATTTTCATTATTTATTTATTTATTTTTAGCCGAAAAAAAAAAAAAAACATTCATTATTTTTTCCTAAATGTACTCTCATTTAACTTGCCCGTCTCAATCCGTTTGATTTCCGTAACCTATTCGGAATATTTTGAAGAGATAATGATGGATAACTTCTCCGTTTTCCACGTACGCTATTTGTAACAGGTGTTTGACTTTTCATACGACTTTTTGAACGCTATTAGGAATAGTATTTGACTTTCCAAACGGCTGTTTGACTTTATAAGACTCGAAACTGGTTTTTTCTCCTACTGTCTTCAACTTGAAATCGTTTGCGGGCAATGAAAGAAGAGTGGCAAGAAATATTTCAATCCGTATTCATCGACTTAATCTCAACACTTGTCTCCTTCAAAGTAGGAAACCTCAAACTCGTTGGTTTAGAAGAGGAAAAAGAAGATGATGATTATTGGGACGAAGTTGATGCTGACACTAGTAGTGATGGAATTAGGTGAAGAATACGTTTATTACTCATCATCAAGCTTCTCCTCTAAAAATGTCGAATCGCCCGCAAAGTGGTATTGGCCATTTTATTGTTCAAGCTCAAAATTTAACTGTTATAACATTACTTCAATGTTGGACATCAATAACTTGCTCAGACGTCTAGATAATGGCACTTCTGTGAACCTTAAGGGTTCGTCTTATCCTAATCATTCTCTCTATTGACATTGCGTGGAATCTCTTTTGCGATATCAGAAATCCTAATGCAACTCTTCTATTTCACGTTTTGACTTCTTATGTATACTGGTAAACTATAACCATAAGGTAATAGAGTCGATTCGTCAAGAACATGCTGGTACAAGCCATGTTCATGTACCAACATGTTCTTGATAGTTTTAGCGCTGTATTACGCATGATAGTCCTTCTATTAAGATCTTGGCTCGTTCTGTTTCATATGTTAATTAGTTATGGAAGTGAATAAGTGATGAAATAAAATCCAATGAGATTTGAGCGTTCTAAGCACGCATGGTCGTATGAATTACTGGATGAGCAATTTTCAAATAGTCAGGTTTTTCTTTGTTTTTGGATCATCATATATTTTCTTATAAAACTTTTAGTCTACAACTTCACTGTAAGGCCATAAACATAATTCCTTCTCAGTTTCTTTAACACATATATAGAACCAATGTAAGATTATTGTAGCGTGATTTTGCACCACTAATTGTGCATCGAAGTTTACAATCAGCTAGTTACTCAGAAGGCAAGGGAAATCGAAAACTAATAAAAAAAAAGTACAAAACTGATGAAAACAAATGTGCAATGTACTAAACTGTGCTTCTTGGTTGGGTTTTAATGTTTTGGTCAATTGGTGCCTTGGATGCTCCAATTTAGCAGTTCAAGCCCGAAAATTTGGTCTTACGTATTCATAGTATGTCCAACGGCTAAAGCATCTTTTCTAGGAGAGACAAGTGCCTTCTTGATCAGAGGGGAAAGAAAAACTTTGAAAGTGGAAACATACAAGTGTTAAGAGCACAAGCAAAGAACAATATTCCACATTCCTCAACTCTTTCATACAATACATTCATATACCAGGCAGTCACGAACACATCAAATCGAAAGATACAAAGTACCAAAAGATCAGTCCAAGACCATAATACATCAAGCTAGGTTTAGCTAATGTCGGACTATGAAAACTCTGAATACAATTTGATTCCTATCAACAAGCTCAAAAATGCAGTCATCACCTGCTTTTAACTGATTATCTAAAACAAATGCTTTCCATCCCTTGACAAGTTTGCGATGTGTTGCACTGGTAAATGTTCGAACTACATACTTAACATGCCATGTACCACCATTTGAAGTTCGAAGTGACATCTCTGTCTGTAGGAGCATCTTTCAGATATTTCTTAGCAAAGAGAGCAGGTAGATACTGCAAATATAGTGTGTTATGTTATTAGATTATATGTACTGACGAGAATCAAAATATAGAGAGCATCAGGTCAGGATTCACTACAAAGACATAGTTTTTTACGTCTCTATGAAATGAACTCCTGTTTTATATTTGTACGTTAACGTGCCTTCACAATTAATTTACTGTCACAAAACATATATAATGAACTTGTATTAGATAAATATTCATGTGAAGTGCTCACCAGCTCAAAAGACCAACCCACAAAACTACGACGCATAGTAATTTTGCAGAAGGGGTATTCTGAAGTGAATTCCGTTGTTGCTGAATACGTTCTTTCTTTTCCCTGGGCTACCAAAGGCTTGCTGACTTCAGAAGCTGTATAAAGACTTCAAAGCAATACATATAACACTTCTCGTTTATGAGGAGAATAGACTTCAAACAAGAAATGGTCAAGATTGATCGAACCAGACTTACTGGTTTGTTTCATTCTAGCTTCTTGCTTGGTACAACGTGAACCATCTCCATAGAGGTCCTGAGCCAGAGGTATCTCCTTCTCACAAGCATCTTTACCATATATCTTAACACTGAATTCTGAATTACCATTGTATCTGAAAACTAAGAAATCACCGACTTCTAAAGCATGTTGTTTTACAAAGGTCTGCCATTCATTGCAGAGGAACACACCATCATCAACTTTTTTGACGGATACCGTCCATGATCTCCTAGTACACCTTCTAAGGATGAAGTTTCTTGGCACATTATCATCGAAGTACTTGACAATAAAAGCTTTTGGTAAAAGCTACAAAGTAAGGATTCTGAGTTAATTAATCCTAGAAACAGAGGCATACTGATACTATAGATATTACACAGTAATAGTGTAAAGGAACACACCAGATTCTTACTAATCAGATAAACGGTATGTTTCATAATATTTAAAATTCCAAGAAGAAAATCTTAGGGACTGAAAAGGGGATAGTGTTCACAACTTATTTTTAAGAAATTCGTGAAAATGCCAACATAGCAAAAAAAGGAACGAAATGAAATCCACAGTATGGAAACATGGAAATAAAGGAACTTACACACATGTAAGGAATATTTCCATGACCGCAATGTTGTGAAGAACAAGCGAAGATTTCGTCCCGTAAATACATTCTAACAATCAATTTTTTGCGATTCACATACAAAGCCTGCATGCAATTATATTGGTTTGTTGTGAATTATTATGCCGACTCAGATTTTTCATAGATATCACAACCTTTCCATCATTTTGCACCATATATACTGTATATACCAGTGTACTTGTACCCTACGAACGACCATCATTAGGTACTACTATAAGAGCCGCCCAATAATGAGGTGTGCTTGCTTGCCCACTATCATGGCAGTCCCGCTTGCCTACTAGTGAGGCGGGCTTGCTTGTCCGCTACTGTGGCAGTCCCGCTTGCCTACTAGTGTGGCATTCGGGCATGCCCTCTATTGGAGCAATGACACTGCCCACTAATATGGCACCCAAGTTATATATAGCAGGTCCGGAGATATGTCAAGGGATTTTTTCCATATGAAGCTTTTGGAAAGATTTCATACAAAAATGGAAATATCTTATCAAATAAGGAAAGGGTATTTTTAGCAATAAGATTCCTATAAATACCCAACAACCATTTCAAACAAAGAACTACGTGCATTTTTGAGACTTGATTCCAGAAAACAATTTGGATACGTAGGCAGCCATTAGTGGTATAGTCTCTTTCACTCTCTATCAACCTCTCTAACAAGATCATTGGTGTGTTTGTGTGAGTTTCCAAACATAATTGGCGCCGTCCGTAGTCCTTATTGACGGGCCCTCTTCCACGTTCCTTCTTCCAAGCACCATTAATGGCAAAAACTACAAGGTCTCAGGCGAACAAGAATGCAAGAACACAACAACAACAACACCAACAACAAGACAAAAATCCAGAAGTACTAATCAATCAGGAGGTGATAGAACAACCTGCTGCAACAAATCTGCAAGATTAGCCTTTTCAACTCCAAGTGCCACGACAACCCAGATCTAGACGTATGCCATCTCAGGCTCCAGTAACTCACCTTCAAGATTTAGATGTTACAAATGCAAACGAAGTAGATCCGGAAAATATGGAGATAGGAGATGAAAACGTGCCGTTAAAAGTACTGCGTCAGAGGTTCAGAAGAGAGAAGAAGCATAGCAACTACTTGCAGAAGCAACTGGACAAAGGGAAGCAAGTACAAAGGGATGACGCCGATGCTGTATCTTCCACACCGGCAAGAGCTCCCAGATCCGGTGAAAACTGGAGTGTATCCAACCGACTACAATTTAATTACGGTACATCCCGTCCATTGGAGCCTGTCCCTGAGCATCATCACTCAAGGTCAAGCAGACATTCATCCTATTCAAGAAGACGATCCAGATCTCAAAATACCAACAACACTAGGCGTAGAAGTGGTCATAACATGACAAGATCATTGAATGTTGATCATAGCAAGATCGGAAAGGTGGACAACATCCACCATAAAGGCCTTAATCTTTGGACGCCAAGATCGGGACCTTAAAGACGAATTGCAACATGACCTTAGACATGGCTTGAATGCAGCAAACCGATACAGATAGGTTAACGACAGTCAGCCCAGAATATGGCGACACCAAAGAAATGGCTCCCCAATTCGACAGCCTAGCCCGTTTTATCGGCATAGGTCTCGCGAACCTAAGAAACCGACCAAATATAGAAAGCAAACAACTGGGGAAGGCAACACCGTGAGATGCAACGTAGTGAAGTTACTCCTCAAGTCGTAAATCTAGAAGCCACAGGTGCACCATTCACGGAACAACAAATCAAAGACATCATCAAGAAAACAATGACCAATGTGGGTGTCACTGAAGCACGATGGAAAGACCTTGCAGTGAATGAAGATGTCGTCGTGAGATTTTCCCTAAAGATACAAAATGCAGAGCATCAGAAAGGATTCAAACAACCAGACCTTCCTACTTTCAACGAAGCAAGAGGAGACCCGAACGATCATGTTATGGAGTTTAAAAGCAGGCTAATTCTATGGCGCAAAGATAACCCCCTCCTGCGCAAACTTTTTCCATCTACGTTAAAAGGAGAAGCTCTACGTTGGCTTTCTAGCTTGCCAGCTCAATCTATCGCATCATTTAAGGAATTAGAAAACCAGTTCATAGATTGGTTTAAGCATAATTGGACACGTCCTAAGGATGTCAACATCTTGCTCAACACCAAGTAGCAAAAGGATGAAGCATTGACAAAGTTCGTAATTCGTTTCCGCCAAGTGCAAGCAGAGGTCACCGATGTCCCGACGTAATGATCATTCATGCATTCAAGGAAGGAGTCCATTTCGATAAAAATGGAATTTACAACTCCCTTGTACAGGACCCCCCACAATCAAAATCCGATTTGTTTGCACGAACGTAGCAGTTCATTAACATGGAGGAAGATGTTAAATCAAAAGTCTCAAGAGACAAGACTTTCGGAGTAAAGACTCAAACGAAGGTAAAGGCAAACAGAAGCAGAACATATCGGAAGGGCCACAACAGAAGTCAGAATACAACAAGGTTAACACAGTTTGTGAGGAAATGAAGCTCACTCCATTAAATGCCAAGTACGATGCGATATATGAAAAGATCAAGGGACGCAACTTACTTTTTCCTCCGCTACCCTTGCCTAAAAACACTAAGTCTACACGTGACAAAAATCTTTGGTGTCAATTCCATGATAATTTCGCCATGAAAACAGAGAGTGTAGATCCCTCAAGGGAAAAATACAGAGGTTAGTCGACAAAGGACAATTAGATGAGTTTGTGCTTTCAAAAACTGTGAAGCAAAATGTAGCAATGACTAGCCACAATGTCGTACTAGCTGGTCATGCCAAAATCAATGATGTTTCACGAACAAGGCAAAAGTGTGAACAACGAGCCAAGTTTGGTTTCTTGCGGGAAATTTATCACGTCAATAACATTGATTTTGTTAAAGGAATTCGTTCAGAAACTACAGAGCCTGGTCACCTATGTTTTAGTGATAGAGATCTAATTGGCATCAATCATCCTCATTATGATGTTGTCGTCATCTAAGCTTTCATTGGATTATGGCGAGTTCAGCACATCATGATAAATACTGGAAGTTCTGTCAGTGTCATTTTTACAGGTTGCTACAAGAACATGCAGCTGTCAGAAAATTTAATTATTGCAGAAAATACTCCAATCATTTTGTTTGACGGAACCGCAATAACCCCAGTAGGAAGAGTCTCTCTACCAGTCACGCTCATGGACAAGTCCATCGACATTGAATTCCTCCTGATGAATTGCAAGTCCCCTTACAATGCAATCCTAGGAAAAGACTGACTCCACAACATGGGCACAATAGTCTCTACTTTTCACCATGCGGTAATATTCCCATCTCTTGACAAAATTTGTAAGGTGCGCGGCGACTAGATGGCTTCCCACAGCTGTCATGAAAAAGTCTTTGAGGAATATTATCAATCGGATATGCGAGGAAATACAATTCTCAGTAATTTGCAAGCAGTGTCTAAATCAAAATCAGTCACGCACAGTATTTATACTACTATTTCACAAAATGAAGGACCGTTGACTATCGACCGCCTCTTAGAAGTTCAAATTGGGAATTTAGGCGGAGAAACAACTTTCATATCAGCAGAACTGACAGAAAATGAACAAAAAGAAATGGTAGCACTCCTCAGAAAGAACAAAAAGATCTTTGCTTGGTCAATCGAGCAGATGCCAGGAATTAGCCCAAAAGTTGCATGCCACACACCTGACATGGATCCTACCATCAAGCCAGTTCGGCAGAAGCTTAGGCCCATGGCCCCGGATAGAAAACTCAAAGTCAGAGAGGAAATTGATCAGTTACTCTCAACTTAGTTCATACGAGCAATTTCATATCCGCAGTGGTTGTCTAACATGGTTGCAGTGCCCAAGAAAGATGGTAAAATGAAAGTGTGCATTGATTTCATGAACCTTAACAAAGCTTGCCCAATTCATCCCTACCCTCTTCCACGAATATCAGAATTGGTAGATGCCACGTCTGGCTACCCACGCTTATCATTTATGGATGCGTATTCGGGATACCACCAGATCCCGCTAGCTGTTAAAAACCAAGAAGCAATTGCTTTCATCACTGACCAAGGGATTTTTTGTTACCAAGTTATGCCTTTCGGTTTAAAAAATGCAGGGGCTACGTACCAGAAGATGATCAACACCATATTCGGAGATATGTTGGGCAAGACAATGCAGGCTTACATTGATGACATGGTTGTAAAATCCAAGCATAGTGGCGATCACATCTCTGACTTACAATCAGTTTTTAACAAAATTGACGAATTCAACATGTAGCTAAATCCTTTGAAATGTGCTTTCATACTGATATCAGGAAAATTTCTAGGGTATTTGATGACTCGTCGAGGCATCGAAACTAACCCAGAACAGATCCGATCCATTCAAGACATGCCCTCTCCAAAAACAAAAAAGGAGATTCAACAGCTCATAGGGCGCTTAGCAGCACTAAATCGTTTCATCTCTAAATACTCGGACCGGTGTCGTCTTTTCTTTCAGACGTTAAAAGACTCAGCAAGGTGGAATGATGATTGTGAAAATGCCTTTCAATCAATCAAGAACTACCTGGTCTTGCCACCAATCTTGGCCAGCCCATCTACAGGGCAACCTATTGGAACTTACTTGGCCGCTATAGATATTGCAGTAAGTGCAATCCTGTTCATCGATGGAGAAGACGGTCATCCGATCTTCTTCATTAGTAAAAGACTAACAGGGGCGGAAAGCAGATATTCGAGAATTGAAAAAATTGCTCTAGCGTTGGTTCATGCTGCCAGACGCCTCAAGCCGTATTTCCAAGGAAGACTGATCAAAGTATACATGGAATATCCTCTACGCAAAGTTTTCCGAAGTGCCCAGGAATCAAGTAGACTCGCGGAATGGGACATCTACTTAAGTGCTTATAGCATCAATTTTGAACCTCGCATTTCAGAAAAGGGTCATGCACTTGCATCCCTAATGGCAGATTTCCATATCGACAATTTTGTCCCCGAAGTCAACCAAGACAATGGTATCTATAGCGAAATGGCTATAGTTGGGGGCGAGGAAGCCCTGCCAAAGCATACTGACCCTTCATCCAATTCATGGATTGTTTACACGGATGGCTCACACAACAAATCCGGCTCTGGATTAGGATGTGTTTTTATCAAGCCAGATAAATCAACCATTGAGCACTCAGTTCGTTTTGGGTTCAAGGCCTCCAATAATGTAGCAGAATATGAAGTCGTCATGTATGCGAATGCGCCTGACTTTGGACTTAGGAGTTCAAAAATTACAAATTTTCACTGACTCACGGTTGGTGGCAGGGCAATTCTCCGGCTATTTTGAAGCCCGAGACGATAAAATGGCAGCATACCTAGACCTAATTCACATACTTGCTCACCAGTTTGAAACCATCCAGATTATACAAAGGCCTCGGAAATGTTCGACATGCAGGGCCTTTAGCATATCTATCATAGCAGTAGACATTGATGGACCAAGACAAGTTAACGTTGATTTCTAGCAAGACCCGAGCATTGACTTGTCCTTAGAACAACTCGCAGACATCTACATCAACGCGTGTTGCTTTTTCAGTATTGATAGGGAACATCTACCATCAGACATTAATATTGTCAATACGAGGAAAAGGAAGTATGATATTTCCCTACAAGACAAGCCCAGTGAAGACGCTTCCCAGAAAGATAGAAACAGGACTATTCAAAAAAATGATGTAGACTCCTGCCCTATACCTGAAAGTAACGATCAAGGTGATGACGACGAAATTGCAAAAGAGCCCGACAACTTCACTTACCCAAACGTTGTGGCAGACATCGACGATTGGCGCACACCGGTCATTGTATTTCTATGCAATGGCATAGTCCCTTCAGAGCCCAAGATCGCAGATAGCGTCAAAAGAGATACATGGAAGTTTATACTCGTCTCTTCATCCACAGGAACTCTGCAATTGTACAGGAAAGATAATTCATTGTCTCCTATCTTTGAAGTGTCTCACAACACGGGGAAGGAGGAAGCCGCCGTGCTACAAGAAATCCATGCAGGGATATGCAAAAATCATTCGGGTGGTCGAAGTTTGGCTCATAAGGCAATGACGCAAGGATATTGGTGGCCTCATATGCAATTGGATGCGAAAAACATTTCCCAGACATGTATTCCTTATCAAAAACATTATCATTTGGGTACTCTTCCAGCCACTAAGCTGCACCCGATTTTCTCACCATGGCCATTTGTAAAATGGGGTTTAGACATCATTGGGCCCCTACCTAGAGCTCCTGGGAATGTTCATTTTCTGCTCATAGCTACAGATTACTTTACCAAGTGGGCAGAAATATAACCTTTGGTGCACATACAAGCTTCGGACGTCAAACGGTCCCTATGGAAGGATATAATTTGTCGATTCGGTATCCCTGCTGAATTAATATCAGATAATGGAAAGCAATTTGATGCAGAAGAAATACACAGGCTTTGTGCTAGTCTCCATATTCAACACAATTTTTCTGCACCCTATCACCCCAAGCAAATGGGCAAGCCGAAGCGACAAATAAATCCATCTTAGCAATCCTCAAGCATCGACTCGAACAGGCTAAAGGCAAGTGGACAAGGGAGTTACCAGCCATTCTATGGGTTTATAGAACAACTCCAAAGCGCTCGACAGGAATGTCACCATTTAACCTAGCTTATAGAGCAGAAGTGGTATTACCCACGGAAATTTTTGCTGGGACGACCCGCACCTCTGCCTTAAATGATGGCCATAATGACGAATTACTAGCTCATTCAAAGGCCAATCTAGATGAAGTGCGCGAGGAAAGTATTGCTCGTCTCCTCCATTACCAAGCCACAATGAAGAAGCAATATGACAAGAAGCTTCGCTTGAAAGTTTTTCATCTGGGCGACTGGGTCTTGTGTAGACAATCAAAGATCATTGATGCAGGGAAGCTAGGTGAAAACTGGGAAGGACCTCTTACCATTGACCGTACTGCCTCTAAGGGAGCATATTTCCTTCACACAATTTCGGGAACCCCTCTCCTGAAACCATGGAATGCGCTCCATCTTAGGTGTTTTTATCGTTAAATTGGTTTCCCATTAGTACAAATTGGTAGTTTGATTGACAGCTCCTTAGTGCTTGTCCATGAGACAAACTAGCTATGTTGTTTCAAATTTCAAATCATCAATAAAATTCCATTCTTCCACATTTGACTTTTTTACTTCCATTTAGCAAGGCACACATAGTGTATATAAATTCCTCAAAAGCAATGTACGTCAAATTACTCTAGTTCAGTCACCACCACCTTAGTTAGGTGAGGTTGGTATTTAACCTACACAAATTCAAAGTCGTGGGGTTTGCGTTTGCGAAACCTTTCTCCACGCATCAAAAAGTCGTGGAGTTTGCGTTTGCAAAATCTTACTCCTCGCATCAAAAAGTTGTGGAGTTTGCGTTTGCAAAATCTTACTCCACGCATCAAAAGGTCGTGGAGTTTGCGTTTGCAAAACCTTACTCCACGCATCAAAAGGTCGCGGAGGTTGCGTTTGCAAAACCTTACTCCACGCATCAAAAAGTCGTGGAGGTTGCGTTTGCAAAACCTTACTCCACACATCAAAAAGTCGTAGAGGTTGCATTTGCAAAACCTTATTCCACACATCAAAAAGTCGTGGAGGTTACGTTTGCAAAACCTTACTCCATGCATCACAAAGTCGTGGAGTTTGCATTTGCAAAACCTTACTCCACGCATCAAAAAGTCGTGGAGTTTGCGTCTGCAACACCTTACTCCACGCATCAAGAAGTCATGGGGTTTGCATATGCAACATCTTTGCCCCACGCACCAGAAAGTCGTGGAGTTGGCATTTGCAATACCTTACCCCACTCATCACAAATCACATAGCAATCAAGCGGGAATGACTATATAAATGCAAAATGGTTTATCGTGTCTATCAACAATATTGAATTTATGTTTCCCAAATTTTGCATTATCACCTAGGTGTTCTTCACTATAAAAGAGACTGTGCACGCACCGGCACTTAATTCAAAGCATTCCAATTCCAATACACAAACATACCATACTGGCTAGCAAATTAAAGAAGCTAAACGCTGCAACCTCAAATCACATTCATCTGAGCAGCCTTAAGTAGTCAAACACCAGGAGTAGCCTAAATTTCATATTTCCTATTGTCTTTTCAAAAAAGATGATTTGATTCAAGCTCATCATCATGGTGCAAAATATTTCTTAGTTAAGGCTGGCAAGGGATGCTAATTGGCTTTTAAGCAAAGTTGTTTTGTCAAACACTGGGTATTCCTTTAAGGTGATCGACTGAACACACAAACGCGTACAGAACACGATATATTACTATGCAAGAGTATACTTTTTATTGTGAAAATTCAACGTATGGGCAAAGGGATCAAGCTATTCGATTGCAATAAAATGTCCATGTTTTTCTACCACACAAATATAAGTTGGTTTGCAGTCCAACGACTTGTACCCTATGGCTAAAACAAAACTCTTACTTGCAATATGAAGAAACCAGACTAGCCAATACAATTGCCAAGGAGCATTAGCGTCCCGACAACCCAATTTTGAGTTTGTGGAAGTCTTTGTTGGTTCCATTATCTTGTTGAGCTTCTCGACCACACCATGTCAATAGTAGGGCCTTTATACAATGTCATGAGCATGGCTCCACCCAGAGTGACGATAGTCCCTACAATATATATATAAGAATTAGTCCCGAGTGACTCAAGATATATATACTATATGATATATATATATATATATATATATATATATATATATATATATATATATATATATATATATATATATATATATATCGGTTTTGTCTAGAGTGCCACTCTTATAGTGACACTCTTATCTCACACTTTTTCTGGTCCCTCAGATCTCAAGATGAGATGACCAGATCTAATTTTGATAAAAACTCGAAATTTTGAAATTTCAGAAACTAAAAATGAGGATAAAAACGTCTTTTACATATCATCTAAAAAAAAAAAAAAAACAGATTTACAAATAATGGTTATGCAGGTTATTTGATTTCTGGTAAAGTGGGGCTGAGTGTGCGGTTGAGTCGTCTTTCATACCAGATGCAGGCATTCTATCGGCATTTAACAAGGAAAGAGGAGGTACAATAGGATTGGTTTTTGGGTACAACAGGTTATTTGATTTTTTTTGTTTTTGTTTTTGGGTTTCAACTTGTTTTACTTGCGACATCATTCCCAATTAAGGTTGCACGTGATTTGAATCCCTTGATAACGTGGACAATGGGCTCTAATAGCACCATGGTTTGAAAGGCAAAAGAAGGAACTTGATTTGAACACGGGCCAATCTTCTAATGGCGGATGGGTGGTATATGGTGTTTTACATAGGTGTCGACGCGTGCAACTCTTTGAGGGTTTGCTTCTTCACATTCTTCCACTTATCTTGGTTTGGATAAATTTTCTTGAAGGAATCCATGTTCAATGGAGAATTACAGGCAAAGAGGATCATATGCTCCTCGCTATCAAAGTTCTTGAAAGATATTGGGAACAATTCTTCACTCAAACATAGTAAAACTGTTTTCTTTGTATTTCTTGTGAGAGCTCAAGACTTCTTGTTTATGAATACATGGTGAATAGCGGCTTAGACCGATGGTTACACAAAAGAAAAGAGAGAATCAATATTTTCATATTCAGTTAACCATGTTCTCTTGGATTGGCCTACAAGGTCGCAGTTGGAGTTGCTCAAGGTCTTTGCTACATGCATCATGGATGCTCTCAGTCCATCATTCATTGTGATGTGAAATCGAGCAATATCTTGTTGGATGCCAACTTTAATGCCACGATTGCAGACTTTGGATTGGCAAAGATGTTGGTTAAGCATGGGGAGTCGGATACAATGTCTCGCGTAGCAGTGCTCTACGGATACATTGCGCCCGGTGAGTCTTATTTGAGTACATTTCTATATTTTATAACATACTTAAAGTTGGAAAATCGGCTAAACTGCAGGTTGGTTGATTGAATTTCGTGAGTACACTTACACAACCAAGGTGAATGAAAAGATCGATGTATACAGTTTTGGGGTAGTACTCCTAGAATTGACTACGGAAAGGAACCTAATGATGGAGATGAGCACATAAGTCTTGCCGAATGGGCATGGCGTCACTTTAATGAGGAAAAATCTATAACTAATGCCCGGGCGAGGAGATCGGGGATCCATGTTATTTGCATGAAATGAGTTTGGTCTTCAGGACTAGGGATCATATGTACTGTGCTTTTACCTTCAAAGCGACCTTCAATGACGGAGGTATTGCAAGTCCTACTCGATGTGGCCCTCTCAAAGAAATCAACGCATTTAAGAAAACGAGAACATGCATGACGCCGATCCCCTCAGAGATACAACTAGTAGCTACCTTCTTTGCTACAAGGATAGTCACTTGGGATCATTGAAGTACAATTCAATTGTGCTTGATTATAAATAAGGTTGATGAGCTGAAGTTTTTCATGTATTTGTCTTGTGGTCGTACTTATTTATACTCGGGAGTGAGAAATAGAAATTTCATATATTATGAATTTCATGTATCAACTGTGCCTTCAGTATAAAACTATAAGCTGATGCGGAACTATAAGTGGCTTATTTAGTTATTTTCACTCTTTTGGCTTGTCTTCAGGTATTTGTGAGGCAACTCAATTTTCTGGGCAAAGTTGTGAGGCAAAAGGAATCAAAGAGTGTATAAATTGGTTCTAGCTATTGCTATCGCACCTTGAATCCTACCCTCGCTATTAATTACACTCCCTTCCACAAGACTTGGCATCCCCTGGGAATAAATCGTTCAACATGATCAGAAAACAAAGTTCTCTTAACTATTTTAACTAACAAAATGCAAATAACAATCACAGCTAAGTCAAATATTTTGCAAAATGGAAGAAACCGAAAAACTAATCGACCTTGGGGATAACTTATTTTCCCCTTGGAATGGATTCCAATAATTTGATTGCTTAATGTATGTTACAAAACTATCAAACACCTTCAACAATCAAATGTGTCTGTTTGGACTTTGTCCCAAACGGTGTGGCCATGCCGTTTGGCCTTAGTACCAAACGGTGTGGCCATGCAGTTTGGGACTAAGTCCAAACGGTATGGCCATGCAGTTTGGGACTAAGTCCAAACGGTATGGCCATGCAGTTTGGGACTAAGTCCAAACGGTATGGCCATGCCGTTTGGCCTTAGTACCAAACGGTGTGGCCATGCAGTTTGGGACTAAGTCCAAACGGTGTGGCCATGCCGTTTGGGACAAAGTCCCAAACAGACACGCCATTTTTGCAAGTTCAAATCCAAACGATATGGCCACACCGTTTGGACTTAGTCCCAAACGGTGTGGCCATGCGTTTTGGGACTAAGTCCAAACGGTGTGGCCATATCGTTTTGGATTTGAACTTGATAAAAATGGCGTGTCAGTATGGACTTTGTCCCCAACGGCATGGCCACACCGTTTGGCCTTAGTATGCGAACGGTGTGGCCATGCCGTTTGGGACAAAGTCCAAACAGACACGCCATTTTTTTGCAAGTTCATAAGGTTCGATATAACAACAAAATTTCGCAAGAAATAGTCAACGTTATAGTCATAAACTATGTCAGGAGTTATAGTTTATACATTAGGCCTGCATGTCAGAGTTTGTTATAGTGTTAGTGTAAGTTTGGTATGCATGTCAGAGTTTTGTTATGCCAGGAGTGTGTTTTGTCAGGAGTCAGAATTATAAGATGGGATGCTCTAGCTAGATGAACTTGCCAGAGAACCCAGCAAGTAAAATCTGTCTATCCTGCTCATTCTAGAATTTTGATGTGCAATTCCCTGAGCTTTAAGGAACTGCATAAACTTCTATTACTAAGCAATGTATAGCTGCAATGTACGGCTTCTCAAAAGTTAGAAAAAAAAAGCAGTACTTGCTTGCTATTCCAACACTTCCCACTAGCACAAAAGCCTAATTTACTTGCCCCCTCTTTAGTACACCGCGTCGATCCCAAAAGCCTACTTCTCATCAAATTTAAAAATTCCACAAAGCTAGATTCTTCTAACATAGTCATATTGTTTGGAAGCTAAGGAACATCACAAGATGCCTTGTTAGGGCATAGGCTTCTTTTTTGTCATCTTTGGGCTCAGGTAAAAAAGCGACTGCAATGAACTTTGTTTCTCAATTCACATTGTTTCCTTGTACTAGAAATATGAAAGACAAAAAAAATACTAGGCAAATAAAAGAGACAAATTTGATAAAAGTATAATCAATTACTTTTACATGAGCAGATCCTACATTCTTCAATTCAAGCACATCCATATGCGCTTAAATGGCTTACCAAAAAAAAGGACTTCATATTCACTACAATATTATAAGAAACACGCGACTCGCTAATGAGTAATAACATTAGATACATCAACTTTTTACAACCGGTAGTGCTCGGGGCTTGGAATTAATGGGCGACAACTGAACACCGGTTTGTCCCCGAAATATGAGCACCGCACCAATACTTCAAATACCAATTGAGACCGGCCGCAATTTCAACCGAGGTGGTGCCCTTGATCCCTATTTGGAAGTTGTAAAATCAGAAAATGCTATTAAACACCTCACCAAGAACAAACAAAAAACTGAAGTATCAATAGCCTATGACCAATAAGGAAGCAAATTCGAATGCTACCCGCCATTTGCAACTTGACGGGGAAGAGCACAAGCTAGTAGACCACTTCGGCGTCCAAACACTTTCATGTCTAACTGAAAAAATGAAATGAATGAGTTCCAAATTAGAAAAGGCGTTGCAATGAGCAAGAACCCTTAATATCTAGCAAAAAACTACAAACTCAAATTCGGGGCAAATATAAGGGGAAAAATGAAGAAGAGTTGATCGAATTAGGATATAATGGTTTAGCCAATGAAGTTAAAATTTTTTTTCCAGGGTAAAGAACAAAATCAAAAGAAAGGGAGATGAAGGAACTTTTGGTTGAAAGATGAGGCAAATGAGCGAACTGCATTTTCCTAGATAGTTCAAAAAGAACACGCGGTTGTAGGGTAAGCAAAGGGAATGATAAAAAAATTAACCATATACATTCTATTTGAACTTATTGATTATTCATAAACATATGAATCCCTTTTTATGAACAGTGAAGTGACAAAAATCTGGAACAATATCATTAGGAACTAAAGATAAAACACGAATAACTAAAGATAAACCGTATACATCGATCTTTTCATTCACCTTGGTTGTGTAAGTGTACTCACGAAATTCAATCAACCAACTGCAGTTTAGCCGATTTTCCAACTTTAAGTATGTTATAAAATATAGAAATGTACTCAAATAAGACTCACCTGGCGAATGTATCCGAAGAGCACGCTACCGAGACATTGTATCCGACTCCCCATGCTTAACCAACATCTTTGCCAATCCAAAGTCTGCAATCGTAGCATTAAAGTTGGCATCCAACAAGATATTGCTCGATTTCACATCCACAATGAATGATGGGTGAGAGCATCCATGATGCATGTAGCAAAGACCTTGAGCAACTCCAACTGCGACCTTGTAGGCCAATCCAAGAGAACATGGTTAACTGAATATGAAAATATTGATTCTCTCTTTCTTTTGTGTAACCATCGGTCTAAGCTGCTATTCACCATGTATTCATAAACAAGAATCTTGAGCTCTCACAAGAAATACAAACAAAACAGTTTTACTATGTTTGAGTGAAGAATTGTTCCCAATATCTTTCAAGAACTTTGATAGCAGGAGCATATGATCCTGTTGCCCTGTAATTCTCCATTGAACATGGATTCCTTCAAGAAAATTTATCCAAACCAAGATAAGTGGAAGAATGTGAAGAAGCAAACCCTCAAAGAGTTGCACCCGTCGCGACACCTATGTAAAACACCATATACCACCCATCGGCCATTAGAAGATTGGCCGTGTGTTCAAATCAAGTTCCTTCTTTTGCCTTTCAAACCATGGTGCTATTAGAGCCCATTGTCCACGTTATCAAAGGGATTCAAATCACGTGCAACCTTAATTGGGAATGATGTCTTAAAAGTAAAACAAGTTGAAACCAAAAACAAAACACAAAAAAAATCAAATAACTTTGTTGTACCCAAAAACCAATCCTATTGTACCTCCTCTTTCCTTGTTAAATGCCGATAGAATGCACCGCATGATCGGTATGAAAGGCGACTCAACCGCACACTCAGCCCCCTTTTACCGGAAATCAAATAACCGTGATAACCATTATTTGTAAATGTTTTTTTTTTTTTGAGAAGATGATATGTAAAGAGCGTTTTTATCCTCATTTTTTAGTTTACGGAAATTTCAAAATTCGAAGTTTTTATCAAAACTAGATCACGGTCATCTCATCTTGAGATCGAGGGACCAGAAAAAGTGTGAGATAAGAGTGTCACTATAAGAGTGGCACTCTAGACAAACCGTATATATATATATATATATATATACACTATCTATGGCAGCGAAATGGACTGAGTCATAATTTTTTGTCCTACGTTCTAGTTCCATAACATAAAAAACTATCTATGGCTCCTTCTATCATTAGTGGCAAGCAACATAACATTGCTAACCTCAGAAGAAGCCTAGACTTACATCGTCCACATGGACCACTCATACAAACCAGTATCTTTCTCAATTCTTTGCACTGGGTCGTCCATGTATAGTCATTTGCAACAAGAATACAGAATTTATGGCGTAACATAAGTATTTTATTCGTCTCACATTCCACTTTACATCCAAACAAAAAGGGAAAAAAAAAAGAAAAAAGAAAAAGAAAAACGAAGTGCAAATATTTCCAACCTATCTAGCACCTATCTAGTAGACGATCGCAAGAGCTACTTATGTTACTCCAAATTGCCATATTTTAAGGCGAAGAATCATAACCATCCCCCAATTCCATAGCGCTCTCGCCTACTCCATCTTCAAGCCCAAGGTCTTCTATTGCATCCTCAAAAGCACTTGGAAGCAATATCCCACAAACTTTTTCCTCGGGCAGTGCGGTACATGCGAAGTATAATCTTTGCAAAGGCCATTCATAACATCTCGCTCAACTTATCACATCAACGTACTTCTTTGACACAGCCTCAAGCTGAGCTTTCTCAAGCAGCGACAATGAGAGTTTAAGAGTCAGTTCAGATAGTGTCTTCTTCTCCTCACGCAACTCTCTCATAACCTTCTTACATTCCCTATCGTTCCCTTTTATCGCCTGCACCATCCTCCTTTTCACACGACAAGGCTACCACCTTCTCTTGCAAAAGCATCGTTTCCATCTGGGCTCTAGCACTTTCAGCCTTCGCTTTCTCTTTCTCTTTCTGTACTAAATCCGCCATCAGCAAGTGGTCCTGCCATTGCATGTTTTTCTTTCTCTAACACCACCATCAGCTTAGCAAAAAAAATCATAGCCTACAAAAACAAAGATATATACATATATATACGAGTTGAATACGATTTCAATAGGCCATACTAAGTAATATAGAGAGGCAACATGTATAATTGTATTACCTTTTGCAACGTCTGCATCCCAAGGATACACAGTTCTGAAGTTTCCTCTACCTCTTTCGTGTTACTGGATCCTAATTCTGGTAATAAAAGTTGGTTATTGATAAACATAAAATTGGTAGTTTATCTACGAAATGAACAATGAAACTCAAAACGTAAGTAAACTAAAACTATTTACGTGTCTATATTTATCAAAGTTTCTACTCTCAATTCTATCGAAATAGAGTGGAGTAACAAATTCGTTCCACTCCTAGTTCTCTAGCATGGAATGTTTTCTAATCTAATTAATCGGTCTTAAGTCTAATGAGAGATTTACGAAGGGTGTTATACTACGATACAATATGAAATTGATTATGTTGAATTTAAACTACGAATGCTATGGAAATATGATTGTTTTTAATCTAGATAAAGGATTAGAGGGAATTGAATCCACCTCGAATCCAACTTAATAACCTAGCATAGATTCTTGTATCTCGATTCTTACGTTCTTACGGCAAGAATTTCGAGTTCTAATCCCTAGTGTTCATGGCATTTCTACCAAATACTAACTAGCATGTGAGGTCGTCCACCCATTCTCATGGCGAATCACGACCTTCTAGAGTGGAATAGATTCTACAATGCTTCTATACTATACTACTAAGTTTTCATCAAAGCTTCATCAACCCCTCTAATGGAGGTTTTAGCCTTGAGTCATTAACCCATTATTTCCCATTGAATTATAACTACTCATCATATTAAAATTCTAACTTAACTAATTTAACTAACAATGTTTCAATCTACTTAAACTACGAAATGATAATCAACAAGAATTAAAACTAGATCTATAAATTGACATAACAAAAATCGAAATTGACAGAAATAACTATTTTATTTATCTAATCAATCAAGAACAATGATTCAAAGACTTAATCTAAAACAAGAATTGGAAATGGAACTTAAACTTAATTACTCTACTGAAAACTAGATCTAGAGTTCTATATAGTTTTAGGTCTAACTAGCTACCAGTTCAGCTTTGGTTTTTATACTTTCAGATTCAAAAATCGTGCATGGGCTTGGAACCATGTTTTGGGCTAGAGAATCAGGCCCAAAACCCAATTCTTTCAGTCCAAAAAGGCCTCTTCAGCTGCAGTTGGCTTCAACAGACTTTTTGTCCACTTCTTCTCCTCTGATTGGATCAAGGATTAGACCATTGGAAAGCTCTTTCCGAGCCGGTCGTTTTGACATAAGGTAGGCCCCATTCCGAGGTCTGAGTCTAAATCTGACGCCTTCGGAGTTTCTGACGACTTGTGTGATGTTTTACGCCTCGCGTCGACTTTTCAGGTTTTGACCGGGCTTTAGAAATGCTTTGTCTTCTTGAATCTTGGCCTTTAATTACGGAACTCCTTAGTAACTGACCTTTGCTCCTTTATCTCGCTAAAGTGGCACATTTCTGCACATAATGGACTTTGAAACCTGAAATGCATAAAACACGTGTCGGTGTTAACTCTTTAATTATTACTCACATAATTGGTCTAAAAGTATGATCATTACGAGGGTTAAAACTACAGAGTTTTGGGCTCTTATCAAACCACCCCCCCAAACAGCATTTTGCTTTGTCCTCAAGCAAAGATGAGAAATTGGAATAAGTGACCAAAATGAAGTTCTAACTACTCTCGTTTATTTGAGTGCGATTGCATTGACCATATATATGCAACAAGGCCTTAAACCACTAGGAATTCCCTAGTGGGCCGAGTTATAACCTCGTGAGAGTTTTCGATGAAGGTACTCACAAACTTCAACTATACTACAGCGACTAAGAAATAAAACTATTGTTTTCTCATTCGTGTCCAACTATCTATATATATCTCACTAGCAAATGAATAAGAATAACCAAGTCAAAAACCTAAGCTAATATATGCATAATAATCAATCATTTATGATACAAATATATATACTATGAGTAATACTATGAAATGCCTAGCAGGTTTTTTTTATGAAAACTTCGAATAAGCGTCCTTAAGTAGGTCCTCACATAAATGTCAAGACAAAACCACTCGATTTTTCGCTCAAGTTTAGCTACTCCGGTGTGATGGTGCACACTTTACCTTACAATCTCAATGACAAACAAAGGAAGCGAGTCGATCAAACACATCTGCCACTTACTATCACACTAACCTATTCCTAATTAAGCTAGAGGTCTTTATTAGGTGTTCTTGGGGATTAGGAGATGGTTTAAGAAGGAAGGAAATGGATATTCAAAAGGACAAATCTGAGATAATAGAGTCTTCATATTATGTAACTTAGAGAAAACCTTGTTATTTTATTTTGCTTCTATACTTTGTTTCCATCCTTAGCCATATTTTTCTTTTCTTTTCTTTTGGCTTTTGACTCCCTTTTTATTCTATTTTTGGAGTTTTTATTTATTTCTATATATTTTTTTTCTTTTCCTTGGATGGAAACTTCTTTTCTTTTAGGAAGCAACTAAATATTTTTGTTTACCGCGGTTTTTCTCTTCTTCTTTCTTCACTCATTCTATTCTCGGACTTATTCTAGATTTGGTAAGTTGAATTTTTATTTTGTTTTGTTTTTGTAACAGGGTAAAGGAATTGTGGTTTATGGAAGGCTAAAGAAAGGCTCGGAGGGACTTAAAAACGGAAAATAATTCATAGGTTTGAATTTCTGGCTATATCGATCCAAAGAGGGCCTAAATTCTCGCTTAGGATATGGCATAGTGATCAAGCAAGTAGACGTGTGATTTCTCTATTTGGAATATACTTCTCCCTTGTGTCATTTCTCAAATGTTTCGCTCATATAAGGCTTTAGGCTATATTCTCACAGGATTTGTAGAATAAGTACTCTAGCCTAGATTTCAGAAACTTACTGCTAACAATCATAGATACTCATGTAATATATTTATAGATAGATGCACAGATTATTACCTACATATTAACCTAAGTTCCTAACAATTATTCTGATGCAAAAGCTCATTGAGACTTCTAGATTGTTAAGAGCATAGAGAAAGAAAACAATACCAATATTCCTAAGTGTATAACATAAACTTATTTATTTATATTTTTGAAATTTTTAACTTGAAAACAAATGCATATTATACATATCTATATCCTAACGGATGCCTTAATTACACGTGTTTCTGCCCCCCCCCAAACAAGAAGCATGCTTTGTCCTCAAAGCATTTAAATAAAGAGGGTAGAAAAATACCATGAAAATCATTGAATGCGGAACATCGCAAAACAAAGGTTAGAACATACTAATATAGGAAATAAAAATCGACGAACTTGACTCCATAAGAGTTCCACCCATTATGGGGTTAATAGAATTAAATTGCTTGGGACATAATGACAATAACAAAACTAAAACTTACCTTATCTCCCCGCTTTAAGCATCCTCCTCCTCATTAAAGAGATGAGGTTCCTCCAGATCCCTGCCGGTCCATTATAACTTGCCAAGCTTGCCGCCATTTATCATCTACTAATGCTAACTTTGTTAAGTGTTATTATGTCCGATGGGATGTGCGGGCGACCAAATGAGGTCGCGCACCGCCATCCCGCCAAGTCATTATTTGCAATGGCGAAGCACCCCATTGGTGGGTCTCATGACTTCAACCCTTTTCCAATCTGTGAATTGTGCACATAATATAGGTAAACAACTACGCGATGATGCGGCTTACCAACACAGGCATAAGAAGATACTTATGCCTCATGGTTTGGGCTCTCTTAAGACTAGCGACTAAAACTTCGGGGGAATGTCATATCGGGCGACGCCCCTAAGCTAAAGCGAGGAAAATATCACCGGCCGATCTTGTTTTGCGAAATGAAGCGCCATTCCCCAAAATATTCATCGGGATGAATAACATGGTGGTGCCTATGTTTAGGGAAAGGCTACCAAAGGGCAATGCTATATAAGCCCCTGGTCCATTACTTTCGAAATACCCCTCCCCATAATACTCATGGAAATATGTATAATCATAAAGATATGCATTATCGGTCATATATGCCCATGTGTGAGCGAGGATCGTATTGGTAATCCTTGAAACTAAAGCGACCACATGTTTATTGAATTTATGTGTCGTGTCATCGACTCTGACGGAGAATTCTTGTTCTCCATCGATTACAATAGAATTTAGCGTGGTAATTAGAAATAAGCAAAGAAGTCGTGGTGAATATGAATCGTCATCACTTACCCGATAGATGGCGCCATCCTAATTCGGGATCGTGGCCGGAACCAATGTCCATAGGTCTCGGTTCCCAACACGTCTTCGAAAGACTGTTCGGTATGACTATAGGAGATGTCATCTCAACGACTCCTTGAACAGTTCTAAAAATCCTAGAATGACCCTCAAAAATTGGAATTTCCGTGTTCACGGATGGCGGCGGTGGTGCTTTTCGTGGGTTTTAGGATTTGAGTTTTGGATTACAGAGTTCAAGGGCACGGGCTCTCGAGTTTTTTAAATTCAGAGTTTTGGTCGGCCTTCGACTAAACTTTGTGAAAGTTAATGTAGAGCTTGGCAGGCGGCTCCGTAAATCTTTGAAACGAGGAGTTTAGAGGAAAAAGAAGGAAAAACTTGGAGTGGAAGGTGAGGGATGATGGTGGGGTGTAGTGTGGTTTGTTAGTGTAGAATGAAGGGGTTTAAATAGGTTACGTGCTTCCAAAGCGAATCGGCAAGTTGCCAAATTGTTTAAAGGCAATTTCAGGAAATAGAAAGATTCCAAACCCAAAACGGAAACAAACCATCTTCTTGATTTTCTAAAAATCCACGGTATCTTTTATCTTTGGATTTAGAATAGTAACTTCTAAACTCTCCTACATTTCATGCTACCACCACACAATTCATAGATATGCCGATATCGGCCAAATTCTCAACCTTTCCTCCAAGACAAATTTACAGCAGATGATCATATAACGAATTATATTAAAACTTAAATTTAAAACCACACAACATAAAACAAACACCTTAATATTTAAATTTAACAACTGAATTAAAATCCAACTAATAAAACAAAATCATGAAATAACAGCGAACACAAACTGATGGTGAAACCCTAGTTATGTGATAAAGATGGACCCTGAGATGGAGATTGGCCCTGGGATGGAGAATGGCTTGAACCATCTGTCCTTTGGCGACGACGCTCATGCCTGTCGGACTCGGCTGAAGCAAAGTCCTCCACGGGTGGCATGCGTCATAGCATCTCTATTCGGAACAAGCGCTGTGCTTCCCTCTCAGTCCTGAGTAATGCATACTGGGCTTGTTGATGCTGGTGGATAGTCTCCATGTTAGACAAGATATCATCCTGAACCTTTTCGAAAGCATTTCAAGTCTCGTCGAAGGTTCGTTTGTTTTTTTCGAACTACAATCTGTCTATCTCGGATATCTTCACAAATACCATAAACTAACATAAAGCTAGTTTTGCAACACTTGCATGCGTTCTAAATTAGAACTACAATTATCTAATGCATCGTCATCCGGACATATCATATCCTCCCTTTCATCCTCGACTCAACAACCTTTCCTTTCGCATAACGGCCACGTCTCTTGGATGCAATCCAGATAGATACTTGCATTTGAATGCAATTTGATCTTAATAGGAGCAGATTTTGTGACAGACTCTAAAGGAGAGCATGATCTTAGTGATCAATACGGGAAAGAGGCCAAAGTCTTTCCCACTCCTCTAATCACATTAAACATTAAGTCGAGGATGCAGAAATTATACTTATTTGTTTGCAAAATCCGAGAGAACGTCTGCGGACATTGCAGGCCGATATCACCGACTTTGTCTTCCCGAGGGCGTCCTACCAATCCAGCGAGCTCTGACCCGGTTGATTGGTTCTCGTGGATGATCGGCGGACGAATGAATGAGATGTCGGATTGTATTCACCCTCCACGGCGGTATCTTTCATCAAAGCGGGAACTCCGGTATCTTGGGATTCCTGAATTGTCGCTACGAGGTTGCTTTCAAAGCGTAATTCCTAACAGTTGACTAACATGTCACCGTTACTTCCCCTCCCGTTTCTCGCTACCTTTATAAAAATCCTATCCCCCCAATTCGCTTTTTTATAAACTGTTCTACCACATCATAGTGATAGAACTCCTCGATCGAGTACCACAATCCGTTCAATCCTCCTAATCATCTCCGTCGTAAAATGGGCGAAATTTTGTCGGCGACAAACGCGTGCTCCGGCAAAATTCTTCGTCGTAGTGCCATTGAAGTTTCTGAGACAACTAATGGTTTTGTAGACTATGGGGGAGGCGAGTTTGAAGAAAAACAACTAAAAACAACGGTGGTGGCGGTGGTTACTTGAATTGGTGGCTGTTTTTCGGAGTTAGGTTGGTGGTGGTAATGGTTTGGAGAAGATTTTAGTTGAATTTGAATTTCTTGGCGTGGGTGTAGTTAGGTTTCCTTTTCTCTCTCTTTTTTTTTTTTTTTTTTTTTTTATTTATTTTATTTTATTATTATTATTTTTATTTTTTTTTTATTTTGGTGTTTAAGGTTTGTTTTAAACCTTGGTAACCGGCGGGATTGAAAAGGAAAGAATTGTGCATTTTGGGAAGGAAGGAGCGACGCGGGGCGACGCGTCGCGGTTTGGGCCCAAGCCCAATTTGAATTCCGAAATTTTCCGATTTTTCGCGCAATTTCAAATTAAATTTGCCGCTTCGTTACTGGCCCGATTTTGGCGAATGAGTTATGAAAATGATCAGTAGGGAATTTCCAATCCAATGATCCATAAAACACTCAATTTCAGCCATGGGTGATGTATAAGGTGGAAAAACGCCTCGAAGTGCGTGTGTGACGTAAGTTATGTGAACGAAGGAAATCTAAGTTTTAGATTACGTCAACCCAATTGAACTACAAGTAATGGGCCTAAGCAACACAAATGGAAAGTTCGAACAATCCAGATGGAAAGACCGATTGCCCACCCCCAAACAAATTTTTAAACACAAAATTTGTTCTAACGTGGGTCGTTTAAAGTCAGATTCCCAAGACTTGTTGGATTACTATTTCTATGATTAAGAATTTTTTTATCATTATTTATTTATTTATTTTTTTTTTATTTTTTATTTTTTTTTAGTTTATTATAAGAAAAACGAAAAACAATAAATACATAATTCACCCTATAGAGGAACATGACTCCAAAACCGAGAAACATGCAAAAGTGGAAAACGTGAATTATGTTAACCGTGGACTTAGGTTCCGGTACTTACAACCACACACTCCATAAGGAGGGCCCGGTTACCTGAATGGTGCACTTACCACTATATGGAAGTGAAAGGAAGTATACCAATGACAACGGTCAATCCTCATAGGCGGGGGTCCGTAAAAGGACTTCCCTCTACATCGAGGGGGACGAAGTTCGTGAAAATGTTTTAACCGTTGACCATTAACTTGAAAGGTACTGTTGTCATTGGGATTTACCAAGGTGATTGCCCCGTAAGGGGTGACTTGATAACTTAGAAAAGGACCGGACCAACGGGTTTTAGTTTCCACGGAAAATATGTAGGCGGGAGTTGTAAAGCAAGACCTTTTGACCAACCACAAACTCTTTGCGCAAGATTTGCTTATCATGAACATGTTTCATGTTAGCTTTATAATCCGCCCAGCGAGATCGTAAGAATAATTTCACGGATTTCTTCAAGCTCATTCAATTGCAATTTCGTTTGACACCTGCCTCATCAATATTGAAGTTAAGGCTTTTTATAGCCCACGAGCGCGGTGCTCTAATTCAATGGGCAAATGACATGGTTTCCCAAATACAAGTCTAAAGGGAGACATACCTATAGGAGTTTTGAAAGCAGTTTTATCGCCCATAAGGCATCCGATAGGCAACGACCGACCCGATCTTTCCTATCGGGGTTTACAGTTGTTTCTAAAATCTTTTTGATTTCCCTATTAGAAACTTCTACTTGTCCGCTAGTTTGTGGATGATAAGGACTTACTACTTTGTGTGTAACTCCATACTTTTTCAGTGTGTAACTCCATACTTTTTCACTAGGGATGCAACAACTCTGTTGCAAAAATGTGTTCCACCATCACTAATGATGGCTTTAGGAATGCCAAACCGACAGAAAATATATTCTTTAATAAAAAATACAACGGTCTTATGGTCATTGCTACGGCAAGCTAGGGCCTCTATCCATTTAGACACGTAGTCCACGGCAACTAGAATATAAATGAAACCGTGGGAAACAAGGAAGGGACCCATGAAATCAATGCCCCAAATGTCAAAAATTTCTACTATCAAGATTGGATTTAATGGCATCATATTACGTTTCGTGATTCGCCCAAGTTGTTGGCAACGAATACACGTCTTGCAATGCACTTGGGCATCCTTAAAAAGGGTAGGCCAATAAAATCCACATTGAAGAACTTTAGCGGCTATTTTCATCCCACTAAAATGGCCACCACACTCTTTGTCATGGCAGAACGATAGGACTTCATTATATTCCCACTGGGGAATACAACGACGAATAATCTGATCCGCCACAATATTTAAAAGGTATGGCTCATCCCGGTAGTATAACTAAACTCGGCCAAGAACTTCTTACGTTCATTTCTTGACCAATTATAAGGCATAACATCATTCGCTAAATAATTTACAATGTCAACATACCATGGTCTTTGAAAAAATTATCTGATGCTCATCGGAAAAGAGTCCGGTATGGACTCGGAATCACTCGATCGTCGTTTGTGAGTCTAGATAAGTGGTCGGCAACTTCGTTTTCGACCCTCTTTTTGTCCTTTATTTCTAATGTGAACTCTTGCGGAGAGAAGGATCCATCGAATTAATCTGCTTAGCATCCTTCTTTGCAAGAAGGTACTTAAGGGTGCTGCATGGTCCGTGTAAACTAAAGTTTTAGAACCAACCAAATAATGACGAAACTTATCTAAAGCATAAATGACAGCTAAGAATAATTCTTTTTCGGTAGTTGAATAATTTCGTTGAGCAATGTTTAAGGTTTTACTAGCATAATAAATAACAGTGGACTTATTATCTAGTTTTTGTCCCAAGACTGCACCAACTGCATAGTCACTAGCATCACACATGAGTTGAAAGGTTTAGACCAATCGGGGAGGCTGTATAATTGGGTGAGAGAGGTTAGAGCGACTTTTAAAGTTTCAAAAGCCTGCGGTACAGTTAAAATTAAAATCAAAGATTGCATCTTTCAAAAGTAGATTAGTTAAAGGCCTAGCTATTTTCGAGAAGTCTTTAATAAACCGCCTATAAAAACCTGCATGGCCTAGAAAGGCCCTAATATCACGGACAGTCCATGGTTTAGGTAGGGTCGCTATCTTATCTAGTTTGGCCTTATCTACTTCTTTGCCATCACTAGATACGATGTGACCTAGTACTATGCCCTTTTTCACCATGAAATGACACTTTTCCTAGTTTAAAACGAGGCTCTTTTCTTCGCGACCACGTGTCAAAACCTTAGACAGGTTAGACAAAGCGATGCGTGAAGGAGTCTCCATAGATAGAAAAATCATCCATGAAAACTTCCATAAAGCACTCTACCATGTCACTAAATATATGAAGCATACACCGCTAGAAGGTACCAGGAGCATTACAAAGGCCAAAAGGCATTCGTTTATAGGCATATGTTCCAAAGGGACATGTGAAGGTGGTCTTTTCTTGGTCATTAATATCAATAATAATCTGAAAATAGCACGAGTAGCCATCCGAAAACAATAAAAAGCATGACCAGCTTAGGGTTCGAGCATTTGATCTATAAAAGGTAAAGGAAAGTGATCCTTTTCGTGTCATAGCATTTAAAGCGTCTGTAATCAATATAGATCCTCCATTTCATAGGACCTTGTGTGACAACATAGCCACCCTTTCCGTTACGAACCATGGTAACTCCCGATTTCTTAGGAACTACATGAATGGGGCTTACCCATTCGCTATCAAAGATTGGGTATATGATACCCGCATCGAGTAAGCATAAGACTTCTTCCCTAACCACCTCTTTCATGGCAGGGTTCAAGCGATGCTGAGGTTCACGAGAAGTCTTCGCGTTATCCTCCAAATGGATACGATGAGTGCAAACATTAGGGTCAATTCCCTTAATGTCGGCTAGGGACCAACCAATCGCCGACCGATGTTCCCTAATCACCCGGATTAAACGTGTCTCTTCATTCTTAGATAACAGAGAAAATATAATTACCGGATGACTACCATCCGGATCAAGTTGAATATATTTTAACTCCGGGGGAAGAGGTTTAAGCACTGGGGTGGAAGGAAAATCAATAGATGTTTCGTCGGGGTCCTCATTTTGCATAATGAATACTTGCTTAGGTAGCAAGTCTTCATACTCAGTATATGGAGCAACCGAAGGGTCTACAATTGGTGTGGACTCAAGGATGGTGTTGACTTCCTCTAAGTATGAGTCATTTACAAAATCTGAAATTCCAAAAGAAAGGAATTTGTACATATTGTTTTCGGGAAACGTGTTGTTAAAATAATCTTGAGCTAAGCTCTCGATCATGCTAACCTCCCCATCTATAGACGAATCTGGTAACTGTTTCATCATTTTAAAAACATTTACCTCAACTGTAAGATGGCCAAAAAAGATAAGGACATCTTACCATCGCGGCAATTTATAAGTCGTTTGGCGGTTGCCAAGAAGGGGGCCTAAGAGGATCGGGTCTGAGTCATTAGCGACTTACGTATTGAGGATAACAAAATCAGCGGGATAGTAAAAATCTACGAACCTTAACAAGCACATTTTCCACTACACCTTTAGGATACTTAATTGACACGTCCGCTAATTGCAACGCGTTATTTTTGTAGGTTGCATTTCCTGTAGACCTATTTGTTTATACAAATAATACGGGGAGTAAGTTAACACTCGCCCCCGTGTCTAATAAAGCGGTCGTCGTGTGGGAATCTCCTAAGGTGCATTTTACAGTAAGACGACCAGGGTCCTTATATTTAACAATTCCATTATTTTCGGATAAAGTTGGGAGCTGTTCAGTTAGAAAGGCGTCTTTAGGTATGTTGGTCTTACGCCTAGTAGTGCACAACTCTTTAAGAAACTTAGCGTGGTTAGGGAGCTTTTTAATAGCTTCAAGAAAAGAAGGTTTATCGTTAGATTCTTGAAAACGTTCCTAATCTCCTCAAAGTTTGTATCCCTGGTTAGCATGGCTAACTTTTGAGGGAATGGTGGTTTCGCTCTATATTTAGCGTATGGCTCGACTTGATGTGTTACCTTGGCTTTCTGTTTCTTAGTTTGTTATTTAACTGGTACCTCTACAGTGGTAGGCTCTTCAGTTTCTACTGCGGTATTTAGTTCGATATCCGGTGTAGGGAGTACTGATGGGGTAACTATAGGCATAGTTACTGTGTTATCAACCACTCTTCCAGAGCGGAGAGTGGTTATGGCATTAAGGTCACCTATGATTGTAGTTTCAAGATTACTAGTATTACCGTTTACCTCAAAGGTGTGTTTTTTTGTTTTTAGGGTTTGGTATCGCTTTTGTCCGGAAACACGCCTTTTGGTTGGGCTTTCTCTTGGGCTAATTGTTGTATGCCCTGATTTATGGATTGTAAGATCTGTTGGTTTGATTGAGTCATTGATTGGAAAAGTTGTTGGGTAACCTGTATAAAGGCGTCTATACGATCCGGATGTGATGGTGTAGTAGTCACAGGTGGTGCGACTGGAACTATCTCACGTTGATTATTTATGGGTGGGTTGTGATAGTTACTATTGTTAACCGGAACGATACCTCTATTGGCATTATAACTATTATAATTACCCTGACCTTGTGCTAAACCTTGTCGTGGTTGCGCTTGGTTGTTATAATTATTATAATTTCCCTGACTTTGTCCCTGTCCTTGCCTAGGTGGAGCTTGATTATAGTTATTTGCTTGCCTAACATTTTGGTTATTAAACCCTAGAGGTGAAACTTGTTGATTGTTTCGCCAACTAAAGTTGGGATGTTGTCTCCATGGGGCATTAGGAATAGGATAGCTATTAATGGAGCAAACATTGTCTTGCTCTAATTGTTGTTGTTCATAGGCGAGGACAATAGGATTCAGGGTGCTTTCGGGACTCAAACAAACATTACATGGGTTGGAGTTAACATTCATGGCGGGGAATAGGCTTTTGTTGCACGTAAATAGCCTCAACCTTTTAGTTAGAGATTCGATATTAAATTTTTAAGTTCTAGATCGGGTTTCATCTCAAACATACCTGCGGCCTTAGCTGTTGAAGAAGAACTAGCAGGCGGGGATATCATCACTACCCCCAATTGTTATTACGTTTAGTTTGATCTTCTAAAAATTTGTAAGCCTCAGGCTCCTTTACTTAGGAAACTACCCCATTCATTATGTCAAGGACTTCTTTATGGTGATGTTGAAGTCCTTTGAAAAAGGCACGAACTAACATGTCTTTTGCTAGGTTATAGTGTGGACACTCTATAAGCAGATCGGTGAAACGATTCCAAGCCTCAGAAAATGATTCATGAGGATTTTGTCGGAAAAAATGAATCTTGGAAAGCATCTCATCCTTCTTTAGGGATGGGTAAAAATGTTCCATAAACAGCTGAACAAGTTTAGCCCACGAGTCCACAGAGTTAGGCAGGCGAGTTAACCAGCTTACCAAGACGCCTTATCGGGCTAAGGTGAAGAGAAAATACCCTCGGTTTAATTTGTTCGTACCAACCGTAGGATGATGGAATGTTGTAAGGACTTGTTCAATCCTACGCATGTGTTGATAAGGTTTTTCATGGTCTAAACCATGGAAAACGGGTAACAAATTAAATATGTTTGGGGGAATTCGAAAATCCCCACTAGGTCTCCGCTAGAACGATGCAAGATTTGGGGCTATCGCCAAGGCTTTGTAAAATCGGAGAGAGGAGTCTCTCTTTCTTCAGCCATTATGTCAGGTGTGGTTGGTGGAATAGTAGCTAGAGGTGTAGTGATTGGTATACTCGATAGATTTGTTTGTTGATGCTGACGGTTAATTACGTTCGGTGTTTTTCTCCGACCAGACCTTAATCTCATGCAAGTCTAAGTCTAAACACGACAACACTCCAAACAATCTTGATATTTTAGTATAAACCTCTAACTGGAGATGCGAGGTATGGAAGAAAGGAATACCTGATAGCGTCCTTGCTTCGCTTATGAATAGCGTCTTGTTTACGCGTGTTCAGTGTAAATAACAAGTTAGAACACTGAAAAACTAAAAAATCGAAGTTCGAAACAAACCTGTAGAAATCTGAAAAAAAATTTAGTTTAGAGCTGGGAGGCGCACTTAGGGCGTGTCGCTCCGTGTAACTTGAAATTCCAGTGTTTTAGGCTGGTCGCTCAAGGTTCCAGCTTTTTTGCAGGAATTGCTTTCGGATAGAGCGGTCGATCGCGCTCCGGATAGGCGTCTTGATCGCGTGTATATTTTGCGGAACTTTTCAAGCAAAACGGACAACCACAATATGAATCAAACAAGGGTGGGTGGGTTTAATGGGACTTAAAAATGACTAATTATACTATGAAAACAATGCTAAAGTGAAACTAAAATTGGCGTAGCCATTTGATAAACATAAAATTGGTAGTTTACCTACGAAATGAACAATGAAACTCAAAACGTAAGTAAACTAAAACTATTTACGTGTCTATATTTATCAAAGTTTCTACTCTCAATTCTATCGAAATAGAGTGGAGTAACAAATTCGTTCCACTCCTAGTTCTCTAGCATGGAATGTTTTCTAATCTAATTAATCGGTCTTAAGTCTAATGAGAGATTTACGAAGGGTGTTATACTACGATACAATATGAAATTGATTATGTTGAATTTAAATCACGAATGCTATGGAAATATGATTGTTTTTTAATCTAGATAAAGGATTAGAGGGGAATTGAATCCACCTCGAATCCAACTTAATAACCTAGCATAGATTCTTGTATCTCGATTCTTACGTTCTTACGGCAAGAATTTCGAGTTCTAATCCCTAGTGTTCATGGCATTTCTACAAAATACTAACTAGCATGTGAGGTCGTCCACCCATTCTCATGGCAAATCACGACCTTCTAGAGTGGAATAGATTCTACAATGCTTCTACACTATACTACTAAGTTTTCATCAAAGCTTCATCAACCCCTCTAATGGAGGTTTTAGCCTTAAAACAATCAACCCATCATTTCCATTGAATTATAACTACTCATCATATTAAAATTCTAACTTAACTAATTTAACTAACAATGCTTCAATCTACTTAAACTACGAAATGATAATCAACAAGAATTAAAACTAGATCTATAAATTGACATAACAAAAATTGAAATTGACAGAAATAACTATTTTATTTATCTAATCAATCAAGAACAATGATTCAAAGACTTAATCTAAAACAAGAATTGGAAATGGAACTTAAACTTAATTACTCTACTGAAAACTAGATCTAGAGTTCTATATAGTTTTAGGTCTAACTAGCTACCATTAACAAAGAGTTCATCTTTGGTTTTTATACTTTCAGATCCAAAAATCGTTCATGGGCTTGGAACCATGTTTTGGGCTAGAGAATCAGGCCCAAAACCCAATTCTTTCAGTCCAAAAAGGCCTCTTCAGCTGCAGTTGGCTTCAACATACTTTTCGTCCACTTTTGCTCCTCTGATTGGATCAAGGCTTAGACCATTGGAAAGCTCTTTCCGAGCTGGTCGTTTTGACATAAGGTAGGCCCCATTCCAAGGTCTGAGTCTAAAGATACGGCCTTCGGAAGTTCTCGACGACTTGTCTTCTTTATTTACGCCAGCGTCGACTTTTCAGCTTTTGACTGGGCTTTAGAAAGGCTTTGTCTTCTTGAATCTTGGCCTTTAATCATGGAACTCCTTAGTAATCGACCTTTGCTCCTTTATCTCGCTAAAGTGGCACATTTCTACACATAATGGACTTTGAAACCTGAAATGCATAAAAACACGTAATCAGTGTTAACTCTTAATTATTACTCACATAATTGGTCTAAAAGTATGACTGTTACAGGGTTAAAACTACAGTTTTGGGCTCTTATCAGTTATGCATATACTCCTCGACCATTTTAGCAGAAAAATCTATGTCGGCATGAGGCCTTAACGCCTCTATCACCTCGTCATCAAGAAAAACTGTCGAGACAAGTTCTGATGGTTCAACTAAGGTAATATCTCCAACAGGCATGGACACACTCGTTGTATCACGCATAGTTCTTTCTTCCATAGCACCATTAGGGGCGGCTGACTTTTGCTCAATCTCCATAGACTGAGGTTGTCCCCGGATAATTTTAGAGTCTTTTTCAATTACAAGCATATTACTCCCTATACCTTAATTATTCAAAGGAACAAGAGGCAACCAACGCCCATCATCTGGAGTACCTTCAGCCCAGGTAACTTCTTTCACACCAACCTCCACACTCTTATTAGCAACTATAGTTTCTGGTCAGTGAGTCCCGTTAAAGTCTTTGTTCGCTTTGCGCTTACTCCGCCTCTCCATTGAAGTGGTAGATTTAGGGAGTACTTCAAGAGCTTTCAATTATTCAACGCCATCATTAGCAGCTTCATTTGTTATTTTTCTCTTATGCGTTTTCAAGCTAGCTTCTAAAATGGGAGACGCAGTTACAAGGGGCCTCTGCTCATTGTCACGCTGCTCATCACTAACTTGTTGAGCTTCTAACATGGTTACTTGTTGTCGGGGAGCCTGTCGTCACGACCCATATGGACACTTGGGAACATCAAGGGCATGTCCACAGTGTTTTTCTTCAATATAATGGCAGTTACGAACCACTTCGTTAGGCCATGACAAGCCCCAGATGTTCTCGTCCATGTCCATGCTAAAGTAAAATCTGAGATGCTCCAAAGCTTCGCTGCTCACGTCAAAGTTTGTGATATTTGGCTAATCACCTAAAAACAAAAACGTTAGTAACAAGAGTATATAGATAATTCACAAGATAGTGATTGTGCAGGTGCACCCTTCGTGTTCTGTACGCACAAAAATGTGTACCTAGGTCTATGCAATTGATTTTAGAGTCATCACTAACTTTATTAAGGAAAAGTTGAGTAAAACCTATGTAAAGGACTAGCCCTCGAAACTAGATGATGATTGGGTTCGGGAGTCAAGGTACGATGTGGGAAGGTGTTAGGCACTACATTTCGCTGGTAAAACCAAATTTTACTTCTATTGAGGTGTAATGTATTAAGATAGGCGAACGAAGAAAGATTGAAAAATTAATCTACCAAGTTGGATGATCTTCACTAAATTATTTAAAAACTAATAACTATATGCTAAAAAAAAAAAAAAAAAAACCTAATATGCAATGCTAAATGAAATAAAAGAGAAAAGAAAGATGTCACCTTGTTTTGAATGTTGTCTCATACTTGATTGTAAATTGATTGATTGTTGATGAATGATGATGATAAACTTGATCTAGAATTGACAACTGTGATTTTTGGATTGAAACAGGTGATTTGAGAAAAAAAACAACTTTTGGTGAAAAGAAGTTTCTACTCAAGATCGAAAGAGGGGAAAAGGAGGCTAAAGACGAAGAACACGAAGAACTTCATTATAAAAACCTCAAAGTCAAAATTTTACCTTCAATTCCAGATTAAACTAAAGAAATTCTACTCTAGAATGATGAACTAGAAAAGAAAAAAAAAATACTCAAGAAAAAAAAACTACTAGGCTATTAGCTCTGAATAGCTAGGTCCAGATTATTAACTCCGAATTCCTAGCTCCAGATGTTTTTTTGTGGGTAAATGAGACCCATATTTATAGCTTTTTGGGATGGATTCAAATATGGTAATGAGTTTGATCCAATGGCTGAGTATTGATTAAGAAAAATCCAATGGCTTGATATCTTTTTGGTTGCACCTCCTAAATCTGGCCCTTGATTTAAGAGGTGGGATAAGGGGTGCGATCTTAACCCTTGGTTTTTGGATTTTTTAGATGGATTAGGGCAAAAAATAACCCCTACACGTCCTCAATGAGTCCATAATCCAGGGTTTCCAAACATGGCTCCAAAATGGCATATTCTCTATAATATTATTGATTTTGGGATCAAATCAAACAATTAAGGAAGGTTCTCTAGGTTTTTTGGAGGCTTTAAAATGGGATAGAAACCCTAATGAAAAGGTCCAACTCGAGCTGGATCCACAGCCCATGAGCACGGGTCCAAAATCCACAAAAAAGCCCATTTTGATCATATTTTCAATGTTGCAAATCCCTTTTGACCGGATCAAAATTAGGCAAACTCTTCTTCACAAAAGTTGTTCATGAATCCATTAGGAAGGCCCATGAACTCTTAAAAATACCCTTGGGTCGAAATCTTACCCCAAAAAATCGTTGCACTCAACAGTGCGCACAACGGGCTGAAACGGGATAGGGCAAGATTAGGGTTTCTGAAATCCAAAAGGAACCTAGGCAAGTTTGTACTCAGCTCAAAGGATTTTTCAAGAGGAATTCAAATATGAAATAATCTCATCCAAAGAAAGAGTGGAAAAAACGAGATTTGGGCTCCAAAAGGTTATAAGGGCATTTTGGTCATTTTTAGCTCAAAACTCAGAAAGCAACGAAACTTCAGCCATAGCTAGAACATGATGAGGAGAGTCTAAAGACGCTAAAAGAAGATGAAAAGAAAGAAGATTGATGTAGAAATAAAGACTCTAGAAAGCAAATCACCTTATATTATCATATTTAATTCAAGGCAAAATTGTGAATGAATTATGCCTGGGGTGCAAAAATTGGGTGTCTACGTGTTCCATACCTATAATCCTATTCGGGACACGGGTTGCATAAGGGTTCCAATTTCCACATACTAAGAAACAGTACTTATCCCAGTTTCGGTATCCCTTCGGTAATCCTTTAAACTTCATCTCTGGATATGCCCATTCCACATGAAACATTAAGGACCCATCTTCTTCTATATAGCATTGCGGCCGTACCAAGAGCAGTAATTCATCTGCCCTGAAGGGACACCGATATACTTCGGCCAACGCGCGTGCCCTCTCAAAGACCAACCATAACGACATAGACACTTGAATCGGTGGAATGTGCCACACAGATAGAACTCGAGACACCTCCTTGTCAAGAGGTATCATCAACCCATACTCCAGCTGTGCAAAAGTCACCACTAATTCCCCCTCCTTCACCGGGTGTCCTTTGTTATATTCCGAAAGCTGCTCAATGCAGAAGTTCTTCAAGCGGAACATTCTTGTCAGTTCATCAGAGGTCGTACTACGAGCAAATACAAGCAAATTTGTTTAATTTGTTAGTAAGGCTATACGCTCTATCCATCTGCGTTGCAACGTCTCGCCAGCGAGACTCGTCATCATCCACCGCGATATTGCCACCAACTTTAGCCTTCATCTCACCATCGTTTTCTTTCCCATTCACCATATCGCCCTGAGGTATACGAAACCTTAAATACTTGGAACGGGTAGCACTTAATATTCAACAAGTACAAAATAACATTACCTTCTTATAGGCAGGTAACCACGATTCGATCTCCCAATTCAAAGGTCGATAGATTTTTTTTTCTATTTTCATGAATATCTCTTTCTATATCAAAAGGCCAAAGCTTGCAAGTACCCACATCTCAACTCTATGTTTGCAAACCCCAACCGATCCTCGACACACCTTCTTTTACGGTCACAATTTTTTTTTTAAGATTAATTCCTTCTTAGTTAAACAAGCACTTATCAAGCTTATTAGTGTGAGGCGCATGTTCCCTAATTTGATTTGCCGTCATCTTTATTTCCATGGGTCCAATTAGCAACCATATACCGTCATTTACTAAATTACCCTTACTAATGTAATTAATTGCACATGGTCAAAGTCACTGACTTTACTGGATCCGAGTTACCCGCTAGGTCAGCCGATCTCACAATTACAAAGCATTCTAAATTAAGTTAACCTTAACTAAGTTATTCACATGGCATCGCAGAAATTTCAATCACACTGTTTCATTTTTTTGCAGTAATGTGATGTCTATTCTTTGCCGCAAGGAACGAATTCCATCCGCAAAAGAGAGGCGGTGTATGTATCAGTGTACTTGTACCCCTACGAACAACCATCATTGGGTACTACTATAAGAGCCGCCCACTAATGAGGCGTGCTTGCTTGCCCACTACCATGGGAGTCCCGCTTGCTTGCCCGCTACTATGGCATCGCTTGCCTACTAGTGAGGCGGGCTTGCTTGCCCGCTACTGTGGCAGTCCCGCTTGCCTACTAGTGTGGCATTCGGGCATGTCCTCTATTGAAGCAATGACACTGCCCACTAATATGGCACCCAAGTTATATATAGCAAGTCCGGAGATATGTCAAGGGATTTTTTCTATATGAAGCTTTTGGAAAGATTTCATACAAAAAGGGAAATATCTCATCAAATAAGGAAAGGGTATTTTAAGCAATAAGATTCCTATAAATACCCAACAATCATTTCAAACAAAGAACTTCGTGCATTTTTTAGACTTAATTCCAGAGAACAATTTGGATACGTAGGCAGCCATTGGTGGTACAGTCTCTTCACTCTCTATTAACCTCTCTAACAAGATCATTGGTGTGTTTGTGTGAGTTCTCACCCAAAATATACCGTAGCAACCACTTTACATATATGATTTCTTTCATCATAACATGACATACCAATCCCACTTCAAAGTTTTCAATATTAAAGATTTCCAAGTAGATTAAAAAAAACAGAGAACACACAGAGCTAACAAGTCATAACAAGTATAGCTATCAAAGGAGAACTACATTTCTATACTCACAATATAAAATATGGAAATAGTGTTGATGAAGAAGTCTTACCAGTTTCTTCCTAACATCACCAATCAAAACCTTGAAGAAGGAAGGCCGCTTATTGCTTCCATTCCTTAGCATTCTAACCATTGTATAGTAGCTTAGTAGTACTAATATAAAAGCAACAAAGAGAAGGGCTGTAGTTCTGGAGGGTTTTGGTTGTATGCAAAACCCAGGTCAAGGACTGTACGTCGGAGTGTATATCAAGGAGTAAGCAGGAAAGGAAACGGATGGTTTCTCCTAAGATGAACAACTCGCTAGCTTAGAACGTCTGTCATCTGTCAAAGCATTGTAACGCCTTCCTGTGCATGGTGACGTACTTTACTAGGTGACTATAGTTAGTCACATGGTACTACCGAAAAAAAAAAGACTTTGCATTGGGACTGCGAAGTCTGAATTGGATGATTTTTTGACTTTAGTTACCTAGAAAGGATCCCAGTTGCAGACAAACCTCTGGTAGTCTGACCAATTTTTCTCTGGTTGATACAATGAATTCTATTTTACTATCATATCACATGGCATCTTTCTGTGTCGTTAAGATTTCTTTCGTTGACGGATTAGGAAACGAATACAATTAAAGTTCAACATAAGTACCCTTTTTAATTGTATATTGGATCCAAGTCTCTTTTTAGCATCCTTGGATCTACATCAGTCCGGCCCCTTATGCACTGGTAGTCTGGTACCATGAAAACATCAATCCAGTTGGAATATTAACCATCAGAACTTCCTATTTCAAGTGATAAATAACGAGAGGTATGTACTTCAATGTGTAATATCTTAGAAATCGATGGGAAAAAAAAAAAGATCTGATAGTCTATTGCAAAATATACTATTGTAAAGTGTAAGATTTGGGTCATTTCATGTGGCAATGCGATTGGATAATATGACCAACAGCAGAACCATTTTTCTAGCAACTAGGAAATGCCTTTATTCTTGATGAGTGTCCAGAGGGGAAAGGAAAGCTTTAAAACTGGAAGCAGAAGAGGAACTGTTAAGAGCATTTACAAAGGACGATATACAGCATTCCTGAACTCTTTTAAACAAGGTGTTCACAGGCATTCTCATATTACAAGCGCCAAACAAAATGGTGATATGATCAAATCCGAAATATTTATATATTTATAAGTCTAGAACAAACAACTAAACAGAAAAAGAAGCTTAAAGCGCACCACGAAATCCTTCCAGGACAATACTGATGCATCGGTTCAGCTAATGTCTAACTATGGAAACTTTGAACTCAATTTGATTCCTATCAACAAGCTCAAAGATACAGTCATCACCAGTTTTCAAGTGATTATCTAAAGCAAAAGCCTTCCACCCCATGATTAGCTTGTAATGATGCACTCCCTTCTGAAATGTTCGAACAGCATAACGAGCATGCCATGGACCACCATGTGAAGTTCGAAGAGTGACATCTCTATCTTTAGGAGCATCTTTCAGATATTTTCTGGCAAAGGAAGTAGGTATATTCTGCAAGTATATTATACGCATTATGTTACTAGATTAACAAAAACTGAGGAGAGTACAAATATTAGCTGCAAAGATAATTATTTTTTGTGTCTCCATCCTTGGGAAGAACTGTTTCACTTACTGATGTATTTAGTTTCAAAACTGAAGCAAATGTCACACAATATGTTAAGTGCTCACCAGAGTAAAATTCCTGCTCACGAAGCTGCAACACATATTAATTTTGCAGAAGGGATGTTCTGAAGTAAATGCAGTTGTAGACTCTGCATGAAGCAAGCAACTCCTGGTTATCGCATTTTTCATTAACGAGAATAATAGCCACGAAACAAGAATTGATCAAGATTAATTTTACAATAATTAATACACTTACCAGGTTGTTTTCTTCTAGGTTCTTGCTCAGCACAATGTGAATCATTTTCATCAAGGTTCTTAGCAAAACGTTCCTCCTTCTCACATGTGTCTTTACCAAATATCTTATAGATAAACTCTGAATTACCATTGTATCTAAAAATTAAAATGTCACCCAATTCTAAAGTATGATGGCTTACAAAATTTCTCCACTCTTTGCACAGAAACACGCCCTCATCAAATTGTTTAACAGATACTGTCCATGATCTGCTAGTAGAGCTTCTAAGAATGAAATTTATGGGCACATTATCATCATCAAAGTACTTGATTATAAAAGCTTTTGGCAGAAACTACAATGTAAAAGATTGGAGTTATTAATAATTATCAAAATAGAGAAAAATGTAAACACAATACATAAGTAGTAATAAAGGTGTAAATGAAGTTCATTATAGTCTTACCAGCTTGTTCTGAAAATCACCAATCAAAACCTTGAAAAAGGAAGGTGGTGTAATACCCATTCTGCAAGCTTTCTAGCTTTTGTTTAGTTTCTAGGGACTTAAAATCCTTAAATACTGCTTACTTTTACCCATAAAAAAAAAAAAAAAACGACCCGAAGCCCGACCCAAAATAGAAGCCCTTCAAATATATGTATGAAAATTGACAAGTAGAAAATGGCAGTCCTTATTAGTAGTCTCTTAAAGCGTTGCGATTCCGTCAAGAAATTAAAACAAATCCAGTCTCAAATGATAGTTTCTTCAATTATTGAGAAACACAACAATTTACTTCTAACTAAACTAATACAACTTAAAGACTTGTCTTACACTTGTCTCTTTTTTTCTAACATTCCTCAACCCAATGACTTTTGTTACAATGTCATGATACGTGGACTTACAAACACGTGGCACCAATTCAACCTTGCTCTCCAAGTTTACTACCAAATGAAGTTTTCAGGCATTCAACCAGACAATTTCACATTCCCTTTTTTACTCATATCATGTGCCAATCTTCCTTCTTTGAGTCATGGTACAACTGCTCACTCTTTCATTATTAAACTCGGGTTCGACTCGTATTCTCATGTTGTACATTCCTTGATTACAATGTATTCGAGGTGTGGTGAATTGGGTTTTGCTAGGGTACTGTTTGATGATATTCGTGAAAGAGATCTGGTTTCTTGGAATTCCATGATTTCGGGTTATTCTAAGATGGGTTTTTCGGCGGAGGCGGTTGGGCTGTTTAAGAGGATGAGGGTGGCGGGTTTTCAGCCGGATGAGATGACTTTGGTTAGTGTTTTGGGTGCTTGTGGTCATCTTGGGGATTTGGATTTTGGTAAGTGGGTGGAGGGTTTTGTAGTGGATAATGGGATCGAGTTGAATTCGTTTGTAGGTTCTGCACTCATTGATATGTATGGGAAATGTGGGGATTTGGAATCAGCCAGGGGGGTTTTCGATCGGTTGCCAAACAAATATTTGGTTGCTTGGAATGCCATGATCACCGGGTAAGTTACTCGATATCAACATCTTAGTTTGGTCCGTGTTTTGATTTCTTCTTATACTTGTTCACACCCTTATATCCAGACTGATAGGAGAAAGCACATTCTCGGTTGACTTGTTTGTATTGCACTGTGCATGAATGAGTGAACTAGAGAAAGATGTTGGAGAAAGTAGGAGAGATTAGTGAGGATTGTTCGTGTGCTACCTTTGCTTATAAAATATTACGTGTCTTTGTGAAGAACGGCCTAGAGGTTTAACGCTCTATAAGAACTGGTGTAGAGGCCAAGAGAGTGATACTTCCTTGAGAAATATTGTGAATGCCACTAAGAAGAGAAGAATGGTTGTATTCCTACCGTCTGACTATTATGTTAAGTTGGTGTCAGACGTTGCACTTTTTATTATTACTTAACAGATATTACACATTTAAATGGTGGGTAGTGATTAACTCTTTTAGAGCATCACCAACTTGTGCCTTGTATGCTGAGGTTTAGTTTGGGAAGCACAAATTACGTACCCATGCATAAAGAGGGACATGTCACCCCCCTCCAAACACAATGTACTCACTTTTTAAAGCTTGCCCGGTTTTTGGAGAACCAATTATTGGCAACTTAATGTATGTTTTGACCAATATCTGACTACTTTTACCAGTTTTGAGATACACGAGGTAAAATTTCCTCAATTTTTTTCTGAAATTGGACTCTAATTTGTGTGACAATGATTGGAGTCCAGTGATATTGTTATTTATTTCCAAGTGTTTCGCTGTGACGTTCAAGCTACTTACAGCATGGAGTAGCCAAGGGTGTCAGTCTCAAGACACAGATTTTGTAACTACTTCTCACTTGACGATTGTACGAGGGTAAAATTGTAACTATCTTATTCCTCATATTTGATCGTGAAAATCAAATAGTATTTGTTTAATAACTTGGGCCATAACTTACTGGTTTTTTGGTAGAGGGGAGATAGGCAAGATCTTACAACAACTATATTTCCAGTTGTACCCCACTTGTAGATCATAATTCTGGCCCATTTCTACCATAAGATTCCTGATGGATAATAATTTGATAGAGAAGAGTGATAAATTCTGACACACTCTCATGTTTAGTCCTGCCGATCAGATTATTCACCAACATATGAGAACCCGGTGGTGGTGGGCATTGAGTGAAAATTTTGATCTAAAGGTGGGGAGAAATACAGGTGAAAGTGTTGAATGGTCTTCTTGTCTATCTCTCCTCTACCACACAGCCATTAAGAGTTCGTTCAAGTTATTAATAAACTCCTATGTGGTTTTCCATCTAGACTTACTTAGTATATGCATCAGGGGAATAAAACAAAATGCCGTGGAAGTTCGCAAAATCTGTCAGAATTGTGGTTGATATTTATGATTTTTTTGAGACACTGGTATTTTGGCCACTCCATGGTCCAATTTTTTTTGGAATTCTGGTTTTCATGGTATAGAAATTTTGCCCAAAAAAGCCTTTTGCACTGAGCTCAGGGGACCACCTCCCCGAGCAACCACATGCTTGCAGTAGCCACCGAGCCATGACAGTATCACAACACTTGGAAAGAAATGGCAGTATAGGCTCCGATGTTATCACACAAACTTAAATTTCAATTTTGTCAAATTTCTTTTAGGAATTTACACTTGAGTATTTAATTTTCCAGATCCAAAACAGGTATGCACAAAACGGGGCATCAAACAGCGCAATCATGCTATTTCATGACATGAGAAGGGCAGGCTTGGATCCAGACAAGATTACACTTATTGGTGTATTATCCGCAAGTGCCTCCATTGGAGCCCTTGATTTAGGGAAGTGGGTGTCTGAATATGCATCGCAGAAAGGCTTACAACACAATGTATATGTTGGGACAGGTTTGATCGATATGTATGCTAAATGCGGTAGAATAGATGACGCACTCAGAATCTTTAATGGTATGCCCGAGAAAAATGTTGTCTCCTGGAATTCAATGATATCTGCCTTAGCTTTTCATGGGAGAGCCCAAGAGGCCATATCATTGTTTAAGTGCATGCTAGAGGAGGATGGAGCTATCTGCCCAAATGACATAACTTTTGTTGGTGTGCTTTCTGCATGTGTGCATGCTGGATTGATTGATGAGGGCCGTCATTGGTTTTATATGATGCAACACACATATGGATTGGTCCCAAAGATCGAGCACTACTCTTGTATGGTTGATCTTTTAGGACGTGCAGGACGTTTGCGTGAGGCTTTGGATTTCATTGAGGAGATGCCTGGAAAACCTGATGCAATACTATTAGGCGCATTACTTGGTTCATGCAAGAATTTTGGGAATGTGGAGGTTGGTGAACGGGTAATGTGCCTACTGCTGGAATTGGAACCTATGAATTCAGGTAACTATATGATCTCGTCGAAGATATATGCCAACTCAAAGAGGTGGGATGAGTCCGCGAGGATGAGAGGGTTAATGAGAGAGAGGGGTGTCACAAAGACTCCTGGTTGTAGCTGGGTTGAGGTTGAGAATCAAGTTCATGAATTTCATGCAGGTGATGGCTTCCATCAGATATCAAGAAAGCTTGATGGAGTCATTAACTTGCTTAAAGAGGATATGAAGATGAAAGTATTCATTCCTTTGACTGACTTTTAGGTAAGGAAGATAACTTTCTTTTTGCTTGACTACTTACTATACAGAATACTCCATGCTCTGTTGGGTGAGTGAATTATCTACAGTTCCCGGAATTCACAGCTTACAACACGTGACATGGGCAAGAGAACATTTGGCTTACTTGTAACTCAAAATTTCTGATGTATGATGAGAAGTATGGCAAGAAACTTATTTAAAAGTCACCTGGACAAGCAGACAATGATGATTTACTAATGATACGAGGAGTAACATTCTAGACCATTTCACTCACTTGCAACAAGAGATTATTCCAGGGGATCAGTTTTGAAGCATGCAGGGTCTCAGCTCAACAGATTCAGTTAGGCGGATGTTTCCACCATAATTAAGGTTGGTTTATTTAAACAAGGACAGACTCTCTTTGAGGACTCTGAGGCCAGCTGGATCAGGAACTTGTTAAAGTGAGAGTAATCATCAACTAGTCATTCATGCCACTTTTAATGCCACAGTTGATTTATTTGCTGGAATAAGTTGTTTCTCATGGCATCTCTGTCATCTCCTAGAAGACATTGAACTTCACTAGCACTTTTGCAAATATTCCAGTTAAATGGACCTTTCAGAGGTACTGTCCTCCAGACAGACTTTTGATTCCTGCATGCGGCTGAGGGAAATGGCAGCAGATATCTGCTCCTCCCTCTCTTTAGTGGCAGCTATCCTCTCTTTGTAGATGTTACCGCCTGCCCTTCACTGTCTAGTTTATTTTATATGTTTTCATTAAAGTTGTAGGTCACCGAAACAAAAGCAAATATCTCATACTTGGATCTGATGGCATCTGTGCACTTTAATTTGTCTGGTTTTCTTGGCATGTATGCTCTGGAATATGAACATCAATATTTGCAGTTTGATCCGTAAACAGGTGCTACTGTGTAAAGTGTAGGTGTGTAGCTACGTTACTGTGTAACAAGTGTCTTAGATGGGTGTACGACTCTTTCTATGCCAATGTAATGTATGTTTACTTGTGAAGGCATCTGATGTAATGGATTTGCTTTACCTTTTTAACTGTTTCCAAAAGATAAATCATAAGGAACAAGAAGTGTCTTAGATGGGTGTACGACTCTTTCTATGCCAATGTATTGTATGTTTACTTGTCAAGGCACCTGATGTAATGGATTTGCATTACCTTTTTAACTGTTTCCAAAAGATAAATCATAAGGAACATTGAGTTCCCCGGATTGTTATTGTAGACCGACACCCTACTCAGTTTGCTCTGTAAAATGAGCTCAGCGTTAATTGGTGTCTACTTCAAAATTCCAAGATCTAAATCTTCAAATTTGAAACCGACAGCAAAGTTATCACAGAACTTGCATCTGTTCTGTAATTAGTTTTTCAGTGGTGCGAAAACTCAACTATCTTCTTGCAAGACATCTGCTTTTGTTCAAATCCACCCTACTTTAGCATAAATTTACATTGACATTTTTACAGGTTAGATGATATGGTGGGCAACCAAATGGGGGTGTATTTTCATATTCTTCAGAGTACATGAATGCTAATAACGATCCCAATAGGAACGCATAGCATCTCTACGCAACTCTGCTACTGCAGGTTACATGTAACTCTTCCTTCCCAAACTGACCATTAAAATATGCAGCAGGTAAACATTGGGCCCATACACCAAAGAGGCTCTGCTCAGTTGCTCACTATACCATGATGTTACATGTACTTAAACAGTATTCCATGCCGGGTCAACCCTCCATTCAACTTAAGGCACTTCTCATCATTACTTAGTTTCTAGACGATTTTGAGATACAAACATCTGCAAACAAAACACTAATAGAAAACACTACCACATAACGGAGCACGAGTGCTTACAATAGACCTCGTACATATTCTACACCAAACTTTGCTTCAACGGAAAAATGGAAAATAAACTCAGTAGAGAACACAAATATCTCAAGAACATGGAAACTGTAGCAAAACATTCCAGCATAAATATAGAGCAATCCAATCAAACACTAGCCATCATAAATGCGTTATGGAAAATGGAATAGTTCATAAACATATTCCAGCAATCAGCAATTATTTTCATGTTTGTCTCAGAGATCATCCTTCTTTGCAACACCTAGGAGCTCAGCCAGTTTGCCACTTTCGAATGCTTCAACAGTATCTGCAATTGGATGATAGATTAGTCTAAAGTAGAATCTTATCGTTAAACACATATGAATTTGATTGAATAATTAACAAAAGTACAATGACTAATGAATACCGTCTGAACCACCAATGTGTTTCCCGTTGACAAACACTTGAGGAACTGTACGCCTCCCTACAACCTCACTCAGGGCATCCTGTAAATCCCATCCATCATCTGGAAAAATACACATATCAGTAAAGGTATTACACCAAGACAATCTAATCAAATTTTATTTTTTCTGGGATGCTCATGAAGAGTAACAAGACTGTCAGAAGAGAAATGATTCTTCTATAAACCTTTTTGTCAGCCTGTCCACCGGATTCCAAGTCAAATAAGAAATTATGCCTATTATGGAATTGTCTTCTGAGAATGCTCTAGCCATTTCACTTTTCATTTTATTGCTCTAAGAACTTTTAGAATAAATTACAGATATTGCTGATATATGGTAATGAAGGGGTAAACCAAAAAGCAAAAACTAAACATGCATTCATGGATTACAATTATAACGGAACCTTGTTTTACAGCTATCATCTAAGAAGTATCGTATGAACCTCTCTCATCTAGTTCAATGATATGCGGAGACTGATTCAACTCTTTGAAAACAGCTTTTGCCCTCCTACAGTACCTGCACAGTAACAAAGATAGATAGGGAACACATAGGGTGAAAGGAACGACTCAGCTTTTGCATACGTGCTTGGAGAATGTTTATTATCAAACAATCTTGTCGCTAGTTATTATTCATAATCAAATAAACTCTAGAGAGAAAATAACAGCTATGATGTGCACTTTTTCTAATGACAGTTGTGTCAATTTATTTTGCGAGGTATACATACCTAAAAATGGAGAAGGGAAACACAGGTAATGCAAAGGAAAAAGAAAGTTGGTCAAAATGTAGTTCTACTAATGAGGCAACGATTCGAAACTAGGGACTTTGGATCTAAGTTTGCAAAGAAATTGTCTTCCAGATGGAAGTAAGTAAACAGCTGGTCCCAGCTGTTCAATGGAGGATGTAGGATTCTTCATAGATAGACAAAGCAGTTATCCAGTGGAGAAGGAAGCTGAGAAGAAAAGTTCAAAGTGAATACTAAAATGGCAATTGTTAAAGATTTACTTAATATTTCCAACTGGAGAAGACAGTTTCAGTTTCATGATTGTTCTTCTCTTTTTAGGAAGTACTTGGAGCAAGGCTGTAGAACAGCAAAGGAAGCATACAAATTCTTTGGCATCTTTAACGACTTATAGCCGATTTTGAACGTAAGTTGGAAAACAGAAATCCAAAGAGGAGCTGAGGAGAAATAGTTTTTTTTTTTTTTAATTTGGATAATGTTTACAAATAGTTTATTCCTATTTACAATTACAAAAACAAAATAGTGAATACAACTAAAAACTAAACAATGAAACAAAATGTTTGCAAGTTACTACTACAACTGCAACATTACAAGAGGACATATAATATGTTGAGTAATTAATGAGGTGAAAAAACTTACGGGCAATAAGACTTGGAGAAGATAACGATGTGATGAGACGAAACAGTTTTCTTAACAAACGAAGAGTGTGAAGCTCTTGCTGACGTGTACAGTGAAGTAGTGAAGAGAAAAACAAGAGCTAAATTGGCCATACGACTCCTCCTGCTCATCATCACTTGAAATAATAATAAATCAGTCAGTACATACCAATTTAATAACAAATTATTATTATATTTATATTACTTGGCGGTAGGACTGCTTACTAATAATAAGTAGTTTTTGGGATCTCAATACCCCTCTTTATTATATAAATAAACTAACCTCCTTTTAACCTTCAATATTTCGGTACAAATCCCTTCATATTTTAGTATTTATGTCAATAATGATCTCGATATATCACCATCTCGTTATATATCGTATGATGATGTCTGGGGGGTTTCAAAGTTACTCATACTCAAATTTCATGGCAGTGTCTGCTCCAAGACTTGTCTTCTTTTCACGACACAGGCAATGCCTATTTTCTCCTCTCCTTTCTATCTCACTCAATTATTCCACTCTAAGAAAAAAAACCCATACTGCTACTAAAAGACCACCCATCAGCAGCAGTGATGAGGAGAAAAGGAGGACACGTTCAAAGATAGAATTTGACTGGAGGCAACAGCATTATTATAATCTTGATGGTGGTCATATACCTGTATTGTTAGGAGAAGTTTTGCAAGTATTTGACAGTCGTGTTCCGCTTCGTTCTTTCGTTGACTGTACACTTGGTGCTGCTGGTCACTCCTCTGCGGTTAGTGTTTATTATTATTATAAGACTGTGTCGAATTATTATTTGTTATGTTAATATGTTGTTGTTGAAAATTTTAATCTGGGGAATGAACAGATAATTCAGGCGCATTCGGAAATGGAGATATATGTTGGTTTGGATGTTGACCCACTAGCACATGAGAAAGCTGAGACACTAATGAATATTGTGTTAGACAAGGAGTTGGGTGGGAAAGCTTCTGAAGATTTACAAGTATATACTTTTCAGAAGAATTTTAAGGATATTAAATCAGCTCTAGGTGAGGTTGATGAGAAGTTATTAGTGCATGGAGTTGATGGGATTTTGATGGACTTGGGAGTTTCATCTATGCAGGTTTGGTTTCTATTATTGGCTGCCCCTTATGTTTAAACCTTATTATTGGTTTGTTAAATATGCAATGTGCTTTAGTCTTTGAATTTACTATCTGAATCGTTGTAAAGTTGGACCAATGTTGTTCCATGCATTCTAGTAGAATTTATTGAGATTGGTGTGTAAAACCTTGTTAGCAAGGTTTGGAGTAAATATGCTTTTAAACCTTTAGAAACTCTTCCTGCACCTGACAGCAGTAAGACACTTGAGAATCTTCTCTTTAAATGGATTACACATTACGCATCTCTTACTTTTGCTGTTGTATTTCATTTGAGTCCTGTGCTGAGACATTGATAGACTCAGACTGACACCCCTGATATTTGGTCGATCATGTATGGGTTGCAAATGTGCTGCTCAAGGTTGAGACATAGCTTGTAGAGTTGTAGTAGAATGGAAATTATATGGTAAGGAATCAATGTGGTCAATGGGAAATTTCTTTTTTAGTTTTTATAGTAATGTGTACTTCTTCCTTTTCTTTCTCTGTGGGCTTTTATTTTGTAAGTAGTTTCAATGCTTGGTCTTAGCTTATTAGTTTTTTTTCCTAATTCCCCAAGTATTGATGCTATCCTTTTTGTTATATCAGTATATTAGCCATCTTGTTCAACAAGCCAGTCATCTTGTAAACTAATGAAGTGAAAGTTACAACCAACTGGAATTTGGCCATGTCGATGACAGTTATAAATTTATATCTTAAGAAGTCAAAGGGGCCATTTTTAAAATATTGGAAGTCGTCAGTACACTGAGCAATTAAGTTGAAAAGCATTTGCTAGTCATTACAGGATCAATTAACGACTAGTCGATTAGGCCTAGTCGGTCAAGTATTAATCGGTCAATCCTCCTGAATAAGATTATTCACTCCTAAGTAAGTGTTCTACTTTGTGATGTACTGTGTCCTCTCTTTTTTTTGTATAAATGTTGTATTTCACATTTTTGTAGGGTGTCATCCTAGACAACTCTTCTTTTCTTTTCCTAACTATATATATCATTATTTCTATATCTACCATAAGAAAAAGTAACATGTATAGCTACATACAATTGATAACATGAAATGCAACACTAGAGTTATTACCTAATCCATTGACAATAAGTTATAATTCAACAACGAGACAGTAAATTTTAATTAAAAAAAAAAAAAGCAATGCTAAGGGCATTGCTACATTGGGAAGGAGAGTTGTTGATGCGATGGAAGGGAGAGGTGCGGAAGAGTTGTGGTCTATTGTTATCGCTTTTCTCCCTTTATCACGGTGAAACCAAAACGGATCAAATGCTTGTAAAACGAGTTAGCTGACGAGTTGTTTATGACTTAAATCGGCCAACTTGGTTGACTAACTGGGGATATAGTCATGGAGATTGGGTTAACAATTAATTTGAAAGTCGGCTCGATCTTGAAGCTACGAGCTAGTACTCAGGAAGTGATTGTTGATTAATCATCTTAGAGACCAGCTGACTACATCGTCGGGAGATTACTGTAGCTTGCAGTAGATTTATTAAGATTGTAAGATGAACCTGAATTGTTTCTTTGGAACAAAATGGGCTTGTAGGGACCACTTGAAGAATTTCTATATGGTACTCTGTATGCCATGTGTGAAGGAGATGTCGTATGGTTTGGGTTACTTTGTAATACATAAAACAGTTAAGAACCTCTCTTACTTCAGTGGGAAGTTGCTTCACAATATTCTTGTTTTAGGAGTAGGCTGAGTTATTTTCAATTGTAATATAAGTGAAAAATATCACTTAGTAACTCATTCTGTTTTCTATGTACACCAATTGTTTTTATGATTCTCCATGCTTATACTTCGTTTTCACAGGTGAGCAATGCCGAGAGAGGTTTTAGTGTCCTTAATGATGGACCTCTTGACATGCGCATGAACCCTAAGGTGAGTGCTGCTACAAGTGTGTTTTTAGTGGAAATTTTTTATTAATGTGCTTTTAATTTTATTATGTTTTTATTAATTTCATTGGCTGAATAGGTATATTATTCGTTTATTGATTAACAAGAGGGTAATTTTAGAAAAGAAGTGTTATCAAGAGCATCTATGCGCCCCCAGGACATCCAAACTAGACAATAGACATGCCAGAAAGAGATGATTAATAGACTATGGTTCTATCGTGGAAGAGTCAACTGGAACAGAACTTTGGCGCATCCTTCTCCAAGCTCCCTAGCTGATTAATCGTCTGAGTTTTTACCCAGGAAATATGCCAAAAATCCTAGGAAGGTAAGCCGACCCCACTTCTTGTGCGGGTTTAGAAACAACAATAGCAAGCAAAATCGTTGTCACCGATTTTCCTTCTGGTAGACCAAATAACGTAGCAAGGTTGTTCGCCTCCTATTCTGGAAACTCCCTAAGATGTAAGTTCCATTTGTACCCACGTACAGTTTTATTCCAATATAAGCCACTGCAATTCTTCCGAGTAACCACCGTCTATCTTCGTAGGTTTGTCCTCAAGCTATTAGCATGCAAAAACTTCTTGTTTCCCTACTCAATCAAATAGCAGAAATTTGTCACTCCTCTGCAGCTAGATCTAGATATTTCTTTAGAGTAGTTTACAGAAGCATAACGAAAATATCATGTATGTTTTAATATATCAGTAATATATATTAACGAAATCTGGTAACCAATATCCAGATCCACTGATTCCTCTTCTCCCCCCCCCCCACCCCCCAGCTTAGTTTGTCCATGAAGAGTAATATCATCTGTACAATAGAATGAAAGAAAGGCTTGCTAGAAGTTCTTGAAATTAGCTGAGCTCCCTAGTGCCCATTGAATCCTTTTTTCTGTTTCTTTTTCCCCCCTTCAAACTTTTTAGTGTCGTTCCCTGCCCATCTAGTATTGTTATACTTGTTCGTCTGTTCTTGTTTCTTCTTCATTCTCTTTTGTTCTGTCCTATCCAGTATATCAATTTGCAATGCGGTAAGTGGTCAATAATAGATGACAAAAGAACTGGAGCAAGATCCTATCTTGGTCGTGGAACTGATGAAGAATCAGCTCTCAAACTGCTAAGTCAAGTTTTGAGAGCTGAAGTGAAACCCTATTAGAAAGTTCCAGTTGTAGTAAGGCTTTATTCACATATTTGTCCTCCTTTGGGACTGATTGCAAGTTTATGACAGGCAAGTTTAAAAGCAGAAGACATCTTAAATTCGTGGCCCGAGGCTGAGGTGGGACGAATTCTGCGAGACTATGGAGAGGAAAGTGACTGGCATCGTCTTCAAAACAAAATTGTGAATGCTCGTTCATATGGAGGATTGCATTCCACTGGAGAGCTAGTTGATCTGGTGCAGAGTATGTCACCGATGTCTAAAGGTAGGTTATTTTGGCATTCTTTCTTAAGAGTTCTGCTTTACATTGTTGTTATTAATTGGTGATCTTCTGAGGATCATACATTTTTATTATATTTTTTCAGTTTTACCATGCACTGTTTGATGCATGAACAAGGATTATTAATTAATTAGTAGTTTATATTTTATTTGGTTTCCTAATTCAATTAGGAATAGGATTTAGGATAGTTTCCTATTTAGTTTTCAATTAGGTTTAGTAGTTGTTTTCTTATATAAAGGCATCTAGGCCTTCATTGTTGGAGGGTTATTATTGATTATTAATTCTTTGTGAATTGTTCTTCATGTTTGAAGGTTTAAACCCTAGATTTAAGTGTTTGTTTTATTAAATCTTATTGATGTTCATCTATTGTTGAAGCTTCCGCCAACAAGATACATCAAATTTGGTATCAAGAGTCAATCGATTTTGGGGATTTTTTTTTTAGAAGGAAACACTGTTTCACGAGTACTGTTCACCGGAACACTGTTCATCGCGGGTTACTGTTCGCCGAACATTATTCACTGCGGGAAAAAAAAAACTTTTTTAAATTTTCTTGGTTAATTGTCATGGAGTATCGTAAGAGAAGTAGAAGAGAGTCACCGCCGCCGCTCGATCATCGACATTTCCATTGGTTGAAGTACCATGCCGATCACAATTATGAGAGAACTTACGATATGGATTGCAGCCACCGCGAGAGTTTTACTCCTTCAAGAAGGTATGAACCTCCTTCCCCTCCTCCATCATTGGTTGTTAGTTTGAGGCGAAAATTCAAGTCAGAGAAAGGATGCAAATTTTCCTCCCACGAATCGATGTATGATTCCGATTTCGACCACACAAAGAGGGATGATGTTTCCCCTCTTAAAAATTGTCACTACCACTACCATGGAAAAAAGTCACTTTTGTTAGTTAGGCAAACCCACGAACCTTCTCTTCCTGACCAACAAGGCAAATTATCTCAAACAAGGAAACACCGATATAGTGATTCTACATGGGAACATCCTCCACCGTCTAATTATGAAAGCAAGCGGCAGCGCCAACACCTTTTGTTTCGAGCAGCCTCTATAAGCTCTCATGAACGACAAGCTTGTGCTGCCATTGATCCCATGACAGACAAACACACTGACCACCAACCATATGATCCAAGGAATGCTTCAAAAGATTCTACTTCTACACCAACTGAAGATGATACAAAATCCCATGCAGATCATGTGGTTCGGAATAGTATCTTGGTAAGTGAGGACAAATCCAACCAACTTTCAGCATATGATACTGCTGTAAAGCATCATCTATTCCCTTCTCGTCAACAATTATTATCAATTGAAGAGGAGAAACCCCTATTGGATTCTACAATAGTGTAATTTTCACCTGGGGCAACGAAAAATATTACGAAAGAAGATAAGAAAGAAGAACCAGAAGGGATTGATTTTCAAATTGCTAATTTGCGTGTGAACTTTAATACCCCACTTCCGTCATCTCCAAGATATGGGAATTGTAGTGAGTTACTTAAACTTTCTACTGATTATGTGGATCCGTATATATCCAATTTCGAGGAGGATTTTGCTTGCCCCTACAAAGCAGTTCAATGTCTCTTTCGTGACTTCCACTATCCGTTGTGTTTCTCGACAAGAGTACTAGCAGTATTTTGGTGCCATGTTATTTGTTTGAGCTGATATTTGGGCAAAATTCAAGGTCGAATTTTCTGCAACCATTGGAAGGTGACGTATTCGATTATGAACTTTTGCGGGTTTGAAGATTTTCAAGACAACAAACTCGAGAACGAGTTTCTTTTAAGCGGGGGAGTATGATGCATGAACATGGATTATTAATTAATTAGTAGTTTATATTTTATTTGGTTTCCTAATTCAATTAGGAATAGGATTTAGGATAGTTTCCTATTTGGTTTCCAATTAGGTTTAGTAGTTGTTTTCTTATATAAAGGCATCTAGGCCTTCATTGTTAGAGGGTTATTATTGATTATTAATTCTTTGTGAATTGTTCTTCATGTTTGAAGGTTTAAACTCTAGATTTAAGTGTTTGTTTTATTAAATCTTATTGATGTTCATCCATTGTTCAATGGAAGCTTCTGCCAACAAGATACATCACTGTTCCTTGTATGCGTTGGCTTTATCTAGGTTTCTGAACTTTTGAATTCTTACTACAAGAATGGTCATTAACTTAAAATCTGTTGCGAATGAATTACAGGGAGGAAGGGCTGGGTGAAGACTGCTACGAGGGTATTTCAAGCACTGAGGATAGCAGTTAATGATGAACTGAGGACACTAGAGCATGCTCTCTCAGCTTGTTTTGACTGCCTCTCTTTTGGAGGTAGGCTGGCAGTCATCTCATTTCACAGCTTGGAGGACAGAATTGTCAAGAAAATGTTTCTTGACCTTGTTAATGTCTCTGATGGAGATGCGGGTGAAGAGCGATCTAGAGTTTTGCAGCTGGATAATGATGGTTCTGAGGAAGAAACGTGGGTGAAGAAGAGTATAAATGGTACAAACGGGATTATTCTCACAAAGCGACCGATAACTCCTTCTGAAGAGGAAGAGAGGCTGAATCAACGATGTAGGAGTGCTAAGCTTAGAGTGGTTCAGAAGATGAGAAGGCAATGACCAAGCGGCTACCGACTTTGATAATAACTATACTACATCCCCGACCTGGAAACGCTGAAAGCTATCATCTATGTGCTAACTCTGCCGGCTATTATGCATGTCAGCTTGTCAGCCGAGGCCTAGATGTTTATGGATTTTTGCTTATAAAGTTTCATGGAAGAGTCGGGCATCTATTTTTCACTGCTTAAAGTCTCTCTCCGAAGATCTTCAGACCCATTAAGTACTCGTAATTAGGCTGTAAGGAAGCTCCACTTCTCTATCCTGTGGGATGCCAGAACTAGTTCGTCTGTAAAGGAAGTGCTAAAGTTCCTCAGATAACCAGTTTTTCTACCTTGATTCTCGTCAGTACATTTAATCTAGTAAATTAACAACAATGTATTTCCAAATTAACAACAATCTCGTGAATGTATTGTTTTAAAGAGTTCAAAGATGCTGAATATCGTTCTTTGCAAATGTTCGACGTATTCTCCAATAATCTCACTTCTAAATAGGATCAGCCAGGCCATTAATTGAAAACATACACTAGACGAACCAAAAAGCAATTAGTATTTCTTACGTACAATTCATTATCAGTTTTAATTATTCTCCTTAGCCTTCTGATTAGTAAGTACACTATGAAATACATTACGAAATAGTTTGCCGGTGTTATAATGGAACCAATACAAAGAGGGGAATGATCGTACAAGGCTTTTTTCTTTTAAAGAAACTATGCAATTTTCGTACTGCCAACACAGCGGAAAGAACAAAAAAGTTGTATTAAGTTGTTTCCTTAGACCTTACTTGTTTCTATTTTGGAACTAGTTTAAGAGTTGAGTTGCCTAAATAACTCAGGAATCTTGTGTTCCAAGGTAGTTGTTAACTCTCTCTCTCTCTTTCTCTTGCCAGTTGTCACCGAACCCTATAAATAAAACTCACTTGCGCTGCGCACCCTTCAGTCCTTCACTCATATCACTTCACTTCACTGCGACACAGCGTCTTCTTCTTCTCAGTTATTTTTCAAGTCAAGTAGTTGTTATTGCCACTGAGAGATTATGGGAAAGAATAAGATTGAGATCGAGAGGATACAAAACACAAAAAGGAGGCAAGTCACCTTTTGCAAAAGACGACAAGGTCTCTTCAAGAAAGCCGAGAGCTTATGCAAACTTTGCAATGCTGAGATCGTCGTTCTTGCGTTTTCGGAACATGGCAAATCATATGAGTTTGCCTCTCCCTCTGTACAAACTGTTGTCGATCGGTATCTTAAATCTTCAGACGTTTCAACTAAAAATTCTCTACTTGTCTATGATCATCATCATAATGCGAACGCGGGTACTAAAAAAGAAGAAGGAAATAAGAAGGGTGAGTTCTGGTGGGAGAATGTTGATTTATCCGAATTCGATACATTGGACAAGTTGCAGCAACTCGACGTGGATTTGAAGTGTCTTAGAGAGAAAGTTTCGAGTAGACTCGCATCCGAGGTTGGCATGAACAGTGTTGTTGATCATGTTGCTGAAGAGAGTAAAGAAGAAGAAGCATGGTGGGGTTCACTTGAAAATATTCTTGATAATAATGATGTTGTTGAAGACGGTTCAAGTCTTTTTTCTGATGATTTTGCGGCGCTTGGGAATGATGATGTTTTTTCTAACAATGGCAATGTTGGTGATATTGATTTGGAAGGGAAAAGGGAACAAGAGTATTATTACATGGATGAGGAGATTGCAGCCCTTTTTAACTCTCTCCCTCATCCTAGTTACTCTACCTTGCTTCATATTTGTGTTGGTTAAAAGTTATATTGATTTAATTTGGAACAATTTTGCTCTGAGTTTTGTGGGAATTTGGTTGGTCACTGGGATTCAATTGTACTGTGTTTTATGTTTCCTGAATTATGAGGTTGTGCTTTTTTGTTAATTTAGTTCTCTCTTTCTCTCTGTTTTTAGTTTCATGGTTTCTGTTATGCTCTGATGCACCCCCAGGTTTCAATAGTGATATGCTTATTGCGTTGAGATGTTCACCACCCAAGGCCCAATAATGTCTGAAGGTCACTACGAGTGGGGTGACATTGGCGACATTTAGGGGATACACGAAGTTGGGAAGAGGGACACAATGTAATATATTTATTTAGGGATGAAATTGCAAAATCACAATGCCGTTAAAATATTTCTGTAACCGTTTATATGAATGTGGTTTTGTATGTCATTTGAGCCCTGAACACATGCTGGACGAGACATGATATCTGCATGGGTTAAGGCTGAAATGGCAATGGTAATTCTCCCACTCCAAAAGAAAAGTGAACTATTGCTGAATCAAAAGTGTTAACCTTACAGCTTCGTCATTACATGTGTGAAACCTTGTAGCCTACTCAGTCGCAAAGCGAGATGATCCAACAATTACTAACGTAACTTATATCTTCGGCTGCGATTATATAGTTTGATATTGACCTCAGTTTCTTTATTAGCAAGACTATAGAGTGAATGTTATTGTCCGGCGTAAGAACAGTATGATTGGGACAGGAAAAATGAAACCCACGAAATTTCTAGAAACAAGAAGCTGAATGTAATTGTTAAACCGGAAGTGTTTTCTTTATTCATCTAACTTGAGCACTGTACAAACAATAAGAAGGTTAAAAGGAACAGAGAGAAAAAGGAAAATTATAGATCAAAATGGGAGGGTGGGGGGAAGAAAAATTGTCATCCCAAATTTACTTGTAGGGAAGACTTGTTAAGTTGTTATGAAAGAACATCTATACATAGTAAACAATTACCAAGGTGTGACTAAAAGTACAGAGGACAAACCAAAGAATCACTACAACAGAGCCCAGACAGGATGATACATTTACCACCAAAGGTAGAAACTTTGGAAGGATATATTAGCTGCTACCCAAGCGTAAACCCAAGCCAAAACTGCAAGTACCACTCCAGAGATGACGTTCATACTGAAAGCTGTGTGATGAACAAGACTTTTGGGTATTAGCCACCCTTGCCCAATAATACTTGACACCACCCACATCCTGTAACATTCCATTGTTAACTTGCTATGTCCCAAAAGAACTTGCTTGAAGTAGCTCAGAGGCAGCAGTATCTGTCTCTCTCTTGTTCATCTTTACTCTGAAACATTCGTATGTACACACTGTTCACCCAGCAGTCCCTGCAACTTCTGCAGCTCGCTGTCTCATCATCTCCATTACTGCAGCCCTCCGCCGAGAATCAGATTGCTGCTGCGATCTCCGTAAATGTTCTTTCAGATCCCTGGAGAGTAGCATTGCACGCGGAACATATAAATGGTTGTACAAGTCAAAATGCATATACAAGAGTAAGTGCTTTCTAGCTTAGTTGGTAAAACGTTTGGGTGATGATACCAGAGGTCTGGGGTTCGAACCCCGCTACACACTATTGAGTTACTGATTTCTTTAAAAACAGGCTTGCCCACACATTTTTTTTTTTTTTTCAGGTGCCAACTAGCAAAGTTGGTAAAACCTTTGGGTGATGATACCAGAGGTCTGGGGCTCGAACCCCGCCAGCATCAAAGAGTTACTGATCTCATTTAAAACAGGCTTGCCAATCAAAAAAAAAAAAAAAAAAAATACATATACAAGTACTTGAAAATGAGAGATACTCACTTGCAGCGTGGTACATGACATCCCGAATCTTTACAAGCTCGAGCATGCAGTTGAAGGATATACCACATTTTCTTGCAGAGACTACAGCCACCCGAAGCACGAGTTCTGCATATCTGGCCGTGCTTGAATAGTCCTTTGACCTTACGGCAGTTCAGGTAAGGGCAATTGGCAGAGCGACACTGAGAAGCATGTACCACAAGATCAAGCATTTTCCTAAGCTGTAAAAGAATCCCAGAAATTGTCATGTTAGAGCTTATAGAAGATGGGCATATTTTCATGAAAGTAAGACTTTTAAGAATAATAACAATCGATGACTTCCCACAAAGATAATACGAAAATCCAAAATCATGAAAGGCGAATAGTTAATTGCAGACAACTCCTTGACCAATATAATTATGCCTCTAATTGCAGACAAAAAGATAGATCAATACTATGATATAATTTAAAAGTAAAATAGGCTTTCAAGCATAAGTGTTTAACTAATTTCAGTCAAACACTTCCAAAGAAGATAAATGAAAGAGAAGAATCACTGTGTGCCATCCTCATATACACCAGCTTTCAATTCATTGCACCTATGTACTCTTATGTGCCTAGGTTCAGTAGAACACTCGTTAAGGGTTCCTCAGCGGGATAATGCTTACTGAGTTACTGGTTCAAGTGAGTGATCAAGTGACTCATTTCAACAGTTATATCAATATGAAAATTGAATAACAAATTGGAAAAAAATATACTGCCTATTAATCATTAGATTTAATTTGACTTGCAACATGGTCAGAAGTCTTTATTTATTTTTGTTTTTCTGTTTGATAGGTAAAATTCAATTAATTAATTACTGTGATAAAAATATAGTATTATAAGTAATAGGCCACATAGCAATAGCTAAGCAATGCCCAAGAAGATCCCCTCTACCCGGTTACAAGCCCTTTTATAGTACAAAGGTATCTCAATTTTAAATAAAATATTGGCAAATCCTGTGCAGTTAAATCGCCGAGTACTCGTCAAGTCGCTACTTAGCTGACCCGTCTAACAATTTAATCCCCACAAGCGATAGGACTCAAAAAATTGCTGAGTACTCAGCCGATTAGCTGATTAGCCGAGTCGCTACTTAGCCGACCCGTCTACTAGTTCACTGTTAAACATTGAATTCGACATTTCGCCGACTCGATTAACCCTTGATTCTTCAAAGTTCTGCAATTTAATCATATTTATTTCCGTTGATTGAGTGTTTTGATTGATTGGCTCCATTATGTTGGTATTTCAATGTTAAATATAGTTAACATATATTTGTAAATAAATATATTTGTAACAACATATCCAATTTCTTCTAAGATCTTCTTTCAATACATGACACAAAACTTGATTCTTCTACAAACCTTTAAACACCAAAAATCAAATATTGTTTTAACACAAAATGATTTTGTTTCATTCCAATAGCTTAGAAAATGCTTCAAGAGGAGAGTAGATTAATTAGGGTGGGGGGCAGGGTCTCGATTTTTATTTTAATTTGTCTTTGAATGTGGAACTGAGAAGTAGAGAGTTTTTGGAGTGGAGTGGAGGTCTTGGAGGAGAGTTTACTTGGTAGTGGAGAGAAGCTTGAAACTCATAAAAGAATCAAGCCTCTCTTTTCTGGCGAATGAAGAAAACGAAGCACTTATTTTTTTTTCCGTTTTTTTATTTTAACTTTCTTCTAACTCAACCTGTAGATCGAAATCCATTGCTTCCACATGGATACCATTATACACACTTTTGTGGTTGGGCCAACCAACTAGTAGCCCAAAATATATGAACCAAACATAGAAACCAGGATAGTGCACCCTAACCAATGAATAGGTTGGGCTATACGGCCTACCAAACAGGGCCTTCTAGATTGTGCAAAGCATACAAAGCCAACACATAGTAGAAAGGCTTCACCAAAAACTCCTCACTGTTGTCCCACACCCAATTCCTTCTATCCACCTCCCCAAATTTCTCTCCTTTTTGACACGGTAGCCAAAAATGACTCATAGGATTCAATTTCCCAATCATCTAAAATTTCTTCTTAAAGTCAAAGTTCATCTTAAAGTCACAGTCCATCGAACTCTTTGCTCCCCTCCTTTCATGTAATCTGATATCAACACTTTCTCATTAGTGGCCAACACAAACAAATCACTAAATTTCTCTTTCGATAATACTTCTCCTACCCAAATATCTACCAAAAAATAGCAATAGACTGGCCAGACCAAGAGTGTAAGCTATACCTTTGACAAACTCGTTTTATCTATCCAGAATGCCCAAAGAGTAATTCCATAGGAATTTGTAGGTTCCTTCATCCACTTGGGAGCCTCACCATATTTGCCCACCACCACCGTCTTCCAAAAGCGTTATTCCTCTCCATATCTCCACAACCAATTTGCCATCAAAGCATGGTTCATATGTGAGATGTACTTGCACACAAAACCTCCCTCATCTTTAGAAAGACAAAGTCGGTCCCATTTTCCAAGATGAATTTTTTTCTTGCCACCCACACTACCCCAAATGAAACCCCTAGTCAATCTCTACTTTCTCAAAACCGTCAAAGGAATCGAGAACAAAGAGAGTTAGTGTTGTAGTACTTCAGAATTACGTCGAAGTAAACCACATTTTGTGAGTTCAAAAATCTATCCCTTACAAAAAATTCTAAATTTATTAATTTTGAAGTGTAACAACATCGGCCTCACGTCTTGCTTGCTTAAATGACATGGTGCATATTTCAGCACCATCAACATGTGATCCATCAAAATGTATGAACTAAGTTTCTCGGAAACTATTTTCTTATTATATCTACGCTACAACCAAGTTTCCTCGAGTCATACAAGGGCTTCCTTTATGTTAACCGGTGGGTTTCAATGTTTGTGCAATGATGAGAAAAACAGTTGGCACACTATTAGCAAAAGGGCATTGCACTAGCCACGTCACTACAAACAGAGCACTTGTTGGCAATAACCAAAGTCACATTGAGCTTAATACGTCTAGGGAAGGTCATCCAAGTGAAAAAGCAAAAGAAATAGAAGACATCCATATCCTTCTACATGGAAAATTGGAAATGACCCCAGACAAGGACTTAACCAAAAACTCTCCCCATCTTCCTCACCAAGATCGTTCCACAAAATCTTTCCCATCCTGATAAATGATAGCCACAAAATCAGCATAGAGACTCATCTCCAATCATGAAGGCTTCTTATCAAAGCCAATCCCCACTCAACGTGTTCCCTCCTTTCACTATAAACTCTGCTATATTAGCATTCTTTGTAGATGCAATATCATATATATATGCGAAAACTGTTCAGAAGGCGAGCCTCCCCCTACCCAATGTTGTGCCAAAATAAAATATATGTTCCTCACCCCTGGAGGAAAATTATATTTGAATCTAAGGACTAATTTCCAATCGGCCACACGGAATTCTCCCGTAAGTTGGTAGGACTCATTACATGAGTCAAGGGTGGGTGAAGGAGCTTGTTGAGTTCAGAATACACATGCAAAGAGGTGAACCAAATCCCTACATCACTAGATGGAGGCAAGATTCTTCACAAAGATGTTCAAAAGCTTTCTTAAATGACCATATCTAAGATGCAAAATCATCCTTAAGGTGCTCACTACATACATTAGTTCTCATAATATCCCAAAAAGAGTAGGTTAGTATGATGAAGAAATGGTGTACCGTACTGATGGAGGTCATAGTGGTGACAAAATGTTGGATATTAATCATGAGCGCTGAGTTTGGATATCGAGTCTCTTCATCCAACATAGATGGATAGTCATCTGATCAAGAAGATATGGGCTGGACTGCTGGATAGCTCCATATGACATTCCTATGGTCAGATAACTTTTAAAATGGAGCAAGATGCAAACTCCTTATGCACAACCGGACTTCCTGGCTGGTGTGCACAACACCTTATCAGAACTATGTTAGGTGTCATGGGCAACAGTACCGCAACTATGTGCAATGTGCGAACCCAAGCACAGTACCAAACTGAAAAAGGAGGGGGCTACTTCTATTACTTTCGCCAAAAGATTATTCCAATTAGCTCAAGGAATGGCTTGTTACTGCAGATCCTAGTAACTAAGCACTATTACCACACTTTTTATTCTCTAATTGATAGACTATAAATTTCATAGCTGAAAATCAAATGCAATTAGAATCAAGTACTGAGTGTAACGAAATTTAGAACGATTCATACATGAATATTTAAGCAATACACAGAAAATAATAAACTAATAAGGCAAATTCAAACCAGACAATGTTTTCGGATATTCAATGTTAAAAATACAGAATATAATAAAATAATGTGAGTACGCTATAGAGCACATCCATGACCTTGGAAGAAAAAGAAAACATACCTGCAAAACTCTTTTTTGTCGACCTTCCTTGTTCTGCGCATCACGATCACCCAAGGATGTCTGGTGCGTCAACTTATGAGGATGATCAACGCCTCCTTTTTGAATACACGCATTGCATACATCATAATCAGGGCAAATTTCACATCGCCATCCCTGGCCTGTTTCAACATCATTATGGCAAATGTTGCATGTAGTGACAAAAGCAGGTGCGGTTGGATTGTGTAGATGATATAAGATCATCATTGAGGAATGCTTAGCCCGACGTAGAGTATCATACTGATAATGATTTCCTTGACAGAGACTGAGAAATGCCTGTCTAGTGTCAAAAAATTCACTCTCAAGAATATCATCTCTATCTTTAGTATCAGCAGACACATCCCTGACTTGAACCTGCATGAAAAATTCTCCCTCTAAATATTTTCAATGACAACTTAGGTTTCAATCAAATATTGGTGTTTAATAAAAATAGGAGACATAAGAATTTTTCCCTTATACTAAATTTCTATCACTAATATCATATATCTGCTTCTTGAAATATACTCAAAATGACAAAATCTAACCATATGAACTAAGAATGAAAATCTAGAAAAGTATAGTATCCAATAATACTTACGGGATATAGCGCATGTTTATCCCTGCTGTTGATGGGGTGTCTATTTCTCTCCTCAACTGTCTGCTCTGCATCATAACACCTGTAGTACAATAAAGTAACAAGAATGAAAGAGAGGCTGTCAGTGAGGGACAACAAAAACAGCACACCCCAAAAAAAAAAAAAAACTTGACATTTTTCGTGCTACAACATCCACTTTTTATCGGAAAGGCAACTTACAAAGATGTGAGCATCTGCAAATATGAAATAACTAAGACATGCCAACTAAGTGTGTATTCCTTAGCGTACACATCAAGTGTGTTTGTATCATTTGATCCCTTGGCAAAGGTACTAAGGAATCCAAATATGTAATCCATATTTCCCAATGAATATTGGAGCATTTACCATCACAACTGCATAAGAATCTACTAATGGTTTTATAAATTTACTTATCGAAGATAAGAAAAGGTGATTTGGGATTTATTTTAACTGAACTTAATCAAGGTAAGTCTTCTTTCTTTGGACAAGCATTTGGCTTTCCAACAGGCCAATCATTTTTTTTTCTTACAGAATTGGTATTCATTGATATAATTTGGAAATTACATCAGAAGATTACATATGGATGATCAGCAAGTAGCTAATTCTCCATAGACTCCATCCCACCAAGTACAAAGACATTACACGTACCCTATATTAGCCTACAATTTAGCAGTCAATCTTCCACCCCATATTAGCCCGACACGTGGCCTTTCCATCTACAATTTAGAGATCAGCTTGGCCTTTCCATCTCCACTCTCCCCCGGCAAACTGAACTTCCCCTCCAACGTCAAACAACCTGCAACTCCACTCCATTTTTCCAACTTGCCAATCTTGAAGAGATTTTCTCAATAATCTAGTTCGAAAGCTTTAAGACTTGATTTTCGCACCCAAATGCAAACCATCCCGTGCAGAAGGTTGGTTGTGTAGTGTTGCATGGGTGTGGGTGTTTGTGCCAGATTCTGACATGGATATTGAGCTAAACCTCATATATTTAAGATTCGCGGACTCAGGAACTGTTTTCGTAAACTTATGTTGGATTATTGTTACCTATGTACACTTTAGAACACTAGGCCCTGTTTTTTTAACTTGTGCTCCAAGGTCTGGTACTGACTTATTAAGTATAGTGAGGGACCAGATTAATTTATAAAGAAGTAAGCCCATTATATCATAATTTAAAACTAGGCCCATTGTATGAAATTAGTTTCGTTGTAGGCAACACATTATATGCTAGTCTGAGCCAAGACCACTGCATCCTAAGCTTTAATAGAAGAGGACCAAGGGATCATTTGAATATAAGGATCTTCTTTTCTTTAATCTCCTAGACAAACCCAAAAATTAAGTTCCAAAGGACGACTACTCTCGCACATTTTGTCTCTAGATCTTTCTCCTTTTTGCTCTTCTCTTTCACTCTCTCCTTTTCTCTTTCTCATTATGTTGTCTGCAAGACTGCAACCCACAGTGTGATTCTTGCTTGAGCGCTTGTTGAGTCACTTTCGTATCCGAATACGAATCGACTTTGCTCTGAAAATGATGTACCCATGTAAAGAACCAATTTGAATCACGAGTGATAAGATGGGAAAGCGTTGGGGGGAAATGAAAAGTCAAATCCATATCCTCGATCCACCAAATATTAGACAACACAAAATCAATGAAATCCAATGTAATGTGGTCGAAGGTTTTCATAGGTCCATTTTGAAGTGACTAGTGTTAAACCTTGAAGGCAGAAGGATTAGCAAAAAGTATCATGTACATGAAATTTCGTCAATAATACAAAAAAGTTAGAAACTGCTGCTAGGTACTAGAAAGCTTACTTATCACAGAGCTGAAAATTTCGGCACTGGTTACAGACCCAGCGGTTACCAAACACCATTAGACGACAACAATGAGTGCATGCATGCTGCAAGTGTACCATGATAAAATCTTCCTTCATCGGATAGATGGTTTCACCAAGCTGTAAAAAGAGATAAATTTAGAAATAAGAACAATGCTTCACCAAGAAGATAAAAGTACAGCCAAAGTTTGATGGTTTTGCAACTAAGGTCCTAACAGAGTCAGACTATTTCCACGAATAGCATACACTAGCTGCCTAGCTCCAACATAGTTTCCTAGAAGTGAATAGAATGAATACGCTTTACAGAAAAAGGAAAAAATAAATAATTCTAAATAATACTGATAATACTGATAATAATTATAATAATCAAGTGAGCGGAGCGAACGTTCTGGGGGGGGGGGGGTATGTGGACAAAAAGTCATTTGGTTGGTTAATGTTTGTCCTCATTCCTCATCTCTTCTCTTCGCCCCTCTTCCTCTCCCTCCCCTCTCCACGCCCTCTCAATCTCTCCCTCTCCGCTCATGCCCCCACTGCATAGTGGTAATCAAGTGAGCGGAGCGAACGTTCTAGGCCGAGGGGGGTATGTGGCCAAAATGTGATTTGGTTGTTTTCTGTCTATCTGTCCTCATTTTTCTTCTCTTCGTCTCCCTCTCCCTCTCCCTCTCCCTCTCCACTCTCCACTCCCCACTCCCACTCTCCCCTCCCTCTCCCTCTCCCTCTCCCTCTCCACTCTCCAAGGGCCAAACTGCTTTTGCCAATGGTTCTTTACTAGTGTGACCAAAATACCCTATAACACACCCAACATAGGAAACTCCAAAAACTTCAACTTCCCCAATTTATGATCGGCTCTGAATATGCGAGGGCAGCAAATTGATCATATATTTCCAAATTCAAGAGGACTCCCTGTTTTCCTTCGTAACCAATGGAATAATTTCCTTTTCTGATGTAAAATAATGAACTCAATCCTTTTCTGATGTAAAATAATGAACTCAATAAAACTATTTTTCTTTTAAAAGTTTTCATGTGATTTGAGATACATGTATAGTGGAACTGGATACCAGATTACCAACTAGTATACCTTTCTTTCTTTAAATTTTGGATACCCTCACAATACACAATCAAATTGAATACCCACTAGACCAGGTGCTACAAAAGTACTATGAAGAAAACAATCATCAGATTTGAGGAAAACTTTGTGTGCTTAAAATCCTTCACGAGATAATCATTTAATACAAAAAGATACAACCGCTTGAACAAATGAGATAATTTTCTTGTGTTGTTGTTGTTTTTATTTTTGTAAATATTAGGCATGAAGTATTCAAATTTCTCGATACGGCATGAATAAGAAAGAACAAATACAGTGGCTTTGCGTTCGCTCCCAAATAATAATAATAATAATAATAATAACGAAACTGAAAGAATGGGCTGTAAAACTTACTTTCTGCATTAACAGGGCATCTTTCGAGGCATTTCCAGAAAGATCAGTTTGACCCGCTGCTTTTAAAGCCCTTTTCGTTATTATCTTTTTCGTTTTCCCTTTCTTATATTGTTTTCTTCCATCTTCTTCCTGACGAAGTTGATTGATCATATCTTCAGCTGCACCTGGCCAGTAATCACCATCAAAATACGGCAGCCGAGCAGCAGTTACTTTAGCTTTGCATTCACCAGTAGATACAAAGAACTGATCGTATAAATTAGTCAGGTCTACAACAATTTTTTCCTTGATAGCCTTCCGTAACATAGCTAGATACCTGTAAGAAAAGAATCAGTTCACGCCAAGAAGAGTTATATTATAAAATTTTGGGAATCATTCTCAGCATTCCTAATAATGATGAATATAAGTATGGAGTTTCAGGCTCACCATTCCCTCAGCTTATCAGATTTTGGCGTCTTCTGAATTTCTGGGTGGCAATATAAGATATAATCTTCCCCCTTCAATGGTGGGCAAGCCCATATATAGCAGCTTGTGAAACCTCGAGTTTTACAATATTCAAGGTATCCTATCTGAAAGAAAAGTAAAATAGAGCACTTAAGTCACTGTTTCTAATCTGGGAGAGAAGCTCAAAGAATACAAAATAATTTAATAATATATAGAGAAACAGTAAGTCAAACAGAGAATAGAAGGCAAGTCTCAAAGTACCAGAATTTCATGGTAAACAAATGTACGAAGAGCTTCTCCACTAACTGTTCTTATCTCAGGTCTAAAGTATTTCACAGAATCCAGATAAGAAATATACACTCGTCGCTCATTTGGGCACTCGCATTCTGAACCAAACTCCTGAACATACATGCCAAAAAGGCAGACTTCTACACCTTCAATCTTCTGAAACAATAGGATGACCTGGAAAGGCAATTGCCAGTGACCAACATAAGAATTATATAAATCAACAAAGCACAAATCATACGTCAGTGGATTATCTTGTTGTTAATGCGGATTAATAATTGGTGGAAGCAACAATTAATTAAATCCATACAGAAAAATATTCAAGAACCCTAAAGTTGTTCTTTTATTTCTAATCTCTTAAAAGTTAAAACTCATAAACATCAACTCTCTCTAAAGGAACTACATGTCCTTATTTATAACCAAGGTTTAACCTTGCTATTCAAATAAACCAATATTATCATGTCATTTGGATGCACTCAAATAAATAAATAAAATAAAACAAAAACAGGGGGAAGCTTATTGCGTGCAAAAACTTGGGCCCGTCTACTTAAACAAGATTTCCGCATCAATATTTTTGGTAATACGTCAATAACAAAAGAAATACACTAGAAAAGCTACCGCCTAGGCAACCGAGTTCAGAAGACTACAAACATTAAATAATACGTCATCCATTAAACAAATATCATTATACAGTTGGAAATTAGAGGTATTCGATCGAGAGAGAGAGAGAGACCACCCAGCTTAACCAAGTTCAGAAGACTACGAATATATTCCAAATAACACAGCATTTAATAAACAAATATTATTATACATTATGAAGTTAGAGGCTAATTTGATTTTTATTATGAAAACCTTGCACACCTTGGATTTATATGGGTATTCTTTTGGGTAATTTTCTTCTTGAAAAATCTCCAGAAAACGCTCCTTTACTTCCAGTTTTTTATCAACAGATGACACAACTCTGACAACAAGTGCTTCAGCTCCTGGAACCTGATAATATAAGTAAGTTAGCTTACATGCATCAGAAATAAAAGGCAGAATTATAGTTGCACTTTCCTGGACACAAAATCTGTGAACCTTGTTAAAGTGTACTAACACAGGAGAGAAGTGCATAAATGGATACTCTACAAAATTAAGAGAAGAAAACAACAGAAGCAATGTCCAACTATGCCTTCTTTATAAATCTTTTTGTTTCTCATAATAATTAGTGAAGTGGCTAAAGTGGTGAAGGTAGGACTAAGCCCAGAGATCACTCCCTGCAACCTCCCCAGTCCCAGAAGACTGACAAACGGACCAAAGAGAACATCTTCTGCCACTAATTTTTTGCACTGCATTCCTAGAAGATATCTTAATTTTTTGCACTGCATTCCTAGAAGATATCTTGTATCTAAGTTAAATGTTCTGATAAATTACTTTCAATTTTTTATTCTGATCTGCAAAAGTTAATAGATTAATATAACCATGATGATTACATTTAGTCATTAATCCTTGAGTAATTAGTGAGAAATTAATCCGCCAATACCAAAAGAAACCCCCATCAACCCCATAAAATACTTTCAAAATAGTGGCAAAATTTTGTCATCCTATGTAGTATTATAACACTCTAATTCAGCCTACTACATGTATAAATCCATAATTTATTGAACAAGGAATGAGGTGTACTACACCATGGCTGTCATTACCCAATCAAAATTGACTACTTTCAAGTTTTAACTTGAAAACTGATATTGGAGTCAGTTAATTCTGGAGAAAACTTTGTTTTTTTCATGATCGGTAAAATTCACTTTGTATTCATAGGAAGATTTACAATGTTCAAGAGTCTAAGTAGTAAGGAACTACTCGACCATACTCGACCTCCCCGAAACCCCAATTAGGAAATTACAAAAGCTCGCTCATCTCACTAGCTCATCCCAATTACACATGAAATCAACAAATGTTACACCCATAATCAATGGATAGCACATCCCCAATCAAATAGTTCCTTAATTTCCACAACCAACTTATGCAACTCCCTTTCCTTCTGTTCAAAAATCCTCATGTTCCTTTCTTTCCATAGTGTCCATGCAATGGCATATGGTAGATGATCCACTAGCTATTTGGCTTTGTAAGAGAGAGGACCCATGATAATACTCTTGCCCAAGGCCTCCTTAATATTTGATGGTGGCACCCAAGCAATATTGAAAGATGCGTAAATAGTATCCAAATTCCAAAAGTGATGGGACATTTGTGGAGATGGTGGTCCACATCTTCCTCCACCACCTTGCAATACTCGCACACATTGGGAATATTCATACCTATCCGATTCAAAATTGTCAATGGTTTGAATCCTACCCAAGTAAAAACCCCCAACAACTTTATGTGGGAATGGAACGAGTTTTTCCAAATCCGCATATATGGAAAATCGGTGATCCTTTCTCCACAAGCAGCACTGATGAATATACTTTAGCCAAAACTTGGTAAATTGATTTCACGATAAATAAATCCTTGTCATGTCATACCCATAATTTCTTATCTGCTTCTCCAAAGTTTCTATCCACTTCATATGTTGATGTCAAGAGATTTTTATATCTTCCGATCTCCCAAATTTCTTATCTGCTTCTAAGTGTCACATTCCATTCCACGCCATTAGCACCCCCTCTCCATGTAGTCCGAAATAAGTGTTTTTATATTAGAGGCAAGTATGTAGACAGTAGATTCCACCGAGTCCTTCTTTAAGCAAGGTCACCTGCCCAAATGACATCCCAAAACGAAATGGATTTCTGCAAAAGTGATACCCCTCCACAGAATGATGCCAAACGGAATTCTAAACTCCTTAATCAACCACTTTCACTCTCCCTCGCCATACTTGTCTACCACCACTTTTCTCCACAAATAATCCTCATCTTCCCCATACCTCCAAAGCCACTTGCCCAACAAAGTAATATCCCTCCACAAAATGATGCCAAACGGAATTCTAAACTCCTTAATCAACCACTTCCACTCTCCCTTGCCATACTTGTCTGCCACCACTTTTCTCTACAAATAATCCTCATCTTCCCCATACCTCCAAAGTCACTTTCCCAACAAAGCTAGATCGTAAGCAAAATGTTTTTGCAACCCAAACCACCCTCTTCTTTAGACAGGCACACTCTATCACATTTGACAAAGAGAACTTCAATTTATTACCTTCACTACTGATCTGATTAGTGGGTCCCATTTTTACTTAATCCACTAATTAAAATTGGAAGAAAGAACACCTAAGCTGGCATGAGAAATTCAGCTAGTTACTTAACCAGCAAGTTTCCTTAGCAATGAAGTTTTCTTAGTCAGCAAGTTTTATTAGCAAGAAAACTTTGGGACAGTCAAGCAACCTAAGAGAAGCCAGCTAATCTCAAGCTAACACCAATAACAATATTGACAATGGTTTTGTCAATAAGTAAAAGGCTTAGTGGCTAAGTAAATAGTTTTCAGAAAAGGACAAAGATTACAACTAAGATTTCAAATCTGAATTAAATACAGATTTGAAGACTTCAAGGTTAAGAAATCTGTTCTTAGGCCTATCTAAGGACCTAGAGAGTGAGAGAGGGGGAACACTAGGACTTAGCAATACCAATGTTCTGAGAAACCAATTGGTAACATTGTAAAAGTTCTTTGTTGTTATACCAAGTGAATAAACTCTCTTTTGTTGTTATTTCATTTTCAGTATCTGATCTGATTAATGAGTCTCATTCCGCTTAATCTACTATTTAAAACTAGAAGAAGGAACAGCTAAGCTGGCATGAGGAATTCAACTAGTTACTTAACCAGCAAGTTTTCTTAGCAGTGAAATTTTCTTAGCCAGCAAGTTTTATTAGCAAGAAAGCTTATGGACAGTCAAGCAACCTAAGAGAAGCCAGCTAATCTTAAGCTTCACCAATAACAATATTGACAATAGTTTTGTCAATGAGAAGGAGGCTTAGCAGCTAAGTAAATAGTTTACTGAAAATGAAATAACAACAAAAGAGAGTTTATTCACTTGATATAACAGCAAAGAACTTTTACAATGTTACCAATTGGTTTTTTAGAACCTTGGTATTGCTAAGTCCCAGTGTTCCCTCTCTCACACTCTCTAGATCCTTGTATAGGTCTAAGAACAAATTTCTTAACCTTGAAGTCTTCAAATTTGAACTCTTAGTTATAATCTCTGTCCTTTTCTAACAACTATTTACTTAGTCACTAAGCCTCCACTTACTAACAAAATTATTGTCAATATTGTTATTGGTGAAGCTTGAGATTAGCTAGCTTATCTCAGGTTGCTTGACTGTCCAGAAGCTTTCTCGCTAATAATACTTGTTGGATGAGAAAACTTCACTGCTAAGGAAACTTGTTGGTTAAATAACTAACTGAATTCCTCATGCCAGCTTAGGTGATCCTTCATTCATCTAGTCTGAATTAGTGGATTAAGCATAAATGAGACCCACTAATCCGATCAACTACCCAATAAGAATCTTCTAGATAACTTTTCTAAGTGTTTCACAACTCCCAAAATAACAAGGTAAAGTGAAAAATAGCAATTCGGAATATTAAAAATAGTGAACTGGATAAAAAGTCAACCTCCTCCCTTGAAGTCTACTTAGCTTTCCACCCCGCTTTTACGCAACTTTCTCTATCACCTTGGTCCAAATACCTCTTGATTTGTTTTTAGCTCCCAAGGGCAAACCCAATATGTATTAGGAAAACAAATCAACACAACACCCCCAACAAATTAGCAATGTTTCCCAAATTTTCCACCACGCCCACACCATAAATCTTAGACTTGGCCAAGTTGATTGAGACATGAAATCATCTCATACCAAACAAGTAGAATTTTTTAAGCATGTGCATTCTCCACCATGACACTAGTGATGAACATAATATACTCTCAAATTGCAAGTGTGATATGGATACGGCCCCTTCCATATTAGATGCTCTAAAGGCTAAAGCCATCGAGCACAACTTCATTCACTAACAAAGTCGTCATCCTCCTAAGAATTTCGGTGGCCATGATAAACAAGAAAGGTAAAAGAGGTCGCCTTGTCTTAATCCCCTAGAACTCCGAAAGAAACCATGTGGCACCTCAATAATTAGAGTTGAGAATGGAAGCCATGTGTCGCTGAGATACAAACTCTAATCCATTGCCTCCAAACTCAACCAAAGCCCATCTTCTCTATAACCAATTCAAGGAAACACAAGGACACATGGTCAAAAGCTTTCATAATGTCTATTTTGGAAACCATGCCACCACCACCCATCTTCATATTGGAGTCGATCAACTCATTGCCAATCAAGCAACAATCGAGAATTTGCCTCTTTTCGACAAAGGCATTTTGGTAGTTAGAGTTGATACCCCCATCATCTTCAATCTCATAGCAAGAACCTTGGATATGATTTTATAAACCGAACCAAAGAGACTAACTGGTCTATAATCTTTGAGTTCCTCGGCTCCTTTTTTTGGTGTCAAAGTTACGAAAGTAATATTAAGCCTCTAATTGAGAAATCCCATTTTATAGAATTCTTTTACTACTTGCATCGGTCCGTCGGAACCCAATGCTTTATTTCCCCCTAGTTAATCAATGGCCCCTTTCACCTCTTCTTCTAGCAAAGGAGCTTCCATCCTTAAGCTATTTGAGAACACCTTTAAGAGATGTTTCTAACACATTAAGTTGGAGCAAAAGATTGAGAAAAAGGGACAAGATATTTAACGACCCTAATGAATTTGGAGAAAGTACTATGTCACGAGAAATCTTGTTTATGGGTGTCATTTTCTTCCAACATCCGGAACACATGTTTGAGTTATAAGAGCCTCATATTCAAGTTTGGAAGATATATAGCATAGCGACCTTGTATGGATTGATCTCCATTAGGCCCTTGCTAATGAGAGGCCCATCATTGGTACTATAGTTCTAAATTACAAATTGAATCTGTTTTACAATATTATAACAAAAAAGAAATGACATGTAGAATTTATTACATACTACTTTAAACTTTTCATTATATTTCTGTGAAGCACGTCATTGATCATCACTTAAGTATCACACAATATAGAGCAAGTCATATGGTAGTAATAAGGCTTCAATAAATAGGAAATCGTATCATATATCGCTTTCCATTTTTTGCATATCGTATCATATATCGTAAGATACGGTATTTTTAAAATGGGAGGGGTTCTAGGGACATATTTTATCTTGACACGTAAACAAACTCAAAATCGTTAGGGCATATATAAGTTTCGGATTAGGCTAATTTTTTGTAGATATGATCTCCTAACTATTTTAAACATTGTCACAAATAATCAAAAAATTCCAAACTTGGCAAATGTAGTTAACAATTTACAAAATTTGGCTAATTGTAAACCGTTCATTTTCACCATTTTTTATACTATATTTGGCAAGTTTAGAAATTTTTTATTTTTTTTATTATTTGTGACAATGTTTATAATAGTTAGGAAATCATATCTACAAAATATTAGCCTAATCCGAAACTTATAAATCCCCTAACGATTTTGAGTTTGTTTACATGTCAAGATAAAATATGTCCCTAAAACCCCTCCCTTTTAAAATTAACTATTAAAAATATGTATATATGAGTTATTTGAATATATATATGCAATAACTTCATATTTTGCAGAAAAGGGTATTAAGGATTGAAAAGTGGAGACTCATGGTTATAGTTTTATATCTGCTTGTGCATGTGTGTATGTAAGGTTTGTACAAAAATAGTCTTATCACACACAATACTACTAGTGTATGGCACAAAATGTCATCATTTTCAACCACTAAGCCCAAATTAGTATTAGACATAAAGGAATAGGCTAGCTGTTAGATGAGTAAGCTAGTTGTTGCTTTTGCATTACAGTTATTGTTTATCATATCCTAAAACCTTAGATGGCCTTCTAAGGCTTAGAAAGAAGAAGATATACCTAAATAAATCTTAAAAACTCGTTTTCGGATAATTGTTTTTAATATTTCATGTGTTTGAAGCTCGATACAGAATGTATCGTATCATATGATACGCTCCCTGCATCGTGCGATACATAAAACTTTCAATACACTAGTGTGATACGTATCAATTTGCTTTCGATACGATATTGTATTGTGTATCGTACCATATTGATAACTATGAATAGGATAGTAAAGAGACTTCAACACATGCTTTGGAAGAATGTTCTAACAATCATTAACCAGATTAATCACTGTCTACAAATTACTGACAAGGAATGACTGCTAACAACTATTTAGGTTTAGAACATAGCCGATCTTTAAAGATTGACAACCACTAATTTTGTCGGAAATATTTGCAAGTTTTTCTCAATATTCAACATCACTAATATCACTAGAAAAGAAAATGCTCACCTCATCTGGATTCTTCCCCAAATGCTTGGCTCTATCCTGCCTCTCCTGCTTCAGCCCCTTAAAAAGACGATTCTCAATGTGCTCACTAAGGATTGTTGTTGGCAAATCTTTTGCACCAAGAACTGAATTCTGTGGTAAGGGCTTACGTTCTCCTCTTTCAATTTCTTCAATGCAACAATTGGGACAAGTATATTCAGCTTGCCCTCCATCATTCCTTCGACCATTAAAGAGAGCACATATTTGATGTTGCCAAGCTTCACATTTATCACATTGAACCCACTGCAGAAAAACATAAATGTCATAATCGAGGGAAAAATACATCTTTTCTCAATCGTTCTACTTGAAGATTACCCAAAAAAAAGCATCAACAATATACACACTAACCCATTCTTCAGTTTCTTCATCATTTCTCTTCTTTTCCAAATCTGCCTTTAGAACAGCAGTCCCATCGATTTCAATACTGTCTCCACGGGCGTCATTATAACACGGAATACAAAAATAGTGTCGAGCATCACCACTTCCCATGGCATAAAACAGTGCATTCCGCTTGATACGAGTACCACATGGAGTGCAATACATAGGAGGAGGTTCAAAAGCAAGCTTCTCAACTGCACACAATTGACAAGAATTCTCATTCATGGCGCGTTCCATGGCTTGGTTTTTTTCAGCCTTCGCTTTACTCTGTCACAAAGAAATTAACACAAAAAAAATCAGTTGGCACAGTTATATAAGCACAATAAAATGAGAAAATTACCAACACTAAAAAGGTGGAATAAAAAGATTTACTAAACAATTTAAATACAAGTATATATTTAATACTTGGAGCAGATAGCACTCTGCACTAGTACAAGACACATGAACATCTTCTAAAATCCATGTTTTTACTTGTGATAGTTTTCACATTATATAATCTAAAATCACCCTTTTCCCGGTGAATCCAGTGTTAGATCTCCATGAACTTTTTTCTTGACCTCTTGCCCTTGTAGAGACAAATAAATTTGTGTTGTGCACTTGTACATGATGAAATTTCCTGGTTGCTTTTCCTACAAAGAACTAAATTTGCAAACTACATAATAAGTGTAGTATGTGCCGTCTCGGATACATATTGGTTATAATTTAGCTCAGAAAGCTTTTTTTTTTTTTATTTAAAAAAAAATTAAAAAAAATGAATGGTTTGTTGGGGTTGTAATAAATCAATAAAACAAGGTTTTAGTTGTGTGTTCACCCACAGGCCAACAAGGTTGAGGTCAAGCATGTGCATGACTGTGTTAGACCCACAACCACTTGATATACATTGCAACCACTCAAAATTAAAATATAAATTCCTATGTTTCCTTCCAACAGATAGAAGTACGCAGTTGTTAACATGGTACCAAAGAGATAGAACCTCAAAAGAAGAGATTATCCAGTTGTGCTAGGGGACTTCATTTGGTGTGTGTGTGTGTTTATGCCCCATGGCAGACACGTGATACCTTTGCTAGAGATAATTACATCTCTGCTCAACAACTCAGGTTTTAGGAGTAAAGTTGTTCTTAACCATATAGTAATATACCAACCTGACCAACCCACTGTCTGAGACCCATAATATGTTCTCTTATTTGATGTGGAGTGAAGAGTTCAGTCAGTGATACACCCTTTACTTTTGGCTTTCCTGACTTCGTCCCAGTAGCATGTTCCACAGGCACGCTACTTGTTTCCTGCCTTATCTCCTGCTTAACCTGGCCAATCTGTTTCTCAGCGAATGCCACGGTCTCTCGGGAAGCAAGACCAGGATGCTCCTTCAGAAGAATCGATTCAGAAGCAAGCCCCTATTGCGGCTATGCAGAGATTCCTCGTTTTTAGTATCATTACTGTTAGGATTTCTTAGCCCAGAACTTACAGTTAGTTCAGCTTTCTTTTCCACAGCTTCATCTTTAACAGAATTAGGAAAACCAATCGTCTGGCATACTTGGCTCGGTGCATCCTGAGAAACTTGAGATAAATTCACCCCAGGAACTGAACCTGGAATATTTTCACTCATATCCATGAAGGACTTGGAGAAATGATCTGTCTTTAATCGTTTTAGCGGAGATTGTAGATCTTCTGAAGTTATAACAGTCGATTGATCAGTCTTTAATGCTACTTTAGCAGCACCTCTACCATTGATGGGTTTCCATGATGAACCCAAATCAGATGAAGGATGACTACATGCTTTATGCAGTTCCAAATAATGATGAACTGGAGCACAAATTGGACAACGTAGGTAGTGGCAATTTTTATAATGCTCAGTCAGTATCTTGGTCTGACCACAGCGAGGATTTGAACATCGATCTGACTTGCAGCTTTTCATATGCTTCAACAGTTTCTGCACAGTTATACAATTAACTTCTTGACATTTTCCTTCTGGAGCCGAACATCCACGAGCATGGATCAAGAACAGCAACCATCTTCGCATATTTAGATATCTCGGTTCACAGGTCACAACTGCATGTCCACGGGTTGCACCACCAGAATCTGATGGCAGTATAGTACTTCTTGTGGCTCCAGTGTCAGCAGAAACAGCTCCTTCAGAGAAAACACGAGGTCGCTGAGCTTCATCTTGCCCTGTTGTCCGTTGATGAAATGCCTCCTGAACATCAGCTTCATTCAATGGGTGGACCGGTAAGTGCAACTTCTCTTTCAATTCGGAATGCCACTGACCCTGAAGAACTGCACCTGGTTCTGGCCTACCAGAAATGCAATTAAACTTATTAGGGGACTCTGCATTATCTTTCCTAGGATGTATTACTTGATGCATATGCTGCGAATTTTGTGACAACGATGAGTCAAATTCCTGCGTCCCAGGTGGGAGACAAAGCATCTGACCACCTCTGGAATCTCCAGCATCAGTGTTCTGCTGGAATTGATTTGGCAGATCAGATAACAAATACTGTTCAGAATTTTGGGAATGCATAATATCGGATCCCAATTGAAGCTCAGACATTGGTTGACTACCCAGGTTGGATGTTTGTTGAGTCTGCTTGACAGGATCACTTTCCATTTTCAACATAAGTTGGTGTGGCTGACTTTGCTGCCTCTTTTTATGTTGCTGTTGAAGAAATTGTTTTTGAGACTGATGATCATTTTGTTGAAACTTCTGAAACTCTGGCTGAGATACATGGGGCACTGGAAAATTCATGTTTGACGAAGAATCCAACATCTGAGGCTTCATATGCATTGTTTGTTTCGCCTTCTGCATGTTAGGTTGTGTGGATGTTGAGGAAGAATTGGTATTTGATTTAGGATGCACGCTGAAATTATTCGAATTCTGGTTATTAGTCATAGATCCAACATATGATCCAGTTCCGTATAAGTTCCCTGACTCAGAAAGATCTGCCATGTTCATTCTGAAATCATCACCTGACATTGAACAACAATTTTTGTGAAATGTATACTGCTCGGGGAGTTATACAAAGAAAGAAAGAAAGACCTAACAAAATAAAGAAAAACACTACTCAGCATAAGCTACTGCTTGATTTAAGTACTGATACATCACTGAAGTAAGTTACCATATTTTAACGCAGTCAAGTAGCTCTCAGACACTGGAGGCCCATTCACAAGTTGCATGTCATTCCCAGTTAACACGGACCCAACACTTGAAGCACTATTTGGAAAAGCATGAGAAGAAAGGTTCTGCTGCAAGGTAGATATCATTCCAGTACCAACTTGGCCTCCAAAGCTGGGCAATATATGGTTGTTCTGTCCGTCGATATATTTAGTCGGCTGTAGGTGTGAATGTGATGCCATTGTCGACTCAACACCAGAATACCCACCACTGTGATAAGAAGATTCAGAGCTCATGGGAGATTGCAAATTACTCAAACCGGGAGTAGGAATCATTTGGCTTGCAACTCTTCGTGAAAACACTGACATATTGTTACCGCTGGAGCCATTGGAGACTTGAGCAGGTGATTGCTGATATCCATTAGATAAGGGTCCTAAAAGAGTACATTCTGTTACTTACAAATATCAAGAGAAGTGAACTTGAAGCATTTGTACATAGACTACGGAATTGAAATTACCATCAGATGTACTGAACGAACCACCATATATTCCACCAGTTGTTGACCCATTGGCATTTTGCAGCGAATTTCCAATATTTACAGTATTGGCCGCCAAGGCATTATAACCACTTGCAGCATTGACAGAATTTTCCAGCGAGGATGTAACTTTCAAGTTCATGTTCCCGCTTTGTGGGATACCAGGGGTTGGTATCATGGTACTAATTGAAGAGGAAGAAGAAGGAAGGCGAGAGAATTGTTTGTTGTGGTTAACTGGTAACAGCTTGATCAGTGCCTGTAAACGCTGCTCCAAAGTATCCACATTCGAGTACTCCTCCTAATGACACAAAAGAAAACGTAATTATAAAACATTCCCACGGATGTGCTCAGGCAGATGAAAGTTACGGAAGGAAAAACTAATAATTAGTAAGACCAACAATTCTCTTGTTGATAAGCCATACATGCCACTACAATCATTGTTTACTCTTGTTTATTTGTTCCATTTCAAAACAAATAATTAATATCAAACACTAACACAATAGCAGCCTATGCTATTCAACAAGGTCATATTGAGAAATCAAACACAATAATAGTACACCTTTGAGGCAGCATTTTTGAATAGACCCTCCTCCAACTTCCTTACGATGTCTTTCATTTTCGGCTGCATTTCAGGTGAAGCCCTTATAGGTTTTTGTCGGACAAGTATTTGATAGCTGAAAACAATCAACAAAATACTAAGTAAGTGCATACCAACACAAAAAAAATGAAAAATGCCAAATAAATTATTATATTCCACTTGGATAGAGTATGATAAGGAAATAAATCCATATAAGTTTCCAGCTATGACATGTAAGCTCACTTTACCACATATTACGTACCTAGAAGAACGAGTAATTTTCATGTAAATGAAATAATGGTAAAAATACAGGCTTGTATAATTAAAGATAGTTTTGAAAATCAAATGTTCCAGAACAAGGAATGTTCACGATACATGCATCTGAACGACAAATTTTATCTCAAGATGAATGTATATACTTGCATACATAGTACAAAATATCAAGATATATGTATTTATCGATACTCAATTTCTCGATATGTATCGTGGATATATCCCCCTCTTTGGGGATCTTTGACATTGTTTCACATGCAAATATCGTGGATATATCCAAAATATCAACAAATATCGTGGATATTGTGGATATTTCTTGATATATCATGATACACTATTTATATTTATTTGAAATATAATGATAAATATTAAATAAAATTGTTATATACATAAAATATCCCAAAATATCGTCGAAATATCACCGATATTTGCAGTCGTATATATCTCTAAACATATCGTGATATTTATATATCTTTTCTGAAATCTCGATAGATATCCCCAAATATCGCGATATTTTGTACTATGCTTGCATTTATACATAAACACAGCATGCAATTATCCAAGTAACAAGAAAGACAACTTCACAAAACAAAACTTACTCCAAAATCCAATATATATACAATGGAAGATTTTCTTTTGATAGTTACAATCTTTTTTTTTTTCATTTTAACCCCTAAATCCCCCTTCCTAGGTGAAGAAAGGAATTGATCCAAAGAACTTCGGACTAACCTCGCAAGGCACGACCTTTGGCCACTGGACACCTTGAAAAGTGACACTTTGGAAAAGCTTAAACAACGACACATGATATTTCTAAAAGAAATCTAAAAAAAAATATTATATATATATATATAGTTGGAATCTAAGTTGAAATAAGTTGTGATGTGGAATGGGTAACATGTGGAACGCGTTATAAAACAGTATATAACATGGAAATTTTATGCCATGGAGGCTCCTTAGTAGTGAGCACAAATTTAGACAAATCCAATCACACGCACAAGCTAATGCATTGAAGTTTGAAAACATCGTAAAAGTTAGAAAACGAAATACAGGTTAGGAACTAAGCTCTTACATCTTATCGCTTAAGGACTTTCTTCTCATCTCAAGATCAGGATCCATGATATACGTATTACGAAGACCTCCCAGATTTTGTAGAGGTACAGAATTTCCAGCATGCAAAGGTAGGCCAGACAACTGGGACCCAGCTTGATTAGGTAATCGCCCAGAAACCTGTCCTGACATATGTGTCTGCATATGCATCTTTAAACCGTAAATTTCTAATGAAGAAGAGAGAGATTTGCAAAATTCCACCATAGAGACCTCCAACACCAACCAAAACTTGAAACTCTATCAGAACAAACCACTCCACTACAATGTTGAAACTGAAAGGACAATCTTATCCCCATTTCGTGGATCAGAATCGGTGCAATAATGAGGTTTTCATGAAATAACGCTTTTTGTTAGTACGCATGTTCATGAACTTGTATCTAATAAAAGAACCTTGCACGGAATATACACTAAACTTGAACTCGTTTACTATGGTGTATCAGACTCCAGTTCGCAAACAATCCAGCTGCTGAACCCTGTAAAATACAGTAAGAGTAAGACCAACTTTCACTTTCAACTAGATGCAATCAATGAAATCATTTCAAGCATGAAAACCCAACGCAATTAGACCAATACCAAGGCAATAGTGTCATATCATAGCAGCAGAAGACAAGATGATAATGAACCGTCAGGATATCTATAAATTTTGTGAGAGAAAACATGGACTTAGTAACCTGTACGCATTCTTATTAAATATCGAAAAGAATCATACTCTTAATCTTAAAAAAACATAAGAAGACATACTAATGGTTTAATAAGCCACTTTCAGATACTTAAATATTCATTTATATGATTGTTGATACACATGGGAATAATTTGTCCAAACCCCAAGAGGTAAATCAATGAACATTTTAAGACAAGAAAAAAACATAACAGAATGGCTCACCAATAAAAATTGAATAAGCGTAATCGGATGTGTACTGACCTTTATCAAGAATGTTATTAGAAGGAAATGAAAAATTATCAAGTTGCAATCAAGTCCATCATATTAAAGATAACTATACTATTAGTTTCTATGAAGTAATAAATTAAAACCTAATGTGACTGTCTGATTGAGGGATTCGGGATGGGGCAGGGGGATTACTAATACGACAATTCCAATTTGCTGACAAGATTGTTGTGTTCCTACGTCACGACTTGTAATAGCTCATAGATTCAGCACGGATATCCCGTGTTTTTTTAAGTTTGTGTCTGGCTTAGAATCAACATGGCCGAAAGTTAAGTTTCTGGTGTGGTGCATGTGGTCCTCCTTGTCATACCTAGGTCTTCTTTCAGGCAAGAGACCCTTGAAAATGTTCTACTTGTCATTCCAGTGCCTGACCAGCTCTACAAAAAGTCTTGATTACAATCTACAAGTTGTAGAAGCAAGAGCATATTCCAAAAGCTCCAACAGTATTTAAAGTTCATATACAAATACTTCACAGGCAACCTCTTTTTAGTGGTTGCAGCTTCATTTTGGGTTCGACAAAAAGTCTAATTAGTACCATCTCAACTTTTGATAAAAATTGATTGATTTACAGCATCCTCAACTACATTAACAGCTAACCCCAACCTTCTAGAATCAAAGCACACTTAACTCATATCTGAGCTCCATGTCATTTTCTAATTATCCAATTCACCATAACAATCAAAACACATGCATTAAAAATCCAGCTGTCAATACAAATAAATAAATTAAATTTCTTTGATGATATATATATATAACACAACTTAATAATGAAAATAGAAAAAAAGTTAAAATTTTTACCTGCCACGCATGGACTTAAAAATTCTAGGGTTGTAACAAAGAATGGGAAGAAGAAATTGTTGCCAATTATATATATATTGTCAATCAACGAGAAGTAAATAGTCGGGACCAGGGTTCGAACCGGGGGAGAATGAATGAATAAATGAAAGGAAGGACAATTTTTTTTTAATATGCGGGTGTGGGTCGGGGTGGAATGGAATCCCGGTTTTTTGAAATTTTAAGAATTTTTGGGAAAAAGAGTTTGGGCCTTATTTTGTTATTTGTTATTTGTTATTATTAAGATCAGATCAAGGACAGAGAGTTCGTTGGTTACGGCATTCAGACGTTTATATAGTTTTGTACTTTTTTATTTTATTTATGTTTTTTTGTTTCCTATAAACACCAAAGTAGAATAATATTTCGGATGATAGCCGTGGCGGGGACTTGCTATAAATCTCCATTTTTCGTAATTTCCCCATTTTTTGTCTTTTACATACCCCTTTTCATTTTCATTTAATTTCTTTTTCTCTTGTCTTGTTGAATACTTGAATGTGTTTAGATTTATGTGATATATTTGGAAACTGTAACGCAGTGGAGAAGAGAGTTGTTGCGTTGTTGGACAAGATGATCTAATTTTAGAATAAATAAGTTTGAACGTGCAAACACAATCTAAGAATAATATACCAGCTCCATTATGAATTAGAATTCTCAAAGACGTAAATGCTTCGTTTGTAATAAATTAGTAGTTTAGGGTTTAAAATTTTATTGATATAAAACCAAACAACTATGTTAAAATTACTTGCAAATATATGAAGTAAATACACAAACTCACAAAGCATAAATCAAATAATTTGGTTAATATCACAAACTTTTATTGCAAAGAGAGAATTAATTAATGATTATAATTGGATAAGGAGAATGACTATCAAAGACCATTAATACTGAACAGTCGAGAATGCTCCCAGTGAAACATGTAAGCCCCATTTTTTCTCTGAGGTGGACACATCAGTTTCGACATATAAAAAAGGCAAATCCACGCCCTTTTCAATTGTTCGTACGTCTATAAAGGAAAAATAAAAAAAAAAAAAACAGAAAGTTCGAAAGAAAAACCTTCGTGCGCCCTCCCAACCTCTCTCTTTCTCTTATCTCCGTGTTAACAGAAACCCAAACTCTTCAAACTTCAATTTGATGAAAAAATAACACAAATAAAAATAAATCCCTTCTCTAACAAAACAAGAGAAACTCAGTATTGAAAAAAAATCCAATACAATCCCATTGAGATTTAAGGTATGACCCCCATCTTCTTCTTCTTAATCCTTAACAACATCTCTCTTTATGCTTTTATCAAAATACTCATATGGGAAAAAAAAAACATGCATCAGTTCAATCTTCTTCTACTGCCCGTGTGCTAGTAATTTGAAATGTTCATGGTAAAAGGTAAGTGTATCATGTGGGTCTTTCGTATCTATGTTCCTATTCTTGATTTCATTCAGTTCTAATTGGAATCACAATATCACATGATGTCAGTATACTCAATGGTTTACATATTATGCAAAAAAGACTTCACCGTATCCTACTCATTATTTGGGAGGTTTCAATATCTTTTATTGTTGTGTGCTATAAAGTTGTTGTTCTTTTTTTTTTGATATATCGGATTGTAATCCCAATGCCAAGAAAAGCCCTCTTTAACTAAGTCTTTAACCAAACATGATGTTGTCCTCATATATTTCAGCGTATAACTAATAGTTAACACTTTGGTTGTTTGAACTTATTGTGGGGTTTATCTGAACGTTAATGAATACATTAATATATTTTGCTTCCTCCTTCTGTAGACCAATGAGGACGCCAATTGATCAGAAACATATAGGTCCCAAAAACTCAGAAGGTCAGAGGGCATCTATTACTGCAAATGCATGGCCCATCTCTTTTGGGCCCTGGACAAAATCACGATGCCAAGTCAAACAACACTTCCAAGAGAGGAGTGTCAGAAGAAAGCCAAGCTAAAGTCCTAAATTCAACCTCTCATTTGCAAGGACCAAAGCCACATAGTTCTTAACCATCTGCTACATTGGCATCAAACAATTATGTAGTTGGGCTATATTCGTCATCTTCTGATCTTGTTCATCTGCCATCTACTTCCAGGTCATCAGGTACTATTGGTGCTATTGGTATACAGCTCATTGAAATATGTTTAGAATTGACAATCTCATAATCTAAGCACTAATTAATTATTAAGTGCACTATTTAGCACGAGGTTCAAATTTGGTTGGTAAATATAGACAATAGTCTTTCTACCATACACCAATTTTTATATTTTTTTCATGACCACAGTGCAATCCAATTTTAGGTTGTCATTAAACGATCAATTGGGGACTTTGGGGGTTATCTTTCATAGTTGTAAAATTATGTATCTCTTTCTCACTTTCTTAGTTTGATTATCTACTCTATAAATTTGTTCGCCTATAGGACATGGCGTTGGTTATCCATTATACAATCCCATTGAGTTGCATGTTGGAATTCCTAAATACTTACACATACAACTTTCCTTTTCTTTCATTAGATAAAAGCATGCTGGCAACTCATATTTATTTGAAAAAACTCGCAAATTACAATTTTCTGGCTGTTGGAAAGATTGGTTCAAGTACCAATTTGATTGTTCAAAGAGTTGAGTATGTTCAGGAGTAAGATAAGAGAAGCCACCTCATGGACTTTTTCATGCTCAAAAGGAGAATGGATCTCATGGAAAGGTAGTATGGTTGATATGGATTGTTTCCTATAGCTTTCCCTACCATGTCACTGGATAATTTGTCAATGACTTCATATATTCTTCTATTCTTCCTATGTTACTTTCCCCTTTTTGACTTGGTTTTTTTAATATTTTATTGTGTGAACTGCTGTTTAGTGATTCCTGTTATTGCTTTCACAGCAAGCTCTGACTTTAATTTTTGTGGAGACAAATAAAGGAGCCGACTCACTGGAATATTGGTTGTGCTCGAATGGTTTTCTAGCAACTACAATTTATAGTGATAGATCACTGTTACAACCTTAATTCTCTTACAAACACTATTCCCTAGCCCTAAAGCACTATTCTCCTTCTCAGCCCTCTCACTATCCTTTCTCTCCTAGGTCTCCTCCTTTCTTAGGTTAATGGATCCCCCCCTTTTCTCTCCCCCACTATTACTCTTTATACCTTTCTTTTCATCCATCATGGCCCTCCACCTGTCCCTCCATCTCGCGGTCCTCTTAGCTCCATGTGTAGGGTTTCCGTACCGCGACCACACACTGTCACCCCGATCTGGTGGATCGCGGACTTATGTGCTATGCTGACCCGGCCCATCTCACCATTGATATCCCGGTGCTACATCCTACCACTACAGATGCCCCCTCTCGAGTCCGCGATAGTATCTCGATCGGGGAGTCGAGAGTTCTCCACATTAAACTTTCCAACCGTAGCCTTCCGTCTTCCTTTCACCGCTGGATTCACGAGTTTCCACGTGAGTACAACTGGCGCCCCCTCGTTTCTTGTGCATCCACGCGTCCTTCACTGGCTGGTTCCTTTCGGTGTCCCCTCGATTTCAGCTCCCCTCAAATTACTTTCTTACCCCCTCCTCTTATAAAAAGCCCGCTCGATTTTTCCTCTCTCACCTAGCTTTTCTTTTGCCTTTCAGTTCCTCTCAACCTCTCCCTCTACCTTTCTTCTTGTTTCCCAGCACCGGTCGCTTTCACGGTCGTCTTCTCCGGTTTCTTCTGTGGAAATTCCTGCTCCGGCTGCTTTCCTTTTACCTCAGGTTGGTCTCCTCTTCTTTCTAGCTCCGTTTAATTGCTATATTGCGCATTTATCCTTTGTCCTTGGTATTAGAATCTGTTCATCTCCCCTTCCTTCTCCGCCTTTGTTGTGGGCCGTGTGTTTTCCACTCCGACCACGATGTCGGCCCGAGATCCGCCACTTCTTCCTCTTCTCGGTCCAGTAGCCATGCTTCCCCACCTCTCCCCCGACCGCACCGAGGCCCCTTCAATCTACGGGCAAGCTTTTTGCCCCCGCCCCACCACACCACGCGCGTAGACCTAACCTTGAGGTTGTTAAAGCGGCTTTACGGGATACCCGCTGACGTCATCTTAGAGCATGTGCGACCTAACTCATTTCCCCGCGATCTAGTTCCCTACGGGCCGGGTGCCTCGTGGCCATGGTAGGACGATTGTTGCCGACTGCGTTTTGCCCCTCACCCGCCTTGATGTCGAGGTGTGTAATCACTTTAACATCCCCCTTGCCAAGGCATTGACAATTTCGGAGGGTCATGTATGCCACGAACCACTACAACCTTTCGGTACCTAAGATAACGGTTCGCGACATGACCGCTCACTTCTTCATCAAAAGAACACCAAGGATGTCGATTCGGCTATCACTCTCCTTTTGTTAAGCCTAGAAAGTGGCATTTTATTCTTCGTGTCACTTCCTCGGACAAATTGTGGCATCACTACCCTTTTTATATCTCGGGCAATTTCCTCTCCGCGGATCTTCCATCCGGAATGAATCTTAACCACTTGCTTTTTTCTTCCTAGTGGTGAGTCTCTCTCTTTATCTACACCCATTGATGTATATCTTTTGGTTTTCATCTCGACTTGACGGCTCTTTTTTTCAAGTTGGGCCCGGACTCAAAGTCGCGACCTTATGAACACATTTCCTCCACCACTTTCCTAGAAGATTCGCGCGACGGGACCTGCTTTCAAGCCCGTGATACTTTCGGGATTGACCCGCGAACCGCTACTCCCCTACCGTCCGACCTCGAATTGAAATCCATAGGAAAATACTGCTCCCCATTTTTCCGTCCTCCTTCCACCCAAAGAAAGAAAGCCACGTGACACCCCACCTCCTAAGCGGAAAGTGCCATACCACGAAACCCCCACTCCGCCCCAAGCTCGTTCGCAAGACCACTTCTCCTCTCGCGATCCGTACTCCCTACCAATCCACGACCACTTGGGAAGATCAATATTCATCCTCTCATTCCCTTCCACCACTTCTCAAGCTTCGGACATGGGTGTTAACAAAACGCAAACTCTTTCGACGGTGACTTCGGATGAGGATGTCGTCCCAATTTGCCCCCCGCGGCGCTTTCATTCCTCTCCTCTCCCCGCCTCCAAACGTCCACGGCCTCGGCTCAAGAGGGTCCCCAGCCTAAGAACACATCTCCACCTACCCGCGCCTCCCCATGCGGAACAGCGCCGGGAAGGAGGTAGCACCCGGATCGATAAAGGGGCATTTGGACCCGTTCCTCCGTTTTACCTCGCTTTCAAACTCGCGAACCGCGACTCTAATCGTCAACGACTCTGCCTTGGAAAATCCGGCAGTGGCTTCCTCCCTGTTCTTTGGGTCTCATCTCCCCAAAGATATGGCGTCTGTTGAGGGGCTCCTTTGAGTCTCACCGGACTTCGTTCTACACCGGCTGGGAGAAGGTAACCTTTTCTTTTCATTCAAGTATCTTTCTTCCCTCTCTCTGAGTATTCTAACTCCTATTCCCTTTTCCAGATGAGTATGGACATCTCCTTCATGATCCGCGACCTCTTTGGTGCCAGGGCACGGATCGATGAGCTGGACAAGGAAGTCGCCCATTTAGAAAGAAGAATCGCGCCGCGGACTGGACAAGCTCGGGCCCGGACGAGCTTAAAACTGCAGAGAGGCCGCCCACCTTGCTTACATGGACAAGGTTAATGACCGCTTGAGTAATCGGCCAGCGAGACCCTCCAAGAAGAAGCACGCCGCGCCTCGGACTCCCTCTCGGAAGCATCGGGAGGAGGTATCGGCTCTCCTTAACCAACATGAGGCCAATATGGACGAGCTCGAAACGACTTTCGGCCCCCAAGCGAAGAAGGGTGGCCAAGAAGGTCAAGGAGGAGTTTGGACCGCTCACCAAAGAAGGCCGTCTCCTTTCCTCGAAGCCCTTTTGTCGCGCTCCACTATCCGAGGTCATTTGTGCCAATTCGGACTCCACTACGAAAGGCAAGGGGGGCTGCGTTGGTAGCCGGGCGATAGATGAGGCTGCAGATGAAATCCGCAGCCAGGCCGCCGAGTCCATGATCCGCGAAAATACCGCGCGCTTAAAAATAGCTTGTTTATGCCCCGCTAGGCTTCTTTTGATGCTACTTTGTCATACTCTTTATGCTACATTTTGTTGTATTTTCACCCCCTCCAGTTGGGATGTTCATATTATGTTTTACTTGTTTGTCTGGATTGTTTCTGTTGATACTCTTACTTGTATATGGATCCAGCAATAACCGGCCCCCATTAGTGTATTTACCCCCATTGGTTGGGAATATTTGATTTGCTTGCCCCACGCCCAGACCAGGCCTCCGCCACTCTCTCTACCTCTGGCAGGCACTCTGCCTGCGGCGCGCGGAAGCCTCTTCGCTTCCGTTTGCCCCTATCTCACATAGGTCCGGGGCAACTCCTCTCACCCCGGCACTGTGGGACCTCATCTTAGTGTGGCAACTCTCTTTGCCCCACTAAAGTTTGGACCTCTCGTCGAGGGCTCACCCCCTCCCTTCCCTTCACTCTGAAGGGCAATGAAAACTCATGCAATAATACTTAACTCAAAAGTGCTACGGTTTTATATATGTACAAATAGCTCATGCCATTTTCAGTTTCTCTCATTACATTTACTCGTGAAATTTTTCAAAGAACCTTACATTCCACGGCCTATCCACCGGCTGTGCCTCCACAGTTTGTAACCTGTAGGTGCCTGTTCCCCCCACCTCGACCACCATGTAAGGCCCTTCCCATGTCGGACCTAACTTCCCCTCGCTGGCTTTCTTGGTGCTGGGGGTCACTCGTCGAAGCACCTTGTCTCCCACCTTAAATTTCCTCACTCTCAGTTTCTTGTTGTACTGCCTTTGCAAACGGTGGTGATATTCTTCCAGTTTGATGCGTGCTGTGTCTCTCCTTTCTTCTGCTAGATTCATGTCTCTGGCCAGAATGCCCCAGTTTGACCCATCCTTGACAGCCGCGGTCCGAGTGGTTGCCGCCACCATTTTTGTCGGTATCACGGCCTCTACTCCATACGCCAACGCAAAAGGGGTCTCCTTGGTCGAGGTTCGTGGGGGATAGGCCCAAAGCACCCGATTTAGTTCGTCGGCCCAGGTCCCTTTCTTGCCCTCCAGTTTCCTCTTGAGATTGTTAAGTATGGTCTTGTTAGAGGACTCGCTTTGTCCGCTTTCGTTTTGGGGTTGTAGGGGGCCGAGAATCCCTGTTTGATGTGATACGCTTGCAGGAAATTCTTAACCCTTGATCCCGTGAACTGGGTTCCATTATCCGCAATGATAGAATAGGGCACCCCGAAATGGCATATGATGTTTTCCCACAAGAACTTGATCACTTGCACCTCTTTCACCTGCTGCAATGGTACGACCTCGATCCACTTTGTAAAATAGTCCGTCGCGGCCAATAAGAATCTCCTTTTACCGCGAGCCATGGGCAGTGGCCCCACTATGTCAAGGGCCCACATCGCGAATGGCCACGGGCTAGACACACTGTGCAGCGGCTCTGCCAGGGACTAATATCAACTGAGAAAACCTCTGACACTTCTCACATTTTTTGGCGAATTCCACGGCGTCTCTTTTCATGTGAGGCCAGAAGTAGCCTTGTGTTAGCAACCTGTGTACTGTTGTTCTGCCCGCCGAGTGGCTCCCACAATCCCCTTTGTGTAACTCACTGAGCACCTCTTGAGCCAGTTTCGGCCCCAAGCATCTTAACAACGGTCCATTGAAATTCCTCCGATATAATTCCCCTCCCATCAACGTGTATCTTCGGGATGTCTGTTCCAACCTTTGTCTTTCTCTGGAACAAATCCCCTCACCCCCTGTCAAAAACTGCTTGATTGGCATCACCCATCCTTCGTCACCCTCCGCGGTATTCATCACTCCCAATGCTTCCTCGATACTTGGCTTGTCCAACTTCCTCACCGGGGTCCTTTCCTCGGACCGGCATGGCCGCAGCCTACATAAGCCGAGCATCTGGCGTGGAGATTCTCCCTCGGTTCAAATGTACAAAGCGATTTTGTGCGAACCGACGCCGACTCTGCGGGACTCCCAAATATCTTGCCATCCAGGGGGCATCTCTCCGCGAACCCTCCATTTGCTCGGCACACTACCAAATTGAGTCGAGTATATCTGATGAGTTCCTTCACCCCCGTGCCTTTCGCCATTCTCATGCCGGCGATTACGCCTCATACTCCGCCGTTGTTGGATCTGCGAAACCCAATTTCATTGTCGGCTTTAGCTTTGTTGTTGTTTGGCGTGACCAATACTACACCAATTCATTTGCCCAAGATCCGTTCTTGACCCATCACAAACACTCTCCAACCGCTTTCGTTCGTCCCATGGGTTCAAGCTATCGGTTCCTCTTCCTCTCCGGTTCCAAAACCATCTCCTCCCCATGTAGGATCCTCGCCAAGAACTCCGCCCTTTGCGAGCCTTCTCCGCCCTAACCTCGATATTGGATGTCATACGAACTTAGCATCACGGCCCATTTCAACATTCTTCCCGACTCTCTCGCTCTCAAAGCCCGCTTTTAAGAGGCAAGTTCAGTGACCACGATCAACTGCGTGGGCTTCAAAATAGGGCCCTTCCAGAGCGAAAATATCAAAGGCGCGTATATTTCTCCACCCGATCAGATCGGTTTTTCGTGATCCAACAACGCCTTACTCGAAAGTATCTCGCGGCCTTTCTATCTTATCCACTACTTTCGAGCGAGGGACCGAAGCTAATTGCATAACCCGCGTGACCCCGGTACAAATATAATTTTTCCCTCTTCGGTCGCGACAAACGGGCGTACCCTCTAAATACCTTTTAAGCCCCTGGAATGCCTGTTCACATTCTGCCGTCCATGTGAAATCTGTGGTGTTTCTCAATAGTCTGTACAGCGGCCTACATTTGTCGGATGATTTCGAGATGAACCTGTTGAGAGCCGCGACCCTTCCAGCCAACCGCTGCACCTCCTTCACTGTCTTTGGTGATGGCATCTCCACCAACGATCTTATCTGCTCTGGGTTGGCCTCTATTCCTCTCTGTGTCACAATATACCCCAGAAATTTCCCGTGGTGACTCAAATGTGCACTTCGATTGAGTTTCAAATTGTGTGTTCGCGCAGATCCGAAATGTCTCCTCCAACCCTTCCAAGTGCTCTGTTACGACATACTCTTCTCCACCATATCATCGATGTATATCTCAATGCCTTTTCGGATCTTGCCCTCGAACATCTTCTCTCCTAAGTGCTGGAAGGTGGCTCCTGCATTTTTTAATCCAAATGGCATTCTAGTATAGCAGTATGTGCCCCCTTCCACTACGAAGGCAATTTTTTCCTGATCAGGTCCATACATTGCCACCTGATTGTACCCTATAGACGCATCCATAAACGAGAAGAAGCTGAACCCCGCCGTCCTGTCTACCAACTCATCCACTCGCGGCATCGGATAACTGTCCTTCGGACACTCTAAATTTACGTCCGTGAAGTCCACACACATCCGGACCTTTCCATTTTTCTTCGGGACCGCGACTACGTTGGACAACCAGTCTGTGAACTCCACCTCTCTTATTATCCCCGCACCTTTTAGCCTCGCAACCTCTTCTCGGATTCCTTCTGCATATTTGGGTCTCATGCTTCTCATCTTCTATCTCACTTGCTTCGCGTCCTCCCTCATGTGCAGGCGATGACACGCAAACTCCGGATATAACCCAGTGACATCCTCTATCCCCCACGCAAAGACGTCTCTGTTATTCACCAAGCATTGGACCAACCTATCTTTCCATTCTTCTGTAAGACTCGACCCTATCGATGTGAACTTCTCCTCTTCGCCCTCTCCCAAGTTTACTATCTCTATCTCGTCTAAAGTCTTGGGATCCTCCGCGACCTCCTCTCCCTCCTCCACGGCCCCGCACTGTAATTGCTATGCCGGCCTCTTCCTTGAGCTCATCGACTCCTCTTCTGGTCCGCGGGACATCCTTTTGATTGTATTCTGGTGACTGCTCTTGGATGCCACCTGATCTCCGCGGACCTCATATGTTCCCGTTGGGGTAGGGAATCGGATAACTTGATAGTAAGTCGACGGCACCGCCCTCATCTCATGTATCCATCTCCTCCTCAGGATCGCGTTGTATTGTGAATTGGAGTCGACCACCATGAACCTTGAGAACACTGTCACGGGCCCCGTTGTTACTGGCAGCAGAAGTTCCCCCATAGGCTCTGTCACACTTCCATTGAATCCATACAAATTTGTCCGCGGAGGTCTCAGGTTGCCCGGGTTGATCCCCATCTTCTTAAGAGCTCCTCTGAATAGCAAATCCACGGCGCTACCACAGTCTATCAGGACCCTTTTGACCACATAATTGCCCATCGCCACTGTAATAACTAACGCGTCCTCGTGTGGCGTATATCCACGCCCGAGGTCGCGCTTGGAGAACATAATTTTCTCCTCCCCGCTCATTAAATCTGCTTTGTATTTCTGCCTGCCGCGTGGGACTCATTGACCGCTGAATACTTCATTTGTCCTCCTGACCTTATCCCGGTGGGCATTGTGACTCAACGCTTCTCCGCTGAAGATAACATTTATGGTTCCTAATATTCGTCCCGCGGCAGGCCCAGGCTCCCGGTCTGGAGTTTTCCCAACGAATTCCCTCAGCATCCCCTTCTCTATTAATCTATGGACTAACCATTTCAAGGCATAACAATCATTGGTTTCGTGATTGCGCACTTGGTGATACTCACAGTATGGCTTGTTGGGCATTTCGGCCGGAATGGTTCGCGGCCCTTCATATCCTTGCAAATTTTTAATCAGCGGTAGTATCTCACTTAACGGTTTCGCCAACGGGACATGTTCCACCTCGCAGTATGGCTTCTGCTCCCTTTGCTCTCTCCGCACTATCTCCCTTCCTCTTTTCGGCCTTGAGGACTGTCCGCGGTACCTCTCCCCGCCTCGGCCACTTCCCTCGATCTTTCTGCGTTCACCCCCTTTCTCTACCGCCGATACTGTCTTGGCTCCTTTCTTCGACTCCTTCTGCATGGTGTCTTCATATCTTATATACTTCTACCCGCCAGATATAACTTCGTGCAATGTTGCTATCTCGTTCTTCACCACGGATCGATGAATCGCCGTTCTGTGTCGCGACCCTTCGAATGCTATTACCGCTGTCCTCTCATCCAAATTCTCTACCTTTAGGGTCTCTGCCTTGAAGCGACATAAGTACTCTCTGACCGATTCCGCGGATCTCTGTCTAACGTTAAATAGGGTCGCGATGTCCACAACCCTCCTCTTCTGATGTATAAAGTGGTCAACAAACGCCTGCTCTAACTCTTGGAAATTGGTTATGCTCTTCGAAGGTAACCGATAGTACCAATCGGAAGCCCCACCCTTAAGACTGGCCGGGAACATCATGCACCGCAGACCATCATACCTCGCCTCTTGCCAAAGAGGTATCTGTTGTCTAAAATGATGGATGTGATCTGCCGGGTTGCCCGTTCCATCATATCTCTCGAATCTCGGCTGATTAAAGCGCTTTGGTACCTCCGACGTCCATATCGCATCTGCAAGCGGGTTGCGGTTCAGCCCCGCCACCACTTGACTGGCCGCGCCCGTTTGGACCCTTGTTTGTTGAAGATTCGCCACTCGGTCACTGTTAATCATTTGTTGTACTTGTTTGACCGTTAACCCGGTCACCGGATTATCCACTAGGGTCGGTCCTTGTTCCTCTTCGTCCTCCGCCTTTTCATTCTCTGCTTCCTCCCCTGTTTCTTCCTCGGTCTCCTCCTCCACCCTCTCCTTCTCTCGTCTCAGCTCCTCATTTTCCTCCCAGCCTTTCAATCTCTTCCCGCGATAAGCGGCTTCTTCTTCTTCTGCTCTTCCCTCCTCTCGTCCTTCCCCTTCTTCTACCACCGCTTTCGGCATCTGTTATGGGACCCTTATCTTTCGGGGCCTACCCGCCGCCTTCTTTGGTGCCATTTCTACTTCGTTTTCCCCACAGATGGCGCCAAATGTTACAACCTTAATTCTCTTACGAGCACTATTCCCTAGCCCTTAAGCACTATTCTCCTTCTCAGCCCTCTCACTCTCCTTTCTCTCCTAGGTCTCCTCCTTTCTTAGGTTAATGGATCCCCCCCCCCCTTTTCTCTCCCCCACTATTACTTTTTATACCTTTCTTTTCATCCATCATGGCCCTCCACCTGTCCTTCCATCTCGCGGTCCTCTTAGCTCCATGTGTAGGGTTTCCGTACCGTGACCACACACTGTCACCCCGATCTGGTGGATCGCGGACTTATGTGCTATGCTGACCCGGCCCATCTCACCATTGATATCCCGGTGCTACATCCTGCCACTACAATCACAGCGGGTAATTGGAACTGTAAAAGTTTTGGTTAGCGAATATATCCTATTTATTGTATTCCTTGCTCACTTCTTCAATGTTCAATAGTAGAATTATGTTTTCCTAAATTATAAGCATTTGTTTCTTATTAATGCCTAAAGCACGTTAGTCATCTTGCTTAGAACGTCATTTTGAGAAGTGTCTACATTACTCTTTGTTCATGTGTGTGTCTGCAGTCTACACTTTGGCTAGTTGGTTTATATCACGTCCTATTTATTAATATAGATGGGTCAAAGAGTAATTTTAGATATATCAAGAATTTGTTTTTGATGGATTGTGCAAGTACCTTAGGAAGTTATAGAGTGAAAATGAATAGTTGTATGGACTGGCAATCTTAACCATACAATAAGAAATCTGGAGTTAAAGGGTCACTTTTTGGTTTCTCCAAAAAAGTAAAAATAAGTATTAGATAAACTTCTAAGTTATTTTAAGTTAAAGACCAATACAAAAATGGTGGCATTTTTTATAGTCTTATTCTAATGTGTTCCAAGTCATATGATTGTATTTGCAAAAAGATATATTTCATTGTTTTCTTTGAAAGAAAGTTATTTGTGAGCAAATTGATATGTAACTACGGGGGAGATCGAGGATGATGTGTCGTGAAATACTGTGCTACTTAGATTGGATGGATGTTGATTTTAAACCTGTATTTTTAATATTTGAGGTGAGTGTGTTTGCACTCCTACTACTGAATGTTTCTATTGTGCTTTTGGTATTGATGCAGAGTGTGAACCGTTATCTGAACAGGAGATGACGTTCAATCAAGATAGTGTTCTGTTCAATCAATAATGCCAACTTGGCAGAGATTCGTGTCAAGGAGACAGATGGTCTCTTAACTTCTACTTCAGCGGATAAAGAAGTTGATTGTAAAGAACTGAAGAAGTCAGGCGGAGATATGAAGAACTCTATCTAAAGTGATGACATTGCTAAAGTTGGCAAAGGGAGTGCCATTTGGAATATTTTCCAGAGTCAAGATGTACCAAAGTTAGTTGAGTTTATGTAGAAGCATTGGAAAAAAATTCGTCATATTGACAATCTTTCAGTCAAGTCCGTGAGTATCATTGATAGTATTCATAGTACCATAGTATTTTCAACTTTTGGTTAAATAATACGTTAGTAAACTTGGCTGTTAATTTTTCAGGTCATCCACCCTATTCATGACCAATCATTTTTCTTGGATGAAAAGCATAAGAAGCAATTGGAAAATGAATTTGGTAAGTGATTGCATCTTTGCAAAGGCAAACCCAGAAAAATGTCATAGTTGATATTGGATGCTTACTTTTTGCAGATGTTGAACCTTGGACGTTTGAGCAATACCTTGGTGATGCTATTTTTATTCCAACAGGATGTCCTCAACAAGTTAGGAAGAGATAGGTTTGCATCTACGTTGTAAAGTGAGCTTTAGCTATCATATGCAATCATATACGTGGAAGTTATTAAAGTAACCACTGAAGCATGGATAAACTAAGATACATTCATATAAGCTACATAAAAATTTAAGAACGACACTTATGCCTCATATTTTTAAAGAAGTCAACACATATATATTGGTACAGTTAGGTTTAAACACTATTCTTGCATATTTGGAAGTGTTCTTTCAAGTTATTTGTGGTGAGAAATGCATCCATGGTAAGTTGCCTTTGTTTTATTTTGACTTTCCATTGTTTCTACTACATATGCACTCATTATTGCATTTGCAAGGCGAGTTTCAATTAGATGTGGCTGTTCACGTTAGTTGAGGTATTAAGTAATGAGGCGAATTCGGTAATTAGGGGTATTCCGAAAAAGTTGGAGAAAAAAACCCTAAAAAATAAACCCACGAAAGTTAAGACGGAGGTATTACGAAAAAACAGGAGAGACTCCAGTAAAGACGAAAATATGATTTCTCTTAGTTTAGACCCTCTCTCTTCGAGATTCTCAACACGAAAACATGATTTCTTCTCCCGTCAAGTACTCCTTAGGTAAATCTTAGTGATGTAGTTAATTTTTTGAAAGATTATTAAAGGATGACTTAATAAGAACCTAGAACAAAGCCTTTGTTTTTTAAGACGAAAATATGATTTGTTCAACAAAAGGTAACCATACAACTCTTATTAATCTATAGAGTATGGTTGATGTTAATTTACTAATATCTCAATTTGATATTTTTGTTTTCCATAGGGATTTAGCCTATTGGGTTTAGTATGATTTTAGTGGTAAACACTTTCGAATATATTATGCACTCTAATTTAGATTCAACTTGACATTTGACAGTTGTGGCTATAATAACTACATAGTCGAGACTTTACTGTCCAACTCTTCAATTGATTTGCTTGCACAATTAATTATCCTTATTATGCAATGTAGATCATTCCTTGAACAAACATTTTTCTTTTTTGTTATTTGGAGAATGTAGAGTTTTGCTTTATATCGGAACCCAAAGACATAGCTTTAGAAGCTATGACAATATATTCTAAGAAATTGAGATTTAATTTGGATACAAGAAAAAAGTGCTCACATATATCTACTATAATATGTTATTAATGGAAATTTGAATGAGCAATCAATATAATATTTATATATCATAGTAGCAAATATTTTTCAGAATAATTTATATAACGACACCCATTCGAAGCCTTTTATGCTAACCATTTTCTCATGTTTAACCACCATAACTTACACGAAACTGGTGTTGTCCTCGATATTCCTAACGGACATGCCCCTCCGAGAAGGGTAACTCATACTCTCTTGCCTGAGATAGTGAGATTGTACTGTTATTTGTTTATGTATATTATTTTGCATGAAATTTTAGTTTCGGAAACGCGTCATATACTGATTACCAGATCTCTTTTCATGGGTTCTTAGTATAAGTTGACACCAAATTTATCTCCTTCATTCTACAAAAATATATAAGTGGCCAGTTTGTTTTGCTTCCTTTATGTGGAATGGGAGAATATAAGATCACGTGTAAAAATAAGAATCTACACGTCAACATACTACCTGATACTGTGATAAATAAAACATATTTGTATCGTTGTATCACGGTAAGCAATAGTTTGTTTATCCTATCTATACATGCTTTCTTTCTTGCTTCTTGCTTCTTGCTGATATTTGTACTCTTTTTAGCATAAAACTCACTAGGTATTGAACAATCAATTTGTCTATCATATAATGGGTCCTCACACCATTCAAACTGAAACTATGATTGTGGTTGCTGCCACTACTGCACCCACCATGGGAAGTGCTTCTGGAATCTGGATTGCAATAACAACTTCTGGATTGATGCTTGCAACTTGCACTATAGGGCATTCAATGATTACATTAGTGCCAATGGGAGTGACATCCGCAAGTGCCAATTCTACCTGGTATGAATAATGAACGAGTGCCAAAATGGTTGAGAAAAATTGAAGCAGAGGACGACTAATAGAGGCTTTTGAAGTAAACATCTATTGATATCTTCAATTTTCAGGTACTTCTTTAAATAAAATTTTGGTTTTCTTTCTAATCTATCATATTTTTTGTTTTAATTATCAATTTTATGTTGTAATTTTATGTCTCTCTTGATATCTCATGATAATGAATGCTATAGTTTTATCTTCTCTATAGGTGTTGTATTACTTCTTTTCCTTCTTCTTTTTGATTTTCATTTTTTTTTTTCCTTTTGGTTTGATAAGTCACTAAATTAGAATAATTGATCGATATTAACGAAACTATGAAAATAAATGACTAAATTCTAAATTTATATCAATTAATTAAACTTATATTTGTTAAGCATTCACTCCAAACACAATAAACTTGGGCATTGTGTTCAACCCATTACAACTATGAGATATTGGGTTCTAACCAATAGACTTCCAATAAATTAAGTTCGAGCCATTATGGTGTCTTCCCCACCAAATAGAAGTCCTTGCTACCACAAAGATGCTTTAATGGGTATGTTCACCTCCACTAGACTACTATTGTTGATGCTCAGTGAAAAGGATCAAATTGATAGCAACAAACTGATGGAATACTTGGATTTTTAGGGCTGCTTTATTTGCACAGCAACATGTAAGTACCTAATGCACAGATGCAAATCAACCTTTGAAGGAAGTTGACTTCACCAGTGAAAAGCTTTAGGTAATGCAGTTATTGTTTCATATTGAGTGAAAGTTTTATCATGAATTCTCATGCCATAACTAACTGTCATTTCAACTATTGCTTTTTAGCAAATGTCTAAACATGACCTATTTGGAGTTTTTTTTCCAACTTAAATCTGTGCATTAAAACTACTGAAGAGAGGAAGCTGCTTTTTTGTTTCCCATCTTCTTTTTTCTACATACAAACATGCATGCTACGCTGTTTTTTACTTTTACTTTTTATTCATTTATTTTATTTATTTTTTCAGACTTTAAGAATCTAAGTACATGAAAGTGGATCCCCTGTGGTTGTGGAAATAACTGATGGATTGAAATTGAATAACATTACAATTATATGATTAGATAAAGTATTGATAAAACAAACTTGGTCCATGATAAAAGTTACATTGGATTACTTTTGTGCGAGTATTTCATTTTTCGTGAGCATATATGAATTGTTGGTGGGATGTTTTTTGGGACTGTCTAAGCATGTGAAATAATTACTTCGATTACGCTGTTGAGGTTTATAGAACTCTTAATCCCAAGGTTCTTTTAGTTGTTCACAAATTATTATGCCCGGAGTACTCTTGCTTTATGCTGTCTAATTGGGCAAGGCATAAGAAATTAAGGTTTGAGATAAATCAAGACCCGAGTCTGAAAATTGAAACATACAAATGCCAGATTTGGTCATCATTAACACACTGAGTCTCATATCTAGAGTGCAAGATCTACATGATAACATTGTTTTACATGGAACTAATCAAAGTTGCAGCATTAAAACTTTTAGTTATATTAATGACCCTTCTAGATATACCATAGTAAATAAAAGGCCCAACTGAAGTTCCTCTTAAAAGGATCCCCAAGCTAACCTTTGGGGAGTTGCACAACTTTTCTAAATGAAGTCACACATTCTGTCATTACTGGATAGAAACCATGTGATGAATTCTAAGAAGTTAGGTTCTTGATAGAGAAGTCTTTCTAAGCTTTCAACACCCATTCAAAGGGGTTTTTTTTTAAAACTTATTGAAGTGTATATGAACTACATGGAAACCACTTATGTGTTGTTTACACGAAATAGACATGACTTGATATTTTTTTGAGTAGCCTTTTAATTAATCTGAGATTTGTATGTGATGAATGTTGATATTGTTTTTGTAAGATTCAAGAAGCTATTCAGATTTTGTTTATATACAAGGATGGTATTGTCGCTAAACAGTGAGTTTAATGAGTAGCATGTTTATCAAATCTCGAAGAACTAACCTGAACTATAGGTTAACATCATTTTTTTCATACATTTGAATTTTACTGTTTGCCATAGTATATTTTGTTAGTTGTGTCAGGTTGGTTTTAACTTTTGACTTTGTGGCTCATGGAGCTATGGTTATTTGATTAGGAGTTTGGCATGGTTCAAGTTTTTTGGAAAAATTTGAGTCGAAAGAGGTATGTCTTCATTCGAATTTGTTAATGATGTAAACCTTTTGATAGCTATGGGACTCGAAAGTATATATTTAATTTGTCTTTTCGGTAATGGCTTTGTACGAGGTGTTTGGATGATCTGGCATTAATCGAGACATTCAAGTTCTTTGCTGTACTAAGTTATAATGTTGTAGTAATCTTATTTTTTAAACCAGTTATTTAACTGCTCTGGCATTCGTTGAGATGGTTAAGTAGCTGAGTTAATCAATGAGAAGTATATTGTTTTAAATTTTCAGGTTATGACAGGTTTTATATTTATGAAATGTCGAAAATACAGAGGGAGACTGTCGAAATTTTTCAGAAAAGTCATGTACTTTAGGTATATAATTGTTCGAGTTTTGGGGTGGTGGACTCGAAAGTATATATTTAATGTGTTTTTGGTAATGGCTTTGGATGATCTGGCATTAGTCGAGACATTCAAGTTTTTTGCTGTACTAAGTCCTAATGTTGCAGTGATCTCATTTTTTAAACCAGTTATTTAACTGCTCTAGCATTTGTCGAGACGGTTAAGTAGCTGAGTTAATTAATGGGAAGTATATTTGTACAAGGTGCTTGGATGATCTGGCATTAGTTGAGACATTCAAGTTCTTTGTTGTACTAAGTCCTAATGTTGTAGTGATCTCATTTTTTAAACCAGTTATTTAACTGTTCTGGCATTTGTCGAGACGGTTAAGTAGTTGGGTTAATCAATGAGAAATATATTGTTTTAAATTTCTAGGTTATAACAGGTTTTATATTTATGAAATGTCGAAAATACCGAGGAGACTCTATTGAAATTTTTCAGAAAAGTCACGTACTTTAGGTATATAATTGTTCGAGTTTTGGGGCGTTGGACTCGAAAGTATATATTTAATATGTATTTTCAGTAATGGCTTTGGACGAGGTGCTTGGATGATCTGGCATTAGTCGAGACATTCAAGTTCTTTGCTATACTAAGTCCTAATGTTGCAATGATCTCATTTTTTAAACCAGTTATTTAACTGTTCTGGCATTCGTCGAGACGGTTAAGTAGTTGGGTTAATCAATGAGAAGTATATTTGTACGAGGTGCTTGGATGATCTGACATTAGTCGAGACATTCAAGTTATTTGCTGTACTCAGTCCTACTGTTGCAGTGATCTCATTTTTTAAACCAGTTATTTAACTGCTTTGGCATTAGTCAAGACGGTTAAATAGCTGGGTTAATCAATGAGAAGTATATTGTTTTAAATTTTTAGGTTATGACAGATTTTATATTTATAAAATGTCGAAAATACAGAAGTGACTGTCGAAATTTTTCAGAAAAGTCACGTACTTTAGGTATATAATTGTATATTCGTAGTTTCTAATAGTTACATGGTGTGAATCCCTTACTAATATGAATCGATAGCATATTGTGTATAGCATTTTGGTGATGTAGGAAGATTCAATTCACTTCAAGGGGAAGATTGAGAAGTGTGGAGCAAGGTTGCATATTGATTTTTAGGACAATGAATTCAACAACCATAGCTGAAGAGTGATATATATATAGGGCTGCCTTTAGATATTTCTTTTTATATTATGTTGGGGTTTAGTACGTTTGTTTTTCTTTATGAACTACAGTAACTATTATCATAATACAACTCATTGCATAAAACTATGTGCACCTTTCAGTTGAAGCGTTGCAATGCAACGTTTGATAAGTGCCCATCTTCATTAGGGCTCCATTCTTATGGGTCTATAACTTTCCAACAACTCATTTTTATACCAAAAATTTGGTTGTCTGGATAGTTCAAACATAAAGTCTCTGTTTGTTCAAACTCTCTTAGGAAAATTCAAATTCTCAAAAGTTCAAGAGGTGTATATTTATTTGTAGTCAAAATTTTCTAGCAAGCTGCGTAACCAAACCTCAACTCTTCTTCATCAAGTATTCATGCTTTTCATGCCTCCTATAATGTTATGCCTTTTTTTGCCTTCTTCATGACTATTTTTTTTTTCTCCACAAGTACTCAATCCATTACATATAATGTTTTTGTAAAAATTTGATCTTTGCACTGCTAGGTTCCGAAGTTATTTATATATATATAAGCTTGAGATGGTTGAACTGTATGCATTCCTGCTTTCGTTATGCATTGTGGATTATTATAATATATTTTTTTTTTCAAATTATTACATTGTTACTGGCTTGCTGCTATATGTTACTTGAAATTTAATATGTTAATGGTTGGGCTGTCTTAGTCTTAGTGGAATGAATGTATATAAACGTGCACACTGATCTTGACTCATGTAAAGGGTGGTAATAGATGAAGACCAATGGACGATGCTATGTAACATGTCTATTCTTATGTAGAACTTGATTTCTTGATAATAGTATATAGAGATCAACTCATCTTATAGATAGATAGATAGTTAAAGAAAAAGTCAAACTCAGAGTGTTTTTTTACTATTAAAGTTTCACATTCATAACTTGATTGCTTTAGCTTTTGTATTTTGACACGCGACTTCGGTGACTTGGTGTTCTAAATTTGTATGTTTCATTGTATTGCTGTGGAGATGAAGAAATATTTTGAAGTTTCATTTCTATTTGAAAGTGTAGTTTGTGGTTATGGTTGAGACAAACACTAAGCACAACAAGAATGTATTATATCAAATAGCGAGAATGCAGAGAAGTTACCACAGACTGTATATTGGTGAGGCTCTTTGAGACACAAATCATCGTGTTTTAATATTTTCTCAAGTTTGTTTGAAACCAACATGTGTTTGAGAACTAATGTAAATAATACCGTTGTCGACGCACAGTTGCACGATCTTCAAGCCTGTTTTTAAAGAGACCAGTAACTCAGTTGTGTGTAGTGTGGTTCGAACCCCAGACCTATGCTATCATCACCCAAAGGTTTTACCAACTAAGCTAGAAGGCACTTACTTGTTATTTTGATTTATTCCAACATGATATTTCTTTTACATTTTTCTTTCACGCATTCATCTCATTGCTTATTATGTTTATTCTAGTTGTGAATATATATTGTAGTTTGATTATAAAAGGGATAAAAGAAATGCTAGCAAGTTTCACTGTATATAGCCGTGCGCAGCAATGGCGACCAAATAGTTTGAAAGGAATACTGATACTACGCCACTTGAGAAACATAGATCATTGGAGTCGTTGTCAGTAAGGTATGCGGGCATGATGTTCAAGGAAATTTTAAAAATGAGGAATGAGCCATCTTAATCCATGCTTGAACAGTTTGCAGGGAAGTGTTTTAGTACATTGGGATTGTAGAAATTTGGTTGAACTGAATAATATTATGTATATCCACTATCCATTTTGGTCATTGTAGATCATTTGTTGTTTGTAGAAATATATCTCAAATGTAATATAATGTGTATGCTTTTCCCAAGTAAAACTGTAACGAATCAATTATACTGATTTTTCCTCTTACTACTGAGACGCACTGTCAAAGATTAATCAATCATGATTTTAGTCAAGTATGACACTATTAAAATTTCAATATAGAACACTATTCTCAACCAAGATGACACCAATTTAAGCAGAACACAAGCAATTTGAGATTAAAGAAAGAGTAATAACTAAATGCAACCATAACCAAAATACCTTACTCATGCATCCACAAGCAAATTAAAAGTGTGCCCCCCCACACACACACACAAATTGGAAAAGTCATTGAACTCAATTTTTAACTGTTAAAACTATTTTCTTAGAATATTTGACAATAACCCATTTATTTTATTTTATTTTTCTAATTTTCATTTTAATTAATAGTGGAACCTGCTATCCAATTCACATTTTCTATAAATAAAGTTATATAATAATTATTTTCTGCTTCATTTTTAAAAATTATTCACAAGGTACATAAAAATGGCACCCGTTCAGTGAATCGAACCTATAACCTATAAATTGGATAGAACTTACATACAGTCAATTTTAATTAGACTTATAGTTAGTGCCTATTAGTTTGAGTTTGGGAAAAGAATTTGTTGAATTTTGTTTTGGATGTATTACTTCAATTCTTTTGATCTATGTAACATGGACACACTATATTTCAAAAACAGCCTGAATCAAATTCTTCTTCAATGCTATTTTCTAGGGAGGAACAACCCCATCAGAAATGACTTTAATTTAATATTGTGAATAGTGTAAGTATGCAGCAAAATCAATTTTGGATATTGTTTTGGCAACAACAAGTGAACTAACCATTTATTTGTTTGGTTCCAAGAGTTGCGAAGGAGAAAATATTAGTTTTGACTTTTGACTGTGTACACAGGGTGACTTTGTTAGAGAAAAAGGTAGAAAAAAAATAGTTCAAGATGACTCATTTAGAGAGAGATTTCCTAACAACGGCTGTGCTCAAAATTTTCATTCTACATCTGATCCCAAGGTTCTTCAAGAAGGAAGCTAAAGTCCAAGCTACGATTTTAAGTTTGTGTCATACAAATGCTCATTGGAGAAGTTGGAACACTTAAAAACCGAGAAGGACAATATGGAAATGAAGTTATCAAAGATGTACTCAAAATTTAGAGCTTAGTGAGTGTTAGTTACACGTGGAATAAACAAACAAACACGTAAGTTTATTTTTTATGTCGATATATAAGAGGTAATTACTGTTTAATTGGGCTTAAGCAGACAAAAACAAATGAACAAAAGAAAATGTCCAAATCAAAATTAATAACTCGATCTAATGGGATTTGGGATTTTAATTCAAAATCCAATATATATAATTATTTATTCAAGAAGACTTTGGGTTATTAAATCATTAACTATCAATGTACACATATTATTTATTCAAGTGGAGTTTGGACATTTGAATCCTTAACTATTAAGGTAGGCAGCCCAGCCATAGGCCCGGGCTTAAAAGCTAGTAGTTTTCAAAGAACCAGACTACCAAAATCGATCTCGTAACTGACATTTGCTTAGTTCAGTGCCGAACTTAAAAATATAATGAAACAATAGATAAATAGTAGGGGTTAAGACTTAAGACTTGTCTCTAATATTCATTACCCTATAAAGACAACTATATATATGTCAATGATAAGTAGTACCAACTGATATTTAGCTTAGTTTAACTAAAGGTTTTCATAAAGGCACCACTTATATATTTTACCAAGGGCTGTCCACACCCAAAACAAAACCAAACGAATTCTAAGACCAAATGAGAAATCACTTGAAAATTGAATAGGCACCACTTAAGATATTTATTTTTTAATAAAAAGAATTGTTTAATTTTGATTAATTTGGTTTTATCTTACGTTCCATTGAATCAACATGCCTTTTCAATGTTGAAAAAATTCAAAATTTTAATCATCTTTCATAAAATTGAACGAATTGGCGTATTCAAATGTGTGATTGAATAATTTCATTAAATATTTTGTTTTGATTTCAACTGTAATAATGTAGAGAAAAATTATGGATTTGATTTGTAAATTATTATGAGACTTATTTGTTTCCATGTTGGGGTTCCTCCAAACTTTGATTTTGAATATTAAAAAATTTTGTAAAAGAAAATTTGTGTTTTGATTGGTAGAGTATCTCTAAGTGGAGGCATCAACTACATCTTTACCTCCACCATTCGGAATTTTGCTAAAAACCATCTCTAGATGGAGGCAAATATTGAGGTATCAACTGTCTAGTCGCATCTGTGGAGACAAATTTGCAGTTTTGGATGCGAATGTGGCGCAACAGTGGTAATGTCGTGCACCACTTCTAGTGTCGCGAGTTTTTTTTTTTTTTTTTTTTTGGGAATGGTACTGGTAGCGCGGCATTCCCACTGTCGTGGGTTGTTTTTCTGACTTTTGGAATGGTACGTGCGACACTCCAACTATCACGCGACAGTGGTAATGTCGCGTGGGGTAGGTCGATCCTACACGAAATTTGAGATTCTGGTTTGTGTCCACCTAAAGTTGGTCATTGTTTGCGGATGCTTGTGTTTCACCCCTAACACTAATACAAGCACCATTCACTCTTTTTCACCACTATTCCCCTTCCTAGCACTATTCACTCCCTCTCTATCTTGGCCGCCTCCTCTTCTTTCTAGGTCTTCCTCCTCTTTCTAATGAATCTCCTCTTCTTCTTTCTCTCTCTCCTTTTCCTTTATATCCCACCCTCCCTCCATCATAGCCTTCCATCTGTCCCCTAATCTCGCGGTCCTTATCTTTCCATGTATAGGGTTTCCGTACCGTGACCCACTATTTTTGCTTTGATCCTGTGAATTGCGGCTATGTACCATATGCTGACTTGGGCGTATTAGCCCGCTGATCTCCTTGGGCTTTTACCCTACCACCACAGATGCCCCCTCTCGAGTCCGCGATCCTCATATCATCGGGGAGTCGAGAGTGCGGCTTATTTTAGCCATCGGTCGGGGTTTTCCTCCTTCCTTGCCTCGCTAGATTCACACACTTCCCACGTGCCTACGGTCTGCGCCTCTTCGATTCTTGTGTTTCCACGCGTCATCCCCTGGCTGGTCCCTTCGGGGTCTCCTCGATTTCAACTCCTCTCAAATTACATTTTTACCCCCCTCTTATAAAAGCCCGCTCGATTACTTCTTCTCTCTCACTTTACTCTCTTCCAAATTTACTCTCATCTTGTCTTTTGGTTGCTCCGCTCAAGCGCGTGGTCGTCTCCCGTATTTTCTTTGTGCTCCAGCTTCTGTGTCAGCCACTCTCCTTCCTTCTTCAGGTTGGTCTTCTTCTATCTCTATTTCCCTTTTCTTTTTATATTGTGTATTTCCCCCCTAAACTGTGATTTTCTTTTTCCTCCCTTTCCCACCTGCTATGACTGTGTGTCTTTTTCCTTGAAGTCTTCCCCAACATGTTGGACTCTAGATCCGACGACTCTTCATACTCCCCCTCTCGCAGTGTTGCCTCTCCCCCTCCCCTTGATCCGACCAAGGCCCCCTCCACCTCCGGCCAACCCTTTTCCCTTCCGCCGCCTCCCCCACATAGCCGTAAACCTAACCTAGAGGCGGTTAAGGCGGCCTATGGTATTTCTGCTGATGTCACTTTAGAACACATGCCTGACCTAACCTACTATCCCCATTTGGTCCCTTACAAATCGGGGTGTCTCGTGGCCACGGTAGGGCAAATCATTGCTGGTCTTCGCTTACCCCTCGCCCGTTTGGATGTCGAGGTGTGTAACCATTTTAACATCCCCCCTTGCCAAGGCATTGGCAATTTCTGGAGGGTCATGTATGCCGCGAACCACTACAACAGATTTGGGATTCCCAAGATAACGGTTCGCGACATGGTCGCTCACTTTTACATTAAAAAGAGCATGAAGGATGTCAGCGTGGGCTATCATTCCTTCTGTGTCCGATCCTGCCCTAGAAAACAACATTTTGTCCTTCGTGTCACCTCTTCGGACAAGGTGTGGCACCATTATCCGTTGTATATCTCAGGAAACTTCCTATCCGCGGATCTTCCTCCTGAATTGAACCTTAATCATTTGGCTTTCCTTCCCAGTGGTGAGTCCCCCTTTTATTTATCCTTTGATGTGTATGCACCTTGGTTCCTCCTCTAATCTTGTGACTTTTTTTTGCAGGTTGGTGCCCAGATTCGAAGTCACGACCCTACGACCACATTTCCTCCACCATTTTCTAGAAGCTCTACGATCTTGGACTCTCCCAATCCGCAGTCTGAATCGATCCCAACACTGCCACTCCGCTGCTGTCTGACCCCCAACTGAAGGTCATCGGAGGGTATACCGCCCCCTCCACCCAAGGAACGAAAACCTCGGAATTCACCCCCTGTCCGAAAAAGGTACCATCCCCGGAAATCACAACACCCTACAGTCTCTATACGCCAGCCCCCAACTCGTTCCTCCAATTCCTCCTCTCATTCCGCGGTTCATCCCTCTTACCACTCCCTGACCACTTGGGAAGATCAATACTTGTCTCCTCATTCCCCATCTACTGCTTCACCTCCTTTTGACATGGATGCTAACAAACGAAAGCTGTTTGACAGCGACTCGGATGAAGATGCTATCATCGAGGTTGCCCCCTCCACTGTTATCCGCTCATCTCCTAGCCCGGCTTCCAAGTGTCCGCGGCCTTCTGCATCTGATGAGCGCCCCACCAATCTACCTACTACAGTGCCTGCTGCCCCCGCTCGTCCAGAACAGCGACATGGTAAGGAGCCGCTCCGGATCGGCAAAGGGGTCGGGCGACCGCCCCCTCGCGCGCCCACTTTTAAGGTCCGGAATCGCGTCATTAATACCAACGATTCGGCCTTGGAGAACCCCGGTGGCCTCCTCCCTGTTCTATGGGTCGCACCTTCCCAAAGATCTTGCTTACGAGGAAGGGGGCTCATTTGATCATCACCGAACCTCGTTCTATACTGGCTGGGAAAAGGTACTCTCTCCTCCTTGCACTAGATAGCTTTCCTCCTCATTTCTAGGTTGCCTGACCCTTGTTTTCTCTTTCAGATAAGTCTGGATATCTCATACATGATCCACGACCTCTTTGGCGTTCGGTCCAAAGTTGAACAGCTGGAGACAGAAGTTGCCCGACTTGGACAACTTAGTGAGGCCGCGGAGATGGACAAACTCAGAGCCCAGGACGAACTCAAATCTGCTGAGGCCTCCCATCTGGCCTACATGGATAAGGTTAATGACCGCCTGAGTCAACAGCGTGAAACCCTCCTATCGCAGCACAATGCCGCCATCTCCTCTCTCTCCCAGAAACATCAGGAAGATACGACAGCCCTCCTCAAACAACATGAATCTGACATGGATGATCTCCAGAATCACTTCAGGGCCCAGGCAGACAAGAGGGTGGCTAAGAAAATCAAAGAGGAGTATGACATGCTTATCACAGAAGGCTGCCTCCTTCCCGAAGCCCCTGTATCTGTCTTTGGGTTCGAGGTCGCAATGGCACCCATGGATCCTCCCTCTTCCACCGCTGGTCACCGTTCCCGAGGTAGCAGAATTGGTAGCTAAGGCCATTGATGCTGCCGCAGATGCTGTCATTGAAGAGGCCGCGGGTGTAGTGATTCAAGAAAAAGTTTAAATGTCCCTTGTCTTGAGAACAATTTCTGTGTATCTTGTATTTTCTCCCATTGCCGTTGTTTTTTGGCTACATTTGTTGCGCTACACTTTATTCCCTTTTATTCCCCTTATGATGGTTGATGAGGTCTTATTGCCTCCTTTTGCTTGTGATGGTTGTGTTAACTGCTCTACATAATATGTTGTTGTCTATATTTTATCTCTTCATGGACTCATTACACGGTAATGCACTTGTCGTAGTGAAACTCATGCTCCCACATTTACTTTCCCTACTGGAGGCAACTCGATTTGCCCCTCCTCCTTTGACTCAACGGTTTGATTGCCCCTGCCTATGCCAGGGCCCCTCTTCTTCTACTCAGGCCGGACCCCTTGTCCACAGCCGATGGAAACTCCCTCGCCGACACATGCCTAGGATCTCATGTCCGTCGTTCGGGGTCACTCATTTTGCCCCGGCCCGATTGGGACCTCATACTCATCAAGTGCAACTCATTTGGCCCCTGCTTAGCTCGGACCTCTCGTCCGCGGAGGGCTCATCTCCTCCGTCACCTTCACTTTGAAGGGCAAGCGAAGTTCATGCAACAATGTCCATCTCAAAAGTGCTATGGTGTTATATATGTACAAATAGCTCATGCAGCTGATGGTCTTTCCCATTACATTCATTCGTGATTTTTTTTCAATAATCTTACATTCCAAGGTCTCTCTATCATCTTTCCTTCCAAGGTTTGTAACCTGTATGTTCCTGTCCCTCCAACATCGACCACCGTATAGGGTCCCTCCCAATTTGGGCCCAACTTCCCCTCGCTCACCTTCTTTGTGCTGGGGGTCACTCTGTGGAGCACCATATCTCCTATCTTGAACCTCCTCACCCTCACCCTCTTGTTGTACTGCCTTTGGAGGCGGCGATGATACTCTTCAAGTCTGATGCGCGCGGTGTCCCTTATTTCTTTAGCCAAATTCATGTCCCTCGACAGGATGCCTGATAACCGTAAAATGTATAGTCTACCTACGAAATGAACGATGAATTCACAACGTAAGTAAACTAACAACTATTCTTTTACTCTCAATTATCAAAGCTTCTACTCTCAATGCGAATTGCACTAAGTGGAGTAAGAAGTTCGTTCCACTCCTAGTTCCCTAGCATGGATTGTCTTCTAAGTCTAAGAAATCAGTCTTAAGTCAATGAGAGCTTTTACTTAAATGTTATGCTAACAAGACGAGCGTTAATTTAACTAACGAGATATAATAAGTAACAAGATAAAATATAAACTAAAGTTAATCTAACGGCTACGGAAATACGATTGTTTGAATCTAGATAAATGATTAGAGGGAATTGAATCCACCTCGAATCCAACTTAATAACCTAGTATAGATTGTCGTATCTCGATTCTTACGTTTTCACGGCAAGAATTTCGAGTCTAATCCCTAGTGTTCATGGCATTTCTACCGGATACTAACTAGCATGTGAGGTCGCCCACCCATTCTCATGGCTTAAACACGACCTTCTAGAGTGGAATAGATTCTACAACCAATTCTATACTAAACAACTAAGTCTTCATCAAGGCTTTATCAACCCCTCTAATGGAGGTTTAGCCTTGAATCATTCATAATCATTTTCCATTTAGATTAAAACTAAACATAATATAAAGCATTGAAATTTACTAATTTAAACAATAATGAAATCTAAATTAATGACTAAAATGAAATAAGAACAAGAATTTAAATTAGATCTAGAAATGGAAATGACAAAATCGAAATTGATAAAGAATACTACTTTATTGATCTAATCAAATGAAGAACAAGATTCAAAGGTTTAATCTAATACAATGAATTGAAACTAATTAAACTAAGTTCTAAAACTAATTAATGGAGGCTAACTAATCTAGGTCTAACTATCTACCTAACCTAACTACCATTAACAAAGAGCTAAGCTTTTGTTTTTATACATTCAGATCCAAAAATCGTGCATGGGCTTGGAGCCATGTTTTGGGCCAGAGAATCAGGCCCAAAACCCAATTCTTTCAGTCCAAAAAGGCCTCTTCAGCTGCAGTTGGCTTCCACAGACTTTTCGTCCACTTTTGCTCCTCTGATTGGGTCAAGGCTTGGACCATTGCAAAGCTCTTTCCGAGCCGGTCGTTTTGACATAAGGTAGGCCCTCAATCGAGGTCTGAGTCCAAAGATATGGCATTCGAAGTTCTGGCTGATTTTTGCTCCTTTATCTCGCTAAAGTGGCACATTTCGCGCACATAATGGACTTTGAAGCCCGAAATGCATAAAAACACGTAATCAGTATTAACTCTTACTTATTATTCACATAATTGGTCTAACAAAGTATGATTATTAAGGGGTTAAAACTACACTTTTGGGCTCTTATCAAACCACCCCAAACAAACATTTTGCTTGTCCTCAAGCAAAGATGAGAAATTAGAATAAGTGACCAAAAATGGAGTTCTAACTACTCGTTTATTTGAGCGATTGCATTGACCATATGCAACAAGGCCTTAAACCACTAGGAATCCCTAGTGGACGAAGTTATAGCCCTCGTGAGAGTTTTCCAGTGAAGGTACTCACAAACTTCATCTATACTACAACGACTAAGAAAATAAAACTATTGTTTCCTTATTCATGCTCAACTATCTATACATCTCTCTAGCAATTGAATAAGAATGACCAAGTCAGAAACCTAAGTTAATATATGCATAATAATCTATCATCTACAATAAACATATACACAATGAGTAGTACTATAAAATGTTTAGCAGGTTTGTTTATGAGAACTCGGAATAGCGTCCTTAAGTAGGTTCTCACAATCATAGTCAAGAAACAACACTCTGATTTTTCCACTCAAGTTTCGCTACTCCAGTGTACAGTGGGCACACTTTACCTTACAATCTCAATGACACACAGGAAGCCGGAGTCGATCAAACACATCTGCCACTTACTATCACACTAACCTATTCCTAATTGAGCTAGAGGTCTTTCTTAGGTGTTACGGGGATTAGGAGATGGTTTAAGAAGGAAGGAAATGGATATTCAAAAGGACAAGTCTGAGATAATAGAGTCTTCATATTATGTAACTAGAGAAAACCTTGTTATTTACTTTTGCTTCTACACTTTGTTTCCATCCTTAGCCATATTTTTTTTTTTTTCTTTTTTTTTGACTTTTCCCTTTTATTCTATTTTGGAGTTTTTATTTTATTTTATTTTTATTTTTCTTTTCTTTGGATGGAAACTTATTTTCTTTTATTTTCTCAAGCACTAACTAATTTTTGTTTACACAGGTTTTCTCTTCTTCTTTCTTCATCATTCTATTCTCGGACTTATTCTAAATTGGGTAGGTTGATTTTTTTTTTTTTTTTTTTTTTTTTTTTTTTTATTTTTTTATTTTTGTTTTGTTTTGTAATGTGGTAAAGGAATTGCGGTTTATGGAAGGGCTAATGAAAGGCTCGATTAATTACTAGCGGGAAAATAATTCATAGGTTTGAATTTCTGGCTATATCGATCCAAAGAGGGCCTAAATTCTCGCTTTTTTAGGATATGGTTTAGTGATCAAGCAAGTGGGCGTGTGATTTCTCTATCCGATTTTACTTCTCCCTTATGTCATTTCTCAAATGTTTCACTCATATAAGGCTTTAGGCTATATTCTCACAGGATTTGTAGAATAAGTACTCTAGCCTAGATTTCAGAAACTTATCGCTAACAATCATAGATACTCATGTAATATATTTATAGATAGATGTAAAGATTATTACCTATATATTAGCCTAAGTTTCTAACAATTATTCTCGACTAAACAACCTATTGAGACTTCTAGATTGTTAAGAGCATGGAGAAAGAAACAATACCAATATTCCTAAGTGTATAGCATAACTTATTTATTTATATTTTTAAATTTTTGAAATTTTAACTAGAAAACAAATGCATATTATACATATTTATATCCTAGCGGATGTCTTAATTACACGTGTTTCTATGCCCCCAAACAAGGAGCATGCTTTGTCCTCAAAGCATTTAAATAAAGAGGGTAGGAAAAATACCATTGAAGCGCGGAAATTCAGAAACATCCGCAAAACAAGGTTAGAACGCATACTAATATAGGAAATAAAAACCGACGCGAACTCTATACAAGTTCTACCCAGTATGGGGTTAATGTAATTAAATTGCTTGGGACATAAGCGCACACTCAACGTAAACTAAAACTTACCTCCACTCCGCCGTTATTCGTCATCTTCGTCATCCTCCACTTCTATAAAGAAGTGAGGCTCCTTCAAGGCGTCCGCCATGCTATGATAATTTGCCGGGCTTCACGCCATTTATCATCTATGGTTGCTAACCTATTAAGTGCCACTTGGTCCGATGGGGTGTAGGGTGCAACCTAGTGAGGTTGTATCCGCCACCCTTGCCAAGTCATTGCAACGGAAAGATCGAATAAGACTATTGGTGGGTCGACCCGTGTCTACCCTAATCCAATCCGCGGAAACGTGTACAAAAAGAGGGAAAGAAACATAGCATAATACATTGAAATTAGAACAGGCATAAGAAGGTACTTATGCCTCATGGTATGGGCTCGTGCTAAACTAGACATCAAAGTTCGGGAAGGTCATAGAACCAGCGCCCCGTGGCTAAAGCAAGGAAAACGCTGCAAGTGGCGCCATTCACGTAAGAAAAATGCCATTCCCCTAAAATATTTAGCATAATCCAAAACATAACAGTTCCTATGTTCATGGACAAAGCTACCGCGGCAACATTATAGTCCCCTTGGTCCTCAATACGGAAAATGCCGCCCCATAAGCCTCGTGCAAAGACTCATAAGTGTAGACATGCATATTATCGACCCAATAGCACCATGGGTCTTGTATCTCAGCCGGGCATAGCAAGTCCAAGAACAAATGCTAGCAAGAACACGGTAATTTCCATTGGTTCATCGTCAATGTTGATGGAGAACACTTGTTCTCCATCCGGTCTCTCAAAGAAAATGCAGTTATTATAAAAATAAGATGCAAGTCCGGAGAATAAAGTTCAGCCGGTTTTACCATAAGAGGTTCCCTACCAACGTATGTGATCACCTCACAAAACCAAGCACCGTGAAGTAGTGCTTTGGAACAAATCTTAGAAAGACTATTCGGTATTATTATAGGAGATGTCATCTCAAAACTACGCCTGGAACAACTGCAAAAACAACCGGTACTACGCGAAAAACTGGAAAATTTCTGGTCCACGGAAGTCAGGGCGAAGGCCGAAGGCCAACTAGGCGCCGAAGTCGCGCTTTGTATTTTGGAATTCCGGTGTTTTAGCGAAGTCGCGCTTTTGCCTCAGGCGGGCGCCCGAGTAAAATTTTTCTCGGGAAGTGTAGAGAAGGCCTCCTCCGTATGCTGGCGCCTTTCGAAGTTGCGATTTGCAAAAATGGAGGCAAACGTGGGAATCGCGGGTGTGAAAGGTGCGTGATGGAGTTTAGGTGTAGTGTGAGTTGTGAGGATAGATTGTATCAAGTTTATATAGGTTTTAAGTTGCTAAAATGGGTCGGAAAGTTGCCAAAACTAATTACGGCAGTTTCCGGAGATCCTAAAATTTCCAAACCCGAAAACGGAAACAACTCATTTTCTTGATTCTAATTCAAACCCAGTATCTTTTAGGTTGATTATATGATTGAATGTACCTATTTAATCTAGATTTCATCCTACAATGATACTTAATCATATTCTGCCTAAACAACCATATTTTCACCTTGACTCAAGAATAAATTCTAACAAATAGGGTTATATAAAAATAAAGCTTGAATTGATAAAACCACCCCAAACAAGTTGGGAAGGTGGGATCAATATGAAACAACCACACATACTGAAAATAACCCTTATATTAAAATTTTCATTCGTGAGTACCTTTCACTACAAAATTCAAAATAATGAAAATAAAAATTACATTACAATAAAAACAACAAAAATAAATAAAACAACAACCACTATCAAACCTCGGACTTCTAAACACCTCGCCATCGGGTGGAGGGCACACTCTCTAGTGGTGGCTCCCCGGGCTCCCGAAGGTCCAAAGAAGAAGTCGTCCTTCGCCGACGACGCCATGCCTCAAAAGAGCTGTGTCCTCGAAGCAGAGTCAGATGAGGTGGGAAGCGTGCAAGCATGTCCACTCTAAACCGGGCGGGCCTCCATCTCACCGCTGTTCATCTCTCATCCTCATCCTCGGTGCGGATCTCGGTTGTGATGAATAGTCTCCTGTCGAGTCCGGAGGTCTGCACAGATAGTGTTTAGTGAACGCATGCCCCTATGAAGCATAGCCATGCGTTCTGCATCAGACCAACACCTCTGGAAGGCATCCACATCAAAGCAGGTCAAGTCTTCCTCATCCTCGGAGGCATCCTGATGTCCCCCAGCCTTCTCTTCATTCTCAGCTCCACCATCCTCTTCTTCTTCTTCTCTATCCTCAGCCCTCCTCCAAACTTGTTGGACACACTCCCTATAGATACGCGTGTTACGGTGCAGGGTAATGTAAATCCTATCAGACGCCGGAGTTGCTTTCATCTTCAGCATGATCTTGGTGATTAACACAGGAAGAGGTGCCAAAGACTTTCCGACCCCCTAATCATGCTCGCCAAAACTCCAAGATACAGAAATCGCATTACGCTCCTGGAGTACCCATAAGACGTGGAGGCAGGTCAGACCGATGTCGCTGACCTTGTCCTTCCCTAGGACATTCCGACCAATCCACTGGGCTGTAGCCAGCTGGTTGGTCCTGAGGGATGCCTGGCGAACACAATGGGAGTTTGTATTGTAGCTCCCATTGATGACAGTCACGCCCATCAGAGGCTCTACCCCGTCAAACTGGGGCTCCTGTAGAGTGGCATCCAGATGGATTCTAGGCGGAATGCCTAGAATCTCAGCCAACAACGATCGAAAGAGTCAACTCCTCCTCTTCTTCCTTACCATCACAAAAATCCTACTCCCCTCCAACTCCCCCGGTGTTGTAGAACCGTCGGACCAAGTCTTCATGGTAGAAGGCTTCGGGTCGAAAGTACCACAAACTACCCCATCTCTACTAGCCATTTCACACCAGAAAACGGCGCGTGGTCGGCAAAGATGAAAACTTGCTCGGTGATAATTCGGCGTTGTTGAGCCATCTAGTGTTTGAAATGGAGTGAGGGTTTAAATATGATGTGGTGGTGGTGGTTTTAAATTGACCGACTGAAAGAGCAGTGGTGGTGGTGGGAGTAATTGCTAAAGACCAAAATTTGTAAATTTCGGTGGTTTTAGTGATTTAAATCGGTGGGGGTTGTGGTGGTTTGGTTTTAGAGAAGATTTGGGGTTAGGATTTGATTTTGGGCTGGGTTTATTGTATTTCCTTTTTAATTTTTATTTTGTTTAGGTTTGGAGCTTTGTTAATGGCGGAATGGAGGAAAAAAAAAAAAAAAAAAATGAACTGTTGCTAAAGGTAAGGGCGCTGAACCGGTCGTGGGGTTGGGCCCCCAAGCCCAAAATCGAAATTTTGATTTTTTCGATTTTTTTGCGAACTTCAATTCAAAATTCCCGCTTCGTTACCGGTCCGATTTTTGCGAATGAGATATGGAAATGATCAGGAGAGAATTTCCTATCCAATGACCCATAAAACACTCTATTCCGACTTCAGGTGACATACGAGATAGTGGAAAACGCCTCGAAGTGCGTGCATGACGTAAGTTATGCGAACGAATGAACTCTAAATTAATAGATTATGTCAATCCAAATCGTAATACAATTAAACGGCCTAAACAACTCTAATGGGACATAAAACATTTTAGTACGGAACATTTAACACCTGACCCCCAAACAAATTTTTTTTACAAATGAAGCTTAGAAAATTTGTTTTAGCAAATGGTCTTTTAAAGTCAGATTCCCGAGACTTCCTAGATTACTATGTTTATTTTTATTTTTTATTTATTTATTTATTTATTTATTTATTTATTTATTTATTTAGAAGGAAAACAATAAGCAATAAAGACATAATAATTCACACCATAGAAAAACATGACTCAAAAAATCCGGAGAAAAACATGCAAGAGTGGAAAGCGTGAACTATGTGAACCGTGGACTTAGGATCCCGGTACTTACAGACCACACACTCCATAGGGGGGGCGGTTACCTTAATGGTGCACTCACCAATATATTAAAGTGAAAGGAAGTGCACCAAACACAAAATTGAGTCGTTTATAGTCGGATACTTTCGAGACTTTATCTAAAACATATGTATGAATATGCAGTTGATCATATATCAACAACCGAAATAGTTGTGGATCATTCCATAAATAAATATCACAGAAAACATATCCAAACACAATCAAGCACCAAGATTTCCTACGACGACCTAGTGGAATGAAAACGAAGTCGGATAACCCTATTGTGTAACCTATCATGCACCTTCTTTTTAATTTTTGAATGAGTGGGTGTTTTAGTAAATAAGTGTGGAAAAGTGAATGGTTGTGGATAATATGGTGGATATGGATAAGTTGTAGAAAGACGACTGCATTAATAATGAGGATGTGGTTTTAGCACGAACTCATTCATTATTGTGTAGGGACTGTCTCAATCTGAAAATGAAGGTGTTAAATAGTTTGTCCTTCGGAAGTATCGTTTTGCTAAGAGGATTTAAAAAAAATTATGAAGCATGGGGAGAAACAAAAGGATCGAAAGTGCAAACTCGAGATTCCTTTGAAAGGGTGGAAGGAGGGGAATCGAAGGTGGCGGTTGTGCAAGTTAGTTCTTGATAGGGTGAATTGTCACCTACTCGAAAAAACTCATCGAATTCCTCATCTAGATTGGTCATATCCACATTACTATGGTAGTCCTCTACATCTTTGAGAAAGTCATCTATCCCGTCCTCATCAATAATATGTGTATCGACTAGTGTAGGGATGAAAATGTTGGAGTCTGACTTTCCAAAGGAAAGAATTTTGGGCATATGACTATCGGGGAACGCGTGTTGTTGAAATAATCTCGGTTGAAGCTCTCGATCATGTCGACCTCTCCATCCATAGGCGAATCGGTAACCGTGTCCTTGTTTTAAAACATTGACTTCAACGACAAGATGGCCAAAAGACATGGACATTGAACCATCACGGCAATTAATGAGCGCATTGGCGGTTGCCAGGAAAGGACGCCCTAAAATGATCGGGACAGAGTCGTTAGCGACTTCTGTATCGAGGACTACAAAATCAGCCGGATAGTAGAAATCTTGAACTTTTACCAAAGCCACATTTTCGACTACACCCTTAGGATACTTAATAGACCGATCGACTAATTGCAAGCGTCATTTTAGTGGGTTGCATCTTGTCTAGACCTATTTGTCTATACAAATAAAATGGGAGTAAGTTAACACTAGCCCCCGTGTCTAATAACGGTCGTCGTATAGGAATCTCTAAGGTGCATTTATGACGATAGGGCGACCGGGGTCCTTGTACTTAACAATTCCATTATTTTCAGGATAAGGTTGGGAATTGTTCGTTAAAAGCGTCTTTTGGTATATTTGTCTTGCGCCTAGTAGTACACAATTCCTTAAGAAACTTAGCATGATATGGTAGCTTTTTAATAGCTTCGAGGAAGGGAAGGTTTATAGTTAGATTCTTGAAAACGCGTCCCTAATCTCCTCGTAATTTGTATCCCTAGTTAACATGGCTAATTTTTTGTGGAAACGGTGGTTTCGTCTATATTTAGCAATGGTATCACCTGGATGTTTAACCGTGGCTTTTCGTTTCTTAGGTTGTGTTGTATTGGTACCTCTACGGTGGTAGGCTCTTCAGTTTCTATTTAGGTATCTAGTAAAATAGTAGGTGTAGTGGGCTAATGGGGGAACTATAGGCATAGTTACCTTGTTATCAACCAATCTGCTAAACGAGAGAGTGGTGATGGCATTTATCTCACCTACATTTTCATATTCATTACTAGTATTATCGGTTACCTCAAAGGCGTGTTTGTTGTTTTAGGATTAGGTATTTATTGACCGGCAACACACCTTTGGTTTGGGCTTTATCTTGAGCCAACCGTTGGGTTAAATTATTAACGGATTGTAGAAGTTGTTGGTTAGATTGAGCCATGGTTTGGAAAAGTTTTGGCTCACTTGTATGAAGGTGTCAAGGCGATCCGGTTGTGTGGGTGTAGTAGTCACGGGTGGTGTGGTATTTGGAACTATTCACGTGAATTATTTATTGGTGGATTCGATAATTATTATTTACAGGAACGATACCTCTATTAGCATTATAATTATTATAATTACCTTGACCTTGTGCTTGACCTTGTCGAGGTTGCACTTGGTTGTTATAATTATTAAAATTACCCCGACTCGCCCTTGTCGTAGTGGAGCTTGGTTAAAGCCGCGTTCGTTGGCCTAACATATTGATTATTGTACCACGGAGGTGTGGCGTGTTGGTTATTTCTCCAACCGAAGTTGGGATTTTTTGTCTCCAAGGGCGTTAGGTTCACTATTATAATAAAATAAGCCTGTTCATAGGCTATAGGACGATGGGAGTCGGGATGCTCAGGCTCCAACGAAACTACATGGATTTGAATTTACATTCATGACGGGATAGGCTTTTGTTGTCTGAAATGGCCTCTACCTTTTTAGTGAGTGATTCGATTAGAGTTTTAAGCTCGAATCATGTTTAATTTCAAACATACCGGCCTTTACTGTTGAAGAAGAACTAGCGCGAGCGGGAGTAATCGCCACTACCCCCCAATTATTATTTTTAGTTTGGTCCTCTAAAATTTATAAGCCTCAGGGCTCCTTTGCTTAAGAAACTACCCCCATTCATTATGTCAAGGACTTCTTTATGGTGGTGTAGAAGTCCTTTGAAAAAGGCACGAACTAACGTGTCTTTCGCTAAGTTATGGTGTGGACACTCTATAAGCAGATCGGTGAAACGATTCCAAGCCTCGAAAATGATTCCTGAGGGTTTTTGTGAAAAGAAATGAATCTTGGAAAGCATCTCATCCGTCTTTAGGGGTGGGTAAAATGTTCCATAAACATTTGAACAAGTTTAGCCCACGAGTCCACGTAATTAGCGCTTGGGCAGTTAACCAAGACGCGCTTTATCGGCTAAGGTGAAAGGGAATACCCTTAATTTAATTTGTTCCGCACCAACCGTAGGATGGTGGAATGTTGTTAAGACTTGTTCAATCCTACGATGTGTCGATAAGGTAACAAATTAAAAATATTTGGAGGGATTTTGGAAATCCCAAACTGGGTCCGCTAGAACGATGCAAGATTTGGGGCTATCGCCAAGGCTTTGTAGAAGTCCGAGAGAGGAGTCTCTCTTTCTTCCCCATTATATCGGTGGTGTGTGTGAAATAGTAGTTAGAGGTGTAGTGGGTGGTATACTAGATAGATTTGATTGTTGATGTTGTTGTGTATTTACGTTCGGTGTTTTTGTTCGGTGGGACCTTAATCTCATGCAAGACTAAGTCGAACTTAACTAAACATGCAACATTCCAAACAATTCGATATACTAGTAGAAACCTCTAACCGGAGATCGCGAGGTGTGGAAGAAAGGAATACCTGACAAGGTCCTTGTTTCGCTTATGAATAGCGTCTTGTTTACGCTTGTTGTTGGTGTATAGAGCGAGGTTAGAACACCGAAAAATATGAAAGATCAAAGTTCGAATCAAAACCGTGAAACCGAAAAATTTAACATTGCGGGCGGTCGCTGCTCGATAAGTAATTGTCAAATTCAAATTACGTTTTTAGCGCTGGTCGCGCGCTCAAAAATGGGGCGGGCTCGGTGTAAATTGAATTACAGTGTTTGAGTCGCTGGTCGCTTTGTATGCGAATGGGCGCTGGCTTTTTTAAGGCTTAAATTCCAAGTAACTTAGCGTGGGTGGTCGCTCTCCTTTGCTGGCGCTGGCGCCCGCGGTATTTTCTCGCGAATTTGTCACGCTTGAAATGGGCAACCACGGTATGAAACAAACAAGGGTGGGTGGGTTTAATGGGACTTAAAATGACTACTTCTACAAGGAAAACAATGCTAAAGTGTAACTAAAGATATGGGCATGCCATTTGATAACCGTAAAATGTATAGTCTACCTACGAAATGAACGATGAATTCACAACGTAAGTAAACTAACAACTATTCTTTTACTCTCAATTATCAAAGCTTCTACTCTCAATGCGAATTGCACTAAGTGGAGTAAGAAGTTCGTTCCACTCCTAGTTCCCTAACATGGATTGTCTTCTAAGTCTAAGAAATCAGTCTTTAAGTCAATGAGAGCTTTACTTAAATGTTATGCTAACAAGACGCGTTAATTTAACTAACGAGATATAATAAGTAACAAGATAAAATATAAACTAAAGTTAATCAATGAAGCTCTACGGAAATACGATTGTTTGAATCTAGATAAAGGATTAGAGGGAATTGAATCCACCTCGAATCCAACTTAATAACCTAGTATAGATTGTCGATCTCGATTCTTACGTTTTCACGGCAAGAATTTGAGTCTAATCCCTAGTGTTCATGGCATTTCTACCTGGGATACTAACTAGCATGTGAGGTCGTCCACCCATTCTCATGGCTAAAACACGACCTTCTAGAGTGGAATAGATTCTACAACCAATTCTATACTAAACAACTAAGTCTTCATCAAGGCTTCATCAACCCCTAATGGAGGTTTAGCCTTGAATCATTCCGCAATCATTTCCATTTAGATTAAAACTAAACATAATATAAAGCATTGAAATTTACTAATTTAAACAATAATGAAATCTAAATTAATGACTAAAATGAAATAAGAACAAGAATTGAAATTAGATCTAGAAATGGAAATGACAAAATCAAAATTGATAAAGAATACTACTTTATTGATCTAATCAAATGAAGAACAAGATTCAAAGGTTTAATCTAATACAATGAATTGAAACTAATTAAACTAAGTTCTAAAACTAATTAATGGAGGCTAACTAATCTAGGTCTAACTATCTACCTAACCTAACTGCCATTAACAAAGAGCTAAGCTTTTGTTTTATACATTCAGATCCAAAATCGTGCATGGGCTTGGAGCCATGTTTTGGGGCCAGAATCGGCCCAAAAACCAGTCTTTTCAAATCCAAAAGGCCTCTTCAGCTGCAGTTGGCTTCAACAGACTTTTCGTCCACTTCTGCTCCTCTGATTGGGTCAAGGCTTGGACCATTGCAAAGCTCTTTCGAGCCGGTCATTTTGACATAAGGTAGGCCTCAATCCGAGGTCTGAGTCCAAAGATATGGCATTCGGAAGTTCTGCTGACTTTTGCTCCTTTATCTCGCTAAAGTGGCACATTTCTGCACATAATGGACTTTGAAGCCTGAAATGCATAAAAACACGTAATCAGTATTAACTCTTACTTATTATTCACATAATTGGTCTAACAGTATGATTATTAAGGGGTTAAAACTACAGTTTTGGGCTCTTATCAATGCCCCAGTTGGACCCATTCTCGACAGCTCAAGTTCGAGTGGTAGTCGCCACCATTTCTGATGGTATCACGGCCTCTACGTCATACGCCAAAGAAAAGGGAGTCTCCCTTATGGTTGTCCGTGGAGTAGTTCGATAGGCCCACAACACATGGTTTAATTCGTTGGCCAGGCCCTTTTTTATCATCCAATTTCCTCTTGAGATTGTTATTAAGTATGGTTTTGTTGGAGGACTCAGCCTGTCCATTACCCTCGGGGTTGTAAGGGGCAGAAAATCCCTATTTTACATGATAGGCTTGCAAAAACCTCTTCACTTTAGAGCCCGTGAACTGGGTTCCATTGTCCCCGATAATAGCATAGGGCAGCCCGAACCGACATATTATGTTTTTCCACAAGAATTTGATCACTTGCACTTCTTTCACCTGTTGCAGCGGCACAGCCTCAATCCATTTTGTAAAGTAATCGGTCGCAGCCAACATGAATCTCCTCTTCCCTCTGGCCATGGGTAGCGGTCCTACTATGTCGAGGGCCCACATAGCGAATGACCATGGATTAGACACGTTGTGTAGCGGCTCAGCTGGGGCAAATATCAGTTAAGAAAATCTTTGACATTTCTCACATTTCTTGGCAAACTCTACAGCGTCTCTCTTCATGTGAGGCCAAAAATATCCCTGCGTTAACAGCCGGTGTGCCGTTGTCCTGCCCGCTGAATGACTCCCACAATCGCCCCCATGTAACTCCCCGAGCACCTCTTGCGCCAGCCTCGGCCCCAGACATTTCAGTAAAGGCCCGTTGAAATTCTTTTTGTATAATTCCCCTCCCAACAGCGTATACCTCTGGGACGCCTGTTCCAGTCTTCGTTTCTCTTGCGGGTCACTCACCTCAACCTGAGACAAGAATTGCTTAAAAGGTTCCATCCACCCTTCATCCTCCTCCGCGGTGTTCAGTACCTCCGGAGGCTCCTCAATACTTGGTGGTCTTTCCAGTTTCCCGATAATCCTTTCCTCGGATCCTGGCATGGCTGCGGCCACATAGGCCAGAGCGTCTGCATGGCGGTTCTCCCCGCGGTTTAAGTGTACAAATCAGATCTGTGTGAACTTCGCTGCCCACTTTCGTAAGATTCCCAAATATTTTGTCATTTTAGGGCACCTTGCCGTGAACTCGCCGTTCGCTTGACATACCACTAAATTCGAGTCAGAGTAAACGATAAGTTCCCTCATGCCCAAACTCTCAGCCATCCTCATGCCCGCAATCACTGCTTCATATTCTGTCTCATTATTTGAAGCCGCGAATCCCAATCTCATTGTTTGTTCCAGTCTATTGTTATCCGGCGTGACCAGCACCACACCTATTCCGCTGCCTGCATCTGTTGCTGATCCATCCGCGAAGACCCTCCATCCATTCCTTTCGTCCCACGGATCCAAACAATCCGTTTCCTCTGCTCGCTCGGGCTCTAAGACCATCTCTTCCCCCCACGTAGGATCTTCCGTCGGGAACTCATCCAAAAACTCCGCCACTGCCTAGGCCTTCTCCGCCGTTCTGATCTGATATTGAATTTCATATAAACTTAGCATCACGACCCATTTCAACATTCTTCCTGATTTCTCCGCTCTCAGAGCTTGTTTGAGAGGCAAATTCGTCACCACGACCACTGCATGAGCTTCGAAATAAGGCTTCAACTTAAGGGCCGAAAATACCAAGGCAAGAGCATACTTCTCCACTCGGCTGTATCTAGTCTCCACATCTAGCAAAGTCTTACTTTGGAAATACACCGGCTTTTCCATTTTATCCACAACGCGAATGAGGACCGAGCTGATAGCATGCTCCGTGACCCCCAGGTACAAATATAATTTCTCTCCTACTTCGGGCCGCGATAACAGAGGTACTTCCCCAAGATACCTTTTTAGCTCTTGAAACGCTCTTTCACACTCTGCTGTCCATGCAAAATCTGTGGTGTTCCTCAGCAATCTGTACAGTGGCCTGCACTTGTCGGATGATTTTGAAATGAATTGGTTCAGGGTCGCAACTCGTCCTGCCAACCATTGCACCTCCTTCACCGTCTGAGGCGATGGCATCTCCACCAATGACCTTATCTGTTCGGGATTTGCCTCTATTCCTCGCTGTGTCACAATATACCCCAGGAATTTCCCCGTAGTGACTCCGAATGTGCACTTCTCTAGATTGAGTTTCAAATTGTGTGCTCGCAGTATCCCGAATGTTTCCCTCAACCCCTCCAAATGCTCTGACTTTGACATTATCTTCTCCACCATATCGTCTATGTATATCTCAATTCCCTTTCGAATTTTACTCTTGAACATTTTCTCACCAAGCCGCTGGAAGGTGGCTCCTGCGTTTTTTAACCAGAACGGCATTCTCGTATAGCAGTATGTACCCCCTTCCACTATGAATGACGTTTTTTTCCTGATCAGGTCCGTACATCGCAACCTAGTTGTACCCCATGGATGCATCCATAAATGAGGAAATTTTGAACTCGGCCGTTCTGTCCACCAACTCATCTACTCACGACATAGGATAACTGTCCTTGGGACACACCAAGTTTACGTCCATAAAGTCAACACACATTCGCACCTTGCCATTTTTCTTTGGGACTGCGACTATATTGGACAGCCAGTCCGTGAACTCCACCTCCCTTATGATCCCCGCTCCTTTCAACCTGGCAACCTCCTCTCGGATTCCTTCCACATATTTAGGTCTCACACCCCTCATCTTCTGTCTAACTGGTTTCGCGTCCTCTCTTATATGCAGCCGGTGACATGCGAAATCAGGGTCCAACCCGGTGATATCCTCTATCCCCCATGCAAACACATCCCTGTTCTCCGCTAAGCATTGTACCAGCTTATTTTTCCACTCCTCCGTCAAATTAGACCCTACTGATGTAAACTTCTCCTCTTCGCCCTCTCCCAAATTCACTATCTCAACCTCATCCAAAGTTTTTGGTCCTACCGCGGCCTCATCATCCCCTTCCGCTACCCCGCATTGTAATTGCTATGCTTGCCTTTTCCTGGGGTAGAATGGTTTGCCTCCCGGCCCGCGAACCATCCTTTTAACGGTATCCTGATGGTTGTTCTTCGATGCCACCTGATCGCCGCGGACCTCGTACATTCCTGTCGTGGTGGGGAATCGAATAACTTGGTAATATGTCGAAGGCACCACTTTCATCTCATGAATCCACCGCCTCCCTAGGATCGCATTATATTGAGAGTTGGAATCGACCACCATGATTCTTGAAAACACAGTCACCGGTCCTGTCGTCACTGGTAATAAAAGTTATCCCATAGGCTCCGTGACGCTTCCATTAAATCCATACAAACTGGACCGCGGCGGCCTTAGTTGCCCCGGATCAATCCCCATTTCCTCCAACGCTCCCCTAAATAATAAGTCCACCGCACTGCCACAATCAATCAGCACCCTTTTGACCATGTAATTGCCTATTGCCACCGTAATGACCAACGCATCCTCATGTAAGGTATCGACGGCTCAGAGATCTGCACTAGAAAATGTAATCTTGTCTTCCCCGCCCATTGCCTTTGCACTGTATCGCGGTCCTCTAGTCGACTCATTGACCTGATGGATACTTGCTGTCATCCTCACCTTGTCTCTGTGGGCGTTGTGACTCAGCACTTCTCCACTAAAGATAACATTAATGGTTCCCAATATTCTCCTTGGAGTTGGCACCGGCTCCACATTCGGGGCCTCCGCTATAAATTCTCTCATCATTCCCTTTTCTACCAACCTCTGGACCAACCATTTCAATGTGTAGCAATCATTAGTCTCATGGTTGCATACCTGGTGGTACGCACAGTACGACTTGTTTGGCATTTCGGCGGGGACGGTCGGGGGTCCCTCATACCCTTGCATGTTTTTGATCAACGACAATATCTCACTCAATGGCTTGTTTAAAGGCGTGTGTTCTAGCTCGTGGTATGGCTTCCTTTCTCTCTGTTCTTTCCGCGCTACCTCTTTACTCCTTTCCGGACGCTATGATTGGCCGCGATACCGCTCGCTACTTTTGTCCGCTGCCTTTATCTTTATGCGGTCCCCCCCTTTTCTTTACCGATGACACTGCCTTTGCTCCCCTCTTAGAATCTTTCTGCATGGTGTCCTCATACCTAATATATTTTTCTACCCGCGGATATAACTCATGCAAGGTCGCAATCTCATTCTTTGCCACGGACTGATGGACCCTCGTTCCAGGCCGCAAACCCTTTTCAAATGCTATCACCACCGTCCTTTCGTCCAAATTCTCCACCTTCAAGGTCTCGGCTTTGAAGCGGCACAGATACTCCCTGACCAATTCCGCAGACCTTTGTCTTACATTAAATAAGGCTGCGATGTCCACAACCCGCCTCTTCTGATGTATAAAATGATCTTGAACGCCTGCTCCAACTCCTGAAAATTAGTTATACTCTTCGAAGGCAACCTGTAATACCAGTCCGAAGCTCCTCCCTTCAAGCTAGCCGGGAACATCATGCACCGCAACCCATCAAACCGCGGCTCTTGCCAGAGTGGCATCTGTTGCCTAAAGTGGTGAATGTGGTCTACTGGGTCCCCTGTTCCATCGTACCTTTCAAACCTTGGTTGGTTGAACCGCTTCAGTACCTCTGAAGTCCATATCCCATCCGCCAACGGGTTGCGATTCAATCCAGCCACCACCTGGCTGCCCGTGCCTACCTGAGTCTTCGTCTACTGAAGATTCACCTCCCGGTCATTGTTTATCATTTCCTGGACCTGCTCCACTGTTAACCCCACCACTGGGTTTTCCACCAGAGTCGGTCCATGCTCCTCCTCGTCCCCTGCTTTCTCGCTCTCCGACCCCTCACTTGGCTCTTCCCCGATTCCTTCCTCCGCCCTCTCTCTTTCTCTTCTCAACTCCTTGTTTTCCTCCCTCAGCCTCTCGATCTCTTCTTGCATCAGTCGCATTTCTTCCTCTGCTCGGCCTTCTTCTCATTCTTCCATTTCCTCAATTACTGCTTCCGGCATCGGTTCTTGAACCCTTACTTTCTTGGGTCTACCCACTGCCTTCTTTGGTGCCATTTCTATGCTATCGTCCCCACAGACGGCCCCAAATGTTTCACCCCTAACACTAATACAAGCACCATTCACTCTTTTTCACCACTATTCCCCTTCCCATCCAACACTATTCACTCCCTCTCTATCTTGGCCACCTCATCTTCTTTCTAGGTCTTCCTCCTCTTTCTAATGAATCTCCTCTTCTTCTTTCTCTCTCTCCTTTTCTTTTATATCCTGCCCTCCCTCCATCCTAGCCTTCTATCTGTCCCCTAATCTCGCGGTCCTTATCTTTCCACGTATAGGGTTTTCGTACCGCGACCTACTATCCTTGCTTTGATCCTGTGAACTGTGGCTATGTACCATATGCTAACTTGGGCGTATCAGCCAGCTGATCTCCTTGGGCTTTTACCCTACCACCACAGCTTGCCTCAAATTTTGTCCTCAAACATGCAGTTGATGCCTCCACCACATAGAAATGCTCTTAATAAACTATTTCAAAATATTATTCTTTTCAGTCCTAATTATAGGTGATCAGTCCCCAAATATGCGTTTGATTACCTTTACAATGCTTCAATTATGTCATTCTTATGCTTAATAAATAGACAACTTATAGTTTTTGCTACTTTTTGCAGGATACAGGCCATTTAGGACGTATATTCCTAAAACGTGTATTTTAGCGCCAAAATGATTGCTATTGACGTTGCTTGGGAAGATTCTAGCTTAGAAGAAAAAGTGCCGAAAAGCCAAGGTCAAAGTCAACGGTCAACAGTTAGGGACTCAAAACCAAAAGATGAAAGATCATGTCCTTAACCTACAATACCAAATATTATGTCCTCAACTCAAAAGTTGGCATCATTAGCAAGCTTGTTCAAGAAGATACCAAAACCCTAATGATGTGTCTTATTTCTAAAGGATGAGGGCAAAGTTGTAATATGTAAATGGTGTAGTATATAAACCAAAGTGAGAGGAGAGAGAAGTTTACCCTAGAATTAATCTTTGGTAATTAAGAGTAGTTTAAATGTTTTAAATATATAGTTTAATTGCTATTTACTTTATTTTCCATTTTCATTACTTAAATCTTGAAGCTTGTTTGAATCTTATTGCTTTTCTTCCATTCAAGTTGTGTTATCTTGATTTTCATAACAATAGTTCTTCAAAACATCTCTTATTTCATTCATTCACCCAACATAAGTTGGTTATACTCATTTGAATCATTCAAATGAGTATAACTTGCTAATCAAGTTACCTTGTTCATATCATGTTCTTCATACTTTTCATTATCAAAAAACTTTTATTTCAATGTTTTCAACATCAAAACAACAATAGCTAGTTCTAACTTTATTATTCATAAAAAATAAACCCAAAAACAATAAAGAAATCAAGAAAAATGTGGCGTTTTCTCCATGACCATTCTTCCCACTTAGATTTAAGATGAACAACAAAAACCCTAACTCAAACCACGATTTACAAATACCAAATGACGCTGCCATCATGGATCTACAGATTTGAGAATAGTGAATCAAAAGGAAAGTATCTATCTCTTTTTCCAAAATTTCTCAACTTGTTTTTCTTAATTTTTAGTTTTTTTTCGTGTTGGATCTTACTGATCCATTTTATTTGTGATTTAAGGTCTCCATCTGAGTTGGAAATAACCTTGGGAAGCAACTGGAGGAAGCCGATCAAAAGTGGCTGGAGCACCGACTGCGACCGCCCGTGCTCAACTAGTGCCTGCCCGTATCGACCCGCGTCTACCTGCAATCCGCCCGTCCACCTCGCTGAACCAGGGCAAACCCTTGGCTCAGATTGAAGATTTGGAAGTGTATAACTCTCTGCTTAACTCGTATTTGTCAAATTGTTAATGATTTAAAACTAGATAGATTTCAAAGATTTAGTGTTCTTCAAATTCAAAAATATAAAACTATAATAGAGATAAAACAAAAGAAAATAAAAACATATTAGTTTATTATCATTTGTAGAAAAAGTTTAAGTTTTTTTAGAAAATTTCATATTTTGTTTTTATCATTATTAATTAGGATAATATCAACTTACTTAAAGATAAAGTTTAGGATAATATCAAACTTAGGATTAAAATAGAAAATATTTGTCTTTTGGTTTAAGTTTTTTAAATTTACTAAGTGTTGGATTTTTTATTAACTTGGGACATTAGAATGCACGAGGCGAGTAGTGTGATAATACGCTCGCGCATTATGAATCAATTCGAAAATTAAAAATTCAATCTTTGACATTTATTTTTAGATTTTCATAATCACATAGTTAATAGTTAAATCAAGTTTAGTTAATTTCGTTAAACGTAGTTACTTTTTGTGTTTACCGCTTTCACAGTTTTAAGCGCACGAAGGCAACCAATTGTATCTTATTGGCTTTGCGACATTTCGACCGACTTGTGGGTCTTAGATAGATTATATTTGTAACCGTAAGAAAATGTTTGAATGGTGGGTTAACACGGAAGACACCAAATACTCCGTTAACCTCACCGCGTCGCCTTCACCCTAAGGGTTGTGTACGCACACCTTGGGCGATACTTTCTAAACCTCCTCAATCCAAAGTGTTAGAGGATACTTGCATGCTCAAGGCATGATTGTATGATTGTGTGATTTACATTTCAGTCTCATCTTTACATTAACGCTAAAGCTAAACCCGAGCCCTAAAAGAACAAAAAGTGGGATTAAGCCTCACTTTAGAATGGACGTTGCGTGAACTGTTTGTTACATAGACTAAACTAAAAAGATAAAATCAATTAAGCAGAGCCAATCTAGTCACGTTCATCAGGACAAACATCTAGCATGAACAAAAAGAGTAGTAAACTACTAGATTCCAGTGGACCAACCACCTTACTCACTCCCCTCCCTCAGATTTAATGTGAATGAGATTCTTAGTGGCACACCATCTGGTGAAGTGGCAATCTTCTCTCTTGACGCGTGTAGAGCGAAAATCCTAGATTTGCGCCCATTGTTCGATTCGAACAGGGCATAATATCTAATCTACAGATATTCCATGCAAACTTTTCAAAAACTTCAAGGTCACAAATGAATTTCTGCAGATTGTGTATCATTCTTGTTTGAGCTTTCATGGATTACCAATATATGGAACAACCGTCATGGGATTACAATGCAAACACAGAACCATGTTCTTGTTGTGGTAGTCCATATCATTGGGCATCTCAATGCACATCATATGCCGAAGTTGAGTATATTACGGAAAATCCTTACAATTTCGAACCTCAATTTTCAAACTTTCGTAGTACCCAATACACCCCAGAGTTTTCTAATCATGCAAACAATTCATGGAGTTCCATCACAGATAGTCAACCACCATTCATGTATCCATATGGTCAGTCAGAGCGTGGTTTCACCCAAATCCCATTACCATTTACATCACCATCCATATCTAATTTATATCCCACTCCACTATCTATCATAGACCAACTTTACCAAGCAATGTCCGAGCAAACAATTCAAATACAACAGATAGCAAAGAGCTTCTGTTCTCTCCAATCTATTTCAATCAATACCATGTCTGAGACTAATGTTCTTCCCACCAGTTCAAAAACCAACTAACAAGATGAACAAGGTATTGCTGTAACAAAACCAATTGCTAAAGTCTATCTTGATATTTATGACCAATTAAAACCCCATCACCATCCACCTGACTATCATGTGAATTATAGTTCTTATGATGATTACATGCCTAAAATTATAGTTTCTCCCATTTGTCTTGGTACTACACCCATGGATGAGCCCGGCAGAAGAAAATCTAGAACATGTGTTGGAAAATGACTTGACACACTTGGACAATGACAAAGAGGACAAAGAAAATCAAGTGCTTGGAGAAACTGATATAAATTTTATAGTGGAAAGTGGAACTAATTTTAGTTTGGCTGTTAAAGACTTATCGATGGAACAAATTTGTGACATCCTTAATATTGCCTATATGAACCACAATTTTGTGGAAACACCAAAGCTAGATGAAAAGTTCTCTGAGTCCTCGAGATCATATGAAGAACTACCACCCGACCATCATTCCCCTGAGTTAACACCTCTTGAAAGCCAACCTCCATTCATCAAAAATCCACCAAATTTTGAGAACTGCACCACTAAACCATTTCAAAGAAACCTTAAGCTTGCACTTAAGCCAATTACCTTTAAAATCCTTCATAATTTTCTAAACCATCCCAGTAAAGAGACTTTTCCCAACATACAAACTCTCGAGACTATCATTCCAGTTGAGAATAGCCCTGTATTGATTGAAGTGCCAGAAAAAGAGGAAATATAATCTAAGGTGGAATATGAGTTCTTGAGAGCATACGATGATCCTTTTATTCAAGTGGTTGTAAAACCCAGTTTGCCATATGTCTCATCATCTAAGCCTTATGAAGAATAACTACTACCACACTCACACTCTCTTGGACAATTCAAATATGATGGGTTATTGTATAAATTTCATGATGTGTTACATAAACTTTCTTTTATCATTCTGCATATTACACTCTAAATGCATCATTTTCATTCTGTTTGGGGGTGTATGCTTTCATATATTTTTCTATAAATATCCCCAACTGTTTAGACTATTAGTATATAGTAAACAGCATATCATCCATATTCTGCATAGTCTTGGGGAATCTGACTTAAAATGACACCTATAGTCTTGACTATCTGACTATAAAATATTCATATTATATTTTCTTGATGCATTCCATGGGAGTGTATCCTAAAAGTAACCGGACCCTCTACTTTGAGTGTGTGGTTGTAAGTGTCAGAGCCTTGAGTCCACGTATACCTTGCATATTCTTTGTTAGCACTTTTACTCGTAATTTGAATAGTGTACCATTATGGAGCAAGTATATAATTTTCTTTTTCTTTATTTTACATTCTTTTTAAAACATTTTCTTTTCCTGTCATTTACTTTCCATTTCCTACTTTATATTATTTTCCAGTTTTCTGTCTTACATAAGTTCTTTCCTTCAATCTTCACTATTGACGTTTGAGTAGTCTTTCCCTTATAAAGAAGAGATGTGAAACAAAGCAGAGGTGAGATGGTGATTGCGTGAAGGTGACTTATGGTTGTTTTTCATGATTTGTCTTACATAGGCATGCCAAACCATGGGATGGTTGGCAACTTGCACTACACCATAACAGGAAATTTGTAACACACATATTTTTTTCTTTGCAACAGTTTTTTACCGATGGTAAGTCGTTTACGGTTTTTAAGCGTTGGGAATGTTGTTAAGTGTTGCTTAAATTCGCATGAATTACAAGAATTAATTTCTAACGCTTAAAACCGTTTGATAAGTGTTAGAAATCCAAAAAACCAAAACAACTTTGAAATTTCAAAAATAGGGAAACAAAAAAGAAATCGCTCTCGTATGTCGAAATAAAAACCCTCTCTTTCTCTCTCACAGCTGCTACCAATGTTAGGGTTTTGTTATCTTTTCTCTCACTGCTCTGCTCGATTTTCAAACTTTAACTACCAAATTTTGAAATTTTAAGAGACCAACGTTATTAATTTTTTACGCTCATGCATCTGGGTTTTAGATTTAGTGAAAAGTCTTTAATGGCGTTTGATATTATCTTGATTGAACTAGATTCAAGTTGATATTGGAGGTGCAGGGAGTTTCTTGGGTCTCCGATCTACATGTTCAAGAGTCGACTTTCCTAGATATCAAGCAGTTTACAAGGTTTTTACTTTTTACTTGCTTTTTTTTCCCCTGTTTCATGTTCATTACCTTAAAAAGTTTGTTCACTTTGAGCTTAAAAAGTAAAGCTTGATGTTCTTTTGGTACATGATTGCACTTTGTCATGTTCTAATAGTCCTAGATTTACCAAGATGACTGCAAAAATTTATTGTTGCTACATGCTAGACTATTTTCATGGTTAGTACTTGAAGACCCATTTTCATGTCTTACACAAATGTCTAGGATGCTTAGCGGCAAGCCTTAATATACTTCAATTATCCTTCCAACTCAAGGTAGTTTTGCATAGTAGTTTCTTTTCCCCAACAATTGTATATGTTAAATCCTATTACTTTAATTGTTACTTAACTTCATTTTGTCAATGTTATTAGGACAAAGAAGCTGCTGCCCTAGGGTCTAATGAGAAGGAAGGAGACGCTCGTGAGGAGGCTTTTGAAGTTCTTTGTAAACTGAAGGTAACGATGAGTATCTTGATTGGTATATCAGTATATGCACCACATGTTTAAGAGAATTATATGACCTCTCTTACTTATTAGGTGCATTGTGCTCGTCTCTTAAGTAGTTACATTCTTCTATGATTGCCGCTCTTTATTTTCTTTTCTGTTGTCACTATCATTTTTTCATTTCCTTAGAAAGGAGATTCATTGCAACTTGGTAAAGTGGATCTCAAGGAACACTCCACTCAACCTCCGTCATGGTACAATGAGGGATTATTGGTGCGTCCCATTTTCTTGCTATGTATGTTGATTGCTATGACATCTATTTAGGTTTTAGCATCTTAAATTGGAAAAGTAACTATGGAATCTCTTATTTTTGCTGATCATACTTGTCACTTCTCCTACTATGCTGAAAGGTTAACAAACTTGAAGAACTTGGGATTGGAAGGCCTTCTACATATGCAAGCACTATTAAAGTTCTCAAGGTATTCTTGAAGTGTGTAATTGGTCATGTTATCATTCTTTTATTTGAATTCTCTGATAATTTGAATAAATAAATTAAGTTACTTCCAAATAATATTTCCAACCCCACAATGCAATCGTGCATAAATTATATCTTGAAGCGTCTAAGTAGTAATATTACGAATATTTGTTTAGGACTATGGAGTTATGTGATTATCTAGTCTCTCGAGATTTATGTGCTATACTACTAGTGCATTAGTTGAACTTGAGAGTAATCTTATATTCATATCTAGGGAACGGCTCGTAGGAGATGATGTCGCGCTTTTTGAATATTTTGCCTCGTTGTCATATACTGTATGTTTTGAATATTTCAGCTTTGTCTTTACTATTTTTGGATACTTCTAGGAAATTCATCTTCGCTAAGCTTAGTAGTATCATCTACTTTGGGTTTAGATGAAAATTTGATGCCATTTTTTGTGATATCTGATAAAACATAAAATGATAAAAGTTTACCTACGAAATGAACGATAAAACTCAAAACGTAAGTAAACTAAACCTTAATTATGTGCCTAGGTTTATCAAGTTTTCTACTCTCAATTCTATCGAAATAGAGTGGAGTAACAAATTCGTTCCACTCCTAGTTCTTTAGCATGGAATGTTTTCTAGTCTAATTAATCGGTCTTAAGTCTAATGAGAGATTTACGAGGGGAATTCTATACTACGAGGTGAATTCAATTAACAAGTTACGACTAACGAAATGAGAGAATGCTAAGGGTTTGAATCTAGATAAAGAATTAAAGGGAATTGAATCCACCTTAACTCGACTTAATCCTACTAATAAAGACTCGTCGTGATCCAAATTGAATGCTTTGCATATCAAAATAGTAATTATAATCCCTAATTATACATGGTATTTCTACCAATTCATAACTAGCATGTGAGCGATTAAACCCATTCTCATGGTGAATTAATCGTTTCTAGAGTGGAATAATTATCACGACGATTTCTAAGTTTAACAAAGATCAAGCGTCATTAAGGTTTCTTCAACCCCTCTAATGGAGGTTTAGCCTTGATTCATACTACTATCATTTCCCATTTATTTAAAACTAGACATCATATAAAAATTCTATCTTTATGCAATTTATCTAAACAATAATTGAAATCTTAGGTAATAACTAGGAAATGAATAACAAGTAATAAAGGAATTTAGATCTAAACAATTGTAAATGACAAAAATCGAAATTGACAAACTAACTATTTTATTTATCAAACTAATGAAGAACAATGATTCTAAGAGTTTAATCTAAAACAAGAATTAAATTTAAACTAAACTTAATTTTACTTAATGAAAACTAGATCTAGAATTATCTATAGTTTTAGGTCTAACTAGCTACCATTAACAAAGAGCTAAGCTTTTGTTTTTATATGTTCAAATCCAAAAATCGTGCATAGGCTTGGAGCCATGTTTTGGGCCAGAGAATCAGGCCTAAAACCCAATACTTTCAGTCCAAAAAGGCCTCTTCAGCTGCAGTTGACTTCGACAGACTTTTTGTCCACTTTTGCTCCTTTGATTGGACCAAGGCTTGGACCATTGGAAATATCTTTCCAAGCCGGTCGTTTTGACATAAGGTAGACCCAATTCCAAGGTCTGAGTCCAAAGATACGGCCTTCGGAAGTTCTGCTGACTTTGTGTGCTGTTTCTGCCCGCGTTGACTTTGACTTTTCAACTTTGACCGGGCTTTAGAAAGGCTTTGTCTTCTTGAATCTTGGCTTTTAATCATAGAACTCCTTAGCAACCGACCATTGCTCCTTTATCTCATCAAAGTGGCACATTTCTGCACATAATTGACTTTGAAGCCTGAAACGCATAAAAACACGTAATCAATATTAACTCTTAATTATTACTCACATAATTGGTCTAAAAGTATGATTGTTACAGGGTTAAAACTACAGTTTTGGGCTCTTATCAAACCACCCCCAAACAGCATTTTGCTTGTCCTCAAGCAAATATGAGAAATTAGAATAAATGACCAAAATGGAGTTCTAACTACTCTCGTTTATTTGAGTCGCGATTGCATTGACCATATGCAACAAGGCCTTAAACCACTAGGAATTCCCTAGTGGACGAAGTTATAGCCTCGTGAGAGTTTTCCGATTGAAGGTACTCACAAACTTCATCTATACTACAAATACTAAGAAATAAAACTATTGTTTCCTCATTCATGTCTCAACTATCTATACATCTCACCAAACAAATGAATAAGAATAACCAAGTCAAAACCTAAGCTAATATATGCATAATAATCAATCATCTATGATACAAATATATATATATATGTAAGTAATACTATGAAATGCCTAGCAGGTTAGTTTCTGAAAACTTGGAATAAGCGTCCTTAAGTAGGTCCTCACATAAATGTTAAGACAAAACCACTCTAATTTTTTTTCTCTCAAGTTTTAAGCTACTCCGGTTAATGCGTGGGCACACTTTACCTTACAATCTCAATGACAACAAGGAAGCCGGAGTCGATCAAACACATCTCGCCACTTACTATCACACTAACCTATTCCTAATTGAGCTAGAGGTCTTTATTAGGTGTTGTGGGGATCGAGGAGATGGTTTAAGAAGGAAGAAAATGGATATTCAAAAGGACAAGTCACGAGATAATAGAGTCTTCATATTATGTAACTTAAAGAAAACCTTGTTATTTTCTTTTTCTTCTATACTTTGTTTCCATCCTTAGCCATATTTTTCTTTTTCTTTTCTTTGGCTTTTGACTCCCTTTTATTCTATTTTTGGAGTTTTTATTTATTTCTTTTTTTTTCTTTTCCTTGGATGGAAACTTCTTTTCTTTTTCTGAAGCAACTAACTAATTTTTGTTTACACAGGTTTTTCTCTTCTTCTTTCTTCACTCATTCTATTCTCAGACTTATTCTAGATTGGGTAAGTTGATTTTTTTTTTTATTTTGTTTTGTTTTTGTAACAGGGTAAAGGAATTGTGGTTTATGGAAGGCTAAAGAAAGGCTCAGAGGGGCGACTAGCGGAAAATAATTCATAGGTTTGAATTTCTGGCTATATCGATCCAAAGAGGGCCTAAATTCTCGCTTAGGATATGGCATAGTGATCAAGCAAGTGGACGTGTGATTTCTCTATCCGGATTTTACTTCTCCCTTGTGTCATTTCTCAAATGTTTTATTTCATATAAGGCTTTAGGCTATATTCTCACAGGATTTGTAGAATAAGTACTCTAGCCTAGATTTTGAAAACTTATCTGCTAACAATCATAGATACTCATGTAATATATTTATAGATAGATGTAAAGATTATTACCTACATATTAACCTAAGTTTCTAACAACAATTATTACGATGCAAAAGCTACATTGAGACTTCTAGATTGTTAAGAGCATAGAGAAAGAAAACAATACCAATATTCCTAAGTGTATAGCATAAACTTATTTATTTATATTTTTGAAATTTTTAACTTGAAAACAAATGCATATTATACATATCTATATCCTAACAGATGCCTTAATTACACGTGTTTCTATGCCCTCTCCCCAAACAAGAAGCATGCTTTGTCCTCAAAGCATTTAAATAAAGAGGGTAGAAAAATATCATGGAAACGCGTGAAATTCTGGAACATCTGCAAAACAAGGTTAGAACATACTAATATAGGAAATAAAAAAAACTGACGCAACTCTATAAGAGTTCCACCCATTATGGGGTTAACAGAATTAAATTGTTTGGGACATAAGCAGACAATAAGAAAACTAAAAACTTACCTTATCTCCCGTTTAAGCATCCTCCTCCTTATCAAAGAGATGAGGTTCCTTCACATCCTACCAGGCCATTATTACTTGCCAAGCTTGCCGCCATTTATCATCTACTAATAATAACCTGTTAAGTGTTATTATGTCTGATGGGATGTAATGGGGCGACAAATGAGGTCGCACACCGCCATCCCGGCCAAGTCATAATTCGCAATGAGCGAACTACCCAATTGGTGGGTCTCATGACTTCAACCCTTTTCCAATCTGTGAATTGGGCACAGAATACAGGTAAACAACTACGCATGATGCGACTTACCAAAACAGGCATAAGAAGATACTTACGCCTCATGCTTTGGGCTCTCTTAAGACTAGCGACTAAAAATCGGGGAATGTCATATCGGCGACGTCCCTCAGCTAAAGCGAGGAAAATGTCACCAGCAGTACTATTTGTAGAAGTGAACTGCCATTCCCCCAAAATATTCATCAGGATGAATAACATGGTGGTGCCTACATTTAGGGACAGGCTACCAAGGGCAATGTTATATCGCCCCTGGTCCATTACTCGAAATACCCCTCCCCCATAATACTCATGGAAATATGTATAATCATAAAGGTATGCATTATCGATCATATATCCCCATGTGTGAACAGGATCGTATTGGTAATCCGAAACTAAAGCTACCACATATTTATTGAATTCTAGTGTCGTGTCATCGACTACTTATGACGAGAATTCTTGTTCTCCATCCCGATTACAATAAAAACTAACGTGGTCGTAGAAATAAGCAGTAAGCTGCTGAATATGAATCGTCATCACTTACCAGTAGATGGCGCCATCCTAACTGCATGATCCGCTTGCGGAACGATGCACCATAAGTATCGGTTCCCAACACGTCTTTGAAAGACTGTTCAGGTATGACTATATGAGATGTCATATCAACTACTCTTTTGAATAGCTCCAAAAATCCTGGAACAACCCTCAGAAAATTGGAAATTTTCGTGTTCACGGAGGGCAGGCGGTGGTGCGCTTCCACTTGAAGCGAAAGTGCTTTCGGGTGTTTTGGATTTACAGTGTTTGGGCGCAAGTCGCGCTCAACTTGGGCTCAAGTCGCGTTCAACTTGGGCACGAGTCGCTCTGAGTAAAATTTCTGACAGTGTCAAGGGCGCAGGTGCGCTCGTAAGTGCTGAAGCAGAAGTTTAAGAGGAAAAAGAAGGAAAAGCTTGGAGTGAAAGGTGAGGGATGATGGTGGGGTGTAGTGTGGTTTGTGAGTGTAGAATGAAGGGAGTTTAAATAGGTTCTGAGCTTCCAAAACGAATTGGCAAGTTGCCAAATTGTTTAAGGTAATTTCCGAAAATAGAAAATTTCCAAACCCGAAAACGGAAACAAACCATATTTTTGATTTTATAACAACCCTGGTATCTTTTATACTGGATTTAGAATAGTAATTTCTAAACTCTCCTAGGTTTCATGCTACCACCACACATAATCATAGATATGCCGATATCGGCCAAATTCTCAACCGTTACTCCAAGACAACTTTACAGAAGATGATCGTATAACGAATTATGCTCGGTATAAATATTACCACCCCCAAACAATTCGGGAAGGTGGGATTAATGATAAAAACACGCACCATTCGAAAATAACCAATTATATTAAAAAAATTAAATCCAAACAACATAAAACAAACACATTAATATTTAAATTTAACAACTGAATTAAAATCCAACTAATAAAACAATAAAAACAATGAAATAACAGCGAACACAAACTGATGGTGAACACCTAGCCATGTTTTGAAGATGGACCCTGAGATAGAGATTGGTCCTGGGATGAAGAATGGCTTCGAGCCATCGTCTTCGGGCGACGACGGCTCATGCCTCTCGGATTCGGCTGAAAACAGAATCCTCCACGGGTGGCACGCGTCGTAGCATCTCTATTCGGAACAAAGCCGTGCTTCCATCTCACCCCGAAAATCGCGCATCTTGGGCTTGGTGATCTTTGGTGGATAGTCTCCATGTTAGACAAGATATCTTCCTGACCCCTTTTGAGCATTTCAACTCTCGTATGAATGTTCGTTTGTTTATTTTGAACTACAATCTGTCTATCTCAGATATCTTCACAAATACCATAAACGCAACGCAAGCCAGTTTGCAACACTTGCATGCGTTCTAAATTAGAATTACAACTATCTAATGCATCGTCATCCAGACATGTCATATCCTCCCTTTCATCCTCTGACTCAACCACATTTCCTTCATACAACGGCCAAGTCTCTTGGATGCAATCCGTATAGATATTTGCATTAGAATGTAATTTGATCTTAATTGGAGTAGATTTTACGACAGCTCTAAATGAGAGCATGATCTTAGTGATCAATACGGGAAGAGGCGCAATGCTCTTTTCCACTCCTCTAATCACATTAAAAATTAAATCGAGGATGCAGAAATTATACCTATTCGTTTGCAAAATCCAGAGAACGTGCAAACATTGCAGACCGATATCGCTGACTTTGTCTTTCCCGAGGACATTCCTACCAATCCACTGAGCTACAGTCAGTTGGTTGGTTCTCAGACTTGACTGGTGGATGCAATGAGATCTCGGATTGTATTCACCCTCCACGACAGTATCTTTCATCAAAGCAGGGACTCCAGTATACTGGGATTCCTGAATGGTCGTTTCTAGGTTGCTTTCAGGCGTAATTCCTAACAGCTCAGCCAACAACTGTCTCGTTACTTCCCTCCTCGTTCCTGCTACCTTAATGAAAATCCTATCCCCTTCCAATTCTCGCTTCTTATAAAACTGTTCTACCAAATCATAGTGATAGAACTCCTTAGTCGAGTACCACAGTCCATTCCAATTTCTCCTAATCATCTCCGCGTCATAAAATGGCGCGAAGCGGTCGGCCGCAAATGCGTGCTCCGGCAAAATTCTTCGTTGTAGCGCCATTGAAGTTTTTGAAACAAACAATGGTTTTGTAGACGGTGGCGTAGGTGAGTTTGATGAAAAACAACTAAAAACAACGGTGGTGGCGATGGTGGGTACGGTGGCAGGTTTGAAGCTTGAATTGGTGGCTGTTTTCAGAGTTTTAAAATTGTTAGGGTTGGTGGTGGTAATGGTTTGGAGAAGATTTCAGTTTGATTTAAATGCTTGGTGTGGGTGTAGTTAGGTTTCCTTTTCTCTCTCTTTTCTTTTTATTTTTTTTATTTGGTAGGTTGAAAACTTTGTTAATGGCGGTGATGGGATTAGAAACGCGATACTAGTTTGTGGAAACAAAGGAGAGTGCTGCCGCCGATCTTGCACGAAGTTGGGCCCAAGCCCAATTCAAATTTTTCGAATATTTTTCGATATTTCGCGCAATTTCAAATTCAATTTGCCGCTTCGTTAGTGGTCCGATTTTGGCGAATGAGTTATGGAAATGATCAGTAGAGAATTTCCAATCCAATGATCTGTAAAACACTCAATTCCAACCATGGGTGACGTATAAGAAGGTGGAAAATGCCTCGAAGTGCGTGAGTGATGTAAGTTATGCGAACGAAGGAAATCTAAGTTTTAGATAACGTCAACCCCAATGAACTACAACTAATGGGCCTAAGCAACACAAATGGAAAGTTCGAGCAATCCGGATGGAAAGACCGACTACCCACCCCCAAACAAATTTTTAAACACAAAATTTGTTTTAAACGTGGGTCGTTTAAAGTCAGATTCCCAAGACTTGTTGGATTGCTATTTCTATGATTTTAGAATTTTTATTTTTATTTTTATTTATTTTTTTTTTTATTAGTTTATTATAAGAAACACGAAAAACAATAAATACATAATTCACCCCATAGAGGAACATGACTCCAAAAACTGAGAAAACATGCAAAAGTGGAAAACGTGAATTATATGAAACGTGGACTTAGGATCTGGTACTTACTGCCACACACTCCATAGGGAGGGCCCGATTACCTGAATGGTGCACTTACCACTATATGGAAGTGAAAGGAAGTACACCAAATGACAAAGGTCAATCCTCTTAGACAGGGTCCTGTAAAAGGACTTCCTCTGGGGACAGAAGTTCGTGAAAATATTTTAACCGTTGACCATTAACTTGAAAGGTACTATTGTCCTTGGGATTTACCAAGGTGATTGCCCCGTAAGGGGTGACCGATAACGAGAAAAGGACCGGACCAACGGGTTTTAGTTTCCCACGAGAAAATATGTAGACGGGAGTTGTAAAGCAAGACCTTTTGACCGACCACAAACTCTTTGAGCAAGATTTGTTTATCATGAACACGTTTCATGTTAGCTTTATAATCCTTCGCGAGATCGTAAGAATCGCTACGGATTTCCTCAAGCTCATTCAATTGCAACTTGCATTTGACACCCGCCTCATCAATATTGAAGTTAAGGCTTTTTTATAGCCCACGAGCACGGTGCTCTAATTCAATCCGCAAATGACAAGGTTTTCCAAATACAAGTCTAAAGGGAGACATACCTATAGGAGTTTTGAAAGCCGCCCCATCGCCCATAAGGCATCCGATAGACGCTTCGACCCGGTCTTTCCTATCGGATTTACAATTGTTTCTAAAATCTTTTTGATTTCCCTATTAGAAACTTCTACTTGTCCGCTAGTTTGTGGATGATAAGGAGTTGCTACTTTGTGTGTAACTCCATACTTTTTCACTAGGGATGCAACAACTCTGTTGCAAAAATGTGTTCCACCATCACTAATGATGGCTTTAGGAATGCCAAAACGACAGAAAATATACTCCTTAATAAAAAATACCACTGTCTTATGGTCATTGCTACGGCAAGCCATGGCCTCTATCCATTTAGACACGAGTCCACTGAACTAGAATATAAATGAAACCATGGGAAATAGGAAGGGACCCATGAAATCAATGCCCCAAACGTAAAAAATTTCTACTATCAAGATTGGATTTAATGGCATCATATTACATTTCGTGATTAAGCCCAAATTGTTGGCAACTTAATACACGCCTTGCAATGCACTTGGGCATCCTTAAAAGGGTAGGCCAATAAAATCCACATTGAAGAACTTTAGCGGCTGTTTTCATTCCACTAAAATGGCCACCACACTCTTTGTCATGGCAGAACGATAGAACTTCATTATATCCCCCAGGGGGAATGCAACGACGAATAATCTGATCCGCGACAATACTTAAAAAGGTAGGGCTCATCCCAAAGAGTATAACTTAACTCGCCAAGAACTTCTTACGTTCATTTCTTGACCAATTATAAGGCATAACATCAGCCGTTAAATAATTTACAATGTCAGCATACCATGGTGCTAAAAAAATAGCATACGATGCTCATCGGGAAAAGAGTCGGTATGGACTCGTAATCACTATTATCGCCGTTTGTAAGTCTAGATAAGTGGTCGGCAACTACGTTTTCAACCCTCTTTTGTCTTTTTATTTCTAATGTGAACTATTGCAGGAGAATAATCCATCAGATTAATCTATGCTTAGCATCCTTCTTTGCAAGAAGGTACTTAAGGGGTGCATGGTCCGTGTAAACTAAAAATTTTAGAACCAACCAAATAAGGACGAAACTTATCTAAAGCATAAATGATGACTAAGAATTCTTTTTCAGTAGTTGAATAATTCCGTTGAGCATCGTTTAAGGTTTTACTAGCATAATAAATAACAGTGGACTTATTATCTAGTTTTACGTCCCCAAGACAAACCAACCGCATAATCACTAGCATCACACATGAGTTCGAAAGGTTTAGACCAATCGGGAGGCTGTATAATTGGTGCAGAGGTTAGGCGACTTTTAAAGTTTCAAAAGCCCCGCTACGGTTGAAATTAAAATCAAAGATTGCATCCTTCAAAAGCAGATTAGTTAAATGCCTAGTTATTTTCGAAATCTTTAATAAAACGCCTATAAAACCACGCATGGCCTAGAAAGGCTCTAATATCGCGGACAGTCGTGGTTTAGGCAGAGTCGCTTATCTTATCTAGTTTGACCTTATCTACTTCGATGCCATCACTAGATACAATGTGACCTAGTACTATGCCCTTTTTCACCATAAAATGACACTTTTCCCGGTTTAAAACGAGGCTTTTTCTTCACACGTGTCAAAACCTTAGACAAAGTTAGACAAGCAGATCTGTGAAGGAGTCTCCATAGATAGAAAAATCATCCATGAAAACTTCCATAAAGTGCTCTACCATGTCACTAAATATATGAAGCATACACCGCTGGAAGGTACCAGGAGCATTATAAAGGCCAAAAGGCATTCGTTTATAGGCATACGTTCCAAAGGGACATGTGAAGGTAGTCTTTTCTTGGTCATCAATATCAATAATAATCTGAAAATAGCCTGAGTAGCCATCTAGAAAACAATTAAAAGCATGACCAACTAGGCGTTCGAGCATCTGATCTATAAAAGGTAAAGGAAAGTGATCCTTTTGTGTCATAGCATTTAAACGTCTGTAATCAATATAGATTCTCCATTTCATAGGACCTTGTGTGATGATAAGAGCCCAAAACTGTAGTTTTAACCCTGTAACAGTCATACTATTAGACCAATTATGTGAGTAATAATTAAGAGTTAATACTGATTACGTGTTTTTATGCATTTCAGGCTTCAAAGTCCATTATGTGCATAAATGTGCCACTTTAGCGAGATAAAGGAGCAAAGGTCAGTTACTAAGGAGTTTCGTGATTAAAGGCCAAGATTCAAGAAGATAAAGCCTTTCTAAAGCCCGGTCAAAAGCTGAAAAGTCGATGCGGCAAAAACAAAGACACAAGTCGTGAGAACTTCCGGCGTCAGATCTTTGGACTCAGACCTCGGAATGGGGCCTACCTTATGTCAAAACGACCGGCTTGGAAAGAGCTGTCCAATGGTATAAGCCTTGATCCAATCAGAGGAGCAGAAGTGAACAAAAAGTCTATTGAAGCCAACTGCAGCTGAAGAGGCCTTTTTGGACTGAAAGAATTGGGTTTTGGGCCTGATTCTCTGGCCCAAAACATGGCTCCAAGCCCATGCACGATTTTTGGATCTGAACATATAAAAACCAAAGCTTAGCTTTTTGTTAATGGTAGATAGTTAATGGTAGCTAGTTAGACCTAAAACAATAGATAATTATAGATCTAGTTTTTATTTAATTAAATTAAGTTTAGTTTATATTCAATTCTTGTTTTAGATTAAACTCTTAGAATCATTATTCTTAATTAGTTTGATAAATAAAATAGCTATTTGTCAATTTCGATTCTTGTCATTTACAATTGTTTATATCTAATTTCCCTTATTACGTAGATAGCTAGACTTAGATTAGTTAGATTATTAATTTAGTATTTGAATCATTGTTTTATTATTCATTAGATTAATAAAATAGTGTTCTCCATAAGTTAGTTTTATTTCCATTAATTGTTTAGTTTCAATTCGTAGATTCAAGTAATTGCCATTATTAGTTTAATTCAATTATTGCATTAGTAGTTTTGAATTGGGTTTAAACAAGCAAAGTTTCAATCTTTATATCATGTATTGTTTGAATTCCATTGGGAATGATAGTGTGATGATTCTCGGCTAAACCTCCATTGAGGGGGTTGAGAAGCCTTGATGAAAGCTGTTTCGACCCCCACCTACGTGGCAAACGTCCATTAGTAGGGGTCTCTATTTTATTCATTTAATCAACAGGGCTAAAGCCCAATTCGCAATATCATGGATCAATGTACAAAGCCCATTAACTCATGTGTCTAAGGCTGAACCTTAGCCACATGGCTTGCTACTAATATACGTTGATTTATGTCCAGATTCATTCCTTATCAAAGAGATAGTTATCAGTTGACAGTTATACTCTATCACAATTACTCAAGATACAAGATTACTTGAGCTACAAGGACTCTCTACTCTACCTCTATAAATATCAAACTATTTTTCATAAGGAACTACGTGGAAACTTGATCCCTAGAGAATAGATCTTGGGTACGTAGGCAGCCATTATTTGGTTCGTTTCATCTCCCCAACATTAAATTCCCTCTGTTTCTTAGTGTGTTCTTTACCATTGCTCTCGTTGGTTGAAGTAGTTTATTGCGAAACATAATTGGCACGCCGTCGTGGGGACAGAGAATTCATTATCGTGAAACAATCAAGATGGTAAGCACGAGAAGTAGACCAAATAGTCAACATATTCCTCCTACTAACAAGAATCGCAACCCTCAAATTCAAATCGGCCGATTCATGAACCGTTGAACAATCAAGTTACTCCTAGTAGTGCGATCAATTCTCAACATCCGATCAGAAAGGTAACCGCCACCGCCTCTCCGCCTCCGAAAAGGCAAGACAAGTGCCGCCACCCTTAAATAGCTTTTGCAACAAGAAAATTGACAAGTCGGTAATCCTCCACGGTCCACCGTCTCGGTCCATGTCGATCCTTCCCGGTTGACATGGATATGGACGGACATTACTCTCACGCCAACTAGCGGAAAAGGTGATAGTAATGTACCAATTCACCCCTAATACGGATGAGCGGAGTTACGACGAGTCAAAAATTTAAATAGGAATTTGAGAAGGAACCGCAAAGAGGCAAAGGCCGTGGACAATGTTGCAAATTCAACAACATCAAGGCGACCACGGCGGACGCATGCCATTCCAGTTGTATGGGACCGTCTTTGACGATCCACTTCGTCGCCCTCAAGAACGCTATTTCTCGCTAATAATCAACTAGTGCACGCCAGGAGTAATGACCCTATTACCCGTACTTATGGGGAGAATCGGATTGGCAGGGATAACTACTACCCTAGACATGTCCGATCTCAAAGGGAAGATTTACCTCTGAGAAGCAATTTCATGGAAGACCGCCGTCCGAGATATGTCCGACATGACTGGGAAGGCGGGCATCCTAGACAAGAGCAACAAAACATGGAGAAGTGGTATAATTATTCCAACCACCCGGCCAAGGGTGACTACCGGCCTAGACAGGCTGGTTACAGGGATAGACAAAGACAATCACCGGTTAGAGCTGATCGTGCGTACCACCAAAGATCTCTAACTCCAATAAGAGATAATGGAAGGTATCCTTCTCCACATGGGCACGACCGGGGGCGTCCAGTTGTTCGAGCCAATACTTTAACTCTAACAGAACAACAGTTGAAAGAGTTGATTGCAAAAGAACTTAACGATAGAGAGTCAAGGGATGTAAGAATGAAAAACTTGACAGTCAATGATGGCGTACTTGATAAGTTTTCGGTCGACATTCAAGAAGCTTACCACCATCCCGACTTCAAACAACCCGATTTTGAACTTTATGATGAGTGGGAAGGAGATCCTGGCTTGCATGTTCTATCGTTCAAAAATAAGTTGGTGTTATGGGGAGGAGATGATCCGCTCATATGTAAGCTCTTTCCATCGACTCTAAAGGGAGAAGCATTACGCTGGTTTAGTGAGTTGCCTTCAAGGTAAATTCACCAATTCAATGAACTAGAAAATCAGTTTGTTAATCGTTTCCGCCACAATTGCAAGACGCCAAAGGATGTCGACTCACTTCTAAACATCAAGCAACAACGCGGACGAAGAAGTTACTTTTGTTACTAGGTTCAAAGGCAGCAGCAGATGTTCCGAAGTTTCGATGGGATGCTTCTTTTCGCCTTTTAAAGAAGCATTATATTATGAAAGAGACAGAAGTTGAATTTCATTGTAAGGGATCTTTACCACTCTCTAATTAAAGATGTCCCTAAAAACTCGATAACGATCCAGACGTTAGGCTGAACAACACATCCGTGATCGAGGAGAACCTATCGTGAAAGCAAAGAAGGGACAAAGATATTCGAGTAAAGATTTTTTCGAAAGCAAAAATTTTAAGCCGGGCAAGGGTACCGATCAACAACATAACGATGGAAATAATGACAATCAGAAGCAAGTCAATTTCAATCGTGATGGAAAAACTCTACCTGAGCTAAAACTGACCCCGCTCAATGCCAAGTACTCTGTTATATATGAGAAGTTGAAAAGTGGGAATCTTCTTTCCCCGCCGTATCCACTTTTAGAAGATACCAAAGCGACAAGGGACAAAGCCTTGTGGTGTAAATTCCATAATGACTATGGCCATGAGACAGAACTTTGTCGCTCTCTCCGGGGTCGGATTCAGAAATTAGTGGAGAAAGGACTTTTGAAGGAATATCTTACGAAAAACTCTCAACAGGCAGTTGCTGCAACTTATGAGCATGTCATTAATGTCTCCCATTCTCATGTTGAGTCTCTTTCCAAAAGTCAGAGTAAGAATCAAAAGCGTTTGAAAGTTAGTTATGTTGGTGAATTTAACCGTGATCAACAAAGTCGATTTTGTCAAAGGAATCCGCACCGAGACTTCTGAAGAAGAGCCCCTCCGATTCACTGATGATGATCTCCTTGGTGTATATCACCCTCACTATGACGCAGCTTATAATTTCGTGTCTATAGGTGCTTCTCGTGGTTCAACGGGTAATGATCGATATTGGGGGCCACTTCTAGCGCCATTTTCAGTGGATGTTATTCTCGATGCAACTTCATGAGGGTATGATCATCGCCAAGACAATTCTATCATCGGTTTTGATGGGACAACATCTTCAGCGGTTGGAAGAATTACCTTACCAATCAAATTAATGAACAAAGAAGTTGAGCTCGATTTTTATTGATGGACCGTCGATCCCACTATAACGCAATTTTGGGCAGAGATTGGATACATTCCATGGGGCTGTAGTCTCCACATTTCATCGGTGTGTCAAGTTCCCATTCTCGGGCATATTTGCAAGGTTCAGAAGTGACTGTATCCGCCCATTCCCCGTCATGACAAAGCAATGGATGACTATAAAAATCTGAAGTTCGAGGTAATACGATCCTTGCAAGTGCCCCCCGCCTAAGTTACTGATTACCAATTGCCGGGCGTGCCCTCCATCTATAATATTGAGGCTCATGTGCAAGGGCCGCCGACAGTGGATCGACTTTTGGAAGTGCAAGTAGGAGATTTAGCAGAAGAAACCACTTTTATTTCCGCTGAACTTTCGAGCATAGAACAACAAGAGTTGGTTTCCCTTTTACAACGAAATAAGCGTATCTTCGCTTGGAAAATTGAGGAAATGCCTGAATAGACCCTTCATTTACTGTCATAAACTTGACATTGATCCAAGTTTCGTGCCGCCACCAAAACCAAGAAGAATGGCACCTGATCGGAAGCTCAAAGTTAAAGAGGAGATTGATAAGCTACTTGCGGTTAACTTTATCCGACGAAGTTACTTACCCAAAATGGCTTGCTAATGTCGCCGCAGAAGGTTAAAAAGAACGGACAAATCAGAATTTGTATTGACTTTACAAACCTTAACGCAGCCTTTGTCCGATTCATCCGTGATCCATTGCCATGAATTTCCGAACTAGTGGATGCCATTTCGATTCCAACGCTTTATCTTTCATGGATGCTTCTTCAAGGTACTACCAAATCTCTTTGAATGTGGATGACCAAGAGTTCACCGCTTTCATTACCGACCAAGGCATTTTTCGCTACTAATCGTTATGCCTTTTGGTTTGAAAAATGCCGGTGCAACCTACCAAAAGCTTGTCAATACAATTTTTCCAATCCGTTGGGGATAATAATGGAGGCTTATATTGATGATATAGTCGTTAAATTGAAGCTTACATCGGTGATCATCTTTCCGATTTTCAACTTGTTTTGATAGGTTTAACAAGTATAACATGAGACTCAATCCCGCCAAATGTTCTTTTGGCCTCTTTTTCGAAAATTTTGGGATACCTCATGACTCGTAGAGGTATTGAGGCTAATCCTCGACGATACGATGCCATTATTGATATGCCATCACCAAAAAAAATAAGAAGGAAATTCAACGGCTTTACCGGTCGGCTTGCGCTTCTTCATAGATTTATTTCTAAATATTCGATCGTTGTCATCCCTTCTTCCAGACTTTAAAGGGGGCGCAACTTGGAACATTGATTGTGAGATGGCATTGCAACAACCGAAGAAATACTTGGTCACCCTCCTATATTGACAAGTCCTTCAACGGGTCAACCGATTGGCATGTACCTAGCAGCCTACAACTCAAGCCGTTAGTCTTTCGTTTTTCGTCGATGATGGTAGACCCGCTCTTTTTATCAAGAAGACGTTAACCGAGCCGAAGTCTCGTTATTCAAAGATGGAAAAATGGCACTTGCATTGGTTCATGCCGCCGTCGGTTAAAACCATACTTCCGTGGGAGGTTGGTCGAGTTTATAATCGAGCATCCCTTTACGCAAGATCTTTTGTAATGCACAAGAATCAAGCAGATTAAATTTAATGGGAAAGTTATCTTAGTGCATATAGCATTGTCTTTGAAAGTCGCATCGCTGAAAAATGACATGCTCTAGCTTCTTTGATAGCTGATTTTCCGATTGATGATTCTCCTATTGACGATTTTTTTGCCAAGAAGAATCTATGGAAGACATTCTCGCCACCAATAACCGGGGCTTAATTTAAGACCAACTTGCAAACGCAATTCCTAATCCCAATTGACTTATGGATTGTTTATTCAGATGGCTCCCATAATAAACTGGTCCGAATCGATGCGTTTTGTTAAACCCGCGGAGAGAAGATTGAGAAATTCAGGCGACTTGCTTCTCCGCTTCAAATAACGGCCGAAAGTATGAGGCTGCCGCTTGTGCCTTGAGAGAAGCTTTGAAACCGGGGCCAAAGCTCCAGGTTATACACGGATTCTCGCTTTGTGGCTAATCGGTTTGGCGGGTCTTTTGAAGCAAGAGATGACCGTATGGCGGCTTATCTTGGTTTGATACATAGCCTTGCTCGACAATTTGATAGCATCTCTATCACTCAAAGACCGAAATGACATACGCCATGCCGATTCATCGGGCTTATCTATCCTCCGCCGTTAGAAGCTTAAGAGTCAAGACACATCACCGTGGAGTTCCTAGAAAGAGCCAAGCATCGACTTTACCGAAAAAGAATTGCATGACTTGTATGTACATGAAAGCAATTACTTGTTTTGCTTATACGCTAACAATGAAATACGACCCACATGATAATCGCACCAATCATGACTTCGAAGCGAAAAAGGGAGATGGAAAATCCACAACATGACCATACTTTGATCTTCCATTAGAATCTGTAGATCCATTTGTTCCTCCCGAATTCGGCCCCAAAACAGATAGTGAGTTGGTACATGAAGCGATGATAGTCCCGGTTCCCCGATATGATACTATCGAGCGAGCTGATGATCTCCGTCGCGCAAGATTTGGCGCCTTCCTTATATCCACTATTTGCAAGTTTCTTCGCTTCCACCGAACCAAAACTCGCTGAAAGAATCAAACGCGATGCATGGAAGTTTTGGTGATATCTCAAGCATCGACGGAAGTTTGCACTTATATCCCAAAGGCTCGGACTTAAACCCTATGTTGCGATGCCTCTCAAAACAGGAAGGACTTCAAGTTTTGGAAGAGATTCACTCCGGCTTATCGCGGAAGCCACTCCAAGGGGCTTAAGTTTAGCTCATAAAGCTATGACACGGGGCTATTGGTGGGTGAGATGCAAAAGGATGCAAAACACCTATCCGAGAGGTGTGAGCCATGCCAAAAGCACGATAATATGGAGTAAACTCCGCATCGAAGTTGCATCCCATGCTAAGCCCGTGGCCATTTGCCAAATGGGGCTTAGACATTATTGGTCCTTTTACCTAAAGCTCCGTGTAGTATAAGATTCCTTCTTGTGGCAACCGACATTTTTACCAAATGGGTAGAAGCAAAGCCTTTGGTCCAAATCCATGCTTCCAATGTCAAAATGTTTTATGGAGAAATATTGTTTGTCATTTTGGCATCCCTCGCGGCACTTGTATCGATAATGGTAAACAATTTGATGTGAAGAAATTCGCCGGGCTGCAGGCTAATTTGAAGATACGGCATAACTTCTCCGCACCTTATCATCCGCGAAGTTAATGGGCAGGCCGGCCACCAATAAGGTGATTTTGGCCAACCTAAAGAGGCGCTTTGATTGACGCCAAAGGAAATTGGGTCAAGGAGTTACCAAATTGTCTTGTGGGCTTATAGGACAACGCCAAAATATTCAACCGCATTATCACCTTTTAACCTTGCATATGGTGTCAAGCAGTCTTTTTACGTAACTGATTTCCAAGACATCTCGTTGTTGTCGTTTGAAACAGTTCTAATGACGCCGCTTTGGCTCACCAAAAGCTCTTATTGATGAGGTTCGCTCGAGGGACTACAACAGCTTATTAAGTATCAAGCCGACATGAAACGGAACTACGACAAGAAGATCCGGCCCTAAGTCTTTTTGCTCTCAAGACTGGGTTCTTTGTAGAAACCCAAAGCTTATAGAATCGGGGAAAGTTTGGGGAAAATTGGCAAGGACCCTACATCATAGATCGCCCAAAGATCTAAGGGGTCATATTTCCTCCGCACTATTTCTCGAAGAATAATAGAGAAGCCATGGAATGCTTACCACCTTCGCAAGTTTTACCGTTAGGAAATTTTTTTGCAATTTTACATTACTCCATCAATAACAAATCTATCCATCTATGTAGTTGTTCTATGTTATCCATCAATAAAGGCATTCAACTTCCATTCTCTTAGTTTGGTTGTCATTTTACATTTTCTATTCGTCTCAGTATTTTTTACTTTAAACAATGTCATTCATTAACGCTCATTTCTAGGGAGGTCATTCATATTATGCCTTTTTCGGTCAAAGTAAGTCGATTCATGCCTACTTGACGGAAACTGAAGTCAATAAGATGGTTATTCTTGCTCTCGGAACAATTATTGCAATACTCCCACAATACAATATCCGTGCTAATTCCACTACTAAGGCAATGGCGTTATGTTTTAGTTTGGTCCTAGTGCACGGGTGACAACTTTGAACCTGCGGAGAACTCCAACAGGTTGTCGCCGCGGCTTCACGCTCGGGTACAAATATTTTAACACCTGAATAGCTAGGTTCATGGAGGACGATCATGTCCCCTTTACCTTTCAATAACTTTCTCCAATGGTTCTATATTGGGAGGTTTTTCTCTCTACATGGGGCGCCTCGTTCTTTTACATTCATAAATAAAAACACTAAGTTTTATCTGTGTATGTTATCCGACATCACAATGATATTCAATTGACAACACATACTTTATTTTTATTTTCATAAAAAGAATTTTTAGTTCTCACGATATTACATACCGCAATCACATGATCATTGGTTTGGGAAAATCTAATGGTTTCTTCCCAACTTTTCGCGATATACAACTCGTGCACAAATCCTTGTAATTCATCTTCTCACGTTCTAGTTCATCTCCGTTTCTATTAAAGTCTCTGTCAATTTCTTCTTACGGACGATTCACAATTGTGCCATTTGCACGTGATCTTGGCCGAGCCGCTTCGCTTAAATCTGGTCATTCGGCTTGTTATTTTTCTCTACCTCTTTTTGCGCACGTTTAAGTTCCTGATCTTTGGTCGCCATGAGTGACTTCAATTCTATCACGTCTTCTTTTAAGTGTTTGTGTTCCTCCATTATCTCACAGGCTTTCCCAAATTCTTCGTACGATCTCTCCTCTGCTTCTTCCGTCCGCTCGGTTAAGTTTTTGTTTTCGTCTCCTAACTCTTTGATGGTTCCGCTCAACGCTTTGTTTGCCTCTTCCAATTTTTGATTGAGTATCTTCACTTTCTCTATCTCTTCTAAGGCATTGACTTCATTCAGAACGATATTTTTCTTCGCGACTTTTTCATGAATTTCTTTGGCCCGTACTACCGCCGTTTTAACCTGCGGCAAAAAATATCTGATGTCATCATTTTTCAGACTTAAACACAAGTTTGCAATAACTTGATAAAAAAAAATACTATCCTACCTGTTTTATACTATCGAAAATCATTGACACTGCTCTGTCATATTCTCCGATGTTCTCCGTATTCTGGTCACATTTTTGATATTTTTCGAGCCCTTCCATTGGCGTAATCCCGGGCGATCCCTTCACTTCGTCTTCCAAACTTGAACATCTCTGCTTCATCTACCAATTTCATCGAATTAGTGTTGTACACAAATTTCTTTACCGTCCTAACGCAATAGTAAAAATCAACGATCAACTTACCATTAACAGATTCTGTGGTTTTCCTCCATGAGTAGTATTACCCCTGACGCCACTTGCCAGTGGTTGTTGGATTCCTTTGCTCCTCGCATTTTGTTTTGCCGTTTATTTTCTTTTCACCGACTTTTGTGTTCATTGCACTATCTTTTGTAAGTATATCACTTTCGTTTCTTTTTTCATTCTTTTCCTCAGATATACCAAACCGTAACTAGATATTACATTTCACCACACTTTTACATATCTATGTTTTCTACGGTACATACCTTTTCCTCTTGATGTTGCGTATGTATTATATTTCGTCTGGGATGTTTGGTGCATTGTAGTCTCGTCCCTCGAGGCATCATACATTGTAACGTTGGTTGTCTCTCTTGGTCTCCGTTCGCCCGTTTTCTTGTGGCACATCTTCTTTTGTACAATTCACTTTTTTTGCTTGGCAAACTCAAAGACTAGTTCTCGGCCGTGTTAACTCCGTTCCATCTTCTTTTTCACTATCGCTGTCGCTGCCAAATATTGCATTTTTGAGACTCTTACTCTTCTTCGCCATTTCACTATGTGTCTCCTTGGACCTATCGGGCCGTTGTTCGATACCCCCATAATGTCGGAAATCAACGATATCATCAAAGTAGCTCAGATCTACCAATCTTTCGTCAGAGCATTCATGAAAGAATAAACGAAGGTTGTTCTCTACTTCTTTGTCCAATTCAATATCTGGTAGTGTACTCGCATTTTCTGTTAGACACAAAAATAACTCGTGTTAGTCAACAGTTTACTCATAGTACTATTTTCAATACTTATGTTTTGGCTTACCTCGAAATTTGTTCGGCACTTTAAACTCTGTCGGATTCCACTTCCCTCGCAAGCGGTACAGAAATCTATCCCATCCGGTGTATACTTTTGGAAACCCTTTAAAACTTCTGTTTGAATCCTTGAATTCAACTTCAAATTTTATGTACCCTTTCGCCAAGATGCTTTTCGGTCAGATCAACGCGAAGATTTCTTGAGCCCCGAACCTTCTGTTAAATTCATTTTGTAAACGGTGTGCTCTTGTAAAGATTAACCAGAACGATATTGGCAGTTGTCCCGGTGCAATTTGCCACCACTCCAGTAATTGCGCTATTTCTTTGCTCAACGGAATTGCGTTCCTGCAATTTAATTGTGTGTAAGCCATTACTACTTCATCTTCTTCGACTTTCATTTCAAATTGTGACACTTCCTCCATCTCAAATTTCTCGAGTCCTAGTATTTTTCGTATTTCCTTCCGCCGACCATCGGCGCGGTTCCGTGTAGTCGCCAGATCTGTCACCTTCTTTCCACCTCACCAAGTCTGCGATCGTCATCGAAGTTTTTTCGAAAGTGTTTTTTCGCCCAGATAGTACGGTAGTTTCTACCGAAAACAAAAAGAAAATAAAATCGGGTCGAATGCTCAAAAATCGGGTTCACGGGCCAAATCGGTTCAACACGTGCCAAGGTGCCCTTCCTTTACGGGCCGCACCATATCACTAGTATTCTTTTAAGTTCCGCATGACCAGCCCATGTTAAAGCAAAAGTGGTACGGTGCCCTTCCTTTGTGGGAGATGCAATCAGATCATGTTTTAGTTCAAAACATAAAACAGGTTTTGCAACTTTTGTATCGGGCGCCTTCATCTTCTTCGTTCTTCACCATTTTTTCAATAAAGATGAAGTTGGCGACAACACCAACAAGTTTGCTTTTTGGCTCATCGACATGTTGAACGGAGAGTTCCTAAGGACATAGTTCAACAGTTCAACGCTTATGCAAAAAAAAACAAAAAAAAAAAACAAAGATGCTATCTTTTGGCGTAACCCCTAACTCCTCTTTTTGCTTCTAGCATGCTATCACCCCTACCGCTATCTTTTGGTACAATATAAAGTTCATGAGACCCACCATCGACGTCCGAACAAACCGAGATGGCATTTGCCGTAGGTGTAAGACGAGTTCTAGGACCTTGGTTTAAGCTTGTGGAACCAGCCGCCGAATTGGGATCACTTGAGTTTCCTTCGGGTTGAGAACTCATACAAACGCAGAAAACGATCCTTTACATAGTACATGGAATCACCACTCACGGAGAAAGCAGGGCATTCGATTTGAACAACGAAGAAGAAGATCAAGAGAGACGTGCACGGAGAAGAAGACGGTCGCGGGCGAGGGTTACCTGGGCGTAGAGGCGACACAACGGGGTGAGTATCGGATATAAGACTGCCGTGTTTTCTTTCGTTTTCCCCAGCTTTTCTTCTAGATCCGAACCTACTGGTTTGGATGAGTCTCTCCGTTATCCGGTTATTTATACTTTCCTTGCTTTGGTCCGGTCTTTTTCAGTGCGTGTATAAGTCTTCCATCCAAACCGACTTCAGATGGGAGACTCGCTGATAAGCCTTATCCAATACGGATAGAAACAATGAGTCCTAGTTTCGGTGGTATTTTCACGTGCACCTCTTCTCGGTATTTCGGACATATATCGAATTCCACTTATTTCGTTCCACTTATTTCGGACATATATTATTCGCCGTTTTATGTCCGTTCCGTCGGATAATTCGCGGATTTTTCCTACGTTTAATTTTCAAACGGTATAATCCAAATATCGCTATTCCGTTGGCACGCTTCATCGAATTCGGATTTCGCGTTATCACGCCACGTTGCGGGTACAGTTTTCACTCATTTCAATTTATTTTTGCAATTTTATTTATGTGCATATTTTATTCTATCTATCGTTTTCGGCCGCTTTTTATTTCACTACGCCATTAAGGCCCAATACACGTTAATTTAACATTTTTCATTTCCGCTAATTCGATTTTTTTCCCGATTGTCCATTTTCTTATCGCTTTTTACGTTCACACGACACTTTGTTATACACTCGTGATTTACTCTTCTTTGCCATGTGAACTTTGTTCGCCCGACAAAGAGGCGGTGTTTCACCCCCACCTACGCGTGGCAAACGCCCATTAGTAGGGTCTCTATTTTATTCATTTAATCAACAGGGCTAAAGCCCAATTCGCAATATCATGGATCAATGTACAGGCCCATTAACTCATGTGTCTAAGGCTGAACCTTAGCCACATGGCTTGCCACTAATATACATTGATTTATGTCCAGATTCATTTCTTATCAAAAAGATAATTATCAGTTGACAGTTATATTCTATCACAATAGCTCAAGCAACAAGACTACTTGAGCTACAAGGACTCTCTACTCTACCTCTATAAATATCAAACTATTTTTCATAAGGAACTACGTGGAAACTTGATCCCTAGAGAATAGATCTTGGGTACGTAGGCAGCCATTATTTGGTTCAGTTTCATCTCCCCCAACATCAAAATCCTCTGTTTCTTAATGCGTTCGTCACCATTGCTCTCGTTGTGTTGAAGCAGTTTATTGCCGAAACAGTTGGGAATTGTTCAGTTAAAAAGGCGTCTTTAGGTATGTTGGTTTTACGCCTAGTAGTGCACAACTCTTTAAGAAACTTAGCGTGGTTAGGGAGCTTTTTAATAGCTTCGAGAAAAGGAAGGTTTATCATTAGATTCTTGAAAACGTTCCCAATCTCCTCAAAGTTTGTATCCCTGGTTAGCATGGCTAACTTCTGAGGGAATGGTGGTTTTGCTCTATATTTAGCATATGGCTCGACTTGATGTGTTACCTTGGCTTTCTGTTTCTTAATTTGTTGTTTAACTGGTACCTCTACAGTGGTAGGGTCTTCAGTTTCTACTTCGGTATCTTCGGTATCTAGTTCGATATCCGGTGTAGGGAGTACTGATGGGGTAACTATAGGTATAGTTACTTTGTTGTCAACCACTCTTCCAGAGCGGAGAGTGGTGATGGCATTTAGGTCACCTACTATTGTCGTTTCCGTACTAGTATTACCGTTTCCTCAAAGGCTGTGTTTGTTGTTTTAGGGTTTGGTATCGCTTGTCCTGGAAACACGCCTTTTGGTTGGGCTTTCTCTTGGGCTAACTGTTGTATGCCCTGATTTATGGATTGTAAGATCTGTTGGTTTGATTGAGTCATTGATTGGAAAAGTTGTTGGGTAACCTGTATAAAGGCGTCGATACAATCCGGTTGTGTAGGTGTAGTAGTCACAGGTGGTGCGACTGGGACTATCTCACGTTGATTATTAATGGGTGGGTTGTGATAGTTACTATTGTTAACCGGAACGATACCTCTATTGGTATTATAACTATTATAATTATTCTGACCTTGTGCTACACCTTATCGTGGTTGCGCTTGGTTGTTATAATTATTATAATTTCCTTGACCTTGTCCCTGTCCTTGCCTAGGTGGAGCTTGATTATAGTTGTTTGCTTGCCTAACATTTTGGTTATTAAACCCTGGAGGTGTAACTTGTTGATTGTTTCGCCAACTAAAGTTGGGATGTTGTCTCCATGGGGCATTAGGAATAGGATAGTTATTAATACAGCAAACATTATCTTGCTCTAATTGTTGTTGTGCATAGGCGAGAGGACAATAGGAGTCAGGGTGCTCAGGACTCAAACAGAAATTACATGGGTTGGAGTTTACATTCATGACGGGGATAGGCTTTTGTTGAATAGAAATAGCCTCTACCTTTTTAGTTAGAGATTCGATTAAATTTTTAAGTTCTGGATCAGGTTTCATCTCAAACATACCGGCGGCCTTAACTATTGAAAAAGAACTAGCAGAGTGGGGGATATCATCACTCCCCCCAATTGTTATTGCGTTTAGTTTGTTCTTCTAAAAATTTGTAAGCCTCCGAGGCTCCTTTACTTAGGAAACTACCCCGATTCATTATGTCAAGGACTTCTTTATGGTGATGTTGAAGTCCTTTGAAAAAGGCACGAACTAACGTGTCTTTTGCTAGATTATGGTGTGGACACTCTATAAGCGATCGGTGAAATGATTCCAAGCCTCGTAAAATGATTCATGAGGGTTCGTAGGAAGAAATGAATCTTGGAAAGCATCTCATCCGTCTTTAGGGGTGGGTAAAAATGTTCCATAAATAGTGAACAAGTTTAGCCCACGAGTCCAGTTAGAGTTAGCTTTGGGCAGTTAACCAAGACGCGCCTTTATCAGCTAAGGTGAAGGGAAATACCCTCGCTTTAATTTGTTCCGCACCAACCGTAGGATGATGGAATGTTGTAAGGACTTGTTCAATCCCACGATGTGTTGGTAAGGTTTTTCATGGCCTAAACCATGGAAAACGGGTAACAAATTAAATATGTTTAGGGGATTCAAAAATCCCCATCGGTCTGCTAGAACGATGCAAGATTTAGGGCTATCGCCATGGCTTTGTAAAAGTCGGAGAGAGGAGTCTCTCTTTCTTCAGCCATTGTGTCAGGTGTGGTTGGTGGAATAGTAGTTAGAGGTGTAGTGATTGGTATACTCAATAGATTTGTTTGTTGATGTTGACAGTTAATTATGTTCGGTGTTTTTCTCCGACCAGACCTTAATCTCATGCAAGTCTAAGTCTAAACACGACAACAATCCAAACAATCTTGATATATTAGTATGAACCTCTAACTGGAGATGCGAGGTATGGAAGAAACGAATACCTGATAGCGTCCTTGCTTCGCTTATGAATAGCGTCTTGTGTACGCGTGTTCAGTGTAAATAACAAGTTAGAACACTGAAAAACTTAAAAATCGAAGTTTGAAACAAACCTGTTGAAATCCGGGATTTTTGGCTTAGGGCGCAGGTGCGCTCACATAGGGCGCGGTCGCGCTCCTTGTTCCAGTGACTTAGCGCGGGTCGCGCTCGGTATGAGGGTGGGTCGCGCTCGTGGTCCAGTAACTTAGGGCGGGTCGCGCTCGGTCGGAGGGCGGGTCGCGCTCGTGTTCCAGACTATAGGGCGCAGGTGCGCTCCTTATAGGCGCGGTCGCGCTCAGTGTAATTTTGTCGCGGAATTTTTCGACGCTGAAATAGATAACCACAGTATGAATCAAACAAGGGTGGGTGGGTTTAATGGGACTTAAAAATGACTAATTCTACCATGAAAACAATGCTAAAGTGAACTAAGATGGCAATGCGCATTTGATAAAAGATAAAATTGAATAGTTTACCCATTTAAATGAACGATGAACTCAAACGTAAGTAAACTAAAACTTTCTTATGAGCCTATATTTATCAAAGTTTCTACTCTCGAATCTATCGAAATAGAGTGGAGTAACAAATTCGCTCCACTCCTAGTGCTCTAGCATGGAATGTTTTCTAATCTAATTAGTGGGTCTTAAGTCTAATGAGAGCTTTACGGGGGTGTTATACTCACGATACCTATATGGAAAATATTATGTTGAATTTAACTACTTAATGCTATGGAAATATGATTGTTTTTAATCTAGATAAAGGATTAGACGGAATTGAATCCACCTCGAATCTAACTTAATAACCTAGTATAGATTCTTGTATCTCGATTCTTACGTTCTTACGGCAAGAATTCGAAGTTCTAATCCCTAGTATTCATGGCATTTCTACCGAATACTAACTAGCATGTGGTCAGATCCACCCATTCTCATGGCTTAATCACGACCTTCTAGATTGGAATAGATTCTACAATGCTTCTACACTATACCACTAAGTTTTTCGTCAAGGCTTCATCAACCCTCTAATGGAGGTTTTAGCCTTGAATCATTCATAATCATTCCCATATGAATCTAAACTAAAATATTATTATCAAAGATTCAAATTTACTAATCTAAATTAAACAATAATTAAATTCTAATTAACAACTAAGAAATAGTAACCAACAATAATTAAAACTAGATCTAATAGATTGAAATAACACAACCAAATTGATAAAATAACTATTTTATTTATCGAATCAATCAAGAACAATGATTTAAAGACTTAATCTAAAACAAGAATTGAAAATGGAACTAAAACTTAATTAAAATACTGGAAACTAGATCTAGAATTATCTATATTGTTTAGGTCCAACTAGCTACCATCAACAAAGAGCTAAGCTTTTGTTTTTATATGTCCAGATCCAAAAATCGTGCATGGGCTTGGAGCCACGTTTTGGGCCAGAGAATCTGGTCCAAAACCCAATTCTTTCAGTCCAAAAAGGCCTCTTCAGCTGTAGTTGTCTTCAACAGACTTTTCGTCCAATTCTACTCCTCTTATTGGGTCAAGGCTTGGACCATTGGAAATCTCTTTCCGAGCCGGTCGTTTTGACATAAGGTAGGTCCAATTCCGAGGTCTGAGTCCAAAGATACGGCTTTTGGAAGTTCTGCTGACTTGTGTGCTGTTTCAGCCCGCGTCGACTTTTCAGCTTTTGACCGGGCTTTAGAAAGGCTTTGTCTTCTTGAATCTTGGCCTTTAATCATGGAACTCCTTAGTAACTGACCTTAGCTCCTTTATCTCGCTAAAGTGGCACATTTCTGCACATAATGGACTTTGAAACCTGAAATGCATAAAAACACGTAATCAGTGTTAACTCTTAATTATTACTCACATAATTGGTCTAAAAGTATGACTGTTATAGGGTTAAAACTACAGTTTTGGGCTCTTATCACTTGGCCCTGATGAGTTTTGCTGACAAAGTTTTCCCTAATGCACACAAGCATCTATGTAGATGGCATATCGCTACGTGCGTCCTTTCAAAATGTTATGATATTTTTCCAACTACGAACTTGTAGAGAAGGCCCAGTTCTAGTGGAACACTATAGTCTAATCGAAGACAGAGGTTATTTTCCAGCGTAGATGGGATAGTTTGGAAAAATATTACAGGGTTGAGTACTCCAATTTTGTTAATTATTTGCGATAGACTTGGTTTCCTCACAGGGATCGATTCGTATGTTGCTGGACTGACCAACACATTCACTTTGAGAGTACAACGACCAATAGAGTTGAAGGGTCTCATGCTCAGGTGAAGCGTGTACTAGGAAATGCAAACTGTCACAATTTTTTGAGTATGTTTAGCTTAATCCACCCGATTCTAGAGATCCAGATGTCCGAGATTAGAGCTACTTTCGAGAGAAGTATGATTGTAACTCAGCACCACCACCGGATTCTTTTGTTTCGTGAACTCAGAGGCCTTGTCTCACGCAAGTGTTTGGACTTGCTATTTGAAGAAATAGATACCCGCATAAAGCGTGTTAAAGATGGAGAGATCAGGTGTTGGTGTTATTTGCGCACGAGCCATGGACTGCCATGTGCTCATGAATTAATTGAGTTTGAAGAGCAAGAGCGGTCCATCCCTTTGACTGCTATCGATCCCTTTTGGAAAACATTGTCTGCTTCTCCCAATATGTCAGTGGGTGTTGGTCCCAATGTTACACCTTCGATGGACTTGTTCATAAATAGGTTTGCAATGGTTTCAAGAAGAGCAAAGGGTTATGATTAGGAAGCTTATGGAGATTGTCGTCGCAGAAAGTACATGGCTAGTACCGTGAGGAAGCAAAACCAAAGGTCGGCCGAAGGTAGCAGTAGCAAAAGCCTTAACCGAGATGAGAACTCTTCAAAGCGAGATACATCTCATTTTGAACATTCTCATCGTGACCATGAGAAGTGGGTCTCGTCACAACCAAACACTACACGCCACCCAAAACACCCACACCACACCAAGAAAGAAGCCTTCTCCAAAAAATACCAACCCAAAACATCAACACCACACCAACGGATAAGCCTTCTCCAAAACACCAAAACAACCACACCAAGAAATAAGCCTTCTCCAAAACACCAAAACAACCACACCATGAAATAAGCCTTTCCAAAAACAGCCATACCACTAAATGTGAGAGATGGGTTAGACTATGGAAAGACGACGGGTCTTAAGGATTACGTGTTGGATATTCCTGAAGAAATGCATAAATACATTATTAGAATCCATGACCCTGTTGGCGATGGCAACTGCGGTTATAAAGCTTTATGCATTGCATTAGAAAGAAGTCAAGAAGAATGGCCACAGATGAGAAAGGACTTGTACCAAGAGCTTATTGACAACCTCCCCCTTTATTGTACTTTGTACAGTCAAAGTAAGGTTGTTTATTCGATGAAGGAAATCCCACATGAAGAAGGTTATGCACCCTTAAATAAGTGGATGAGCATGCCCTTTGCTGGATACCTATTTGCTTCAAGATTTAATGTTGTCTTCCTGCATTTAGGAGCTCGTCAGTGCTTCCTTATCATGTCGCTGAGAACCCAAGAAAATCCTGAAAGAGTGACCCAAGTGTTGGGTAGCGCACATGTTGGTGGAAATTATTTTGTCAATGTTGAACTTGTTGAAGATTGTCCGGTTCCTCCAGTAATGTGCCAATGGCTTAGAGCTCGATATGATATTGCTGAAAGTTGAAATTTGGCCTTGACAGCAAGGTAATTGCAATTTATGGCATTGAACATTCCCAATTTAATATGGGAAAATGAGCCCGTTGAAGACCCAACAGTACATGTTATCGACTAAGTTGTTTGTATGTTGTCGATATGATATTTTGATGTAATTTGGAACAAGTGTAATTTAATTTTATTTTTATATTATTTGTTATGTTAGGGCTTTTATTTGATTTGATTTGGAAATCGAGTGATCGACTAAGTTGATTCGGCTGGCAATCGAGTGATTTGGAAATCGAGCGATTGACTAAGTGATATTTTGATGTAATTTGATATTTTGATCTAATTTGAAACAAGTGTAATTTTATTTTATTTTTATGTTATTTGGAAATAATGTTAGGGCTTTTATTTGATTTGATTTGGAAATCGAGTGATCGACTAAGTTGATTCGGACGGCAATCGAGTGATTTGGAAATCGCTCGATCGACTAAGTTGATTCGGACGGCAATCGAGTGATTTGGAAATCAAGTGATCGACTAATTTGATTCAGATGGCAATCGAGTGATCGATTAGTTGATTCGGACGGCAATCAAGTGATTTGAAATAATGTTCATATGTTGTGAATAATGACCGAAACTACATGGTCAAGTCGTTTGGCTTTTATGCTAAACGACCCAGCCACATCATTTGGGCTTAAAGGCAAATGATATGGTCAAGTCGTTTGGCCTTTAAGCCCAAACAATCTGCCGAAGTCATTTGGCCTTTATACCAAACGACATGGCTGGGTCGTTTGGGCTTAAAGGAAAACGATCTGCCGAAGTCGTTTGGTATAAAGGGCAAACGATCTGACGAGGTCATTTGGCCTTTATACCAAACGATATGGCTGGGTCGTTTGGACAAAAAAATTTGAAAATTCATTTTTTTTTTACAACACTTTCATATTCATCAAATTCCGCTTGATTCCATTCAAACATCAAACATTCATTCATCAAATTCATCCATTCATATTCATCAAATTTCATTCAAACATCAAACATCATTCATCCATTCAAACATCAAACATCCATTCATCAAATTCATCCATTCATATTCATCAAATTCCATTCAAACATCAAACATCATTCATCCATTCAAACATCATATCCATCCATTCGAAGTTAACAAAGTTACAAACCCTAAACTGAAACAAATTACATCCATCAAACTAAAACTGAAACAAAGTTAACAAAGTTTCAAATAATCCATCCATCAAACAAATTACAAAATTACAAACCCTAAACTGAAACAAATCATGAACTATAACACCCACCAATGTACTTGCACCTAATCAAGTTGTACGCCCATTCGAAAGAGGACTTTGCTTCCTCTCGCATATCATTCCCAGCCAATTGCAAACCCTCTCTAGCAAACCATTTGGTTTCATCGGTGACGCCGCTCATTTAAAAAGGAAAATCAAGATAAGTTACTAATCGAATGCAAAAATCACAGTTATAGAAACTCAATTAAAATCACAATACTTACGATCGGTGAACAAGTTAGGGCGGTGTCTCCGGGGGAGGGATGAATAGGAAGATGCTCGGGGTTCACCAAAATACATGAGAATTCCTCGTGATACCAAGTCATGTAGTTTTGATGACACTCCCATGGATAAGACAAGATAGGTCCTCGGTTTGCGGGGGTTGGATCACGGATTCTGCCATGACTCCCAGTAAAGTGGCCCAATATTGGTCCAGTTCACCTCATACCCGCGACCTGCCATAGTTCTTGTTCTCCAATTTGGTATTGGAGGATCTACAGGTACATGCTACACGTGACCCAACTGACGCAGCACCCTTGCGACAGCGTAAAACTCGACAATGTTGAAAAAACATAGCAATCCCTCAAAAAATGCAATGTCATCGATCGGGTTTGTATCTCTAACATTTTTGTAGGGATGCCAATCAACCTGCAAAAAAAAATCAAATGTGTCATTAACAACTCCAATGATCAATTACTAAAAAATATATAAACAAACTTAAATACTTACATTGAAATAATTCAAATCATCAATTATCGCTCGATAATACTCCAATGCATGCGTTGTATCATAATAGTGTGGAGCTACTGGGATGTGTCTATGAGCACGCGGCTGAGACGAGGTATAGTTGAAGTTTGGGACTGCTCTAAGTACCGGAAAATACTTATAGATCCACGCCTAGATATACACAAATAGTTAACATATTGATAAAGTAATAAAATTAATATTAAAAAAAATAAACTCTAAAATACTCAAGTTTTACCTGTAGAAGAGTCATATAGCCTATAATCCCTTTCACCTTCGCACATGTGGTATCCCCAAGACCTCTATACAAAAACGCCAAAATTGCTACACCCCATGCATACTCTTCTATCTCATTGAATTTCAACAACGGCCTCAGATAACATATAGGCACTCCAGTCCCAGACTTGTCAGTAAAAACGGCACATCCAAAGAAAAATAGGATAAAAGCTCTAACAGCCCGTTGAACTTCCTGGAAACTCGAGGCCTTCTCCACCACCTTCCCAGCAGCGTCACATATAGGGCTATCATGAACCTTGTTCGAAAAATGCTTCCGGATGAATTCTAGCCTTACTTTTAAAGTGAACCTACTAAATTCCATCTCCACCCTAATCAAATCAGTAGGGATAGCCAAAGCAATATGTAGGAGATGTATCGATTGTTGTAAGTTCAATTTCATCGTCCCCTTGCACCGCTTCTTCCTCTAATCAGGACTCCACAGATTTGGACAACATCGTCCAAAGTCACAGTCATCTCCCCAACTAGCATATGGAAGGTGTTGGTCTCCGGATGCCATCTCTCCACAAACGCAGAAATCAATGGTGGATTCATATGCTCGTGATAACCTTCCACGAGATCAAACAACCTAGTTTTTCTCAACTGTTGGGCAAATCTCGGAGACCTTTCACATTCATTCTTGAAATCCCATTGGGATAACTTCGCTAAGTGTGAAACACACTTCAACGCTCTGCGATCCTCCTGAAACAACCGAGCACGCATTAGATATATATGAACAGAAAAAAAAGATTTTGTAAAAGAAAATCAAAATACCCAAGAAAAACAAAATATTACCCTTCTCTCCCAAACATCGCGAGCGACATGCACCGCATAGTCATACAACAACTCTGACTTATACGGGCCTCCCCCATACATACCTCTTTGAAACTCCAAATCATCATTGAATTTTCTTATGAAATCCAATAATGGAGGTGCTTCTTCTACTGGTGGTACGTCTTCTACCACATATTCTTCCACATCCTCATCCCCCTCCTCACCCTCCTCCCCACCCTCCTCATCATCCTCCTCACTCTCCTCACTCTCTTCACTTTCCTCTTCTACTATACTCTTCCCTTTGTCCATATTTACATCTAAACCTACATTAGTATCACTATCTACACTATCTTCACTCGATGAATCAACCTCAGGAACCTCTTTTTCCAAATGGTCCCCTCTACGCGCTGATGTCGTTAACCCCTCTGCCCTTTGTCTATTTCTTCCAACTGCGTCACCACTAGAGGAACCGCCACCAAACAATTTCTTTTTCACACCCCTTGAATGTAGTTTTCACTACATTCTTCACATTCTTTGATCGAGGACCCATCGCTACAAAGAAAAATAAAACAAGTATTAGTAAACCATATTTAAAGAAACAATGTACAAAGAAAAACACTAGAAAAGGGAGATCATCCCAGTCGTAAAACTAATATACTTATAAGCTTATTATGATAACTCCAAGTATATATGAAGAAATAGAATGAGGCGTTAGGCTATCCAAATTCTATCGAATTTTGGGTAGAGTTTCCTTTGTTTGGTCAACGCCAGATACTTAAACCTGTCATAATCTCCTCACACATTATACCAAATCCCAAATACACAAAATTCTTTAAATTGGTAAAACAAATGATTTTCGATTAAATGCAACTAAAGGGAAATTAATGATACCATTTATCATCATAACAGTGAATGGTGCTAAACTAAACAAAAACTCTACCATACCATATCAACGTAGAATCTGAAAATTAATTAATTAATTAAGTGCAAGTGGTAGAATTCATCCACAATTAAACAATCAATATACATCTACTATTATAATCAAAATTTGTTGCCGAAGTTGGCCTTTGAAGTCTCAATTTTGTAATTTCGTATATCTTTTGAGAACTTTTATAATTGTGTACTGCCACGGCACTCAAATGTTTTTTCTAAAATGTACTCTGTATAGTGTATACTCACTTCAAGAACTAAATGTCTACAACAATCAAAGGACACAGAGTATGTAACAAAGAAGTCGTTCCACAGCTGCACTTTGGCCAAAAGACTATACTAAAGTGAACTACATATATTACTTGAGTTAAGCCACCGTGACAGAAAGCAACATTTGAAGCCTACAACCTATACAAGTTTTCCTCCTTGTCTAGCGAGAATGATATCAATTTCCCCAATAATCACATTGTCCTAAATTAAAGTCAGTTTCCTCCATATATCAATTTACTAAATGCATGTTTACAACTTCTTTTCAAAGTCTACTAGTCAAATACAAGTTTATAGTTTCTTTTTTCTCTTTGGTTGCTGAAACATGAAAGCATTTGAAGATCATTATTTAATAGAACAGTAACATGAGCAATAGCCAAAACTTAAACAAACTCAATAATTAAACATTACCACAAAACTCAAAACTCAAAACAAGCATACCATTTGAGCTAAAAGGTTTTTTACCCTTCTGAATCTTATCTTCTTTTCTACCAATATTATGCAAAGAACTTAAACTTTGACCAACTTCAATTGACTCAAGAACATAGAAACTAGTGTTTTGATATTGAGACTGAATCTCTTGTTGAGTGTTTTGATATTGATATTGATCTAGGTAATTAACTCATAAGTAAAAACAATATCCAGACCAAGAGGTATAGAATTTAATTCTTAGGGTTAGTCTATGGCTTCCTTTCTTTACTGTTCTTTGAGTGTAATAAGGCCTCCTAGCTTCTTGAAGGTTCTAAGAGATAAGCAAATATTTGAATATATATAGTAGTGCCTATGTTCCTTTCGGAAATTGCCTAAGGTCAGTACGATTAAATGCTTAATCCTCGTACCACTAGTTCATAATAGGAACTCAAAGATCGATCAATCAACTCCAAACCTTCTAGCATATGGTCCGTAGACCATGGAGAGAAGTGAGAACTCACCCCTTCTTATAGTAAGATATTCACTATAAACTAAAAGGAACATTGCATATTTTTCTCCAGAGACTAAGTATAGATAGTAGTCGTGGTATCGAAAAGCACATAATTTGATATCTAAAGTACCTTTGTGAAAGTCTTTGAGAAAGTCCAACACACTCAATTGAGCTGGTGTGTGCCAGCAGAGAATTTACAACCTGCAAAGGGTAATAATAATAAAACAATAGTTTCAATAACAATATCGAATAAAAGTTAGAGTGCAGGACAACAGAAAGTATCAGCAGCAAAAGACTAACAACTCAAGTTAATCAAGATTTTTCTACTCTAAATGTATCAACAAAAGTACTATATGTTACAACTGAGTGACAGTGAGTTCATACATAAGAACTGGTAAAACCACATTCAAAGATTACCATTTCATCAAAATGGCAGCATCAATTTCTATAAGGACTATAAACAAATAGCATTTCATCAAAGTGGAAATGCCAACTACTATAATGACTATAAACATAAATCACTATCAAGAAACAATAAACACTTACATCACAATTGTACTCAAACAAGATCTTGGAAAAATCCGAAAAGATAACAAGAAGTCTCCCATCATGAGTAAAACACGCAATCAACTTCCCATTCTGAGTAACAACCATTTTCTGCAAAGGCCCAACACCGGCACCAACCTATTGAACACTCTCCTCATCAACAACCAAAACATAATCACCAACACCAATCAAAACCTCCACATTCCCCGACATAGTATATTGCGATTCCATAACCGCCATACATAATGGAAACTCCTCCAAACCAGGATCAGCTAGTTTACAAGCCTGAGGGTTCTTAAAATCAAGTATACAAAACAACTGATTACTCTCACTTACACAAATAACACCATTACTCCAAAACATACATTCCACTACATTCTGTTCAAAACACTCTTTACCCATTGTAACACTTCCTTCTAAGACTTCCCCTCGAATATTAAACCTATAAACAGTCCCATCCTGTACAAAAACACTCAATAGTATAACAAAACCCCTTTTCCTTCCCAACCCACCTAAAAAAACTACGGGCACTGAAGCACATAGTTTTTTTTTGAACTTTGAAGTTCACCGATGAAAAACTATTATTATCACTAATCACAAATCAGAAAACATGACCTAAATTTTTGTCTACTAGCCAAATGACCAAATCCCATGTCCCTACTTATTTATCTTAAATCTAAAACAATTTTTTCCCCACAAGTCCATAAAGACAAAAACAAAATGTTTTGCATTTCCAGTTCTATCTAGGATGAAGGGTGCTTCTTTAGTAACCCCCGTCTTCAAAAGGTAATTAATGCATAAATTTGATCACCCAGCTTTCTCATTATTGGAAAACAATTTTCAAGTATATGACTATGTTTCTTTGTTTTTCAGGTTAGAAGGTAAGGTGGCACTCATAACTGGTGGTGCAAGTGAAATTGTTGAGAACACGGCAAGATTGTACACTCAGTATGATGCTAACGTAGTCATTGCCGACAATCAAGATGTTCTTGGCCAATTACTTTGCAAAGAACTAGGTCAAGATGAAACCATTTCCTACATCCATTGCGATGTAACTAAAGAAAATGAAGTTAAGGATGCCGTTAATTTTACCAAGTCCAAGTATGGTACAGTTGATATCATGTTTAGTAATGCCGGTATCATTGCCAAAAGTGATTCACATCGACTAAGTTCTGATAATACAGATTTCAAAAATAATGTTCAACTCAACAAGTAGTCTAGAAACTCTAATTGGAGCTAAAACAGAATCAAACAAACCCTGATAGCTAAAACATAATCTAATTGGAGCTAAAACACGCACTGATAGCTTTATGAGGTTAATAGTTTATCGAATTACTGTTATGAGCTAAAGCACGCACGGATTACAAAAACACCAAAACAATTATCGAATTATTGATGTAACTATTATCGAATTACAAAACAATTTTCTACATTTGATCATAAATTAACTTACTTGAAGTTGATTGAAAACAAAGAAGTTGAAGAACTTGAGAACCAACAAGCCCAGCAACTCACAATGCTTTGTTTATGGATTGGATTGCTTTAATTCGCTTGATTTTGGATTTTTTTGGTTAGGGTTTCGCGATTTGTCGAATGGTTTTGCGCGAGAGAAATGACCGAACGAATAGGTTTTCCCGGTTTGCAATTTGGTGGGGGGTGTACTGGGCTTTGTTGTTTGGGCTTGGGCTAGAGGCTGCCCAATCTAATTTTAGTGGCGCCCAATACAGCACCCATCTTAAATGAGGAAATAGATCTACACCCTTGTGATTTTGTCATCTTCTTAACTCCCATCTTCCTCTCCTAGCCACTATTTTACCAAATACCTCAACTCCTCAACTCTAGTGCTCACATCTTTTACTCCAAAATGCCAAAATTGATAATGATTTGTGAATGATAAGGAATTAAAGAAGTTTTGAATAAGAAGACATTTAAGAACATGTATGATAGTTGTGTTTGGTTAGAATGATAAGGGTTACTGGTTTTTTGTGAAGGTGGAGATCTAATTTAACTCTTCTTACATTTTCTTTTACTTTTATATTCTTCTCTTCTCTCTAGATCTTGATTCAAGCTAGATACCGAAATATTCAGATAATATCTTTAAGTATTACCAAAATGTCAAAAAGTATCACTAAAATATCAAATGTATCGACGATTTCTCAGTATTTGACGATATATCGATGATATCTACAAATAATCCAATGCGAATTATCCCCACATAAGACGATATATATTGGGATTTCAAGTTTCGATATATTGCCTTATCGTGATATTTTGTACTATGGTTTGGTGCATAGTGAGGTAATGTGTTTAGATAGTGAAGTATTGACTTTGCTTGAAAAGTATTTGGGAAAATGCTTATTGGATCTGTTCTTAACAAATATAAACAACCAATGCATACAAACACTATGTTATATTTTCTTTTGGTGCCTCTCGAGTATTATGAACATTAGAAATTGGGGTTAGTTTGTATGTGGGGTGTTGGAATGGGTTTATAGTTTGTTCGTGTGTTGCTATGTTGGTGGAATGTGTACTTTATCTTGTCTTATATAAGTAATTTGGAATTTCAAGCTTTTGAGAACTGTAGGCCTGCTTTTGTTTTGAATTTTACTTGTTTGGCTCTTTTTATTTGAGTAAGAGGAAGAGCACGAGTTATAATGTGCCTATTAATTATTCTCATGATACCCTTCCATAAGTTTTTGCTTGCACATGGAAGTTGAAGGTTCACTTTGGTCAAGCTAAGTGAATCAGCAATATCTGTTTTAAGTAAATTCATTACATATTTTACTATGCTTTTTCACTTTAGTAGTTGACATTTATAGAAGTTTATTTATTTTGTTTTTAGAGTGGTCGAGTGTTGAACAATGACTAATCAACTTGTTATTCTTTTATGATTAACATCGTTGGTATAGGAATAGATCATAGGACTTTGAGACTACATAGTATCATTTGTTAGTTTGTTTTTCTTAGTGCTTAATATTGGGCTTTTACATTATTATTGTTGTTGCGACTATTTGGTCTTGAGAAGTAACTAGTAATTTGGGTTGGTCATTCTGTTTTATGATGATTGATAATCGTAAGAAGAAATTAGCCAATGGTCATGTTCTAGGTTAAGCAATGATACTCTATTAAAATCTTAGTAGGGGTCTAAATGCTCACTTTTACTTTCATGTAGCCTAGTATGAGGATCTCACTCACATTCTGTAACTATTTCTATTTCACTCGATCTAATCAGTAAATTTTAACTTATCAAAAAAAAATTACTAGTGATACTTTGAGAACTTTCTATTTACATGGACACCTTTATTAATATTGTTTGGGTCCTAGAATTTTTGTAGTATTTGTCGCGCCACATAAAATGTGGGGTAGGCTAAGGCTGCAGTCCAAGTGATCTTGTGAAGCTAGTGTATTTCAAATAGATCATTGATTCTATTGTTTTGTTCTTCATGTTTGTTCACTCTCTCAATCTATCATCAGGTACGAATTAAACCCGTGTGTTTTTATTTCAACCAAACAACTTTGATTTCTAAAAGGTCTTTTTGAAAGTGAATACTGACTATTTGAGTAAATTTTTGAAAGAACATGTGTACTGACTTCAATCAATCAAATTACATAGATTAAATCCTTTCAATAGCAATATACAATCATTCATCGGCTTAATTGACTATCTATATACTTGGATCAATGATCATAATTATGACAATGATGATATCATGCCATGAGATTACAAATTTTGTTAGTCATATATTGTGTTGTGTTGTCTATGGTATTAGCTTGTTCACGGAAACAAAAGCTAAGATGAGTGCACTAGCAATCCATGCTGATATTTAATTGTCTGTTAGGTGGTTTAGTAAACTTTGTCTTGATATTTAGTAAAACTAGCAACAAAACTAAGGTGAGTGCACTAGCAAATTGTTTGTTAGGTTGTTTAGTAAACTTTGTCTTGGTATTGGTTCTGCACATGTTAGTAGAAATACCAATTGTAGGACAAACTATGTAGTTGTATGTGCTCGATCTCTACTAGTTACATTTATCGGTGCAGTGTGTATGGTCTTTTTTCTTAAAATATATTTTGGTGTAAATACCTTGCTGTTATTAATGCTTCCATAAAAGGCTTACGTATTCCATTCAAGTCTTGCATTAGTACACTTCTACAGTTCTTAGAACTTCCTTTGGCCATTAATACTACTAGCAAGATGCACGTGTCTATGCCACAATTAGTTTGCACAAAAAATGCTTAATACTTTTTTGCCCCTAAAATATACCTTAATACTTTTTTCCCCCTAGAATATAACAATTATTAGAATGATATAAACACAATTCTCTTGTAATTTAATATGCAAAATAGGGACAAATTCGTTCAAATAGCTTATACTAATGGAGACAACTTAATCAAGAAGTTGGCCCATGTCATTATTACAATGATATTACCTTTTAGCCCCTAGAATATAATAATTATTACAATGGTATTTAGCCGACTCTCTTGTGTAATTTAAGAACTGGAATGGGGGTAAAACCATCCAATAGGCTGTTAGAACCGACAGACAGCCAATTTAGCTACCTCGCCTACCCCGTTTTAATGGAGTACAGACATTCCAACTCATTTTCTATAGGTTGATTTAGATTACCTTGTTTGAGTTGGACATGTTAGACTTGATGAACAAGACCGTATCATGTGTCAGCATTTATCAAACACTTATTTCATTTCAGGTCTCCATACAAGCTAGAACATTGATATTTTGGTAGTCTTATATAATCTTTTCCAATAGAATATTTTATATCTTAAATATGGTGGTTGTAATGGATATAACACTTGGTAAATGGTTGTTTGTGATTATCTGATATTGGAGTTCAGTTGTTTGTTCTCATGTTTTTTAGCAATAATAATATTATTTCCTAGTGTACCTTGCTAAACCTTACATGTCACTTTGCAACATGGGTCGTCACTTGAACATTCTGCTTTAACTGTTAATTATTTCTTGTTCCCTGAGCAATTATTTCTTCATGTTACACATGGTACAACATGGTTGACAATAAGCTTGGGATATCTTTCATTGTGCAGGTACATAGTGATCATATAAAGGTTACCCAGTCAAAAATTGCTGATCCAATGTCTAAGTAGCCTGATCTATCTATGTGAGTGGAGCCATTCTCCTATTATTTAGTTGCTACAATATTATTTTTCCCTTTGGACATCATTAGCTAGGAGTAGTGGTGAGTTCTGATATTATTCTTTTCCCTATTGTTGGATCTAGTCTGAAATTTGGGCAGATGTCTTAATATTGTTATTAGGTTCCTCATATATATGATAGTGTCTTTATCTACTTCTGGCACAAGCAATGTACAAGTAAACTTAAGGTAGTAGTCTGTCCCATTATTAGTTTTTGATAAACTAGATATATGCAACAATATCTCATACAAATAATGTTAGTGGAATTAGTGAATTCCAAGTTCTTTTGTTAAAGGGTTGACTCAAGCCGAATACAATGTGTTAAACTTCTTTTCAGATTTGTGTTGGTGTTTTTTATTGGGTTTCAGTTGTTTGAGGTCCCACATAATCCTAAGTTCACTAGAGTCCTAAGTAAGCCTCTTTATCTTGCTTTATTTGTTATCTTAAGACCCAACTATATTCAAGAATTTGTTTTTATTAAATTGTTTGTTAGATTGACATTGCTTGGTAAATCAAGCCTTGACTAATTGGCTTAAATGGATATGAACAAATGATAACTGAAAAATGATAACTGGATTACAATTGCTTTTATATGCTACACATGTTAGTTACAACATAAAGTTCTTGTTCATAATCTTGTCTTGACTGTTGACTAAACTCCTTGACTAATGACTTCATTGATCTTTGACTGATTTGACTCATGTATATCCTTAATATCCCCTTTCAATCTGAAGGGAGAAGGTTGTACTGAAAGCTTAGACAATATAAGTTGAAATCTCTGACTGGATAATCCTTTGGTAAAAATGTCTGCAAGTTGATCTTTGGTGCACAAATATCTTACATCCAAGAATTTAGAAGTGACTAATGAAGCTTTAGTATTGATGGAAGTATACTTTAAAAGAGTTTAGAAATTGAGGTTCATCCTAAATTGTTTAGGTTCATCAATACTTTTCCATAGCAGCTACTGGTCTTCATAATAAGCGTGATTAAAACTCATTTTGGTGTTAAGACGCAGCTTTTATGATAAGTGGTATGAAATACTCCTTAACCTGAAAAAGGCAGTAAAAGCTATGAGTTGTCTTTTCGTTAAGCATAAGAATGACTGTAATGCATCAATATACGAGTAATAAAACGCACATTTGGGAGCTGATCAACTAACTCGCGAACATAGTGATAATCAATCTCCACATGCTTGGTTCTTGCATGAAAAACTAGGTTATTTGCCAAAGAGATTGCACTTATATTATCACGTATCACGGTAAAGAATTGGACTTGTGAGAAGTGGAACTTGGAGATCTTTAAACAAAGTACATAACCAATATAATTATGCAGCTGTATGGGCCATTGCCCTGTACTCAGCTTCAATTGAGGATCTTGCCACAGTGTGTTGTTTCTTTGCGAACCAAGAGATGAGATTAGATTCTAAGAACACACAAAACCCTGTAATGGATCTCCTATCCAATGGATATCCTGCCCAATCAGCATCTATGAAGGCATTGAGATGTAATGATCCCTTTTTGAACCACAAACCATGAGTGATAGTACCCTTCAAATAAATCCTTTTTACAACACTCAAATGTGTTTGTTTGGGTTTGTGGATAAAATGACACACTAAATTCACTACAAAAGAAACATCTTGCCTGCTCCAACTTAAATATTGAAGACCACCTACAATTGATTTGTAAGTTGTAGGATCTTCAAGTAATTCTCTAGTGTGATTATCCAATTTGCAACTGCTAAAGACTGGTGTAGATGAAGGTTTTACATTAAGCATATTAGCTTTACTGAGAAGATCATAGATATACTTAGTTTGAAACATAAATAAACCTGTTGACTACATCTTGACTTCTAGTCCCAAAAAATAGTGTACACTGCCCAAATCCTTCATTGAAAGTGTAATTGACTTATAACCCCATTGATCTGTAGAAGAACAACTCCCAGTAACTAATATCCTGCCCGTTATATGAACTCCACTTATATGAACTCCAAAAAAAACTCCATCATGACAAACAATGAATTAGAAGTTGATTTTTGGTAAAGATGTTCTCCCCACAATATAGATCATCCTTAGAATAAAATCAACACATTTGAAGATGTCAAGATGTATCAAAATTTACTTACAATGTTATAAAATTATCCAACAGTCTAGATTTTTCAAATTTCAAAACAACTTTTGATAATAAACATTTTCGATTGGGCTGATTTTTTGTAGGAAGATTCTCCATTATAAGAAGAATATCTTCACCAAAAATCAGCCCTCAATTCATTTTATAAATCTACGTTTGGTGGTGGAGTTCATTTAGTGTTCATATAACAGGCTCGAACTAATATATCATCCACATATACTAACACATAAGTGACTGACTTTGAGTTTTTCAGAATAAACAAAGATCGAATGATCTGCTTCAGATGTAACAATCTAAGAATGAGAAGAGCTTGATATAGTTCTTCGTACTAGGCCCTAGGTGCATGTTTAAGACCATATAGGGACTTGAGTAATTTGCAGACATATGTAAACTTTGGAGGATCCAGAAAACCTTAAGGCTAAGTCATGTACACTTCTTCCTTAAGATGACCATGAAGAAATGCATTTGTTACATCAAGTTGTCTTACATCCCAGTTGAAATGAACAGCTAAAGAAAGAATAATTTTGATGGTAGCTGGCTTTGCAACAGGGCTAAAAGTTTCATCATAATCTAGCACTCTTTTGAAGATATCCTTTTGCAACTAATCTAGCCTTGTATTTATCTATAGAGCCATCTTCCTTTTGCTTAAGTCTGAAAATCCATTTATGTTTTAACACATTCTGATGAGGAGAGTAAGGTACTAGAATCCATGTACCAATTTTAATGATAGCATTGAATTCTTGTACCTTTGTACCATAGCATTTTTCCAATTTACATCTTTAATGGCTTGACTGAAGTAAGTTAGAGTAGTGGGAATAGAAGAAATAGTTGCTTGCAAAGCATAAGAGATTGGATGTTTGGTGGAAGGTTTTGTTAGGAATATACAACTTAAATGTACTTACTCTTTACCAATCACCAAACAGTACAAACCTTTTGTCTTGTAAGTGTCTTGTATTTCTTTGTTAAATCCTAGCCTAGTGTAGAAACACTATGTCCTTAAGACATAATTTCCCCCTCACGGTGCTTGAAGGTTGATGGGAAACTGTCTCCCAAGATAGAATGGATTTTCTTCTATAGAAAGCTAGCACTTCAATTCTATAGAATTAGTGAACACAACATAGTATTTGACTAAGAACGGAGGGAGAAGAGAAAGATCAGAAAATGTGTGATTTGGTGTGTCTTTCTCTCCAAATTCATCTACTATTTATAGGTGAAAAGTTCTTTTTCGAAACAACATAGTGACTCTTGAAAAAGTTAGGCACCTCTTTGGAAAGTCACATGTTTCAAAAGGATGCACCATTTTGGCATAAAACAATATTTTGAACCAGTGCCAATTTCAAAAAGTCACACCTTTTCAGCATAAAGTATTGTTTCGAACTAGTGCCTATTTTAAAATGTCGCATCTTTTCGGCATAATACATTGTTTCGAACTAGTGCACCCTTTCGAAAAGGTTTTTCTCTCTTTACGTACTGTTTCAAGTGAAACTCATTTCATCTCAAGTGGGGTAACTTGGGAAACAAATTATTCATTCATATCTCAATGGATTTGTGCAAATCCATTTTTCTAACTGGTTTAAAGATACTGATAAAACATAAAATTGAATAGTTTACCTACGAAATGAACGATGAACTCAAAACGTAAGTAAACTAAAACTATCTTATGCTGCCTATGTTTATCAAAGTTTCTACTCTCAATTCTATCGAAATAGAGTGGAGTAATAAATTCGTTCCACTCCTAGTCCTTCCGCATGTTAATGTTCTCTACTTATAAGTACTCCTAACTCTAAAGTCTAATGAGAGATTTACGAAGTGGCAACTAGACTACAATGCAACTACCCACAAGATGCAACTAGTCGACTATTAGAACAACTATGGGAATGCTACGTTGATTCTATGATAAGGAGTTAGAGGGGATTGATTTCCACTTAACCTCGACTTAATCCTACTAACGATGAATCATCGTAATCCGAATTGAATCGGGCAAGAGAACAATATGGTTATTCCTAATCCCTAATTACACATGGCATTCCTACCAATTCATAACTAGCATGTGAACGATTAAACCCATTCTCATGGTGAACTAATCGCTTCTAGAGTGGAAAGGAAATTGCGATGACTCTACGATAATCGGAATCAAGCCTTCATCAAAGCTTCTCAACCCCCTCTAATGGAGGTTTAGACGAGAATCATTACGCAATCATTTCCGATTAAATTAAAACTAAACATAATATAAAGAATTAAAATTAATTAATCTAAATTAAACAATAATTAAAATCTAATTAATAACTAAGAATTGAATAACAAGTAATAAATGAAATCAGATCTACCACAAATGTAAATGACAAGAATCGAAATTAACAAACTAGCTATTTTATTAATCAATCTATTTAAGAATAATGATTCTAGAGTTTAATCTAAAACAAGAATTGGATTTGAAACTAAACTTAACATAAAGAATTAAATCTAGATCTAGAAGCTATTCTAATGGCTACTTTCTATTCTAAGTTACTTTTATTTTCTAACCTCTTATCTACCATTAACAAAGAGCTAAGTTTTGGTTTTTATACTTTCAGATCCAAAAATCGTGCATGGGCTTGGAGCCATGTTTTGGGCCAGAGAATCAGGCCCAAAACCCAACTCTTTCAGTCCAAAAAGGCCACTTCAGCTGCAGTTGGCTTCAACAGACTTTTCGTCCACTTCTACTCCTCTGATTGGATCAAGGCTTAGACCATTTGAAAGCTCTTTTCGAGTCGGTCGTTTTGACATAAGGTAGGCCCCATTCCGAGGTCTGAGTCCAAAGATACGGCCTTTGGAAGTTTCACGACTTGTTGTTTGTTTACGCCCGCGTCGACTTTTCAGCTTTTGATCGGGCTTTAGAAAGGCTTTATCTTCTTGAAATTTGGCCTTTAATCACGGAACTCCTTAGTAACCGACCTTTGCTCCTTTATCTCACTAAAGTGGCATATTTCTGCACATAATGGACTTTTAAGCCTGAAATGCATAAAAACACGTAATCAGTGTTAACTCTTAATTATTACTCACATAATTGGTCTAATAGTATGACTGTTACAGGGTTAAAACTACAGTTTTGGGCTCTTATCAAACCACCCCCAAACGCTTTTGTCTTCTGAAGTATTTGTTTACTAGGTGAATTTAAAAAATTATGAAGCACTATATAAACAAAAGGATCGAGTGCAAACTCGAGATTCCATTGGAAGGGTGGAAGGAGGGAAGTCGAGGTGGATGTTGTGCAAAGTAGTTCTTGATAGGGTGAATCATCACCTGCTCTAAGAAACTCATCGAATTGCTCATCTAGATTGGTCATATCCTCGTTACTATGATAGTCCTCTACATCTTTGAGAAAGTCATCTATCTCATCCTCATCCGTAATATGTGTATCGACTAGTGTAGGGATGGAAATGTTGGAGTCTGAACTTCCAAAGGAAAGAAATTTGGGCATATGATTATCAGGGAATGTGTTGTTGAAATAATCTCGAGCAAAGCTCTCGATCATGCTAACCTCTCCATCCATAGACGAATCGGGTATGCGTGTTCTTTGTTTTAAAAATATTGACTTCAACAGCAAGATGGCCAAAAGACATGGACATTGAACCATCGCGGCAATTAATGAGCGCATTGGCAGTTGCCAGGAAAGGACGCCCTAAGATGATCGGGACAGAGTCGTTAACGACTTCTGTATCGAGGATGACAAAATCAGCCGGATAGTAAAAATCCTGAACTTTTACCAGAACATTTTCGACCACACCCTTAGGATACTTAATAGACCGATCAGCTAATTGCAACGTCATTTTAGTGGGTTGCATCTCGTCTAGACCTATTTGTCTATACAAATAAAATGGGAGTAAGTTAACACTAACCCCCAAGTCTAATAACACGGTCGTCGTATAAGAATCTCCTAAGGTGCATTGTACAGTAGGACGAACAGGGCCCTTGTACTTAACAATTCCATTATGTTCGGATAGAGTTGGGAATTGTTCTGTTAAAAAGGCATCTTTTGGTATATTGGTCCTACGCCTAGTAGTACACAACTCCTTAAAAAACTTAGCATGGTGTGGTAGCTTTTTAATAGCTTCGAGGAAGGGAAGATTTATAGTTAGATTCTTGAAAACATCCCTAATCTCCTCATAATTTGTATCCCTAGTTAACACGGCTAATTTTTGTGGAAACGGTGGTTTCTGTCTATATTTAGCAATAGTATCACCTGGATGTTTAACCGTGGCTTTCTGTTTCTTAGGTTGTGTTGTAACTGGTACCTCTACAGTGGTAGGCTCTTCAGTTTCTATTTCGGTATCTAGTAAAATAGCAGGTGTAGGGGCTACTGGTGGGGTAACTATAGGCATAGTTACTTTGTTATCAACCACTCTGCCAGAACGGAGAGTGGTGATGGCATTTTGCTCACCTACATTTTCATATTCATTACTAGTATTATCGGTTATCTCAAAGGCTGTGTTTGTTGTTTTAGTATTAGGTATTTCATGACCTGGAAACACACCTTTGGGTTGGGCTTTATTTTGAGCCAACTGTTGGGTTAAATTATTAACGGATTGTAGAAGCTGTTGGTTAGATTGAGCCATGGTTTGGAAAAGTTTTTGGCTCACTTGTATGAAGGTGTCAAGACGATCCGGTTGTGTGGGTGTAGTAGTCCGCGGGTGGTGATGGGACTATTTCACGTGAATTATTTATGGGTGGATTTTGATAGTTATTATTTACGGAACGATGCCTCTATTAGCATTATAATTATTATAACTACCTTGACTTTGTGCTTGACCTTGTCGAGGTTGCACTTGGTTGTTATAATTATTAAAATTACCCCGACCGCCCTTGACGTGGTGGAGCTTGGTTAAAGCCGCGTTGGCCTAACATATTGATTATTGTACCACGGAGGTGTGGCGTGTTGGTTATTTCTCCAACCGAAGTTGGGATTATGTCTCCAAGGGGTTAGGTTCACTATTAATGGAACAAGCCTGTTCATAGGCTATAGGACGATGGGAGTCGGGATGGTCGTGGCTCCAACGAAACTACATGGATTTGAATTTACATTCATGATGGGGATAGGCTTTTGTTGAACCGAAATGGCCTCTACCTTTTAGTGAGTGATTCGATTAGAGTTTTAAGCTCGGGATCGTGTTTAATTTCAAACATACCGCGGCCTTAATCTGTATTAGAAGAACTAGCGGAGCGTGTGGATATCATCACTACCCTTGTTGTTATTTCGCTTTAGTTTGATCCTCTAAAAATTTATAAGCCTCCGAGGCTCCTTTGCTTAAGAAACTACCCCCATTCATTATGTCTAGGACTTCTTTATGGTGGTGTAGAAGTCCTTTGAAAAAGGGACGAACTAACGTGTCTTTCGCTAAGTTATGATGTGGACACTCTATAAAGAGATCGGTTAAACGATTCCAAGCCTCTGAAAATGATTCATGAGGATTTTGTCGAAAAGAAATGAATCTTGGAAAGCATCTCATCCGTCTTTAGGGGTGGGTAAAATGTTCCATAAACAATTTGAACAAGTTTAGCCCACGAGTCCACTGAATTAGGCGTTTGGGCAGTTAACCAAGACGCCGCCTTATCGGCTAAGGTGAAAGGGAATACTCTTAGTTTAATTTGTTCCGCACCAACCGTAGGATGGTGGAATGTTGTTAGGACTTGTTCAATCCCTACGCGTAATGTCGATAAGGTTTCTCATGGTCTAATCCATGAAAAGCGGGTAACAAATTAAAATATTTGGGGATTCGAAATCCCCAATCGGGTCTGCTAGAACGATGCAAGATTTGGGGCTATCGCCAAGGCTTTGTAGAAGTCGAGAGAGAGGAGTCTCTTCTTCGTCGGGCATTGTGTCGTGATGTGTGTGAAATAGTAGCTAGAGGTGTAGTGGGTGGTATACTAGATAGACTTGTTTGTTGACGCGTTGTTGGGTAATTACGTTCGGTGTTTTTGTTCGCCGCACCTTAATCTCATACAAGGCTCAAAACCAAACTTAGCTAAACACATCAACACTCCAAACAATTGTGATATACTAGTATAAACCTCTAACGAGGAGATGCGAGGTGTGGAAGAAAGGAATACCCGACAAGGTCCTTGCTTTGCTTATGACTAGCGCCTTGTTCTGGCGTGTTCAGTGTATATAACAAGTTAGAACACTGAAAAACTTGAAAAATCAAAGTTCGAATCAAAACTGTAGAATTCCTGACAAATATATCTTAGGCGCTGGTGCGCTAGATAGGGGTCGGTCTTCGTGTTCCAATAACTTAGATGGTCGCGGCTTCGGTATGGGGGCGGGTCGCGCTCGTGTTCCAGGCTATAGGGCACAGGTGCGCTCCTTATAGGCGCGATCGCGCTCAGTGTAATTTTGTCGTGGAATTTTTCAACGATGAAACGGAAAACCACAGTATGAATCAAACAAGGGTGGGTGGGTGAAATGGGACTTTAAGAAGAGTACTTACACTACGAAAACAATGCCAATGTGAAACTAAGATGGCAGCGGTGCCATTTGATAAAAACATAAAATTGAATAGTTTACCTACGAAATGAACGATGAACTCAAAACGTAAGTAAAGTAAAACTATCTTATGCTGCCTATGTTTATCAAAGATTCTACTCTCAATCCTATGAGATATAGTGGAGTAGGAAGTTCGTTCCACTCCTAGTCCTTCCGCATGTTAATGTTCTCTACGTATAAGTACTCTTAACTCTAAAGTCTAATGAGAGATTTACGAAGTGGCAACTAGACTCCGATGCAACTACCCACAAGATGCAACTAGTTGATTATCATAACAACTATGGGAATGCTACGTTGATTCTATGATAAGGAGTTAGAGGGGGATTGATTCCACCTTAACTCGACTTAATCCTACTAACGATGAATCGTCGTAATCCGAATTGAACTGCTTCGCAGAACAATATGGTTATTCCTAATCCCTAATTACACATGGCATTCCTACCAATTCATAAATAGCATGTGAACGATTAAACCCATTCTCATGGTGAACTAATAGTTTCTAGAGTGGAAAGGAATTTACGACGACTACGATAATCGGAATCAAGCTTTCATCAAGGCTTCTCAACCCCCTCTAATGGAGGTTTAGCCGAGAATCATTACGCAATCATTTCCGATTAAATTAAAACTAAACATAATATAAAGAATTGAAATTTACTAATCTAAATTAATAAATGAAATTTAATTAATAACTAAGAATTGAATAACAAGTAATAAATGAAATTAGATCTAACACAAATGTAAATGACAAGAATCGAAATTAACAAACTAGCTATTTTATTAATCAATCTAATTAAGAATAATGATTCTAGAGTTTAATCTAAAACAAGAATTGGATTTGAAACTAAACTTAACATAAAGAATTAAATCTAGATCTAGAAACTATTCTATTGGCTACTTTCTATTCTAAGCTACTTTTATTTTCTAACCTAACTCTCTACCCTATCTACCATTAACAAAGAGTGAAGCTTTGGTTTTTATACATTCAGATCCAAAAATCGTGCATGGGCTTGGAGCCATGTTTTGGGCCAGAGAATCAGGCCCAAAACCCAATTCTTTCAAAGTCAAAAGGCCTCTTCAGCTGCAGTTGGCTTCAACAGACTTTTCGTCCAATTCTACTCCTCTGATTGGGTCAAGGCTTGGACCATTGGGAAGCTCTTTCCGAGCCGGTCGTTTTGACATAAGGTAGGTCCAATTCCAAGGTCTGAGTCCAAAGATACGGCCTTCGGAAGTTCTGCTGACTTTGTGTGTTGTTTCTGCGCCGACGACTTTTCAGCTTTTGATCAGGCTTTAGAAAGGCTTTGTCTTCTTCAATCTTGGCATTTAATTACAGAACTCCTTAGCAACCGACCTTTGCTTCTTTATCTCGCTAAAGTGGCATATTTCTGCACATAATGGACTTTGAAGCCTGAAATGCATAAAAACACGTAATCAGTGTTAACTCTTAATTATTACTCACATAATTGGTCTAAAAGTATGACTGTTACAGGGTTAAAACTACAGTTTTGGGCTCTTATCACTCAACAAGATAAAAATGGAGAATATGCAGATGATTCTTTGAGGGAGATATCTGGAAAGATAGTAAGTTTCGGTTTAATGTTTAAGACCATAGTTATGTATACAGGCATATATATCAAGGTTCTATATCATTTTCTTTGCTTATATTGTAAGTAGTGATTAACATGATCGAGTAAGAATCACAAAATAATCACCTAACAATAGGGGCTACCTCTCTTGGAGTAATTCTTTTTCAACCTTTTATTGTTTAATTGTCTCAAAGGATGAGCTGAAAAAAAAAAAAAAAAAGAAGGAACTTTGATTACAGAAGGAAGCAATGATATACTTACAATGGCCTTGGGAACTCCAGAACAAAGTGGTCGCATTAGGGGGGCTAGTATGTACTACACTCCAACTACATACTTCAATCTCCCTAGACGTGGATCAAGGAAACATACTCAGAAGTTGGAAGAAGAGAATCAAACACTGGAAGTAGCAGTAATAGAGTTGCTTAAACAAGCATCATCGAGTGGCTCACCACTGAATGAAACCATAATTGAGCTTCTTAGGCAACAAGGAATGGGCATGCCACAACCATCGGAAAATGTGGCGTCGAATAGTGCTAAGAGTGATAACAGAGAGCGCATAATACTGACTCCTGAAGCACATAGATCATGTGGAAAACAGGTAACAATTTTCTATTCCTTATTTGGTGTTCCCAATTTTATACGTTCGTTGATAACACTCTTTTTTCATTGACTTTAAAATATACTGTGGTATCTTCAAAACCAAATGCAAAGAAACGGATTGTGGCAGCTCGACACCAAAAGGCAAAGATAGTTGATAAAAGGAAAGGCATTCTCACATCTTCAACACTTAAATCTAAAGATGGAAAGGTATATGTTTGTCAATAATCCAACTTAAGTGGTAAATAGCCTATGTAACTAACAAATCCCTTATAAGCTTTCATTTTCATGTGTTATAGACCTAACGTTGTAAGTTAGCGTTGCAGTCTATAGATAACATTGTTGCTGAAGGTAATCTTCGTCCAAGGAATGGGACAGAAGAATCTATTCACAATGTGCCTTTAGGGGAGTCAAATGTGTGTGTCTCTATCAATATAGCTATATGTCATGATGCTCATCTCCCCATTCCAAATGACAATGCTCGGCTGATTTATGTTAAAGATGCCATCAATTCATTTGTAGCTTGGCCTAAGGAATTTGTTATACTCGAGGATGATGAGGTACCTTGTAGAAATAATAATATTTTTACATTCATGTGTCTTGCAATATAATGAGCATTCTCTTACTTTATTTTATTAACTTCATCTTTATAGGAAGAGGATGATTCACTTGATTATGTCGGTAATAATAGTCAATGTTCAAGTTTTGAGAAATTTGTGAAAAAATGGATGGGAAAGAATGTGGTTATAACTATTCCAATGATTGGAACTTTGTTTGCGGATGAGACTGATGCTATAAGAGTCTCAAAGGGTGAGTTGTTAGATGTTTGTTACAAGAGAGAATAAAATGCCAGTTGCATCATCACATACATCAGATACTTGTATGCAACCTATTGTATTGGTCGAGTAAAGTACGCGTTCGGAAATCCAGCAGGTTTTAATCGTCATACAAAGGAAGATGATAAAAGTCGATACATCCAGTCCTTGGCAAAGGAACATGGCGACAGAGCTCTTGTAATTCCTTACAACCCAGGGTAAGTGCTCTACATATTTATTTGTTAGACATTATTTGAATTCGGTACAAATAATAAAATATATTAACGTAATTTGTTTTTTCACTGGATTGGTTGTAGAGGGCATCGGGTTTTGATCGTCATTGACTTAACAGAAATGCAAGTCTATTGGTTTGATTCGTTAGGAAAGAGGCTAGATCCAACTTTTAAATTTGAGTTGAACACGTAAAGTATCTCTTTCTCGATCTTATTTTTTTCCCCCCTTTGTGTATGTATTTTATTTTCCTTGATGATAATTTCTTGTGATTTTTAGAGCAATTAAAACATCAAACTTGTCTTGTGGAAAGAGAAGGTTAAACCCGAACCCAGATTGGGAGTATGTGACGGTAAGCATGCTATTTATGCAATGAAGATGCAAGGTTTGTTACTCTTACCATTTGTCTATATGACATTTCTATGACATTTGTCCACAGTGCCCACAACAAGGAGACATAATTGTATGTGGTTATTATGTGATGAGTTTTATGTGACACTTTTTTGCTGATGTCGGTCAATCGCTCAAATGCAAGGTGAAAAAAATGGTTATACACATAAATAAATATATATTTTTTTGCTCAGTAAGTAAAAGTTCTATTAAGAAAGAGAAAAACAAAAGAATGGGATGGAAGTTTAATTTGCCTAAGAAATCGCCCAAATACATGCTCATAGATTACATTAGGTTCTAAGATCCATCAGTATTTAGTTTGATAATGTTTGGTTCCGGTGGTATCCAATAACATGATTTGAGTTGTGGTGCTTGCTTCAACTGTGGAGACATTACAAGAGTTAAGGAGCAGCACTTCCATGGCTGTGTTGGAGCTTGTAGTCTTACTCAAATGATGATTAGTACATAGAATTTGTGCCCTGACAAATTTTGTTGCAGTCGATCAGATAAGGGGTCTTATCCTCAAAATGAGTCTTGTTCCTCACCATACCTACAACTAGACCTGAGTTCCAAACTTGCTAGCTTCAGTAAAGGGCCCCAATTCTTTGACAATTTGATGGTTTCATTGAATCCGACCTGTGATAGGTTGCTGAATATTGAAAATTATTGCCACATACCAAGTCCATAGATTAACAGATCGAGAAGTGACATTGCCATAGAAGATGCTTTAAAGATTCATCAATTGACTTGCATAGTCTACAAGAAGAAGCAATGCTAACACTGATTTCTGAATTCTGTCATCTGTGGCAGCGCAACCATACACTAACAAATATTAGGTTCCCTAGCTAGTTTTCTTACACTAATGACTACACTAACTTACTTTTTCTTGAAACAGGTTATGGAGTTGGCCAGCATAAAGACATATAAAACCAAAGAAATAGATAAGATCTGACTCGAGTTTATCAACTTCATCCAAGGATTTCTTCCTTTATAAAGGTATACCTAGGATTTCAATTTGTATAGTTGAGAAGATTTCATAGTAAGGCTTGGTGACGACACAGTTAATTTAATGTGCATTTCAGTTTTTAGGCCTAGTGACTACCTGTTTCTTCATCGGACTATCATCAATGTGAATTGATTCATACATTTTTGTCTACATCATGCACTTGGGTAGGTGGAGTTTTTTAGTTGATGATTCATTTCTCACTTCATCACATATCATTTGCAATTAACTTGCATAGTTTTCAGTACGTTAATGCTTGTCAAGTGTTAGTTGTAGATGGTGATAGGAATACTAGTTTTGCAGTTTCCTATTTTAGTGAAGTTTCAATAGAGCTTCCGTACATGTTCAGTGTGAAGTTCATGCTAAGTCACATTGGTCACACACAGTACCCATGTTATTGTTCACAATGTAATATGTATAATGGCTACTAGAGTTTGAGAATGTTTTTTGTGATAGGTTTAGTTTAGAGGTGTAATAAGACACAAGCTATGTTTGACTATATTTCTACCAGCTTGTCGAAATATAGAATACATAATTCATGTTTTTCATGGCAGGGGAGTTTCCAGTTTTCTCTTTCAAGTCAGTTGAAGTATGACTTGTGAAAATTTTTTTTTTTGTGACGTGCATGCTTTAAATTTGTTTAGCATCCTTCAAGTTTGTGCTTTGCTAGTTGTTTGGAATGTGTTTTGTTGGAGGACGACATCCCCTATGAATTTGTACATGTCATCATATTAGTGAATTGATTGCTCCTAGTTTGCTTGCTACTATGATCTTATGATATGTGAACAGCTAGTGTTTCAATTGATCTTTCTCTAGTGACAAAATGTTTTCTCTTTAACATGAACTACTATACCCTTGATATTGTTGGTTAAACTCTCCTTCTTACTTGATTATATTATTGATACATAGTCAAATTGTTATTATTTTGTAGGTGAATGAAGAACTTAAACGGAGATGGAATGCCTTATGCTAAGTGGATTATCTACTATTAATTAGGTTAAGTTAATTTTGGTTTGTTAGGGATTTTTGGAAATTGTTTACGATGTATAGCTTGTCTTTTTTCGGATGCTTTTGTGAAGGTTTTGGATTATGTCATGACGCTTTTGTTATGAATTAGAAGGTTAATGGGATCTAGGTTATGGATGGATTCAAATTGACTATGTTTTGAATAGTTTGTTTGATTTAGTGCATGGACGAGTAAGTACGTTCCTTAATGTGAATGGTGGTTAATTTCCAATTAATGAAATGGTTCTTATTGAATGTTGCTACCTATATGTTTTTGCATATTTTGTAAGGCAGGTTTAGGGATGATAATATTGTAGATCGATTTATAATCACTCTCATTTGCAAGTGTATCCATACTGCAGCAGCTTATTAGTAATGTATATATTGCATTTTTATTTTAAAAATAAAAATGGATGGTATCTCGCTTCTATGAAAACCGTCACAACTGATGACTACTTTGTGTCACTTTTGGCCCGAAAACAATTTCTTGATCAATGCTTTTGAAAAGTGACAGAACAAAGTCATCTTCTAGTGACGCTTTTAAGGTATTTCTAGGCCACTTTTGGGATTAAAGTGACACAAGTAATCACCTTTTTGTGTCACTTTGATAATAGAAACTGACACAACAAATGCATTTCTTGAGACGCTTTTTGCTTAACTTTTTAGTGTATTTGGGCGGATAAGATGCTTTCATAATAAACAGAAAAGTGACACAAACCACTTTTTAAGACACTTTAAAAGTGACTCGTTAAGATTTTTTTTTGTAGTGGTTATTTTTCTACCCGAATTGACTTTGACTTCCCAGCTTTGACTGGGCTTGAAAAGACTTTTGCTTCTTGATTCTTAGGCTTTAAACATAGAACTCTCTCAGCAATCATCTTGACTCATTTTCCACGCAAAATGGCATCTTTAAGCACATAAACAGCTTCAAGACATGAAATACACAAAAACACATAAACAATACTAACTCTTATTTATTATAAACATAATTGGCCTAAATGTAATACTATTAAGGGGTTTAAACTACACTTTTGGGTGCTTATCAACCACCCTAAACAGTATTTTTCTTGTCCTCAAACAAAAATGAAAAATAAAAACAGATAAGTGGCAAAAAATGTGGTCATAACTAATCTCGTTTCGCAGAGTGCGATTGCATTGACCATATATATGCAATAAAACCTTAAACCACTAGGAATTCCCTAGTGGATGAGTTATAGCGTCATGAGAGTTTTCTAGAGAAGATACTCACAAACTTCATTTATACTACAACGACTAAATAATAAAAGTAATGTCCTATAATTTTATCTCAGAATCTATACATCTCACTAGTATTTAAACAAGGATTATCAATCTAACTCCTAAATTAATACATGCATAATAATCAAATCATCTTAAGATAAAACAACTATACAATGAACTATACTATGAAATACAATGGCAGGCTCGTTTATGAAAATTTTGGGTAGCGTTCCCTAAATAGGTTCTCACAAGGAATGTGTCAAGATACATAACACTCTGATTTTTCCACTCAAGTTTGCTAACTCCAGTATGCAGTGGGCACATATTTCCTCACAATCTCAATGACAATCCAAGAAAGTCGATGTCGATCAAGCACATCTACCACTTACTATCACACCAACCTATTTCTAATTGAGTTAGAGGTCTTTATTAGGTGATACGGGACTTAGGTGTTGGTTAAAGAAGGAAGGAAATAGATATTCGAAAAGACAAGTCTGAGATAATAGGGTCTTCAAAATATGTAACTAGGGAAAATCTTGTTCTTATTTTGTTTCAACACTTTGTTTCCAACCTTAGAACTTTTGTTTTGGCTTTTGACTCTTTTGATTTTGTTTTTTTTGGAGTTCTAACTTTTTATTTTATTTCTATTTTTTTTTTCTTTGGATGGAAACTTTCTTTTTATTTATTTTATTTTCCTTTTTTCTTTTGAAGCAACTAACCAATTTTTGTTTACACATGCTTTTCTTTCCTCTTTTCTTCACTCATCCTATTTCTTAGACTTACCCAAATAGGTAGGCTGATTTTATTTTTTATTTTGTTTTATTGGGTAAGGGATTTGTGGTTTGTGAAAAGGCTCAGTGGGGCGACTAGTGGAAAATATACTTAGGTCAGAATTTCTGGCTATATTGATCCAAAGAGGGTCTAAATTCTCGCTTAGGATATGATATGGTGATCAAACAAGTGGATGTGTGATTTCTTTACTCGGATTTAACTTCTCCCTTGTATCATCACTCATATATTTCACTCTTATGAGGTTTTTGGGCTAGGTGCTCACAGGATATGTATGAAGTACTCTAACCTAGGTCTCAGAAAAATACTGCCAAGTACAATCATAGATGCTCATGCAAGTTGTTCATAAAAAGATGCAATGACTATTTACTTACATATTAATCTAAGTTTCAAAAATTAAATCCTAATTCAAGTACTACGTGAGATTTCTAGACTAATATCATCATGGAGAAGGGAACAATACCATTATCACTAAGTGCACAGTATAAACTATATTTATGATTTTAACATTTTTATAAAGAAAAGTGCGTAATATACAACCTAATATGTGCTTAAACATTTACAATGTGTTTCTATACCACCCCCAAATAGAATCATGTTTTGTCCCCAAAGTATGGAATGAAAATAAAAGATAAAGAGTACCATAGAAACGTGCTTGTAAATGGGAGTACCTGAAAAAAAAAGTTAATCTATACTAATATAAAGAAATAAAAACATACGCAACTCCTATATGAGTTCCTCCCGTTATGGAGATAACATGAAATAATAAATAGCGTGGGACATAAGCGGACTTTCACAAAAATAAAATAATTCCATACGTTCACAAATCAAGCATGCACATATCATGGATCCTATAAGATTAGCATCCAAAATATCACAAAATAGGAAAATTTTACCAAATTAAGGTACCTAATTACATTATTAAATCAACAAGGCCCATGGGTTCTATATTTTGATATTTATACATGCAATTTTTAATATGTGAACGCACAATGTGATAAAATTAAATATACTACCCCAAACAATTTGGGAGAAGGGGGTTCATGAAATAATTCAATAACACAATTAAATTATATAACTAACTAACCTAGACTCTACTGGAGTAAACATGACAGGCAAAAATGTGGTAAAAAGTTTTGAAATAAAAGACCAAAATACGTCACCCCTAAACAAAATTTGAAAACTTTTTTTAAGTTTAAAATTTTTTGTGGCATATACTCCATTAAAGTGGTATTTTACAAAAACTTGGGTATTTTAAAGTCAGATTCCCTAGACTTAATATGGTCAGATTCTCCAAGATTGTACACACCCCCAAATAAGCAAGAAACTAGGGGTGACACAAGATGGATGATGCGTGGTCAACTATAAACTAATAGTTGAAAGAGTTGGGGGTCTACCCCCAAAAAGAATGAAATGGTATCATTTGAAGTAATAATGTAGAAGAATGAATGAAAACTTAAAGAACATATGCAAACTATCATATTATAGCTGTTTTAAAGAGTTAGAATGACCCAAAAGATGAGCTAGTGATACTTTAGGTGAGAAAAAAATGAAGTATGGATCCTAATGTCTTTCATGAGGCTCATATGATGAAAAATAAGACAAATTAGGTTTCTCACCACACTCAGTCAAAACTTGGCTCTTAACTACATAAATGGTGGACTCATGGGTTTGTGTGATAGGCAAAAACTCTACACCGTGAGGGTTGAAAAAATTATAGTGGATCTTTGAGGTAAAATGCTCAAGTACAAATTTGAGGTTCCTTTGAAATGGTGGAGGAATGGATGGCTTAGTTATGGTAGATAGTTGGATTTTAGGAGGTTGTAACTCAGGTGGATGGTGGTTAGTTGGTGGTGGATCCTCACATGCTCTTGAGAACTCTACATCTAGCTTGGCTGAATCCACATGGTTGTGGTCATTGGCTTTATCCTTAAGAAAGTCATCTATAGCTTCCATCGTTACATTTTCAGTGGCCAAACTAAATTAAGATTCTCATTACGCTAAATAAGTTACTTCCTTTAATTCTTGCACATTAACTTGTTCATGCCTTAGATTAGAATTGTTGATTTCTATTTCCTCACTCTCGTCCTTTAAAACAATATAAGGTTCCTCAATGGCATCGTTCAAATTTATTGAGTGGTCATCCAAAACAAGTCCTAAAGAGTCGTCTTCAAGAATTTCCTCATCCAGGTAGGGTGTGGAGTCAATATAATGGCTAATGGGAAGGTCATGGGAAGGTAATGGTTCATGAAATTCAGGGTAGCTCTCAACTAGGTCGAATGGTTTGGTTATGAGAATAGGTTGTTTTACTTGTGTGTCGATCGCTAGCAAGGTTCAAAGTTGTGTGTTAGGTGAGGGGATCATGGAAATCATCTGGGCTATGTTCTGAAGCATAGTTTGGGTGTTGCCATTTTGTTCTCTAAACATTTTTGCTGAGTAGGCCATTTGTTTCCTAAATGTTTGTGTTGAGTCAGTCATTTGTTCTCTAAATGTTTTTGTTGAGTCGGCTACTAGTTGGGAAATTCGGTCTGGGAAGGGTGACGAACTAGATGGGTGATTGATTTCTAGCATGGTGGAAAGGTTTGGCGTTTATGAGTTTAGCATCAATCTTGTCTGTTCTAGGTTCTGAAGTATTATTTCATTTTGGGCCATTATTTCTTCAAATGGTGTTAACGGAGGGGAAGCTTGGTTGTGTGGTTCTGGTTGGTATGGTGTTTGATAGTCATAGTTATTGGCGAATGGATACGATATGAGTCCCTTTTGGGATATGGCATTTGAGTGACTCTAGTTGATCTCGTGCTGTGATAGGTTAGGTTGAGGCTGAATGGCTTGTTGATTGTTTTTGGTGGAACTCCATGAATAGTTTGGATGACTAGAAAACTCTTGATTGTATGGGTTACTATAAAAGTTTGAAAATTTAGGTTCATAATTATAATTATATTCTATAGTAGGCCCAAACTCTTGGTATGATGGGCACTGAGAAGCCCAATGGTAAGGACTACCACAGCATGAACATGGTGAAGGGTTTGTATAATAACCACATGATTGTTGGTCTACATATTGATAAGCTATATTGGTTTTAAAGATATATTCTGTGTTAATTAATATATAAAAACTCTAACTATAAAATTTATGAGACAAACAATGCCCAAATACTCCTCTAGCTGGGGATTCGACGATGTAAAGAGGTGTTACCTGGAGCGTCCTTGCTACGCGTATGAATAGCGCCTTCAACAGCCTTGAAGCACGTCTAGTGTTATTTGAACAATTATACGGGTACTGGTCCGAGTACACGATGTGGATGGTGAAGTCCTGTAATAAATGTAACCTAATTAGTCCAAGAGGTTAAGAATAAGGGTCAGGCTTTTTACTATGGGCTTCTTGTTGGGCATGGATGTTAGGCCTGTGGTCTTATGGCGGTGTGGGCCGTACTAGCTTCACTAATTATTTTCAAACCAACAGCCAGGCCACTTAAGAATTTTTCGTGTGTGAACGTTCCTTAATTAAATAACCCTAATCCTTTAAGTTTTCTAGACACCGTTTAGTATGAAAAAAAATTCAGTGGATCTAGGTGTTGTGTGACGGGCTTTAGTAGTGGGTGGGCTTAAAATAAAACTTTTTTTTTTAGGGTTTGAGAGAAGTGGTTTTCTCTACTGGGTTGGGTCACCTGAGTACTGGGTTGTACTCAGGAGATAATATTGTAGTTATTATAAAAAATGTAATGTAATCTAATTAACCTAGGGCGTGCACGCTTCATAATTGGGTAAATTGGGCGCGGGTCGCGCCTATGGTGTTGAATGCGGGGCACGTTGTGCAAAGGCAAATCTAGGGCCCGCGCACGCTCTTAAGTTAATAACTAAGGGTGAATTTTTTAGGGTTAAGTCATGGGAGTGCAAGGAGTTGAAATCACACCTCGTATGCACTCGGGCAGTAGCAGAAAATTTTGAAGAAATTGCGAACAGTAAAAACAGTGTTTTGGTGGAAAAAAAATAGTGAACAGTTTTGATTATTCCAACTACACTGTACGTCACAAAGCAAGACTGCAAGCGATGCCATTTGATAACTAAGATTTAATAGATGTAAAAACAGTGTTTCTACAGTACTAAATCATGCATATCAATATATAATAATACTCTCAATATCATAGAATAAAATGAGTAGTCGTGTTCTATCCACTCTTGCTTGCATGTACTTGAATGCTTATCTAGACTAAACAAACTATTCACTAATGAGAGTAATAATATGCTATGATAAAAATAGTAAACTAAGGTACGAAAACAATGAATTAACTATAAGAGAAAGATATAGAGAGAGTAATAAATCCACCTAATGATTAGTTTCATGCAAGAATCGAATTATTCATTGAAAAATAATCTTATTTAGGTTTTTCCGCAATGATCCAACCTAAAGCCTCAAACTTTATCATCCTTAGCAACAACCTACATCTCTATAGTCATTATTACTAGCATATAAGATTATTATAACAAAATCTCTCGATTTAATCATAATAATTCCTAGTTTAATTTACTATATGCTTATTTTGTAAGTCATACAATAAACTAAACTCATTGAAATACATACACAATTAAATAATTCTACTAAGCAATCTATTCCTCATTAGACTTCATAATCACTCCCTCTAATGGGGGATTAGCCTAATATCATTGGATTAAAACTAATTAAACAATAATAAGAAGATATAATAACAAAGAACTTGAATTGAATTGAAGAAGGTTTAATGGTGGCTACAATAATAAACTTAATCCTAAACTACACTAACCTACTCTACACTAAAGAGAGAGAGAGAGAGAGAGAAGAAGAGAAGAAGAGTATAAAGTTTAGTTTTAACCCTCTTTATATAGGAAAGGGTTAGAGTTATATTTTCGTGCATGGGCCAAAAAAGGGGACTTTGGGCCTCTAATGTAAGTCCAAAGTCCATTAGGTGAAGTTTAAAGGGGCCACTGCTGCTAGAAATTACTTTAATACCATTTTGTCCACTTTTATAGCTTTGATTGGGGCAAAGCCGAGTCCATTGGAAAGTTGGTTCTAAGCCGGTCATTTTGACATAAAGTAAGCCCAATTCCATGGCCCAAGTCCAAAGATACTCCCTTTTGAAGTTCTGATGGCTTTTTGTCCTTTTTCTGCCCGAATTAACTTTGACTTCCCAGCTTTGACTGTGCTTGAAAAAGTCTTTTCTTCTTGATTCTTGGGCTTTAAACATATAACTCTCAACAATCATCTTGACTCGTTTTCCATGCAAAATAGCATCTTAAAGCACATAAACAGCTTCAATACCTGAAATACACAAAAACACGTAAACAATACTAACTCTTATTTATTATAAACATAATTAGCCTAAATATAATACTATTAAGAGGTTTAAACTACACTTTTGGGTGCTTATCAATATCATCTTTCATACTTTTAAAGGTTTAGGATTAGAATATGCTGCTTTTAAGACATCAGTTAGAGTTTGTTCTTTGCATGATCATGTTACAGTTGAGGGATTACATAATCTTTTATTGAGTGAAGAAATGAATTTAGAAGAATCTATTGGATCAATTCATTCTGAACAGTCTCCTCAATCTTTTTATGTTGGACAATCATCACATAGAGGGAATTATGGAAATGGTTCTAGCAATTCTGGATATAATAGAGGAAATGGAAGAAATGGCAGAAGAAACAAAGGGAGGGGATATAACTCTGGATAAAATTCTGGTAGAGGAAATAACAACTATGGTTTTAACAAAGGTGGATATAATTTCTCTAGTAATCATCAATCTAATGGTTACAACAACAGTGGCAATGTCAATAGTGGTCATGCTTCCAGCTCATAGAACTCAAGGCCTCAATGGCCAGATATGTAATAAATTTGGCCACATTGCTATTGGTTGTCACAATCGAATGAATCACTCCTATGTTGGTAGAATTCTTCCAGCAAAGTTAGTTATGATGGCAAGTATAAATGATGACTTATTTGACAACAATGCATCTTGCTCTTACAATCAAAATGACTCCTTATCTACGAACCATCTTACATCTGATTTGTCCACCTCACATTCAGGTTCATCTCTATTATCTCCTTTACATTCAAACCATAAGTTTAAACTAAATAACAACCTTCATGTGATACAAATTACCCATAATTTGTTAAGTGTTAACAAATTTGTTAGAGACAATCACTGTGTTCTAATATTTGCACCTCATACCTTTTATGTAAAGGACATTGCCTCGGGGAAGATGCTCTTCCAAGGCCCAACTGACAAGTTCTTCTTTTTGTTCAGATTGTGCAATGGGGAAAAGTACTAGGCTGTCTTTTAGTCTTTCTTCTTGTAAAAGTAGTCATCTTCTTCAGTTACTTCATATTGATTTGTGGGGACCCTCTCCAATCTTATTTATACATGGCATGAGCTACTATGCAAGTATAATAGATGATTGTTCGGGGGGGGAGAGAAGAAGAGTATAAAGTTTAGTTTTAACCCTCTTTATATAGGAAAGGGTTAGGGTTATATTTTCGTGCATGGGCCAAAAAAGGGGACTTTGGGCCTCTAATGTAAGTCTAAAGTCCATTAGGTGAAGTCTAAAGGGGCCACTTCTGCTAGAAATTACTTTAATACCATTTTGTCCACTTTTATAGATTTGATTGTGCCAAGGCCGAGTCCATTGGAAAGTTGGTTCTAAGCCGGTCATTTTGACATAAAGTAAGCCCAATTCCAAGGCCCAAGTCCAAAGATACTCCCTTTTGAAGTTCTGATGGCTTTTTGTCCTTTTTCTGCCAGAATTAACTTTGACTTCCCAGCTTTGACTGTGCTTGAAAAAGTCTTTTCTTCTTGATTCTTGGGCTTTAAACATATAACTCTCAGCAATCATTTTGACTCGTTTTCCATGCAAAATGGCATCTTAAAGCACATAAACAGCTTCAATACCTGAAATACACAAAAACACGTAAATAATACTAACTCTTATTTATTATAAACATAATTAGCCTAAATATAATACTATTAAGAGGTTTAAACTACACTTTTGGGTGCTTATCAATATCATCTTTCATACTTTTAAAGGTTTAGGATTAGAATATGCTGCTTTTAAGACATCAGTTAGAGTTTGTTCTTTGCATGATCATGATACAGTTGAGGGATTACATAATCTTTTATTGAGTGAAGAAATGAATTTAGAAGAATCTATTGGATCAATTCATTCTGAACAGTCTCCTCAAGCTTTTTATGTTGGACAATCATCACATAGAGGGAATTATGGAAATGGTTCTAGCAATTCTGGATATAATAGAGGAAATGGAAGAAATGGCAGAAGAAACAAAGGTAGGGGATATAACTCTGGATACAATTCTAGTAGAGGAAATAACAACTATGGTTTTAACAAAGGTGGATATAATTTCTCTAGTAATCATCAATCTAATGGTTATAACAACAGTGACAATGTCAACAGTGGTCATGCTTCCAGCTCATAGAACTCAAGGCCTTAATGGCCAGATATGTAATAAATTTGGCCACATTGCTATTGGTTGTCACAATCGAATGAATCACTCCTATGTTGGTAGAATTCTTCCAGCAAAGTTAGTTATGATGGCAAGTATAAATGATGACTTATTTGACAACAATGCATCTTGCTCTTACAATCAAAATGACTCCTTATCTACGAACCATCTTACATCTGATTTGTCCACCTCACATTCAGGTTCATCTCTATTATCTCTTTTACATTCAAACCATAAGTTTAAACTAAATAACAACCTTCATGTGATACAAATTACCCATAATTTGTTAAGTGTTAACAAATTTGTTAGAGACAATCACTGTGTTCTAATATTTGCACCTCATACCTTTTATGTAAAGGACATTGCCTCGGGGAAGATGCTCTTCCAAGGCCCAACTGACAAGTTCTTCTTTTTGTTCAGATTGTGCAATGGGGAAAAGTACTAGGCTGTCTTTTAGTCTTTCTTCTTGTAAAAGTAGTCATCCTCTTCAGTTACTTCATATTGATTTGTGGGGACCCTCTCCAATCTTATTTATACATGGCATGAGCTACTATGCAAGTATAATAGATGATTGTTCTAAATATGTACTGTTGGATTTTTCCTCTAGCACTGAAATCTGATTTTGTATATGTGTTTCAATCATTCAAATCCTTTGCTTAAAATATTTTTCATACATCAATAAAGTGTTTGAGAACTGATGCTGGTGGTAAGTTCACAAGCAATGTGTTTGAAAATATATTGGAAGCCTGTGGAATTGTGCATCAATTTTCCTGTCCACATACACCAGAACAAAATGGTGTTGTGCAGAACAAAATGGTGTTGTGGAAAGGAAACATAAACATATTCTTGACTAGCTAGAACTTTGTTATCTCAATCCCAAGTTTCAACCAAATACTGGGTAGAACTCTTTTCTACTTTAGTTTACCTTATAAATAGACTACCCTCTTCTTCATTAAACTTTTTATCCCCATGGGAGAAACTTTACAACACCAAACCAAATTACTCTATTCTCAAAACCTTTAGTTGTAGATGCTATCCTTGGTTAAGGCCTTACACATCTAACAAGTTTGAACTTACGTCTAAACCATGTGTATTTTTAAGCTATAGTTTGAATCATAAGGGTTACAAGTGTTTAGACATTGATACTGGTAGAATCTATCTTTCAAGACATGTCATATTCAATGAAAAAGATTTTCCATTCAAGTCATCCTCAAGTAGTTGTGATTCTATAAATTCCTTTCTCTCCTCTTCATTTTGTACTCCTTTAGAGATCATTGATCAAAACTCATACGCTATTCCTTCTCAAATTCTGGATCAAGTCTCTTCTGACATCAATCCTTTATCTCAATCCTTTGAATCAGGGAATGCAATTCCTTCTTCTAATAATTTATCTACATTACAAAATCTAACAGTGTCTCATCCCATGATCACTAGATCCAAGCATGGTATCTGATAAGAGCCCAAAACTGTAGTTTTAACCCTGTAACAGTCATACTATTAAACCAATTATGTGAGTAATAATTAAGAGTTAATATTGATTACGTGTTTTTATGCATTTCAGGCTTAAAAGTCCATTATGTGGAAAAATGTGCCACTTTAGCGAGATAAAGGAGCAAAGGTCGGTTACTAAGGAGTTCTGTGATTAAAGGTCAAGTTTCAAGAAGACAAAGCCTTTCTAAAGCCCGGTTAAAAGCTGAAAAGTCGACGCGGCGTAAAACAAAGACACAAGTCAGCAGAACTTCCGAAGGCCATATCTTTGGACTCAGACCTCGGAATTGGGCCTACCTTATGTCAAAACGACCAGCTCGGAAAGAGTTTTCCAATGGTCTAAGCCTTGATCCAATCAGAGGTGCAAAAGTGGACGAAAAGTCTATTGAAGCCAACTGCAGCTGAAGAGGCCTTTTTGGACTGAAGGAATTGGGTTTTGGGCCTGATTCTCTGGCCCAAAACAAGGCTCCAAGCCCATGCACGATTTTTGGATCTGAAAGTATAAAAACCAAAGCTTAGCTCTTTGTTAATGGTAGATAAGAGGTTAGAAAATAAAAGTAGCTTAGAATAGAAAGTAGCCATTAGAATAGCTTCTAGATGTAGATTTAATTCTTTATGTTAAGTTTAGTTTCAAATCCAATTCTTGTTTTAGATTAAACTCTAGAATCATTATTCTTAATTAGATTGATTAATAAAATAGCTAGTTTGTTAATTTCGATTCTTGTCATTTACATTTGTGTTAGATCTGATTTCATTTATTACTTGTTATTCAATTCTTAGTTATTAATTAAATTTTAATTATTGTTTAATTTAGATTAGTAAATTTCAATTCTTTATATTATGTTTAGTTTTAATTTAATCGGAAATGATTGCGTAATGATTCTCGGCTAAACCTCCATTAGAGGGGGTTGAGAAGCCTTGATGAAAGCTTGATTCGATTATCGTAGAGAGTCGTCGCAATTTCCTTTCCACTCTAGAAGCGATTAGTTCACCATGAGAATGGGTTTAATCGTTCACATGCTAGTTATGAATTGGTAGGAATGCCATGTGTAATTAGGGATTAGGAATAACCATATTGTTTCATGGCGATTCAATTCGGATTACGACGATTCATCGTTAGTAGGATTAAGTCGAGTTAAGGTGGAATCAATCCCCCTCTAACTCCTTATCATAGAATCAACATAGCATTCCCATAGTTGTTCTAATAGTCGACTAGTTGCATCTTGTGGGTAGTTGCATCGTAGTCTAGTTGCTACTTCGTAAATCTTTCATTAGACTTTAGAGTTAAGAGTACTTATACGTAGAGAATATTAACATGCGGAAGGACTAGGAGTGGAACGAATTTGTTACTCCACTCTATTTCGATAGAATTGAGAGTAGAAACTTTGATAAACATAGGCAGCATAAGATAGTTTTAGTTTACTTACGTTTTGAGTTCATCGTTCATTTCGTAGGTAAACTATTCAATTTTATGTTTTATCAAATGGCACCGCTGCCATCTTAGTTTCACATTCGCATTGTTTTCGTAGTGTAAGTACTTTTCTTAAAGTCTTATTTCACCCACCCACCCTTGTCTGATTCATACTGTGGTTTTCCGTTTTATCGTTGAAAAAATTCCGCGACAAAATTACACTGAGCGCGATCGCGCCTATAAGGAGCGCACATGCGCCCTATAGCTTGGAACACGAGCGCGACCCGCCCTAAGTTACTGGAACACGAGCGACCAGCTTCTATCGAAGCGCACCCGCGCCCTAAGATATATTTTTCAGGAATTCTACAGTTTTGATTCGAACTTTGATTTTTCAAGTTTTTCAGTGTTCTAACTTGTTATATACACTGAACACGCGTAAACAAGACGCTATTCATAAGCGAAGCAAGGACGCAATCAGGTATTCCTTTCTTCCACACCTCGCGATCTCTCGTTAGAGGTTTACACTAGTATATCGTAATTGTTTGGAGTGTTGATGTGTTTAGCTAAGTTTGGTTTTAGCCTTGTATGAGATTAAGGTGCGGCGAACAAAACACCGAACGTAATTACACAACAACGTCAACAAACAAGTCTATCTAGTATACCACCCACTACACCTCTAGCTACTATTTCACACACATCACCTGACACAATGCCCGACGAAGAAGAGACTCCTCTCTCTGACTTCTACAAAGCCTTGAGCGATAGCCCCAAATCTTGCATCGTTCTAGCAAACCCGATGGGGATTTTGAATCCCCAAATATTTTTAATTTGTTACCCGTTTTTCATGGATTAGACCATGAGAAACCTTATCAGCACATGCGTAGGATTGAACAAGTCCTAACAACATTCCACCATCCTACGGTTGGTGCGGAACAAATTAAACTAAGGGTATTCCCTTTCACCTTAGCCGATAAAGGCGGCATCTTGGTTAACGCCCAGCGCCCTAATTCTCGTGGACTCATGGGCTAAATTTGTCAAATTTGTTTATGGAACATTTTACCCACCCCCTAAAGACGGATGAGATGCTTTCCAAGATTCATTTCTTTTTCGACAAAATCCTCATGAAACATTTTCAGAGGCTTGGAATCGTTTCACCGATCTCCTTATAGAGTGTCCACATCATAACTTAGCTTAAAGACACGTTAGTTCGTGCCTTTTCAAAGGACTTCTACACCACCATAAAGAAGTCCTAGACATAATGAATGGGGGTAGTTTCTTAAGCAAATGAGCCTCGGAGGCTTATAAATTTTTAGAGGATCAAACTAAAGCTTAAATAACAAACCGGGGGGTAGTGATGATATCCACCGCCCGCTAGTTCATCAAATACGATTAAGGCGCCAAGATGTTTGAAATTAAACACGATCCCGAGCTTAAAACTCTAATCGAATCACTCACTAAAAAGATAGAGGCCATTTCTGTTCAACAAAAGCCTATCCCCGTCATGAATGTAAATTCAAATCCATGTAGTTTCTGTTGGAGCCCTGAGCATCCCGACTCCCACTGTCCTATAGCCTATGAACAGGCTTGTTCCATTAATAGTGAACCTAACGCTCCTTGGAGACAAAATCCCAACTTCGGTTGGAGAAATAACCAACACGTCACACCTCCAGGGTACAATAATCAATATGTTATGCCAACACAAAGTTTTAACCAAGCTCCACCACGACAAGGACAGGGTTAGGGTAATTTTAATAATTATAACAACCAAGTGCAACCTCGACAAGGTCAAGCACAAGGTCAAGGTAGTTATAATAATTATAATGCTAATAGAGGTATCGTTCCGGTAAATAATAACTATCAAAATCCACCCATAAATAATTCACGTGAAATAGTTCCAAACACACACCCGTGACTACTACACCCACACAACCGGATCGTCTTGACACCTTCATACAAGTGAGCCAAAACTTTTTCCAAACCATGGCTCAATATAACCAACAAATTTCTACAATCCGTTAATAATTTCACCCAACGGTTGGCTCAAGATAAAGCCCAACCCAAAGGTGTGTTTCAGTCACGAAATACCTAATCCTAAAAAACAACAAATACAACTTTTGAGGTAACCGATAATACTAGTAATGAATATGAAAATATAGGTGAGCTAAAGGCCATCACCCACCGCCTCGGGCAGAGTGGTTGATAACAAAGTAACTATGCCTATAGGTACCCCACCAGTAGCCCCTACACCTGCTATTTTACTAGATATCGAAATTGAAACTGAAGAGCCTACCACTGTAGAGGTACCAGTTACAACACAACCTAAGAAACAGAAAGACACGGTTAAACATCTAGGTGATACCATTGCTAAATATAGACAGAAACTACCGTTTCCACAAAAATTAGCCATGTTAACTAGGGTTACTAATTATGAGGAGATTAGGGACGTTTTCAAGAATCTAACTATAAACCTTCCCTTCCTCGAAACTATTAAAAAGCTACCACACCATGCTAAGTTTCTTAAGGAATTGTGTACTACTAGGCGTAAGACCAATATACCAAAAGACGCCTTTTTAACATAACAATTCCCAACTCTATCCGAACATAATGGAATTGTTAAGTACAAGGACCCTGGTCATCCTACTGTACAATGCACCTTAGGAGATTCTTATACGACGACCGCATTATTAGACTTGGGGGCTAGTGTTAACTTACTCCCATTTTATTTGTATAGACAAATAGGTCTAGACGAGATGCAACCCACTAAAATGACGTTGCAATTAGTTGATCGGTCTATTAAGTATCCTAAGGGTGTGGTCGAAAATGTTCCGTAAAAGTTCGGGATTTTTACTATCCGGCTGATTTTGTCATCCTCGATCTGTGAAGTCGATAATCCACTCTGTCCCGATCATCTTAGCGCCCTTTTTACGGCGCAACGCCAATGCGCTCATTAATTGCTGCGATGGTTCAATGTCCATGTCTTTTGGCCATCTTGCTATTGAAGTCAATGTTTTAAAACAAAGACACGCAGTTACCGATTCGATCTATGGATGGAAAGGTTAGCATGATCGAGAGCTTTGCTCGAGATTATTTCAACAACACGTTCCCGATAATCATATGCCCAAATTTCTTTCCTTTGGAAGTTCAGACTCCAACATTTCCATCCCTACACTAGTCGATACACATATTACGGATGAGGATGAGATAGATGACTTTCTCAACGATGTAGAGGACTATCATAGTAACGAGGATATGACCAATCTAGATGAGCAATTCGATGAGTTTCTTAGAGCAGGTCATGATTAACCCTATCAAGAACTACTTTCCACAACATCCACCTCGACTTCCCTCCTTCCACCCTTTCAAAGGAATCTCGAGTTTGCACTCGATCCTTTTGTTTCTTCTCAAGGCTTCATAATTTTTTAAATCCACCTAGTAAACAAATACTTCAGAAGACAAAAGCATTTGACACCTTCATTTTCAGACTTGAAACAGTCCCTACACACACCATGAATGAGTTTTGTGCTAAAACCACATCCTCATTGTTTACATGCTGTCTTTCTACAACTTATCCATATCCACCATATTCTCCACAACCATTCACTTTTCCACAGTTATTTACTAGAACACCCACTCGTTCAGAAATGAAAAAGAAGGTGCATGCTAGGTTACGTAATAGGGTTATCCGACTTCGTTTTCATTTCACTAGGTTGCGTCATAGGAAATCTTGGTGCTTAATTGTGTTTGGATATGTTTTCTGTGATATTTATTTATGGAATGATCCTCAACTATTTTATTTGTTGATATATGATAAACCGCATGTTCATGCATATGTTTAGATAAAGTCTCGAAAGTATCCCACTATAAATGACTCAACTTTTGTGTTTGGTGCATTTCCTTTCATTTCCATATATTGGTGAGTGCACCATTAAGGTAACCGGGCCCTCCTACGGTGTGTGTGGCTGTAAGTACCGGATCCTAAGTCCACGATTAACATAATTCACGTTTTCCACTCTTGCATGTTTTTTCGGATTTTTTTTTAGTCATGTTTCTCTATGGGGTGAATTATGTCTTTTCTTGTTTATTGTTTTTCTTTTTGTAAAAATATTTATTATTTATATATTTTACAAATATATAAAAAAAATATATATACTTTGTATATATATATATATAATTAAAGAATAAACATAGTAATCTAGGAAGTCTCGAATCGACTTTAAAAGACCCATCGCTAAAAACAAATTTTCTAAGCCGTTGTAAAAAATTTGTTTGGGGGTGGGGTGTTCGTGTTCCGGCCCTAGAATGTTTATGTCCCATTACAGTTGCTTAGGCCGTTTAATTGTATTACGATCCGGGTTGACATAATCTTGAATTTAGAGAGATCGATCGATAACATAGCGTCGTCGCACACACTTCGAGGCATTTTCCACTATCTTATATGTCATCCAGGGTCAGAATAGAAAGTTTTATGGATCATTGGATTGGAAATTCTCTCCTGATCATTTCCATATCTCATTAAGTAAAAATCGGACCCGATAAGAACGGCGGCAATTTTGATTTGAAGTTTTCACAAAAAAATCGAAAAATTCACAAATTTCGATTTGGGCTTGGGCCCAACTCGCGCCCACCGACAGCGCACCCGTGCCCTTACCTTCACCATCAATTCATCATTTTTTTTCCACAAACCGCCATTAACAAAGCTTCAAACCCGACCAAAAAAATAAATTAAAAACAAAACCTAATTAACCCACGCCCACAATCCAAGACCCAACCCAAATCTACTTCAACCGTGCCGCCCCACAACCTCCACCAATTTACATCAACAAAAACCACCGGAAAATCAAAATAAAAAAAAAAAAAAAATTCGGCGCCGCCGCGCCACCACACCACCACCTTCTTTTTAGTGAGGTGTCCCTCATTGCTTCCCCCTACCTTTTACAAGCCTCAAACCGTATTCAAACTTCCAATGGCTCAACAACGCCAAATTTTGCCGGAGCAAGCTTTTACTGGCGACCACTTTGCGCCGTTTTACGGTGACGAAATGATCAGTAGAGACTGGAATAGTTTGTGGTACTCGACTGAAACCTATTACCACGAAGATTTAGTCCGACGGTTCTACAATACGAGGGAGTTGGAGGGGACTAGGATTTTTGTTATGGTGGCAAAAAGGAGAAAGGAAGTAACTACTGGGTTGTTGGCGGAGATTCTAGGCATTCCGCCTAGAATCCATCTGGATGTCATGTTACAACAATCCCAATATAATGGGGTAAAGCCATTGATGAACGTGACAGTTACCGAAGGGAACTACAATGCGAGATCGCATTGTGTTCATCAGGCATCCCTTAGAACCAACCACCGGGTCAGAGCTCGATGGATTGGTCGAACGCCCCGGGAAGGAGAAGGTCGGCGACATCGGCCCGAATCGCCTCCACATCTTATGGATACTCCAGAGCAGAAGTACAAGTTCTCAGTATCTTGGAGTTTTGCTTAGCATGATTAGGGGAGTAGGGAAGTCTGTTGCACCTCTCCCCGTGTTGATAACCAAGATCATCTTTGAAGTTGAGGAGCGGATTTCGTCGATAGGTCTTACATCACCCTACACCGAAACCCTCGCGATCTATAAGGAGTGTGTCCAACGAGTTTGGAGGTTGGTGAGGATAGAGAAGAAGAGAGGATGGGGAAATGAGAATGCCGAGGAGGATGGGGGAAATGAGAATGCCGAGGAGGATGGGGGAAATGAGAATGCCGAGGAGGATGGGGGAAATGAGAATGCGCGAGGAGGATGAGGAGGACTTGACTTGTTTTGATGCGGATGCCCTAGAGGTGTTGGTGGGATGCGAACGCATGGCCGTAATTCATCGTGGCATGCGCTCGCTTAACACTATCTGCGAAGACCTCCGGACTCGAAGGGCAACTATCCATCATAAACCGAGATCCGCACCCAGAGAGGATGAGAGGTGGGAACAGATGGGGCCGAGCTAGAAGCTCGCCAGTTTCAGGGGCCGACATGCTTGCACGATTCCCACCTCACGGGGATTCTCCTTCCGAGGACACACCATCGAGGCACGCGGCGCCGCCGCCGAAGGACAAATGGTCTTTGGCCCATCGGGAGCTCGGGGAGCCATCTCGGGGGTGTGTGCCCTCCCGCTAGCGATGACGGAGTGGTTAGGGATAGTATCAGTTGATGTTTCTATTTTTATTTGTAGTTTCATTATTGTCATTTATTTTCATGTAAGTTTTAATTTCCGTAATTTGAATTTTGTAGTGAAATGTACTTTGAATGAAAATTTTAATATAACGCGGTTATTTTCATTATGCGTGGTTGTTTAATATTGATCCCAGCTTCCCAAATTGTTTGGGGGTGGTTTTATCTGTTCCATCAAGATTTTTATATGACCCTCGTCTTAGAATTTATTGCGGAGTCAAGGTGAAAATATGGCCGTTTAGGCATATCTATGAATAAGTATCATGGTAGGATGAAATCTCGATTAAATAGGTAGATTCTATCATAAATTCAACCTAAAAGATACTAGGTTTGTTTTAGAATCAAGAAAATGAGTTGTTTCCGTTTTTAGGGTTTGGAGATTTTGGTATTTCGAAGCTAAACCGCCGTAAAAACCTTTTGGCAACTTCCCGATCCGGTTTAGCAACTTAAAACCTATATAAACTTCATACATTCTACACTCACAACTCACACTACACCAAACCTCCATCACTCACCTTTCACTCCCACGATTCCCACGTTTTCGCCTCATTTTCCGAAGTTTCAAGAACTTCGAAAAGCGCGCACTTTCTAGAGGAGCGCACTCTTTTTTTTTTTTTTCAGATTTTTATCGAGGCTTTCGCGGCGCCAAGGTGAGCGACCAGCGCTCAAACACTAGAATTCCAAATCTTGAGAGCTTTTCGCACCGACTTCCGTGGACAGAGAAAAATTCCAATTTTCTGCGGGTAGTTTTCGAATCATTCGCAGGCTATTCAGAGCGTAATTTTGAGATGACATCTCCAACATTGATACCGAACAGTCTTTCAAGATTTGTTCCAAAGCACTACTTATGGTGCTTGGTTTTGTGGCGATCACATACGTTATTTGGGGAGCCGCTTATAGTAAGACGATGCACTTTATTCTCCAACACTAGCATCTTATTTTTACGATAAGCGCATTTTTCTTTGAAAGACCGGATGGAGAACAAGTGTTCTCCATCAACATTGATAATGAACCAATGGAAATTACCGTGTTCTTGCTAGCATTTGTTCTTGGACTTGCTATGCCCGCTGAAATACAAGACCCATGGTGTTATTAGGTAGATAATATGAATGTCTACACTTATGAGTTTTGCATGAGTGGTATGGGGCGGGCATTTTTCAGATCGAGGACCAAAGGGAATATAACGTCGCCTTTGGTAGCCCTGTCCATGAACATAGGAACTGTTATGTTTTGGATCATGCTAAACATTTTAGGGAATGGCGTTTTTCTTACGTGAATGATGCCACTTGCGGCGTTTTTCCTTGCTTTAGCCACGGGACGTATGTGTCATGACCTTCCCGAACCTTGATGTCTAGTTTAGCTCGATCCCATAGCATGAGGCATAAGTACCTTCTTATGCCTGTTCTAATTTCCCGTATTATGCTATGTTTTTTTCCTGTTTTTTATACACGTTTCACGGATTGGATTACGGTCAACACTGTACGACCCACCAATAGTATTATTCGATCTTTCCGTGCAATGACTTGGCAAGGGTGGAGGATACAACCTCATCAGGTTGCACCCTACACCCCGTCAGACCAAGTGGCTCTTAATAGGTTAGCAATAATAGATGATAAATGGCGGGAAGCCTGGCAAATTATCATGGCATGGCAGGACGCGAAGGAACCTCATTTCTTTATGGAAGAAGAGGATGAGGAAGATGATGAGTAATGTGGGAGATAAGGTAAGTTTTCATTCTATTTAGTGTTTGCTTATGTCCCAAGCAATTTCATTCTTGTTAACCCCATAATGGGTAGAACTCTTATAGAGTTGAGTCAGTTTTTATTTCCTATATTAGTACGTTCTAACTTTATTTTGCAGATGTTCCTGAATTTCACGCGCTTCAATGGTACTTTTCCTACCCTCTTTATTTATATGCTTTGAGGACAAAGCATGCTTCTTGTTTGGGGGGGCATAGAAACACGTGTAATTAAGGCATCTGTTAGGATATAGATATGTATAATATGCATTTGTTTTCTATTTAAAATTTAAAAAATTCAAAAATATAAATAAATAAGTTATGCTATACACTTAGGAATAGTGGTATTGTTTTCTTTCTCTATGCTCTTAACAATCTAGAAGTCTCACGTAGCTTTTGCATTAGAATAATTTTTAGAAACTTAGGTTAATATGTAGATAATAATCTTTGCATCTATCTATAAATATATTATATGAGTATCTATGATTTGTTATGAAGTTTTGAACTCTAGGCTAGAGTACTTATTCTACAAATCCTGTGAGAATATAACCTAAAGCCTTATATAAGCGAAACAATTGAGAAATGACACAAGGGAGAAGTAAAATCCGGATAGAGAAATCACACGTCCACTTGCTTGATCACTATACCATATCCTAAGCGAGAATTTAGGCCCTCTTTGGATCGATATAGCCAGAAATTCAAACCTATGAATTATTTTCCACTAGTCGCCCCTCTGAGCCTTTCTTTAGCTTTCCATAAACCACAAATCCTTTACCCTGTTACAAAACAAAACAAAATAAAAAAATTCAACCTACCCAATTTAGATAAGTCTGAAAATAGAATGAGGAAGAAATAAGAAGAGAAAAACTTGTGTAAACAAAGTTAGTTAATGGCTTCAGAAAATAAAGAAAATAAGTTTCCATCCAAAGAAAAGAAAAAAATAAAAATAGAAATAAAATAAAAACTCCAAAAATATAATAAAAGGGAGTCAAAAGCCAAAAAAAAAAAAAAAAAGAAAAAATATATGGCTAAGGATGGAAACAAAGTGTAGAAGCAAAAGTAAATAACAAGGTTTTCTCTAGTTACATAATCTGAAGACTCTATTATCCCAGAGTTGTCCTTTTTGAATATCCATTTCCTTCCTTCTTAAACCATCTCCTAATCCCCGCAACACCTAATAAAGACCTCTAGCTCAATTAGGAATAGGTTAGTGTGATAGTAAGTGGCAGATGTGTTTGATCGACTCCGGCTTCTTTGTTGTCATTGAGATTATAAGGTAAAGTGTGCCCATTACTTGACAATCGGAGTAAATGAAAACTTGAGTGGAAAAATCAGAGTGTTGTATCTTGATTATTATTGTGAGAACCTACTTAAGGACGCTATCCCGAGTTTCAGAAACGAACCTGCTAGGCATTTCATAGTATTACTCATTGTATATATGTTTATTGTAGATGATTGATTATTATGCATATATTAGCTTAGGTTTCGACTTGATTACTCTATATGCATTGCTAGTGAGAGGAATAGTTAATTTAGAGCATGAATAAGGAAACAATAGTTTTATTTCTTAGTCGTTGTAGTATAGATGAAGTTTGTGAGTACCTTCACTGGAAAACTCTCACGAGGCTATAACTCGTCCACTAGGGAATTCCTAGTGGTTTAAGGCCTTGTTGCATATGGTTAATGCAATCGCACTCAGCGAAACGAGAGTAGTTAGAACTCTATTTTTGGTCACTTATTCTAATTTCTCATCTTTGCTTGAGGACAAGCAAAATGCTGTTTGGGGGTGGTTTGATAAGAGCCCAAAACTGTAGTTTTAACCCCTAACAGTGATCATACTTTTAGACCAATTATGTGAGTAATAATTAAGAGTTAACACTGATTACGTGTTTTTATGCATTTCAGGCTTCAAAGTCCATTATGTGCAGAAATATGCCACTTTAGCGAGATAAAGAAGCAAAGGTCAGTTGCTAAGGAGTTCTATAATTAAAGTCCAAGATTGAAGAAGACAAAGCCTTTCTAAAGCCCAGTCAAAAGCTAAAAAGTCGACGCGGGCAAAAACAACACACAAAGTCAGCAGAACTTCTGAAGGTCGTATCTTTGGACTCAGACCTCAGAATTGGGCCTACCTTATGTCAAAATGACCAGCTCAAAAAGAGCTTTCCAATGGTCCAAGCCTTGACCCAATCAGAGGAGCAGAAGTGGACGAAAAGTCTATTGAAGCCAACTACAGTTGAATAGGCCTTTTTGGACTGAAAGGATTGGGTTTTGGGCCTGATAAACATGGCTCCAAGCCCATGCACGATTTTTGGATCTGAATGTATAAAAACCAAAGCTTCACTCTTTGTTAATGGTAGATAGGGTAGAGAGTTAGGTTAGAAAATAAAAGTAGCTTAGAATAGAAAGTAGCCATTAGAATAGCTTCTAGATCTAGATTTAATTCTTTATGTTAAGTTTAGTTTCAAATCCAATTCTTGTTTTAGATTAAACTCTAGAATCATTATTCTTAATTAGATTGATTAATAAAATAGCTAGTTTGTTAATTTCGATTCTTGTCATTTATATTTGTGTTAGATCTAATTTCATTTATTACTTGTTATTCAATTCTTAGTTATTAATTAGATTTTAATTATTGTTTAATTTAGATTAGTAAATTTCAATTCTTTATATTATGTTTAGTTTTAATTTAATCGGAAATGATTGCGTAATGATTCTCGGCTAAACCTCCATTAGAGGGGGTTGAGAAGCCTTGATGAAAGCTTGATTCCGATTATCATAGAGTCATCGTAAATTCCTTTCCACTCTAGAAACGATTAGTTCACCATGAGAATGGGTTTAATCGTTCACATGCTAGTTATGAATTGGTAGGAATGTCATGTGTAATTAGGAATTAGGAATAACCATATTGTTCTGTGAAGATTCAATTCGGATTCTGACGATTTATTCGCCGTTAGTAGGATTAAGTCGAAGTTAAGGTGGAATCAATCCCCCTCTAACTCCTTATCATAGAATCAACGTAGCATTCCCATAGTTGTTCTGATAATCGACTAGTTGCATCTTGTGGGTAGTTGCATCGTAATCTTGGTTGCCACTTCGTAAATCTCTCAGTAGACTTTAGAGTTAAGAGTACTTATACGTAGAGAACATTAACATGCGGAAGGACTAGGAGTGGAACGAACTTCCTACTCCACTATATCTCATAGGATTGAGAGTAGAATCTTTGATAAACATAGGCAGCATAAGATAGTTTTAGTTTACTTACGTTTTGAGTTCATCGTTCATTTCGTAGGTAAACTATTCAATTTTATGTTTTTATCATCGAGCTAACAGCCAAAACTGAGATCTGTCAATTTCTTCAATGGGTATCCCTGCTGCTCTCTATGTTCAATCAAAACCAAATAATTAGATAATAATAAACTAGTTACTGTATACATATATTTTAATAAAAATGATATAAGAAACTAATAAAAACTTACTACCAGCTTATCTTCAAGGCCAGCATAACCTGACTTTCCTAGTCGATGGTTGTATACGTTCTTCATCCTTCTTGCCAGTTGAACCTTACTAAACTCCTAATGGTTCCATAAGAAAAAGTACTAGTTAGTCATATATTATTATATTGGCCAACAAATCATATTGAAAGCATGTACAACAGATGATGCATTTTCTCAATTCATTAGGCATAAGCACTTCATTACTTCAGGTGACTTTATCAATTATCATGTATAAATTTTCTGCTCAAGGGCAGTTATTGACTATTTTCCTAATTGAAAATTTGAAGATGGGGCACTCGAACGTGTGGATTAATTCTCATCCTAAGACCAACGGTCCCGGTTCTCGCAAGTATGGTCTCATGTGTTATAGCTTACAATGAAATCATTTGAGACGCAAAAAAAAATGCATGCTCTACATGTGAATCACTAGAAGTCCTGTTCTAATGTCTTATAAGCGTGTATACCATAAAATCAATTTTCGATGGATTGAAAAATAACTCGCACATTCAATTCTAAAAATATAGGTTTCATATTATAAGGATTCACTCCACGAACTAAGCTGCCTAAATCTAATGAGGAACAAAAAACTCATCGAAAATAGGCCCTCTCGTCCTAGATTACAATTTCTTTTGATGTTTAAGAGGAGTGCAGCAAATAGTCTCCTCTTTTGATTATTTAATAATATATAAGCTCACTTGGGGAAAAAAAAAAAAAAACCGGTAGAACACATATACTTGGAATTCTGCTGATAACCTCATCCGCACAAACTTTTCCCAATCTGGTTGCTTGATATCGGGATACATTTCAGGTGCTTTTACTAGCTCTTTAGGTTCATTTATGAAAGGTCTAATAAACTCCCTTGTCAGATAATTCTTAAACTTCCTCCATATTTTACCACATTGTTTTAGAGCTGCCTTCCTAAATTTCGGATCTATAATGAACCTTGCCTACAAATAAAATGTCGTCAAACTTTGACTTACAAGTAAGAGAACATAAAACATTTTAAACTATAAAGAGATCGAGGAAAGTTTAAGCATTAATTACCAGTAAGCCCTCCCATACATCACCTTTTATTCTCTTATCCACTTTTGGCCAAGTTGGCCATTTAGCAAGCGGAACATTAGCTTTCACTTGAGTGCCTGCCCAACTAGCAAAGTCGCTTCGCACCTTTGTATTTATTGGCACACCGTGTTCATCTAACTCAACTTCAACTTTCACACCATTCCAACCCTTATTTAAATCATGCTTAACTGTTTGGCCTCTAACATTAGGCTCAACGTCATTAGCAGATTTCTTCATTTTATGTCTCCTCTTTCTTTTCTTAGGTGATTGAATATCCCTTTCTGGATCCATAGAAAACTGTTACAAAGGTAGACACATTAGTACATAATGTTAGTAAGAATGATATTTCCAACAAATAATAAAAAGAAAAGCATGACTTAAACTTACCTATCATCAACAAACCAATGAAAATGAGTATGCAAGCAAAACAATGAGTATATATGTAACCAATGAAAAACCAGCAAAACTAATCGAGTATGGAAAAATGAGTATGTAGAACTATCAGATATATGAAAATGTTAACATAATTAAGTAATTAATTAGTCAAGCAAAAGTCAAAGCTTTTGTTACAATGGAGTACTAGTAAACAATGAAACTCAAGATTTATTGTTGCCAACCCAAATCCCCTCCTCACAATCTACTCAAGATGTAAGTCGACCGAGACTCATCGGGTTCCATCAAAAGATTCGATATTTGGCAATTCTTCGACACAAGTGTTTTCTTCTATGTTGCCCTCAATAAGGTCATCATCGTCGTCATGATACATCTTTAGAGGAGATTCTTCAACAATAGACCAATCGGGATCTAGTTGATCAGCTACATAGAAAACTGGCTTTGCTTGAGATGCTAAAATAAAGGAATCAGATTTATGGCCAACTCTATTAAGATCAACCAAGGTGAAACCCATATCATCTATCTTGATGCCATTCTTACTGCCAACCCAATCACACTTGAACACTGAAATCTTGAAATTAGTATAGTCTAGCAGCCATATTTCATCAATTACACCGTACCATGCTGGAAAATACAGGCTTTTGATCCTTTGAACTTGAAACTTGGGGGGTTGTCGCCAACAAACTCACTCCACTATTTTGATTAACTCGTGAAGCATCACGTTCTCTTGTACAAAAACGCTGACCTTTAATTATATACGTACAATATTTCAAAACACGTGGCAATGGTCCCTTAGAAATCCACCTCAAAACTTCTGACACATTGTTATTAGCCATGCCCCGCTCGTGTAAAACCTATATTGTTTAAGAAGGTTAGTCAAATTTTTTTAAGGCATACAATATATAAAAGACATTCAGGTAATCATATACCCTTCTTTTGAGCCAATCATTAAAAGAGCGATTATGCTCTTCCTGTAACCATGTCAGCTTTCTAGCCTTATGGGGATTGTGTTCCTTTAGGTAGTTCATGTGCTCCCTATCATATATCAATACGAAATCACATTGTTAGCTATCAATATATTATTTGTTTAATTAAAGAACTAAAAATCCTTACTCAATATAAGGTTGAACAACTCCTGTGTTTTGCAAGACATAGTGATGTGCCTACTCTAAGGCTTTGCTATCAGGTGCAATGAGTTCACCACCTGACGGATGCTTCCCATTTTCTACTAGATCAGTGGTAATAATTTCCAATGAGGTAGGAACTCCTACTACATCTAGCTTAGGTAAGAATTCACTCATAAATTCAATTGCTTCTTCAACGATATAGTTTTCAGTTATACAAGCTTCCGGTCTAGTTGGGTTTCAGACATAACTCTTTAACACCCTCATGTATCTAAACAGTTACAAAAGAATTAAGTGATAAATTGTGCGTAAGTTTCATTCATAGTAGCAATGACCAGATAAGGAATCAATGTACCTCTCAAATGCGTACATCCATCGGAAGAAAACAGGACCACCAACTTCAACCTCTCTTACAAGATGAACTGGTAAGTGAACCATTATATCGGAAAACGATGGTGGGAAATACTTTTCCAACAAACATAATGTGATCACAATATCATTCTGAATTTCAGGCAGTCTTTTCACATCTACTACTTTTGCGCAAAGATCTTTGAAGAATCGACACAACCTAATAATTGCATTTCTCACATGACTTGGCAAGACAGATTGTATTGCCACAAGAAGTAGTTGCTGCATCAACATGTGAGAGTCATGTGACTTCAACCCATGCAATTTCAGATCTTGCATTGAAACAAGGGGCTTGAAATTTGAAGAGTATCCTTCGGGAACTTTCAACTCGTGCAGGGTTTTGCATACTCTAGTTTTTTCAGCTTTAGATAATGTGTAACACGCCGGAGGTAAGTATGTTCACTTATCACCAACCTTTGGGGCCAACTCCATCCTTAAACCCATCTCCTGCAGGTCAAGACGACTCTTAAGGTGGTCCTTTGTCTTATTTGGAATGTTGAGTAGAGTACCAATCACACTGTCGCATACATTCTTCTCGATGTGCATGACGTCGAAGTTATGTGGGAGAGGCGAGTACTCCCAATATGGAAGATCAAAAAAGATGGATTTCTTGTTCCAACATTTCGTAACACCATTATCACCTTTATCGACTACTTGTGTTGACTTCTTTTTCCCCCACGAGGCTTTGATCGCTTCAACTTTGCTTCGTACTTGCTAACCATTTAGTCATTCAGGTGCCTCCCTCAACTCCTTCTCACTGTTAAAGGCTTTTTGTTGCTTCCGATATGGATGATGCCGAGATAAAAATCTTCTAGTGGATGTGTAGACATTTTTTCCACAATGTTTCAGCCTATACGAAGATGTGTCTTTATCACAAACTAGACAAGCAAAGTAGCCTTTAACAATACACCCAGAAAGATTACCATAGGCTGGAAGATCATTGATCGTCCATAGCAATACAGCTCTCAGTAGAAATGACTCTTGCTTGTAGGCATCAAAAACCTCTACCCCTGAATTCCATAAAGTAATTAAATCATCAATTAAGGGAGCTAAGTAAACGTCAATGTCTTTTCCAGGTTGTTTTGGACCTGATATCAGCATTGTCAACATCATGAACTTTCTCTTCATGCAAAGCCAAGGAGGGAGGTTGTAAGTTACCAACATCACAGGCCATAAACTGTACTTACTGCTAAGATTATTATATAGGTTGACTCCGTCCGCTGAAAGTGCAAGGCGGAGATTTCTCGAATCAGCACCAAACTCAGGCCACCTCTTGTCTACCAACTTCCAAGCTTGAGAGTCTGCTGGATGACGCAGTTTTTCATCCACCAATCGCTCATTGGCATGCCATGTCAATAACTTCATTGTTTCCTCAGACTGAAACATCTTTTTAAATCTTGCAATAGGTGGAAAGTACCACAAAACATTAGCCGGAACACCTTTAGTTTGGTTGGTCCCTTTTTTATTCTCCTTGTATCTTGATACTCCACAAGTTGGCCAAGTAGTTCTATTCTTATTCTCATCACCCCTGTAAAGTATATAGTCATTAGGACAAGCATGGATTTTTTCATATTTCATCCCATAAATTGACAATGTCTTTCTAACTGCGTGCATGCTAGAAGGCATCAAATTACCTTCTGGAAGCATCTCTCCTAAGGCTTTCAACAAATTCGTAAAACTTGTGTCAGTCCAACCACCTTTCGCTTTCAAATTAAACAACGTTACAATAGCAAATAACTTCGTAATCTTTGTACAACCTTCATACAAAGGAGTCTCAGCATCTTCAAGAAATTCTTGAAATTTCTCAAGATTAGCCTTATATTGTTTATCTACAACCTCTGCCATTTCCTTCATGTTTGTAGCATCGAGGGGGGTTTCTGTATTGTAGGGTCGATGGGTGTTCTCATGTGTATGAACACTTGAAAAATCAGAAGCGAGATGCATTTCCCCATGATATCTCCACAGAACATAAGTTTTGTTGACACCACGTCTAAAAAGATGATTTCTGACTTCCTTCTTAGTTAACTCATGGAGATTCCCATAGTCTTCGCATGGGCAGCGTATATAACTTTCTTCATCCTTTGCAAAACTAAGAAGACTTTTAACCCCTTCAATGTATTCATTCGAATTTCTAATCTTGGACATCCAAGACTTGTCCATTCCTAATTAACAAAGATCTTGAAATCCTAAAACACCAAAATTTTCAGAAAAATCACAAACATACAATTCTTCTTAGCCATGACATGTAATAAGCACTCACATAACATCTTTATCTAACATAGGACAAATAGAAAATAGCAAAAGGGACAAAAAGATATACTCAAGGTCGACAACTAAAGACAAAGAATGTCCTGCCTATATACTATATACGTAGATTAAAACAAAATTCCAAGGAAAACAACAACAACACTTCAAACAAGAATGAACCATCTCAAATTCAGTTTCACTAATTCAATGAAGTTCGACAAGAAATTTAGCACAAACAGATAAAGCATCAACACAGCTAACATTATAAAGCATCAAACCACAATACTGAAGTTACAGACGTACAGTTTACAATATACCACACACTGATTATATGTTATATTAGAGATTAATAATGCTTCAAAGTTTCTAGAGAGTGTGAATTAAAGTAAAGAAGAAGAAAAAAAATCAACCCAGTATGTGTAAACAAAAAAGGTAACAATAAAATTAAACTAATAAAAGTCTTACCTTTTAATGGGTTAAATATTGTCAATAAAAGAAAGAGCCAGAAAACCCCTAAACTGCAGCATAAACATCGATGGGTTAAACATTAATGAGAAAAGAAGAAGTTTTGTTTTCAACAATTTAAAGCCTAAAAAAAGAACAAAATTTATGGATACCTTGTTGCTGATAGTTGGTGAGTGTGAGAGATAGAAAAAGGGAAGATTTTGAGAAGAGAGTGATAGAGTATGAGCAATAAAGGGAAGAGAGTGAGAGTATGAGGGCTCTTTTGTTAGTTGTCCGAGCCCAATAGAAGTTTTAAGTTGGGCAGTTCTTTTCGCGAGAATCAAAATTTTCACTTCCAAGCACCCGCCCAAATTCATGTGTCACTTATGTTTTTTTCTGTTTGCCAAAAGAAAATTCTTGTGTCACTTTTGTTTGGGGGAGAATTTCATCAATATTTAGTCTCGATTATTTTAGAAGTGACACATAATTTTTTTTTTTTTTTTTTTTTTGTGTCACATTATAGAAAAGTGACACAACATCTGTAAAACTGACACAAAATACCTCCTCCGCTTCTACTTCCAATCTAAAGTGACACATTAGGCCATATTGTGTCACTTTATGGTAAAAACGACACAAAGCCTCAAATTAAAAGTGAGACTAAAAGTTTTTTTTTTTTGTAGTGGACAAAAAACTATCAGAACTTCAAAAGAGCATATCTTTGGACTCAGGCATCAGAATTGGGTCTACCTTATGTCAAAACGACCGTCTCAAAACTAAATTTCAAATGGACCCGACATTTCCCCAATCAGAGCTGTAAAAGTGGACGAAAATGATACTTAAGTAATTTCCAGCAATAGTGGCCCCTTTAGACTGAACCTACTTTGAGCTTACATTAGAGGCCCAAAGTCCCCCTTTTTGCCCCATACACAAAAATATAACCCTAACCCTCTCTCCTATATAAAGAGGGTTAAGGTTAAATTTTCCTCTCTCTCTTCTCTCCCCCCTCCCCTCCCCTCCCTTTCTTTAGTGTAGAGTAGGTTAGTGTAGTTTAGGGTTAATAAGTTTATTCTTGTAGCCACCATTAAACCTTCTTCAATTCAATTCAAGTTCTTTGTTATTATGTCTTCTTATTATTGTTTAATTAGTTTGAATCCAATGATATTAGGCTAATCTCCCATTAGAGAGAGTGATTATGAAGCCTAATGAGGAATAGATTGCTTAGTAGAATTATTTAATTGTGTATGTGCTTCAATGAGTTTAGTTTATTGTATGACTTACAAAATAAGCATATAGTAAATTAAACTTTGAATTGTTATGATTAAGTTGAGAGATTTGGTTATAATAATCCTACATGCTAGTAATTAATAATGACTATAGAGATGTAGGTTGTTACTAGGGATGATGAAGTTTGAGGTTTTAGGTTGGATCATTGTGGAAAAACCTAAATAAGATTACTTTTCAATGAATAATTCGATTCTTGCATGAAACTAATCATTAGGTGGATTTATTACTTTCTCTATATCTTTCTCTCATAGTTAATTCACTATTTGTATACCTTAGTTTACTGTTTTTATCATAGCATATTATTACTCTCATTAGTGAATAGTTTGTTTAGTCTAGATAAGCATTCAAGTACGTGCAAGCAAGAGTTGATAGAACATGACTAGCTACTCCCTTTATTCTATGATATTAAGAGCATTATTATATATTGATATGCATGATTTAGTACTGTAGAAACATTGTTTTTACATCTATTAAATCTTTGTTATCCAATATCACCTTCATTAACAGGAGAACCAGCAGCATCCAGCTTATCACACACTTGTTTATTTTTCTGAAGATATTCATTCATTGGGGATCCACCTTTCCTAATGTCTTGAAGCTTTCTTTTAAGTTGAATGACATGTGACCTAGATATATATATAGTAGAAAGTTTAGTTTGTAGGGCTTCCCATAGTGTTTTTGAAGTTGTTAATCCAACAACATATGGTAACAGTTCTTGTGACAGAGTAGCACGTACTAATCCAAATCAAAAGCATCTAATCTTTCTTAACCCAAGCAATATAATTTGGATTTACATGTGAAGTAAAATTACCAGCATTATCAATCAAGAACTTAGGTGGGCAAACATCCGTACCTTCAATGAGACCAAGCAGATCATAAGTTGTAAGAACATAGAAGAATAAAGTCCTCCAATTCTCCTTATCAAGTTTCATAGTAACAAGATTGTAGATATTCTGAAAGGATAAGAGCTTGTTACAGGTGGAACAACCATTGGATACTGATTTACACCGTGATTATGTGTAACCATTGAATACTAATGTGCATCTTGATATAAAATTGATTATGGAAAAATTGGAATTTGAGATTGAGTAATTTGATTGAAATTTGATGGTTGATGTTGGGATTTGGAGTAAAATTCACATTCATAGAATTGAGATTTGTTGGATTACCATCAGCAACAATTGGATTAGGGACTACTAGAATTTGAGCATCAGTAACCTAATTAGGGTTTGTTGAATTGACAATTGAATCTGAAATTGTTGGAATTTGAGCATCAGCATTGGAATTAGGGTTTACTGGATTGATCGTAGTAATACCTTAAGCAAATTGATTATTCATCATGATAGATGGAAAATTTGTTTGATTGGTTCTCATAATTTGAGTTTAAAGATGAATCCTCAAAGGATTTCTTTGATTTGATAATAATCAAATTGATTTCAATGATGATTTGAGAAATTAGGATGAATTTTTTTTTGATGGATCGATCACCAGATGGTGTCATGCTCTGATATTATGAAAATGATAAATGATAAATGTATTTCTTATTAACCGAATGAAAGAATGATTCCAATTGTTTGTATATACTACACATGTTAGTTACAACAGAATTTGTTACAAAAAGCTAAGCTATCATAATCTTGTCTTAACTGTTGACTGAACTCCTTGACTATTGACTTCATTAATCTTTGACTGATTTGACTCATGTATATCCTTAATAGGATGTTTTATCAAGAAAATAGTCCAGAGGACTAATTTGGGGAAAAAGTAACTCTAGAGGACACTGTTTTTTGTGAGTAACTCACAAGGACAAATTTTAGGGAAAAGTAACTCACGAGCCCACTATTTCAAAATTAGGAACCCTCAAGGACAAAATAAATTGGCCCGGCCCTTTTACTTTTTTTAAATGTCAGTTATACCCTTCTGTGAAAATAACCCTCAAAGACAAATAGCCCGGATTTAAAATAAATATTTTCTGATTTCACCCTATCTGTCATTTTACTATGAACAATAAGTGTTCATACCTTCTGCTGATGTATGAACAATGATTGTTTATATCCAAATAGGTGAATGTACCTTATACAATATATTGATGTATGAACATTGAATGTTCATACCAAAAGAACTATGAACATTCAATGTTCATACCCAATCAATGTCTATACCCTGAACATTCAATGTTCATACCCAAAGGACTATGAATATTGAATGTTCATACCCAATCAATGTTCATACCCAAATGACTATTGGGTATGAACATTCAATGTTCATACTAAATACACCGGGTCATTTCGTCTGGATTGGGCCGTTAATTATTTCTTGTCAGGAGTATACTTGACATTTTATCTATCCGGTCCTTGTGAGTTACCGTGAAAAAAATGTGTCCTTAGAGTTACCTTTTTTTTCGGCAGTTTTGTCCCTGAAAGTCATTCCCTCATGTTTTATTGGTAATCTCTCTTGATATTCATAGTTTAATGATATTCATAGTTTAATATCATGTTCGTTTTAGTACCACGAACCAGAGGAAGATCTCAGCTTCTAAATATCGTGGATAGAGATGATAGCGAATATTGTCGTATGAGCGTATAAGCAATTTTTGTTCTATAGGGCCTTCTTAAGTTTTCCTACAAGCCAAAAAATGATCTCGTTTTGTATGCTAATAATGGGTTTTTATTTTTCATGGTAACTTGATGTTTCTTCAGATTAAAGAGGAATCTTAGTAAAAAAATTCACAGCCATACAGGAAGGGACTTCTAACGAGTAGATTTTAAAGCCCACTTGGCTAAATTGTAGACCTCCTCATTACCTCTTTAACTCAATGGCTACTCCAGGTAAAATAAAGTCCAACAGGTATAATTAACAAAAGTGGATAAAGAAGAACTAGATATGATAAGTCTCATTGCTCCGACATAAATAGGGATCCAGATGATTTGGCGCCATTTCTTGTGTTTGTCCCGTCCACGTGGCCCGACACTATATTGGATTGTGTTATTTGAATTTTGAAGTCACCGACTCAACTTCTGTCTCTTTCTTTTATTCTTCTCTCTAAACCACACCACAACGTATGATTTTGATTTCAAAATTAAAACTTCAAATCCGACATCAGTGTAACATCTTGCAACTTGTTCTAATTGAGGACAAAAGAGTTATTCCACTTTCTTTCTTTTTTGGCTTGGAAAGTGGTGGTCTCTTATCCAGGAAGATAAACAATTACGGAGACAGTACGGGTATAATAATAATAATATCAGTTTTTATTACTATTATATAATAATAAAAGATAGAAGATAAACAATTTGAGCAAACTTGTTATTTTCAAATGTCAACCAGCTTAGGTGAGACCGATTCTCGTTGCACCCCCATTTCCGTAATATGTTCTCGTTGGAATATCAATAGTTTACCTCATTTTCAGCTCTGAAGTGGATCATGGATGAGGACCGCAGTGGACTTGATGAAGAAGATTTGGATGCCTTGTAAAGATTATTAAGTGATAGAAAGAAACTCTGAAAGCTGTGAATATGTTGAAAGAAGGCAGAACAAAGTCAATTGAAGTGTCAATAGGTGAGCTAGAAAGCGAGAAAATACAACGCTATACACACGAGCATCTTACAAAGTTTACAACAAACTTCACAATTCATTTAGGTTCGGGTGCGTATGGAGATGTTTTTAGAGGCCAATTACCTAACGGTGAGGAAATAGCCGTTAAGGTACTGAAGAATATCACGACAGATGTGTTAGAATACACATTCATTGCTGAATTGAGTACAATGAGCAGTACATCTCACCGAAACTTAGTTAGACTTTACGGGTATTGCTTTGAGGAAGAAATGAAAGCACTTGTGTTTGAATACTTGATGAATGGATCTTTTGATAAGGTTTTGTACGAGAACCATCTTAATTTACAGTGGGAGAAGTTGTATGATATTGCAACTGAGACAGCCAAAGCGCTCTCTTATCTGCACGAGAGCTGCCGGAAGGTGATTATTCACTATGATGTAAAGGCTAGTAATGTGCTACTCGACGCAAATCATACTCCTAAGCTTGCAGATTTTGGATTGGCTAAGGTTTCGAAAAGGGATGTAAGTCATATATCCGTAATTCATTTCAGAGGGACCCGTGGATTTGCTGCCCCAGAAATGTGGATGCAAATGCCAGTAACTTACAAAAGTGATGTTTACAGTTTTGGCATGTTATTGTTTGAAGTTTTGGGTAGAAGGAAAATTTGTGAGGGCCAAGATTGGTTTCCTGGACAAGTTTGGGACATGTTTGAGAAAGAACAAATAGACAATCTTATAGATGGTTGCGGCATTGAGGAGGAGAATAAAGAGAAAGCAAAGACATTATCTACGGTTGCATTATGGTGTACTCAGCACAGCCCTGATAAAAGACCAACCATGAGTCTTGTGGTGCAAGTTCTTGAGGGGAACTTTCAGCTTCGTCCGCCTCCTAATCCGCTATATCCGTATTGTGTCTCTTCAATGGCTTCAAGTGTATGCTACTGGATAGATGGTTCCACAAGTATTAGTGGACCGCCAGTTTCTTCTGTAGGCTTTCATTCCTCTGATAAACGGTATGATTTCTTTCTGAAAATAAGTTTTGGATGCTCTAAGTTTGTTATGGTGTGGATTGAGCTTGAGAGTTTAATGTTTCTGAAATAATTCCAATTTATTTCTAGTGTATTGTAATAGCAAATTAAGCACACAATGGAAAACACTTGCTAAGGAAGTTTTGGATTCATAAAATGTGGGATTCCATTGATCAGATGTCTCCTTTTTTTTTTTTTTTTATTTTGTCCGTCAGGTCTTACAGAGATTTGCCGATAATGGAAATGCTTGCATATTTTATGCTTTGTTTTTTTCTCACCCACTTACTGTTTCATCAATAACGTGGAATTTGGGTTTTTAAAATGTTTTCTTCTGGTTTTCACAAGTTTGCACGTGTTTAGAAAGATAAGCCATGCTTTGAGTTTGATCTGCATTATGAATGCCTTGGTTCTAGCTGCACGTTTGGTATGATCTTAAAAGGTTAGGGTACCCGTTGTATGGTATTTTAGTATCTACTTTGGTTCATATCATATTTTATTCACTTATTTTAATTTATATTTTTCATATATCTGATATTTGCAGTGAGTTCTAGCTTTCACAAACATAACTCACTTTCAAAATTGTAAGTTTATAGTTTTTACTTGGCTGACTAGGGAAACAGGAATACATGTCGTTGCTAACTTTTGTGGTGTAGTTGGGAATGGGTAGAAGCGTCTTGGTGTACAAATTGGCAGGCAGTGTTATAGTCTATCTATTCTATGCAATTGATGGAGTGACTGCTTACGTAAAAAGTAATTTGGTTGCGTTTTACATTTGAAGAAGGTTATGAAAAAAAACAGAGCGTTAAGGACTGCTTTTGTGTTAAAAATTGTGAGAGAGTTTGAGAAGGTTCGGGTTTGTTTAGGACTTTGGAAGCGCTTTGTATACAATGGCATTAAACAAGAATTCAAGAACTGTGGACTATTTCAAGATGGGAAGCAATGGTATGAAATTACCATTTAGATCATCAATGTGAATTTGTCACGACCACCTATAAAGTGGGTTGACTTTTGGCATGAGCGACAAACAAGTGTTGGATCCAAGAACAGAGTTCTTTGGTTAGGCATTAGGAATACCGAAATATCGCAGTTAGAGGGGTAAATTTATAAGCCTCTTTTCACTTCATTAGGATCTATGTTGTCCAAGGCGCCCAAACGTGCCAGTCAATTTTAGTGAAAATCGTTATGACTTGCTCTCAAAGGCTTTGCGAAAATGTTAGCAAAAATTGTTGGGAAGCCTAGTGCCTCTCCGTGGCCTTGACAACATAGATAAGGATATAAATGTGTGGTAACGTTGACAACAATTTGGGGGTAGCACTTATCTTAGCTCCATGCTAAGGATGCCTCCCTAACTTGGAATGGAAGTGTATTGATTGGAAATAGTGAGAAATGTAATGGGTAGCTTTGAATTTGTCTTAAGATCCGTTTCGATTTGATTTGGTTACATGTTTATGGACCTTATAGGTTAGATGTAGCAGAGCAGAGTGGGGAAGTTCTTTCAGGATCTATGTCTGGTGCAATCCTGTCAAGGTATGCATGTATGTATGTTAGATCAGTATTTTGGGAACCTTTTGGCATTGAGAAAGTTGTTCTTGTTAGTTGTATTGTTTTTTTGTCCCTGACTCTTTCTATTTGGCTTTTCTAACCTTATAGGGAAAGCATTGGTCACTCTGTAGCCAGTCTAAATGCTCCAACAGACTTGAATGAGGCTCTGGATATTATTTCATTTGGTTCTCCTAAGCAGGTTCTTTATTTTTCTTGATATATGCATGATATAATAAATTTGTGGTTTTTCAGATTTGTTAGAGTTCTAAGAGGATATCCCCTCACCCTGACCCGGCTATTGTCCTTTTTAATATAACATATTTTTGTCTTTTAGAAATGGTACACCATGATCCTAGAGGCTGAAAAATTACAACCGCCAAAGAAAACAGAGGACGGGAAACTTTACACACCTGCTGCGGCGGAGCTATTCAGAATCCTTGGGGCACAAGTGCAAATTGCCCGGGACAGTGGGACAGATGTCATGCTGTATCACATCGCTTTGGCTATTATTCAGGTAAGTGTGGTCTTATATTTTTAGGTTGTTGTTGTGCAAAGGGACATTTTCTGGTCTGTACTCTCAATGTTTCACATGACAGAAGACAGTCTTCTATGCTGGGATGAGGGATTTGTGATATTTCATGAAACTAAAGATATAATTCAAGTTGCCTAAAAAAAAAAAAAAAAAAAAAAGAGATAGATATCTCTTCAGCAGGAAGCTTATTGTTAACAGATGAATAGTTTTATCTGACAATCTTTAACTTTAGAAGTAGAAACTTCAATAATAATAGAAACATAATTCATTGTAAGGAAGGCATTTGACACCTGAAATCATGGTTGGCTAACAAAGTCTTAAGCACACTAATTAGGGAACGGAGTCTTAAGTACATAGTGTTAGTGTTAGAAGGAGCAAGTATGTGACTGTGCGCCTTCAATTCATTTGTACTGAAATTAGAATTGTTACATTTTTTGCGTATATTAGTCCCACTCAAGTATTTAAAAGAAGCAAGTCTTAGGTTGTTTCTTCATTTGTTTATTGGTTCTAATAAATAACCTTCGTCTTTTCACTATTTTGCTATCTTTACGGTTAAAAAATGATCCTGGAATCTTACCATATTGATGTTCGGCCTGTATTGAGTGTCGTTTGTTGATTTTTGACAGCTTGTATTTGTTGCAGGTAATGAATAATTTTCAAGCAGCTGAAAGACGCAGACTAACAGAACCAGCCCTATTTTTGGAGCCTTTATGCGCCTTGGTTAGGGAATCCTTGAATTTTTAGTGCTTTAAAACGTTTTAATGCCCATACATATAGTTTGTTCATCTATAATTGCAATGCGTATTTCAACAGATCAACAACAATCTCCACTGCTATGATCTCGCAATGGAGCTCAGCAACAGCACTATGGAAGCTCTTCCGCAGAACTACTCTAAGCAGGTTTTGCTATATTCCTTTCCCACCCTTCACCCCAAGATATTCTCACTTTAATATTTTATTGACTTTTCTTTGTCATGTTTTAGTTACAGTTGAATATTCTTGGTTTATACTCAATTTTTTGTAAGTTATGAGGCGTTCTGTTTGGGTGACCATTTATTTTCAATTAAGAATATTGTTCTGTAGGAAGTTAAACAAGGATGTCTTGTTTTGCTTTGGTCTACAACTGTTTCGTCCAGATTTTATCCCTTCATTTTTTTAAAACTGGGCAAGTCAAAGAACTCTTTTATTTTGAGGAAATATGATAATTTATCTAAAACATTCTTGCCTTTGTTGAAGTGTACCGTTCCAACTCTCCTTCACTTTTTTAGTCACACATGATCATGAAGACTAGAGAATCCACCAAGTATAAAAAGCCTTGTTAAGAATCGGCATCTACTGATTTATATGCGTATATAGTGTGAGTAGTAATATAGGCTCCAACCAACGCCTGTAATGATCAAACATAATAGCCATGCCCATAGTCTTGTTCACATCGAGCAGTATTTGTCGTTGATGGCCTCACAAAGGTCTAATTAACAATTGTGGTGCTCTTTGCAAGGATATGTCCCTTGGGCTGCAACGGGTCTATGGCATCTAGGTCTTGAGTAGTCTACTTCTGGCAAGCTACTCTTTTGAATTGATGTAATTTGAAAAAAGAAAAGAAAGATATCAATGGTCATTATGGTCTCTGGACGTGATTGTGAGACTTGGGTATCTGAGAACATGTAGTGGCAGTAAATGGAGGATCATGGGTGATCAATTGTGGGTGTGATTTACCTTTAAAATTGAGAATGGTTTGCAGGAAGATGTATGTAGAGATGATTTATTTTTATTAAATGAAAGGGATCTGATTACCTCCACTATTTTTTAGCTGGATTTAGTTGCGTTAAGCTTATAAAGTTACTGTACTCACATTTGGGTTGTGTGGCCTTGCACACCTCCCATAACAGTGAGTATTCTGACACTGTCATGTTGCTCCTTTTTTATTACTTCCTCGGCATTTTTTTTAAGTACTTATAGCCCATACGCCTAATTGTTTGTTTTGTTTTTTTTTTTTTTTTTTTTTTCCAGGTTAATCTTGAGGACACTTGCAAAGGTTTTCTAGAGGTGGAAAAGGTCTGTAATTATTTGTTATTGTTTTTTATCTTTGGCTAATGTAATTAAATAAAGGTTGTCATATAGGCACCACTTATTTTACCAAGGGCTTCCCAGTTCCCACACCCAAAACAAAACCAAGCAGACGCCAAAACTAAATAGACACCACTTAAGATTTGTAAGTTTTTAAAAAAAATTGGTTAATTTTGATTAGTTTTCTTTTATCTCCCATTGAATTGAACTAATGACCCTTTTCAAATGTTTGTAAATTTCATAATTGTAATGGGTATCTTCAAATGCTATATAAATTTCGTAAAACACTTTAGCTTTGATTTCAAATATTGATAAAATTAGGAAAAGGTTCTTGTTTCGATTCGTAAATAACTAAATATTGAGACTTGTTTGCTTTTGTGTTGGGGTACCTCAAAATTTTGTCTTCACTTGGTGAACAATTTCATAAAAGCTTCTTACTTTGATTTTGAATATTATTAAAAACTACTTAAAAAATTATTGTTTTGATTTCAAATATTAATAAATCCTATAAAAGATTGTTGTTTTTATTCATAATTATAAGACCCATTTGTTTTTGCATTTGGAGGGCAACCGTCAAATAAACATTTTGATGACCCTTAATTATTCATTTGCCATGGTGCCTATATGACGACCCTTATATAAATATTTTGACGTTTTTAACTTAAGTATTACTTTAACTTCCGTACTCCTATGGAATTTTTTACCCCCTCTCATCCAATTAATAATGCCATAGTGTCACAATGAAATGTTAAAAGTGGGTCTACAAAATGAATAAAGAGTTGATTTTTGGTGGATATGATCTCGTCACCCCATGGAGATCATGTTTGGAAAAATTACTTTATATGAAAACCTTATCAAAGAGTTGGGAAATTGTGAACTCCTTGAAACATGCATTACATAAAAAAAAAAATAAAACAAAATAATAATAATTAATAACAATAAAAAAAAAAAAAAAAAAAATTGGTTACAAACGTCTAAATGAACTGATTTTACTGAGAATGATCTCCACTATGAGGATATCATTTCCACCAATATATCTAATAAATAATCTTTGGGTAGGCCCACTTATGGAATTATGTAGGGAGGGGGGGTCGTTGAGTTTTAGGGTGCTCAAGCTCAACTTGTGTGGCTCTTGAGTCGAGCTTAAACTCAATGCAAGTTTTATTTTCATCCTCAAGCTTGGCTCGCCGAGTATTCGAGTAGCTCATCAAGGGGGGAGCTGGTCGTCGAGTTTTAGGGTGCTCAAGCTCGACTTGTGTGGCTCTTGAGTCGAGCTCAAACTCAATGCGAGCTTTATTTCATGCTCAAGCTTGGCTCGCCAAATATTTGAGTAGCTCATGGGGGGAATTGTTCTAAACTATAAGTTCAAATTGGATCACAAGTTCCCAAGTTTGATTGGACTTGTTTTTGTTGTGTAGAAGCTCAAATTAAACACAAACTAGAGATATTTTAGCATAAATAGAGGTAGAATTCAGACAATGTAATATATGAGCTTCTTCAGTTCGAGTTCGTGTTTTAAAACGTGCTCGGACTGACTGTACTGTTAAACGAGGGAGTTCGAGCCGAGCGTTAGTTGATCGCAAGCTACTCAGCCTGATGGCCAGCCTGGAGGGGGGGAGTCCTCAAGTACTTGCGATCCTCAATGTCGTTTATCACGTGCTTAGTTAAATGGACAACAATACCCTGTAGCCAGATCTTTTTTTAATTTCTCCTTTCTAAAAATCATGGAGTAGAGATACCTACCATCTCTGTGCGTCTTCCAGGTGGGATTCATTACTTTCTCAATGGCTTCCCTGAGCCATTCACTCAGCCATGCTAAAAATCGCAATTTCCTCAACCCCTATCAATGATTTGTAGGAGTTCCTGGTCAATATGTTTCGTATTTTCCATCTCCTCTGATTAGGTAACATGATATGTCCAGAAACATACATCATCCAACAACACATTGATGTATGGTTTCATTTGGTTTGATGCTTAATGTATCTGTTGAGTCCTTATTTTGTAGACAGACAATTTGGTATTGCATTGTATCCTTTTAGGGATATTTTTCTTGTTAAAGTAGCTTAGTTTGCATTCACATGGATATCATAGAGCATTAAAATTTTCTCATATTATCTTATACACTTTCCTGTTTCAAGTGCTCATATTGTAATGGCAGGAAGCTATGCATCAAACTGTTTGTTTTATCTTTGAAGACCAGGGAGTGCAAGAGTTATTGGCTAAGCTTTACCAGAAAGGTACATTATTCAGCTTCCGCCATCATCTATTGTTTTTGTCAGTAATTTTATATTAAATAAAGAAGAAACTAAAATCAATACAACCATAAGATCGGGGGTTAACATGCATCTGCATCGTAACTAAGACATCCCACTTAGGTCGGAATGGAAAAGGTTTGAAGCTGGACACTTAAATACATGAGAAAACGTGCTCCGCAAGCAACACTAAGAGGTAACAAATAGAATATATTAAGAAATATTGGGGAGGAATGAGTGAGCTGGCTTTATGCTCCCCCGCAAATGGCGGTCATGGATGGACGAGATTGGACAGAAGCCACAGCCATAGTCAGTCATCTTATCAACATAAGAACCAAACTGTACTCCATGACTCCTCAAAGTTATATGGTTGGAAGCCAAGTAGGTGGCGCTAAGATTGATGCAGTAGAAAGTTAAAGCAGAACAAATTGATTGATGGAATTCTTGAAGAAGATAATCCAATCGTGCATTGTTCTCACTAGCAAAAGGTGGAACATGTAACCCTGTCCGATTATTTAGTAATGCAATAAGTGACCATGGTTGGAATGCCAGCCCCATCATCAGCGGAGAAACCACGACACAATGAAAGTGATGGCTTGGCATGGAGAACTCTTCAGATACCTGAGATCACAAACGTTATCCTCCCAGTGTGGCTTGCGAGGTGCATGCATGAACCTGCTAATCACACTTATAGTCTCATAGTCTCATATATTCATATCATCTTTCCGACCATTTGGCTGTACCGATCAACATCATCAAATACTTCTCACAGTTCAGCATCAAGCTCCACAGTAGAGTCCATAGGAGTATGAACTAGACTTGAACCAAGCAATAGTTTCTGAAAGCAAATCTAGTACATATTCCCTCTGTGATATGTAAATGTCTTTCGTGGATTGAGTAACTTCAATCCCAAGGAAATATATCAGAGATGCTAAATCTTTGGTATGAACACACTAAGATGCATATACCCAGTGGACGATTACACCAACACATAAAATTATCCCGAAGTTAATAAGATGAAGACCTCATTTCAATCCAGAGAAGCGCAAAGGCAAATAACAGTCATAGTTAGTTGTAACCTTTGGCAATTTTGAGGCCTCTTCTCATGTCTCGTCTTTTGGATCCCTCACTGTTACCAAGACCACTCATGTTTAAACTGTCTCTAGGTTTCCTCCATTCAAACACCATAGAAGGGATTGATGTAAGGACACATTGGAGTACGATGTCATAAGCTAGATCCGCATTTACTTTAGTGTGCTATATTCCCTTTTATTTGTTCATTGACTTTTTTTTTTCGTATAAAAAAGTCTTGGCTTCTCAATCATCATCAGACTTTGGACATTGAGAAACAAAGAATTGGGGGATTTTTATTTTCTATTTTTTTACTTTTTTTTTTGTTTATTGTACTATATCCTCTCTTTCTACAATTTCAGATTGGTTAGAGGGGTTGGTTACAGAGTATCTAGCTGCAACTTTTGGTGACTATTTTTCAGATGTGAAGATGTAAGTTTTTTTTAGTTGTATATATTTGTAACAGTGGACTTGGTATGTGACCTTGATTCTTTTGTTTTTCTTTATTTGTCACCATGAACCCATTTCTTCTAGATATCATCAGTCACATTTAGTGTTATGTCTAACATCTTTTATTTCTGGTGATTAGTGTATCACATTAGTAAAAAGTAAAAACTGTACTGTTGTTAATGGAGTAGAAAGTTTGGAGAGAAAAGAGAGAAAAAGAGGATACTGCCTTAGTTGGTTTCGGCCTTGAATCACTCTAATACTCTATATTTATATATAAGAAAATATCCGACTTTTACGTAACAGAAACTTCCTAAAAAATTCCCCTTGGGAGATGCCCCCTTAGAACTCTAAACAACATTAATACATTATCCTCTGGAATTAATTTTATGTACTAGATGTTTTGCAAATACATTTCAGTAGAATACTACGTAGGAACCTCAATATTCCTAATTTCAATTGCATTGTTGTTGCTTCAAGTTCTGAGAAGTGAACCCCCCTCTCTTTCTCTCCTTTTGTTACCATAAGTTTGTGTATTTGCTGTAGCCTACATGTGTTTTAGAGGCTTCAGAGTGTTAGTTCGGGTGATCTCATATGGGACGCCAATGCTTGTCCCCTTTACCCTTATAATCAATATATGTCCTAGTTTTTTCTCAAATCTCCTATATCATGACTGGTTCTGAGATTTAGAATTACTTCTCCACCTTTGGTCTGGAAAAAAAAGAGTTTGACCATTTGACTTCAACCTATTGACCATGACATTGAGCAGGAGTGAGAGGTGAAGTTCGCAGAAACGTTCCCAGTGTTCGGAGCACCTATACATGTTAGCTGTCAACTAGAGTTCATTATTTTATTTTCTTCCGCTCATATTCACATTTGCTTCAAGTATTGCCAAAATATTACATTTTTTATGACCTCAGAATTATAATGTCTACACCTTTTCCTCTTGAACTCTACATGTCTACACCTTTTTCTCTTTTCTTTGACTTACACCTTGATCTAATTTTTTCAGGCTATGAACATGAACCTATATTTTATTTATGAAGACAGCTAGAAACTTATTGATAGAAGTATTGTAGAGTGGATTCCAAAAAATTTGGAGTGGCATTTCGTAATTTTGAATTGGATATTTGGAAAGGGTTCACCCCAAATCCTCTGGAGCCAAAAGTCATTGTTGGACCTGTGCTCCTAATAGGTTATCTTGCTACTAGGCATCCGCATGACAGCATGTTTTTTGTTTATTTTGATTGGCAAGCCTGTTTTAAATGAGATCAGTAACTCTTTGATGCTGGCGGGGTTCGACTCCCAGACCTTTGGTATCATCACCCAAAGGTTTTACCGACTTTGCTAGTCGGCACCTGCCACATGACAGCATGTTATTGTGCTCTTTCCTTTAAATTTATACACTACACCAATTAAGTACCATACATTATTGTACTATAATGCGCAACTCCAAAGACTGATTTCCAAGATGCTTGAATATTAAAAATTTGGAAATTCACCTTTGGACATCAAGTGATACATCATTGCTTTTTGGAACGGAGATATTGCATGCTCTGCAAGTTCCAAATCTTGGAAGAAAAGCATTTCAGTATGTCAGCAATGTGCCTATATTTCTTCAAGTGATACATCATTGCTATTTGGAACAGAGATATTGCATGCTCTGCAAGTTCCAAATCTTGGAAGAAAAGCACTTCAGTATGTCAGCAATGTGCCTATATTTCTTCAGAATAGGGGTATAACAATATTGTCACTCTCTTGAGACTGTTTGGATATTTTACATTTTCAAATGAATAAGATTTAAAAGAATTTCAAACCCTTACTTCAGGTGTAATATTCAAATGTCAAAACTGTTCCTCTAAAGAGAAAAAAGGGAAATCTGGGGATATTACTTTCCAACATCCTGTTAAACATAATGAACACATGAGAACCCCTTCTTCTAATGTCGTTGAACTGTTGGAGTTGTTATTTTTCATTTTCATTAACTTGACTGCATAACTCATGCTCCTATAATGTGATAGGCTGTGTGTTTTACTTATAGTTATTAAATGTCTGGATTGCGGGGTACATTGTTAGAGCTGAATTATATACTCACTGCTTTAACTGTTTGCCTCAAGGTACATTGAAGAAAGATCATTTACAAGGTTTGTAGAGGCTTGCCTGGAGGTAACAGTGGTTCTTTATGTTGATCATTTCCTTACTCAGGTATGAACTAGAGAAGATACCTTTCTGTCTTACATGTGGAATCTCTGTGCCATCTTCCTTTCTTTATGTTGTTTTTGTGTGTAGAGGTACTACATAAAGTATGAAACAATTGAACGGATGAGGCTAGACGAAGGGGTTCTCATGGACTTTTTTAAGGAGTATATTAATGTTTCTGTAAGTAATACTCCAATACTTCTAATAATATTTTCTCATCTTGAAGCATGTCGCAATCCCCTCATTCTAATCCCCGTACTCTCCTAGGGCACAGTTATGGGTTTTGTTAATGCCTAACGGTATGGATTGCAACTTTTCAGAACATTTATGGCATGCTTTTCTCTACGTCTTATGCAACATTTGCTCTCCTTTTTATGAATCTTGTGCAGAAAGTGGAAAACAGGGTGCAAATTTTGAGTGATTTAAGAAAGCTTGCATCTGCTGAGAGCCACAATGAATTTACACTCATCTATACAAATATTCTTGAACACAAGCGTGACTGCCCTGTGAGTAACATTGTCAGATTGTCAACTTGATTTGCCTTTCTTTATCTAATATCAATACGCTATGCAGTATGCACTAGTATCTCAAAGTTATAGTACCATGGTTTGAACCAAAATGCAACAAATACAGGGTTGGCCAATGATATTAATTCAGTAATTTGGATACTGCATGCATGTTATAAGTATATGATGCTGTCCGATTAGGCCCAAAATCCACTTTTACCTTGACTGGTTGGTCATGTAACAGTCTCTGCTTTATACCTTGTAGCCTGAGGTCGTTGAGAAGCTTGTGGGACTGCGAGAGAGCATACCAAGAAATGATGCTAAGGAGGTAAGCATTATTAGCCGTGAGTTGAGTAGATTGAAGTGCCACAGTAAAAACTTAAAAGAGAATGCCGTATTGTTGAAACACGAAGCAGCCATCAAAATTCTCTACCACATATTACATTGTGTTGCTTGCCTTGGACCATATTTTCTTTTTTCTTTTTCTCACTTTGACTGTTGAATCCAATCAGACTTAAATTCACTGTGAGTGCAGTGCGAAAACCCAAAATATAAAAGTGTTTTGACCATAAAAGTAAAAAATCATTAATTCTATATCCTGTCACACAAGGCTTAGGTAATTTTTATAATAGGAACTTGAGTGACTTCTTTTTGAAGTTGTGCTGAATATTTTGATCACTCTTGTGAACAGGTTGTACAAGAGTGCAAGGAAATTTATGGGAACTCCCTTGTAGATGGTAACCCTCCAAAGGCTGGTTTTGTCTTCCCGAAGGTCAAATGTCTCTCACATTTAGAAGGCTCCCTATGGAGGAAGCTAACATAGTTTTAGTGCAGCGGAACAATCTGCTTGCTCTCCTTTCTCATCACTATCATGAAGGGAACAAGTTTGTATAGTTTGGTTATGTTTTTCCTTTTCATTTTTTTTTTCTTATTTTAAGTATATCGCATTGTAATTGGATAGATTTGATGTTCATTTGTATATTGTTGTCTACTTGTCAGTATATATCTGTACTATCTTATAAGGAATGAATCCTAATTTGCAATTGTAAACACGACTTCCAACCCAAAATCGCCCTCGTAGGCTTTAATATCATTTACATTGTCGTCTTTCAGAACTTTTATATCCAAACATTTTTGAACTATGGAAGCAAACACCAAGTACCCTCTTTCCATAGAAAATATACGGAAGAGATATGTAGGAGGAACACGTGAACATGCAGGCCCTCACCCACTAGTGTTTTATTGGTAATCTCTCTTGATACGTGCGTAGTTTAAGATCATGTTCGTTTTAGTACCACGAACTAGAGGAAGATCTCAGCTTCTGAACATTGTGGATAGAGATGATAGCGAATATTGTCGTGCGAGCGTATAAGCGACTTGTGTTCAATAGCGTTTCTTAAGTTTCTACAAGAAAAAAAATGATATTGTGTGCTCACGGGTTTTTATTTTTCCTGGTAACTTAATGATTCTTCATGTTAAAATCTTGGCAAAAAATTCAGCCCATTTGGCTAAATTGTAGGCCTCCTCATTGCCTCTTTAACTACTCCCGCTTAACAGAATGCTACTGCAAGTCTGCAAGTAAAATCGTTTTCGTAATCCAAACAAATTTCAACTGATATAGATATTGTAGGTTCAGCTTTGTTGCTACTTCAGCTCCATTAACATCATCCTCGTCCAATTTAATATGCCTTCGGTGGGACCGAAGCGTGTGCTATATTCTGCCCATATTCTATGTAACTATGTAAGCGACTTCAGCATGGATGCAATGGCCATGGAATGGGCCAATGGTGTCGGTAGTCGATAGGTGAATGGATTAGTTTGGACTTCGGATTATGTAAATGAAATTTTTGTTCCCATGTCTTTGCCGATTTTAGTAAGCCAAGTACATCAAGCCAAGTAGGCAATTATTATTGGATACACTTGGATAGCTTGATAATGGTACTTATAGCGATGCATGAGAACTCTCGAGACCATATAGATTGTTGGGTGATTTTACTACGTACTTCCATACACCTCACTGGCAATATTTGCTTGTTCTCTGTTTTGTCCATCACCTAAATTAACTGAAAAAGTCTCAGATCAAATAAAAAAGAAAAAAAATGTATTAATCGCACATTGTTTCTTGTTCTGTACAGCAATCGTTTTGTATGAGTACAACTGAATATGCTCACCATACTCAAGAATTCCAGATTCAACCTCGCATACCAAACAGCTACATCATCACCAATAAGGCATTACTAAAAATGGAGTCTTGGTCACTAGGAAGTTTGAACCATAATAGGGTTCCAAATGTATTCATCCGTTTGTCCATTTTTTTTTGTTCCACTGAGATCATGTTCATTTTTCACTTCTTCGATAGCTGAAGCATATAGATAGCTTTAAAGCGAAAGTTTGTTAGGCAACCTTGAAGCTACGTTTTGGATGTCAAGCTGGTTCCACTCTAAAATCACTATCAGTTTTATCAGCAAAAACACGGGCATTTTAGATTTGGAAATTGGCAGTGGGTTTCATAGGCAACGATTGGAAAACTTACCAGTACCAATAATCCAATCATAACATACAAATATGCTGTTCATTAGCCCTTACTGAGTTGTTGAAAGTCTGGCTTCTCCGAGATTTTTAGCAATGGAGAATTTTATGATTTCATCTATTCCATTTGTTACATTAATGAGGCCCCAATCCCATAGACCACAGGAACAGAGTGGCCGTTGGGGTGTTGGCCACACACACCACTGGACATAAATGGCAAAAAAGTCTTTTGACTATTTCTAATGCATGCGTTTTATGTACAAAATATAATATGACCATCTGAAATTATTTCTCTACATTTTCATTAAATTGTCATTCTTCAGAATTCAAAGTTTCAGACTAGTTAGTAAGTTTCAGAATTCAAAGTTTCTTCATAAATTCATACCCCAGCAAACTTCTAACAATTATGATTAGTCCTTACAAATCTGATCCACCCCAGTATCTCCGAACAGCACCCAAAAAATAAATTTAATATCTCAAATCAAACCAAATCCATATCAGTCAATTTTCTTTCAAAAAATTAATAAAATGACATCCTCAGTTCTTCCATCCAATTTTTTACACACCCACGTTTCATATAGTAATCAATTTAACCCCAAAATAATAAAGCCATCTTATAAAAGCCAAGTCAGCGGACTTGCAGTAGGTTTTTTCCCCTAAGTTGTCACCTTTTTTTAGGAAGTAAACGTTTTCCATAAATATTTTAAAATTACCGATAATCAACTATCTCCTTGTATTGATTCAAAGACTCTTGTCTCTGCAACCTCATTTCTTCATTAAATTTGTTTATAAACGCTTCAACTCTCCGATTCAATTCATCTTGGCTCAGTGACGGTTCTTTTTTGAGCTTGTTGCCCGATCCGGGTGATGGCATGATATTTGTACGATCCTTAAATGTCTGAGACTTCTTAACCTTCTTCACTGGGGTTAGTTCCTGTGCTCCTCCAGCTGTATTACTATGGTGGTGACGACCGTGAGTCTCCCACGTGTCCGATTTCTTAAGATGCCTTGCTAGTGGTATTGAACGACCGTCTGTTATCGCCTTCCACGTGCTTTCCAGCGTGTCCTGTTTTTTCGGCTTTGTTACTCCCAACACTCTTCCACCTGATTCCCACCAAAAAAATACACATACAATGACTATTATACCCCAACCTAGAGAACAACTAACGAGGGTAATTTCGACATTATAAGCACTAACTCTGATCTTAATCAGCTGGATTTTTGTTCTATTCCAGTGTGCTTCAGGGAAAAACGAAACTGTGAAATTTGGCAGTATATATATATTTCAATGTTTCAATCTTGCGTGTTTCTGGGAAAACGACAAAAAAGCGGCAGGAAATTTGACAGATGAAAATAATTGCCCATTTCACTCTAGTGAATTTTTCAGCGCACATTAGCAGTAAGTTAACACACCTAAAAACTACAGAAAATATGAAAAGAGAAAGTGAAAATTACCTTCAGGGCTAGATTTAACAGGTTTCCGGTGACCGAAACGAACAGAAACAAGCGGTTTCTCAGTCGAAAGTGGCAAAATTTCGTTTGGAATTTCAGTGGAATCTCGTCGACTAACGGTCCAATTTGATCTTGAAATTACAAATCCAACTTCATCTTCAATTGGCACAACTTTCTTCTCTACTTCTTCCACTTGAACCTTTCTTTCCTCTTCAAAATCTGACTCATTAGAAACAAGCAGGGGACTCTTTAAATCTAAATGTGTATCCATTATTGGAAGTGGGATGGGCTTGAAAGGAGTTGTAATAATAGGCTCTGATTCTTGAATATGGATATCATCATCATCATTATCAACCTTATGTTGAAATCTTGAAGAAGCAGCGATAGTTATGATGATTCCATTAATAACGACGTAAAGATAAGGTGGGGTTAGCCATGCAAGAATAGAACTCCATAGAATAGGTAGTTCAGATACCATGAAGTTTAATATTACTGGTATTGAAAGCTTTAGAAATACACCAACAGAAAAAATGATAGTTGATGTGAGTAAAATTTTCAAAGAGAGGAACCAGTTGCTTGTGGTTCTAGATGTGATTGCCATTTTTTGCAGCGAGTAGGGGAGAGGGGGTTTGGGTGTTGTGGAGAGAGAAATGGGGATGGGATGGGGAGTTGGGCTGAGTTTATATAGAGAGTTGAGTCTGGAGTTTGTGATGGAATGTGGAGCGTTGGATTTGGAAAATGAGTTGTTCGAGGTGCCATGTGTGGGAAGGTGTGTTGTTTCACTTGTTTGTGGCCATTAATAAGTTAACCACCGTTTGAAGTGAAGTATATCCGTAGTGGACCACTAGAAGGGTGACAGTTAGTTGACACGATATGGGGTGGCAAAGACCCAAATGCCAACATGAGGAAGTATATTACGACCAAAGCTAGGCTTCCTAAAAGGTTAGAACTAAAATAAGGTAAAAGTAATCTTTCTAGAGAATCTAAACAATAAGGATTTCACGCAGAAGAAGCATACTAGGGACTAGGGAGGAGGTGGGCATGTCAGTATGTCGCAACAATTTTAAAATTTTAAAATTAGAGTGCAATTTCTCAACGGTCATATAATAGACCGTTAGCAGCGGAGGTTTGTTTGGGATCCTTAAGCGACAGACATTTGGGTGCGGGGACCTCACACGTGTTAAACAGCTTAGTGGGTACACTTAGTCTTATTCTTAAAACCGACCACGCTTTGAAAAAGGCAGAAAGAAAGAAAACGATCTGTGAATGTTGGTCTACTACGTCTGTGAACCATCAGAAAAGATTGACGCCTAGAAAGCTTTGTGATCAAGAGTCAAGACATTGGACTTGTGGGCCACTGGATCATCTGCACAAATTTGTTACTTCCTTGATCCATCCACATTGGTCAAGAAGTCTATTATGGGGCAAATGATAAGGAGAGATCATTCTTTCTAAATTTAGTGTGCACTTCATATCGCTCGTTGGATGACATGATCATACGGTTTGGTGTGGTTTGTCAGTTGTAGGCCATGCAACAACCTCGATCTCGAGAAGAAATTTCTCCATCCAACAGCTATTTGCCTTGATCTCTCCAAAATTTAGAAAGAATGATCTCTCCTTATCGGATTTTGAGAGTGATTATTTGATTTGTTGCATATAAATGGCGCAAAAGTTAAATATAGAGTAACTATCAAGGACAAATCCAACGAAAAAATCATTCTCAAAATCATTTTTTTTAATCACTCACAAAAACGGGGTAGATGAAAGATTAAGTATACTCTTGATGCGAAATTAAAAATAGTTCGGAGACGTGAAATAATAAATAGCTCGACCCAACAAAAGCGACCCAATGTATATAGTATGAGCAATCAGTGTTTATACTTCAACATAATATATTATCAGTAAAAACACTTATTAGAGTATGAACAATCACTGTTCGTACCTATTTGAAGTTCATACCCGAAATTTGGTATGAATAGTGATTTGTCTTTACAGGTTATTTTCACTCGAAAATTGGTTTTCCAACTCTTTTATTTATAAAGCAGCGAAGGGTGTGTGATTTATTGTATATAGAACACGGAAGGGTAAATGTGGTATTTATGGAAAAGAAAAAAGACCGGACTAACTTATTTTGTCATTGAGGATTATTTTAATTAAAACACCGAGTCTGTAGGTTATTAAAACATAGATTTGATTTTGTGAGTGATTTCTAAAAAACCTTGTCCCCTAAAGTGATTTTGGCCCGAAAGTTTTCTTGAAAGTTAAAATTGAGATGCCACTTGATATGCCTCACATAATTTTTTGCCATTTCTTTTGGTAAGTTAACATAAAGATGATACCCTATATTTTACGGAACTCCACAACCACATTCACAACTTAAAATAATGAAGCAAAACAACATGTGAAATTATATGAATGTCCTTATTTTTGCCAAAGAGGCCTAATTCCATTGATTTATCGGAAGCGTGGTTGAACATCAGGTTGGTTATGGCATCAAGTCACGATGAGTTGGTAACAAAAAAATAAAGTCAAAACTACTTGCTACATAATATATGGGGCGCCATATTGAGACCCCATTTTATGGAATTGGCACCCTTTTGACAAAAGGGTAGAATAATAATGGTTATTTTTTATATGTCCTTTTACACCTACATGCCCGATAGTTCCACAGCATCGCGTTGCCGCGAGATCGCACATTCCACAATATCAAGTTGCCGCAAGATCGCACAATCCACAGCATCAGGTTGTTGTGAGTTCCCATATCCCACGGTAGGGAGTTGGTGCGAAGGATTTTTTTTTTTTTTATTTCAAAATTTTGAACACACACAGCATACGTATACCTCATTTTATTCTTTAGAGCTTTTTTATACACTTCAGGATACAACACCAAAACCATGGAAAAAAAAATGTACAATCGAGGTATATTTTTGCTATCTCGCGGTAAATTTTTTCATACGCTATAAGAAAAATTTGTGATCAAATTAATAAAAAAGAGTTTTGATAATTAACACAAGCAAATATTTTATTTTGGTGAACACAACCATATTGCGGCAACTGATTTTTTTTTATGGTGGCTATCAACAAAATTTTAAAACAAAAAAGGACCTATGACAACAACCTTCCTGTGGATTTGCCTTCTTGCGGCAACTCCTTGTTGTGGGCATTACCTTTTTGCAGCAACTTCTTGCCTTAGGTGATTTTTTTTTTTTTTTTTTATTTATTTTCAAATTTGAATTGTTATGTGCGTTTGTCGTCAAAGTTTACAAGATTGAGTGATGAACGAGATTTTAGATATCACGAGTTGAGCGCCAGAGTTTTCTTTTTCTTTTCTTTTTGTTTTTTTGTTTTTTTGTTTTTTTTTTTTTTTTTTTTTATATTTTTATGTGTAAAGAACTAGATTTAATAAGAATTAGAATAAGTGGGTGCTTGTTTGATAAAAAAAAATTGAAAAGTGTACAATAATTTATATGATTAATGGAGGAGTGCCATTACCTTGGAATTGGTCAAAGTGGTGCCGATTCCATTAATTGGGGTGTCAAAGTGGTGCCAATTCCAATTCCATTAGACTTATAAATTGGTTGCTTCGGACCAAATTCAGAAATCCCTTTACAAATAACGTAACTGGAAATAGGGATCTTTAGCCAACTTTAAGTAGTAGTAGTAGGCTAGTAGTAGCAATAGTATTATATAGTACATTAATGCATGATCTTTAGCGCAATTTATGAAACATCTTGATTATCAGGCTTAATCCACAAGACATGCTTAGTTGATTACTTAAAGGTACATGTTCATCTCTACTACTTATAAGAGGCTTGAGTGAGTTAGCCAATTGAGTTATAACTCTGTTATAACTAGTGCTCATTTCTTGACACATGTTACATTGAGCCATCTAAGCCGGTCAAACAAAAAAATCAGTTCTAAAAGCTTTTTTTTTTATCTATTTTTTTTCTGGGACAAAACAGTTTGTTCAGTTCTGTCTCTGCGATTTCTATTTTTTCACGGTTTGCTTTTTGTTGGGCCCTACCACAAAAAAGTCAATAAACAAAAAAAAAAAAAAAAAGTTAAACAAATTTAATTCACGTGCAAAGCACGTGCTAATTGCTAGTATAAATTAGGATAATTTGGGACACACCCATAAAAACACTCTCGTACCCCAACTTTAAAATAAATAAATAAAATGATTTTAGACATATTTAGTTTCCTAAATTACTCCTTCTTTTTATTATACTTACCCAAGATATTTATTGAATAAATTTACCCTTCTAATCTTTTCTAATTCAAAGCATTGTGATTGAGCAGGACATTGAACAAAGAATCCCGAACAACTTACGACCATTGATGACAAATATAGCTAATTCCTCTGCCTACACTTTGAAATTATGAGGACCAGAGAGAAGCAGGGTGACTAGTATGTCCGTCTCTCCTCTTGTCACGAGCAGCAATACCAGTTCTGAGTTTAGTGTAATTAGCACTACCCCATTTTCGGATGATAGTGAACCTGTTGATGATCTTGCCAGTGAGAGAAGAGGTTGACCCTCACATTCAAGCCAGGAACGCAAATGATTAATGTGTCTTAGATCATAAAGATTGGAACTACTTTAGTGTATTTAATGGAGGAAGTCATCCTTAACTATTTCCCCATAAGCATTACTGCTAAAGATCAGAACAAAAAGAGCTGATAGGACTAATGGAAGACGTACTTTTTAATCTCCATGTTTATTTAACATTAAAGCTATAAGTTATCTTCTTCTTGACCTTTGTACTTTTGGCGGAACCAATTGAATTTAAGTCAAACTTTCTTTTTGCTCATATTATTTGATTTGTAAACTCAATCAGTTTGTGAGTAATTCCAATATTTACCATTATCCCTGTTATATGCAGCTTAAATCAAACGTGTTTTTTTGTGTTTTTTTATTTTATTTTTTTTTTTAATCTTTCTGCCTCTACTAGAAATACCCCAAATTAATTTGGAAGATATTATTAGATTTAGGCAGTTATTGGAGTATGACAAAAACTTATGTTAGTTATGGGGTACGGGAGTGTTTTGTTGGGTATATCCAAGATCACCCATAAATTAAGGTGTCAAAAGATATTGAAATAAATGATTTTGTGACGGTGGTCACAATTTTGTTGGTTGAGGAAGTTGTGAGAGGCGAAGACAGGAATATATTTTGGGAATATGAAAAGAGCCTAAATTGACTCCAAATTTTGCTAATAAAAAATCGTAAAATATATATGAACTAAGAGTGGGTTAAGATTTTTGGACGGTGATTTATCTTTGAAGGCCATGTTAACGCACGCTACTGATTACTAGAAATTAAGGGCCGCGGTATTGGCACCCTTATAAATGGGACTAGCACCCCTTTGACCAATTCAACGGTACTAGCACCCATTCATTAAATACACAAAAAACACTAACGGCAAACACTTGCCGCAGGATCGCATAATCTACGACATCGAGTTGCCGCGAGATCCCATATCCCACGGAAGGTGGCTACCGTGGGTCTTTTTTTAAAATTTATTTTTTAATAGCCACCATAAAAAAAAGTTAGTTGCCGCGAGATGATTTTGTTTACTAAAATGGAGTCTTTGCTTGCGTTAATTATCAAAACTCTTTTTCATTAATTTGATCACAAAAATTTCTTATAGCATATGAAAATATTTGCCGCGAGATAGCAAAATTATGGCTCGATTGTATATTTTTGTTGTCATGGTTTTGGTGTTGTTCTTGGAGTGTATAAAGAAACTTTAAAAAAGAAAATGATGTATCCATATGTCGTGTGTGTTCAATATGCAAAATTTGAAGTGAAAAAAAAAACAAAAAACACAAAAAAAATATGCCGCAACAACTGCTTGCCGTGGGATATGCGATCTCGCGGCAACCCGATGTCGTGGATTGTGCGTTCTCGGACAGTTGCCTGTTGTAGGATATGAGATCTCGCAACAACTGCCTGCCGTAGAACTATGGGCATGTGGGGTGTAAAAAGACATATAAGAAATAACCATTATTGTTTTACTTTTTGTCAAAGGGGTGCTAGTCCTATTTATTGGGGTGCCAATACCATGCCCTGAAATTAAATCCAACTGACTTACATTTGCTTGATTTTGTCCAATTTTGCTTCAGTGTAGGGCCCAAACAAAAAGTAAAATGTTAGAAAATCATCCCCTCAAAATTGAAAAACGTAACAGTACAAATTTTTGTCCCACAAATCAAAATTCCGACTTAGATAGCTATTAGACATGTTAATAAAACAACACTTGTTATAATCGAGTTACAGCTCAAACGACTCACTCGCCCACGCTCTTTATAAGTAGTAGAGATGAACTTTCAGTTGCTTATTTAGAAAAGTATTTGGTATTTGCCTTCACTTTACAGCCTACACAGTGCAAACTTACATAAACTTAACTTCAACTTGATGTGAAAATCAATCTGCTTAAAAGACAACTAATAGTGTTTGTAGAGCACGTGACTTACTGACATGTGCTGGTGTAGGTATAGTACTGACTACCGAGTGAGGCCTTACCCAGGCTTTCTGCATTTTAATGTTTGTATCGATTTTTTGTTATTTACGGTCATTTGTACAGTCAATCTCATTATTAGAAACTATAAACGACATTGCTAATTAAAACGTAATTAAGAGCATCATGAACGCGCTAAAAAAATTGGCGATACATCAGCATTTTAGCTCGGTCAAAATTGATATTTTCGGTTCTATTTTACCAACACATTTTTTAGCTCGGTCATTTGTACCAACACATTTTTTCGATATTTTCGGTTCTATTTTAGACGGCAAAATTTGTCCTGTGCATTTCAATTTTTTTTATTAAAAAAAAAAAAACATTCAAATCGGAATAGTTGTCCCGTCTGTCCCTAATTTTTTTATTAAAAAAAAATCAAAATATTGAAACGGCAAAACTTGACCCGTTCAAAAAATAATGATGAAATTTTTTATTACCGCCATTTTAATTTTTTATTAAAAAAAAATTCCAAAACTTCTGGATGACAAAACTTGACCCGTCCACCATCTGGTCGGTTAAAGTTGTATCGTGTGAGTGCTGCTAAATTTTTGAGTATTTTGGTAAAGAATTTAACAATTGTTGAGATAGAAATAGGTGGTCGGCAGCGCGTTGGTGAAAGAAATTGTTAAAAAAATTGCTACCCGTCACATTAACAATAAAAAATAGCAGTGCGTTGATGATGCTCTAATGTGCCAATAATCTGATTTGTTCTCTAGTATAAATCGAATTTTCGTATGAAATTAGGCGTTTTGAGAACCTAAAAATCAAGATATGTATGATATTGAGGATAAGGCTGTTAACGGGCTGGACTTAAACATGACTCACCTATGTCCAAGTCCCGTTCAAATTATATTTACATTTAGAAGGTCCAAGTCCCGGTCTATGTCCCGTTGGATATGATCGGATTCGGGCCTAGCCTAGGTCCAATAAGGTTACATGAAAATAGTGTATTTTTTTATTATTTCTCTAAAAAAAATTGAAATAGAGTGTAGTACGACTCAAACCCAAGCCTTATATGTGGCACTACAACACTAATCCCTCAAGCCTCTTAATATTTTATGTATAACTAGCTTTCGAACCCGTCATACGAACGAGTGCCGTTATAAAAGTATTAACAACTATGCATAACTATGAGATATGAGTATTATATTGACCACTCATCCAAATTTCTTGCAATGTGAAAATCCCACTTTCAATAAAAAGAAAGAACTCACTCTTGATAAAACTCTTCGACTTTTTTGTTGTTGTTTAATTAGTAATATAAGTTTTGGGAGAATGCCCAAGGAGGCGAAAATCACATTGATGCTAATTGAATAGCAAAACATTACAATAAACACCATTTTAAATGTAAAAGTATACTTGTCAAGACATTCTCATTGTATATGATACAACTATGTTTTGAGGTTAGTTCGATGCCTTTGCATCAAGTTTCCGAATTCGTTAATTATGCTTTGAGATAAGTTTGATGCATTTATATCTTATTGCCAATTTCCGGTTAATTATTTTTTGGGGATAGTTCGATCAATTTGCATTTAGTTTATGATTTTCCACTAAATATTTTTTAAGGTTAGTTCGTTGCATTTGCATCAAATTTCCGATTCCCCATTAATTATATTATTTGAGGTTAGAATAAACCTTCAATCATGAAGAACAATTTCTTTAGAATAAATATTTAATAACAATCATCTAATGATGAAGGCCTAGCTGCTTTTATATAATAACCAATGTTTCTAATTCTATTTAGAAACCAAAATAGAAACCTTACTAATTATCGCCTAGATCTAGAACAAATAAGAAACTCTACTAATTCAATATATAAAACTATTAATAATATAATTAGAAGTTTCTATGCCCATGCATCATACTCCCCGGCTTGAAAGAAACTCATCCTCGAGTTTGGTTGCATGTAGACTTGTGAATATTCCGCAAAACTCTTGTACTTTATCATCATAGTTCCATGCAGTTACATCTAGTTTCCAATTTCCCATTAATTATGTTTTGAGGTTAGTTTAATGCACTTGCATTAAGTTTCCGATTTCCTGTTAATTATTCCTTGAGGTTAGTCTGATGCATTTGTATCCAGTTTTCGATTTCCTGTTAATTATTTTTTGAGGTTAATACGACGCATTTACACCCGGCCAGTTTATGATTTCCCGTTAATTATTCTTTGAGGTTAGTTGCATACAGTTGCGTCCAATTTTCAATTTCTCGTTAAGTATGCTTTGAGGTTAGTTTGATACATTTGTTATCAGTTTCTAATTTTCCGTTAATCTTTTTTTGAGGTTAGATCGATGCATTCACATCCAGTTTCCGATTTCCCGTTAGTTTTTTTTAATGAATTTGCATCAAATTTTTCGATTTCCCGCTAATTATCTTTTGAAGTTAGTTAAATACAGTTACAATCAGTTTTTAATTTATTGTTAATCATTTTTTAGATTACTTTAATGCATTTGCATTCAATTTATGATTTTCAGTTAGTTATTCTTAACTTTGAGGTTAGATTGATGCATTCACATCCTGTTTACGATTTCTCATTAGTTATTCTTTGATCGGATGTTAGTTAAATACATTTACATCCAATTTCTGATTTCCCATTAATTATCTTTTAAAATTAGATAAATGCAATTTCATCCAGTTTTTAATTTGTCATTAATCACATTTTTAGGTTAGTTCCATGCATTTGCATTCAGTTTTTTTATTTCCGTTAATTATTCTTTGAGGTTAGTTCAATGCAGTTACATCTATTTTCTGATTTCCCATTAATTACTTTTAGAAGTTAGTTGGATCCATTAGCAAGGTAGTGAAACTGGGATGGAAGTATATATGGGTGGAGTCGGATTCCACTGCTATAATAAAGTCATTTAATAACAACCAAATGCATTGGTGAGTGCAAGTGGCATGGAAAAAAGTCAAGCATCTAGCCGATTGAATTCTAATCACCAACACATGTCGAGAGATAAACTTTGGAGCAGACATTTGTTCTAAAACTGTTGTCACCTTGGCAAAGGGGGAAACAAATGGTGGATCGGTACTCCTAATTTTCTATATAGGATAGAAGACAGTAATATGACCTACATACTATAGATTTGTAAATTAGCTATATGTCAAAATGAAGACATGATACCTATAATAACTTTAACTATTTTTTGAAACTTGTAACCTTTTCTTAATCAATACAATTATCTTTAGCAAAAAAAAAAAAAAAAAAAAATTTCCCGTTAATTACTCTTTGAGGTTTGTTAAATGCATTTGCATCTAGTTGTCGATTTTTCATTAATTATTTTTAGAGGTTAGTTAAATGCAATTGTATTCAGTTTTCGATTTTCCATTAGTAATACCAAATTCTATTAATCCTTCTGTTGTTTCCTTGCAAACATGGCTTTAAAAAAATATCATATAAGTACATGATTCACAATGTTGCATCTAGTTTCCGATTTCTTATTAAGTATTCATTAAGGTTAGTTCCATACAATTGTGTATAGTTTGTGATTTTCCGTTAATTATGCTTTGAAGTTAGTTTGATGTATTTGCATACAACTTTCGATTTTTCTTTAATTATTCTTTGAGGTTAAATTCATGCATTCACATCAAGTTTCTAATTTTCTGTTAATTATTTTTTGAAGTTAGTTCAATACAGTTACACCTAGTTTTTTTTTATTTCTCGTTAATCATTTTTTTAGATTTGTTCAATGCAGTTGCATCCATTTAATTTTTTGATTTCCCGTTAATTATTTTTTTAAGGTTAGTTAGATGCATTTGCATATAGTTTGTGATTTCCCATTAGTTATTCAATATTTCAAGGTGGTGTGTAATACCAACTTCTATTGATTCTTCTGTAGTTTCTTTGCAAACTCTACATAAAAAATATATATTATACATGATTCACCAAGTATGATCATCAAAGAATATCTAATTTTTTTTATTTTTTGTTAATTATTCTTTTAGGTTAGTACAATATATTTGCATCCATTTTTCGATCTCCCGTTAATTATTCTTTATTGTTAGTTCCATGCAATTGTGTCTAGTTTCCAATATCCAATTAATTATTTTTTGAGGTTAGTTCGATGCAACTGTATCAAGTTTTTGATTTCATGTTAATTATTCTTTGAGATTAGTTTAACGCGGTTGTATCCAGTTTCCAATTTCACATTAATTATTCTTTGAGATTAGTTTAATGCATTTGCATCTTGTTGCCGATTTTTCGTTAACTATTCTTTGGGGTTAGTTCGATTCATTTGCATCTAGTTTTTAATTTTACGTTAATTATTTTTTTAGGTTAGTTCGATGCAGTTCCAACCACTTTCTGATTTTTCGTTAATTATTCTTCGAGGTTAGTTCAATGCATTTCTATCAAGTTTTTGATTTCCTGTTAATTATTCTATAAGGATATTTCAATACAGTTGCATCCAATTTCTGATTTCTCGTTAATTATTTTGTGAGGTTAGTTCAATACATTTGCATCCAGTTTCTAATTTTCCATTAATTATTTTTTGAGGTTAATTCCAAGCATTTGGGTCCAGTTTCTGATTTGGCGTTAATTATGGTTTTAGTTTAGTTCGATGCGTTTGCTTTTAGTTTTCGATTTCATGTTAATTATTATTAGAGATTAGATCGATGCATTCACATCCAATTTTTGATTTTCCATTAATTATTCTTTGAAGTCAGTTCAATGCAGTTACATCACCTACTTAGCTTGCTCATGTCACTGATAGAATGATCTTCCAAGAAACCCTTCCCTAGCTCTCTCTCACTGATCCAAAATAAAATCCCACCTTACACACAAATCTAAACATTCTTGGAGCATTATGTGATTGTTCTCTTTTTGGTCTAATATTTTAATAGGTTATGGACTATCACTACATAGTAAAATATAATTAGTATCGATAGTCTATACATTACAAAGAGATTTGGGCCTTCTATAGATTTGAGAATAATAATGTTTCGTATTTTACCTAATATATGTTTTGCAAGGTCTACATGTCTTAGAAGTTATCATTTTCTCATAACAATCAATAGTTATTTTCATTATTATCGTGTCTGGTTGTCATCATATAAAAACACGTGATTGACATTTTCCTTTGACATTGAAGATATAAAATATGATATTGTTGCTGAAAATATAAGTATCAGGACAGTGAAATCACTATGTCACAAACATGATTATCTACCTTATTAAATTCGGGCTTAATATTTAAATAGTGAAGACTGTCTGGGTTGAATGTCTCTCCAACATATTGTTTGGCTTCTATAACCGTATTACCTATTACTGTTAGAACTTAAAAGTTGGGTACTCGAAACTCGATTATAATTTATCCAACTTTGTTAACAACAATTTTTAGTGCAAAAAAAATGAAATCTTGTAACACTCTGATATAGGGGTTTTGTTCCTTTGGGATTATTTTCTACGTGGGTTTTCTAGGGTTTATCCAGCTAAAATTTCTAATTTAAAAGAAAAATTGAGAAAGACTACTTTTGTGGGACTCCTTGTTGAACCCCATTACATGAATAATGGAAACTCCTAATTTGGAATTCATTTGTTTTTTCGTAATTAGTATTAGAATTTACAAAAAATTAGAGACTCTGTGAAGCCTTGAAAAATAGAGCCAAGAAGGTATAGCTATAATATATATCTAACGATTTGAAGAATGGTAGTCTGAACGGCACAAATGTTCCAACATAGACATATGTACACAATAAAATTAGTGCGACAAAAAAATTTAGAAGTATAGTTTCAAGTTTTGAATATATAGTCTAACAACTTCACAAAACACAACCTAACTCAGTTATATCGTATTAGATTTGCAAGGATTACTTATTATTATTATTATTATTAAAATTATTATATTCAGCAAATAAACATATCCTAAAAAATAAGAAACCCTCGTTTAGTCTACTAACTCACCTTCTGTTGAAGAATCTCCTATTTGTGTTTCCATGTAAGAATCTCCTATTTCTGGCACCGCCATTGACACTCCCTGAGAAATTTATCTACTCCAAAATACCATCGACATGCAAACTACTAACACACAAACCTTAAACATGTACAAAGTAATTCATTCCCACTTGAGTATACTACTAATACCAAGAACCCCATTCAAAATTTAAACAACGACCATGAACTTATCAGATTATGCAAATATAACTAAATAACAACCATGAAAGTAAGTTTGGATTACTTCAACTTCTAAGATATTATGGATAGAATCATTGATGTCTACCCATGCACGAATTGGTCTAGAAATGCTCTTAGGGAATTAAGAGTGAAGAATAAAAAATAACAACCACATATTGAAACAAATAAAAACAATATAGAATATGGGGAAAAAACACTTGGTTATCAGATCCATCAATAAGTAACTACATTTACATCTTTAAGATGCACTGAAATCTTATTATTATGTCAAAAGAAGTTTATCCGTTAGCATGGATGGGGCATGCTTATAACTACATAAAAAGGAAATATAAGTCTTAAACACATTATATAAAATACAGCTAGTAGATGAGGATTAGGTGAGTGAAAATAGTTACTTGAAAATTTTTATTGATCAAGAATTGCTTATATGAAAGAGAAGTTCAAAGCTCCAAAACTATACATATGTAAGGTTTAAAGCTTTAGATCCGTGTGTAACTTGTAAGAGGCATAGCCACAACTCGTTCTCTCTCAACTTGAGGGAGTAGGGAAACCCTCTCTTGCGGGGAAAAGCATTGTCCTTCCACCCTCTCCCTCACCTAAGCTCTCATTATCTTACCTCCGCAGTCAAATCACTCAATCACTCCCATCTTTCTTACTCTCTAAAACCCCAAATTCTTTGTTTGTCCCGGATCTACAACTTCTGGTGTGATATGAAGAAGAAGAAACGAAAAAAAAAAAACTCTTCTTTTTTCTCCTTCTGTGATGGTTGTTAGTTTTCTGTCTAAGATCTATAGATCTGACAGTGCAATGAGAGTCTTAGTGAAGGGTTTTGTTCACACAACCCTTCCCATTTTGGATCTTTCATTTGGTTTCAATATTTTTCGGTTTTGGTTTTGTTTTTGCAGATCTAATATGTTTTACAGCAGTTTGAAGTCGATTTCTAAGAGTTTATTGATTCAAATTCAACATTGGAAACATGTAGTGGTAAGGTTGTGTTCATTAAGTTATCCCCTTCATCGTTTGTTGTTCAAGTCGAATGTTTCGTTTTCTATTCTCCGAACGCCCTGGTGTATTGATGCCTTGGCAAGGATTAATGTCAGGCCACCACCAGCGTCGTTGTAGTGCACTTGGTGGGGTGTTTTCTATGGGAAGCGTCAATCTGGCGATTAGGACCTTCGGGTCTTGGTTTTTGAAGATGCAGTTTGGAGATTTGAGCATTGAATGGATGGGAGTGGTGGTACTAAGGTGGATACAACTAAAACATCCCATGTTTGTTGGTGGCGGATTAGATGTGATGCTGTTAGGAGAAGTTTACATGGTTGTACAATTAATGTATTTGTTATGTTATTTGTTCCTTGTAACCTGTTTTGGCTTGTGTGCTTACTATAATCGTACTAGTTCATGAATGAAAAGTATTGGTTTAAAAAAAAAAAAAAAAGTTTTAGATCCACTTACTAACATTTTTATGGAACATACTAAAATATGTGGATAGTATATAGATAGTGACGACTAAAATAAATAACTTAACCTTCACCCTAGATGAGGAAGTAGACTGAGTTGATAAACAGTTAGGGTTGGTATATATACGTAAAGTGTATGGTTTGTCAATCTCGGAAGTCACAGTCAAACATACTAATGTTAGACCTACATTACTTTCTCCCTTAACACTCCAAACTTTATGGTAAATACAAATCAAAATAAAGAAGACTTTTGAAATCAGCACATACTGGGGAGGTAGATAAAGAAGACTTTTGAAATCAGCACAATAGTTATAAATTGAAGAACTCAAGAATATGGGATACTTAGAAGTTCAAGAATTGGGACTTTTAGTTCCTATTTAGTTTTTTTTTTCTCAGACTTTGTTTCTCTAGCTTTTTTATCAACAATTTTTTTCTCATGATTTGAATAGAGTCTCTCCTGTAATCTTTATTATTCTTTGTTTGGATGTGTATAGATTAGGAACATGAAACATAATTAATTATGACTCTTGAAGAAGAGAGTCTCTCCTGTAATCCTTATTATTCTTTGTTTGGATGTGTATAGATTAGGAAACAGGAAACATAATTAATTAGAACTCTTGAAAAGAGATTTAGTATATAAAGGAAACATAATTAATTAGGACTCTTACTTACTATTTTTTTTCTCCCATTTTTTCTTAATCCCCCTGACCCCCCTGCTTACGTGGACAGCCCCAATGAACCTGAAAAGGGACTGCTATTATATATATACTAGCTTTTGAACCCATCTTACGAACTGGTGTCGTTATATTAAATTATTCTAAAAAATATTTGAACTATGTAGATAGATCCATTTATGAGATATGAATATTACATTGGTCACTCATCCAAATTTTTTGCAACATGAAAATCACACTCCAAAAAAAAAAATAATAATAATAACGCACTTTTATAAAAGTCTTTTGAGTTTTTTTTTTGTTGTTTAATAATAGAAGTTTGATAAAAAATTTGTGAGAATGCCCAATGAGGCGAAATTCATATTGAATATACTTGAATAGCAAGTCATTCCCAATCATATACTTGTTGAGACATTTCCACTACACATAAAACAACAATGTTTTGAGGTTAGTTCAATGCATTAGCATTTAATTTCTGATTTTCCGTTAAATATTTTTTGAGATCAGTTGATTGCATTTATATCCAATTTTTGATTTCTATTAATTCATCTTTGAGGTTAGTTCAATGCAATTACATCTAGTTTCTGATTTCCCGTTTTTCAATTTTTGTTAATTATTCTTTGAGGTTAGTCCCATAAATTTGTACTTAGTTTTGGATTGCTCATTAATAACTCTATGAGGTTAGATCAATGCATTTGTATCCAGTTTCCTATTTCAAGTTAATTATCATTTGAGTTTAATTAGGTTAATGCATTTGCATTCAATTTCTAATTTTTGTTAATTATTTTTTAGGTTAGTTTAATGCATTTGCATCTAGTTTTCGATTTTCAGTTAATTATTCTTTGACGTTAGTTTGATGTATTCGCATCCAGTTTTCGATTACACTTGAATGATTCTTTGAGATTAGTTCCATTGGCATCCTGTTTCCGATTTGTCGTTAATTATTTCTTGAGGTTAGTTTCATTCATTTGCATCCAGTTTTTAATTTTCTGTTAATTATTCTTTAAAGTTAGTTCATTGCAGTTGCATCCAGTTTTCAATTTTCCGTTAATTATTCTTTGAGGTTAGTTTGATGCAGTTGCATCTACTTTCCAATTTTCTGTTAATTTTTCTTTGGGGTTAGTTTGATGCAGTTTCATGTTGTTTCCGATTACCCATTAATTATTCTTTGAAGTTAGTTTGATGCATTTGTATCCAATTTCCGAGTTCCCGTTAATTATTCTTTGAGGTTTGTTGAATGCATTTGCATCCAGTTTCCGATTGTCTGTCAATTATTTTTTTAGGTTAATTAGTTCAATGCACTTGTATCCAGTTCATGGTTTCCCGTTAATTATTCTTTGAGGTTAGTTATTGCAGTGTTACATCCAGGTTTTGATTTCCCGTTAATTATTTTATGAGGTTAGTTCATTGCAGTGTTGCATCCAATTTCTGATTACCTTTAATTATTCTTTGAGGTTAGTTCGTTACATTTGCATCCAGTTTTCAATTTCCATCCCACTAATTATTTTTTGAGATTAGCTCAATGCATTTGTATCAAGTTTCTTATTTCCCATTAATTATTCTTTGAGGTTAGTCGATGCATTTGCATCCAGTTTATGATTTCCCATTAATTATTCTTTGAGGTTAGTTAGCTGGATTTGCATCCAGTTTTCGATGTCATGTTAATTATTCTTTGGTTCAGTGCAGTTGCATCCAGCTTCTAATTTCCTGTTAATTATTCTTTGAGGTTAGTTAAATTCATTTGGATATAGTTTCCAATTTCACGTCAATTATTTTTTGTGGATAGTTTGATGCATTTGCATCCAATTTTTTATTTCATGTTAATTATATCTTTGAGGTTAGTTTATGCAGTTGCATCTAGTTTTTGATTTCCCATTAATTATTTTTTTAAGTTAGTTCAATGCATTTTTATCCAGTTTTTTATTTCTCGTTAACTTTTCTTTGGCGTTAGTTTAATACAGTTGCATCCAGTTTCCAATTTTCCACTAATTATTCTTTGAGGTTAATTCGATGCATTTGCATCAAATTTTCAATTTTCCATTAATTATTCTTTTAGGTTAGTTCAATGCAATGTTGCATCCAATTTTCGATTTCCCGTTAACTATTCTTTGAGGTTTTTTCAATGCATTTGCATCAAGTTTCCGATTTCCCATTAATATTCTTTGACATTGGCTGGTTCAATGCATTTGCATCCAATTTTCCGATTTTGCATTAATAACTCTTTGAGATTAGTTCGATACATTTACATCCAGTCTCCTATTTCCAGTTACCCTTTAATTATTCTTTGAGGTTAGTTCGATGCACTCACATCTATTTTCCGGTTACCCATTAATTTTTCTTTGAGGTTTGTTCAATGCAATGTTGCATCCATTTTCCTATTTCCCGTTAATTATTCTGAGTTAGTTTAATGCAGTGTTGCATCTATTTTCCGATTTCTCTTTAATTATTCTTTGAAGTTAGTTTAATGTTGTTGCATCCAACTTGCGATTTCTCATTATTATCCTATTTCCCATTAATTATTCTTTGTGGTTGGTTCATTGTATTTGTGTCAAGTTTATGATTTCCTGATAATTATCAAAGTTGGTGTGTAATACCAACTTCTATTTATCGCTATGTACAGTCCTCAAAACAGATAATAAGAATGTTCATTATTGTTTGCTAATTCATGTTAGCAAGTAAAGAGCATGAGCACTGATATGTTTATTGATTCAATGACCCTTTTTCCAAAAACTAAGGTACTCCTCTTCATGGTTTAATATTTGAAAACCATCAGAGACAAATGTGGAATGTGGTTCATGATAGAAGGCAAATAAATACTTAATTTACTAATAGTGCAATTACAAAAAAAATCACTCTTAAAAACATGAAAATTTCAAAACAAACCTGTGATAAAAATTTTAATTTTGTTCTACGGAAGAAATCTATTAATTAGAACCCCGTCACAAATTAAAGTGAAGTAAAACATAAGAAAGAGTCGAATTAACACTGAATCACAATATCACTCTATATTAGAAATGAATTCAGACTGCAACACTAACAAAAACAAAAAGTTGGATAAGTTGCCTTTAAATATATATATCAGCTGCTTTGTAGAGTCCATCATCAATAACTCGGGCATAGTTAAGCAAGATTTCAATGATAGCAATGAATTTCCGTAGATCTATATATGGATCAGGCGCAATTTCCGCTAGATAAGCACCAATGAGTCGTCCAACCTTCAGGACTGAACCATGACTTGGAGAACCAAGACCTTCAAATTCATACCCAAAATGTGATGCTTTTTTAGATTCTTCATCTTCGATTTATTGCAAAAGAAACCAAGTGCTAAGAAATCCTTCCTTTTGTAATTGTAAATGGGACGAAAGTACCAATGAAGTAGCTTAAGGCTAACAAAAATATAGTAAAACAACACATGTGAAAGAAAATTAGAATTATATTAGATTACTAGCACACCTGAATCTAAGAACATACAAAACAATCAAATTAGAAAATCAATCAAACGTACCCAACTGGGTCGAAAAACGCAATACCGATTGCTTTAACTTTAAGATACATTAAACATTAACTTGTGAACTGAAAAATTGGGGAAACCGACTCCCACAAAATTTAAGAAATATCAAATATGAATTATGTTGTGTGCCTGAACCTTTAATTTTAAGAAAACAAATCCATACGAGCATATTACTCAACTATTATGGTACATGATCATGGAACCTTTTGGTTTCCCTCAAGTATCTTTATTATCATGTAGGTTTACATCATTTTACTTTAAGTATATATTTGAAGAATGATAGTCTGAACGACACAAATGTTCCAACATAGACATATGTACACAATAAAATTAGTGCGACCAAAAAATTTAGAAGTACAGTTTCAAGTTTTGAATATATAGTCCAACAATGCAACTTCACAAAACACAACCTAACTCAATTATATCGTATTAGATTTGCAAGGTTTACTTATGATTATTATTATTATGATTATAGTAATAATTATAATGAATTCAAATGAGGTTTTCTTCAACAGAAGGTGAGCTAGTAGACTAAATGAGGTTTTCTTATTTTTTAGGGTATATATAGTAATTCTCTAAAAAGTAGCTATTTAAGTTAACTTAAAATAAGTACGAAAGTAAAACTTCACCTACAAAATGAATTCAAACCTAATTTTTTGTGGTTATGAAGCACTCACGATAATGATTATCTTCCCAAAATTTTAGCTCATTTGGAAACCTCTAACATAGATAAAAATTGTTGTCATTTTTAAAAAGAAATCTAACGATCCAAAAATGTTGAATTTTTGTAATTGTTTTTTGCCAATGTTATAGGTTTCCAAATGAGCTGAAAATTTGTAGAGATGATCTTAATATTGAGTATATCATATTCACCAAAAATTAGATTTAAATTCATTTTGTAAGTGAAGTTTTACTTACGTACTTATTTTAAAATTAACTTAAGTAGCTACTTTTTAGAGAAGGACTATATATATATCCTAAAAAATAAGAAAATCTCATTTAGTCTACTAACTCACCTTCTATTGAAGAATCTCCTATTTGTGTTTCCATGTAAGAATCTCCTATTTCTGGTAGCGCCACTAACACTCCCTGAGAAATTTATCTACTCCAAAATACCATCGGCATGCAAACTACTAACACACAAACCTTAAACATGTACAAAGTAATTCATTCCCACTTCAGTACACTACTAACACCAAAAACCCCCTTCAAAATTTAAACAACGACCATGAACTTATCAGATTATGCAAATATAACCAAATAATAACCATGAAAGTAAGTTTGAATTACTTCAACTTCTAAAGATATTATGGATAGAATCATTGATGTCTACCTATGGACGAATTGGTCTAGAAATGGTCTTAGGAAATTAAGAGTGAAGAATAAAAAATAACAACCACATATTGAAACAAATAAAAACAATATAGAATATGGGGAAAAAAAACACTTGGTTATCAGATTCATCAATAAGTAACTACATTTACATCTTTAGGATGCATTGAAATCTTATTATTATGTCAAAAGAAATTTATCCGTTAGCATGAATGGGGCATGCTAATAACTATAGGAAAAAAAATATATAAGTCTTAAACACATTATATAAAATACAGCTAGTAGATGAGGATTAGGTGAGTGAAAATAGTTACTTGAAAATTTTTATTGATCAAGAATTGCTCATATGAAAGAGAAGTTCAAAGCTCCGAAACTATACATGTAAGGTTTAAAGCTTTAGATCCACTTACTAACGTTCTTATGGAACATACTAAAATATGTGGATAATATATAGATAGTGACGACTAAAATAAATAACTTAACCTTCTCCTTAGATGAGGAAATAGACTGAGTTGATAAATAGTTATGGTTGGTATATATACGTAAAATGTATGGTTTGTCAATCTCGGAAGTCATAGTCAAACATACTAATGTGAGACCTGCATTACCTTCTCCCTTAACACTCCAAACTTTATGGTAAACACAAAAAAAAAAAAAAGATGACTTTTGAAATCAGCACATACCGAGAAGGTAGAGAAAGAAGACTTTTGAAATCAGTACAATAGTTGTAAATTGAAAAACTTGAGAATATGGGATACTTAGAAGTTCAAGAATTTGGACTTTTAGTTCCTATTTAGTTTTTTTTCTCGCATCTTGTTTCTCTAGCTTTTTTATCAACAATTTTTTTTCTCCTGGTTTGAATAGAGTCTCTCCTGTAATCTTTATTATTCTTTGTTTGGATGTGTATAGATTAGGAACATGAAACATAATTAATTAGGACTCTTGAAGAAGAGAGTCTATCCTGTAATCCTTATTATTCTTGGATGTGTATAGATTAGGAAACAGGAAACATAATTAATTAGAACTCTTGAAAAGAGATTTATTATATAAAGGAAATATAATTAATTGGGACTCTTACTTACTATTTTTTTTCTCCCATTTTTTCTTAATCCCCTTGACCCCCCTGCTTATGTGGACAGCCCCAATGAGCCCGAAAAGAGAATGCTATTATATATATATATATATATATATATATATATATATATAATATATATATATATAAATATTATATAATACTTACAATTTTAAAAACTTATTTGAAAAACTAAAAAAATAACCTTAGTTTTCGGGCTGGGTTGTTATCGGGTCGGACGAGAGTATGTCTATAACTGACCCAATAGTCTTATCGGACAACATTTAAGTTCTAAGTCCTTATCTTATCGGTCCGGATTCAATCGAGCTTCGGGCCTTACCCGGCCCATTGACATCCCTAATTGAGGATGTTATTTGGTGGGCATCAAATCCATCAATACCAAACTTCACGTGGTTGTGTGAAATCTTAAGAGTTAATCTAGTGTGCGCAGGAGAGAGAGTGAGGAATTGAATATGGGCCACTCATATAGATAAAGGGCACTGGTGTATTGCTACTGTCGCACCCAAATACCGCGACTTCTAACTTTACTTGTCTTTAATCTCTATCTTTGATCGGTTGCTCCAATTAGGTTGCCTACGTACCTATTTTGGGATCAAGCCGCCGTAGTTCACCTCTCTTTCCTCACCCCTCTCTCCCTCCATTATGAGCTCCCCCCTCTCTCTCCTCCCCTATCTTTCTTTTTATATCCCTCTCTTCAGTTCACTTCATGGGGCATAGTATGGTATTGGGCCTATTCTTTGGGCCCAATACATGCTATGGTCCATCTATGAAAACAGCTACTACAGCTACAAAGAGTACTATCCAAGGGCCTTCATGCTAGCGTACCTGTAGACCCTGCGCCATAGTACAAAATATCGCGATATTTGGAGATATCTATCCAGATTTCAGAGAAAGATATATAAATATCACGATATGTTCAGAGATATATACGACTGCAAATATTGGCGATATTTCGACGATATTTGTGATATTTGGGGATATTTTATGATATTTGGCGATATTTTGTGTATATAATAATTTTATTTAATATTTACCATTATATTTCAAATAAATATAAATAATGTATCATGATATATCAAGAAATATCTACAATATCTACGATATTTGTCGATATTTTGAATATATCAATGATATTTACATGTGAAACAATGTCAAATATCCCCCAAGAGGGGGATATATCCACGATACGTTGATACATATCGAGAAATTGAGTATCGATAAATATCTAAATTCTGATATTTTGTACTATGCCCTAGGAGTAGCAATGGGTCGTGTTGGGTCGGTTTCGTGTCGTGCCATACTAGGGTCACGTGTTAAGAGAGCAAACCCAAACCCGACCCAATTACTAATCATGTTAAGTTTCTCAAACCCAAACCCAACCCGCATATGTAACGAGTTACCCAACGGGTGACTTGCTAAGCCAACGGGTCAATTTTGGATCGGGTTAACAGATAACCCGTAAGTTCTTTTTTTTTTTGGATAAAGAATATTTATTAATCTAAATAATAAAATAACTTGCAAAAGTGCACAAAGTTGTTGAAACATATCTGCTGAATGCCTGAACCAAACAAATAAATTAAGGTAAGGGATTTGAGGAATACACTAAGTAAACAGAAAAAGAAAAGATGAATTACAAGTAAATCAAAGTAAGGGGTTTGAGGAATTTGGGCAGTAGCTTAAGGAAAATTGGGGTTGAATACTTGAATGTGACTTTGATAGCTTCATTGTCCTCTTTTTAGAATTAAGACTAGGGTAAGGGTTCAATGTTAATGTGATCATATTTTTATTGAATGAATCTATAATATTCTATATGCTGGATTGCCGGCTGATCCCACTCAATCCAGCTGATTCTTATCTTTTTAGTATTTTCTTTTAGGTAATTGGGATTATGAGATTTAATAAAATACGAAAACATATATGTTTAAAGACTTAAAACAGGTCATACGGGTCATGGGTTGATGACCCGATATATTGGACCTGGGAACTAATCGGGTATACTAACGGGTTATCTGGCCTGGTTAACATGTGTGATCATAACCCAACTCATTTATTTGACGGGTTTGGCGGGTCAACCCTTAAATGACCCAAAAACTTTTTTTCTCAACCCAAACCTACTAATTTCGTATCGGATTCATGTCGGGTTAGCGGTTGGTGTACAAAACTGCCACCCCTATTATGCCCTGCGCACTCTAGAAGTCCTCAAATCTTAATATCACTAGCATAAGTCAAGTGCTAATCACGTTTTAAATTGTGCAGGCTTTATTACTGACTCAATTTTAGAAAAAGTTCTTTGTTATATTGGGGCAACAAAAAATAAGTATTCAATAGCTGCGTCGATACGTGTTGTTTTTTTATTGGTTAAAAAATCCAGAAAGACACAGGCTTAAATGGCTAAAAAAGTGACGCGGCAAAATTGGTTGGTTCTGATGGATAGCTAGCCAAATTCTCTAATTAATCCACTTGTATGCGCCCCTTTAAAAGGTGTTTAGATTTACCAACAAAACTTGTCCTGTCCACAGCTGAAACTTGCTTTCCATCCACTCAACCTTTGGGAAGAAGCAATTTTGTCAAACAATTTGAATACAACAATCCGTGTTATGATTCAAATCAATGATTGTTAACAACCACCACCTTACTTAACTATAAAACCCATGCAGCCAAATACAGTTCTGTTTGTTTACAACTGGCCATAACCATCCGTCCATCCCCTTCTTTCTGAAACTCTACCCATTACCACAGTTGATGATGTTGATGGGTCGTCGTTATTATCACTATCATTACTTCATGAATCTTCTTCGAAGGACACTTGGAATTGATTTTCATTTATTGTATGGTTGGTAAGATATTGAGGGGTGTGGACATTGATGTTGTCTGTATGGTTACGGACTTACGGTATGTACTATTTAGGTCGCCCATGTCGTTTAATATTTGTTCCGTTTGGTGCAAGAAAGAGGCACGCATGGAGGGAACATGGTTAACAGAAATCGCATTTTTCGCGTTAGGGTGAAGCAGGTACCTAATTTTGGTTATGTAACAATGTCAATAAAGGTGAGCTTGTGTGTTGTGTCATTGTTTTCTACTTCGTGGGCTAATTTGGACTTTGGAGATATATACCACATATCGTAGCAGTTTCCAGGAAAAATCTTCAGGCACATGCTCATCGTATTTTATCAGGGGACAAATCTTCTGATATCAACTTCCTAGTATAATGTGTTTTTGGGTAATCAAGATTCAAGCACCAGACCCAACGTGTTGGGCCTAATTTGATTGGGTAAATGGAACCAGGAGTTCATTAGGAGGGCCTCATTGCGTCAGCGCTCAGCATCATGATCAGCAGTTCTGCACTATAGTTAGTTAAGTTTGGCATTTGCTTGGTTCAAATTGAGATAACACAATCACCAATTGCTTAGCATGGACAAAAATTTCAAGTTTAACCAGGTACATAGCCAAAAATAAATTAAAAACTGAATAGAAGTTCGTAGGCACAAAACTTGCCGGGGCAGCTCAAGACAATTAGGGCCCTAAGCAAAATTTGAATGGTCAAATGAATGCAAGAAGTTTTTGGTTGGAGAAAGGCGAGATAAACGTTGGAGAAAAGTGAGGGAAACAAAGGGTCTGTTTAGAATCAAGGACCAAAATATCGAATTTGAGTAATATATAGTGTACTCCAAAAACCGAGATATATTGGATATATTGATATATCAGTGGTATATATCATTTCGTTGACCGGTCAAAATTTTGTTTTGTATGTTGATATATCGGAAAATATCATAAATTATATAAAAAATATATAAAAAATATCGTCGATTATATTAGAAATATCGTTGATATAATAATAAAAATCGGTAAAAAATTAGTCAAAGTCAACAATTTTTATCAGATATATAGTATATATCGGTCAATATATATTAATATATCAAAAATTATGATTTATATCAGCAAAAAAAAAGATTCAATATTCGGTAGAGATATATCGAATATTTCATCTCGTGTACCCAAAAAACGAGATATATCGGCGATATTTCATAAATCTCGACAATATTTTGGGCCTTGTTTAGAACTAATATAATTTATAGCTTCCAATGTAAAACGTTATTTAACCGTTAAAAGAGTGAGCTAAAAAACAATAGTGGATTGAAAACAATAGTAGGTTGGACTGTGGGGGCCTAAACAACTGTTTATTTGGCTATAGGGTTGAGCCGACCCTGAAAACTTGGCCAAAGCCTAACATCTCAATATATATTCCCTTTTAACTAAAATTATCTTCTATAGTTCTATATAACTAGGGAACGATAAATTTGTTTAGATCGTGTATTGAACAAGATTGAAAAATGTTATCACCAAGGGATCGGAATGCATATATCTCTGGGTTTTTTTTGATAAACGACATTTTCATTTATTTACTAATTAATAATACGTCCAGTACAAATCCCTTGAACATCCGCTCTTATAGAGCTTAATACAAAAGCAGGTGGATGAGACCACCAGAACGAAGAGAACTCATTTAACAAGGGCTGAATCACTTCCGGTATATTATCTTGATAAGGAACTGGATTGGTCATCCAATCATCACTTGTAGCTTGGGTAGACGCATGTTGGGCAAATGTATCAGCAACACAGTTCGCTTCTTTATAGTTCCAAACAATCCTTTTATGCCTGAACTCCTTCATTCAATAGTTGTTTGATGTCTTCTATTAGAGCTATGACAGATAATGGTGGTTCTTCTTTCTCACCAATTATTGCTTTATGGAGAAACGATGAGTCCACTTCAATGATGATGCGATCGAGTTCTAACTTCTTTGCTGCCAACAATCCCATTCAAAGTGCATAACATTCCATCAATATGGCATTAGCTCGCTTGAAAGGTGATGCAAATCCATAAATAAATCCACCATATTCATTTCGTAGTACCCCACCCGCTCCAGCTGGCCCTGGACAACCCAAGGCAGACCCATCTGTATTCCGTTTCAACCACCCGCTAGGAGGAAATTGCCAACTTATTGAAATCCCTACTCTTGATGTCTCAACTCTCACGGCAGTAACACTATCAGCATCTTCAACGAATTTGAACATAGATTTAGCTTTGTAGAGGAAATGCGTAGCATTATGTTCGTATCCTTCAACTTGAATCAAGTTGAATTTCTCGCTAGCCAAATACACCAAAAAACGTAACTATTGCAAATTTATGATCCAAATCTTGGTCTACCTGATATTCCCTGCACTTGTCGATGACCTCCTCAATCCATTTTTTGAAAGATATGAAATTTGTTCCATATATTATGGAGTGTAAGTCAGAACCAAACCATAGAGCTCTTGCAAAAGGACATCCTATGAACAAATGATGTAATGATTCTTCTTCATGTCAACATAAGAAGCATTCTTGATCCACATGGAAATGATGCCTTAATAGGAAATTTGAAATAGGAATTACCTCTTGTGCTCCTTGCCACAAGTAGAACCTGATTTTGTATGCAACCTTACATTTCCAAATAATAGAAAAAATATTTATGTTGTGGTACTTTGAGGAGTCAATCCAACCTTGAAGCATCTGATAAGAAGATTTAACTGTATAACATCCTTTATAGTGTGGAGCCCAATATTGGGAGTCTTGAGTTGTATGAATCTTCAAAGGGATAGTCAAAATCCGATCTGCATATTCCATAGGCTAGTACTGTCTCACTAATTGAGTATTCCACTGTTGATTGACAGGATCAATGAAATCAGCAACTCTATCCAAATTGTAATTAAAAGGTTTTTGAATCAAAGGAAGTTCCAATGGTGTTCTCGGGACCCATGCATCCAACCATGCTCGAATAGATAATCCATCTCCAATGCGCCAAGCAACACCAAAAGATAATAGATTCCTCAGAGTATGCATCACTTTCCAAGCAGAAGACGCTGTACTCCGACAACTTGCTCGCCAAAAATCAACATTAGGAAAATATATTTGTCTTTCATGTATTTTGCCCAAAGCAAATTCTTATGCAAAAGATCCCATGCCTTCTTACCAAGGAGTGCAAGGTTCTGGATATAAAGATTTTTTACTCCAAGCCCACCTGCATTAACTGGGGTGCAAGCCAATCCCATGAGAAATAATGCATTTTCCGTTTTGTTATATCATGACCTCATAAAAAAGAACTTCTATACTTATCTAACTGATCAATTAGTTCATATGGTAGTTTGATGCATGACATAATGTGAGAAGGAAGAGCAGAAAGAATCGAGTTAATTAGAGTCAATCTTCCTCTTTTACTCAATAAATTTGCCTTCCACTTAGCCAATCTATCTCTGAACCTTTGCACCAAAGGTTGAAATTTATCTTGATTAGCCCATCCGAGGACAGATGGAACACCAAGATAGCTTGGAAAATGATGAGTTGTTGGAACTTTGAAGATTTTGAACATGAACTTTGCAAACTTTGGGTGCACGTGTAACTTCTTGTGATGAATGAATTGTGACTTTGATCGATCACTACACTAGAACAGTTGAAAAAAGACATCAAAGAGCTGTCGTTTTTTCAAAAAAACGACACTTTAAAGTGTCGGATGGTGACCCATTTTTTTAGCAGTCGTTTTTTTTATTTCACACTAAAGGTGCGTTGTTTATCAAATTTTCATGTTTTTTTTTAAACGTTGAATGAGCTAAAAGAAGCCCATTCTACAGAGAGGAAACCAAACAAAATGGACATTTCTTCCTAAACAGACCCATCTTCATACAACAATAACAACGGAAGCCAAATATATGTAAATTCAAATTATTTTCCATTTCCACACCTACTAAATAATACAGTCATACCACTCAACAAAATTCTAAACTTAAAATTTCAATTCATACACTTACAATTATCTAAATTGTACAAAAATCTAAATACTCTAAAAATCTCATGTAGAGAACTTTCAGTTTAACTTCGAAGTGAGATTTCAACATGAGGTTCTAATGAACCTGAATTTAAGCCTATAACAAATATCTCCTTCTAAACATAACTGCCCATGGTCATGTCAATCACTGACAAAGAATGCTCCTTCTAAAGATGTGACAAGTTGAGGGCTTAAGGAAGACTTCAGCCTTCCAACACAGCAATTACGAACCACTTCAGCTAATCCTTAGTCCACAACAAAACAGCTAATCCTAAATACATTCATTTGCTTGTCAAAAGTCACAAAACAGTTATCTTGCATATTGGCCATAGACTATGATTTCTTCGTATCTTGTCAAAATGAATCTAATTGTCTCAACAAGATTAGTAAATATATAATGGTACTTATTTTTCTTCATCAATACCAAAAATTTGCAAAGATAAATGATAAGAGCCCAAAACTGTAGTTTTAACCCTTTAACAGTCATACTTTTAGACCAATTATGTGAGTAATAATTAAGAGTTAACACTGATTATGTGTTTTTATGCATTTCAGGCTTCAAAGTCCATTATGTATAGAAATGTGCCACTTTAGCGAGATAAAGGAGCAAAAGTCGGTTACTAAGGAATTCCGTGATTAAAGGCCAAGTTTCGAGAAGACAAAGCCTTTCTAAAAGCCCGGTCAAAAGCTGAAAAGTCGCGGGCGTAAAAAAAGACACAAAGTCGTGAGAACTTCCGAAGGACATATGTTTGGACTCAGACCTCGGAATGGGGCCTACCTTATGTCAAAACGACCGGCTCGGAAAGAGCTTTCCAATGGTCTAAGCCTTGACCCAATCAGAGGAGCAGAAGTGGACGGAAAGTCTGTTGAAGCCAACTGCAGCTGAAGAGGCCTTTTTGGACTGAAAGAATTGGGTTTTGGGCCTGATTCTCTGGCCCAAAACATGGTTCCAAGCCCATGCACGATTTTTGGATCTGAATGTATAAAAACAAAAGCTTAGCTCTTTGTTAATGGTAGCTAGTTAGACCTAGAAATAGATTAGATTAGTAGCCTCCATTAATGAATTCTAGATCTAGTTTTTCATGTAGATTAATTAAGTTTAGTTCCATTTCTATTATTGTATTAGATTAAACCTTTGAATCTTGTTCTTCATTTTGATTAGATCAATAAAGTAGTATTTTTATCAATTTCGATTTTGTCATTTCCATTTCTAGATCTAATTTCAATTCCTGTCCTTATTTCATTTGAGTCATTAAATTAGATTTCATTATTGTTTAATTAAGTAAATTTCAATTCTTTATATCATGTTTAGTTTAAATGTAATCGGAAATAATTGCGTAATGATTCTCGGCTAAACCTCCATTAGAGGGGGTTGAGAAGCCTTGATGAAAGCTTGATTCCGATTAACGTAGATTCGTCGTAATTTCCTTTCCACTCTAGAAATGTTTAGTTCACCATGAGAATGGGTTTAATCGTTCACATGCTAGTTATTAATTGGTAGAAATGCCATGTGTAATTAGGGATTAGGAAGAACCAATTGTTCTGCGAAGCAGTTCAATTCGGATTACGACGATTTGTAGTTAATAGGATTAAGTCGAGTTAAGATGGAATCAATTCCCCTCTAACTCCTTATCATTGAATCAACGTAGCATTCACTTAGTTATTCCCATCGTCGACTAGTTGGAATTCATGGGTAGTTGCATCGTAGTCTAGTTGCCTTTTTCGTAAAATCTCTCATTAGACTTTAAGTAGAGAGTACGAACACGCGTGAGAACACAAACATCTTGGAAGGACTAGGAGTGGAACAAATCACTCTACTCCACTATATCTCATAGGATTGAGAGTATAAATCTTTGATAAACATAGACCCATAAGATTAAGTTTAGTTTTACTTGCGTTTAGAGTTCATCGCTTTATTTCGTAGGTAAAGCTATTCATTTTATCATTATCAAATGGCGCCGCTGCCATCTTAGTTTCACTTTCGTATTGTTTTTGTAGTGTTAGTACTGTTCTTAAATTCCCATTTCACCCACCCACCCATGTTTGATTCATACTGCAGTTGTCCACTTCAGAGTTGAAAAATTCGGGTTAGAGAAATTACAAGCGGCTCTTCCTGGCTACTTCGCCTAACTCATCGACCGCCCCCATGTGGCCCCATGTGAGCGACCCAAACTTAAACTCTGAATTCTAAGATACACTAAGATACACCGAGCGACCATACTATTATTAGCGACTTCGGCGCTTTAACAAAAATTTTTCGGGTTCGGCGGTTTTGATTGAACTTTGATCTTTCATATTTTTCGGTGTTCTAACCGCTATATATACTTGAACAAAGCGTAAACAAGGCGCTATTCATAAGCGAAGAAAAGGGCCTTAATCAGGTATTCCTTTCTTCCACACCTCGCTCTCTGTTAGAGGTTTATACTAGTATATCGAGAATTGTTTGGAGTGTTGATGTGTTTAGCTAAGTTTGGTTTTAGCCTTGTATGAGATTAAGGTCCGGCGAACAAAACACCGAGCGTAATTACACAACAACGTCAACAAACAAGTCTATCTAGTATACCACCCACTACACCTCTAGCTACTATTTCACACACATCACGACACAATGCCCAACGAAGAAGAGAGGCCTCTCTCGACTTCTACAAAGCCTTGGCGATAGCCCCAAATCTTGCATCGTTCTAGTAGACCCGGTGGGGATTTCGAATCCCTCCAAATATTTTTAATTTGTTACCCGTTTTCATGGATTAGACCATGAAAAACCTTATCGGCATTACATCGTAGGATTGAACAAGTCCTAACAACATTCCACCATCCTACGGTTGGTGCGGAACAAATTAAATTAAGGGTATTCCCTTTCACCTTAGCCGATAAAGGCGTCTTGGTTAAGCGCCCTTGCCCAATTCGTGGATGGATTCGTGGGCTAAACTTGTTCAATTTGTTTATGGAACATTTTTACCCACCCCTAAAGACGGATGAGATGCTTTCCAAGATTCATTTCTTTTCGACAAAATCCTCATAAAACATTTTCGAGAGGCTTGGAATTGTTTCACCGATCTCCTTATAGAGTGTCCACATCATAACTTAGCGAAAGACACGTTAGTTCATGCCTTTTCAAAGGACTTCTACACCACCATAAAGAAGTCCTTGACATAATGAATGGGGTAGTTTCTTAAGCAAAGGAGCCTCGGAGGCTTATAAATTTTTAGAGGACCAAACTAAGCTTAAATAAATTAACGGGGGGTAGTGACGATATCCACCACTCCGCTAGTTCTTCTAATACTGAGTTAAGGCCGCGGTATGTTTGAAATTAAACACGATCCCGAGCTAAAAACTCTAATCGAATCACTCACTAAAAAGGTAGAGGCCATTTCGGTTCAACAAAATCCTATTCCCGTCATGAATGTAAATTCAAATACATGTAGTTTCATTTGGAGCCCCCAAAGCATCCCGACTCCCATCGTCCCTATAGCCTATGAACGGGCTTGTTCCATTAATAGTGAACCTGGCGCCCTTGGAGACAAAATCCTAACCCGGTTGGAGAAATAACCAAAACATCACACCTCGCGGTACAATAATCAATATGTTAGGCCTACGCATACGGCTTTAACCAAGCCCCACTACGACAAGGACGTGGTGGGAATTTTAATAATTATAACAACCAAGTGCAACCTCGACAAGGTCAAGCACAAAGTCAAGGTAGTTATAATAATTATAATGCTAATAGAGGTATCGTTCGGTAAATAATAACTATCAAAATCCACCCATAAATAATTCCGTGAACTAGTTCAGTCCACACCACCCGTGACTACTACACCCACACAACCGGATCGTCTTGACACCTTCATACAAGTGAGCCAAAACTTTTCCAAACCATGGCTCAATCTAACCAACGGCTTTCTACAATTAGTTAATAATTTAACCAAACGGTTGGCTCAAGATAAAGCCCAACCCAAAGGTGTGTTGCCAGTCACGAAATACCTAATCCTAAAACAACAAATACAGCCTTTGAGGTGTCGATAATACTAGTAGTGAATATGAAAATGTAGGTGAGCTAAAGGCCATCACCACTATCCGATTACGGCAGAGTGGTTGATAACAAAGTAACTATGCCTATAGTTACCCCACCGATAACCCCTACACTTGCTATATTACTAGATGCGAAATAGAAACTGAAGAGCCTACCGCGTAAAGGTGCGGTTACAACAAAACCTAAGAAACAGGAAGCCCGCGGTTAAACATCAAGGTAATACCATTGCTAAATATAAAAGCGAAACCACGGTTTCCACAAAAATTAGCCATGTTAACTAGGGATACAAATTACGAGGAGATTAGGGATGTTTTTAAGAATCTAACTATAAACCTTCCCTTCCTCGAAGCTATAAAAAGCTACCACACCATGCTAAGTTTCTTAAGGAATTGTGTACTACTAGGCGTAAGACCAATATACCAAAAAGCGCCTTTTTAACGGAACAATTCCCAACTCTATCGAACATAATGGAATTGTTAAGTACAAAGGACCCCAGTTAGATCCCTCATGCACAATGCACCTTAGGAGATTCCTATCTGACGGCAGCGTTATTAGACTTGGGGGCTAGTGTAAACTTTACCCGTTTTATTTGTATAGACAAATAGGTCTAGGCGAGATGCAACCCACTAAAATGGCGTTGCAATTAGCTAATCGGTCTATTAAGTATCTTAAAGGGTGTCGTCGAAAATGTTCGGTAAAAATTCAGGATTTTTTACTATCAGGGCGATTTTGATCATCCTCGACATAGAAGTCGATAACGACTCTGTCGATCATCTTAGGGCGTCCTTTTTCGGGCAACTGCCAATGCGCTCATTAATTGCCGCGATGGTTCAATGTCCATGTCTTTTGGCCATCTTCTGTTGAAGTCAATGTTTTTAAAACAAAGACCGCGTTACCCGATTAGTCTATGGATGGAGAGGTTAGCATGATCGAGGCGTTGCTTTCGAGATTATTTCAACAACACGTTCTCGATAATCATATGCCCAAATTTCTTTCCTTTGGAAGTTCGGACTCCAACATTTCCATCCCTACACTAGTCGATACACACATATTACGGATGAGGATGAGATAGATGACTTTCTCAAAGATGTAGAGGATTATCATAGTAACGAGGATATGACCAATCTAGATGAGCAATTCGATGAGTTTCTTTGAGAAGGTGATGAATCACCCTATCAAGAACTACTTTGCACAACATCCACCTCGATTCCCCTCCTCCCACCCTTTCAAAGGAATCCCGAGTTTGCATTCGACCCTTTTGACGTGCTCCAAATTTTTAAATCCACCTAGTAAACAACTAGTTCGGAAGGACAAACCATTTGACACCTTCATTTTCAGAATTGAGACGAAATTACACACACAATGAATGAGTTTTGTGCTAAAACCACATCCTCATTGTTTACAGGCTGTCTTTCTACAACTTATCCATATCCACCATATTCTCCACAACCATTCACTTTTCCACACTTATTTACTAGAACACCCACTCATTCAAAAATGAAAAATAAGGTGCATGATAGGTTACATAATAGGGTTATCCGACTTTGCTTTCATTTCACTAGGTTGAGTCATAGGAAATCTTGGTGCTTGATTGTGTTTGGATATGTTTTCTGTGATATTTATTTATGGAATGATCCACAATTATTTCGGTTGTTGATATATGATAAACTGCATGTTCATACATACGTCTAGATAAAGTCTCGAGTATCTGACTATAAACGACTCAACTTTTGTGTTTGGTGCATTTCCTTTCATTTACATATATTGGTAAGTGCACCATTAAGGTAACCGGGCCCTCTCTATGGAGTGTGTGGCTGTAAGTACCGGAACCTAAGTCTACGTTTAAACATAATTCATGTTTTCCACTCTTGCATGTTTTCTCGGATTTTTGAGTCATGTTTCTCTATGGGGTGAATTATGTCTTTCTTGTTTATTGTTTTCTTTTTAAAAGTAAAAATATATATAGATATATATATTAAAGAATAAACATAGTAATCTAGAAGTCTCGGGAATCGACTTTAAAAGACCTTCGCTAAAACAAATTTTCTAAGCTCCGTTGTAAAAATTTGTTTGGGGGTCAAGTGTTAAATGTTTCCGATCCTAGAACTTTTATGTCCATTAGAGTTGCTTAGGCCGTTTTATTGTATTACGATTCGGGTTGACATAATCCATGAATTTAGAGTTCAATTGTTCGCATAACGTACGTCATACACGCACTTCGATGTGTTTTCCACTATCTTATATGTCATCCACGGTCGGAATAGAGTGTTTTATGGATCATTGGATTGGAAATTCTCTCTGATCATTTCCATATCTCATTCGCAAAAATCGGACCGTAACGGCGGAAATTTTGATTTGAAGTTTTGCAAAAATCGGAAAAAATCACAAATTTCGATTTTTTGGGCCCAACCAACCAGCGACCGGCGAGCGACCGCCTTTACCTTAGCCAACAGTCGCGATCTTCTTCCTCCATTCCGCCATTAACGCCCAAAAGCTTGAAACAAATAAAAAATAAAAAATAAAAAGAAAACCTAAATTAACCCACACCCTCAATTCAAATCGATTTCTAATTTAACCTAAAGGCTTCCCACCACAACCACCACCGATTTCCATCACTAAAAACCACCGAAAATTCAAAATTTTGGTGCTGCCGCGCCACCACTGGTTGCTTCAACCGGTCTATTAAAATCCCACCACCACATCACATTTAAACCCCCACTACATTCCAAACTTCCAATGGCTCAACAACGCCGAATTTTACCGGAGCAAGCTTTTACTGCCGACCACTTTCGCCGTTCTACGGTGTGAGATGATCGGTCGAGGCTGGAGTAGCTTGTGGTACTCGACTGAAGCCTATTACCACGAGGACTTAGTCCGACGGTTCTACGATATGAGGGAGTTGGAAGGGACGAGGATTTTTGTAGTTGTGACGAAGAGGGAAGGAAGTGACGACTGGGTTGTTGGGTGAGATTCTAGGCATTCGCCTAGAATCCATCCGATGTCACCCTGCGGGGAGTCCCAACATAATGGGGTAGAGCCATTGATGCACGAGGCGGTTATTGGAGGCGACTACAATGCGAGATAGCATTGTGTTCGACGGACTTCCCTTAGGACCAACCGGTGGCTTTCTGACCCGGTGGATTGGTCGGAACGATCGAGGGAAGGGAAGGTCGGCGACATCGGCCTGAAGCTGCCTCCACATCTTATGGATACTCAAGAGCGGAAGTATGACTTCTGCATCTTAGAGTTTTACCGAGCATGATTAAGGGGAGTAGGAAGTCTGTTGCCCTCTCCCGTGTTGATAACAAAGATCATCTTTGAAGTTGAGAGTAGAGCTCAGCGATCGATCGACGGACATCATCACCTCCACCGTAACCCTCGCATCTATAAGGAGTGTGTCCAACGGGTTTGGAGATTGGCTGAGGATAGAAGAAGAAGAAGAGGATGGTGGAGCTGAGAATGAAGAGGAGGTCGGGGAAATCGGGATGCCTCGGAGGATGAGGAGGACTTGGCGTGTTTTGAGGAGGATGCCTTGGAGAGGTGCTGGTCGATATCTAACGCATGGCTGTGATCCATCGTGGCATCGCGTTAAGCTCAACACTATCTGTGAAGACCTCCGGACTTCGACAGCAACGATGCATCATAACCGAGCTCCATTACCCGAGAGAGGGCGAGAGGTGGGAACGGATGAAGGCCGAGCTAGAAGCTTCGGCCCGACCGATTCGGGACGAGATGTCGACACGATTCCCGTCATGGGGACTCTCCTTACGAGGATACACCCTCGAGACACGCGCCGTCGCCCGAAAGGCGAATGGTGCTGGTCCATTAGAGAGCTTCGGGGAGCATCTCAGGCGTGTGCCTTCCGCCGCCACCGATTCGGGGAGTAGCTAGGGATAGTATAGTTTGATGTTTTATGTTTTATTTGTAGTTTCATTCTTGTCATTTATTTTTATGTAAGTTTATTTTCCGTAAGTTGAATTTTGTAGTGAAAATGTACTCGCATGAATTATTTTTAATATAATGGGTTATTTTCATTATCGTGGTTGTTTAATATTCATCCCACCTTCCCAACTTGTTTGGGGGTGGTTTTATCTATTCCAAAGATGATTTTTATATAACCCCGTGTTAGAATTTATTTATGAGTCAAGGTGAAAATATGGCTGTTTTAGGCATATATATGAATAAGTATCATGGTAGGATGAAATCTAGATTAAATAGGTACATTCTATCATAAAATCAACCTAAAAGATCTTGGGTTTGAATTAGAATCAAGAAAATGAGTTGTTTCCGTTTTTGGGTTTGGAAATTTTAGGATTTCGAACTGCCGTAATTAGTTTTGGCAACTTCGATCCATTTTAGCAACTTTAAACCTATATAAACTTGATACAATCTATCCTCACAACTCACACTACACCTAAACTCCATCACTCACCTTTCATTCCCGCGATTCCCTCGTTTGGCTCATTTTTCGAAGTTTCGCAACTCCGAAAGCTTTTCAGGCCCTACAGGAGCGCTTTCGGCGCTCTGTATATTTTTTCTGAGTTTTTTTGTCGAGGCCGCTTCAAGCTGAAGCGACCAGCTCAAACCTTTGGAAATTTCAATTTCTTCAGAGGCCTTCAGCGCATATATCGAGGGCGCTTTCGCATACGACTTCCGTGGACCAGGAAATTTCTAGTTTTTCGTGCGTAGTATCCGGATCATTCACAGCTATTCCAGAGCGTAATTTTGAGATGACATCTCCAACATTGATACCGGAACAGTCTTTCGAAGATTTGTTCCAAAGCATTACTTATGGTGCTTGGTTTCGCGAGGCGATCACATTCGTTGGCTGGGAGCCGCTTATGGTAAGACCGGATGCACTTTATTCTCCAACACTAGCATCTTATTTTTATGATAACTGCATTTTCTTTGAAAGACCAGATGGAGAACAAGTGTTCTCTATCAACATTGATAATGAACCAATGGACATTACCAGGTTCTTGCTAGCATTTGTTCTTGGACTTGTTATGCTCGCTGAAATACAAGACCCATGGTGCTATTGAGTAGACAATATGTATGTTTACACTTACGAGTTTTTGCATGAGTCGTATGGCGCGGGCATTTTCCGTATCGAGGACCAAGGGAATATAACGTCGCCTTTGGTAGCCTGTCCATGAATATAGGAACTGTTATGTTTTGGATCATCCTAAACATTTTAGGGGAATGGCGTTTTTCTTCTGTGAATGATGCCACTTGTAGCGTCTTCTTTGCTCTAGCCACGGGACGTATGTGTCATGACCTTCCCCGAACCTTGATGTCTAGTTTAGCTCGATCCCATAGCATGAGGCATAAGTACCTTCTTATGCCCGTTCTAGTTTCTCGTATTATGCTATGTTTCTTTCCTATTTTTTGTACACGCTTCACGGATTGGATTACGGTCGACACTATACGACCCACCAATAGTATTATTCGATCTTTCCGTGCAATGACTTGGCAAGGGTGGAGGATACAACCTCATCTGGTTGCACCCTACACCCCGTCAGACCAAGTGGCTCTTAATAGGTTAGCAATAATAGATGATAAATGGCGGGAAGCCTGGCAAATTATCATGGCATGGCAGGACGCGAAGGAACCTCACTTCTTTATGGAAGAAGAGAATGAGGAAGATGACGAGTAATGCGGGGGATAAGGTAAGTTTTCATTCTAGTTAGTGTCTGCTTATGTCCCAAGCAATTTCATTCTTGTTAACCCCATAATGGGTAGAACTCGTATAGAGTTGTGTGGTTTTTTATTTCCTATATTAGTGCGTTCTAACCTTGTTTTACACGGATGTTCCGAATTTCACGCACTTCAATGGTATTTTTCCTACCCTCTTTATTTAATTGCTTTGAGGACAAAACATGCTTTTTGTTTGGGGGGGGGGGGGGGCATAGAAACACGTGTAATTAAGGCATCTGTTAGGATATAGATAGAGTTAATATGCATTTGTTTTCTAGTTAAAATTTTAAAAATTCAAAAATATAAATAAATAAGTTCATGCTATACACTTAGGAATAGTGGTATTGTTTTCCTTCTCTATGCTCTTAACAATCTATAAGTCTCACGTAGCTTTTGCATTAGAATAATTGTTAGAAACTTACGTTAATATGTAGGTAATAATCTTTGCATCTATCTATAAATATATTACATGAGTATCTATGATTGTTAGCGATAAGTTTTGAAATCTAGGCTAGAGTACTTATTCTAAAATCCTGTGAGAATATAGCCTAAAAGCCTTATATGAAGCCGAAACATTTGAGAAATGACACAAGGGAGAAGTAAAATCCGGATAGAGAAATCACACGTCCACTTGCTTGATCACTATGCCATATCCTAAGCGAGAATTTAGGCCCTCTTTGGATCGATATAACCAGAAATTCAAACCTATGAATTATTATTGTCAGCTAGTCATGAGCCTTTCATTAGCCTTTCATAAACCACAAATCCTTTACCTTTTACAAAAACAAAACAAAAAAAAAAAAAAAAAAAAAAAAAAAAATCAACCTACCCAATTTAGAATAAGTCCGAGAATAGAATGAGGAAGAAAGAAGAAGAGAAAAACTTGTGTAAACAAAAGTTAGTTAATTGCTTCAGAAAATAAAGAAAAGAAGTTTCCATCCAAGGAAAAGAAAAAAAAAATAGAAATAAATAAAAACTCATAAAATAGAATAAAAGGGAGTCAAAAGCCAAAGAAAATAAAAAGAAAAATATGGCTAGGGATGAAAACAAAGTATAGAAGCAAAAGAAAATAACAAGGTTTTCTCTAAGTTACATAATATGAAAACTCTATTATTTCAGACTTGTCCTTTTTGAATATCCATTTCCTTCCTTCTTAAACCATCTCCTAATCCCCTGAACACCTAATAAAGACATCTAGCTCAATTAGGAATATGTTAGTGTGATAGTAAGTGGCAGATGTGTTTGATCGACTCCGGCTTCCTTGTTGTCATTGAGATTGTAAGGTAAAGTGTGCCCACCGCGCACTAGAGTAGCTTAAACTTGAGTGGAAAAATCAGTGTTGTATCTTGACTATTATTGTGAGAACCTACTTAGGGACGCTTATTCGAAGTTTTGAAAACGGACCTGCTAGACATTTCATAGTATTACTCATTGTATATATGTTTATTATAGATGATTGATTATTATGCATATATTAGCTTAGGTTTTGACTTGGTTATTCTTGTTCATAGCTAGTGAGATGTATAGATAGTTTGGAGCATGAATAAAGGAAACAATAGTTTTATTTCTTAGTCGTTGTAGTATAGATGAAGTTTGTGAGTACCTTCACTGGAAAACTCTCGCGAGGCTATAACTTGTCCACTAGGGAATTCCTAGTGGTTTAAGGTCTTGTTGCGTATATGGTCAATGCAATCGCGACTCGTAAACGCAGAAGTAGATAAAACTCCATTTTTGGTCACTTATGTTAATTTCTCATCTTTGCTTGAGGACAAGCAAAATGCTGTTTGGGGGTGGTTTGATAAGAGCCCAAAACTATAGTTTTAACCCTTTAACAGTCATACTTTTAGACCAATTATGTGAGTAATAATTAAGAGTTAACATTGATTACGTGTTTTTATGCATTTCAGGCTTCAAAGTCCATTATGTGCAGAAATGTGCCACTTTAGCGAGATAAAGGAGCAAAGGTCAGTTACTAAGGAATTCCGTGATTAAAGGCCAAGTTTCGAGAGGACAAAGCCTTTCTAAAAGCCTGGTCAAAAGCTGAAAAGTCGACGCCTTGAGTAAAAAAGACACAAAGTCGTGAGAACTTCCGAAGGACATATCTTTGGACTCAGACCTCAGAATGGGGCCTATCTTATGTCAAAACGACCGGCTCGGAAAGCGCTTTCCAATGGTCTAAGACTTGACCCAATCAGAGGAGCAGAAGTGGACGGAAAGTCTGTTGAAGCCAACTGTAGCTGAAGAGGCCTTTTTGGACTGAAAAAATTGGGTTTTGGGCCTGATTCTCTGGCCCAAAATATGGCTCTAAGCCCATGCACGATTTTTGGATCTGAATGTATAAAAACAAAAGCTTAGCTCTTTGTTAATGGTAGCTAGTTAGACCTAGAAATAGATTAGATTAGTAGCCTCCAATAATGAATTCTAGATCTAGTTTTTCATGTAGATTAATTAAGTTTAGTTCCATTTCAATTATTGTATTAGATTAAACCTTTGAATCTTGTTCTTCATTTTGATTAGATCAATAAAGTAGTATTTTTATCAATTTCGATTTTGTCATTTCCATTTCTAGATCTAATTTCAATTCCTGTCCTTATTTCATTTGAGTCATTAAATTAGATTTCATTATTGTTTAATTAAGTAAATTTCAATTCTTTATATCATGTTTAGTTTAAATGTAATCGGAAATGATTAGCGTAATGATTCTCGGCTAAACCTCCATTAGAGGGGTTGAGAAGCCTTGATGAAAGCTTGATTTCGATTAACGAGATTCGTCGTAATTTCCTTTCCACTCTAAAGCGTTTAGTTCACCATGAGAATGGGTTTAATCGTTCACATGCTAGTTATTAATTGGTAGAAATGCCATGTGTAATTAGGGATTAGGAAGAACCAATTGTTTCAGCGGCGATTCAATTCGGATTACGACGATTTGTAGTTAATAGGATTAAGTCGAGTTAAGATGGAATCAATTCCCCTCTAACTCCTTATCATCAAATCAACGTAGCATTCCCTTAGTTATTCCCATCGTCGACTAGTTGGAATTCGTGGGTAGTTGCATCGTAGTCTAGTTGCCTTTTTCGTAAATCTCTCATTAGACTTTAAGTAAAGAGTACGAACACGTGAGAACACAGCATGCGGAAGGACTAGGAGTGGAACGAATCACTCTACTCCACTATATCTCATAGGATTGAGAGTAGAAATCTTTGATAAACATAGACCCATAAGATTAAGTTTAGTTTTACTTACGTTTGTAAGTTTCATCGCTTTATTTCGTAGGTAAGATTATTCATTTTATCATTATCAATAAACCAAAGAAAGAAACAAATGAAACATTGTTGGTAACAACAGTAGCTTTCTCTAGCCAAACATACACACATAAACAACAATAGTAGATACAATCTATCGGTGTCAGAGGGAAGTTATTTAAAAAATTAAAAATTGTGTGCACATAAAGGGTGGTTGATAAAAGTAGACTTGAGAGATCTAAGGTAGTAAAAATTTGATCAATAAGGAAACCTATTTAAGAAGAATTATGTTAAGAAACATGCTACACGTCTTAAGCAAACATGCAATCCTTTAATTCATTATGTATAAAGTTTCTTAATCAGGACAGTTTCTTATATCAATTGAATCCTCCCTAAAATACCATTCCCTTGAAAATTTAACGTTACCTCCCCTACCCTACGTTCAAAAAGAGACAAACATATGCTCCAAAAAGAGAAACATGTGCTCCGAATATGAGTTCAAAGATATAAAAAAGAGAGACAAACATGTTCTCTGGATATAAGTTCAAACATGGCATGAGTGACGTAGTCATAGGTTATAACTAGTAACAGTAACAACACACCTCAACAATTACACAAGTAGGAACTGTGTAATTCAACAATTACATAAGTAGAACAACTCTAATCAAGAAGCCTGCCGAGAAAAGAAACTCGAAAAATCACACTTGAAAAACTGCTTTTATTTAAAACTTAAAAGTTTAAAGGAAGAACAAAACTTACTTGATTAGGAGAAGTATCAACACCACTCTCAAATGGTTTATTGATATAAAATGTTGGAAAAGTGTCTGAACACTCTCAAGCAAGCCAAAGAGAATGGTGGAAAAGTGTTATAGAAAGGGGAAACAAACTCGAGTATGGAACTTGATACTTGAAGTGTCCTGTCTTACACCATAAATGAAACATAACGACAAAGGGGGGGAAAGACCTAAGGCTCCAGTTAACCCAAGCTTGAAAAATCTACTATTTCCCCCAAGACAAACATAAAAGAATAAAAGCAATAAATGAACATAAAGCAACTGAAAAGAGGATAGGCAGTCACCTGTAGAGGTGTTCCAGTGAGCAATCTGTGAGCACTTTGGTAGTGCTTAAGGTCAGCATTCAGCTTGCACGAAGCATTTTTTATTCGATGGCCCTCGTCAATTATAATATAGTGTCAATTAATTTTGCTAAGTTTTGGTCGATCATGTTTGTTCATCAAATACCGTGTGCGTTGTTGAGGGACATTAAATTTTCTGTTGCACGATTCTTTCCCAATTTCCCTGCGGGATCAAATTGCAAAGACGAGTCACCTCCACATGACAAAACTAAATGAGACTACAAGTTTCTTACTAATAAAATGACATGTATTTTATTTTTAGGTATGAAACATGTCATTACTTGAATAGTCTACGACGTTCTTCAGGGGCGAGAATATGCAATCATTGATTATACCGGGGGCCCAAAAGTTAAGTTCATCACCTAACCGTGGTAGAACTGATGACGGAACTACCACCAAAAAGGGACCTCTATCATTTTTGCTTCCATTAGGTAACATATTAGAGAAATAACCCGTAAAAGGCAGAATTATCGGTCATTTATCTGAATGACAAGTTACCATATCTTTCGAATCACAAGTTACCAATTTTCTCATTCTCAATGCTCATACCGAACAGTTTTGCCAAGACCCATTTCATCGCAAGTATCCCATTCAAATGATTGTTGTAAAGTGACACCAACCAACGCAAACCATTCATTTGGTACCTATATAAGAAAATGAAATATTACTTTAAAAAGGAGAATGTATAATAATAGCAAAGATGAGACTAGGGTGAGATCCAATGTTATACTAGGGTGGATCCAATGTTATACTAGGACTTGGGGTAATAGGCTACTTGTGTGGCACATGTAGGGCTGTTTTGTGCATTTTGTGTTCCCGTGCTCATAGGCTTTCTCAACCTACTTTGCTTCTTTTATTAATGAAATTCTATTTTACCGGGAAAAAGTTAAAATAATATATACTATAGGATAACTTATCATCAGCAAGATCATCCACATTTCTCTAGTTTTATAGGTTTATAAAGAAAAAAAATGATAACAAGAATGGAAGCATCAAGTTAGTAAGCTAAACATGCAAAGGTTAATCAAATGAGAGCTGAAGTGCTAATTGCTAAACCATATCATCATTTCACTAAAACTAAAAAATAAATTAAATTAAATATCATCATTTCACTTACAACCGCATCTTGTCATTCAACTTCAGAAATCGGACAAGAAATTGTGCTTACCAGCCGAGGTTCCCCTTTCAAGTATGACTGGGTCATTGGTTTAACTTAAACTAGGACAACCATTTTCAAGTTTCGACTTCAAGTCCTCAACTCTTTCCATCATTGGGGTTGACCCTAGAATCGTCATTTGTTTCTATCACATGGTTGACCCTAGATTCCTCTGAATACTCTCATTGACAATCCGATTTGATAAATTAAGTACATTACACATTATATCCCATCGGACAATCTTCTAAATACATATACGTAACCACAAACCTCGTAGGACTTTCTTCGACACAGTGGGATCCTGAAAAATGAACATTTGGGGGTAAGTGAACTTCAAAATGCAATGTGGATATAAAGGGAGTAACTTGGGTCAAGAGAAAATGACTCACTTCTTTGTATCTTTGGAGTTGCCAATTTAGTAATCTTGGATGATCTTCTTTCTCCGATAATTGCTACCGGAGTCGGCTTTCCTTCAGATACACCCGGTTGGCAATTTAGCCCTAGTCTTTTCTTCATATACTAGAGTTGGCAATTCAAGAATGAGATGATCTTCTTGGTTCAAGAGCAATCATTTCTTTTCGAGAAGGTCGAGGTCTCACTGCTTCCTCTGTTATCCAATTAGAAGATTGAAAAACAAAATAACAGGTAATGGGCAAGCGATTGTGAAAAGGAAGAATTACCGGCTTTTAGAAAGGCCATTTAACATCTTGAGCAAGTTTAACAAGGCTGATTTCCTGCATTCTTTTCTTGTTTTCCTCTATTCTTTGCTTACATATATCTTCATATGATGTTTTCTTAGCTTTCTCAATTTTCTTCACTTAACTTTAAAACATTGTCAGAAAACCAGTAACTCAAAATTTCAAATCAAAGCCTCAAAACCCATATGAAGTACAAATCGACGAAAAAAAGATTGAAGTTTTAAACAACAAAACAACAACAAAAACGTACCCTTTACATAAATAGCTCTCTCTGAGAATGGAGTGTTGCTGCTGGAGTTGGTCACTTGGTTGTTGAAGAGAGTGAGAGAATTGTTTGGTGAGTGGGTTAAGTACCAAATTTAGAAAAGAATTTGAATTTGAATTTAGTAGACCTTACAATTTTGGTAAATGTGAGTTCCAAACTAGTTACAATTCTCTCAGAGCAAGCAATAAGATATAAAATCAAAATAAACTATAACTTCTATGTTTTATAAAGAATGAGGGTGAAAGTAAACTATAACTTCTATAATGTGAAAGTAAACCATAACTTCTATGTTTCATAAAGAATCAAAATTATCATGTGAATCAGGTCAAGCAAATTTGGCGGGTGAGCCTTACCGTCGAGTAGTGTCAGATCAAAGCCCAAATAGCAACAAGTTACTACATAGTTACATAATAAATTAAACAGAAGTAAAGCATCAACAACCAAATAACTCAAATCAAAATCAACAATCTAGGGTTTCTAATTCGATTTAACAACCGCAACAATCATAAACAATGAGTGAACTAGATTTTGAGAAGAAAAATTACCTTTCTTCTCCATTGTCGATTCACTGTTGAATAATCACGCTTTGCAAAAGGATCAGTAAATCTCCATTATCAATTTGAGTAGAACCGCCAGAGAGAAAGAGAGTGGAGGCTTTTTTTTTTTTTTTTTTTTTTTTTTTTTTTGAGAAATAAGAAAAAATATTTTTTTTGGTTTTTTTTTTTCCTTTTTTGATAGGCCACTCCGACGCTCTTCCACGACGCACGTGGTGCGTGCGAACAAATGACGAAAATAAGGCATCGGTATCTTTGTCTTTTTCTAATGAATATGGTGTAGTGGATGGATTGACTGACCTGCAACAATACAATACTCTTCAAGCACCTTGTTAATATCAACAGCTTGCTTCAACTCAGTTTTACCATATATAATGATATCATCAGCGTACATCAAATGTGTGAGAGGTTGACAATTCCTTGCAAGTTTGATACCAGCATAGGCAGAATTTGATTGAAGCTCCAAAAGTTTTAAAGACAAAACTTCAGCACAAATTATAAACAAATAAGGTGACATTAGGTTACCTTGTCTGATTCCACGAGTAGGGCAGAAATAACCAAACGGTGCTTGGTGTTCACCTTTTTTCTATATTAGAGATTTGAATCTCTTCTTTGGCCAAAGTGCGAATTCAAAGATATTTTTCCTTACTCACGATCTTCGTGTTCATATTGTTTGGAGTAGGGATTCGAACCAACCTAAATTCTAGGACCACTTACAACTTGGTTTTACTCTTTTAGGAAACTAATGAGTAAGTTTAGCTATGAATTTATAAATACTAAATACTTGGTTTCTTTACTACACAATAATTTAAAACATTAAGTTACGTAAACATGCAACTAAGACAAGATACAATTTTAATAAAACAAAAGTGGAGAGTTAATTCTCCTCATGTGAAGATAACTTTTGTTATTTGATTTTAGTAAGTGCATCTAATCTTCCTAGAACTCTTAGACAAGTTCTAATAAAAGAAAACTTGATCCCTAATATATATGACTCATCTCTAAGCTCATACATGCTAGCATGTAGAACCAAAGCAATGACTTATCTCTAACCTCATCACTTTGATCCCTAACTAGACACTACACCAACTATCATTTTGGGATAGGATGTAGGTCTAGTTGTTCTTCCTAAACAACTCACTAAACCAAATAACACAGATTTTTCCTCACATGAGTATTATTAACTCCCCACAAAGGGAAGGTTTAGCTCATGATCCTTGGGCTAAAAAAAATGAGAAGTATAAATTATATTTGTAAAAGAAGAGAGAACTAAAAGAAGAAGAAAATATATAGATGAACTCACTTGCATTTAGATTTTTGTTTTTAACTAGAAGAACACAAGGTTACCTCCATTAAAACAATTACAAGTTTTTATTTTAAAACCAAAAACTCCAAACTATCTAAAAACTAAGGAACTAAAATAATACATGGCAAAGAAAAAGAAGTCAAGGGAGTAAATGGATTGTCCCCCCCCCCCCCCCTTGTTTTGTTTTCTTCTCCATTTCAGAGAAATCTCATTTCCTCCCACGTGAAACACCAAACCACATTTACTTCATTTTTATCCACCACATTAAAACAAAGTGACACCTTGCATTTTTTTCACTATTAACACCTAATCTAATTAATTACATGCAAGGTGTCAACTTTGCACCAATAATTTGGCATTTTTGTCTTGACATGCTCCATGATTGATGACTCATCAAATCTTGTGGGCTCGCATAGTGAGTCCACGTGCAGTCCAGTGGCGGTCCGGTCTTTTGGCAATTTTACAACTTCCCGCCTATGCGTAGAGTTCATCGCCCTGATTGTCTGAGCAGCTCACTTGTCGCATTCGGAGTCCTGGTTCAAGAGGTAAGAGCTTCGGAAGTTTGATGCTTCTGTGCGGATTTGTTGTGCTTTACATGGCTGATTTGGAAGAATTCATATATACGTCTTTCCCCCTGCTTTAACGCAGGTTTAACCAATATTTTCAGGTTTATTGCGAATACCTGCAAAAGTACGAAAATATGTTTATTTCATGATTATTAAACACATAATTAACCAAATTTATATGTGTCAATGGGGTTTCATATTATAGTTTTGGGTGCTTATTAGTGCTCCATTTAATAGAACTGGATAGGATAAACATATTTGACACAAAACATGATTTTTCTGACAAAAGTTTCATCAAATCCAAAAGCTCTCAAGACTTTTTGGAGAAACCCCATTCAAGTTTGTCATAAGCTTTTTGAAGGTCTAATTTGAGAGCGAAGTAATTTGGTTTCAAATTGTATTTCGATCTATTATGTGGAAGGCTTCATGGGTGAGGAGCACATTATCATGAAGTGAACGATTGGGTAGGAATGCAGATTGGTGAGGGCTTATAATTTTCAAAAGAATGGGTCTCATTATATTAAGGGGTTTTTACTTAACCCCCCACGGATGTACCCCCCTTTTGCGATAACCCCCCATTTTGAAAATCATTACTGATTGCCCCCCACTTCGTCTATTTTGTGAGTACCATCAGTTAATATTTTCTATATTGGCCATTTTACCCCTACTTCAAATTTGTAAAAACCCCCCATTTTTAACATACGTCTTTGACCATTAACCAACCTTCTCAAAAAATCAAAAATTAGAAAAAAAAAATCAGAAGTTGATGAATCCATCTGTTGCCAAAACCAATTTTTTATGTCTGTATAAATGCAAGGCTCTCAAGAGTGTTCTGCAACTTGATCCAAGGGATTGTCAAGGTTTGGAAAGACTTGCTGAATTCGTGGAGGACAATAAAGCAGGGGAGAAGCAAGTTTTGGTTCATCCGACCCATACTTCTCTCGGAACTACTTCCAGTACCAACTCAAAGCAATCAAACAAGAGTAAATTATTTTGTTTGCAATCATCTTCAATGTTCCCTTGCCTACAAAAGCTGGACATCATCAATTGCGACACCTTGAGCTACCTCTTCCCAGAAAGAGCTGTTCGAGGTCTCTTTCAATTAAAAGAGATGAATGTAAAAAATTGCTCAAATTTAGAGAAGATATTTGCACATGATAGGGTTGAGGAAGATTGTGACGCCAAGGAAGATAGAGGGATTCTCCCTCTGCTGATGTGCCTACATCTTAATACCTTACCAAAACTCTCGAGTTTTAGCCGACCTGCTTTCTCGGTTGAGTCTCCCTCCTTGGTAGAGCTAGCTGGAGGAAGATGATGACAGTTGGTCAAGGGGATTCAAACAGTGATTCTTATCCAACTTCACCCATGTCCTTCATTTCGAAGTTTAATGACAACCACTCCTTAGTGGAATTTATCAATGCCTTATTGTTACCTGCTAACAAAATGGCATCCACATATAGAGATAGAATCACAAAACCATTTTTAGATGTCTTGACATATACGCAATGGTCCTCATTTACCATTTTGAATTTGTCTTGAAGCATAGCTTCATGGAATCTCAGATTCCACTGTCTAGAGGCTGTTTTTAAACCATATATGGATCATTGGGTTTACACACTTTGTGTTCGACCCTTGATTGAAAAACCAGTAGGTTGATCCATATAGATTTCCTCTTGCAATTCTCCATTGAGAAAAGCAGTTTTGACATCCATCTGGTAAAGCTCTAAATCTAAGTGGGCAACCATTGACAAGAGGAGACGTATGGAGGCAAATCTCACTACTGGTGAGAAGGTGTCCTCATAGTCTATTCCTTCTTTTTGAGTGTAACCTTTTGCAACAAGCCTGGCTTTGAATTTGTCTATGTTCCTTCCGTATTTTTCTTGATCTTGAGAACCCACTTTTCCCCCAATAGATCTCCTGTTTGGAGGTAGATCAACTAAGTCCCATACTTTGTTTTTCTTCATCGACTCAAATTCTTCCTTCATAGCTTCCATCCACTTACTTGTATTGGACCCAGAAATAGCCTCCTTGAACATTTTAGGTTCATCGGATATTTCGTAAGTGCATTGGTCATATTTATCTCCCTTCAATCTCAAACCGGCGTTTGGGGATATGGCCTCTAACACTCTTTACGAGGTTGGGATTGATCAATCAGTTGACCAATGTCATTGTCCTTTGGAATCGGGGTTGATGAAAGTTTCATCTTCGCCTTTGTTCATTAGCGGTTATAAGGTTGTCAACTCGTAAAGTTGTATATCCTTATCAACCTCACCCTCATTGGGTATTGATCCTCTAAGAATATCGTTACGTGCTTCTATTTCTGACATGCCCTTGAGTATCTCCCCCAGGAAGACAAACCCCTTAGAAGTCTCAATCGTATCTTATAAAGACACACTTCTTTCCAGGAGCATTCAACTTTCCAAATTCTCGATTTTGAGAAGTGACAAAGGCTGCACACCCCCATGGTCTAAGGTAGTTCAAAACGGGTTGTCTACCAGTCCATAGTTCATAGGGTGTTTTGTCAACAGATTTTGAAGGAACTAGGTTAAGTATGTGCGCAACCGTTAACAATGCATCACCCCAAAATGAGATGGGCAAGTTAGCCTGAGCCATCATAAGTCTAACCATTTCCAGCAGGGTTCTATTCCTTCTCTCAGAGACACCATTCTGCTGAGGGATATAAGGAATAGTTAGTTGTCTAGCTATACCCTTATTTTCACAGAGTTCCTTAAACTCATCAGAAAGATACTCACGTCCGCCGTTAGTTCTTAAGGCCTTTATTGTCCTATCAAGTTGATTCTCAACAAGGTTCTTGTACTTTTTAAAACAGTCCAAGGCGTCTGATTTGTGAGACATCAAGTACACGGTCCCATAACGTGTATAGTCATCTGTGAAGGTAATGAAATACAAAGCCCCATGCCTTGCTGTTACATTCATTGGTCCACAGATGTTAGAGTGAATAAGGTTTAAAGGATAAGTTGCCCTTTGGGCTTTCCCAAAAGGTTTCTTGGTGGCTTTTCCAGCAAGACAACTTTCACAGATTTCCATTTTATCAAGGTTAAGTTACCTAACAACCCTCCCCTTGCTAAGCGGTCTATCCTACTGTGTCCAATATGTCCTAGTCTAGCATGCCACAATTGGCAACCAACCATTTTAGACATAAAAACTTCAGTTTGTGCTAAGTGTAATGTCATAAAAGAATTCATTAAATAAGCATGACCTATCAAACTGTTATTTAAAGATATCTCAAGCGAGTTCTGGGAAAAATTAAACACATAGGATTCTTAAAGTAATTTCAAAACTGATAAAAGATTTCTCCTAATTGAGGGTACAAAGAGTACTTCTTCAATAAGGATGAATCTCCCACTCGCAAAATCCAACCTACAAGTGCCTGTGCTCAAAACATCAGCTACACTTTGGTTTCCCATGTGGACTCTTCGAGTTCCTTGTGGAAGTTTCCGGAAATCTTCAAACAGGGACCTATCCCGGCTTATGTGGTATGTCGCTGCTGAATCTACAATCCAATATTGTGATGAATCAGACAACATGACAGTACTTATCATATTGACAGTACTTAAAGTAAAACTTACCTCAGGAGAAGGACATGCCCTAGCATAGTGTCCCATCTGATGACAACGGAAGCATTCAACACTAGTCATGTCTATCGACTTCCTAGGTTTCTTTTTTCGGGTGGGTGGGGCTTGGCCTTTTCCTTGCCTTTCCCTTTTCCACTTTTCTTGTTCCAAGGAGCTTTCCTCTTTTTGGAGTTGACAACATTTGCTTCAGTTTGAACAACAAGCTTTTCATTGAGAAGCCTTTGTTCCTCAAGCTCACATTTCCTCTGCACCCGTGCAAAGTTTGTGATATTGTCGTCATGCGTTAAGATAAGACGAAATTGTTCCCAAGTTTTAGGTAAAGACCTAATGACAGCTTGAATTTGTTGTTCATTTGACAGGACCTGTCCTGCTTGGGCTAACTCAGCAACCATGTTCCTTATCACCGTGCAATGTTGTGTCATAGAGGTATGGGGCATTTTTGATAAATTTGTCAAAGCTCATTTGTAGCCTCCTCATTGCGGCGGTAGTAGTCGCATACCCCCAAGGTCCGCCTTTACTGCTTCCCATAGCTCTTTAGCCGATCCAAGGCCATCATACCGCATCATGAAGTCATTCCTCATGGTGCCAAGTATGGCAATTCGGGCAACATTGTCTCTACTTGTATACTCATTGTACTTCCTAAGTGCAACAGTATAAGCAGCTTTTGTTATTCCTTTGGTGGTAAGTTCTGCTACTGTCTCAGTTATTATGTTAATGCCCTTCCTATCTGCCAGAATTAGCCTAACTTTCCTAAACCAAAGTTCGTAATTCTTATCGTTTAACAAGTCCTTTTCAGGTAGCATCGTAAACGGGGATTTTCCATCGGGTGTCATTCTATCAAGTTTGAGTTCCAAAAATAAGATACTACGAATAAGAATCATCTCTTAAAATAAATCTAATTTAAGTAATCCACATTTTCACATATGAGATGATCATGATAATCTACTAGCATGATTCTAGCCATTAAATAAAATCAATGCATTTGACTATCAATAGCATAGAATATGCAAAAAATCTACTACTTAAATTTCCATTTAATAAAATTGTTTCTACACAAAGGAGTGTTCTATCTTTCAAAAACAATGTGGAACTAAAAAAAGCCAGTCAACCATGAACATAGAAACGTCTTTGGGTGCCCGGGAGTCATCCTCATCCTCACGATCATCACACCCCGAATTTCGGCTGATCGGAAAAACATTATTTGTCCCCCGACTCTTCGATTCGAGGTGTGGCGACTCTCCACTCCCAAAACCCATAAACAGTTTTAAAATATCGCGGATAATTAAAACCAATAAAAATTTTAACTTAAAAACAACAGTCATCTTCATTACCAAAACAATTTACAAATGAACATGCAAATAACCTTATCTCAACTGAAAATCTATATCACCTCGAGGAAAACAAAACTTATCACGAGATGCAATGCTAACGCAAAACCACAAGCAAAGAACCAATCTTCTTCATCACTAAACCTGTCAAGACTTATCAACTATGTTCATTTAATGAACACACCCGATAAGCAAACATGCAAATCGGGTCAGCATTATAAACAATGCTGGTGTGAGTAGCCCTAAAAACAACATATACTTATACAAATATAAACACAATCCACAAGGCAGTTAGTTCCTCCACCGAGGAGCCTTAACTTTCAACGACAAATACAACATCCTTAAGAATAATAATTAAGGCAGGTAGTTCCTCCAATCGAGGGCTTTTAACTTCCCACTAACCACACAACAAACTATACACATAATAGATAAGGCGGTAGTTCCTCCATCGAATTTTAGGTTCAACTAAACAAATAACCAAACAAACATATTATCTATTATCTCATTTCATGCTCAATCACGAGCTGGGTCGTCTGCCCAAGTAATTAGTTTGACCCACCCTTCGCGCAAAACCATATATAATCATCTATCTACGATACATCATTAACAAACATATTACCATAATTATATTAATTAAGGTTTTCTTTTGCGTGTCCCTAAAATCACGTCGTATCTATGTCTTACCTAGTTTCCCTGGCCACCACAATCGCTACCCAACGCCGAACATGTACATCCACATGCCTCCCCTTACATAATGAACCACTCCGTGCGTAACCACCCTGAGCGGGATGCCGCACACCAGGTAAATCCTCACACGGAAGCAATTATGTAAGTACTGCCACTATTCGGCATAAAAATATTGCGCATCATCGTTCTATTTTGCGAACGGAATAATCAAGCCACTATTCGGCTACGATTGCCCAACACATGGGTCAATCAACATCTCATATATATACAACATCTTATATATCAAATACGCCCACACAGGGCAGATCACATGAGTTGTGGTAGTCAGGTTCTAGGATTTTCGTTACGTAATTTATTCAGGTGTCATACATTAATGACTCATAAACATTTCTACTATATCACGTGCAGGTCAATTACCTTATTGCACTAAGCCATAATATCTAGAAACATCTAAATTATATCTCATAGTCACTTTCATTCTTTCACGTGCCAATATATTATTGCACTACACCACACTCCCGTGGGCAAATATTCACCAATACTATATTAGCATCTCACATATAAAATAATGGAGTGTATATACATTTCTCCAAGATATTGCATTAATATAAATATCCCAGCATATTATCTCATGTCACAATGCTTCAACGTATCACATACATTTTTCTTATAACGTATTAGGAATATAATATCTCCTAATATCTCAATATCGTCACGTGTCAAAAATACACAACATCAAGGTCAAATCTTTCTTAGATAATGACCACCAAATTATAACAGGCCATTTGCAACGGCAAAAAAGCGTTGCTAATAATTTTTGCAACGCTTTTTAAGCGTTGCAAATATGGCGTCGGTAAAGTGTTGGAAATATTTGCAACGCTTAAAAAGCGTTGCAAATAGAAATTTCCAACGCTTAAAAAGCGTTGCAAACAGAAATTCAAAGCGTTGCAAACAGAAATTTCCAACTCTTAAAAAGCGTTGCAAACAGAAATTCAAAGCGTTGCAAACAGAAATTTCCAACGCTTAAAAAGCGTTGCAAATAGAAATTTCACAAACGCTTTTTAAGCGTTGGTAATTTGTTAAAATTTTTACCAACGGTTTTTAACCGTTGCAAAGTTGTTAGTTAATTTAAAAAAAAATAATTTAAAATTCATTTGTAACGGTTATAAACCGTTGCTGATGGGTTGCTAATAAAAAAAAAATAATTTCTCATATTTTGTAGCGAGACCAGCTAAACCTACAATAACCAATGAATACAAGAATCCGATGAATACAAGAATGGTTTAGACAAATATATATATAGCTACAAACTCACTCCAAACTAAAGCAAACAAAATTAAGGACAAAAAGCAAACTTCCCACGAAACAAACCACCCTTGCTTTCAAAATCTTCCTTTCACTCTAGGAAGTCCTTGGCATCTTCAAACCCAAAAAGCTCAACGCAAGATTCCCCTTCCACGGCCATTTAAACCCTGCCCCGCCCGCGCCTCAACCCATCGCTCTAGCAGTAGCATCTCCTTGTGCACTCTCCGATTTGGATTATCAATACAATGAATAGCCATTAGAAAATAACAATACAAAGAAAAATTAATTTGACGTGATCATAGATGTATAATTAGCCCACTTAAAATAACAACCACATACGTTGGTTTGCTTCTGGAATAATTTAATGCACTTGACTTGAGGGAAAAATACAATGTTTTGGAGCAAACTTCTGTAACATTTAATACAAAATTTTCTCTACTAGTAGTTTTAGCATTTTCCAAAGTCTAAACTAATAAACAAACAATTTTTCATATGCATAGCTCGATCAACTAATTGCGTCAGGGATACCCTACTACTCTCTCTATTTCTTTACCCTAATTGCAACTAATAATAGGGGGTATCCCTTACCAACATGCATTATCAAACATAGAATAATTGCCCAGAAAACAGATGCAATAAGTCCCATATATAAACATTTATCCAAACATTCTAAGTACATCTGCAAATTCAACTCAAGTTCATCAAAATTCTAAAATCCAAAATTTAAAGCAACTTGCTTTCAACATTTAAACTCAAGTAAAAAATTGCATCGCCTTATTCTATGAAATTCTACACATGAGACAAACATATAGCAAAGAAATGTAAAATTCGAGATTCAAATACCGAACCGATAAAGTAGTAGAAATTTCGGGCCGGAAAGCTCTCCACCGACCGCCATTACAACACCAAAACAATGAGGAATCTCCACTTCAAATTAAATGAATTTTTAGAAGGAAAAAAAGACAATGAACCTTTTTTTTAAAGTTTAATTCAGTCAACATGCTAAAAATAGTTGTTTCAATTTCTGAATAGCCATTAACGTAACATATAACCGAAAGCAACGACATCATTTCACTTGGATAGGAAAAGGAAAGAAGTCTAAATGGACGGAGCCTGTTTTTTGGAGACTGCACAAGATACAAATTAGGGAACAAGATACCTGCCGGTTTGTCACTCCATGCAACATAAAAAGGTGACCAAAAGATCCACTATGCGGTTTGCTCAGGGATCATTGATGACACCCAAGAAATCATCCTTTATGGTACCAATGCAGAACTGCAAGGGAATAATAAAATGTCGATGATAATCAAAAGGATTCAATTATAAAAATTGTAAATATATGATATATAGAACAAAACCAAAGGAGAAAGTAACTCCTCGAGGGAGCACTTTCGCCAACAACCATGTTCATGACCACAGATCTTTGAAGGTAACCGTAAGATCAATGTTTGGTTGGATGGAGTCTAAACGTTACCAACACTTAAGCTCCATCCTACCGCAATAATTGCCTCCTGGAGTAATTAAATATATGATATATAGTTGGCCTATCAGAGCTTAAAGGAAAACCTCACAGTTTGCAATTTGCACGGTTAGATAAAAGGAATTCATATCATGGAACGTAGGTTTGCATAATGTTTTAAACTAGTAATAACCCGTGGGTTCGCCACTCTCACTTTTATGTGATTATATTGAGACGAATATACCTATGGGTAAAGGGATATCTAAAGCGTGTGTTCTTTATTCACTTATCACAAAAGTTCACCTGAAACTTGAACATACGGTGACCGTTATAATATAAAGAGCATATTGGGTGTCGCATTACAAGGAACTCACTAAGCCGGATAAGTGCAGTGGCGGCGTGCAAGATTATTCCACCATAAGATTAAAAGGAACTCACTAAGCCGAATCAATTCAAGGCACATAGAATATGTATTAAGGAACTCAACCCACAATCAACATAATTATTATATTATGATTTATGAAACTAATTTTCAACTGTAATCTAGCCGACTTAATTACAAATGGATGGATATCTTAGTTTCACTTCTAAATACGTTGATTTCCATTGTGTACACCAAAGTTTGAACTCTGCAAATATTAGAATCAGGCATGTCCATTTGCGGGTAGCCAAGTCCGATCGGTATCTATTTTTATAAGGTTACACCATTAGTGAAAAATGACTAACAACAAGATCAAAGACAATCAAGACAATTCCCAAGCAACATAATGCAATACATTAAACAAAAACAATACTATATGAAAATATTGAAGAAGGATATGAAAAGTTGGAGAAGTCATCCAACTCTTATGTCACAAAAGATCTTTGAGTGAAAGTTTAATGGTGAGAAGTCTTTTTCTACACAATCAAGAAAATTCCCATCTCGGCCTAATGTGCTTTAAATAGTCTTATAGTCCTATACTGAAAAAACGGTTTCGGACTTCTAGTTCCATAACTAGCCTCTTAATGTCTTCGGGACATACTACTACTACATAAAACAAGTAAACACTCTACAGATCTACATAGATTCAAGCAAAAATAATCATGAAATCATAATGTATATGGATAACAACCTTCACTTAATTTATTTTATTGGAACTTTTTCTTGTATCACCAATCCAATACCTAAATGACATGAATAATAGACATAATGAACGCCTAAATAACTAATCTAGTTTCTAAATGGCATGTCAAAAACAAGTTATAATGATCTAGAGTATTTTCAATAAATTTCTATCATAGGGATCATGTAGAGGCGAAAGTACAAAAGCAATCAAAAATGTAGAGCGAGAGGCCATAGGTTCAAAGATGCATTGTATAACTCTAAGTAGGTTTGGACTCATCGGTTGCAATTTCATGCTAAAAGAAAAAGTGTTTGAAGGCATACAATTTCTGTGGCATCGATTTCGAGTTCAATTATCTTCAAACGCACCTCGCTCTCTTTCGTATCTTAACCTCGCAATCAGCCCAAAAGATAAACTCCAAAGTGGTACGGTGTACACTACAACGTATTAAAGCGTGTAATGATATCAAAAGTAAGACTTACCGATCCATCCGATGTTGTGTAATTAGGAATATCACCGACTGGAACTCCATATCGCCGTATCAACTAAAAATGAAAACGCATACAAATGGAAACAAAATAAGTATTACACCCACATATATGGTACACATCATCATGCATACAATCTTTGGTATTTATGTGTATCCCAGTCCTTATATTAAATAGATTCAAGTTTTCATACGTTGCGGGGTAGCCAAGGATGCGATAAGACTATCTATGCTTGTAGTTGTTTGGAGACCCGAAAATAATGTTGATAGTTAAGGTGAGTAGCGATGATGATTGGAGAGAGAATATCCTCGATAGATAGTCTAACTGTTTCTTCTTCTTTTTTGGTTGCGGACATAACTCATTCTAAAACTGCTAAGCTCATCCGTTCTGAGGGGAAACTAGCAAGCTAGACATCTACCTCCAATCTTGGTTGTCATCTAATACCAAACTTTATAAAATTATACTTCATGATATTATCTTTCCTTAACATCTTGGACATTTTAACTATAAACATGTTAAACTATTAAAATGATGATCTTTGTTAAATCACTCACGTGATTAGATACAAATATCTGGATCGCCCAAACTTTCAAAAAAAACCCATCTGCAAGTATTCAAGATATACATCATCATGCTTATTTTTCCGATACATGGAATTCTTTTCATTCACTAGTACCACTAGATCTCATATCTCAATCGAATCATTAAGATCCAAAGAAAACCCACTTAGAAAATCAAAAAAAAAAAGAAATACCGAGAATAAAGCCGGAACATACATTAAAATCCCATGCAAGGCCCTTTGTCTCAATTGACTATCTTATTTGTCCCTTATAGTTCTTGACTTCTTAATTTCGATGTGGGTTATTCACTTGGAGCTTGAGTTTCTGTCTTTGTGAGAAGATAAGATGGCATCAAAGGCTTCCTTAACTTGAGAAACTTCGTGCTTTTCCACCTTACTTGGCGAACTCATCAGTGGCCAAAACCTGCATTAAGAAAAAAAAACTTGTTGGACTAAGATTGATATATAACTTGAAAATGAGATTGTATGTAGCTTAATTGCATGATTTCTTACTTTTACTTGTAACTGAAGAAACTTTACATAGCTGATGGCTTTCTCTAACATGGTTACCAGATCAACCTGTGCAATTACAAATAATGTCATCAATGAAAATTTGCTAATGGTATGGCTTTCCAGAGCAAATTATCAAATTTTGTTGTTTTCAGGTGGTTTCTTAAAAGTGGCTCAAAATTGAAAACTAACAAATAAGAAAGGGAAGAAACTAACAAATAAGAAAGGGAAGCAGGTCCATGGCAGCAGTGTCACCGATGGCGCAAGAACAACACCACAAAGAGGAGCGGGCACCCACGGAAAGACACCGGCACACCCCACCCAAAGCAGAAAAGACACCAAAGACACACTCCACCTAACAAAAATAAAGACCACACTCACACACCAACGCGAACAACCGCGGTACCCGATCACCAATCCACTTCATTACCGGTCACACCATCGCACCACCGACCACCACCACACACCACATTGCACCACCAAACCACCACCACACACGCGCACCATCCAAATCCACACACCGCAAAACCACCGGTCCACCACCATACACCGCAAACCACCGGGGTTCACTAATCGCACCACCAAATCCACATAATTTTGTGGCATACGGCAAGGGCAAATCGTATAATGAGCCTACCAGTCTAACGGCCAATAGATTCTCAAAGTACATACTTCAATCGTGTTTTGAGGGTCGGTCATTACAACTTCAATTGATTGCTGATCAATGGAATGAATATCCTTACCTTATACCATGCCCGGGACCACGGTTAATATTTGAGATAACTATTGGGCGTAATATGAACTTGATAGCCTAACAACAAAATTCAGCGATTTTATCGGAATTTATTAACAAATATTACTAGATGCGAACATATACCAATCAACATATAAAACTACTTGTTGGTGCCATTTTTCGTGCAATCCCGCAAATTAAAGCAAAAGCCGAGACGATTAGCTTTAAAATTGCCGAACGCATCTATTCCAAAACATGTTAATGGGGGCGTTTCGGTTACCTTCTTTGTGGTACATTTGCGGCATGAATTAGACCACTAATTTGTACCCCATCCATCAATAGTGCCATAACCATCAACTATGAGACCAAGAACGCGCCTAAATGAAAGCCATTAGCTTGAATCAATCCCCGTCCCACTTTTCGGTGCCGAGGAGATATCTGAGTTCAAGTATCTACAAATGCCCGCATAACGAGAATGACATCGAGGGGTTTATTTAGCCAAGAAAGTGAGATGTGACATTTCAAATGCAAATTGCCACGAGCACGCAAGGAGAAACTAGCTCTTGGTAAGGATCAAATTGTTGTCCCTGTTCAACTTGAAACTATTTATCCATCCAATATTGAGTCATAATGTTAGGCTATGTATCGTTTACATTTGAGTCACGGTTTACATTTAATTCTAAAATAGTAAAATGGGAACTTTTCCAATAAGGCAAACTATGTATCATTTACATTTACGAGGTTCCAACATCGGGTAAGAAGGTCCACGGTATTGAAGAGTTTTAGTATCAAACGTTTCACATTTAAGCCATCTGCAATTCCCATGTCTTCTTCTTAGCAAACGATCCTCAATCAGCCTTGAGATTAGTATCCGAAGGAAGACCCACAATGACAAAGTGTTCAAATATGGACGTGGGTTCTTTATAGTTCAAAAAATCCTGCAACAATATTCATACATTTTCAATCATATGCCATTGCAATGCAGAATGAAAAATTGAATAACATCAATAATACAACAAAACATTCGTACCAATTGTTTTGAATGATGTTGATACCATTGCCTTTTCGATTAACTAAAACTTCGTGGATTAAAACTCGACTTTCTATATTGTTCCTCCTTATGACCACCTCTATGTAATGCTCTTTGCATTTGAGCTTTCCATTTCTGAAAACTATTACTTCTAAAATTCCCGGATGACGATACACTCTCACTCGAGCGTCGATGATGCCCCAATTTCCCAACCCACCGCTTCACTTGCTACTCTAAGCGCTTCACCGATATGTGTTGTAATACTTCATATGGTGATGATGGTCTTTCATCTTCCAATGAGAAGCTCGAAACAGTTGAATTGCAAAACCCAAACTCAACTAATAAAAAATAACCAAATGGAAGCGACCATTGTTTTCAATTTGAGGAGAAATTGAGAGAGAAACCAATATTTAGGGATTGAGGAGTGCGAAAATTAGGGATCGACCATTCTTCTTCTTCTTCTTCTTCTTTCTTTGATTGAGGAGTGCGAAAATTAGGGATCTTGAGAATGCGGCGGTGGTGAGAGAGAAAAAAAATTATGTTTTATATTTCGATATTTTTGGTTCGATATTTTTGGTTTTCTCGTTGTCGAAATTTTTAAGTTTGTAACACTTCTCCAACGCTTTTAAAGTGTTAGCAATTAATTCGGAAATTCACCCAAATAAAGCAAGCTTTTACAACATTACCAACGCTTTTATTTAGCGTTGGAAACTTACTAACGCTAAATAAGCGTTGCAAATCAAAAAGGTCGTGTTGCAAATATCCTATTATGGTGTAGCTTCCACAAACATTTTATTACTATATGTGTCCATATAATATACACATAAAACGTGAAGACAAATAAATAAGCGGTCCACGATCCACAATCAAAGCCCAATATATATATGTTTTTTATTACACTACTCACGTCAAATCTAAATTAGATAATGACCAACCAAGTTATATAATATCGACTATATTTTATATAATCAAATATGTGAAAAACTAGAAAAGTCAACATTCCACAGTCAAAGTCAACGGTCAAAGTCAACAGTCAAGGGTCAAAGGTCAACACATCATGGTCAAGGTCAAACTCAACATGTCATGGTCAAAGTCAACATGTCCTGGTCAAAGTCAAAGTCAACCGTCAAAGTCAAACTGTCCTGGTCAAAGTCAACATGTCATGGTCAAAGTCAAACTGTCCTAGTCAAAGTCAAAGTATCGTTTCCATGTTCGACAGGTTCATGGTCACAGCCATGGTTCATGGCTAAGGGCAAAGGTACAGGGCTCATGTAGGCTCGACTAAGTTCTTAGTTGGGACATTTGCCAAGCCCAAACAGAACCGAAAGTCTAAACGTTTAAAAACCCAAATAGATCTATTTTAAATCCAATGGACTGGCCCCAAGCAATATTAGAAACGGGCCCAAAAACTTATACTGAACTGGCCCAAAACATAATTTGGAGAAGGCCCAAACAAAACTTAATTAAACTGATCCAAAAATACAAATGGGTTCGGCCCAAAAATAAAACAAAGAGAACTGGCCCAACATAACTAATGTGGTCCGAAAATTTAACCGGAAATTTCGCCCAACTACCACTTGAAATTTCGCCTAGCCACTAAAAACAAAACAAGGATTAGGCCCAACTAAAAAACAAAACCGCCCAAAACAAAACTTAAGGTTTTGGCCCAAGGCCCAAACCGAATTCGCATCGTTCATCATCTTCTCTTCTCCAATTCTCCTCCACCAGACCACCAAAACCGCTGACCACCATTCTCCTCTTCTATCAACCGAAAATGAAGAGAAGGAAAAACCACATAACATTTACAAAACGAAACCCCTCAAATCAATCCATATATATCTTCTTCAAAAACTAGATCTAGCCAAATTTCGAACCGCCATTAATGAGCTTTGGGAGCTTCCACAGCCCCCACACCACTCAACCAATACACCACAACAATACACTAGTCTAACATATAACCCCACACTCCAATTAAACAAGAAAACAGCCCAACCACCCGGTTCGGCCACCGCCATTAACGGATTGAAGCTCCATTCCGCCCAATCGCCAAGCCCCCCTCAATGACCCCACACACACAACAATACACCACAACAATACCCCGGTATCACAAGAAAAAAAAAAGTGCAACAGAGAAAACAAGGAGAAAAAACGATTTTCTATGGGACTTTTAAGCGCTTTTAACGCCCATCAAGCTTGGATAGTTAAATCTCAATTTTCAGAGTTCTAGTTTTAACAACACCACAGGACACCGTGTAATAAACTGTAAAATTTAATGAAAACATAGGACAATAAAACAAAAACGGTTTCGGTATTCCGGTGAAATAGCAAAATAGCTACTCACCTGTATGAACAGCTCCTACGAATTTCTCCGAGTCCGAGCCGTCGCGCTCCACCCTCCAGAAATCCAGTTTTCATCTCTGCCTCCATTTTCATTATTCTATTATCCAGGAACCCTATTTTCTAGAAAAATGTGTTTATATACTTGGGTCCGAAACCCAAGCCCAACACCGACTCGGGCCCAAAAACCAGGCCCACGTATCCCGAGTCCAGTCCGATGAATTTTGAAAATAAATAATTTAATTAATTAATAATTATAAAAATAACGATTAAAAAAAATACGGCTATTCTAAATATTATACACATCTCAAAAGAATCTCGTCCCGAGATTCGGAAGTAAAACTATACGAACAAATAACGTAGGTTATTAACTTAGAACATACCCAAGAATGTACCGAGATTAAACTTAAGCAAGATATCGTTGGTATTAATTATTTTAATTAATTCCAGAATATATATTTTCATGCCATTACAAACCTATTACAGTTTAACTGTCTATATTAAAACAAATTATTATTTGTCACTTAAACACAAGACAAATATATCATATCTTTTTAGCATGCAATTTCTTGACACGTAGCAAAACTCTTAAAAAAAATAATATCCTCGTAACTAATCAATAATCTGGGATAAGTTCATCTATGCATAAAACATTATGGAGTCTTTCATATCATGCATAAAAGAAAATTAGTGTCCTAATACACTTAAAACAAAAATCACTCATGTCATTGATACTACAATAAAACTTTTATATTTACTTTAGTGGGGCTCTCGGAAAAATTAAATTTTAAAACCACCCTTGAATCATAATTCATGCTTGCAACTGGATCAAATATAGCACGTATAAAAAAAAAAAAAAATTCATATTCCTCTATCGAAATCATATAGACTGAAGCAAAACAATTCAGAATAAATACTCGAATATGCAAAAATCATGTGAAACTAATTTAACGATATTAATCAATCATATACGCACGGTAATAGTTCACCTATATACAATAATATAAAAATGTGTATACGCAAGTATACACCTCTCAAAAAGAATACACGTGTATACGCAAGTATACACTTCTCAAAAAGAACACACGTGTATACGCCAGTATACACATCTCAAAAAGAATACACGTGTATACGCAAGTATACACGTCTCAAAAAGAATACACGTGTATACACAGGTATACACATCTCAAAAAGAATACACGTATATTTTATTATTATATTCAATCTATTTCTAACTAATCACCTCTAACAGATTAATCTCTTATACTTTAAAATATTATTCATCCATTAAAGTGTACGAGTGAGTGCAGATAGTTCCTCCAACACGAGGCAATTAGTTCCTTACTTAAGCGTCATAAAGTCATCAGATAATACAACTCATTCAATATATATTAAAATATCTTATCGTTTCTTGAATAATAACCTAACACTCAAATACAAAGTTCACAAACAGGTTGTCATACTTAATCCATACTCCATGTGAAAATGATCACCAACAGCAAAACAACATTATAGCAGTACACATCATTTTGATCAAATCCATTAATAATTAACATATTACACATATAACCACTCCTCATATGATAAGGAAAAATAAAAGCATTTCATATGCACTCCACAAGAGTAACTAATATAAATATACACATTACACGTACAAACAAATCAAGAAAAATATTGACTCTCTTTGTTTCTATATCTCTTTCATTTTATTTGTAAAAATAAAACAACTAGCGGAAATAGTTTTGAAAATATTACATCTTAAACACTACCCATAAACCACGATCCGAGAATCACCTAGACTCACCCTAGTCTAAGCTAACCAAATGCTCGACGATATTAAATCATCAAACCCGATTTAATTGCTGCGGGAAAAACATTATTGTCCCCGACTCTTCGATTTCGAGGGGTGTCGTGACTCTCCACTCTCTAAAAACCCATAAACAGGTTTTAAAATATGCGGATAATTAAAACCAATAAAAATTTTAACTTAAACAACGGTCATCTTCATTACCAAAACAATTTACAAATGAACATGCAAATAACCTTATCTCAAACTGAAAATCTATATCACCTCGAGGGAAAACAAAACTTATCACGAGATGCAATGCTTAACGAAAACCACAAGCAAAGAACCAATCTTCTTCATCACTAAACTGTCAAGACTTATCAACTATGTTCATTTAATGAACACACCCGATAAGCAAACATGCAAATCGGGTCGACATTATAAACAATCTTTGGTGTGGTAGCCCTAAAACAACATATACTTATACAAATATAAACACAATCCACAAGGCGCTTAGTTCCTCCACCGAGGGCTTTAACTTTCAACGACAAATACAACATCCTTAAGAATAATAATTAAAGGCGGTAGTTCCTCCATCGAGGCCTTTAACTTCCCCACTAACCACCTGACAAACTATACACATAATAGATAAAGGCGGTGTAGTTCCTCCATCGAGCCTTTAGGTTCAACTAAACAAATAACCAAACAAACATATTATCTACGTATCTCATTTCATGCTTTCAATCACGAGGTGGGTCGTCTCGCGCCAAGTAATTAGTTTGACCCCACCCTTCGCAAAACCATATATAATCATCTATCTACGTATACATCATTAACAAACATATTACCATAATTATATTAATTAAGGTTTTCTTTGCGTGTCCCTAAAATCACGTCAGATCTATGTCTTACCTAGTTTCCGGCTACCACAACCGCTACCCGCCGAACATGTACATCCACATGCCTCCCCTTACATAATGAACCACTCGATGCGTAATGTAACCACTGGCGGGATGGGATGCCGCGACAGGAATTAAATCCTCACACGGAAGCAATTATGTAAATCGCCACTATTCGGCATAAAATATTGCGATCATCGTTCTATTTGCTTAACGGAATAATCAAGCCACTATTCGGCCACGATTGCCCAATACATGGGTCAATCAACATCTCATATATATATATAACATCTTATATATCAACATCTTATATATCAAGCCACTATTATTCGCGATTGCATTGCCCAACACATGGGTCAATCAACATCTCATATATATACAACATCTTATATATCAAATACCACACAGGCGGATCACATGAGTTGTGGGTAGTCGTTCTAGGATTTTTTGTTACGTAATTTATTGGTGTCATACATTAATGACTCATAAACATTTCTACTATATCCGCGTGCAGGTCAATTACCTTATTGCACTAAGCCATAATATCTAGAAACATCTCAATTATATATCATAGTCACTTTCATTCTTTCACGTGCCAATATATTATTGACTACTACACCACACTCAGGTAGGCAAATATTCACCAATACTATATTAACATCTCACATATAAAATAATAGAGTGTATATACATTTCTCCAAGATATTGCATTAATATAAATATCCCAAAGATATTATCTCATGTCACAATGCTTCAACGTATCACATACATTTTTCTTATAACGTATTAGGAATATAATATCTCCTAATATCTCAATATCGTCACGTGTCAAAAATACACAACATCAAGGTCAAATCTTTCTTAGATAATGACCACCAAATTATACAAGCTTCCACAGCATTTTATTACTATATGTGTCCATATAATATACACATAAAACGTAGCAACAAATAAGCAAATCCCACAACAATCAAAGCCCAATATATATATGTTTTACACACTACTCACGTCAAATCTAAATTAGATAATGACCAACCAAGTTATATAATATCGACCATATTTTATATAATCAAATATGTGAAAAACTAGAAAAGTCAACATTCCACAGTCAAAGTCAACGGTCAAAGTCAACAGTCAAAGGTCAAAGGTCAACACATCATGGTCAAGGTCAAACTCAACATGTCATGGTCAAAGTCAACATGTCCTGGTCAAAGTCAAAGTCAACCGTCAAAGTCAAACTGTCCTGGTCAAAGTCAACATGTCATGGTCAAAGTCAAACCGTTTAAGTCAAAGTCAAAGTATCGTTTCCATGTTCGGACGGGTTCATGGTCGGCCATGGTTCATGGCTAATGGCAAAGGTATTGAGGGCTCATAGCTCTCGACTAAGTTCTTAGGTCGGACCTTAATCGCCAAGCCCAAACCTTAGAACCCGAAAGTCTAAACGTTTAAAACCCAAATAGATCTATTTTAAATCCAATGGGTCGCCCCCAGCAATATTAGAAAGCGGGCCCAAAACTTATCTTGAATCGGCCCAAAACATAATTTGGAAGGCCCAAACAAAACTTAATTAAACCGATCCAAAATACAAATGGGTTCGCCCAAAAATAAAACAAAAGAACTGGCCCAACATAACTAATGTGGTCGAAAAATTTAAGCGAAATTTCGCCCAACTACCATTGAAATTTCGCCTAGCCACTAAAACAAAACAAGGTCGGCCCAACTAAAACAAACCGCCAAAAACAAAACTTAAGGTTTTGGCCCAAGGCCCAAACCGAAATTCAAGCATTGTTCATCATCTTCTCTTCTCCAATTCTCCTCCACTGACCACCAAAACCGCCAGGCCACCATTCTCCTCTTCTATCAACCGAAAATGAAGAGAGGAAAAACCACATAACATTTACAAAACCGAAACCCTCAAATCAATCCATATATATCTTCTTCAAAACTAGATCTAGCCAAATTTGAACCGCCATTAATGAGCTTTGGGAGCTTCCAACAGACCCCACACCACTCAACCAATACACCACAACAATACACTAGTCTAACATATAACCCCACACTCCAATTAAACAAAAAAAACAGCACCAACCACGGGTTCGGCCCACCGCCATGCTTGTAGGGATTCAAGCTCCATTCTTCCACCATGTCAAGCCCCCACTCAACAGCCCCACACACACAACCAATACACCACAACAATACCCCGATATCACATAAATCAAAAAGTGCAACAGAGAAAACAAGGAGAAAAACAATTTCTCTATGGGACTTTAAGCGCCGCTTAACGCCCATCAAGCTTGGATAGTTAAATCTCAATTTTGAGTTCTAGTTTTAACAACACCCCACAGACACCGTGTAATAAACTGTAAAATTTAATGAAAACATAGGACAATAAAACAAAAGCGGTTTTGGTATTCGGTGAAATAGCAAAATAGCTACTCACCTTTGTATGAATGAGCGGCTCCTCTAATTTCTCCGAGTCCCGAAGCCGTCACCCTCCAGAAATCCGGTTTTCATCTCTGCCTCCATTTTCATTATTCTATTCTCCGGGAACCCTATTTTCTAGAAAAATGTGTTTATATACTTGGGTCCGAAACCCAAGCCCAACACCGACTCGGGCCCAAAAACCGGCCCCATATCCCGAAGTCGGTCAGATGAATTTTGAAAATAAATAATTTAATTAATTAATAATTATAAAATACATTATTAAAAATACGGAGTGATTCTGACTATATAACATCTCAAAAGAATCTCGTCCCGAGATTCGGAAGTAAAACTATACGAACAAATAACGTAGGTTATTAACTTAGAACATACCCAAGAATGTACCGAGATTAAACTTAAGCAAGATATCGTTGGTATTAATTATTTTAATTAATTCCAGAATATATATTTTCATGCCATTACAAACCTATTACAGTTTAACTGTCTATATTAAAACAAATTATTACTGTCACTTAAACACAAGACAAATATATCATATCTTTTTAGCATGCAATTTCTTGACACGTAGCAAACTCTACGAAAAAATAATATCCTACGTAACTAATCAATAATACAGGATAAGTTCATCCATGCATAAAACATTATGGAGTCTTTCATATCATGCATAAAAGAAAATTAGTGTCCTAATACACTTAAAACAAAAATCACTCATGTCATTGATACTACAATAAAACTTTATATTTACTTTAGTCAGGCTCTCAGAAAAATTAAATTTTAAAACCACCCTTGAATCATAATTCATGCTTGCAACTGGATCAAATATAGCACGTATTAAAAAAAAAAAAAAAAAAAATTATTCCTCTATCGAAATCATATAGACTGAAGCAAAACAATTCAGAATAAATACTCGAATATGCAAAAATCATGTGAAACTAATTTAACGATATTAATCAATCATATACGCACGGTAATAGTTCACCTATATACAATAATATAAAAATGTGTATACGCAAGTATACACCTCTCAAAAGAATACTGCGTGTATGCAAGTATACACTTCTCAAAGAACACGCGTGTATCCAAGATATACACATCTCAAAAATACACGTGTATGCAAGTATACACGCCTCAAAAGAATACGATGTGTATACACAGTATACACATCTCAAAAAGAATACTGCATTATATTTTATTATTATATTCAATCTATTTCTAACTAATCACCTCTAACAGATTAATCTCTTATACTTTAAAATATTATTCATCCATTAAAGTGTACGAGTGAGGCGAGATAGTTCCTCCAACACAGAGGCAATTAGTTCCTTACTTAGTACGTCATAAAGTCATCAGATAATACAACTCATTCAATATATATTAAAATATCTTATCGTTTCTTGAATAATAACCTAACACTCAAATACAAAGTTCACAAACAGGTTGTCATACTTAATCCATACTCCATGTGAAAATGATCACCAACAGCAAAACAACATTATAGCAGTACACATCATTTTGATCAAATCCATTAATAATTAACATATTACACATATAACCACTCCTCATATGATAAGGAAAAATAAAAGCATTTCATATGCACTCCAAGAAAGAGTAACTAATATAAATATACACATTACACGCATACAAACAAATCAAGAAAAATATTGACTCTCTTTGTTTCTATATCTCTTTCATTTTATTTGTAAAAATAAAACAACTAGCGGAAATAGTTTTGAAAATATTACATCTTAAAACACTACCCATAAACCACGATCCGAGAATCACCTAGACTCACCCTAGTCTAAGCTAACCAAATGCTCGATGCAAATCATTAAACCCCAATTTTCGTGAATTGGAAAAACATTATTTGTCCCCGACTCTTCGATTCCAGAGGTGTGGACGACTCTCCACTCCTTAAAACCCATAAACAGGTTTTAAAATATCGGATAATTAAAACCAATAAAAATTTTAACTTAAAACAATCCATCTTCATTACCAAAAACAATTTACAAATGAACATGCAAATAACCTTATCTGTGAAAATCTATATCACCTCGAGGAAAACAAAACTTATCCCGAGATGCAATGCTAACGCAAAACCACAAGCAAAGAACCAATCTTCTTCATCACTAAACTGTCAAGACTTATCAACTATGTTCATTTAATGAACACACCCGATAAGCAAACATGCAAATCGGGTCGACATTATAAACAATCTTTGGTGTGAGTAGCCCTAAAAAACAACATATACTTATACAAATATAAACCACAATCCACAAGGCAGTTAGTTCCTCCACCGAGGCCTTAACTTTCAACGACAAATACAACATCCTTAAGAATAATAATTAAAGGCGGTAGTTCCCTCGAAGCGCTTAACTTCCACTAACTAACCACAACAAACTATACACATAATAGATAAGGCGGTAGTTCCTCCATCGAAGCCTTAGGTTCAACTAAACAAATAACCAAACAAACATATTATCTCACATTATCTCATTTCATGCTCAATCCGCGCTGGTGGGTCGTCTCAAGTAATAATTAGTTTGACCGCCTTACGCAAAACCATATATAATCATCTATCTCGTATACATCATTAACAAACATATTACCATAATTATATTAATTAAGGTTTTCTTTGCGTGTCCCTAAAATCACGTCATATCTATGTCTTACCTAGTTTCGCGGCTACCACAACCCGCTACCCAACGCCGAACATGTACATCCACATGCCTCCCCTTACATAATGAACCACTCTCGTGCGTAACCACCACGGCGGGATGCCGCGACACTGTAAATCCTCACACGGAAGCAATTATGTAAAATCGCCACTATTCGGCATAAAAATATTATGCATCATCGTTTCTATTTTGTTTAACGGAATAATCAAGCCACTATTCGCTACGATTGCCCAATACATGGGTCAATCAACATCTAAATATATATATATAACATCTTATATATCAACATCTTATATATCAAGCCACTATTCGGCCACGATTGCCCAACACATGGGTCAATCAACATCTCATATATATACAACATCTTATATATCAAATACTTCACACGTATGGATCACATGAGTTGTGGTAGTCGGGTTCTAGGATTTTTGTTACGTAATTTATTGGTGTCATACATTAATGACTCATAAACATTTCTACTATATCACGTATGCGGTCAATTACCTTATTGCACTAAGCCATAATATCTAGAAACATCTCAATTATATATCATAGTCACTTTCATTCTTTCACGCCAATATATTATGCACTACACCACACTCCCGGTGGGGCAAATATTCACCAATACTATATTAACATCTCACATATAAAATAATGGAGTGTATATACATTTCTCCAAGATATTGCATTAATATAAATATCCCAAAGATATTATCTCATGTCACAATGCTTCAACGTTATCACATACATTTTTTTCTTATAACGATTATTAGGAATATAATATCTCCTAATATCTCAATATCGTCGCGTGTCAAAATACACAACATCAAGGTCAAATCTTTCTTAGATAATGACCACCAAATTTATCAAGCTTCCACAAAGATTTTATTACTATATGTGTCCATATAATATACACATAAAGCGTAGCACAAATAAGCGGTCCACGGATCCACAATCAAAGCCCCAATATATATATGTTTTTTTACTACTCGCGTCAAATCTAAATTAGATAATGACCAAACCAAGTTATATAATATCGACCATATTTTATATAATCAAATATGTGAAAAACTAGAAAAGTCAACATTCCACAGTCAAAGTCAACGGTCAAAGTCAACAGTCAAAGGTCAAAGGTCAACACATCATGGTCAAGGTCAAACTCAACATGTCATGGTCAAAGTCAACATGTCCTGGTCAAAGTCAAAGTCAACCGTCAAAGTCAAAAACATCCGGTCAAAGTCAACATGTCATGGTCAAAGTCAAACTCATCCTAGTCAAAGTCAAAGTATCGTTTTCCATTGTTCGACAGGGTTCATGGTAGCGTGCCATGGTTCATGGCTAAGGGAAAGGAAACAGGCTCATAGAGGCTCGACTAAGTTACTTAGGTCGGACCTAACCGCTGGCCAAGCCCAAACCTTAGAACCGAGAAGTCTAAACGTTTAAAACCCAAATAGATCTATTTTAAATCCAATGGATCGCCCCTAAGCAATATTAGAAGCGGGCCCAAAACTTATCTTGGTGGCCCAAAACATAATTTGGAGAAGGCCAAACAAAACTTAATTAAACCGATCCAAAAATACAAATGGGTTCGCCCAAAAATAAAACAAAGAGAATCGCCCAACATAACTAATGTGGTCCGAAAATTTAAGCGAAATTTCGCCCAACTACCACTGAAATTTCGCCTAGCCACTAAAACAAAACAAGGTCGGCCCAACTAAAACAAAACCGCCCAAAACAAAACTTAAGGTTTTTGGCCCAAGGCCCAAACCAAATTCGCCATTCATCATCTTCTCTTCTCCAATTCTCCTCCACCACCACCAAAACCGCAGGCCACCATTCTCCTCTTCTATCAACCTAAAATGAAGAGAAGGAAAAACCACATAACATTTACAAAACCAAACCCTCAAATCAATCCATATATATCTTCTTCAAAAACTAGATCTAGCCAAATTTGAACCGCTTATTATCGAGCTTTGGGAGCTTCCAACAGCCCCACACCACTCAACCAATACACCACAACAATACACTAGTCTAACATATAACCCCACACTCCAATTAAACAAGAAAACAGCCCAACCACCGGTTCGCCACCGCCATTAACGGATTCGAGCTCCATTCATTGCTTTATCAAGCCCCCACTCAACAGCCCTACACACACAACCAATACACCACAACAATACCCCAATTATCACAAGAAATCAAAAAGTGCAACGAGAGAAAACAAGGAGAAAAACGATTTCTCTATGGGACTTTAATCGCCTTTAACGCCCATCAAGCTTGGATAGTTAAATCTCAATTTTTGAGTTCTAGTTTTAACAACACCACGGACACCGTGTAATAAATCGTAAAATTTAATGAAAACATAGGACAATAAAACAAAAGCGGTTTCGGTATTCCGTGAAATAGCAAAATAGCTACTCACCAGTATGAGCGACTCCTACTTAATTTCTCCGAGTCCGAGCCGCCCGCTCCACCCTCCGTAAATCCGGTTTTCATCTCGCCTCCATTTTCATTATTCTATTCTCCAGAACCCTATTTTCTAGAAAAATGTGTTTATATACTTGGGTCCGAAACCCAAGCCCAACACCCATTTCGGGCCCAAAACCAGGCCCGTATCCGAGTCCAAATCAGATGAATTTTGAAAATAAATAATTTAATTAATTAATAATTATAAAAATATTATTAAAAAATAATGCCAATTCTACTATACACATCTCAAAAAGAATCTCGTCCTTAGATTGAGGAAGTAAAACTATCTGAACAAATAACGAGGGTTATTAACTTAGAACATACCCAAGAATGTACCGAGATTAAACTTAAGCAAGATATCGTTGGTATTAATTATTTTAATTAATTCCAGAATATATATTTTCATGCCATTACAAACCTATTACGGTTTAACTGTCTATATTAAAACAAATTATTCTTGCCACTTAAACACAAGACAAATATATCATATCTTTTAGCATGCAATTTCTTGACACGAAAGCAAACTCTACTGAAAAAAATAATATCCCTTAACTAATCAATAATACGGGGATAAGTTCATCCATGCATAAAACATTATGGAGTCTTTCATATCATGCATAAAAGAAAATTAGTGTCCTAATACACTTAAAACAAAAATCACTCATGTCATTGATACTACAATAAAACTTTATATTTACTTTAGTGGGGCTCTCGAAAAAAATTAAATTTTAAAACCACCCTTGAATCATAATTCATGCTTGCAACCTGGATCAAATATAGCGTATTTAAAAAAAAAAAAAAAAAAAAAAATTCATATTCCTCTATCGAAATCATATAGATCAAGCAAAACAATTCAGAATAAATACTTTCGAATATGCAAAAATCATGTGAAACTAATTTAACGATATTAATCAATCATATACGCACGGTAATAGTTCACCTATATACAATAATATAAAAATGTGTATACGCAAGTATACACCTCTCAAAGAATACACGTGTATATGCAAGTATACACTTCTCAAAAGAACACGTGTATCGCCAAGATATACATCTCAAAAGAATACGCGTGTATAATAAAGTATACACGTCTCAAAGAATACACGTATATACACGGTATACACATCTCAAAAAGAATACACGATATTTTATTATTATATTCAATCTATTTCTAACTAATCACCTCTAACAGATTAATCTCTTATACTTTAAAATATTATTCATCCATTAAAGTGTGAAAGTGAGTGAGATAGTTCCTCCAACACGAGGCAATTAGTTCCTTACTTAGTAGCGTCATAAAGTCATCGATAATACAACTCATTCAATATATATTAAAATATCTTATCGTTTCTTGAATAATAACCTAACACTCAAATACAAAGTTCACAAACAGGTTGTCATACTTAATCCATACTCCATGTGAAAATGATCACCAACAAACAAAACAACATTATAGCAGTACACATCATTTTGATCAAATCCATTAATAATTAACATATTACACATATAACCACTCCTCATATGATAAGGAAAAATAAAAGCATTTCATATGCACTCCACAAGAGTAACTAATATAAATATACACATTACACGTACAAACAAATCAAGAAAAATATTGACTCTCTTTGTTTCTATATCTCTTTCATTTTATTTGTAAAAATAAAACAACTAGCGGAAATAGTTTTGAAAATATTACATCTTAAACACTACCCATAAACCACGATCCGAGAATCACCTAGACTCACCCTAGTCTAAGCTAACCAAATGCTCTGATACCAAATCATTAAATTTCGATTTCGAATTAAGGAAAAACATTATTTGTCCCGACTCTTGATTTCGAGGGTGTGACGACTCTCCACTCCCAAAAAACCCATAAACAGGTTTTAAAAATATGGATAATTAAAACCAATAAAAATTTTAACTTAAACAACAATTCATCTTCATTACCAAAAACAATTTACAAATGAACATGCAAATAACCTTATCTCAACTGAAAATCTATATCACCTCAGGGGGAAAACAAAACTTATCCCGAGATGCAATGCTAATAAAAACCACAAGCAAAGAACCAATCTTCTTCATCACTAAAACTGTCAAGACTTATCAACTATGTTCATTTAATGAACACACCCGATAAGCAAACATGCAAATCGGGTCAACATTATAAACAATCTTTGGTGTGAGTAGCCCTAAAAACAACATATACTTATACAAATATAAACACTGATCCCACAAGGCGGTTAGTTCCTCCACCGAGGTTTTTAACTTTCAACGACAAATACAACATCCTTAAGAATAATAATTAAGGCGGTAGTTCCTCGAGGAAGCTTTAACTTCCCACTAACCACACAACAAACTATACACATAATAGATAAGGCAGGTAGTTCCTCCATCGAGGCGCCTTAGGTTCAACTAAACAAATAACCAAACAAACATATTATCTACGTATCTCATTTCATGCTCAATCACAGAGTGGGTCGTCACGCCAAGTAATTAGTTTGACCCACCCTTCGCAAAACCATATATAATCATCTATCTACATTATACATCATTAACAAACATATTACCATAATTATATTAATTAAGGTTTTCTTTGCGTGTCCCTAAAATCCGTCAGTTATCTATGTCTTACCTAGTTTCCACGGCTACCACAACCGCTACCCAACTTAACATGTACATCCACATGCCTCCCCCTTACATAATGAACCATTCCGCGCGTAAACCACCCTGGCGGGATGCGCGACACGGGTAAATCCTCACGCGGAAGCAATTATGTAAATCGCCACTATTCGCATAAAAAATATTCGCGATCATCGTTCTATTTTGCGAACGGAATAATCAAGCCACTATTCGGCTACGATTGCCCAATACATGGGTCAATCAACATCTCATATATATATATAACATCTTATATATCAACATCTTATATATCAAGCCACTATTCGGCTACGATTGCCCAACACATGGGTCAATCAACATCTCATATATATACAACATCTTATATATCAAATCGCCAATACGTATGCGGATCACATGAGTTGTGGTAGTCAGGTTCTAGGATTTTTGTTACGTAATTTATTCAGGTGTCATACATTAATGACTCATAAACATTTCTACTATATCACGTGCAGGTCAATTACCTTATTGCACTAAGCCATAATATCTAGAAACATCTCAATTATATATCATAGTCACTTTCATTCTTTCACGTGCCAATATATTATTGCACTACACCACACATTCCAGGTGGGCAAATATTCACCAATACTATATTAACATCTCACATATAAAATAATGGAGTGTATATACATTTCTCCAAGATATTGCATTAATATAAATATCCCAAAGATATTATCTCATGTCACAATGCTTCAACATTATCACATACATTTTTCTTATAGCATTATTAGGAATATAATATCTCCTAATATCTCAATATCGTCACGTGTCAAAAATACACAACATCAAGGTCAAATCTTTCTTAGATAATGACCACCAAATTATACAAGCTTCCACAGCATTTTATTACTATATGTGTCCATATAATATACACATAAAGCGTGAAGCACAAATAAACAAAATCCACGGTCGACAATCAAAGCCCAATATATATATGTTTTACACACTACTCACGTCAAATCTAAATTAGATAATGACCAACCAAGTTATATAATATCGACCATATTTTATATAATCAAATATGTGAAAAACTAGAAAAGTCAACATTCCACAGTCAAAGTCAACGGTCAAAGTCAGCGAACCAAAGGTCAAAGGTCAACACATCATGGTCAAGGTCAAACTCAACATGTCATGGTCAAAGTCAACATGTCCTGGTCAAAGTCAAAGTCAACCGTCAAAGTCAAACTGTCCTGGTCAAAGTCAACATGTCATGGTCAAAGTCAAACTGTCCTAGTCAAAGTCAAAGTATCGTTTTCCATGTTCGACAGGGTTCATGGTCATGCGACCCATGGTTCATGCTAAAGTGGCAAAGGTATTGTGGCTCATAGGCTCCCCCGACTAGTTCTTAGTTCGACCCAACCTGGCCAAGCCCAAACCTTAGAACCCGAAAGTCTAAACGTTTTAAAACCCAAATAGATCTATTTTAAATCCAATGACCCGCCCAAAAGCAATATTAAAGCGGGCCCAAAAACTTATCTTCGAATCGCCCAAAACATAATTTGGAGAAGGCCCAAACAAAACTTAATTAAACCGATCCAAAAATACAAATGGGTTCTAAAAAAAAATAAAACAAAGAGAATCGGCCCAACATAACTAATGTGGTCCGAAAATTTAACGAAATTTCGCCCAACTACCACTGAAATTTCGGCCTAGCCACTAAAACAAAACAAGGTCATTGACCCAACTAAAACAAAACCGCCCAAAACAAAACTTAAGGTTTTGGCCCAAGGCCCAAACCGAAATTCGATTCCATCGTTCATCATCTTCTCTTCTCCATTCTCCTCCACCACCCACCACCAAAACCGCCGGCCACCATTCTCCTCTTCTATCAACCGAAAATGAAGAGAAGGAAAAACCACATAACATTTACAAAACCGAAACCCTCAAATCAATCCATATATATCTTCTTCAAAAACTAGATCTAGCCAAATTTGAACCGCCATTAATGAGCTTTGGGGAGCTTCCAACGGCCCCCACACCACTCAACCAATACACCACAACAATACACTAGTCTAACATATAACCCCACACTCCAATTAAACAAGAAAATGTAATTTCAACCACCGGTTCGCCCGCCCGCCATTAACGCCGGATTAAGCTCCATTCCGCCTAATCATCAAGCCCCACTCAGCCCCCACACACACAACCAATACACCACAACAATACCCCAAGGTATCCACAATAAATCAAAAAAGTGCAACGAGAGAAAACAAGGAGAAAAACGATTTCTCTATGGGACTTTAATTGCCCTTAACGCCCATCAAGCTTGGATAGTTAAATCTCAATTTTGAGTTCTAGTTTTAACAACACCACAGACACCGTGTAATAAAACTGTAAAATTTAATGAAAACATAGGACAATAAAACAAAAGCGGTTTTGGTATTCGGTGAAATAGCAAAATAGCTACTACTCGCATGTATGAGCGACTCCTACGAATTTCTCCGAGTCCGACCCTGATTCCACCCTCGAGAAATCGGTTTTCATCTCGCCTCCATTTTCATTATTCTATTCTCCGGGGAACCCTATTTTCTAGAAAAATGTGTTTATATACTTGGGTCCAAACCCAAGCCCAACACCGACTTCGGGCCCAAAACCAGGCCCACGTATCCCGAGTCGGTCGGCCTCTCTTGAATTTTGAAAATAAATAATTTAATTAATTAATAATTATAAAAATACGTATTAAAAAAATATGGGCGTTACACAGTCACTATCAGCTATTTGAAAATTACTAGCCACTTCTTCGTTTCCCCGTGAGGTGGGAAAATAAACCCGATGACACATCATATGGATTTGGTTCCTCAAAGATCGTCCCCATAATCGATGTAGGAGAGATTTAAGTGGTCGAGCCTCATTCCTATCCCGAATAGAATTTGGGGCTCTTTGGTGTATATTAACGGTGATGGTAGCTTTGTCTTTATCTTATCAGATTTCAAGACAAGATCTTTGCAAAACTCTCCTATATTGCTTTATAGTCATGTATTTCTTGGAAGCCCGCCTCCCAAGATCCGGTTCAATTTTTCCTACAAGTCTCGTGTCTATCGACTTAGGCATTGTGCCTTAGTTTTCATATGACCGTTGATAGAAAACATACAATTTTATTTACATGCAATAAAATCCAGATTTAAATAATTCTTGCATGGTAAAAATAAACATCCTAATGTCAATTTTTAATCGTGGAAAAATAAAAAATTTAAAGGAAAAAAAATTTCCTAAAAAAAATTTCCACTAAAATAACCAAATTATTTCCCATAAATAATTTATTTTGCAAAAAAAAAATTAAGCAATTTCTAATTAATTTTAAACAACCTAATTATTTAAAAATTAATTAAAATATTTTGAAAAAAACAGTTTTCCAAAAAAAATGTAGATCACAAGATCAAAACTACAAACAAAAGCATGCAAACCATGGAAAACCTGGCTCGATGCCAATGTAGGGTTTTTACCGATATCTCATGCATGATTCCTACGATATGTATAATTACACTATATCACATGCATAAAATAGCGCAGAGGAAACAGAAGATCGTACCTTGGTCACAGCTTTCAATTTGAAGTTCCAAGCTTTGATCTACAGGAGAAGATGATGTTCTTGGCACACTCAAGATCTTCTTCTTCTCAACTTAGTTGGAGTCAAGTTCCAACCACGAACCGGAAGCAACCTTTGTTCACGAACCAAGAACCGACAATGGCTAGGGAGGTTACCACTTATGGAATCTCCACAAATTACTAGTTTCTTCTTTAGAAAATGTTGGAGGCCACCATTAAAGGAGAGAGAGCTTTTCTTTGTTGGGATTGGGATCATCAATATGTGAGGGGTGGGGGGTCTATTTATAGAGCTCTCCCACCTCCTCAATATTGGATAGAATAGAGTCCTATACTCATCTAATATCAGATAGGATAGAGTCCTACACTTATCCTAATATCAGATAGGATAAAGTCCTACACTCATTCTAATACCTGGTGGTTATCCTTATCTTGGTGGTTTATCTTTATCCTGGTGGGGGTTTATCCAACCTTATTTCCAACAAAACAAGCTGAGGGACAACAATAAAGTAACTTGCAGGGAGAGAATAGATCAGTAAAGTAGTTCACAAAGCAGTTACCAATGTCCTCCCTTTGCTAGTGTGCGTGTAATGCCATTCGAGTCTTTAATTTGGGAAATGTTCGCCTGATGTCTTCACTTAATTACCAAAGTATGAAAATAGTTGGTGTTCATTTCTCCCAATTTCCACCCATCCTGTCTTGACTTTTGATGCCAATGCATTTCTTGGAGTTGTAGCAAATGATCATATTGGATTAATAGCTCCTGTTCTTTTTGGATATTCGACCTCTGTAGGCATAATACACATAGCATTATGTTCTTGCAGTTGCTTGAGCTGATTATCAACCTCCTTCATTTGGGTTTGTAGGTAGCCAAACTCTTTTTGATTCTATGTGATTAGCTTCCTTCTACAGAGCGCCAAATTTCGACAAAGGAATAAAAGCTCGGTCCATCAAACTCTATTTGCATATCAACCTTAATCACCTCCTTACATGTAGGATCCAGCTGTCCACATTGATTCAAATCTAAATGGCCTTTTTAACTTTGACTTCTTAGGTTAAAGTTGAACCAGCAAAATCTTATGATCAGAATGGATTGTCGAAATGTGTATAACTTGTACCTCTGCAAAAATTGTCCTCCATGATGGGTTACATAAGACTCGATCTAGTCTCTGGTACATTCTGCTCAGACCTTCCTGTCCATTGCACCAAGTAAATATATTCATAACATAGGCAATATTGTCACACCCCGAATTTCGACAGAATTCGGAAAAAATAATATTTGTTCCCGACTCTTCAATTTTCGAGGTGTGATGCACTCTCAACTTCCAAAAACCCATAAACAGTTTAAATATGCGGATAATTAAAAACCAATAAAAATTTAAGATAAACAAAGGTCCTCTTCATTACAAAAAATCACAAATAAGATTAGGTTACAAATCTCCTTTCAACAACTCTTTAATTATATTCACAACTGAAAATACAAAACAATATTTGTCTCAACTAAAATCTATTACACATTAAGGGAAAACAAAACATATCCTGAATGCGACGCTAATGCAAACCACAAGCAACAACCAACCTTCTTCAACATTAATCCTGCCAAGACTTATCAACTATGTTCATTTAATGAACACACCCGATAAGCAAACATGCAAATCGGGTCAACATTATAAACAATGCTGGTGTGAGTAGCCCTAAAATACAAATTATACTTATACAATATATATATATATATATATATATATATATATACACACACAATCCATAAGGCATTTAGTTCCTCCACTGAGGCGCCTTAACTTCCAACGACTAATACAACATTTTTAATTACAAAAAAATTAAAGGCAGGTGGTTCCTCTATTGAATACCAATGCATTTTAACTTCCTACCAACCACTAAACAACAAACCATACACATAATAAATAAGGCATGTAGTTCCTCCATTAGTTTGACCTTTAGCTTCCCAACAATAATACCAATATATATATATATATATATATATATATATATATATATATATATATACAAAATCCATAAGGCATTTAGTTCCTCCACCGAGGCGCCTTAACTTCCAACGACTAATACAACATTTTTAATTACAAAAATTAAGGCAGGTGGTTCCTCTATTGAGGCGCCTTAACTTCCCACCAACCACACAACAAACCATACACATAATAAATAAGGCATGTAGTTCCTCCATTGAGGCGCCTTAGCTTCCCAACAATAATACCAAGGCATTTAGTTCCTCTACCGAGGCGCCTTATGTTCTAACTAAACTAATAACCAGCCAAGCATATTCTATGATTACCACATCTCATGCTCAGTTAAAGAGTGGGTCGTCTCTGCACAAGTAATTAGTTTGACCCACTCTTATGCAAAACCATATACAATCATATATTTAAAGATATATCATTAACCAACATATTACCATAATTATATAATTTAAGGCTTTCTTTGCGTGTCCCTAAAATCACGTCGTATCTATGTCTTACCTAGTTTCCCTGACTATTACAATCGCTACCCAACGCCGAACATGTATATCCACATACCTCCCCTCACATAATGAACCACTCCATGCGTAGCTACCCTAAGCGGGATATCGCATGCCAGGTAACCCTTACACGAAAGTCATTATGTGAGTACTGCCACTATTCGGCATAAAATATCGCGCGTTTTGTTCTAATTTTGCAAACGGAATAATCAAGCCACTATTCGGTTACGCCAGAAGGGCCATTCAGATTCACTGAAACGCCAGAAGGGCCAATCATATCACATACACCCATTACTATGGCCAAATCACATGAGTTGTGATAGCTAGGTTCTAGGATTTTCGTTACATAATTTATTCAGGTGTCATACATTTATATCTCATAATAATTCTAGTTCTATCTCATGCTAGTATACTTAATTGTACTGAAGCTCAACGTTTCTCGTTATAATACAATCCACATTATCACGTGCCAATACTATTCATTGTGTGATATCCAAGTATCTCTATATCAAATCTCAAAACTTATTATTTCACGTGCTAATCATATATTGCACTACACCATATGGAATATCTCAAGCCTTCATAAATACTACAATTTATTTAAGTAGCAACTCATAATAGTAATCACTCATGTAATGTATTCGTTCAATATATTTATGTGAACTCAATTCACCATCAAAGCCCAATACTAAAGTCCATGAATCTAAGTCCATATATAATTTAATTCTCATAAAAACGTATATATCTAAGTCTTATAAGAATTCCCCTCTTGTTACGTGCCAATATTTATACACGCCAAATCTCAATTAGATAATGACAAACCAATTTATACAGGCTTCCATAATATTTTAGCATTTGCTTTGTCCATACAATTTACAACATAAAACCTAACACAATTAAACGGTCCACAGTCCACAATCAAAGCCCAAAACCAAAACCCAAAAGTCTACATATTTAAAGACCCCATTGGATCTATTTTAATCTATATTGACCGGCCCCAAAACAAACTTGAAACTGGCCCAAAGAAAGCTAATTGGTTTCGGCCCAAGCCAACTAAAAATAAAACTAAAACTGGCCCAAAACACAAATGGGTTCGGCCCAAAGAATACATGAAATTTTGTCCCAAAGACTAAACTGAAAAAGGCCCAAACAACTAACTTATTTCGGCCCAGCCAAACAAAATAGAACTGGCCCAACCAAACCAAAAGAAACTGGCCCATAGAACTAAACCTAACTGGTCTGGCCCAACAACTAACAAAGGTTTAGGCCCAAGCCCAACCGAATTAGAGTTAGAATAGGTGAGAATGGGAGCACCAAATCCAAATCTCAGACATCCCCTCTACCAGACCAGCTCGCGTCCGGCCAAAGCAAATTCCAATCGCCACCCCTCTAAACATAATCGAAAATGATGAGGGGAAAAACCCCCACTACTTTAACAAAATCGAAAACCTCAATATTTGAATTCAAAATTCTTCAACCAAACTAGATCTGGAAATTTCTCGTCGCCATTAACGAGTCTTCAAGCTCCCAACAGCCCCCATTCGACAGCCCTCACACACACTACACTATCCCACTACAACCAATCATAAATCAACCAACACAATCAACAGAATAACAGTTCAAAATATTTTACAGGATTATGTTTGGGCGAGCCGCCATTAACACGTCCTTCAAGTTTCGAACTTACTCAAACCAACGTCAATACCACATACCCAACACTTCACCACAACCACCTAACATCATTTAATCATAACCACCTCAGTAAGGGTTCAAAACCACAACCAGGAGAGTTCAAATACTAGACCTGACCGATTCTTTCTTTTGGGCTTGGCAACGCCATTAACGGCCCATCAATCTTCTACAGTTCAATGTCGATTTCCGAGTCTCAACAGAGTTTCAACAGACAGTTTAACCAATTTTAACAACGATATGATGAATAATAATAACAGAATAATGAGCCGAAAACATGAGTAGAAACCTTGAATAGTAAAGTTAGACGTGAAATAGAAAACTAATCTACTCACATTAATCCAAAGCTCCACGAATCCCTCATAAACCGAATCATTGTGCTGCAACGCTCTAGCAATCAAGCTGCCTCTATTTTATTTTATTTTTATAAAAATAAACCCTATTCTCTGAAAAAAAAAATATTAATATATATATCTGGGTTTACAACCTAAACCCAACACAGACTCGGGTCCGAAATCAAGCCCACATATCCCAAATCCAATCTAACAAATTTTAAATAAATAAACTAATTAATTAATAAATAAATACATACATATAACAAATACGGGCGTTACAAACATCAATGAGGCCACAGTTATAAACCATTTCCCAAAATGCATCTATATGTGATTTGTTTGCTGGTCTACCACCCCATCTTTCCTCATGCCACATAATTGAATTAAAATCTCCCAAACAAACATAAGGATTTTGAGAATTTGGTTGGAGTTGATTGAGAATACTCCATTGAGTGCGTCTTATTCTCATCTTAGTACTTGCATACACACCAGAAAAAGTACCACTCCAAACCATTTACTCCATTCAGTTCAGCATGGATGATCCATGAATCATAGTACAAAATATTAACTTCTAGATTGGGATCCCACAATAGCCAAAGCTCACCAGAATGCCCAACTGCTGGAATTACAAAAAAACATGTAATCACCACCGAGACTCCTTGTAACACCTACAAACTTATTGTAAGAAGCCAGAGTTTTAGACAAGAAAATCAATATAGGTCTCTCCTTTCTAATATGGTCCTTAAGGGCATTAACCATTGAAGGACGACCAACACCTCGACAGTTCCAGCTGATGATACTCATGACTTTTGGTGGCCTGCTTCTGATCAGATATCCTCGCCTTTGTTCGTCTCTTCTAACCAGAAGTTGATGTTTGAGTAGAGTTTCCTTCTAATGACATGTAAAATACATAGCCAACTACTTCTCTGAATGAGCCTCCAATACTGTAAACAAGATAGCTTTACAAAAATACTCTATTACTCAATTCAGTCCACCCCGTCATTGTAACACACTCAAAACCATCACTGTCAACCAAGAATCAAGTATTTAAACCGATGACACAATTTTTAAGCAACTGCTAATAACTTGTCTGACCGGATGAAAACAACAACCAGAAAAATAGGATCTTCGTCCGATTTAAGCTACCAATATCATATCAATCAAAATCCAACCTATAACATAGAGTCCTCAAAATAAGGAACTCTTTGCTTCGCCCGAAATTTCAAAGTAAAAGACATTAGATAGCTAGTTAAACTCGCCGGAACCCATGAAATCACTGTCACAACCGTTCACCAGCAATCACCACTTAGAACTAAAACACAGTTTGCCCAAACATCCCATCAGATTGATTCTCACCCATGAAAACTGGGTTAGTGTGGTTATAGAGATGATGTTGAAAGGAGGGGAATGAACTGAAGCAGAGAGTCCTTAAAACTTAAAAATCATGATAAAAAACAACATGCAAGTATATAGAGATAATAAAAAACCAAGAAATTTGTTAGGAATCAAGAAAAAAAAAATAGTTGTTTTGGGAGGGGTGATCGAAGAGAGAAGATTTCGCTCTTACTTTCATTTTCAATTATGGATGACCTCATGAAAAATCAATTTTATGTGGCTTCTTTTTGGTTTCAAACTGAAAACATACTTTCCAAAGTATGTTTTTAGTTTGCTTCTTTTTTCAAACTGATAACATACTTTCGAATAATACCTAGATTATTCTTTTCTTCTCCAACAAACTTTCAACAATGTCCACTACCTTGTATATTGCCATTTTATTAGTTGATGTTTACCCTTTTGTTTATCTTCTCCTATATAAATCAAGGGTCGGGGTATTGACACCCTAAAATTGAATTTACACTCCTTTGACCAATTCAAAGATATTAGCACCTTTCCATTAATCACACAAAAAACACTGACGACAAGCAGTTGTCGCGAGATTGCACGGTTGCCGTGAGATCCTATATTTCACGGAAGGTAGTTGTTGTGGGTCTTTTATTTTATTTTTTTTAATAGCCACCGTAAAAAAAAGTTAGTGCTACAAGATGATTGCGTTTACTAAAATGGAGTCTTTGCTTGTGTTAATTATCAAAACTCTTCTTCATTAATTTGATCACAATATTTTCTTATAACATATGAAAATATTTGCCGCGGGATAACAAAATTATGGCTTAATTGTACATTTTTTTTCATGGTTTTGGTGTTGTTTTTGGAATGTATAAAGAAAATTTTAAAGAAGAAAATGAGATATCCATATGTCGTGTGTGTTCAATACGCAAAATTTAAAGTGAAAAAAAATAAAAAACACAAAAAAAATATTCCGCAGTAACTGCCTACTATGGGATATGAGATCTCGCGGCAACCCGATGCCGTGGATTGTGTGATCTTGCGACAACTGCCTGCCGTGAGATATGAAATCTTGCGGCAATCCGATGCCGTAGAACTATGAGAATGTGGGGTGTAAAAAAACATATAAAAAATAATCATTATTATTTTATTTTTTGCCAAAGAAGTGTCAATTAGGGGTGTTCATGGGTCGGTTTTGGGTCGGTTCTTATCAGTTTCGGTTCTAGGTCTAGTTTTAGCGGTTCCTATCGGGTTCGGTTCTTTTGGGTTTTTTCTTATATTTTGAAAACCCAGACCCATACCCATTAATTAAGTCGGTTCCAATTTTGGTTCCGGTTCCTTATCGGGTTATACATTTTTATTGCTAAAATTATTATTTTTAGTTATATAACCGATATAAAAGTTGGTTTACAGCGACCATAACACTTGTCATTGATATTTTTGTCCTCTCATAAGAAGTAATGGTCCTAAATTCAATAATAATATTTGAAAATTATCTAAAAATTTTAAATACATTCTCATACATTATACACATGTGTATATTTTAAATCGAACATATATATATTATACTATACGTAATGCGTCATATATAGAATAAATACCACATGTACCACAATTGTTAGTTAGCATTGCACGTATTCGTTATCTAATGTATATACATGTAATATATCAAACATGTACACATTCATGCATTAGTTAATATAGACAATGCATTAGTTAATTCATAGTATACGACTATACGTGTAGACGTAGACATGTAAACATTATTATTAATATTTATAATACACATATTTAATGTAATATTATAAAAGATGCATTTAATAACACACATTCACTATTATGCTAAATGTTATATATATTTAGTATAATTTTACACTTAACAAATATAGACTGTATATAATAATAATATTTGGGTTTGTCTTTATTTAGTGTAATATAATACTAAATTCTATATATCAAAATCAAACTAATCGGTTCTAACGGTTTCGGTTCTTTATCGGGTCGGTTCTTGAAGACCCACTTTAAATAGGTCTAATATTTTAAGACCCATACCCGCTATAAATAGTTTCGATTCGGGTTCGGGTAATTAGGTATCCATGCACACCCCTAATGTCAATCCCATAAAATGGGTCCCAATACCGCGCCCCTAAATCAATAACTTTTAATGTGTGTAGTTCAGTAATCTTAAATCCGAACGTGGTTGTGAACATGAAGTATAAAATAAGAAATCAATCGTGTTTCACCCTGCTCCAATTTATCCGTGAGCGTAGCGAACTCTTGAGGTCGCTTTTATCAAATCACCCAAAAAACCACTTGCTACGTGTCACTCTCTCCCGTAATGCATCCCGTACCCCAAATAACCTTTCATGACCCTACCCCCACCCCCCCACCCCTTTTTTTCTCATTTTCTTTTGTCTTCGCCTCCCGTCTCCCAATCTCTCCTCCATCAAGCCAGTTCTCACAGTCTATCTTGAAAAAACGCCTAGAATTCAAGTGGGTTTTCCTTCAAACCGAACCAATTGAAATCTTTTAAACGACACATATATTTTCTTAAGATATTTCTCGCTCTTAGATTTTAAACGATACATACTATATTTTCTTAAGATATTTCTCGCTCTCAGATTATTATATTTCTCTCTCTCGGATTCGCCACTTCAAAGTACAAATACAATAAATTCATTTCATCAGGAAATGAAGCATTGGAAGATTTCAAAACATTGGTTACAGTTGATTATGATAGAAGAGTGATTATTTCATGTTGTAGGTCATCACTTGCGTTTTTAGGTGAAACTTTACTTTTGGGTTTTGTAATTGTTATTGTTTTTAGAGCTTTAGTGAAATTAGGGTATTGGGTTTTTGGTCTTGGTGGTGTGGTTATGGAAGTGGGGTTTTTGTTTCGAGGAGGGATGGGAGTCTTGCTGGAAGAGAAGTGGTGGTTGAGAAAAAGAGGTTTAAGGAGAGGGAAGGGAAGAAGAAGGGGTTTAATTTTAAGGTTCCAATTAATCCCCTTTCGCCTTCTAGAGATGTGGTAAAGTTGGGAAGTGAGGCGGCTTTGCGGAGACCGCAATAGCATGCGTTGGAAGGGGAGAAACTTCCTAAATGGTGGCCTGATGTTGTTCAGGCTTCTTCAGTTGTTTCTGGCAATGACAACCAGGAGTTACAGAAAGAAGCCAATAGAGTAATTCGAGGTTTGATGATTTTTCTTTGTAATTTTTGTTGTTGAGGCAATAATATCACATTCGTTACATGATAAATTATTTTCTGATATAGGTTATGAAATAAAATTGTATTTAGCAATTGGCAAATGTTTAAAGCTGCATTTGGTATTGTGAAATCATCATGACCTGTTTTTGTCATAGAATTCATAGCTCAAGCCAAGTTGAACAATGCCCATTATGTATCTCGACATGTAATTTGAAGCCCACAAAAGTGATTATTGGAAGCTTGGATTGTTGTTTCTTCTAATCACTTCTTAGACATTGGTTCCTTCTATCGTTCATCAGTTGACTTTGTTCTCAATTCTGCAGCGAGGTGTGCATTGTCATTCAACACAAATATATTCTTGTTTTGATCACTACTTCATAAATAAAAAATCTATTATAACTTTATTGTGCTCCTCATATGTGATGCAGCTCAGCAAGCAGCTCTACCTTTGCACAAATTGATGGGGAGGATGCACGCCAATTTGTTGCTGGTCTTGCTGATTGCATAGGACTTCAAAATGTTCACAATGGTTGCAGCACGGACACATTCATGTTTTCTGCAGGCCTGGGTAAAAAGTTTTTTTTTTTTTTTTTTTTTCCAAGCTATATCTAACTATATGTCTATATGTTGAACATATTCACGTAACATGCAAGACTATCAGAAATTGAATCTATCTCTAGATTTGTTCTAGCGTCTTAGTAATCCTCATTAGGTGGATAGTAAAATATCAGAAAAATAGCAAAAAGAAATTCGGAGATATTTTTAGTTTGTTTCTTTTTTCTGGGTTTTATGTTAGGAAACTTAAAATAGTCGGCAATACATTATATCCCAACTCCCGTGGTGTTTCGCAGGATGTTTTTGCTAAGATTAAACTTCATAAATCAATAACTAACAAGTTTAGAAGTCACCAATTATTTTATTTTGGTTTAATCTGTTTTTTTGCAGATATTAAACCGCATCTAACATTCTAGTCTCTCTCTCTCTCTTTTTGGTATCTAAACACACAACACTTTCCCCTTGCGGTTTTTTTTATTTATTTTTTATTAATTAAAATGGTGTATTCTGATTGCAGGCATTTGAAATGCAAGGAAAGCGCACTGAGGCTCAGATGGAACTTTTAAAGATCTGTATCATTCTTCAGATATTTCCTCCCCAAGAATCATCGGTAAGTACTTCATTACATGCATAGAATGAGGAGCTTACATGCTTTTTTCATGCCCCCATAGTTTTCTCCGTAAAATCTGTGTATTTTAATTTATGATTTCACCCTCCTGGAGTTTGGAATGTCTCTTTTATTGTAAAATTATTGTAACTTCAAGTTTTATACATAATATGAAATACTCATACTTATATAGTTCTTTGTTCTTGATCTAAAATTTCATATTTGTATACTAATTGATCTCATTGATTATTATCACAGCCTGAAATGGAGATGGTGGTGCGAGGGCTCAAGACACATCTAAGAGTAGAGCAAAGAGAATTGCTGTTGAATCTTCTAACAGGTATATGCGGTCCTGCAAGTAAAAGTGGTGCAGAAGCTCTTGGTTTGATAAACAGACCTTCAGTTGAGGATGATATGTGGCATCTAACTTCGTGAAGTCATACAGATAAAGAAAATAAAGCTATAGAAGACAGAAAATACATGTTATTCTTTTATGATCAGAAAATGTAGATTATTCATGAACGAATATGAACTGTACATTACAAACTTTTTATCAAGACTCGTTTTTTCTTTCAAAGACATCTTAATCCATTATAACGAATGAATACTTTAGTTTTCTGATGGTGTTGTATATATGTATTTTTGGTTCTTCAAATAACGAAAGATAAAACATGTTTCTTTGGAATGACAGATTTTGTGATTTAATGTTGAAGATTAGAGAATATTTTGCCGAAAATTCCGTTCTTATCCATTTGGAGAATGTAATATTGTTTTAAAGTTAAATATATGTTGATAGGATATTATGTGACTTAGCTCCAAACATAAAAGGGCTCCATTGCCCATAGAGTTGGGGTGCCCATCGTAATGCATGACTACTTAGCGGGGGAATAATGCATGACTACTTAACGGGGAAAATTTCCGCAAATACTAGCTTTTTTCATTATTGTTGGGATAATGGTCTACTTTTTCACATTTACCGCATACGTAGTTATTGTGATAGATAGAAGAATCATAGTATATATTTCTGTGTACGTGCAAAAGTGTTACACATGTTAATACACGACTGATGGTTCAAGTACGCAATAAAATAACCGTAGCAAAAAGATTCAATCAATATTGTTACACTTGATAAACTAGACAATGATATAGTCTATTTTCCTTAGTTTATCTGTCTAATTATCAAAAAATTAATCAAGTTGTGGAAATAAAAATATATATATATATATATAAATAATAATAATAAAATAGTCAAATAAATAATATGCTACTACGCTCACGCCCCACTGCAATGTAGTATACTAGTATAAAGTTAAGAATATTTGGAACGGTATCGGTAAAAACTGGTTTATATCGTTCCACTTGCTAATTTGTTTTGAACTGGGTAAAAACCGTAGACTTACAAACTTATATCTATTGGGCTAGAAGAATCCAAGAAATAGATGTCGTCATACAACTCGCAGAAGTAATAATGAGATGGGTACTTTCCTACAGTACTGATCATCATCACATCATACTCCCTCTGTCAAAAAAAAATAATCTCTCCCACCCAACACGCAACTCCCCCCTTCCTTCCTTCAAACCTACACGCTTTTTCAAAAAAGCTGGATTGGTAACCCCCCCTCTCTCTTTCAATTCTACATCTATAAAATCTTTATTTATGTAATTATGTACACGTTTTTGTTCCAATTGTATTTCCACAAAATTTGTTTATATGATTTTTTCTAATCTTCTTTCTTTTTTCAGTGCATAAATAAACAGGTTTCTTTCTCTACGCCCTGCGCGTGACCCAGCCACTTCTCCATACCATACCTCAGAAAAAAAAAAACAAACCCAGCACCACAATGGAAGTAAAATTATCAAACGATAAACGCGAACGTGAAATGTACGACAGCTTCGCGGATTTATACGCGATAATTAAAGTAACTGAAAAGCTAGAAAAAGCATACGTACGCGACATAATCTCATCGAAAGAGTACGAACCCGAATGCTTAAAACTGATTACCCAATTCAAAACCTTGACATCTTCGTTAAAAGATACTGTGCCCAGTGTGGAGAGGTTTATGGAAACGTATAAAATGGATTGCCCATCTGCGTTTAACCGTTTAGTGACATCAGGTGTGGCCGCGACGGTTGAACATAGGGCGGCAACGACTGTGGCGACTAATTCGTCTGCGGCTATTGTGGCCGAATGTGTTCAGCATTTTATTACGGCAATGGACACATTGAAGTTGAATATGATTGCGGTGGACCAAGTTCATCCGGTGTTGGCGGATTTATTTGCGTCGGTTAATAAGTTGAGTATATTGCCTGTGGAATTTGAGGGGAGGAGTAAGATGAAGGAATGGATTGGGAAGTTGTCCAGGATGGGAGCTGCGGATGAGTTGACTGATCAGCAAGCTAGGCAGCTGCATTTTGATTTGGAGTCGTCTTATAACTTGTTTATGGCTGCATTGCCTAATGCTGGATCGTGATGGAGTGTTGGTAAGCTTTTCATTTGATAAACTTGGTATGTTTTATTTTTGTTGGTGGTACAGTATGTTGTATCTGGTGGAAAATTGGTTTTCTGTATATATGGGAAACTAGTGCTATGTTGTGACAAATCACCTTTTGGATAATTATGTTATGTTTGAATCTCTAATTTAATGTTTGTATTGATTTTGAAGGATATATGCAAGTGGTATATGATTTATGTTTATCTTTGTTTTTATGTTAGTTCTGCAACTATCCATACTTTTGTTTGATGATGTTTTTGCTGCCAAAGGAAACTCTTAAGCTGGGAAATTGTTTACTTGGTGAAAAACGTTCTATATAATTGCTTGCCCAAGTTAATATTAGGCACGAGAATGTCTATCTGTTGATGATTCTTTCTGTTTTCTGGATTTCTTGATCTATATCGGAAACAACTCAAGTTTTCCTCTGTTTGTATTATGTTATCTTTATTTTTTCTGTCCCAAGGGGAATACATTTTTTTTTCACTTAAATTTATTTGTGTATGTTAAACATAGAAGGTTGGGCATTTCTTATATGTATTAGAAGAATTGAAATAATTTTTCTATGGTGCCTCATCAGGAGAAAACACGGACTAGTCATAGTTGTTAGGGGGAAGACCTTTTCAAAATTCTTTTATCGTATTGTTAATGTGATGGCAGAGGAATTGAGTTGTGGTAGTTCCATGATCAATAAACCACCACATTGGAACAATGGACATATTCAGTGGGCCAGTATTTTCTGAAGTGCAAGGAATCAGGGGCCACTTGTGTCAAAATTGATCTTAGTACTAGTAGACCAGTAGTATGGTTTCATCAAATGCTCAGAGAGAGTTTTGTTCTATAGAAAACTTTAGTTTGGGACTTTGGGGCTGGTTGAGAGGATGGTTTTAAACTCGACTCACACGGTAAGTTTTTTTACTAAAAACTTTACGGATTCTGAATTCTAGTTTACAGGAGAATTGCATTCCCCTATCTTTAGGGAACTAAAATCTAGGGTCAATATGCATTTTCTGTAAGGAACTCTGCATACAGATGCCTGCCTTTAGTTATATACGTGGGTATTTGGAGATGAATAGACAATTTGAACAAATTGCTGTAACTTACCAGTTTTTTATCTAGCTGCCGGTTAATTATTTCATCACTCATGGCGGTTCTTTTCATTCTGCACTCGTATCCGTTAATCTGTAATAATTTTTTAAAACAGGAGATTTAGCAGTAGTTTGCTGATGATAATAGGGTTTCAGTGTGTGGGCGGTGTTATTAATCAGTTACGTCGTGCAAATCAAATTATAATGTTTCGGATGTAATTCCGTAAACACTTTGACTACTGTAGCCTGTTGCGTTAATGCCACTCTGATATTGTTGATAACCTTAGTTTTTCAGTGCTACGCTATTGAACACTATTATTCCTCTATTTCGTTAGTGTTTATAAGATGGCCGCTTTGTTAGGTAGTCCCAAACCAAAACTGTTGTATTTTTCTGATTTCTACCTGTAAATGTCATGTCTCATTCCCTCATAGTCACAAATCCTTATGAACAGCTTGCTTAAATGGCCAAGTTTAACAACTAGACATTCCTATTTTTTTTAAAATTGTTTTACTCCTATTGGTCTATCTACAGTATAGGAAGAAAACCACTTGGGTCGTTGCGTATTATAATTTTCTTTTTGGCCTTTTAAGCTGTGATGTTGTTTGGAGGAAGGAAAAAATAATTCGAGACTGTAAGTGCTGTCACAAGAAGCTCTAGATGATAGCAGGTTGCATTTTTAAGGGTTTAAATGCAAATGAAACTGTTAGAATTATAATGCACAATTACATATGGTAATATACATTTTGTATGTGAACTGCAGTTACTTGTTATGATATATGCAAGTACTGCCACATGTAACTAAACTTACCAGACATAAGTCATTATAATGCCTTACTACATTAGCGAGGCAAGTATTTCTTGATTTTTAGTGTAGTTTAAGCCTTTAAAGTGATCTCTTTGAAATCACCATTCCTTTCATGTCGAGTCGAGTTTCTTTTCTTCTCTTGTAACAAGTTCTGGAGCAAATCCCCCTCTGTTCTATAGTTATGGAGAAAAGGTTGCTTGTACATTTTTGGCTTCTAAATTTTTCTGTTGTTTGTCAAGTTCAATGTTCCGCAAGTCACGGGACCAGGCTACATAAAAACAGTTTTGTATTACATATCACTGTTAGAAACTTAAGGTTGTCATAGGAGGCATCCATTATTTTGTCTCTTGTAAGTTATTCTGGATAAAATAGCTGATTTAGTACAATTTCCTTATGGGTGCTGGAAAGTTATAATTTGTAATCTTGAGATTTATCTTCATTGGGTGTTAAACCATCTGTAATTTGGGTAAGTTGTGGCCGTATATTGGAAAATGTTGATAGCACTAGCCATGGTCTTTGTCCTTTGAATATTTTATACTATGAGATGGGGGTAGTAGAGCAAGTTCTGACATTCAGAAGCGGGATTAGTTGGAATTGAATGGAAAAGCAACTCCATTTCTACTGGCTATAAACTTTGGAATAAAGTCAATAAACGAATGTGACCTTGTGAAGGGGTCTTAATTGCATATACTCTGGTTTATGGCTTAGCGCGGTTGATGATATCTGCCCTAGTGTTAATTACACGACCTTGACTATCAACTACAGAGGTCATTTTGGGAGGAGAAACTATGCGCTTTTGGGATCTCCGTCTCCTTGGTTTGAACCTTTAAGCTCTTATTTATGTGGCCACACTTTGGAATAAGAGAATGTGACCTTGTGAAGGTCCTTAATTACATATACTCTGGTTTATGGTGGGTTAGCACGGTTGATGATATCTGCCCAAGTGTTAATTACATGACGATGACGTTCAACTACAGAGATCATTTTTGGAGGAGAAACTATGTGTTTTTGGGATCTCCGTCTCCCTGGTTAGAACTTTTAAGCTCTTATTTATGTGGCCAGACTTTGGAATAAGAGAATGTGACCTTGTGAAAGTCTTAATTGCATATACTCTGGTTTATGGTGGGTTAGCGCGGTTGATGATATCTGTCCAAGTGTTAATTACATGACCTTGGCGTTCTACTGCAAAGGTCATTTTTGGAGGAGAAACTATGGATTTTTGGGATATCTGTGCTCCTTGGTCAGAATCTTTATGCCCTTATTTATGTTCTTAGCTTAATTTAACAGCATGTAAATCCCCCAGTCCGGTAGGGGAAAAAGGGCTAAGCGGCAATTGAAGTGAGTGAGGTAATGCCTACTTCACATGTCTCCTGGGAAATGCCTCTGATAGACATCTTGTTTCTGCCTACGATCATCTCAAACACCACAATCAAAAGCCGTGTCTGGGCTACGCTCAACATCAAATCAAATTTCAATGGTGCAATGTTAAATTTCAGCTACATGGTTGGGCATACATGCTTGGGTATATTTGTTTTACACTACAAAAGATAAGTTTGTTTGCTTTCTTTTGGTTTTGTGTTGGTTCAGTTTATTTTCAGCGCCGCAATCTATTTCTGTGAAGATGCGGTGGTGCGGCGGACATGGTTAGATTGGGCTACTTCGAAATCCGATAATGGGACTTTATGCTAAACAGTATGTGGCAACATTTTGCCAGTACATTTAACTTATGTGCCTATTGCTCCTGTATTAAGGTCTGGGCAAATGTTTTGAATGTCAGACATCATAAAGAGCTTTTCAAGTAGTTACTAGTGATCTTCCCATTGTTAATTAAGTGCTCAGGTTAGGTTGACTTCTTTAGTGAAGCTAATATGTTCATCATGCCCAGCTGCTTTGTGCTTGTTATAATTGGCTTTAGGGATTATAATGGCGCAGCAAATGCAATCCGTATAAATTGCAGTTGGGATGTAAAACTATTTTTTAATGGAGTGCAACCTGAAATCATGGGTATCCTAATTCCTATCAGAAACAACAGCAAATTTGCTAATTGAAATGCCAAAGATGATTTTGTCAGACCACAGTTTTCTGGTCCACCCGCCCCGGTGTTATTGACTGGCCTGGTTCTGGTTAATCCACCTCATTATAATGCAGAACATCAAATGCCAGTAATTTTGGCTCTGCTAGTTAATTAAAACTGACTATGCTGACATTTCCGTAGCAAAATTTGCTGAACCGGGGGAAGCCTATTGTCTCTCTTATTAGTGCAGAAAAATGGGTGATCCACTGAATGCCTAAAAACGCTCAATTAGGAGTTTAGGACGCACCAAAGTTTAAAAACGCTGCAAGATTAGGACAGACCAATGTGGGTGATTGACTGAATGCCTATAAATGCTGCAAGATTAGGACAGCCCAAAGTGGGAGACTAAATGCCTGAAACCACTGCGTCGCAGTAATTGCACCTCATTTGGCCTGTTATTCTATATGCAACTATGTTTTGATGAGGCAAAAAACAAAAAAATTCTAATGATTGGCTAAAATTTAGGCCATAGTACTGCCAGACCCAGAGGAACAAACACTGTAAAATTTATGTACTATTTCAAACGTTGACTTTTTTTTTTTCTCGATAATTCAAATGTTGATTGTTAGCTATGATGGAATGTTGTGCAATATTCTTTCCTGCGTACTTTCATGTCATGCATATACGAAGTCAAAAACCTTGCACAAACCTTGGATTGAACACAGACGCACAAAGATTGTAGCTCTCATAATCGCCTCTTCTTTATACAAATTTCATAACAGCATCGTTTACATGGGAACTTTATATTTTAAAGAATTGCTTGAACTCCCATTTTGTTGTGGCAGATCTAAGAATTTGCAGATGGGATTTTGCCACAGCCAGCATTACTATGTTGCAGTCTGTGTCGGCAAATGGGACCTTAATGGCGTTCCCTTAATAAGGAAAGCAAATGTGTCTGAATTCCTACGGTGACATAGCACGACTTGCTGGGAGTCAGGGGTCTGTTTTCTTGAGTTTCATTCCCCAAGAGGGAGTGCTGTTGCATTCCCCACTATGGTCTGTCCGCCTAATGTGCAAAGTTGAAGATATTCAAGGCGTTTAAGATGGGTATGACGAGGACAACAACAACGACAATTCCAATAACTATGGCAATACACGTCCACTTCCTTGAGCTTTTTTGAAACTCTCTTGCTGTTTGAAGCTGATCAGTTCCTCGTCGAACAAAGGAGTTAGCATGGGCCACATGGCTTTCAATGTCATTAAGCTGTTGGCCTTGTGCGTCCACCAGGGCAGCCATGTCAAGGAAAACCTGGTGAAGCTCAAGAAGGTTCTTCTCAATCTCCTTAATGGCATCGTGGCGTTCTTGAATTTCTGAGATTGTGTCCATAATTTGACCTCTCCCTTGTTCCTGGATAGCCTTTTGTACAAAGTTCTCACTCTCGCCGCTTGATATCAAGTTCTCAATGGTTTGCTCATCTGCGTTCTGACCAGTAATGGTAAAGTACCTCCGTTCCACTGTCTCTTTGTACTCGGCTGTCATCTTTCCCCGGAACCCCTGGAATTCATCCATCATGTCCTTTAACTTCTTACCCAACCCACCTACAACAGATGTTCTTGTACGATCAGCAGAGCTTCCTGGTCCACATCCTGGAAGTTTTCGATGAGCAACATTGGATCTCTCAAGTGCCTCTAGCTTTCCCTTGATAATTTTTACCCGTTTTAACACCTGCTCCACATCAGTATCCATGCGAGACCGAAGCACCTTCATGGTCTTGGCATTGTGTGCCGTTTTGCTCTCCTCATTCAAGTCCTGCAACTTCCTGTAGAGTTTGTCCACAGCTTTCATGTCCTCCTTGACACTCTCTACATCCTCAAAGAATTTGTCAAGGTTTATTGTTTCCTTCCCAGCTTCTACATCGTCGAGATCAACCTGACGCTTTAGGTCCGTATACTTTTTGAACGAACTCGAGAAAAGATCGTTCATCTTGATCGATGTCTTGTTCTATCAGTCACTTCTTATCTTATTTCCTGAATGTTTTTATTGATGAGTTTACAAAAAGGTTATCGAAGAAAGTTGTCAATTACTTTTGCACATTTTCGTTGTGGTCATGTTATGGATCGAGTGTTTGTGTAGACGGAGAAGAAGAAGACGAAACACATAATGGGAAATCCATCTAACAAGTGTTTTGTTTAGGTAGAGAGGTTTGTAATGAGTGTCAAATTAGAACCGAACAAATTCAATTAACTTACCTAAAAATAGGCTGCAAGAACTACTCTTGAACCAACCAGTTTGAAACTTCTCTTTTACTTGGTCAATCACAGAAAAACTAATTCGATTATTCCAGGATGGTACAAGGTTGTGTGGTCTACTTTTCTTTATGAAAGAAGAAAGGAATTCATTATTAAGCCCGTGGAATGTCAAAACTCGGAGTTGTACAACTAATCTAATTATTATTATCAAATAATGTCTAGTGCGATGTTCTCAGGTACGCTTGGAAATAGAGCAATCCGTATTATCCACAATAGATGTCCTCAATAGGTGGAATATAAATATATATGTACATACAGGAGACTGTCATTTCGGTGTAACTAAGAAGTTCCAGTTTAATAGATCAAACCGTTCCACCGTCCAATCGAGAAGATGTACATAATTTGGTTGCCATCTACTTGTTTTTTTTTTTTTTTTGCTAAAGGGTAATTTTGCATTAAAATTTTAGAAAAAGTTACAAGGTAAGAAAAATTAAAGTTATATCATATGCGGCCATGGATCAAGTTCCGTGCCAAATTTTTATGTAAATTTGTAATAGGTTGCATTATGGTCTTCTAGTGCTTGTATGAAGTCTGGCCTATGCGTCCACCATCGCTGATCACCATTTGCAAGAGTGCATCATATCCATAGCACAATAATCAGCCCCAAAATTTGTTTCCCTCCATGTTCTTGTGATGTTCACCAAGTTTAATTGCGCTTTGAGTTTTGCCATATAGTTTTAAACCTCCAATGTACCTTGTTTGCTTGAAAGGCATAGACAATGGCTTGTGAGTCAGATTCGATCCATATGTCTCTCCATCCTTGCTTGATTGTTTTTTGTTTTTCTAGTATCCTCTATGACGAACGTAATTTGGTTGCCATCTACTTGTATGTTGTGCATTGATGTTTGAAGTTAATATATCTCTTACTTTTCTTTTTTGTGGATAATTGCATACATTTGTGATTCAAATATCAAATTGAATGGTAAAATCAATTAATAAACCTTATTTCAAATATTCATAATAATTCCCTAGCTAACTATCCAACTCAACTATATTTCTTTTTCATCAAAGTGACTAATGACACCACTGTTATTAATTCGCTATATATGTGTTGTACCTTGATGATCTCAATTCTACTTATACTGATGGCAACATACACTGCTTTCCTAGCAAATTGCGTACTTTAGGCGCTATTTAAAAGGTAGTAGCTTTCGAACCCGTCCTACGAACGGATACTGTTATATTAAATTATTATGAAAAATATTTACAAGGATTTTTTAGACATTGGTCCTAGTCTTACTATGGTAATTAGGCTTTGGTCCAGGAATATGCTAAAATATTAGTTTTTAGTCCTACTTCTGCTACTTGACTGTCAGTCAATTCAGTTGACTGTGGTCGTGCTGCCTGCTCTTTTGAAATGGCAAAAATGCCCTTGAGCATGCATCTCACGCACTTGCCTAAATAATTATTGATTGCACACGTGTCATTAAATGAATGGGTATTAGAATCTTAATTTTGTGGCCGTATGATTTTAGTTGCACATCTTGATAATATCATAAAACAAGGAGGGAAAGTTCCCACCTTATCGCTCGATCTGTCTCACTCTCTTTTTTCAAACCATTGTCCCCTCTCTTTCAATCACTGAAACCCTAAAACCATTTGATTGATCTTCTCACAGGAAACCTTAACACCTAAAACCAATACGTCCACATTAGTACTCTCGATAATATGGTTCGTTTGCGCACATTATATTCATTTTTTTGGAGTGTTATGAACTGGAATTGATTGTCGTCGTTGTTTTAAGCTGATCTTCGTTTGTTTTGGAGCTGATCTTCATCCTCTAACTCTTTAAGTCGATGTAAGTAAAAAGGTTAAAGGCTATTTCTTTATATGTTTGGCAATAAAAATCACAATTTTTATATACAAACATATATGAAAGATCACATTTTTCATATGCAATAAACATTGAAATGGTGTTTTTTATTTGAATTTAAAACATTGGATGTCATGAACAAATACTTAAATCTATTAATCTACATCTGAACTCCCTTAGCCTTTCCTTCAATGCTTGCATGATAATCATTTGTTGTATATCTTATACGATAATCTTTAGTTTTAGCCTTCTGTAACATTAACATTAAAGTGGTGTTTTCTGTAGTCTCTTAAACACTTTTGTTTTTCTGTAGTATTAAAGTTGTGTTTTATCTTTCTTTTAGATATTCTTATCTGTAATGGTTCTTCTTGTGCATGGTTAATGGTTTGTTCTGTGTTAATGGTTTGTTCTGTTGCATGTTTATTGCCATTTTAAGAAGTTGGACTAAACTCTAATATTATATTATTAAGTGAGACTAATATGTTATTTTTAATTAAGTGTATTTAATCCTAAATGCCTGAAACAATTTAGGGGTTTTAGTTTAACTTTGTGATATTTAGTATTTCAGCATATGAAATATACTGAAATTCATGTAAATTGTATGTAATTTATGTTTTCTAAAATTGAATGTTATTGTTATTTGTAGTACTATGTCTAGTCCTTTGCTAGGTGTGAAAGAATTTGTGATACATTATGGTGGTCAATGGGGGAGAACCAAACAGGGGAAGACTAAGTCTAGTGATTACAAGGGTGGCAAGCAACACACTTTGAATCTGGATGGTGAAGAGGTTAGAATAGTGTGGGTTTTGTTGTTGTTCATCTTAAATTCTTAGGTTGGAGGAATGGTTGGATGGTTGGAAAAATCTCTCTCTACTATTTTCTAGTCTCTCTTACTCTTGTTCTTAAGTTTTAATGGTGGAAACACTAGTTCATTATCTAGACTTGTTGAAATCATAAAGACACTTATGGATTTAATAGAAAACATTTATGAAAATGGATTGGATGATTATCTTGCTCACAAAGTTATACTCATTTGAACTTGTCAAATGAGTATGACTTGTGTTTGTGGGATTGAATCAATTTAGAGATAAGTAATGAAAACTTGTATTGAAAAGATGTAATGAGCTTGTATTGAAAAGATGTAATGAAAACTTGTATTGAAGAGATTAAGAACTTGGTTTAACACTAAAGCTTGAAGAACATAAAAATAGAAAACAAGAAAATAACAATTTACACTATTAAATTAAAACATTTAATCTACTCCTAATGACCAAAGATTAGCTCTAGGGTAATGTTCTTTCTCTACAACTTTGGTTTATATAGGATATCAATTACATCTTTGCCCTTCCTTCTAGAAACAATCTTGTGGGATTTTGACCTAAGCCCATACAATTGAATTCTTGATTTTGGCTTTAAGTCCCTAAGTCCATAGCTTTCAGCTTTGAGTCCTTGATCGAGTCTTTGACTTTGATAGTTGACTTTGACTTTCCGGCACTTTTGCTCCTAAACTGGAATCTTCTCAAGTAGCATAAATAACAATCCTTTTTGCGCTAAAATGCACGTACTAGGAATATGAGTCCTAAATGGCCTGTATCCTACAAACGATAGAAAAAGCTATAAGTTGTCTGTTCATTAAGCATAAAAAAGACATAATTGAAGTATTGTAAAGGTAATAAAACGTACATTTGGGAACTGATCAACTACCCCTACCTCGGCAGCAGCGCCATTTGATAAATGTAAAATTGAATAGTTTTACCTACGAATAAGATACGAAAACTCAAACGTAAAATTGAATAGTTTTACTCACAAATAAGCAATGAAAGTAAAACTAAAACTGAACTCGTGTGTTTTTATCAAAGATTATTCTACTCTCGATTCTATCAAAATAGAGTTGGAGTAAAAGATTCGTTCCACTCCTCGTTCTTTAGCATTTAATGTTTCCTACGACTATCGATCTATCCAAAGTTAAATGAGAGTAATGGTGGGAATTTTATACTACGATGCAAATTAAACTAACAAGATATGAATTTATACGACTACGGAAATACTAAATTAATACTAGATAAAGAATTAGGGGGGGATTGATTCTACCTTAACTCGACTTAATTTAACTAACGAAGAATCATCATAATCCGAATTGAAATGCTTTCACATAACAATTGGTTTTTCCTAATCCCTAGTTGTTCATGGTAATCTCTACCAACTAACATCTAGTATGTGAAACAAGCAAACCCATTCTCATGGTGAACTAATTGTTTTCTAGAATAGAATGGAAATTACGACTATTCTACGTTAATCAAAATCAAGTTTTCATCAAGGCTTCTTCAATCCCCTCTAATGGAGGTTTAGCCTAGAGTCATTAAACTATCATTTCCAATTGAATTTAAACAAGACATCATAAAGATTCTAACTTTACTTATTTTAATTCAAATGGAAATCTACTCATGCAAGAATTAATTGAAACTAGTAATGACAAATAACTAAATCTATGAATTGAAACTAAATAATTAATGGAAAATGAAACTAAATTAGGAAGAACTAATTAACTTTATTAATCTAATGAAGAATAAAACAATCATTCAATACTAAGTTAAAACAAGATAATAAAAACTAATTAATTAATGGAAAAACTCAAAACTAGATCTAGATTATTCTCTAATGGCTACTTGCTACCTAAACTCATTGTTTCTTAAGAGTTAAGTCTTTTCTATTCAAATGGAGGAGACAAGATCCACATTTTCGTGCATGGGCTGGGGAGCCATGTTTTGGGCCGGAAAATCGAGCCCAAAACCCAATCTCTTCGGTCCACAGGGCCCTTTTCAGCTAGATCTGACTTAAGCAGGCTTTTCATCCACTTTTGCTCTTCCGATTTGGTCAAGGTTTGGACCATTGGAAAGCTCTTTTTGAGTTGGTCGTTTTGACATAAGGTAGGCCCAATTCCGAGGTTTGAGCCCAAAGATACGGTCTTCAGAAGTTCTGCTGATTTTTGTGTGTTGTTTCTACCCACGTTGACTTAGACTTTTCAGCTTTGACCGGGCTTTACAAAGGTTTTTTCTCCTTGAATCTTGGTATTTAATCACAAAACTTCTTAGCAACCAACCCTTGCTCCTTTATCTCGCCAAAGTGACACACTTCTACACATAATTGACTTCAATGCCTGAAATACATAAAAATACGTAATTATCATTAACTCTTATTTATTACTCGCATGATTGGTCTAAAAGTATTATTGTTAAGGGGTTAAAACTACAGTTTTGGGCTCTTATCAAACCACCCCCAAATAGCATTTTTCTTGTCCTCAAGCAAATATGAGAAATTAGATTAAGTGACCAAAAATGGAGTTCTAACTAATCTCGTTTCGCTGAGTGCGATTGCATTGACCATATGCAACAAGACCTTAAACCACTAGGAATTCCCTAGTGGACCTAGTGGACGAGTTATAGCCTCGTGAGAGTTTTCCAGTGAAGGTAGTCACAAACTTCATCTATACTACAACGACTAAGAAATAAACTATTGTTTCCTTATCTATGTCTCAATTATCTTTACATCTCACTAGCAATGAATACAGAATAATCAAATCGAAACCTAAGCTAATATATGCATAATAATCAATCATCTACGAATAAACATATATACAATGAGTAATACTATGAAATGCACTAGCAGGTCCGTTTATGAAAACTCGGAATAACGTCCTTAAGTAGGTCCTCACGTAAATGTCAAGACAAAAACCACTCTGATTTTTCCGCTCAAGTTTCGCTACTCCAGTCTGCAATGGGCACACTTTACCTTACAATCTCAATGACACACAAGGAAGTCGGAGTCGATCAAACACATCTGCCACTTACTATCACACTAACCTATTCCTAATTGAGCTAGAGGTCTTTATTAGGTAGTTGCGGGGATTAGGAGATGGTTTAAGAAAGAAGGAAATGAATATTCAAAAAGGACAAGTCTGAGTTAATAGGGTCTTCATATTACGTAACTAGAGAAACCCTTGTTCTTTTGCTTCTACACTTTGTTTCCATCCTTAGCCTTTTTATTTTAGCTTTTTGACTTATTTTATTCTATTTTTTGAGTTTTTATTTTGTTTTATTTTTATTTTTCTTTTCTTTTCTTTGGATGGAAACTTCTTTTCTTTTTATTTTCTGAAGTAACTAACTAATTTTTGTTTACACAAGTTTTTTCCTTTCTCTTTTTTTCACTCATCCTATTCTCAGACTCATTCTATAATGGGTAGGTTGATTTTTTATTTTGTTTTGTTTTGTAACAGGGTAAAGGATTTACGGTTTATGAAAGGCTAAAGAAAGGCTCAAAGGGGCGACTAGCGGAAAATAATTCATAGGTTTGAATTTCTGGCTATATCGATCAAAAGAGGGCCTAAATTTTCGCTTAGGATATGGTATAGTGATCAAGCAAGTGGACGTGTGATTTCTCTATCCGGATTTTACTTCTCCCTTGTGTCATTTCTCTAACGTTTCACTCATATAAGGCTTTAAACTATATTCTCATAGGATTTGTAGAATAATTACTCTAGCCTAGATTTCATAAACTTACTGCCAACAATCATAGATACTCATGTAACATATTTATAGATAGATGCAAAGATTATTAACTACATATTAATCTAAGTTTCTAAAAACTATTCTAATGCAAAAGCTACGTGAGATTTCTAGATTATCAAGGGCCTAGAGAAGGGAAACAATACCAATATTCCTAAGTGTATAGCATAACATTTTTAATTATATTTTTAGAAATTTTGAATTTTTACTAGAAAACAAGTGCATAATGTACATATCTATATCCTAACAGATGCCTTAATTACACATGTTTCTATGCCCCACTCCCCGCAAACAAGAAGCATGTTTTGTCCTCAAAGTATTAAAATAAAAAAGGTAGAAAAATACCATTGAAATGCGTGAAACTCTAGAACATCTGCAAAACAAGGTTAAACATACTAATATAGAAAATTAAAACTGACGCAACTCTATAGGAGTTCCACCCGTTGTGAGGTTAATAAGAATTAAATTGCTTGGGACATAACCAGACACTAATTGAAACTAAAAATTACCTCCTCTCCCGCATTTAAACATTGTCCTCCTCATCTTCCTCTCCAAAGAGATGAGGTTCCTTCGCATCCTGCCATACCATGATAACTTGCCAAGCCCGCCGTCGTGTGTCATCAACTTGTGCTAACCTGTCGAGTGTTATTATGTCTGATGGGGTATAAGGAGCAACCAAATGAGGTTACACCTACCATCTCGGCCAAGTCATTACTCAAAATGAGCGAACCACCCAATTGGTGGGTCTCATGACTTCAACCCTTTTCCAATTCGTGAACCGGGTACAGATTTCAAGTAGACAACTGAGCATGATGCGGCAAACCAAAACAGGCATAAGAAGATACTTATGCCTCATGCTTTGGGCTCTCTTAAGACTAGCCACTAATACTCGAGGAATGTCATATCGGCGACGTCCCTCAGCTAAAGCAAAGAAAACCTCACCAGTGTACTATTTGTAGAAGTAAACTGCCAATCCCCTAAAATATTCATCAGGATGAATAACATGGTGGTGCCTACATTGAGGGACAGGCTACCAAGGGCTATGTTATAATGCCCTTGGTCCATTATACGAAACACCCCTCCCCCATAATACTCATGGAAATATGTATAGTCATAGAGGTATGCATTATCGGTCATATATCCCCACGTGTGAATAAGATCAGGTATTGGTATTCCCAAAACTAACGCTACCAAATACTTATTGAATTCTAGTGGCGTGTCATCAACCATGACGGAGAATTCTTGTTCTCCATCTTGGTTACAATAAAACTAACATTATTTTAAAAATGTTCAGTAAGCTTAGGTGAATACGAGTCGTCTTCACTTACCAGTAGATGCCTCCATCCTAACTGCAAGATCCTGTCGCGGAACTAATGTCCATAAGTCTCGCTTCCTAACAAGTGTTTGAAAGACTGCTCCGGTATCACTATAGATGATGTCATCACAAAACTACTCTCTAGAACAACTGCAAACGATCCTGGAACACCCCACAAAAAATTGGAATTTTTCGTGCCTACGGATGTCGAGCGCCAGGGCTCAAGCTATGCTGGGTAGGCTGGACGCCTTTGGTGAATTTCGAAGTTCAGGCACTTAGGGCTAAGGTGCGCCTTTGTTTGCTGGGATGGCGCTGAATTGGCTTTCAGTGAATTTTGAGTTCCAGGCACTTAGGCGCAAGGCGCGCTCACTTTTTGGCTGGGATGGGCGCGGTTCGCGCTCAGGTGAATTTTTGAGTTACAGGTGGGCAAGCGTAGGTGGTGCTCTACTGAGGCGCAGGCGCGCTCCGTGCTGCTGGAGTCCTAAAGTGAAGAAGAAAAATGGGAAACTTGAGAGTGAAAGGTGAGAGATGAAAGTGGGATGTAGTGTGGGTTGTGAGTGTAGAATGAAGAAAGTTTATATAGGTTGTGAGCTTCCAAAATGAATCGGCAAGTTGCCAAATAGTTTTAGGGCAATTGCCGAAAACAAAATATTTCCGAAAACGAAAATGGAAACAACCCATATTCTCTATTCCAAAACAAACCCAATATCTTTTAGGTTGAATTTAGGATAGTAACTGCCTAACTCATTGAGATTTCATCATACCACAATATCTACTCATAGCCATGCCCATATCGGCAACATTCCCAACAATCATCGCAAAATTATATAATGAATTTTAGATCATATAAAAATCATGTTAGACTAAATAATACCACCCCCAAACAATTCGGGAAGGTGGAATTAACAATAAAATCAAAGCACAATTTGAAAAGAACCAAATTATATTAAAATTAAAATTCAAATACAATTAACTACCAAATTCGAATTTAACTACAAAATTCAAAATTAACATCCGAACTAAATAAAAACAAATATAAAACAAACAACATAAACTCATAATATCCCTAAACCACGTGCTGCTGGTAGAGGATGGAGCATGAGATGGAGATGGGCCCTGAGCTCCTGATGGGCCAGAGCCATCCGTCCTTCGGCGACGACGCTCGTGCCTCACAGATGCCTCCTTAGAAGAAGAACCCCCATGGGGTGGGAAGCGTTCATGCATCTTCACGGAACTTTCACTGAGCTTCCATCTCGGCCTTCATCTCCTCCCAACGCTCATCCTCGCGTTGGGCACGAGTCTCAAAGTTATGATGGATGGTAGCCTGCCGAGTCTGGAGATCTTCACAAATAGTATTGAGAGAACGCATGCCATGATGAAGCACCGACATGCGTTATGTATCAGACGTACACCTCTCCAAGGCATCGGCATCAAAACATGCCGTGTCATCCTCATCATCATCCGAATCAGTCTCTTCCACTACCCTCTCTCTTGGCAATCTCCAAACCTTCTGAACAAACCCCGGATACTCTATGACATTTAAATGCAACTTAATCATAGTTCGCTCAGTTTTCGGAGTTGCTCTCAAACTCATCATGATCTTTGTTATCAAAACGGGGAGAGGTACAATACTCTTCCCAACTCCCCTAATCATATCAATCAAAAACTCGAGAATACATAAATCATACTTCTGCTTCTAGAGTATCCATAGAACATGAAGGCAGTTCAGATTGATGTCACTGACCTTCTTTTTTCCGTTACATTCCTACCAATCCACTGAGCTACAACCAACTGGTTGGTTCGCAATGACGATTGGTGAACACAATGCGAGCTCGCATTATAGTTTCCTTCCACAACCGTCGCATTCATCAAAGGCTCGATCCCAACAAATTGGGATTCCTGCAATGCGGCGTTGAGATGGCTTCTAGGTGGAATGCCTAAAATCTCAGCCAGCAACCTCCTAGATGCTTCTCTCCTAGTTCCAGCTACCTTAACAAAAATTCTATTCCTATTTAACTCCCTCATCCTATAAAATTGTTCCACCAAATCGGAGTGATAGAAATCATCTATCGAGTACCACAACCTACTCCAATCCCTCCTAATCATCTAATCACCGTAAAACGGCATAAAGCGGTCGGCCGTAAATGCTTGCTCCAGCAAAATTCTCCTTCTTTGTGCCATTGAGTTTTTGGAACGATTGGAGGGTTTAAAAGTAATGTGGGGATGGAGTTTGAAATCAACTCACTAAAACTAATGGGAGGAGGCACGGTGGTGGCGGTGGTAGTTCGTTTTTTTGGATATTTTTATATTTTTGGTGGTTGAAATTGATGGAGATGGTGGTGGGAATAGTTTGGAGATGATTTGTGTTAGGATTGAACTTTGGGCGTGGATGTAGTTAGGTTTTCTTTTTCTTTTTATTAATGTTAGGGTTTGAAAGTTGTTAATGGCGGAAGGTGGAAGGTGAAGAAGAAGAATGCGATGCGTTCTTGGGTTGTACTGTTGGCTTGGGCCCAAGCCCAATTCAATTTCCAAAAAAATTCGATTTTTCGCGCAACTTCAAACTAAAATTGTCCCTTCGTTACTGGTCCGATTTTTGCGAATGAGATATGGAAATGATCAAGAGAGAATTTCCAATCTAATGTTCTATAAAACACTCTATTCTAACCATCGGTGACATATAAGAAAATGGAAAATGCCTCGAAATGTGTGCATGACGTAAGTTATGCGAACGAATGAAATCTAAATTCATAGATAATGTCAACCCAAATCAAAATACGATTAAACGACCTAAGCAACACAAATGGAAAGTTGAGTAATCAAGGATGGAAAAACGAATACCCCACCCCCAAACAAATTTTTGGCAATGAAGTTTGAAAATTTGTTTTAAAACGTGGGTCTTTTAAAGTCAGATTCTCGAGACTTCCTAGATTACTATTTTTATGGTTTTGATATTTTTTACTTTTTATGAATAAGATTTAATATAAGAAAAACGAAAAACAATAAAGACATAATTCACACCATAGAAGAACATGACTAAAAAACCGAGAAAACATGCAAGAGTGAAAAATGTGAATTATGTTAAACATGGACTTAGGATCCGGTACTTACAACCACACACTCCATAGGGAGGGCCCGATTCCCTGAATGGTGCACTTACCAATATATAAAAGTGAAAGGAAGTACATCAAACGACAAAATGAGCCGTTTATAGTCAGATACTCGAGACTTTAACAAATAACTAGATATATGTGGGTCTTTCCATAAATAAATAACATGGAATGCACCCCCAAAGAGAATCAAGCACCAAGATTTTCTATGACGCAACTTATTAAAATGAAGCGAAGTCTGATGGATCTAGAACGTAACCAAGCATGCACCTTCTTTTTCATATTTGACCGAGAGGGTGTCCAAGTGAATGATCGTGAGAAAATGGATGTTTGTGGAAGATATGTTGGATATGGATAAGTTTTAGAAGTAAGGAATGTAAAAAATAAGAATGTGGGTTTAGCACAAAACTCATTCATGGTATAGGTGGGAACTGTCTCAATTCTGAAAATGAAGGTGTCAAGTGCCTTTCCTTTGGGAATTATTTTTGTATTAAAAGGATTTAGAAAATCATTAAGCACAGAAAAAGCAAAGGGTCAAGCACAAACTCCAGGTTCCTTTGAAAAGGTGGAAGGTGGGGAAAATTGATGATGGGAGATGAATGAGTGTCAGCTAGAGCTCTCAGGTCTAGATCAGTAGAAGCCTTGAGATATGTCAGACATTCCTCAATAGGTGGGTCAAAAGAATCACTGGGATAGAGGGTGAAAAATTCATCTTCCATCATAGCGTCAAGGGATAAATGGATGTTGGCAGGGTGGGACTCGCGAGGTGGCAAGAAAGAGTTGCAAAAGAGTTGGAAGGAAATCTCCCTCAATTTCATCTACATCCAAGGAGTCCTTGTTGAAGTTGGAACTTCCAAAGGAAAGGAATTTGTGCATCTGATCATCCGGAAATGTGGTTTTGAAATAATCATGAGGTAAGCTCTCGATCATGCTAACCTCTCCATCGATGTTTGTCTCAGGAAACTGTTTCCTCATTTAAAAACATTGACCTCAACAGAAAGATGGCCAAAGGACAAAGACATTGAACCATCGCGGCAGTTTATAAGCGTGTTGGCAGTTACCAAGAAAGGGTGCCCTAAAATGATCGGAAAAGAGTCGTTAGCGACTTCTGTATTGAGGATAACAAAATCGGCAGGATAGTAGAAATCCTGAACCTTAACCAGCACGTTTTCCACTACACCCTTAGGATACTTGATAGACCTATCAGCTAATTGAAACGTCATTGTTATAGGTTGCATCTCATTTAGACCTATTTGTTTATACAAATAATAAGGGAGTAAGTTAACACTCGCCCCCAGGTCTAATAAAGCAATGGTCATGTGAGTATCCCCTAAGGTGCATTGTATAGTAGGACGACTAGGGTCCTTGTACTTAACAATTCCATTGTGTTCCGTTAAAGTTGAAAATTGTTCAGTTAAAAAGGTGTCTTTAGGAATCTTTGTCTTACGCCTAGTAGTGCATAACTCTTTGAGAAACTTAGCATGGTGACGTAACTTTTTAATTGCTTCAAGAAAAGGTTAGTTTATCGTTAGATTTTCAAAAACTTCCCTAATCTCATCAAAATTTGTATCCTTGTTTAACATAGCTAATCTCTGAGGAAATGGTGGTTTCTCTCTATAATTAGCATATGGATCAATAAGATGTTTAACCTTGGCTTTATGTTTCTTAGGTTGTGGTTTAACTGGTACCTCTACAGGGGTAGGATCTTCAGTTATCATGTCGGTATCTAGTTCGATATCCGAGTGTAGGGACTACTAGTGGGGTAACTATAGGCATAGTTACGGCATTATCAACCACTCTGCCAGAACGGAGAGTGGTGATGGCATTTAGCTCACCTACATTTGCATTTTCTCCGTACTAGTATTACCGTTTATCTCAAAGGTTGTGTTTGTTGTTTTAGGATTATGTATCGCTTGACCTGGAAACACACCTTTTGTTTGTACCTTCTCTTGTGCTATCTGCTGTAAGGAAAGTTGGATTGCTTATAAAATCTGTTGTTGGGTTTGCATAAAGGCGTCAAAATGATCCGGTTATGGAGGAGTGTTAGCTATAGGTTGTGTGACAGGAACTATGTCACGTTGATTATTAATGAGTGGATTTTGATAGTTATTATTTACCGAAACGATACCTCTATTAGCATTATAATTATTATTGTTATAATTATTATAATTTCCTTGTCCTTGTATTTGCCTTGGTTGAGCGTGGTTGTAATTGTTTGTTGGCCTAATATTTGGGTTAAACAACCTTGGAGGTTGTTGATTATTTTGTCAACATAAGTTGGGGTTTTGTCGCCAAGCTGCGTTAGGTTCGCTATTAATGGAACAAACATTATCTTGTTATGATTGTTGTTGTTCATAGGCGAGAGAACAATAGGAGTTGGGATGCTCTGGACTCAAACAGAAATTACATGGATTCGAGTTGACATTCATGACGGGAATAAGTTTTTATTGAACAGAAATAGCCTCTACCTTTTTAGTGAGAGATTCGATTAAATTTTTAAGTTCAAGATCGGGTTTCATCTCAAACATACCAGCGGCCTTAACTGTTGTAGAAGAACTAGCGGAACGGGAGATATCGTCACTACCCCCCATTTATTATTACGCTTAGTTTGATCTTCTAAAAATTTATAAGCCTCTGAGGCAGCGGTGCCTTTGAGGCTCCGTTACTGAGGAAACTACCCCCATTCATTATGTCAAGCACCTCTTTGTGGTGGTGCAACAATCCCTTGAAAAAGGCACGAACTAACTTGTCTTTCGTGAGGTTATGATGTGAACACTCTATAAGAAGATCGGTGAAACAATTCCAAGCCTCTGAAAATGATTCATGAGGATTCTGTCAAAATAAATGAATCTTGGAAAGCATTTCATCGGTTTTCAGTAGTGGGTAAAAATGTTCCATAAGTAGTTGAACAAGTTTGGCCCACGAGTCCACAGAATTAGTGATAAAACATAAAATGAATAGTTTACCTACGAAATGAACGATAAAACTCAAAACGTAAGTAAACTAACTATCTTATGTGCCTATATTTTATCAAAGATTTCTACTCTCAATCCTATGAGATATAGTGGAGTAGAGTGATTCGTTCCACTCCTAGTCCTTCCGCATGCTGTGTTCTCTACGTATAAGTACTCTTAACTCTAAAGTCTAATGAGAGATTTACGAAGTGGCAACTAGACTACGATGCAACTACCCACAAGATGCAACTAGTTGATTATCAGAACAACTATGGGAATGCTACGTTGATTCGATGATAAGGAGTTAGAGGGGGGATTGATTCCACCTTAACTCGACTTAATCCTATTAACGATGAATCGTCGTAATCCGAATTTGAACTGCTTCGCAGAACAATATGGTTTCTCCTAATCCCTAATTACACATGGCATTTTTACCAATTCATAACTAGCATGTGAACGATTAAACCCATTCTCATGGTGAACTAATCGTTTCTAGATTGGAAAGGAAATTACGACGACTCTACGATAATCGGAGTCAAGCTTTCATCAAGGCTTCTCAACCCCCTCAATGGAGGTTTAGCCGAGAATCATTACGCAATCATTTCCGATTAAATTAAAACTAAACATAATACAAAGAATTGAAATTTACTAATCTAAATTAAACACTAATTAAAATCTAATTAATAACTAAGAATTGAATAACAAGTAATAAATGAAATCAGGTCAAACACAATGTAAATGACAAGAATCGAAATTGACAAAATAACTATTTTATTTATCTAATCAATCAAGAATAATGATTCTAAGAGTTTAATCTAAAACAAGAATTGAAATGGAACTAAACTTAATTAATCTACTAAAAACTAGATCTAGAATTATATATATTTTTAGGTCTAACTAGCTACCATTAACTATCTACCTTATCTACCATTAACCAAGAGCGAAGCTTTGGTTTTTATACATTCAGATCCAAAAATCGTGCATGGGCTTGGAGCCATATTTTGGGCCAGAGAATCAGGCCCAAAACCCAATTCTTTCAGTCCAAAAAGGCCTCTTCAGCTGCAGTTGGCTTCAACAGACTTTTTGTCCACTTCTTCTCCTCTGATTGGGTCAAGGCTTGGACCATTGGAAAGCTCTTTCCGAGCTGGTTGTTTTGACATAAGGTAGGCCCAATTCCGAGGTCTGAGTCCAAAGATACGGCCTTCGGAAGTTCTGCTGACTTTGTGTGTTGTTTCTGCCCGCGTCGACTTTTCAGCTTTTGACCGGGCTTTTAGAAAGGCTTTGTCTTCTTCAATCTTGGTCTTTAATTACAGAACTCCTTAGCAACCGACCTTTTGCTTCTTTATCTCGCTAAAGTGGCACATTTCTGCACATAATGGACTTTGAAGCCTGAAATGCATAAAAACACGTAATCAGTGTTAACTCTTAATTATTACTCACATAATTGGTCTAAAAGAATGACTGTTACAGGGTTAAAACTACAGTTTTGGGCTCTTATCAAACCACCCCTAAACAGCATTTTTCTTGTCCTCAAGCAAAGATGAGAAATTAGAATAAGTGACCAAAAATGGAGTTCTAACTACTCTCGTTTATTGAGTCGCGATTGCATTGACCATATGCAACAAGGCCTTAAACCACTAGGAATTCCCTAGTGGACGAGTTATAGCCTCATGAAAGTTTTCCAATGAAGGTACTCACAAACTTCATCTATACTACAACGACTAAGAAATAAAACTATTGTTTCCTTATTCATGCTCTAAATTAACTATTCCTCTTACTAGCAATGCATATAGAGTAATCAAGTCAAAACCTAAGCTAATATATGCATAATAATCAATCATCTACAATAAACATATATACAATGAGTAATACTATGAAATGCCTAGCAGGTTCATTTCTGAAACTCGGGATAGCGTCCTTAAGTAGGTTCTTACAATAATAGTCAAGATACAACACTCTGATTTTTCCACTCAAGTTTTCACTCTACTCTCCAGTGTGCAAATTGGGCACACTTTACCTTACAATCTCAATGACAACAAGGAAGCCGAGTCGATCAAACACATCTGCCACTTTACTATCACACTAACCTATTCCTAATTGAGCTAGAGGTCTTTATTAGGTGTCATGGGATTAGGAGATGGTTTAAGAAGGAAGGAAATGGATATTCAAAAAGGACAAGTCCGAGATAATAGAGTCTTCAGATTATGTAACTAGAAAACCTTGTTATTTACTTTTGCTTCTACACTTTGTTTCCATCCTTAGCCATATTTTTTTTCTTTTCTTTGGCTTTTGACTCCCTTTTATTCTATTTTTGGAGTTTTTATTTTATTTCTATTATTATTATTTTTCTTTTCTTTGGATGGAAACTTCTTTTCTTTATTTTCTGAAGCCATTAACTAACTTTGTTTACACAAGTTTTTTCTTCTTCTTTCTTCCTCATTCTATTTTCAGACTTATCTAAATTGGGTAGGTTGAATTTTTTATTTTGTTTTGTTTTGTAACGGGGGTAAAGGATTTGTGGTTTATGAAAGGCTAAAGAAAGGCTCGAGGGGGCGACTAGAGGAAAATAATTCATAGGTTTGAATTTCGGCTATATCGATCCAAAGAGGGCCTAAATTCTCGCTTAGGATATGGCATAGTGATCAAACAAGTGGACGTGTGATTTCTCTATCCAGATTTTACTTCTCCCTTGTGTCATTTTTCAAATGTTTCGCTCATATAAGGCTTTTAGGCTATATTCTCACAGGATTTTAGAATAAGCTATATCATCTTGCTAACAATCATAGATACTCATGTAATATATTTATAGATAGATGCAAAGATTATTACCTACATATTAACCTAAGTTTCTAAAAATTATTCTAATGCAAAAGCTACGTGAGACTTCTAGATTATTGAGAGTATAGAGAAGGAAAACAATACCACTATTCCTAAGTGTATAGCATAACTTATTTATTTATATTTTTGAATTTTTGAAATTTTAACTAGAAAACAAATACATATTATACATATCTATATCCTAACAGATGCCTTAATTACACGTGTTTCTATGCCCCCAAACAAGAAGCATGCTTTGTCCTCAAAGCATATAAATAAAGAGGGTAGGAAAATTACCATTGAAGCGCATGAAATTCAGGAATATCTGCAAAACAAAGTTAGAACGTACTAATATAGGAAATAAAAACTGACTCAACTCTATAAGAGTAGTACCCATTATGGGGTTAACAAGAATGAAATTGCTTGGGACATAAGCGGACACTAAAAATAATGAAAACTTACCTTAGCATTACTCATCATCTTCCTCATCCTCTTCTTCCATAAAGAATTGAGGTTCCTTTATGTCTCCGCCATGCCATGATAATTTGCCGGGCTTCCCCGCCATTTATCATCTATTATTGCTAACCTATTAAGAGCCACTTGGTCTGACGGGTGGGTGCAACTGATGAGGTTGTATCCTCCACCCTTGCCAAGTCATTGCACGGAAAGATCGAATAATACTATTGGTGGGTCAGAGAGTGTCGACCGTAATCCAATCCTGAAAACGTGTACAAAAATAGGAAAGAAACATAGCATAATATGGGAAATTAGAAAGGCATAAGAAGGTACTTATGCCTCATGCTATGGGATCGAGCTAAACTAGACATCAAGGTTCGGGAAGGTCATGACACATATCGATTGGCTAAAAAACCAAGGAAGACGCTACAAGTGGCATCATTCACGTAAGAAAAACGCCATTCCCCTAAAATGTTTAGCATGATCCAAAACATAACAGTTCCAATGTTCATGGAATGTACCAAAGATGCGTTATATTCCCCTTTGGTCCTCGAACGGAAAATGCCCGCGCCACGGACGACTTATGCAAAACTTCGTAAGTGTAGATATACATATTATCTACCCAATAGCACCATGGGTCTTGTATTTCAGCGGGCATAGCAAGTCCAAGAACAAATGTTAGCAAGAACCTGGTAATTTCCATTGGTTCATTATCAATGTTGATGGATCTGGTCTTTCAAAGAAAATGCAGTTATCGTAAAAATAGGATGCTAGTGTTGGAGAATAAAGTGCATCAGATCTTACCATAAGTGGTTCCCTGCCTACATATGTGATCGCTTCGCGAAACCAAGCACCGTAAGTAGTGCTTTGGAACAAATCTTCGAAAGACTATTCCGGTATCAATGTTGGAGATGTCATCTCAAAATTACGCTCTGGAATAGCTGTGAATGATCCGGAAACTACCCGCATAAGACTGGAATTTTTCAGGTCCACGGAAGTCAGGGCGCGAGTGCGCTCTCAAGATTTGGAATTCCAGTGTTTGAGTGCGGGTCGCACTCACCTTGGGCGCAAGTGGGCTCTGACAAAAAATTTGAAAAAAATTTGCAGAAGCGCTTGAAATGCTTCGGAGTTCTTTGAAACTCGGAAAATGAGACGAAACGTGGGAATCGTGGGAGTGAAAGGTGAGTGATGGAGGTTAGGTGTAGTGTGAGTTGTGAGTGTAGAATGTATGAAGTTTATATAGGTTTTAGGTTGCTAAACCGGATCGGGAAATTGCCAAAAGGTTTTTACGGCAGTTTCCGGAAATACCAAATTTTCCAAACCCGAAAACGGAAACAACTCATTTTCTTGATTCTAAAACAAACCTAGTATCTTTTAGGTTGAATTTATGATAGAATCTACCTATTTAATCGAGATTTCATCCTACCATGATACTTATTCATAGATATGCCTAAACGGCCATATTTTCACCTTGACTTTGCAATAAATTCTAAGACGAGGGTCATATAAAAATCATGCTGGAATAGATAAAACCACCCCCAAACAATTTGGGAAGGTGGGATCAATATTAAACAACCACGCATAATGAAAATAACCGCATTATATTAAAATTTTCATTCGAAGTACATTTCACTACAAAATTCAAATTACGGAAATAAAACTTACATTAAAATAAATGGCAATAATGAAACTACAAATAAAAATAGAAACATCAAACGATACTATCCCTAATCACTCCGGTACTGGTAGCGGAGGGCACACGGTCCGGGGATGGCTCCTGAGCTCCCGATGGGCCAGCACCATTCGTCTTTCGGCGACGATGCTCGTGCCTCGATGGTGTGTCCTCAGAAGGAGAATCCCCGTGAGGTGGGAATCGTGCAAGCATGTCGGCCCGGAATTGACGTTGAGCTTCTAGCTCGGCCCTCATCTGTTCCCACCTCTCATCCTCTCTCTGGGTACGGATCTCGAAGTTATGATGGATAGTTGCCTGTCGAGTCCGGAGGTCTTCGCAGATAGTGTTGAGCGGAACGATGCCACGATGAATTACGGCCATGCGTTCTGCATCTGACCAACACCTCTCCAGGGCATCCGCATCAAAACAAGTCAAGTCCTCCTCATCCTCCGAGGCATTCTCATTTCCACCATCCTCCTCGGCATTCTCGTTTCCCCCATCCTCCTTGTCCTCTACCCTATCCTCAGGCAACCTCTAAACTCGTTGGACACACCCCTTATAGATGCGAGGATTTCGGTGTAGGGTGATGTAAGACCTATCAGACACCTGAGCTGCTCTCAATTTCAGCATGATCTTGGTTATCAACACAGGGAGAGGTGCAACAGACTTCCCTACTCCCCTAATCATGCTAAGCAAAACTCCAAGATACGTAACTCGTTACTTCGCTCTGGAGTATCCATAAAATGTGGAGGTAGTTCGGACCAATGTCGCCGACCTTCTCCTTCCCGGGGCGTTCCAACCAATCCACCGAAATGCGCGCCCGGTTGGTTGGTTCCCGAGGGATGCTGGCGAACAACAATGCGATCTCGCGATTGTAGTTCCCTTCGGTAACTGTTATGTTCATCAACGGCTCTACCCCATTATATTGGGACTCCTGTAACGTGACATCCAAATGGATTCTAGGCATTCCGCCTAGAATCTCAGCCAACAATCTAGTAGTTACCTCCTTCCTCCTCTTCGCCACCATAACAAAAATTCTAGTCCCCTCCAGCTCCTTCGTGTTGTAAAACCGTCGAACTAAGTCTTCGTGGTAAAAGGCTTCAGTCGAGTACCACAAGCTATTCCAAATCTCATCGATCATTTCGTCACAGAAAGCGGTAGCGAAGTGGTCGCCAATAAAAGCTTGCTCTGGCAAAATTCGACGTTGTTGAGCCATTTTAGTGTTTGGAATGTAGTGGGGGTTTAAATGGGATGTGGTGGTGGCGCGGCGGTGGCGCGGCAGTTCAAAATTTGAAAATTTCGGTGGTTTTTGGTTATTTAATTTGGTGGAGGTGGTGGTGGAAAGCTTTTAGATTAGATTGGAAGTAGATTTGAACCGCTGGGTGGGTTAATTTGGTTTTTTTTTTTTATTTTTTTTTAGGTTTTTGGAGCTTTGGTGGGCGTTAATGGCGGTTTTGAGAAGATGAACGCGACTGTTGGGCGAAGGTAAGGGCGCGGGTACGCTGCCGGTGGGCGCGGGTTGGGCCCCAAGCCCAATTTGAAATTTTGAATTTTTGATTTTCCACGAAACTTCAAATCACAATTGCCGCTTCGTTACCGGTCCGATTTTTGCGAATGAGATATGGAAATGATGAGGAGAGAATTTCCAATCTAATGATCCATAAAACACTCTATTCTGACCGTGGATGACATATAAGATAGTGGAAAATGCCTCAAAGTGTGTGCATGACGTACGTTATGTGAAGGACTGAACTCTAAATTCATGATTATGTCAACCCGAATCGAAATACAATTAATCGGCCTAAGCAACTGTAATGGGACATAAACATTTTAGGACGGAAACACGAACACCCCACCCCCAAACAAAATTTTTTACAACGAAGCTTAGAAAATTTGTTTTTAGCAGTGGGTCTTTTAAAGTCAGATTCCCGAGACTTCCTAGATTACTATGTTTATTCATTAATATATATATATATATATATATATTACTTTTATAATGAATAACAATAAACAAGAAAGACATAATTCACCCCATAGAGAAACATGACTCAAAAATCGAGAAAACATGCAAGAGTGGAAAACGTGAATTATGTCAAGCGTGGACTTAGGATCCGGTACTTACAACCACACACTCCGTAGGGAGGGCCCGGTTACCTTAATGGTGCACTCACCAATATATGGAAATGAAAAGAAATGCACCAAACACAAAAGTTGAGTTGTTTATAGTCAGATACTCGAGACTTTATCTAAACATATGTATGAACATGCAGTTTATCATATATCAACAACCGAAATAGTTGTGGATCATTCCATAAATAAATATCACAGAAAACATATCCAAACACAATCAAGCGCCAAGATTTCCTATGACGCAACCTAGTGAAATGAAAGCGAAGTCGGATAACCCTATTACGTAACCTAGCATGCACCTTCTTTTTCATTTTTGAACCAGTGGGTATTCTAGTAAATAAGTGTGGAAAAGTGAATGGTTGTGGAGAATATGGTGGATATGGATAAGCTGTAGAAGGAGGAAAGACATGTAAACAATGAGGATGTGGGTTTTAGCACAAAACTCATTCATGGTGTGTGTAGGGATCTGTTTTCAAAGTCTGAAAATGAAGGTGTCAAATGATTTTGTCTTCTGAATTATTTGTTTACTAGGTGGATTTAAAAAATTATGAAGCACAGAAGAAACAAAAGGATCGAGTGCAAACTCGAGATTCCTTTGAAAGGGTGGAAGGAGGGAAGTCGAGGTCTATGTTGTGCAAAGTAGTTCTTGATAGGGTGATTCATCACCTACTCTAAGAAACTCATCGAATTCCTCATCTAGATTGGTCATATCCTCGTTACTATGATCGTCCTCTACATCTTTGAGAAAGTCATCTATCTCATCCTCATCCGTAATATGTGTATCGACTAGTGTAGGGATAAAAATGTTGGAGTCTGAACTTCCAAAGGAAAGAAATTTGGGCATATGATTATCATGGAACGTGCTGTTGAAATAATCTCGAGCAAAGTTCTCGATCATGCTAACCTCTCCATCCGTAGACGAATCGGGTAACTGTTTCTTTGTTTTAAAAACATTGACTTCAACAAGCAAGATGGCCAAAAGACATGGACATTGAACCATCGCAGCAATTAATGAGCCGCATTGGCAGTTGCCGAAAGGGGCCTACTAAGATGATCGGGAGAGAGTCGTTAATCGACTTCTCAGATCGAGGATGACAAAATCAGCCGGATAGTAAAAATCCTGAACTTTTACCAGAACATTTTCGACGACACCCTTAGGATACTTAATAGACCGATCAGCTAATTGCAACATCATTTTAGTGGGTTGCATCTCGTCTATACCTATTTGTCTATACAAATAAAACGGGAGTAAGTTAACACTAGCCCCCAAGTCTAATAACGCGGTCGTCGTATAAGAATCTCCTAAGGTGCATTGTACAGTAGGACGACTAGGGTCCTTGTACTTAACAATTCCATTATGTTCAGATAGAGTTGGGAATTGTTCTATTAAAAAGGCGTCTTTTGGTATATTGGTCTTACGCCTAGTAGTACACAACTCCTTAAGAAACTTAGCATGGTGTGGTAGCTTTTTAATAGCTTCGAGGAAAGGAAGGTTTATAGTTAGATTTTTGAAAACTTCCCTAATCTCCTCATAATTAGTATCCCTAGTTAACACGGCTAATTTTTGTGGAAACGGTGGTTTCTTTCTATATTTAGCAATAGTATCACCTGGATGTTTAACCGTGGCTTTCTGTTTCTTAGGTTGTGTTGTAACTGGTACCTCTACAGTGGTAGGCTCTTCAGTTTCTATTTCGGTATCTAGTAAAATAGCAGGTGTAGGGCTACTGGTGGGGTACCTATAGGCATAGTTACTTTGTTATCAACCACTCGCCGTAGAAGGAGAGTGGTGATGGATGGCCCTTTAGCTCACCTACATTTTCATATTCATCACTAGTATTATCGGTTACCTCAAAGGCTGTACTTGTTGTTTTAGGATTAGGTATTTCGTGACCTGGAAACACACCTTTGGGTTGGGCTTTATCTTGAGCCAACTATTGGGTTAAATTATTAACGGATTGTAGAAGCTGTTTGTTAGATTGAGCCATGGTTTGGAAAAGTTTTTGGCTCACTTGTATGAAGGTGTCAAGACGATCCGGTTGTGTGGGCGTAGTAGTCACGGGTGGTGTGACTGGAACTATTTCACGTGAATTATTTATGGGTGGATTTTGACAATTATTATTTACCGGAACGATACCTCTATTAGCATTATAATTATTATAACTACCTTGACCTTGTGCTTGACCTTGTCGAGGTTGCACTTGGTTGTTATAATTATTAAAATTACCCTGACCTTGTCCTTGTCGTGGTGGAGCTTGGTTAAAACTTTGTGTTGGCCTAACATATTGATTATTGTACCCTGGAGGTGTGACGTGTTGGTTATTTCTCCAACCGAAGTTGGGATTTTGTCTCCAAGGGGCGTTAGGTTCACTATTAATGGAACAACCCTATTCATAGGCTATAGGACAGTGGAAGTCGGGATGCTTAGGGCTCCAACAGAAACTACATGGATTTGAATTTACATTCATGACGGGGATAGGCTTTTGTTGAACCGAAATGGCCTCTACCTTTTTAGTGAGTGATTCAATTAGAGTTTTAAGCTCGGGATCGTGTTTAATTTCAAACATACCGGCGGCCTTAAGTGTATTAGAAGAACTAGTGGAGAGGTGGATATCGTCACTACCCCCCCAGTTGTTATTTCGCTTAGTTTGATCCTCTAAAAATTTATAAGCCTCCGAGGCTCCTTTTCTTAAGAAACTACCCCCATTCATTATGTCTAGGACTTCTTTATGGTGGTGTAGAAGTCCTTTGAAAAAGGCACGAACTAACGTGTCTTTCGCTAAGTTATGATGTGGACACTCTATAAGGAGATCGGTGAAACGATTCCAAGCCTCTGAAAATGATTCATAAGGATTTTGTCGAAAGAAATGAATCTTGGAAAGCATCTCATCCGTCTTTAGGGGTGGGTAAAAATGTTCCATAAATAGCTTAACAAGTTTAGCCCACGAGTCCACAGAATTAGGCGCTTGGGCAGTTAACCAAGATGCCGCCTTTATCGGCTAAGGTGAAAAGGGAATACCCTTAGTTTAATTTGTTCGCACCAACCGTAGGATGGTGGAATGTTGTTAGGACTTGTTCAATCCTACGATGTAGCCGATAAGGTTTTTCATGGTCTAATCCATGAAAACGGGTAACAAATTAATATTGTGGGGAATCAAAATTAGAACAAGATTTGGGGCTAACGCCAAGGCTTTGTAGAAACAAGAGAGGACTAACTATCAAAGTGGGTGTGTGAAATAGTAAACTAGACTATCTCTGTAGGTTTTTCATGGTATACTAGATAGACTTGTTTGTTAATTGTTGTGTAATTACGTTCGGTTGTTTTGTTCGCCGCACCTTAATATAACAAGGTTAAAACCAAACTTAGCTAAACACATCAAAAATCAAAAGTTCGAATCTAGTATAAACCTCTAACAGAAACGCGAGGTGTGGAAGAAAAATACCTGATTCGGCCCTTGCTTAGCTTTATGAATAGCGCCTTGTTTACGCTGTTCGGTGTATTTAACAAGTTAGAACCGAAAAACTTGAAAAATCAAAGTTGATTCAAAGGCGTAGAAATCCGAAAAATCTAGCATGTATGGGTGGCGGTCGCCCGTGTAACTTGAGTGATTTCAGCTACTCCACACTTATGGGCTTTGTTCCAGTTTATGGGCTAGGAGCGGCCGAGAGCTGGCGCGCCGTGTAATTTCTCATGGGACTTTTCAACAATGAAACGGAAACCCACAGTATGAATCAAACAAGGGTGGGTAGGTGAAATGGGACTTTAAGAAAAGTACTTACACTACAAAAACAATGCGAAAGTGAAACTAAGATGGCAGCGGCGCCATTTGATAAAACATAAAATGAATAGTTTACCTACGAAATGAACGATAAAACTCAAAACGTAGGTAAACTAACTATCTTATGTGCCTATATTTTATCAAAGATTTCTACTCTCAATCCTATGAGATATAGTGGAGTAGAGTGATTCGTTCCACTCCTAGTCCTTCCGCATGCTGTGTTCTCTACGTATAAGTACTCTTAACTCTAAAGTCTAATAAGAGATTTACAAAGTGGCAACTAGACTACGATGCAACTACCCACGAGATGCAACTAGTCGATTATCAGAACAACTATGGGAATGCTACGTTGATTCGATGATAAGGAGTTAGAGGGGGGATTGATTCCACCTTAACTCTACTTAATCCTATTAACGACGAATCATCGTAATCCGAATTTGAACTGCTTTGCAGAACAATATGGTTTCTCCTAATCCCTAATTACACATGGCATTTCTACCAATTCATAACTAGTATGTGAACGATTAAACCCATTCTCATGGTGAACTAATCGTTTCTAGATTGGAAAGGAAATTACGACGATTTATTCTCACGATAATCGGAGTCAAGCTTTCATCAAGGCTTCTCAACCCCTTCAATGGAGGTTTAGCCGAGAATCATTACGCAATCATTTCCGATTAAATTAAAACTAAACATAATACAAAGAATTGAAATTTACTAATCTAAATTAAACACTAATTAAAATCTAATTAATAACTAAGAATTGAATAACAAGTAATAAATGAAATCAGGTCTAACACAATGTAAATGACAAGAATCGAAATTGACAAAATAACTATTTTATTTATCTAATCAATCAAGAATAATGATTCTAAGAGTTTAATCTAAAACAAGAATTGAAATGGAACTAAACTTAATTAATCTACTGAAAACTAGATCTAGAATTCTATATATTTTTAGGTCTAACTAGCTACCATTAACTATCTACCTTATCTACCATTAACCAAGAGTGAAGCTTTGGTTTTTATACATTCAAATCCAAAAATCGTGCATGGGCTTGGAGCCATGTTTTGGGCCAGAGAATCAAGCCCAAAACCCAATTCTTTCAATCCAAAAAGGCCTCTTCATTTGCAGTTGTCTTCAACAGACTTTTCGTCCACTTCTGCTCCTCTGATTCGGTCAAGGCTTGGACCATTGGAAAGCTCTTTCCAAGCCGGTCGTTTTGACATAAGGTAGGCCCAATTCCGAGGTCTGAGTCCAAAGATACGGCGCCGGAAACGACTTTGTGTGTTGTTTTACGCCACGCCGACTTTTCAGCTTTTGACCGGGCTTTTAGAAAGGCTTTGTCTTCTTCAATCTTGGTCTTTAATTATAGAACTCCTTAGCAACTGACCTTTGCTTCTTTATCTCACTAAAGTGGCACATTTCTGCACATAATGGACTTTGAAGCCTGAAATGCATAAAAACACGTAATCAGTGTTAACTCTTAATTATTACTCACATAATTGGTCTAAAAGTATGACTGTTTCAGGGTTAAAACTACAGTTTTGGGCTCTTATCAATAAGGCACGTGGGCAGTTAACCAAGACGCCGCCTTATCGGCTATGGTGAAAGGAAATACCCTCAGTTTAATTTGTTCATCACCAACCGTAGGATGGTGGAAACCAACCGTAGGATGGTGGAATGTAGTAAGGACTTAGTCAATCCTACGCATGTGCTAATAAGGTTTTTCATGGTTTAACCCATGAAAAACGGGTAACAAATTAAATATATTTGGGGGGATTCGGAAATCCCCCACTGGGTCTGATAGAACGATGCAAGATTTTGGGCTATCGTTCAAGGCCTTGTAAAAGTCAGAGAGAGGATACTCTCTTTCTTTAGCCATTATTTCAGGTATGGTGTGTGGTATATTAGCTAAAGGTGTAGTGAGTGGTATACTAGAAAGGCGTGTTTGTTGACGTTGCCGATTGATTACGTTAGGTGTTTTTCTTCGGCCTGACCTTAATCTCATGCAAGGCTAAGACCAATCTTAACAAAACACGACAACACTCCAAATAATCCTGATATGCTAGTATGAACCTCTAACAAGAGATGCGAGGTGTGGAAGAAAGAAGTACCTAAATGCCTCCTTGCTTCACTTATGAATAACGTCTTGTATACGTGTGCTCAGTGTGTATAACGAGTTAGAAACACTGAATAACTTGAAGTAATGGAAATTTGAACTAACCTGTGGAAATCGGGCGGTTCAGAGTAGAGGGCGCAGGTTGCGCTCAGAATCAGCCTAGGTAGGGCGCGGGTAGTGCTCAGGTCCAACTCGAGCTCTAGGATCTTTCAACGGGGGGGGGAGCTCGAACTTTGCCTTGGCAAGGTGCGAGTCATGCTCAGGTAAAACTCAAATTCAGCCAAAGACGGGGGCTTCGAAGTTTCGAGTTTTTGCTTTGGCGCGGGTCGGGCTCAGTTAAAACTCAAGTTCCAGGCGCTTAAGTGCAGGGGGCGCTCGAGTTTTGCCTTAGTAGGGCGCGAGTCGCGCTTCATGTATTCCTGCGAGGAAAAATTCAGTTATGAAACAAAGAACCACAGTTATAATCAAACAAGAGTGGGTGGGTTATGGGACTTTGGAGGATTAACAATACTAAAGAAAACAATACTAAACGGGAACTAAGATGGCAGCGGCGCCATTTGATAAACGTAAAATTGAATAGTTTTACTCACAAATAAGCGAGGAAAGTAAATGCAAGTAAAAGTAAAACTAACTCATGTGTTTTTATCAAAGATTATTTTACTCTCGATTCTATCGAAATAAAGTTGGAGTAAAATATTCGTTCCACTCCTAGTTCTTTAGCATTCAATGTTTCCTACGACTATCGATCTATCCAAAGTTAAATGAGAGTAATGGTGGGAATTTTATACTACGATGCAAATTAAACTAACAAGATATGAATTTATACGACTACGGAATACTAAATTAATACTAGATAAAGAATTAGGGGGGATTGATTCCACCTTAACTCGACTTAATTTACTAATGAAGAATCGTCGTAATCCGAATTGAAATACTTTCGCGATAACAATTGGTTTTTCCTAATCCCTAGTTGTTCATGGTAATCTCTACCAACTAACATCTAGCATGTGAAACAATCAAACCCATTCTCATGGTGAACTAATTGTTTTCTAGAATGTAATGGAAATTACGACTATTTTACACTAATTGAAATCAAGTTTTCATCAAGGCTTCTTCAATCCCCTCTAATGGAGGTTTAGCCTAGAGTCATTAAACTATCATTTCCAATTGAATTTAAACAAGACATCATAAAGATTCTAACTTTACTTATTTTAATTCAAATGGAAATCTAATCATGCAAGAATTAATTGAAACTAGTAATGATAAATAACTAAATCTATGAATTAAAACTAAATAATTAATGGAAAATGAAACTAAATTAGGAAGAACTAATTAACTTTATTAATCTAATGAAGAATAAAACAATCATTCAATACTAAGTTAAAACAAGATAATAAAAACTAATTAATTAATTGAAAAACTCAAAACTAGATCTAGATTATTCTCTAATGGCTACTTGCTACCTAAACTCATTGTTTCTCTAATGGCTACAGCTGAAGGGGGTTATGGGAGTGAGATAACATAAAGTGCTTCCTGATCTTATGCCCTTTCTTTGCCTAAAATAGGAAATTCTTTTGGTTAGGACAGTTTTCTTATCCTACTTCTTCCTCGTTTCTTACTACAATATGTAAAATCCCCCATTGAATACAGTGGGAGTTCTTAAGAGTAAGTAAAGTTAAGTATTTTGGGTGTATCTCTAAGGTAAAATCCTTCATTGTTTACAGTGGGAGTTCTTAGAGATAGTTAAGTGCCGGCTCTGTGGGTACCTCTAAAGGTAAAATCCTGCACTGGTAACAGTGTGAGTTCTTTAGGGGGTAGGTAGCCAAGGCTGAGGTTCCTCTAGGGTTTGGGGTTGGACGTCACTAAAGAGGTGGAGTGGAGGTTTTAGATCAGACAGGTGGGAGTAACACGGCTTCTACAAGTGCAAATAAGGAATCTTATCTCAATATCGCTAAAGGTAAGCTGAAACAAACAGTGGATGTATCTTCTTTACCCTTGCCGACAAAAAAAGATGACAAACCAGCGATGAAACTCTCTCGTGAATCAGTGGAAAAGGGAATAGAAGCTTGCAAGTTTGCTCTGATAGCGAGGTTGGATGTTACCACTCTCAACATTAGCACGATTAGAAAGACAGTTGATAGTGAATGGGCTCTGACAGGGACACTAAAGTTATCACCTTTGGGGAAAGGGTTTGTGGTGTTCAGGTTTGATAATGAAGTAGACTTCAACAAGATTTTAGTTGGAGGTCCTTGGTATCTTCAAGAACAGTTGATGAGATTTTTCAGATGGGTGCCGAACTTTAATGTTGAGACACATAAACAAACTTTTGGTTATGTGTGGGTCAAGTTTCCGGGGTTACCATTTGAATACTGGGAAGTGGATATTCTGATGAGTTTGGGACGAGGTTTTGGATGCCCAATAAGAGTTGATTTGAACTCGCTGGAACGTACGAATGGATACTATGCGAGTGTGCTGGTAGATATTGATCTGTCGAAACCTATTCGGATCAAATATTTGTTGAAGTGCTCGAAAGTTAGGTGTTGAATGAATTCGCGTAAGTACAGTTTGGAACATTACCCAAGTATTGTAAACCACCGCAACATAGTAGGGCATCTAGTGGCAGAATGTAGAAGAGTGAACGAGAGGTGGTAATGCAGAGTCACGTCACAGCCAGGGGTACAATGTAAGAATGCGGGGGCTGGATAACAGTTGTTCAGAATCACAAAAGGCACAAGTTTCTAATGTCCGGATTTCTAAGAGCCAACAAAGGAGGAATAAGAATAGAAATAAGGCAGCAGAATGGAGGCAGAAAAGTTCTGAGGAAACTGATAGCACCAGAACAAGACAAACTCGAATGCAAGACAACAACACCAATAATAATGAAAGGAATGGAGACAGAGAGAGAGCGGATGATGGGATAGATGGAGACCATAATGAGAGAGCACTATAAGGCAATCAAGAGGAACAGAGTAATGGGGGTCCGACTTCTAGTAGTAGTAGTATGGTGGAATGGCATGAAACTCGCTTTGAGTCTGACCTTACGAAAGAGAGCAAGCTATGGTAGTTTCTGAAAAGGAGATGAGTGCAGACTTAGTTCAGAGGCTAGAAGAGGAGCTGCTGCAGGCGTTTAACATGGAAGAGAGTAGATTCCACATGCTGTCGGACATTAATGAGATGGAAGAGTTTATAGAAGAAGAGGTCATGGATGAGGATATGGAATTTTTTCATGACCAAATAGTTGACCCTGTTAATGAGATGTCACTACGCACACCAACTACAGAGAAAACCAGTGGGATGGTGACAAGATTAGGTAGAGTGTGTGGTGAGAAGTCGAATCAAGAATGTTCACCCAATACTCAGAACAAAGGGAAGAAGGGTAGGGGCAGACCTAAACGCTCCAAGAACAAAAATCGAAGATGATAACATCCATGGGCTTTTGGAATGTCAGAGGAACGAATGACATAGAGAAGGCGAGGGAAATCAATAAAGTCAGAATAAATAAGAAGTCGAAAGTGTTTTACGTTTATTGGAAACTAAAGTGAGGTGAGAGAATATGACTTGATTAGGAATATTTGTTGTCCACTCGGGGCACACACAAATAACTATAATAAGGATCCGGTCGAAATATGGGTGTGTTGGGATCCGCTCAAGATCGATATAGTAAAGTTGCATGAATCGATCAATTCATACATTGTCAAGTTACATTTAGGCCAACCAATGAAGTATTTTCACCGACGGTGGTGTATGCAAGGAATTCAAAGATGCTCGGGCTTGGGCTATGGAGGAAATTATCTGCGATACACAATCTGATCCACGGTGCCTTGGACTGTGGTGGGAGATTTTAACAACATCTCTAAAGTGAAGAGAGAGTGGGTGGCAAACCCGTACATCCGAAAGTGAAGTTGTGGATTTTGTTGATTGCATCCAAAGCGCAGGATTGTCGGATCTAAGTTTTAATGGGTTTTTCTACATGTGGAATAACAAAGTGGTGGGAAGAGGAAGGATTATGACCAAAATCGATAGATGCTTGGTTAATGGTCTATGGAATAATATATACCCTACTTCAAGGGTGGAGTTTTTGCCGCAAGGAATTTCAGACCACTCTCCAGTGTTACTTTACTGGTATGATTATAACAGTAAAGCTTTGCCATTCAGATTCAAAAATCATTGGGTGCAGCACAAAGAATTTCAGGAAATGTTGTCGGAAACATGGGCAACACAGCTTTTTACCAATCCGATGTATCTACTGATTCAAAAGCTTAAGCTCTTGAAGGATAAAATCAAGCCTTGGGCTAGGAGGAATTTTTCTGACATCCACACAAGAGTGCTATATGATTTGCAAAGACAAGTGCAGAACAAGCCTTGGGACTTGAACTTAGGACAAAATGAAAGGATAGCTCTGGAGAAATACAGTGAGCTAGCAAGAATTGAGGCTGAGGAGATTAAGGAGAAATATGATGAAGCGTGGGTAAGGGAAGGAGACAAGTGTACGGCTTTTTTCTTTAAAGCTTTGGAGGAAAAGAAGGCCAAGAGTGGCATTTGGTGTCTGCAGAACCAAAGTGGTGATTCTGTGACTGGTCAAGCAGAGGTGAGCAAGGCGTTTTTGGAATTCTACGGCGAGATGCTGGGGTCTGAATCTGACGAGATAAGTGGTAGAGGCTTTTAAATGCCTTAAAAGTCAAAGCAGTGGTATCACCAACATAGCAGAAAGTTAAAGCGCTGATATGTCAAGGAAGAAGTGAAAAACTCTCTTTGGCATGAATAAGAAGGCAACCCGGGACCAGATGGTTTCACACCTTTCTTTTCATGAGTTGTTGTTGGTCTATTGTAGGGAATGACTTTAAGCCATTCTCAATGCTTTTAAATTTTGTAAATTTCGAGAGGTGTTAATGCCACTTTTCTCTGTCTTATTCCTAAGGTTCAAAACCCCACAAAGGTTGAGGACTTTAGACCTATTGCTCTATGTAACACGGTGTATAAGTGCATATCTAAGATCATAGCAAATAGGATTAAGAAAGTGATCAATGATATTGTTCATTCTAACCAGTCTGCGTTCATTCCTGACAGATCTATACAGGACAATATCCTTCTGTCTCATGAACTCCTCAGAGGCTATGACAGGAAGTATGGTACTCCCAGTTGCTCTATAAAGCTGGATATAAGGAAAGCGTATTACTCGGTGAGTTGGGAGGCTATACTAACGATGTGCAGAGTTTTCAATTTTCCGGAAACTATGGTTAAATGGGTAGAGATGTGCATTGCGACTCCTTCATATTCTATCCTGATCAATGGAGCTCCGGAAGGTTTCTTTGCTGGAAAAAAAGGTATTCGCCAAGGTGACCCATTATCACCGATATCTATTTGTGTTGGTGATGGAAATCCTTGCTATATCGATGCAAAGCTTCAACAACAAAGATATCCTTTTTCATTCCAAATGTAGCAAAGTGTGGCTGTCTCATCTAGCTTTTGCAGATGATGTTCTCATGTTTTGCAAAGGTGATAGTGCATCAGTGACAGCGATTAAAGCAGGATTAAAAACCTTTGGAGATGCGACAGGGCTAAAAATCAATACTCACAAGACGTCTTTACTAGCTGGAGGCCTTAGTCATCCGGATGCAACAGCTTTAGCGGAGATTATGGGTATTGATTTGATTAAACCACCAGTAAGATACCTTGGGCTTCCACTCATCTCTGCTAGGCTGGGGATTAGAGAATGTCAACCGCTAATAGAGAAGGTTACTAGTAAGATTTCGAACCGAAGTCAAACACTGTTGTCTCATGCGGGAAGATTACAAGTTATAAACTTCGGTGCTTCCGGCTTTTCACACCTTTTGGTTTAACTTTCATTCTACCTTCTACGGTTCTTGAACAAGTGCAACAGATATGTGCAAAATTTTTGTGGTGGGTCTACAGAGAGGAAAGGGCATCACCAAGCTAGCCGGAGTTCCGTTTTGTCCGTCTAAGGAGGAAGGGTCCGGGAGTCATGAACTTACAAAGGTGGAACATTGGAGCTTATTGTGGGTTGATTTTAAGGTGGTCACAAGAGAAGAAATGGTTTGGGTTGGACATGGCAGCAAAGACATTAAAGAGAAGTTTTCTGGTCCATGAGTATCCCAAAAAGACTGCTCATGGACGTGGAGAAACATCTTGGAGACGAGGTGTGAAGCCCAAAAAGTTTATCGGTATGAGATTGCGAATGGGGAAGACACTCTTTTATGGCATGATATTTGGTGTTCGAGATCTCCTTTGATCGCAGGAGAAGCAAAGAGATGCATGGGACTATCCATCTGAATGCTACATAGAAGTATCCTTATATCCGATGGTACATGGAACTTCGAAGTCCAAAATCTGCAAAGCAAGTTTGAGGAAGGAAATCACTGAAGTGCTTTCGCACATGGAAAAAGACTACATTGTCTGGACTCCTCATCAAAGTGGCAAATTTACTTCCAAGAGTGCTTATGAAGCTTTGACCAGAGCAAAAGAGAGGAAACCTTGGTGCAGTATGGTATGGGGAAAGTGGGTTCTGCCACGCCATTCCTTTTCCACTTGGCAGCTGTTTTCTAATAGTATACCAACACAGGACAGGTTAGTGCATAAGAGGATCCTTAACAGGTCGATGTGCTGCTTATGTAACGATAGCAGGGAATACTTAGAGCATTTATTTTTTGAGTGTCAATACTCAAGAAATTTCTTTGAAAGGGTGAAACAGATACTAGGTATTCACACTGATGCCTCCAATGCGAATAGGGAATGGGTTTCGATTATCCAACAATGTAAAAATGTTGAGGTGGGGGAGATATATAAGGTGTTCATATGTGCATCGGTGGATTATATATGGAAGGAACGTAACTCAAGACTCTTTCGACATGATGGAAAACCTCCGGAGTCAGTTTTTAACAAGATGGTTAGAGATTTGAGAAACTATCTTCAGGTGCTTCGACCGGAGCTCAGAGAGAGTGCAAGGGGAAGAGGGTTGTTGCTTAGAATTGGGATCACCAGTGAATTCAAGCAACAGATGCAAACGAACTGCACATGGATTCCTCCGATCGGTATGAGATTGGAAGCGAACACTGATGGAGCCTTGAATAGCCATGGACCGGGACATGGAGGAGTGATAAGAAATAATGAAGGCAGGGTTATGGCTGCATTCAGTGGAAGTGGTGGTATGGCGTCGGTTATATTCCAAGAACTAAAAGCTATAGAGGTATGTCTTGGCGATCGATAGAAGGATTCTTAGAGGTAGAAAGAAGCGGATTCTATAAGAGCCGTCAATGCAATCAAAAAATTGAGGAACCTCCCCGGTATTGTCGAGATGTTGTAGCGGCTAAAAGGATGAAGGAAAGATTTTTCATATCTTTCTCACATGCTTTTCGAGAATGAATAGGGTAGCTGATTATTTTGCTAGTTTACATAGAAGTGATGAAAATGCTGAATTTTCTACTGTACATTTTGCTTATCCTCTGGATTTTGTTGTACATAATATTGTAAATGAGGATGAGAGGGGTACTATATATGTAAGGAAAAGTTAAATTAATACAGGTGGGGGTCGGCCTAACCCTAGCTTATTTGGGAAAAAAAAAAAAAAAAAAAGTCTTTTCTATTCAAATGGAGGAGACAAGATCCACATTTTCGTGCATGGGCTAGGGAGCCATGTTTTGGGCCGGAAAATCGAGCCCAAAACCCAATCTCTTCAGTCCACAGGGCCCTTTTCAGCTGGATCTGACTTCAGTAGGCTTTTCGTCCACGTTTGCTCTTCCGATTGGGTTAAGGTTTGGACCATTGAAAAGCTCTTTTTGAGCTGGTCGTTTTGACATAAGGTAGACCCAATTCCGAGGTTTGAGCCCAAAGATACGGTTTTCGAAAGTTCTGCCGACTTTTGTGTGCTGTTTCTGCCCGCGTTAACTTAGACTTTTCAGCTTTGACCGGGCTTTACAAAGGCTTTTTCTCCTTGAATCTTGGCCTTTAATCACAGAACTTCTTAACAACCAACCCTTGCTCCTTTATCTCGCCAAAGTGACACATTTCTGCACATAATTGACTTCAATGCCTGAAATACATAAAAATACGTAATCAGCATTAACTCTTATTTATTACTCGCATTAAAACTATAGTTTTGGGCTCTTATCACTTGTCCTCAAGCAAAGATGAGAGAGAGAAAAAACTAAGATCACAAATGTGTGATTTATTATATTAGTCTCGTTTTGCGGAGTGCGATTGCATTGACCATATTCAACAAGGTCTTAAACCACTAGGACTTCCCTAATGGATGAGCTTAAGGCTCGTGAGAGTTTTCCAGAGAAGGTACTCACAAACTTCCTCTATTTAGTACAAATGGTCTCGTTTCCTTATTTATTCTCAGAGGTTTATACATCTCATTAGCGGGGGAATAAAGAAAAGCTCCTTTGAACTCAGAATAATATATATATATATATATATATATATATATATATATATATATATATATATATATATATATATATATATATATATATAATAGCTTAATCATCTAAAGATAAATGAGCAAAATATGAGCGGTGAAATGCAAAAGAAGAGTCGTTTTTGAAACTTTTGGAGAGCGTCTTTAAGTTGGGTTCTCACAGGGGTGTGTTGCAATCACAACTCTCTGATAGATTCATTCAAATTTCATTTTCTCAAGTGCAGAGGGCACTTATATTCCTCACATACTCGAATGACGTCCAAAGCAATCGGGGTCGATTGATCACAATATCCACTTACTATCACACCATCCTATTCCTAGTTGAGCTAGAGGTCCTTTATTAGGAATTATGGGGCTAAGGTAGTGGTTTATAAATAATGGGAAGGGAAAACAAACTCTGATAAGTTGAGAAATTGGGTCTTCATATATTTGTAACTAAAGAAGAACCTCGTTTTATTTTTGCTTCCGAAATTGTGATTCATTCTTTAGCCCTTTGGCTTTGTGACTCCATATGATTTTGATTTTTGGGAGTTCTAACTTTGCTTTTGTTTCTTTCGAATTCGACTCCTTTTGATTTTGAACTTTTAGGAGATTTCGATTTTTGAATTTTTTATTTCTTTTTCTTTCTTTTGAAGCTTCTAACTATTCTGTTTTTGTACAAGGCCTTCTCTTCTCTTTTCATGGTTCATCCAATTCTCAACTCGTCAGCTGGGTACGCTTTTTATTGTGTGTGTAGTAACGGGTTAGGGATTGATGGCGAAGAAATAAAAAGACTTTTAGAAATTGGTGAAAGCTTAAGGGGGGTAACTAGAGGAAAAAAATATATATATATTTTTGGGTTTTTAACGTTTATTTGGCTATATCGGTCCAAAAATGGCCTAAATTCTCTCCTAGGATATGGTGTGGTGATCAAGCAAGTGGACGTGTTATCTTTCTATCCAGACATCCTTGTGTCATCACTCAATAATCATTCAGATGAGGCTTTTGGCTAGATTCTCACAGGATATGGAACTTAACTATTCTAATCTTGGTCTCGGAAACTCACTGCTATATATAATCAAATGCTGATGTATGCCATTCATGGAAAGGTGCAGAAACTATTGTATGTATATTAGTCTGAGTTCGAAGAACAAATCTTTACTCTATTGCTATAATGAGACTTTTAAACCTTTTATTCATCATAGAAAAAGGAAAACAAGACTTTTGGTACTAAACAGAAAAATATTTTTGGTATTTTCGAAATATTTTAAGAAAGAAAGAAATATAGAAATATACTAAATCTATCTAATATAAGAATGCTATATAATAAATGTCTATTTTTTGCAGAATGTTATTATATCACCCCCAAACAGAAATATGCTTTGTCCTCAAAGTATAAAGAAGAAAAAAGATTACCATAGGAACATGAGCGAAAACTGCAATAACATGTACTCTGTTCTTTGTCATTGAAATATACCACCCTCAAACAAGTTTGGAACATGGGTTGATAGATATAGAACGAGAAATACATGTTTTATCTAAAAGGTAAAAAAACGTAATTATTCTAACATGAAGTTTTTGGCTTTTTTGAATTTTATTTGTAAAAACATGCATAGTGTAGAAAATAAGAAAATTTGGGCATGATATATTTGTATTTCCTTCTACTCATATGCCACAAATCCTAATACATTCCACAAAACACAGACATACATAACAGATAATACTAAGAAAAACTTAGAATTGCAGAAAGTAAAGACATGTACTGAAACTAAAACAAATTACATATAACTATATATGCAAACACTAGGGAGTTGCCTAGTTAGATTCCACGTGGGATAACTAACGATGTCGAGATGAACTCGAGCTACTCCTGTCTCTTCCCTCTCGTCGAGCTCTCTCAGGTGTAGGCCTGTGGAACTAACTCGTCTCGCAGCTCCTGAAGCATCTGGAGAATGTTGGCCTGAAAGGTGTGCTGCTCGTGCTGAATTGAACTTAACTGCTGATGTAGTTGACGCTGACTGATAAGAGCCCAAAACTGTAGTTTAAACCCCCTAACAATAATACTTTTAGACCAATTATGCGAGTAATAAATAAGAGTTAATGCTGATTACGTGCTTTTATGTATTTCAGGCATTGGAGTCAATTATGTGTAGAAATGTGTCACTTTGGCGAGATAAAGGAGCAAGGGTTGGTTGCTAAGAAGTTCTATGATTAAATGCCAAGATTCAAGGAGAAAAAACCTTTTTAAAGGCCGGTAAAAGCTGAAAAGTCAAAGTCAACGCGGACAGTGACAACGCACAAAAGTCAACAGAACTTCCGAAGACCGTATCCTTTGACTCAGACCTCAGAATTGGACCTACCTTATGTCAAACCGACCAGCTCAAAAAGAGCTTTCTAATGGACCAAGCCTTGACCTAATCAGAGGAACATAAGTGGACGAAAAGTCTGTTGAAGCAAAATCCGCTGAAAAAGGCTCTGTGGACTGAAGAAATTGGGCTTTGGGCTCGATTTTCTGGCCCAAAACATGGCTCCTCAGCCCATGCACGAAAATATGGATCTGGTCTCCTCCATTTCCACACACAAGACTGAACTCTTAAGGATGACTTAGCTTAAGATAGAAGGTAGTCATTAGAGAATAATCTAGATCTAGTTTTGAGTTTTTTTTTCCATTAATTAATTAGCTTTTTATTATCTTGTTTTAATTTAGGATTTGAATCGATTGTTATTTATTTATTAGATCAATAAAGTTAGTTGTTCTTCATAAATTAGTTTCATTTTCCATTAAGTATTTAGTTTAATTCATAGATTTACTTATTTGTCATTATTAGTTTCAATCAATTCTTAAATTAGTAGTTTGCATTTGAATTCAAACAAGTAAAGTTAGAATCTTTATACCATGTCTTGTTTAATTTCATTGAGAAATGATAGCATAATAATTCTAGGCTAAACCTCCATTAGAGGGGCTTGAAGAAGCCTTGATGAATCTTGATTTATGTTAGCGTAGAATAGTTGTAATTTCCATTCCATTTTAGAAAACAATTAGTTCACCATGAGAATGGGTTTGATTGTTTCACATGCTAGATGTTAGTTAGTAGAGATTACCATGAACAACTAGGGATTAGGAAGAACCAATTGTTAAGCGAAAGCAGTTCAATTTGGATTACGATGATTCTTCATTAGTAAATTAAGTCGAGTTAAGGTGGAATCAAATCCCCCTAATTCTTTATCATATAGTCAATTTAGTATTTTCGTCATTTCGTTATTCGTATCTTGTTAGTTGAATTCACATCGTAGTATAAATACCACCATTACTCTCATTAGACTTTGGATAGACCGATAGTCGTAGAAAACATTGAATGCTAAAGAACTAGGAGTGGAACGAATCTTTTACTCAACTCTATTTCAATAGATTCGAGAGTATAAATAAATCTTTGATAAATAGTATTCGTACTTATAGTATAGTTTTATTTGCGTTTAAGAGATCAATCTTTTATTCGTGGGGAAAACTATCTTTTTTACGTTTATCAAATGGTGCCGCTGCCATCTTAGTTCCCTTTAGTATTGTTTTCTTTAATATTGTTAGTTTTACAAAGTCCCATAACCCACCTACCCTTGTTTGATTCTAACTGTGGTTGTCCGTTTCAGCACTGAAATTTTCCTCGCAGAATTACACGGAGCACGACCTGCGACCCTAGGCATGCTAAATTGGAGCGCCTGGAACTTGAGTTTTTATCTGAGCGCGACCCACGCCATACCAAGGGTAAGTTTGAGCCCCCCCCGCTGAAGCGCCTGGAGCTCGAGTTGGACCTGAGCGCGACCCGCGCCCTACCTAGGCCTATTCTGAGCATGACCCGCGCTCTCTGTTGAAACTGCCCGATTTCCACAGGTTTGTTTCAAACTTCCATTTCTTCAAGGTTTTCAGTGTTCTAACTTGTTATATACACTGAGCTTGCGTAAACAAGACGCTATTTATAAGCGAAGCAAGGAGGCATTCAGGTACTCCTTTCTTCCACACCTCGCATCTCCAGTTAGAGGTTTATACTAGTATATCAGGATTGTTTGGAGTGTTGTCATGTTTCATTAAGATTGGTTTTAGCCTTGCATGAGATTAAGGTCAGGCCGAAGAAAAATGCCTAACATAATCAACCGGCAACGTCAACAAACACGCCTTTCTAGTATACCATTCACTACACCTCTAGCTAGCATGCCACACACCACACCTGAAATAATGGCTGAAGAAAGAGAGTCTCCTCTCTCTGACTTTTACAAACCCTTGAACGATAGCCCAAAATTTTGCATCGTTCTATTAGACCCAGTGGGGGATTTCCGAATCCCCCCAAATATATTTAATTTGTTACCCGTTTTTTATGGGTTAGATCATGAAAAACCTTATCAGCACATGCGTAGGATTGACCAAGTCCTTACTACATTCCACCATCCTATGGTTGGTGCTGAACAAATTAAACTAAGGGTGTTTCCTTTCACTTTAGCCGATAAGGCAGCGTCTTGGTTAACTGCCCAAACGCTTAATTCTGTGGACTCATGGGCCAAACTTGTTCAACTATTTATGGAACATTTTTACCCACCACTAAAGACCGATGAAATGCTTTTCAAGATTCATTTCTTTCGACAGAATCCTCATGAATCATGGAATCATTTCACCGATCTTCTTATAGAGTGTCCACAGCATAACCTCGTGAAAGACAAGTTAGTTCGTGCCTTTTTCAAGGGACTGTTACACCACCACAAAGCGGTGCTTGACATAATGAACGGGGGTAGTTTCCTCAGTAAAGGAGCCTCGAGGAGGCTTATAAATTTCTAGAAGATCAAACAAAGCATAATAATAACTGGGGGGGGGGGGGGGTAGTGACGATTTCCCCGTTCCCGCTAGTTCTTCTTCAACAGTTAAGGCCGCCGGTATGTTTGAGATGAAACCCGGTCCTGAGCTTAAAAATTTAATCGAATCTCTCACTAAAAAGGTAGAGGCTATTATTGTTCAACAAAAGCCTACCCCTGTCATGAATGTCAACTCTTTTCCCTGTAATTTCTATTTGAGTCCTGGGCATCCCGACTCCTATTGTCCTCTAGTCTATGAACATCCATCCGCACAGCTGGACAATGTTTATTCCATTAATAGCGAACCTAACGCACCTTGGAGACAAAACCCCAATTTCGGTTGGCGAAATAATCAACAAGTTATACCTCCAAGGTATAATAATCAAAATGTTAGGCAAGCAAACAATTATAACCAAGCTCCACCACGACAAGGACAAGGTCATTATAATAATTATAACAATAATAATTATAATGCTAATAGAGGTATCATTCCGGTTAATAATAATAACTATCACAACCCACCTGTTCATAATCAACGTGAGATAGTTCCAGTCACACCACTTGTGACCACTACACCTACACAACCGGATCGTCTTGACGCCTTCATACAGGTTAGCCAACAACTTTTCCAAACCATGGCTCAATCTAACCAACAGGTTTTACAATCCATTAATCATTTAACCCAACAATTAGCCCAAGAGAAAGCCCAACCAAAAGGCGTGTTTCCAGGTCAAGCGTTACCTAATCCTAAAATACCAAACACAGCCTTTGAGGTAATCGGTAATACTAGTATTGACAATGAAAATGTAGGTGAGCTAAATGCCATCACCACTCTCCGTTCTGGGAGAGGTTGATAACAACGTAACTATGCATATAGTTACCCCACAAGTAGTCCCTACACCGGAGATTGAACTAGATACCGAAATAGAAACTGAAAAGCCTACCCTTGTAGAGGTACCAGTTAAACCACAACCTAAGAAACAAAAAGCCAAGGTTAAACATCCTGTTAACCTTTATGCTAAATATAGAGAGAAACCACCGTTTTCCCAGAGATTAGCAATGTTAACCAATGATACGAATTTCTATGAGATTAGGGAAGTTTTCAAAAATCTAACGATAAACCTTCCTTTTCTTGAAGCGATAAAAAAGTTACATCACCATGCTAAGTTTCTTAAAGAGTTGTGCACTACTAGGCGTAAGACAAGTATTCCTAAAGATGCCTTTTTAACTGAATAGTTCCCAACTCTATCTGAAAATAATGGAATCGTCAAGTACAAGGACCCTGGTGGTCCTACTATACAATGCACCTTGGGGGATAATCACACGACCACTGCTTTATTAGACCTGGGGGTGAGTGTTAACTTACTCCCTTACTATTTATATAAACAAATCGGTCTACAAGAGATGCAACCAACGAAAATGATGTTGCAATTAGCGGATCGTTCCATTAAGTATCCTAAGGGTGTGGTTGAAAACGTGCTAGTTAAAGTTCAAAAATTTTACTACCCAGCCAACTTCGTTATCCTCGACACAGAAGTCGCTAACGACTCTGTTCCTAACATTTTAGGGCGTCCCTTCTTAGCTACTGCCAACGCGCTTATAAACTGCCGCGATGGTTCGATGTCCTTATCCTTTGGCCATCTTTCTGTTAAGGTAAATGTTTTTAAGATGATTCAACAGTACCCAGATACGACTGTCGATGGAGAGGTTAGCATGATCGAGAGCTTCGCTCGGGATTATTTCGACAACACATTTCCTAATAATCAGATGCCCAAATTTCTTTCCTTTGGAAGTTCAGACTCTGACATTTTCGTCCCTACACTAGTCAATACCCATCTTATGGATGAGGACGAGATTGATGACTTTCTCAAAGATACAGAGGAATATCATAGTAATGTGGATGTGACTAAGCTGGATGAGGAACTTCGGACGAGTTTCTTAGAGCAGGTGATGATTCACCCTATCAAGAACTACCTTGAGCACTAACCGCCTCGATTCCCCTCCTTCCACCCTTTCAAAGGAACTTAGAGTTTGCACTTGATCCTCTTATTTCTCCTGTGCTTCATGATTTTCTAAACTCTCTTGTTAAGAAAATACTACCTAAAGAGCCACCTGACACTTTCATTTTCAGTTGTGTGATAATACCAAACCATGCCACAAATGAGTTTTATGCTAAACCCACATTCTCATTTTTTCAATTCCTTACTTCTAAAATTCATCCATATCCACCATATCTTCCACAACCATCCATTTTTTCACACTCATTCACTTGGCCACCTTTTCGTTGGAGGAAAAAGAAGGTGCATGCTCGATTATGTTCTAGATCTATCAGACTTCACTTTCATTTCATTAATTTGCGTCGTCGAAAATCTTGGTGCTTGATTCTGTTTGGGGGTGCATTCCATGTTATTTATTTATGGAAAGACCCACAACTCTTTAGGTTATTGATATATGGAAAACTACATGTTCATTATATACATATATGTTAGATAAAGTCTTGAGTATTTGACTATAAAATACTCATTTTATTCTTCGGTGTACTTTTTTTCACTTCCATATATTGATAAGTGCATCATTCAGGTAACCGGACCCTCCCTAGGGAGTGTGTGGCTGTAAGTACCGGATCCTAAGTCCACGGTTAACATAATTCACGTTTTCCACTCTTGCATGTTTTTTCAGTATTTTTAGTCATGTTTCTCTATGGTGTGAATTATGCATGTATTGCATTATTGTTTTTATTAGTTCGGATGTTAATTTTGAATTCCATAGTTAAATTTGAATTCGGTAGTTAATTATATTTGAATTTGAATTTGAATTTTAATATAATTTGGTTCTTTTCAAATTGTTTCGATTTTATTGTTAATCCCACTTTCCCGAATTGTTTGGGGGTAGTATTATTTCTTTTAACATGGTTTTTATATGATACAAAATGTATTATGTAAGTTTGCGATGATTGTTGGGAATATTGCCGATATTGGCATACCTACAATTAGATGTTGTGGTAGGATGAAATCTAAAAGCATTTAGAAATTAATATTCTAAATTCAATCTAAAAGATATTAGGTTTGTTTTAGAATCAAGAATATGGGTTGTTTTTGTTTTCGGTTTCGGAAATATTTTGTTTCCGGCAATTGCTATAAAACTTTTTGGCAACTTGCCGACTCGTTTTGGAAGCTCACAACCTATATAAACTTTCTTCATTCTACACTCACAACCCACACTACATCCCATTTTCATCTCTCACCTTTCACTCCCAAATTTCCCTTTTTTCTTCTTCACTTTTAGCTTCTTCACCGCGACTGGCGCTTGCTCCTCGCTCCTCGGTTGACACCCACCGCTTTGAACCACCACGGAACTCGAAAATCACCTGAGAGCGACCCGCACCATCCCAAGCAAAAAGTGAGTTCACCCTACGCCTAAGTGCTGGAACTCGATCATAGTTAGAGCGCACCCCGCGCCATGACCTCCTTAGGCAAGAAAAATTCAAATTTTTTGTGGGGTGTTCCAGGATCATTTGCAGTAGTTCTAGAAAGTAGTTTGGTGATGACATCACCTATATTCATACCGAAGTAGTCTTTCAAAGACTTGTTGGGAAGCGAGACTTACGGACATTGGTTCCGAGATAGGATCTTGCAGTTAGGATGGAGGCATCTACTGGGGAGTGGCAGTTTACTTCTGCTAATAGTACTGCTGGTGATGTTTTCCTTGCTTTAGCTGAGGGACGTTGGTGATATGATATTCCCAGAGTATTATTGGTGATAGGACGTGAAAGAACCTCATCTCTTTAAAGAGGAGGATGACAAGTAAACGCGGGAGAGGAGGTAAGTTTTAGTTTCAGTTAGTGTCTGCTTATGTCCCAAGCAATTTAATTCTTGTTAACCCCATAACGGGTGGAACTCCTATAGAGTTAAGTTTGTTTTTATTTTTCTATATTAGTATGTTTTAACCTTGTTTTGCAGATGTTCCAGAATTTCACACGTTTCCATGGTATTTTCCTACCCTTTTTATTTAAATACTTTGAGGACAAAGCATGCTTCTTGTTTTGGGGGCATAGAAACACGTGTAATTAAGGCATCTGTTAGGATATATATATATATATAAAAAGTTATATTATACACTTAGGAATATTGGTATTGTTTTCTTTCTCTATGCTCTAAATAATCTAGAAGTCTCACGTAGCTTTTTCATTAGAATAATTTTTAGAAACTTAGGTTAATATGTAGGTAATAATTCTTGCATCTATCTATAAATATATTACATGAGTATCTATGATTGTTGGCAGTAAGTTTATGAAATCTAGGCTAGAGTACTTATTCTACAAATCCTGTGAGAATATAGCCTAAAACCTTATATGAGTGAAACATTTGAGAAATGAGACAAGGGAGAAGTAAAATCCGAATAGAGAAATCACACGTCCACTTTCTTGATCACTATACCATATCCTAAGCGAGAATTTAGGCCCTCTTTGAATCGATATAGCCAGAAATTCAAACCTTATGAAATTATTTTCCGCTAGCACCCCTTTGAGCCTTTCTTTAGCCTTTCATAAACCGCAAATCCTTTACCCTGTTACCAAAAAAAAAAAAAAAAATCAACCTACCCACTATAGAATGAGTCTGAGAATAGGATGAGTGAAGAAAAAAGAAAGGAAAAACCTGTGTAAACAAAAATTAGTTAGTTGCTTCAGAAAAGAAAAAGAAAAGAAGTTTCCATCCAAAGAAAAAAATAAAAAAATAAAAATAGAAACAAAATAAAAACTCCAAAAATAGAATAAAATGAGTCAAAAAGCCAAAATAAAAAGGCTAAAGATGGAAACAAAGTGTAGAAGCAAAAGAACAAGGGTTTATCTAGTTACGTAATATGAAGACCCTATTATCTTAGACTTGTCCTTTTTGAATATCCATTTCCTTCTTTTTAAACCATCTCCTAATCCCCGCAACACCTAATAAAGACCTCTAGCTCAATTAGGAATAGGTTAGTGTGATAGTAAGTGGCAGATGTGTTTGATCGACTTCAGCTTCCTTGTGTGTCATTGAGATTGTAAGGTAAAGTGTGCCCACTGCGCACTGGAGTAGCAAAACTTGAGTGGAGAAATCAGAGTGGTTTTTGCCTTGACATTTATGTGAGGACCTACTTAAGGACGCTATTCTGAGTTTTCAGAAACGGACCTGATAGTGCATTTCATACTATTACTCATTGTATATATATTTATTCATAGATGATCGATTATTATGCATATATTAGCTTAGGTTTTGACTTGATTATTCTGTATTCATTGCTAGTGAGATGTATAGATAATTGAGACATAAATAAGGAAATAATAGTTTTATTTCTTAGTCGTTGTAGTATAGATGAAGTTTGTAAATACCTTCACTGGAGAACTCTCACGAGGCTATAACTCGTCCACTAGGGAATTCCTAGTGGTTTAAGGCCTTGTTGCATATGGTCAATGCAATCGCACTCGGCAAAACGAGAGTAGTTACAACTCCATTTTTGGTCACTTATTCTAATTTCTCATATTTGCTTGAGGACAAACAAAATGCTGTTTGGGGATGGTTTGATAAGAGCCCAAAATTGTAGTTTAAACCCCCTAACAATAATACTTTTAGACTAATTATGCGAGTAATAAATAAGAGTTAATGTTGATTACGTGCTTTTATGTATTTCAGGCATTGGAGTCAATTATGTGCAGAAATGTGTCACTTTGGCGAGATAAAGGAACAAGGGTTGGTTGCTAAGAAGTTCTATGATTAAAGGCCAAGATTCAAGGAGAAAAAACCTTTTTAAAGCCCGGTAAAAGCTGAAAAGTCAAAGTCAACGCAGGCAGAGACAGCACACAAAAATCAACAGAACTTCTAAAGATCGTATCTTTTGACTCAGACATTGGAATTGGGCCTACCTTATGTCAAAACGACCGGCTCGGAAAGTGATTTCCAATGGTCTAAGCCTTGACCCAATCAGAAGAGCAAAAGTAGACAAAAAGTCTGTTAAAGCAAAATCTGATTGAAAAGGGCTCTGTGGACTGAAGAAATTGGGCTTTGGGATTGATTTTCCGGCCCAAAACATGGCTCCTCAGCCCATGCACAAAAATGTGGATCTGGTCTTCTCCATTTCCACACACAAGACTAAACTCTTAAGGATGACTTAGCTTAAGATATAAGGTAGTCATTAGATAATAATCTAGATCTAGTTTTGAGTTTTTTTTTCCATTAATTAAATAGCTTTTTATTATCTTGTTTTAATTTAGGATTTGAATCAATTGTTATTTATTTATTAGATCAATAAAGTTAGTTGTTCTTCATAAATTAGTTTCATTTTTTAAGTATTTAGTTTAATTATTATTTGTCATTATTAGTTTCAATCAATTCTTGCATTAATAGTTTCCATTTGAATTCAAATGTGAAAGTTAGAATCTTTATACCATGTCTTGTTTAATTTCATTGAGAAATGATAGCATAATGATTCTAGGCTAAACCTCCATTAGAGGGGCTTGAAGAAGCCTTGATGAAGCTTGATTTGTGTTAGCGTAGAATAGTCGTAATTTCCATTCCATTCTAGAAAACAATTAGTTCACCATGAGAATGGGTTTGATTATTTCACATGCTAGATGTTAGTTGGTAGAGATTACCATGAACAACTAGGGATTAGGAAGAACCAATTGTTATGTGAAAGCAATTCAATTTGGATTACGACGATTCTTCGTTAGTAAATTAAGTCGAGTTAAGGTGGAATCAAATCCCCCTAATTCCTTATCCTATAGCCAATTTAGTATATTTCCTTCATTTCGTTATTCGTATCTTGTTAGTTGAATTCACATCATAGTATAAATACCACCATTACTCTCATTAGACTTTGGATAGACCGATAGTCGTAGGAAACATTGAATGCTAAAGAACTAGGAGTGGAACAAATCTTTTACTCCACTCTATTTCGATAGATTCGAGAGTATAAATAAATCTTTGATAAACAGTATTCATACTTATAGTATAGTTTTACTTATATTTAAGGATCAATCTTTTATTCGTAGGGAAAACTATCTTTTTTACGTTTATCACTGACCCTCATGCATGAATCGTCAAAGCATCTAAGGGACGCGTGAACTGAGACAGAGCTCCTGGAGCAAAGTAGTCTACTGGAGGTGGAGGTGGAGGTGGAGCTTCGTCATCGTCGAGACCGTGCTCAATCTTTTGTACAGCCTCTGGGGACCAATCGTGCTGAACACAATGAAGGTAGACAGGAGTGAATGTGGCAGACTTTACTACCACAAAGTCACTCGAAACTATTGCTCCCCAACTAAGCATGAGCTTAGTTACAAGGGTAGGAAGGGGAGCAGTACTCTGTCTAGACTGAGAAAGCTGGTAACACAGGAAAGAACTAATACAGAACCCATTGTTCTGGGTCTGTAAAATCCAAAGAATGTGAAGGATCGACTTAATTATATCCGAAGGTTTCGTCATCCCCACAAGGTTGTGCGCAATCCATGTTGCCACTGCCAACTGGTTCTTCCTCAAAGAAGTCTGCCTCGCACAGGTTGAACCATTGACATACTCGCCCTCTAACACAGTCGCATGCATCAAATCGAACATTGTGCCATAGAACTGTTGACTCTCGGGTACCTTGTGTCATGCTTCGATATCCAAAACCGATCCAACTGCCTACCTAGTCAACACATGCATGCCTCCCCCAAACGAAACGGTAAACAAGCATTTGCTATCGCGAGCTAAGCCACGATAGAAAGCTTGAACAAGAGAAGCGGAGTAATGAGCAGTGGGTTTTAGAAAGAGTGGCCTCCAACCTCTTCTAAGGATCTGTTCCTTGAAGAAAACATCAAAAACCCCCGAATCAAATAGATTTGAAAAATCCATTTCGGGTACAATCTTTCGATTGGAAGCAATGGGATGATGTTTTAGTTAAATTGAAAGTGCATATGAAAGGTTTTCTAGTGGAAGCAAGAACTATTTTATTTGGAGAAAATCAAGGCGCGGCGCGGGTAGGATAGGCGCGGGCGCGTGTCGGGGTTGATTTTGTGAGCTAGGGTTTTTTGTGGAGAAGATGGTATGTTAGGGCGGTCGCATGGTTGGATTTTAAACCAGCGTATGACCGTCTGTTGTTGGGTTTTTAGGGTTTGAAAATTTTGGCCCAAGCCCATATGAAATTTAGAAATACCGAAAAGGTCCCGTTCCGTCTTGTAACTTGTAAAATGCAAATCCCCGCTTCGTTACCAGTCCGGCCGATTCGAACAAACGAACTATTATTTAAACGATCAGCACGGAAAATCCTATCTAACGGTATATCACATGCTTTGATCTAAGGTTGTATGGCACACATGATGATAGATGAACGCCTTGACGTGTGAAAATGGCATAAGCTGTATACACGAATGAGCTCTAAAAAGAATAGAGTATGCCAACTTGAAAAACAAAGCACATGAATAGCGGAATGACCAAAACGAGTGTTACGAGAGCAAAGGGAACAGATGGTGGAAAGAATATACAAACTTGAAATTAAAGACTAATTAATTTTTTTGGATTATATTTTTGAAAAAATGTAAAAATGTGGGTCGTTTTTAGTCAGATTCCCAAGACTCTAGTCAATCCCAACCAGATGGTTTGATTACTCTATGAAGCTGAGCTCTGTGTTTTGGTGTAAGACACATGTAAACTATAAATACTGAGCCTTCGCTTATCGGTTGAAGCCCAGGGCAATCTGGTGTTTGACATGTCAAACACCAGTTCTCCCCTAATCACGCCATCGGGCGTAGGAACTTTTTCCTGCACCAGGTGTGATGGTGAAAATTATCTTCCAGATATAATGTTTTATACCAATCGAAAAAGTCGCAAAAACTTCAGAATCAGAGGGTACACGTCTCCATTGAGCCTTTCTCGGTGGAGAAGAACTGTCTTTGGACATTTTGAAAGGTTTGTAGAAATGGGGGTGGGGAGTTTTAAAAAATTTGGCAACTAGAAATTTTGTAGAGTTTTAGAAAAGAAGGGGAAATTTTTGAAAATTTGTACAAAGTGAGTCTTTTAACATCAGATTCTCAAGACAATAATAGAGAGGTGTATGATAGAATTAAACAGATCATGGTTTCACTTTGGGTTACACCATTTGTTTAATTCTAGAAGTCGACTCCTCGTCGAGTTTTTTTTTTTTTGTTTGGTTCTTGTTTTTCTTAAAAGATATCTCTAACAAGATATAGGGTTTTTGCAAGAAGATAAAATCATATGTTTATCCAGTATCATTTTGGTTACTTTGGGACGTAAGATTTTAAATTTTTATATCATCATGTTTTTTGAAAACTGTGTAGAGATATATACAAAGGACTCGTACAAAAGCAGTGATAAAAACATACCATAATAGATTATCTTAGGCAACTTTCATGTCGGTTCAAGTGAACCCAATCCGCATTGCATGAGCTTCAGGTTATATGAAGTTGGAATGTCGAGTTGGAATGTTTACATGGCAACTTTCATGTCGGAAGTGAATGGAATGTCCATGACATGGAATGTCTGTATGTGAATAGCGGTGATATAGGCGACCCTTAATAAGCAAAATTGATCTCAAACCGCCCCTAGATTGCGTTTTTCTAGGGGTTGGTTTGTGTAGAATCTATTGCCCATTTTGGAAAAAAAATACATGACTAGTGTTGTATCAAGAATCCTCTATTATAAAAACTGGAAAAACCAAGAACTTTTATAAAAACAACAAGGAAAAGCTATTTTTAACAAAAATAGTGTAAAATAAAGAAAAAGAAAATTGTATACTTGCTCCATAGTGGTACACTACTCAAACTGCGAGTAAAAGTGTTAACAAGGAATATGCAAATATACATGGACTCAAGGCTCCGACACTTACAACCACACACTCCAAGTGGAGTGATCCGGTTGCCTTTTCTAATGTATTCCATAGAAATAGATGTAAGGGAATGAAAGGATTGGAAATACATTACGGAACAGAGGATTTAATCCTCATAGATAGGATATTCGAGAATGGTTTCTTCTACATCCGTAGATCATAACTCATGATAGTGTTTTAGGCATTGACCATTAACTTGGAAGGTGTTGTTATTCTTATGATCCTTCAAGGTGATAGCCCCATGTGGGGTGACTGCAGTGATCATGTAAGGACCAATCCATAAAGTATTTAGTTTTCCTGGAAACAGATGTAACATTGAGTTATAAAGCAAAACATTTTGACCAATTTTGAAATGTTTTCGTAAAATATGCTTGTCATGAATTCTTTTCATGTTGGTTTTATAATCTTTAGAAAGATCATACACATCATTTCGAATTTCTTCGAGTTCGTTTATTTGTAGCTTACGCTTCTCACCTACCGCATCGAGATTGTAGTTAAGGTTTTTTATTGCCCATAGGGTGCAATGCTCTAGTTCCATGGGCATATGACAAGGTTTTCCAAAGACAAGCCTATAGGGTGACATCCCTATAGGTATTTTAAAAGCGGTTCGGTATGCCATAAGGCATCATTTAGACAGAGAGACCAGTCTTTCCTATTTGGATTAACTGTTTTTTTCTAAGATGTGTTTAATCTCTCAATTAGAAACTTCCACTTGACCACTTGTTTGGGGATGATATGCAGTTGCAACTTTGTGGGTTACTCCATATTTTTTCATGACATGTTCAAAGACCTGATTACAAAAATGTGACCCGCCATCACTAATGATGGCATTTGGTACACCAAATCTTGAAAAAATGTTTTCTTTTATAAAAGACATTACAGTTTTGTTATCATTGTTACAACATCGTACGACCTCGATCCACTTGGATACATAGTTTATGGTGACTGGGATGTAGATGAAACCGTGAGATATGGGAAATGGTCCCATGAAATTGATGCCCCATACATAAAACATCTCCACTATGAGAATGGGATTTAAAGGCATCATGTTACATTTAGAAATACGACCAAGATGTTGGCAACAAAGGCAAGCCTTACAATGATCAAAGGCATCACGAAAGAGTGTTGACCAATAGAATCCACATTGCAACACTTTAGATGCAGTTTTGTTAGCACTAAAATGTCCTCCACAAGACTGTTCGTGACAAAAAGAGAGAACGACAGATTGTTCCCAATCTGGAATGCAACGTCGGATAATCTGGTTAGGACAGTACTTGAAAAGGTAAGGATCATCCCAATGATAGTACTTTACTTGTGCTAAAAACTTCTTCCGTTGATTTCTATTCCACCAGGGTGGAGTGTCTTCAGTCACCAGATAGTTAACAATATCAGCATACCAAGGTGCGGATAGGATAGCATAAAGGTGCTCATCAGGAAAAGAATCTGAAATGGACTCGGAATCACTGTCGCTATCATTGGTTAATCTAGAGAGGTGGTCAACCACCACGTTTTTAACTTTTTTTTTATCTTTAATCTCTAATGTGAACTCGTGCAAGAGAAGGATCCATTGGATTAATCTCTGCTTAGCATCCTTCTTCAAGAGAAGGTACCTAAGTGCAGCATGATCGGTGTAAATTATGGTGTTTGAACCTACCAAATAAGGACGAAACTTGTCTAAAGCATAGACAATGGCTAATTTTTTTTCAGTGGTTGTATAATTCCATTGAGTTTCATTTAACATTTTACTTGCATATTAAATATGCTGTGCATTATCATGTTCTTGACCCAGTACGACGCCAACAGCATAGTCACTAGCGTCACACATGAGCTCAAATGGTTTCGACCAATTAGGAAGTTGAATTATAGGAGCAATTATTAAGGCGGCTTTTAAAGTTTCAAAAGCTTGTATGCAATCTGAATTAAACTCAAATGGTGTATCTTTTATAAGAAGATTGGTTAAAGGTTTAGCAGTTTTTAAGAAATTTTGAATAAATCTTCTATAAAAACCAGCGTGGCCTAAAAAGGCTCGTATATCACGGATGGTCTGTGGATTAGGTAGAGTAGAAATCTTATCTATTTTAGCTTTATCGACCTCTATACCATTTTTGGACACAATGTGACCTAATACTATTCCCTTTTTTTTTATCATGAAGTGACACTTCTCCTAATTGAGAACTAGATTCTTTTCCTGACAACGCGCCAATACTTTAGAAAGGTTGGATAGACAATCGTCGAAGGAATCCCCATAGAGAGAAAAATCATTCATAAAAACTTCCATGAATCACTCCACCATATCACTGAAAAGTGTAACATGCAACGTTAAAATGTGGCAGGTGCATTGCAGAGACCGAAGGGCATACGTGCATAAGCATAGGTTCCAAAAGGGCAAGTGAAGGTGGTATTTTCTTGATCGGTTTCATCAATTAAAATCTAAAAATATCCTGAGTACCCATCCAAGAAACAGTAATAAGCATGTCCTGCTAGGCGTTCAAGCATCTGATCAATAAACGGCAGGGGAAAATGATATTTCCTTGTGACAACATTTAGCTTCCTGTAATCAATACAAATCCTCCACATGATAGGAATTCATTCTGGAATTAACTCTCCATCTACATTACGGACCATTGTAATCCCAGATTTCTTTGGTACTACATGGATAGGACTAACCCATTCGCTGTCAGATATAGGATAAATGATTCCGGCATCCAGTAATCGTAAGATCTCTTCCCGCACTACTTCTTTCATAGCTGGATTTAAACGACTCTATGGTTCTCTAGAAGTCTTAGAATTCTCTTCTAGATGAATTATGTGAGTGCAAATCTTTGGATTAATTCCTTTTATATCATCAAAAGACCAACCAATTACAGAACGATGTTTTTGAATTACCCTAATCAAACGTTTTTCTTTTTTTTTTTAACTAGGATGAGATGATGATGGGATGGGTGCCATTAGAATCAAGATAAATGTATTTTAAGTCAGGAGGGAGAGTTTTTAGGTTAGATGTGGGTGATTTGGGTAACAGGGTTTCCACAGGGTTTTGTTCTTCCACAGTGAACACTTAGGCTGGTGGGTTCTCTTTATGTTTGGGTAGATCATCATCCGAATTGTACAAGGGAACGGACGCCAAGCTGTTACTGGTCTCTTCCATATAATGATCTGTGTCGAAATCAAATTCTCCAAATGATAAAAATTGATGCACATCATTTTCTGGGAAGGTCTTGTTGCAATATTCTTAGACGACATTCTCTATCATACTCACTTCGCCTTCTAATTCCTCTTCCATATGCTGCTTCATCATCTTAAAAACATTCACTTCCACTGAAAGACATGACCATAGATCCATTGTGGCAATTGATAAGGGCATTGGTTGTTGCCAAAAAGTCATGCCCTAGAATGATAGGTATGGAATCATGAACTACTTTGGTGTCAAGGATGATGAAATCTACAGGGTAGTAAAAATCTTTTACTTTGACTAAAAAAATTTCAACTATGCCTTTTGGGTATTTAATGGAACGATCGGCTAATTGTGGCAAAGCCAATAAGATACAATTGGTTGCCTTCGTGGGCCTAAAACAAATTTGTCTTCATGAGCTTAAGACTATGAACGCGATAAACACGAAAATTTAACTATGTTTAGCTAATTAACTATTCACTAATGATTAATTAAATAAAATACGTAAAAGTTTGGAAAGTGTTCGTCAAAGATTGAAACTTCAACCCCCAAGTTGGGTTGAGATGCGCGAGCGTGATGTTATACTATTCGCCTCGCACATCCAACCGGTCCAAGTTGGCTGAATCCCCAACTCTTTGTAAATAAACTTAAACCAAAAGACTAGACTTCCAAAACTTAAACTATTTTGGAGTTATCCTAATTAATTATTTTTTTTGTATTTTGATTTAACTATATAATATTATCTTAATCTAATCATGCATAACAACACCTAATAGAAAATTAGACCTAAACATGCTACTAAACTAATTTTAATATTTAACCTTGCTGATGGATTACAAATTCATTTTAATTAATAAAAACTTTTAATTTTAAAAATGCTTTTTAATTGAATTTTTGGTTTTGAAAACTCAAAACTTTGCAAATCTATCTACTTTTTATCTACTAACAGTTAAATTAAAAAGACTAGGGGTATTACAGTAGACTTACACACGAAGATTCCGGAGAAAATCGAGGTGCGGCGAGGGTGAATGAGGCATGGACGCGTGTCATGTGCGGATGCGGGTGAACGGTTTGCGAGCGCATGTCTCACACGGGTGTGTGTCTAACATGTGCTGGCGCGTATCGCACGCGTGTAATAGGCGCGGCACGGGTTCTTTTGCTCCGTTTGCGCTTGTTTTTCTACAGCAAGTTCCAGTGATTCGTCTCATGCTATTCTCGGGATCCGTTTGCATAGAAGTGTGCTGGAAATATACGAAAACGAAACATCAGTAATGAAATCAAGAAAAAAAAAACTAAAAAAATTTAAAATTAAGATTGAGAAGAAGGGTTCAATGAGTGATTTTTTTCTCCATCTTCCTCTTCCTATTTGAATCAATGACGGTGGCTCCATTTGAAGAATTTAGAATATACTGGTGTGGGTTTTGTTGTTGTTCATCTTAAATTCTTAGGTTGGAGGAATGGTTGGATGGTTGGAAAAATCTCTCTCTACTATTTTCTAATCTCTCTTACTCTTGTTCTTAAGTTTTAATGATGGAAACACTAGTTCATTATCTAGACTTGTTGAAATCATAAACACACTTGTGGATTTAATAGAAAAAACATTTATGAAAATGGATTGGATAATTATCTTGCTCACAAAGGTATACTCATTTGAACTTGTCAAATGAGTATGACTTGTGTTTGTGGGATTGAATCAACTTAGAGATAAGTAATGAAAACTTGTATTAAAAAGATGTAATGAACTTGTATTGAAAAGATGTATGAAAAATTGTATTGAAAATATTAAGAGTTTGGTTTAACACTAAAGCTTGAAGAACATAAAAATGGAAAACAATGAAATAACAAATTACACTATTAAATTAAAACATTTAATCTACTCCTAATGACCAAATATTAGCTCTAGGGTAATGTTCTTTCTCTACAACTTTGGTTTATATAGGACACCAATTATATCTTTACCCTTCATTCTAGAAACAACCTTGTGGGCTTTTGACATAAGCCTATACAATTGAATTCTTGATTTTGGCTTTAAGTCCTTGAGTCCATAGCTTTCAGCTTTGAGTCCTTAATTGAGTCTTTGACTTTGACAATTGACTTTGACTTTCCGTCACTTTTGCTCCTAAGCTGGAATCTTCCCAAGCAGTGTAAATAGCAATCCTTTTTGTGCTAAAATGCACGTATTAGGAATATGTGTCCTAAATGGCATGTATCCTACAAATAGTAGCAAAAGCTATAAGTTGTATGTTCATTAAGCATAAGAAGGGCATAATGAAAATATTGTAAAGGTAATAAAATGTACATTTGGGGACTGATTAGATGAAAATGAGCTATTTATGTTGGATTTGATAAAAGATGTGCAAAAATTGGTTGGTGAAGGAGTTAACTTTGAGATTGCAAGTCTAATTGATGGGGTGATATGTCATATAACATAAGACCAACATCTTATGCATATGTGGGGTGTTATTAAACCTAAAAAAAGACAAAAAATACCACCTTTTGTTTGGCCATCTCCACCAAGTGCAAAATCCACCACTTCCTCTCATGTTAAGTCAATACTAACACTACCCCCCACCACTTAAGTCCCTAACTTCTGTACCCACAACACCCAATAAACTTATAAATGACACTGAAACTATTAGAAAATCACCAAGATTCAATAATTATACACATCCCTTCTATTATTCTAACTGAAGCCCTAGTACAGATCCAACTGAAACCTTTAAACCAATTCACACTCACAAAGCTAAACCAGTTCGAAATCCTAAACCTAAAGCAATGACACATATTAGAAAGTCAGGAAGGCTTAACATACTGAAGACTAAACCACTTGTAGGTCCTAATGGAGAGCCATTGGTCCTAGAAATTTCTGATGATGAAGAAGCTAGTGCTCCATATATAAGGGAATAGTTATCTAAGAATGTGATTGAGAATGTGGTGCACCTGTCTCAATTAGATCATGTAGATAATGAATTATGTACTCAAAATTTACATGAATATTTGGATGAATTGAATGAACAAGTTATTACTGAAGGACATGATATTCAACAAGACTTGAATGGGAATGATGGTGTTGATGCTGTAATAAATGATATTGAAGAAGATTTGAATGGGAATGGGAGTGCAGCTGATGATTTCAGGTATGAGTATGGGCCATCTTTTGGATCAGTGTTTGGCAATTGGATAGATGCAGGATATAATAGTAGTGATCAAGATGCTGATGAAGAGTACATTCCTACTGATACTGATTATTCAGAGAATGAGTGGGATGAAGATGCAATGTTAGTTGATGAAGAGCTAAATAATTTGGAGGATGAATTACAAGGCACTGTGTTGGGAAATATTGTGAAGGGGATGACAAATGTATTTGAGGCTAAGGAGATTGCTAAGGTTGTGGACCCAATTTCAAGAACTAAAAAGTTTGGGTTATGTGACTTGAAGCCTCAAATGACATGGTCTACTATTGAGAATTGCAGAGAGTTCTTCCACACAATGGCAATGAAAAATAAGTTTAGTACACAACAAGTCATAAATGACAGGGAGAGATACATTTTAGAATGCAAAGATCCTCTATGTGAGTGGACTATAACTGCTACAGTGACCAAAAAAGACAAGCACACTTTTATTATTAGAAAATATCATGATGAACATACATGTGAAGTTGATGAGAAAAATACGTATACACCGGCTAGAGCACCATGGGTTGCTAAAGAACTTGAAGATAAAATGAGGGGTCATCCAGATTACAAACCAAAGGATATACAAAAGGAGATGTTTTATGAGTTTGGAGTTGCAGTTTCTTACTAGACTGCTTGGAGTTCTAGAGGAAGAATGCTTGAAGTAATCAATGGCAATTATGAGGAGGGTTAGTTATAGACTTGTCCCAGAAATGTGTAGGCAGATTGACAAAGCTAGCTAACCCAGGTAACCTTGCTAAATATTTTGTGCATGATAAGAATCAGTCTTTCATTGGTGTTATGGTTACATTTAAGTCATCACTTGATGGGTGGAAGAATGGGTGTTGGCCAGTAGTTGGTCTGGATGGTTGTTTTATGAAAGGCAAGTATGGTGGGTGTTGTCTAATAGCTATTGGATTGGATTCCATGAATGGAATATTCCCACTTGGTTTTTATGTATGCAAATAGGAGAACAAGGATACATGGAGCCAATTGTTATGTGAGTTGAAGCCTTATCTTGACTTGCATAAAGACAAGATTACTTTCAATAGTGACAGACAAAAGGGGATTCTAAGTGTTGTAGCTACTTATTTCCCACATTCAACTCATAGGTAAAGTCCGAACATGTTGTTTTTTTTTTTTTTTCATCATTTTAGTAATACTGACATTTTTTTTTTTTTTTTGCTAAAGGTAATTGATTAATAAAGAATAAGGGTTACAAAAGTGGAAGTTACATATTAAGAACTACTTAATGAAGGTTACATCATATGTGTACCTTTCCTAAAACATCAATGATCTAGTGGACAAAATGAAAATAAGTGGTGTAGTGATTCTCTAGATTCTTCATGAAGAGTGGTCTACTATCCCACCATTTTCTTTCACCTTGAGCCAAGTTAGCCCCATGTTTAGAGCAGCTATCGGCTCCAAGGTTAGTCTCTCTCCAAGTGGCTGTGACATTGATCCATGTTGCCTGCTCCATCATAGTTTGCCACCTTTCTCGGACTCTCCAATGTATTTTATTCTCCTGAAAAGCTTGGACTACAGATTTCGAGTCACTTTCCACCCATATATATTTCCATCCTGTGTCCAAAGCTTTGTGTGTGCGGCTTCCACAATAGCTTAATCGTTTCAACCATGTAGTTAGTATTGACCCCGGACCTCCTACCGCTGCACCTAAGAATTTACCCTTATAGTTTCAAGATAACCATTCCCCAACCTGATCTCCCCCGATTCCCCTCGAGCACCCATCAAGATTTACCTTTAATATTCCGGTGGAGGAAGAGTCCGTAAACATTCAATGATTTTCGGTGCTCTTCTCAGCTTGTGTTGAAGGTTGAAGACTCTAAGAATCTTTAAATCATGAACCGAGTTCTCCATATGCCCTGTAAATCTGTGGTGAGCTCGAATGATTGCTCGTCTTGCTAAAAAGCAAATGTGCGATAAGCTTGAGGCTTTATTGTCGTAAAGCACTCTGTTTCGGTTCTTCCAAAGACTCACCATCATAGTAATAGAACAAGCTTTCCACATATCAAGTATGAGGGAGCTGTAGTGTTTACCTTGCTGCTGGACATCCTGAAATGATTCTGGGTTCTTGCAAGTGCTGAAAATGTCTCGAGCATAGTTCCATACTGTTTTGGCCAGAGTACATTGAAAGAGAATATGCTCCAGAGTTTCTTGCTGATTGAGGCAGATGCAACATCTAAAAGCCAGCTACATTTTTCGCCTTTGGAGTTGATCATCTGTTCGGGTTGCGCCGTGTGCCAGCTTCCATGCAATCCCTTGTGTTTTCGGTAGAGTTTTTGAGCCCCATATGAATTTACACCATGCTGGTTTGGCTGATTTCTTTCTGATGGCGTCATGAGCTTCCGAAACTGTGAAGTTCCCAGTAGAAGAACCTACCCATACCCTTGTATCCTCTCTTGCACTATTTGGCTGCGGGAGAGTGCCCAGTTCTATGCCCATTTGCTGCAACAGTTGAGTCATGTTTACCGAAAAGTTCCAGTTATCTCCCTGAATACACTCACTGAGCTTTGACTGAAACTTGACAATCTTTTTTCGCTTCTTCCCGAAAGAAGTCGTGATAGCGGTTTATTCAACATCAGTTCTCTCTCAGAGATTGATAGAGGTGCCATTGCCCACCGTCCATCCATGAAGATGTTTCATCTCACTTAGTGCCCATTTGATACCATTCCAAACAGTGGAGGTTTTGTAATTTGACCATCCCCCTGTTCGATTGGTATATTTACCTTTCATGAAGGATGCCCAATCACAATCCTCTGTTAGAAAACTCCACGCTTGTTTCATAAGCATTGAGAGATTTATATCTTGCAGTCTCCTTAACCCCAGTCCCCCTTCCTCTGTAGGCTTGCATGCTTTCTCCCATGATACCGTGATAGATTTCCGTTCTGCCGGGTTTCCGCTCCAAATGAAATTTCTGATAATAGCTTCACATTCCTTTATCACTGATTTCGGCCACTTGTATATAGCCATATTATGCACTGGGATGCTGTTTAGAACATGTCGTACAAGGACTACCCTTCCTTGGAAAGATAGTAATTTGCCGGCCCATCCCGAAGCTTTTCTTCTGATCTTATCCACCAAAGGAGCAAGTGCTACTTTCGTTACTCTCCCCATGACTAGAGGTACCCCTAGGTACTTTTCAAGCAGTTTTCCTTCCTTGATATTCAAAGTCTCCTGTATTAGCTGTTTCCGTCTGTTTGTCATTGGGCTGAGAAAAATCTTGCATTTGTCCTTCTTAATGATTTGTCCAGACGAGTCTTGATATCTATTAAGAATCTTGACAATTTGTCTGGTGCATCTCATGTTAGCATTACTAAACAAGAAAATATCATCGGCAAACATTAGGTGTGATGGACTGCAGTATTTACCATTAACCACCATATGCCGAATCTTCTTCTCGTGGACAAGCTTGCTGATGTTTCTACTTAAACAATCCTCTGCTATCGCAAAAAGCATTGGAGATAGTGGATCACCCTGTTTCAGCCCTCTCTCAGCAGAAAAATGACCTTTCGGTCCACCATTGAGCATTATAGACATTGAGTTGCTAGAGAAAGCTCCTTGTAGCCATTGAATCCATATATCACAGAATCCCACATGCCGTAGGATTGCCCATAGAAATTCCCAATCCATTGTATCAAAAGCTTGAGAAATGTCGATCTTGATTGCTAAACTTCCCCCATGCCAAGGTGTTTGCAGCTCATTGATTAACTCGGAGGCTAACCTAATGGCTTGCTGAGAGTTTCTATTTGGGATGAAACCATATTGCTCCTTGCTAATGATCATTTCTGCAATTGGGCTCAATCTTATGGCGAGAATCTTGGTGATGATCTTGAACACAAAATTAGAAAGACAAATAGGCCTGAATTTGTTAACCTGGTTGGCATTCTTTTCTTTAGGGATTAACACAATGAAGTTCGGAGTTAACTCCCATAGGCAGCCGAGATTTGATGAAGAAATATCTTATAGCTCGATTAAATCATATTCCACAATGTCCCAGGCATTGTTGAAAGAAAAAGCCCCCGTAAAACCATCGTGGTCCGGGAGTCAGTCCACTTTAAGGTGAAAACATTGCCCTCACTTCTTGTCTTTGATGGGATGGAAGATATCTTTTCATTGTCTTCATCTAAAATTGCCTGAGGCATATTTTGAATTAGACTCCAATCAATCTCATGCTCCAATTTTTTGAATTTATCCTCATAGTGCTTGACCAAGAACTCTCCAATATCCTCCTGAGTGCTGAGTGTGTTCCCCTCATTGTTTTTCAGTTCCAATATCATAGATTTGCTTCTATTGCTATTCGCCATTGCGTGAAAGAACTTGGTGCTTCGATCATTATCATTATCCCAGCTGGCTCCTGCTTTCTGCCTCCAGAACATCTATTCTTGTTCTAGCAATTGCTCAACCTTGTTCTCTTGATTCACCATTTACATAGTGAACTCCTCATACATGTTCCCTTGTTCAAAATGTTTTTGCATCTGCTCTAGACTCTTGGATTCTTCTTCAACTTGAAATTTGATGTTACCAAATATCTCCCTGTTCCAAACTTTCAAAGCACTTTTCAGTCGCTTAAGTTTTTGTGTCAGAATATAGATTGAATGTCCTGACACAGGAACATCCCAATTTGCTTGAACCGTATCTCTGAAAGTTGAGTGTGAACACCACATGTTGAAAATTTTGAAGGGAATATTTTTTGGTCGAGGAATATCTACGCTTCGACCCACTATAGGAGAGTGATCCGAGCATAGCCTGTTGCATACCTTATAGTTCCATCCCGGGTATTTGGAGTTCCATAGAATATTGAAGAACATCCTGTCCAGTTTACCCAGAATTTTAAGTCGCCCGACTTGCTTGTTCCACCAAGAGAAGTGAACCCCATTGCAAGGAGCTTCCATCAAGTGATTGGAACCAACAAAATCTCTGAAATCAGACATCGCTGTTGTAGATGGTTGATGGCCTCCCTGTTTGTCTGAGTAACTCAGATAAGCATTAAAATCACCAAGAATTAACCATGGAAGGTTCATGAGGCTTAGCTGATGAAGATCCATCCATAGTTGCCTCCGATTCATATAGATGCAATGAGCATGAATAATAGACAAAAGCACTCCATCTATCTCCATTGTTAACTGTTGATTGGAGCAATGTATCAGATTCGGAGTAGCAACTGTTGTCTTCCAGAAAAGCCAAATGTTAGGAACTCTTTTTGGACTAGTGTTGTAGAAGAAGCAAGAACTCATTCCCAGTGATTGGAGATAAGACTTGGAGAAATCATCAGGGCTGATTATAGGTTCGGCAATATCTACTATGTCAGGATCCCATTTATTGATGAGTTTCAAAAGCCTATTTTGCGACTTGTCGTTCGCAATTCCTCTGATGTTCCAAAATATGCACCTCATTGAGATTGAGGTTTTTTTATTGTGAGTGAAGGTGTAAACCACCTTTAATTATCCCTTTTGCTTGATCCGAGATCGTGATCCGGACTCGTAACCGGGGATATGTTTGTTGCATCTGCCACTGAGGTCTGTTTCGACTCCTGAAGATTATATTGGATTCTTGAGTGTCATTCACCATCAAGCCCATCAAGCCCACAGTAGGATCTTGTTCCTCTTGTTCATCATCCTCCGCCATGTCTCCCCATCTGGAAGTAGGGGTTTCTAGGTCAGGAGGTTCTTTATCATCCACTCCAGAATGTTGTTTGCGTACCATCATTTGAAGAACTTTCTCCGCTTCAGTCTCGACCAAAGTTTTTTCAGTGTAAACTTCATGGATTCGAGACAGTGATGCGTCACTGCTGCCTGCTGAGTTGGGATTATGCTCATGCTCAGTTCCCTCATTTCCAGCACTGTCAGTCTCCTTGTTTCTCTCCAAAGAAATTACTTCCTCCTCCCTGACTGACTCTGCATTTTTTTTTTGTTGCGGAGTATGTGTACTCTGCTCTTGGTCTGCTTCCTGAAATGATTCTCTATCTTTGCATGTCCCCTCATTTACTTATTGTCCTTGTTCGACAGCTATCTCTTGCACCTCTATGGTTTGTATTTCCTCAATCTCAAGATTTTCAAACCTATTCTGAGTCTGTGTTTCCACCGGTTGCTCATTAGATTTTGGTCTCCAAATTGTCTCTCCTTGTTTACTAGGTTCAGCTTGCGTCTGTTTTCGACTTCGTTTCCTTCTCGTCTTCCCTCCTCGAAAATTGGCATCAGGGGTAAGGTCAATCACAACATCTTTGCCTTTATTTTCTTTCCCTCAAGAAGTTTGCATATCACTTTTTAGTTTCCTACATTCAGTAACCAGATGCCCGACAATTTTGCAGTGGGTACACATCTTTGGTAACTTCCTTATCTCCACTGTCTGCCAAAACTTCACCGAATCTGTTTGCACATAAACCGGGTCGTATGGGTTCCGAAGGTCCACATCTACCAGAATTTTCGTGATAATATCCGTATTTCGGCTCGCCGTCTTCTCATCAATCTGCATCGGATAACCCACCCCTCTTGCAATGGACATAAGGATTTCTGGTTCCCAGAATTCTTGACCAAGTCCTGGAAACCAAAACCATACTAAAGCGTGGGACTGCCTCTGACTATCCGGACAAAAGTTCGGTGTCCACTGACTTATTCTCATTGGACTTTTATCAAAGTCCCAGACTCCTTTCGCCCACACCCTATTTAGATCCTCAACATTGGAAAATCTCAGAAATAGATATCCTTTACCAATGGGAGTAATAATCCACTCACCTGAGGGCTGCCAGATTTTCCTTACTATTTCACACACTTTTTCGATTGGTACTTTCTGTAAATCAATTCTACCCACTAAACAAAACTTACAATAGAGCAACCCCTTTTCATACGCCTTTTCTGGAATGGTGATGGCTGGGTAGTCCCCCATCTTCTCAGGGTTTGGAAGCTCTTGAAGTTCTGCTTGTTGTTGTGTGGCTTTCTTTGCTGCCTCAGCATAAGAGATTTTTGGCGCTGTTTCCTGTACCATATTCTGACTTTGCTGATTTGGTTCCTTACCAATGTCGATGCCCTGAGTGTTTCTCATCTCCTTTTGTATGCTTCTTTTCTCATTAAAGGAGCTTTCGAACTCATATATATCCATGTTTGTCTTGTTTCTTTTCGGAACTCGGTACTGTTCACAGTAGAGGATTTTACCCTAGAAGAAACCGACCATAGAGAGAATAGAAACTAGCCTTTTTAGAACTTTCACTGTAAGCAGTGAAGGATTTGACCCAAAAGGCAAGGAGAGAAGAATTTTCTCGAACTAACACTGTTGTTCAGTGTAGGATTTTACCCAAAATAGCTATGAATAGAGAGTTGAGGAGATAGAGAAGAGTCTCTTATCTTTTGTTTTTGCTAAAAGCGGCAAAAAAGAGAGGTGTACAGGATCATAAGCACAGCTTATGTAATATCACACCCAGTCGCATCTAATATGGTTCCCATTGATTGCTTATGAATATGTAATGTTTTGAGATGGTCTGTAATACTGACATTTATAAATGTTTTTGTTGCAGATATTGCTTCAGGCATATGTACAAGAACTTTAAAAAAGTTTTTAGTGGTGAATTATGGGAAAATCTAGCTTGGGGAGCAGCAATGGCTTACAAAGAACCAGAACTTATAAGGATCATGGGCATCATAAACAAGACTAACCCTAAAGCTTTGGATTTGTTAGACTATGAGCCAAGAGAATTATGGGAAAATCTAGATTAGATTTCAAAGTGTAATAAGTTGACAAATAATTTCAGTGAGAGTTTCAATGCTTGGATCCTGAAGATTAGAGATAAGTCATTAGTCCATTTTATAGATAAGTACAACCTGGATTTGTTACAACTTGTGTATGATAGAAGAAACCTATCATAGACATTAGTGAATGGTGAAGTAGTCCTTAATGTGATGTTCATGATTAAAAAGAGGGAGTTGAGATACAATTGGTATGAGTTCAAGGGTCTATCAGATGTTGAGTATTTGGCCATCAACAACAAGACTGAGACTAAGTATACTGTTAATATTGCTGATAAGAGCCCAAAACTGTAGTTTTAACCCTGTAACAGTCATACTTTTAGACCAATTATGTGAGTAATAATTAAGAGTTAACACTGATTACGTGTTTTTATGCATTTTAGGCTTCAAAGTCCATTATGTGCAGAAATGTGCCACTTTAGCGAGATAAAGGAGCAAAGGTCGGTTACTAAGGAGTTCCGTGATTAAAGGCCAAGATTCAAGAAGCCTTTCTAAAGCCCGGTCAAAAGCTGAAAAGTCGACGCGGGAAGAAACAGCACACAAAGTCAGCAGAACTTCGAAGGCGTCAGATCTTTGGACTCGACACCTCTAATTGGGCCTACCTTATGTCAAAACGACCGGCTCGGAAAGAGCTTTCCAATGGTCTAAGCCTTGACCCAATAAAAGGAGCATAAAAGGACGAAAAGTTTGTTAAAGCCAACAGCAGCTGAAGAGGCCTTTTTGGACTGAAAGAATTGGGTTTTGGGCCTGATTCTCTGGCCCAAAACATGCCTCCAAGCCTATGCACGATTTTTGGATCTGAAAGTATAAAAACCAAAGCTTAACTCTTTGTTAATGGTAGCTAGTTAGACCTAAAACTATAGATAATTATAGATCTAGTTTTCATGTAATAAAATTAAGTTTAGTTTAAATTCAATTCTTGTTTTAGATTAAACTCTTAAAATCATTATTCTTAATTAGTTTGATTAATAAAATAGCTAGTTTGTCAATTTCGATTCTTGTCATTTACAATTGTGTAGATCTAATTTCCCTTATTACATAGATAGCTAGACTTAGATTAGTTAGATTATTAATTTAGTATTTGAATCATTGTTTTATTATTCATTAGATTAATAAAATAGTGTTCTCCATAAGTTAGTTTCATTTCCATTAATTGTTTAGTTTCAATTTGTAGATTCAATTAATTGTCATTATTAGTTTAATTCAATTATTGCATTAGTAGTTTTGAATTGAGTTTAAACAAGCAAAGTTTCAATCTTTATATCATGTCTTGTTTGAATTCCTTTGGGAATGATAGCATGATGATTCTCGGCTAAACCCCCATTAGAGGGGGTTGAGAAGCCTTGATGAAAGCTTGATTCCGATTATCGTAGAGTCGTCGTAATTTCCTTTCCACTCTAGAAATGATTAGTTCACCATGAGAATGGGTGTAATCGTTCACATGCTAGTTATGAATTGGTAGAAATGTCATGTGTAATTAGGGATTAGGAGTAACCAGATTGTTCTGCAAAGCAGTTCAATTTGGATTACGACGATTCATCGTTGGTAGGATTAAGTTGAGTTAAGGTGGAATCAACCCCCCTCTAACTCCTTATCATAGAATCGACGTAGCATTCTCATAGTTGTTCTAATAGTCAACTAGTTGCATCTTGTGGGTAGTTGCATCGTAGTCTAGTTGCCTTTTCGTAAATCTCTCATTAGACTTAGAGTAGATTACTTATACGTAGAGAACACAGCATGCGGAAGGACTAGGAGTGGAACGAATCATCTACTCCACTATATCTCATAGGATTGAGAGTAGAATCTTTGATAAAATATAGGCACATAGAATAGTTTAGTTTACTTACGTTTTGAGTTTCATCATTCATTTCGTAGGTAAACTATCATTTTATGTTTTATCAAATGGCGCCGCTGTCATTTGATAACCGCTGCCATTTATCATCTATTATTGCTAACCTAATATTTATGTTTTATCAAATGGCACCGCTGCCATCTTAGTTTCACTTTCGCATTGTTTTCGTAGTATAAGTACTTTTCTTAAAGTCCCATTAAACCCACCCACCCTTGTTTGATTCATACTGTAGTTGTCCGTTTCAGCATTGAAAAGTTCCTCGAAAAAAATACACAGAGCGCGACCGAGCCCAAAGCGAGCGCACCTGCGCCCATACGCCTGGAACCTTGAGCGCGACCGGCCCTAAAACACTGTAACTTGGAGTTACACGGCGGACCGGCAAGGCAGCGCTTCTAAGCTAGCTGACTTTTTTGCCGAATTTCCACAGGTTTGATTCGAACTTCGATTTTTCAAGTTTTTCAGTGTTCTAACTAGTTATATACACTGAACACGCGTAAACAAGACGCTATTCATAAGCGAAGAAAGGACGCAATCAGGTATTCCTTTCTTCCGCACCTCGCATCTCCTGTTAGAGGTTTATACTAGTATATCAGAATTGTTTGGAGTGTTGATGTGTTTAGCTAAATTTGGTCTTAGCCTTGTATGAGATTAAGGTCTGGTCGAACAAAAACACCAAACGTAATTACACAACAACGTCAACAAACAATTCTATCTAGTATACCACCCACTACACCTCTAGCTACTATTTCACACACACCACCTGGCACAATGCCCGACGAAGGAGAGACTCCTCCAAATCTTGCATCGTTCTAGCAGACCCAGTGGGGGATTTCCAAATCCCCCCAAATATTTTTCATTTGTTACCCGTTTTTCACGGTTTAGACCATGAAAAACCTTATCAGCACATGCGTAGGATTGAACAAGTCCTAACAACATTCCACCATCCTACGGTTGGTGCGGAACAAATTAAACTCAGGGTATTCCCTTTCACCTTAGCCGATAAGGCAGCGTCTTGGTTAACTGCCCAAACGCCTAATTCGTGGACTCGTGGGCTAAACTTGTTCATTTGTTTATGGAACATTTTTACCCACCCTAAAAGACGGATGAGATGCTTTCCAAGATTCATTTCTTTTCGACAAAATCCTCATGAATCATTTTGAGGAGGCTTGGAATCGTTTCACCGATCTCCTTATAGAGTGTCCACATCATAACTTAGCTTAAAGACACGTTAGTTCATGCCTTTTTCAAAGGACTTCTACACCACCATAAAGAAGTCCTAGACATAATGAATGGGGTGGTTTCTTAAGCAAAGGAGCCTCGGAGGCTTATAAATTTTAGAGGATCAAACTAAGCGAAATAACTGTAGGGGGGGGTAGTGACGATATCCACCGCTCCGCTTAGTTCATCAAATACTGATTAAGGCCGGTATGTTTGAAATTAAACACGATCCCGAAGCTTAAAACTCTAATCAATCACTCACTAAAAAGGTAGAGGCCATTTACGTTCAACAAAAGCCTATCCCCGTCATGAATGTAAATTCAAATCCATGTAGTTTCTTTGGAGCCCCGAAAGCATCCCGACTTCCATTGTCCTATAGCCTATGAACAGGCTTGTTCCATTAATAGTGAACCTAACGCCCGCTTGGAGACAAAATCCCAACTTCGGTTGGAGAAATAACCAACACGTCGGACCTCCGGGGTAATAATAATCAATATGTTAGGCCAACGCGGTTTTAACCAAGTTCCACCACGACAAGGACAGGGTCAGGGTAATTTTAATAATTATAACAACCAAGTGCAACCTCAACAAGGTCAAGCACAAGGTCAAGGTAGTTATAATAATTATAATGCTAATACAGGTATCGTTCCGGTAAATAATAATTATTTCAACAACATGCTCCCTGATAATCATATGCCCAAATTTCTTTCCTTTGGAAGTTCAGACTCCAACATTTTCATCCCTACACTAGTCGATACACATATTACGGATGAGGATGAGATAGATGACTTTCTCAAAGATATAGAGGACTATCATAGTAACATGGATATGACCAATCTAGATGAGGAATTCGATTAGTTTCTTAGAGCAGGTGATGATTCACCCTATCAAGAACTACTTTGCACAACATCCACCTTGACTCCCCTCCTTCCACCCTCAAAGGAATCTCGAGTTTGCACTCAATCCTTTTGTTTCTTCTGTGCTTCATAATTTTTTAAATCCACCTAGTAAACAAATACTTCAGAAGAACAAAGCATTTGACACCTTCATTTTCAGACTTGAAACAGTCCCTACCTACACCATGAATGAGTTTTGTGCTAAACCCACATCCTCATTATTTACATTCTTTCTTTCTACAACTTATCCATATCCACCATATTCTCCACAACCATTCACTTTTCCACACTTATTCACTAGAACACCCTCTCGTTCAAAAATGAAAAAGAAGGTGCATGCTAGGTTACGTTATAGGGTTATCCGACTTCGCTTTTATTTCACTAGGTTGCGTTATAGGAAATCTTAGTGCTTGATTGTGTTTGGATATGTTTTCTGTGATATTTATTTATGGAATGATCCACAACTATTTCGGTTGTTGATATATGATAAACTGCATGTTCATACATATGTTAGATAAAGTCTCGAGTATCTGACTATAAATGACTCAATTTGTTGTGTTTGGTGCATTTCTTTCTTTTCCAGATATTGGTGAGTGCACCATTAAGGTAACCGGGCCCTCCCTATGGAGTGTGTGGCTGTAAGTACCGGATCCTAAGTCCACGTTTAACATAATTCACGTTTTCCACTCTTGCATGTGTTCTTAGATTTTTGAGTCATGTTTCTCTATGGGGTGAATTATGTCCTTATTGCTTATTGTTTTTCTATATATTAATCCGTATTTATATATATATAAAAAAAAAAACAAAAAAACAAAAAAAAAACAAACAAACAAACAAACAAAACAAAACAAAACAAAAAACAAAAAAAAACAAAAAAAAAAACAAAAACAAAAACAAATTTTCTAAACTCTAGTGTAAAAAAATTTGTTTGGGGGTGGTGTGTTCGTGTTTCCGTCCTAGAATGTTTTATGTCCCATTAGTGTTGTTTAGGCCGTTTAATTGTAATTCGATTCGGATTGACATATTCTATGAATTTATAGTTCATTCGTTCGCATAACGTATGTCATGCACGCACTTCGAGGCATTTTCAACTATCTTATGTTATCCACGGTCGGAATAGAGTATTTTATGGATCATTGGATTGGAAATTCTCTCCTGATCATTTCCATATCTCATTCGCAAAAATTGGACCGGTAACGAAGCGGCAATTTTAGTTTGAAGTTTCGCGAAAAATCGAAAAATTCAAAAATTTCGAATTGCGCTTGGGCCCAACCCGCGCGCAAGCGCACCCGCGTCCTTACCTTTGCCCCAACTGTCGCGTTCATCTTCTCAAACTGCCATTATCAAACAAAAAAAACCAAAACTTCAAAACCTAAATCCAAAAATTAAAAAAGAAACCTAATTAAACCCACGCCCAGATTCAAATCAAGTTCAAATCTTCTCTAAAACCAAACCACCACCAAATCCACCAACTTACATCACCAAAAACCCACGAAAATTAAAAAATTTAAGCTGTCGCGCCACCACCGCACCACCACCACTGGTTGTTTCATTCGGTTGACTTAAATTCCAACCCCCACTACATTCCAAACACTCCAATGGCTCAACAACGTCGAATTTTGCCGGAGCAAGCATTTACTGGCGACCACTTCACCCTTTTACGGTGATCTAAATGATCGATGAGACTGGAATAGCTTGTGGTACTCGACCGAAGCCTTTTACCACGAAGACTTAGTCCGACGGTTTTACAACACGAGGGAGGTGGAGGGGCGTAGAATTTTTGTTATGGTGGCGAAGAGGAGGAAGGAAGTAACTACTGGGTTGTTGGCTGAGATTCTAGGCATTCCGCCTAGAATCCATCTGGATGTCACATTACAGGAGTCACAATATAATGGGGTATAGCCGTTGATGCACGTGACAGTTACCGAAGGGAACTACAATGCGAGATCGCATTGTGTTCGCTAGGCATCCCTCATAACCAACCAGCTGGCTGCAGCTCAGTGGATTGGTCGGAACGTCCTGGGGAAGGAGAAGGTCAGCGACATCGGTTTGAACTGCCTCCACATTTTATGGATACTCTAGGAGCAGAAGTACGAGTTCTGTATCTTGGAGTTTTTGCTTAGCATGATTAGGGGAGTGGGAAAGTTGATGGCATCTCTCCCTGTTTTAATAACCAAGATCATGATGAAGTTGAGCGACTCGGCGTCGATAGGATTTACATCAATTACACAATCAAAATCCTCGGATCTATAAGGATTGTGTCCAACGAGTTTGGAGGTTGCCTGAGGATAGAGAAGAGGACGAGGAGGATGGTGGAAATGAGAATGACGAGGAGGATGGGGGAAATGGGAATGACTCGGAGGATGAGGAGGATTTGACTTGTTTTGATGCGGATGCCTTGGAGAGGTGTTGGTCAGATGCAGAACGCATGGTTGTGATTCATCGTGGCATGTGTTCACTCAACACTATCTGCGAAGACCTCCGGACTCGACAGGCAACTATCCACCATAACATCGAGATCCGTACCCAGAGAGAGGATGAGAGGTGGGAACAGATGAGGGCCGAGCTAGAAGCTCGGCGCCCGATTCGACATGCATGCTTTGACACGATTCCCACCTCACGAGGATTCTCCTTTCGAGGACACACCATCGAGGCACGGCGTCGTCGCCGAAACACGAATGGTGCTGGCCCATCGGGAGCTCAGGAGCCATCTCCTGAGCATGTGCCCTCCGCTACCTGTACCGAAGTGGTTAGGGATAGTATAGTTTGATGTTTTTTATTTGTAGTTTCATTATTGTTATTTATTTTAATGTAAGTTTAATTCCGTAATTTGAATTTTGTAGTGAAATGTACTTCGAATGAAAATTTTAATATAATGCGGTTATTTTCATTGTGCGTGGTTGTTTAATATTGATCCCACCTTCCCAAATTGTTTGGGGGTGGTGTTATCTATTCCAGCATGATTTTTATATGACCTTCGTTTTAGAAGTTATTGTGGAGTCAGGGTGAAAATATGGCCGTTTAGGCAGATCTATGAATAAGTATCATGGTAGGATGAAATCTCGATTAAATAGGTAGATTCTATCCTAAATTCAACCTAAAAGATACTAGGTTTGTTTTAGAATCAAGGAAATGAGTTGTTTCCGTTTTCGGGTTTGGAAATTTTAGGATTTCTGGAAACTGCCGTAAAAACTTTTTGGCAACTTCCCGATCCGTTTTAGCAACTTAAAACCTATATAAACTTCATTCATTCTACACTCACAACTCACACTACACCTAACCTCCATCACTCACCTTTCACTCCCACGATTCCCACGTTTCGTCTCATTTTTCGATCTCAAGACCTCGGGCTGGCGCTTGCAGGAGCGCCTTTTCGCTACCTGCACTTTTTCAGAATTTTTGTACAGAGCGCACTCACGCCCAAGGAGAGCGCGACCCGTGCTCAAACACTGGAATTCCAAAATATTCAGAGCGACTCGCTTGAAGTAAGCGCTTTTCAGCCGACTTCCGTGGACCAGAAAAATTCCAGTTTTTCTGGGGGTTGTTCCCGGATCATTGATAACTATAAAATGAATAGTCTACCTACGAAATGAACGATGAATTCAAAACGTAAGTAAACTAAAACTGGACTTTTGAACCTTATTTTTATCAAAGTTTCTACTCTCGATGCGAATTGCACTAAGTGGAGTAGGAAGTTCGTTCCACTCCTAGTTCCCTAGCATGGATTGTTTTCTAAGTCTAAGAAATCAGTCTTAAGTCTCATCGAGAGCTTTACTGAAATAAGTAACTAGACTCTGCTGCAACTTACCCACAAGATACAACTAGTCAATTAAATAAGCGACTATGAAATTACTATGTGATTCTATGATAAGGAGTTAGAGGGGATTGATTCCACCTTAACTCAACTTAATCCACTACCAAATTTAATCGTCAGTATCCGAATCAATGAATCGCACGCTGAGAACAATTGGTTATTCCTAATCCCTAATTACACATGGCATTTCTACCAATTCATAACTAGCATGTGAACAATTAAACCCATTCTCATGGTGAACTAATTATTTACGGAAGAAGAAATAGAAATTACGACGACTACGATAAGCGATTCAAGCTTTCATCAAGGCTTCTCAACCCCCTCAAATGGAGGTTTAGCCTTGAATCATTCGCATAATCATTTCCATTTAGATTAAAACTAAACATAATATAAAGCATTGAAATTTACTTAATTTAAACAATAATGAAATCTAATTTAATGACTAAAATGAAATAAGGACAGAATTGAAATTAGATCTAGAATTGGAAATGACAAAATCGAAATTGATAAAGAATACTACTTTATTGATCTAATCAAATTGAAGAGCAAGATTCAAAGGTTTAATCTAATACAATAATTTAAATGGAACTAAACTTAATTAAAACAATTAAATCTAGATCTAGAAGCTATTCTAATGGCTACTTTCTATATAAGCTATCTACCCTAATTCTCTACTAAATAATCTACCATTAACAATGAGCTTCCTAACCTAACTGCCATTAACAAAGAGTCAAGCTTTTTGTTTTATACATCCAGATCCAAAAATCGTGCATGGGCTTGGAGCCATGTTTTGGGCGGATTCTCCGCCCAAAACCCAATTCTCTTCAAATCAAAAAGGTATCTTGACTAGATTCGGCTTCAACAGACTTTTCGTCCACTTCTGCTCCTCTGATTGGGTCAAGTCTTAGACCATTGCAAAGCTCTTTTTTTCGAGCCGGTCGTTTTGACATAAAAGTAGGCCCAATCAGAGGTCTGAGTCCAAAGATATGGCATTCGGAAGTTCTGGCATTGACTTTTGCTCCTTTATCTCGCTAAAGTGGCACATTTCTGCACATAATGGACTTTGAAGCCCGAAATGCATAAAACACGTAATCAGTATTAACTCTTACTTATTATTCACATAATTGGTCTAACAGTATGATTATTAAGGGGTTAAAACTACAGTTTTGGGCTCTTATCAAACCACCTAAACAAACATTTTGCTTGTCCTCAAGCAAAGATGAGAAATTAGAATAAGTGACCAAAAATGGAGTTCTAACTACTCTCGTTTCGCTGAGTGTGATTGCATTGACCATATGCAACAAGGCCTTAAACCACTAGGAATTCCCTAGTGGACGAGTTATAGCCTCGTGAGAGTTTTCCAGTGAAGGTACTCACAAACTTCATCTATACTACAACGACTAAGAAAATAAAACTATTGTTTCCTTAATCATGCTCAACTATCTATACATCTCTCTAGCAATTGAATAAGAATAACCAAGTCATAAACCTAAGTTAATATATGCATAATAATCTATCATCTACAATAAACATATACACAATGAGTAGTACTATAAAATGTTTAGCGAGGGTTTGTTTCGAGAACTTCGGAATAGTGTCCTTAAGTAGGTTCTCACAATAATAGTCAAGAAACAACACTCGATTTTTCCACTCAAGTTTATTTACTCCGATTAATGCGGTGGGCACACTTTACCTTACAATCTCAATGACAACAAGGAAGTCGGTCGATCAAACACATCGCCACTTACTATCACACTAACATATTCCTAATTGAGCTAGAGGTCTTTATTAGGTGTTGCGGGGATTAGGAGATGGTTTAAGAAGGAAGGAAATGGATATTCAAAAGGACAAGTCCGAGATAATAGAGTCTTCATATTACGTAACTAGAGAAACCTTGTTATTTACTTTTGCTTCTACACTTTGTTTCCATCCTTAGCCATATTTTTCTTTTTTCTTTTCTTTGGCTTTTGACTCCCTTTTATTCTATTTTTGGAGTTTTATTTTATTTCTATTTTTTATTTTCTTTTCTTTGGATGGAAACTTCTTTTCTTTATTTCTGAAGCAACTAACTAATTTTTGTTTACACAGGTTTTCTCTTCTTCTTTTCTTCACTCATTCTATTCTCGGACTTATTCTAAATTGGGTAGGTTGATTTATTATTTTTTTATTTTGTTTTGTTTTTGTAACAGGGTAAAAGAATTGTGGTTTATGGAAGGGCTAATGAAAGGCTCGAGAGGGGCTTACTAAGCGGAACATAATTCATAGGTTTGAATTTACGGCTATATCGATCCAAAGAGGGCCTAAATTCACCGCTTAGGATATGGTTTAGTGATCAAGCAAGTGGACGTGTGATATCTCTATCCGGATTTTACTTCTCCCCTTGTGTCATTTCTCAAATGTTTCGGCTTCATATAAGGCTTTAGGCTATATTCTCACAGGATTTTGTAGAATAAGTACTCTAGCCTAGATTTCAGAAACTTATTGCTAACAATCATAGATACTCATGTAATATATTTATAGATAGATGTAAAGATTATTACCTATATATTAACCTAAGTTTCTAACAATTATTTCGACGCTAACAGCCTCATTGAGACTTCTAGATTGTTAAGAGCATGGAGAAAGAAACAATACCAATATTCCTAAGTGTATAGCATAACTTATTTATTTATATTTTTGAATTTTTGAAATTTTAACTAGAAAACAAATGCATATTATACATATTTATATCCTAACGGATGTCTTAATTACCGTGTTTCTATGCCCCCAAACAAGAAGCATGCTTTGTCCTTAAAGCATTTAAATAAAGAGGGTAGGAAAAATACCATTGAAACGCGGCGTGAAATTCAGAAACATCCGCAAAACAAGGTTAGAACGCATACTAATATAGGAAATAAAACCGACGAACTCTATAAGAGTTCCACCCATTATGGGGTTAACAGAATTAAATTGCTTGGGACATAAGCGGAACACTAATGTAAACTAAAACTTACCTCCACTCCATTTGTTATTCGTCATCTTCATCATCCTCTACTTCTATAAAGAAGTGAGGCTCCTTCGCTGGCGATCTGCCATGCTATGATAATTTGCCGGGCTTCACGCCATTTATCATCTATGGTTGTTAACCTATTAAGTGCCACTTGGTGCGATGGGGTGTAGGGTGCAACCTGGTGAGGTTGTATCCGCCACCCTTGCCAAGTCATTACACGGAAAGATCGAATAATACTATTGGTGGGTCGCACCGTGTCTACCCTAATCCAATCCGTGAAACGTGTACAAAAAACAGGAAAGAAACATAGCATAATACGTGAAATTAGAACAGGCATAAGAAGGTACTTATGCCTCATGGTATGGGCTCGTGCTAAACTAGACATCAAAGTTCTGGGAAGGTCATAGAACCGGGCGTCCCGTGGCTAAAGCAAAGGAAAAACGGCGCAAGTGGGCGTCATTCACGTAAGAAAACGCCATTCCCTAAAATGTTCATGGACAGGCTACCAAGGGCAACGTTATAGTCCCCTTGGTCCTCAATACGGAAAATGCCTGCCCCATAAGCCTCGTGCAAAAACTCATAAGTGTAGACATGCATATTATCGACCCAATAGCACCATGGGTCTTGTATCTCAGCGGGCATAGCAAGTCCAAGAACAAATGCTAGCAAGAACACGGTAATTTCCATTGGTTCATCGTCAATGTTGATGGAGAACACTTGTTCTCCATCCGGTCTCTCAAAGAAAATGCGGTTATTATAAAAATAAGATGCAAGTCTTTGGAGAATAAAGTTCACCGGTTTTACCATAAGAGGTTCCCACCAACGTATGTGATCACCTCATGAAACCAAGCACCCGTAAGTAGTGCTTTGGAACAAATCTTCGAAAAGACTATTCGGTATTATTATAGGAGATGTCATCTCAAAACTACGCGCTCTGGAACAGCTGCAAAACAACCGGGCACAACTTCATGAAAACTGGAATTTTTCTGGTCCACGGAAGAAGTCGGCCGGCCAACCGCCAACCAGCGAAGTCGCTTGACTTGAAAGCAGCGCTCGAAAGCAAAATTTTCGTCGAAGTGTAGCCGCGCGGCTCCGAAGTTGCAGATTTGCGAAAATGGAGACTAAAACGTGGGAATCGCGGGTGTGAAGGGTGCGTGATGGAAGTTAGATGTAGTGTGAGTTGTGAGTGTAGAATGTATGAAGTTTATATAGGTTTTAAGTTGCTAAACGGTTCGGGAAGTTGCCAAAAAGTATTTTGGCAGGTTCAGGAAATCCTAAAATTTCCAAACCCAAAACGGAAACAACTCATTTTCTTGATTCTAATTCAAACCCAGTATCTTGTAGGTTGATTTTATGATTGAATGTACCTATTTAATCTAGATTTCATCCTATAATGATTCTCAATCATAGATATGCCTAAAACGGCCATAATTTCACCTTACTCCGCAATAAATTCTAACACTAGGGTTATATAAAAATAAAGCTTGAATTGATAAAACCACCCCCAAACAAGTTGGGAAGGTGGGATCAATATGAAACAACCACACATACTGAAAATAACCCCTTATATTAAAATTTTCATTCGGAGTACTTTCACTACAAAATTCAAATTACGAAAATAAAAGTTACATTACAATAAAAACAACAAAAATAAATAAAACAACAACCACTATCAATCCTCAGACTCTCTAAACACCTCGCCACCGGGTGAGGGAGGGCACACTCTCTAGTGGTTGCTCACGGGCTCCCGAAGGTCAAAGCAGCAGTCGCTTCCTTCGCCGCGGACGCCATGCCTCGTAGTGAGTCCTCGAAGCGAGTCCGTATGAGGTGGGAAGCGTGCAAGCATATCCACTCTAAACCGGCTGGGCTTCCATCTCAGCCCCTCACTGTTCCATCTCTCATCCTCTCTGCGGGTGCGGATCTCGAAGTTGTGATGAATAGTCGCCTGTCGAGTCCGGAGGTCTGACAGATAGTGTTTAGTGAACGATGCCCCTATGAAGCATAGCCATGCGTTACGATCGAACAACACCTCGGAAGGCATCCGTATCAAAGCAAGTCACATCCTCCTCATCCTCCTCCGAATCATCCTCATCCTCCTCCTCTACCTCATCCCCGTTCCCTATCCGCGGGCAATATCCGCGTTGTTGGACACACTCCCCTATAGATACGCGGTTACGGTGCGGGGTAATGTAAATCCTATCGACGGAGTGCTTGCATCTTCAAAGATGATCTTGGTAATTAACACGGGAAGAGGTGCCAAAGACTTTCCGACCCCCTAATCATGCTCAAAGAAAACTCCAAGATACAGAAATCGTTCTTCGCTCCTGGAGTACCCATAAGATGTGGGAGGCAGGCAGACCGATGTCAACGACCTTGTCCTTCCCTAGGACATTCGACCAATCCATCGAAAAGCCCGGTGGTTGGTCCTGAGGATGCTGGCGAACACAATGGGAGTTTGTATTGTAGCTCCCATTGATGGCGATCCACGCCCATCAAAGGCTCTACCCGTCAAAAACCGGGGCTCTGTAAAGTGGCATCGGATGGATTCTAGGCGGAATGCCTAGAATCTCAGCCAACAAATCGATGAGTCAACTCCTTCCTCTTCTTCCTTACCAACACAAAATCCTACTCCCCAACAACTCTCCGGTGTTGTAGAACCGTCGGACCAAGTCTTTGTGGTAGAAGGCTTCGGTCGAGTACCATAAACTACTCCAGTCTCTACTAGCCATTTCGTCACCGTAAAATGGCGGTAGCGAAGTGGTCGGCAGTGAAAACTTGCTCCGGTAAAATTCGGCGTTGTTGAGCCATTTGAAGTTTGAATACGGTTTGGGGTTTGTAGAAGGTGTAGGAGTAATGAGGAAAGACCTTACTGATAAAAAACGATGGTGGTGGCGATGTAGTGGCGGCACAAAGACCAAATTTTTATTTTTCGGTGGTTTTTGTTGGGTTAAATTGGTGGAGGTGGTGTGGTTTTGTTTTTAGGAGATTTGGGTTGGGATTTGATTTTGAAGTGAGTTATTTTGGTTTTCTTTTTTTTTTTTTTTTTTTTTTAGGTTTTGGAGCTTTGTTAATGGCGGAAAGGAGGAAGAAACGATGAACTGTAGGTGAGGGTAAGGGCGCGGTCGCGCTGTCGGTGGGCGCGGGTTGGGCGCGGGTTGGGCCCAAGCCCAAAATCGAAATTTTTGATTTTTTTCGATTTTTTTGCGAACTTCAAATCAAAATTGCCGCTTCGTTACCGGTCCGATTTTTGCGAATGAGATATGGAAATGATCAGGAGAGAATTTCCTATCCAATGATCCATAAAACACTCTATTCCGACTTCATATGACATACGAGAAAGTGGAAAACGCCTCGAAGTGCGTGCATGACGTAAGTTATGCGAACGAATGAACTCTAAATTAATAGATTATGTCAATCTGAATCGTAATACAATAAAACGGCCTAAGCAACTCTAATGGGACATAAAACATTTTAGTGCGGAAACATTTAACACCCACCCCAAACAAATTTTTTTACAACGGCTTAGAAAATTTGTTTTTAGCGAATGGTCTTTTAAAGTCGATTCCCGAGACTTCCTAGATTACTATGTTTATTTTTATTTTTATTTTTTTTTATTTTTTTTTATTTTTTTTTTTTATTTTTTTTTTTTTTTTTTTTTTTTTTTTTTAGAAGAAAAAACAATAAGCAATAAAGACATAATTCACACCATAGAGAAGCATGACTCAAAAATCCGAGAAAAACATGCAAGAGTGGAAAACGTGAACTATGTGAACCGTGGACTTAGGATCCGGTACTTACAGCCACACACTCCATAGGGAGGGCCCGGTTACCTTAATGGTGCACTCACCAATATATTAAAGTGAAAGGAAGTGCACCAAACACAGAAATTGAGTCGTTTATAGTCAGATACTCGAGACTTCATCTAAAACATATGTATGAATATGCAGTTGATCATATATCAACAACCGAAACAGTTGTGGATCATTCCATAAAAAAATATCACGAAAACATATCCAAACACAATCAAGCACCAAGATTTCCTACGACGCAGCCTAGTGGAATCCAAACGAAGTCGGATAACCCTATTGTGTAACCTATCATGCACCTTCTTTTTCATTTTTGAATGAGTGGGTGTTCTATTAAATAAGTGTGGAAAAGTGAATGGTTGTGGAGAATATGGTGGATATGGATAAGTTGTAGAAGAAAGCACTGTATTACAATGAGGATGTGGTTTTAGCAACCAACTCATTCATTGTGTGTGTAGGGACTGTCTCAATTCTGAAAATGAAGGTGTCAAATAGTTTGTCCTTACGAAAGTATCCGTTTGCTAGGAGGATTTAAAAATTATGAAGCCACGGGAGAAACAAAAGGATCGAGTGCAAACTCAAGATTCCTTTGAAAGGGTGGAAGGAGGGGAGTCGAGGTGGATGTTGTGCAAGTTAGTTCTTGATAGGGTGAATTGTCACCTACTCGAAGAAACTCATCGAATTCCTCATCTAGATTGGTCATATCCACATTACTATGGTAGTCCTCTACATCTTTGAGAAAGTCATCTATCCCGTCCTCATCAATAATATGTGTATCGACTAGTGTAGGAATGAAAATGTTGAGTCCGACTTTCCAAAGGAAAGAATTTTGGGAATATGATTATCGGGAACGTGTTGTTGAAATAATCTCGAGCAAAGCTCTCGATCATGCTAACCTCTCCATCCGTAGGCGAATCGGGTAATGCTTGTGTCCTTGTTTTAAAACATTGACTTCAACAAACAAGATGGCCAAAAGACATGGACATTGAACCATCACGAAATTAATGAGCGCATTGGCGGTTGCCGAGGAAAGGGCGCCCTAAAATGATCGGGACAGAGTCGTTAGCGACTTACAGATCGAGGACTACAAAATCAGCCGGATAGTAGAAATCCTCGAACTTTACCAAAGACATTTTTCGACTACACCCTTAGGATACTTAATAGACCGATCACCTAATTGCAACGCCATTTTAGTGGGTTGCATCTTGTCTAGACCTATTTGTCTATACAAATAAAATGGGAGTAAGTTAACACTAGCCCCCGTGTCTAATAACGCGGTCGTCGTATAGGAATCTCCTAAGGTGCATTGACTGATGGGGCGACCGGGGTCCTTGTACTTAACAATTCCATTATGTTCGATAAGGTTGGGAATTGTTCGTTAAAAAGCGTCTTTTGGTATATTTGTCTTACGCCTAGTAGTACACAATTCCTTAAGAAACTTAGCATGATGTGGTAGCTTTTTAATAGCCGAGGAAGGGTAGGTTTATAGTTAGATTCTTGAAAACATCCCTAATCTCCTCGTAATTTGTATCCCTAGTTAACATGACTAATTTTTGTGGAAACGGTGGTTTTCGTCTATATTTAGCAATGGTATCACCGGATGTTTAACCCGTGACTTTCGTTTCTTAGGTTGTGTTGTAACCGGTACCTCTACGGTGGTAGGCTCTTGGTTTCTATTTCGTATCTAGTAAAATAGTAGGTGTAGGGACTCTTCGGTGGGGTAACCATAGGCATAGTTACCTTGTTATCAACCACTCGCCGAGCGGAGAGTGGTGATGGCATTTATCTCACCTACATTTTCATATTCATTACTAGTATTATCGGTTACCTCAAAGCGTGTTTGTTTGTTTTAGGATTAGGTATTGCGTGACCTGGCAACACACCTTTGGTTTGGGCTTTATCTTGAGCCAACTGTTGGGTTAAATTATTAACGGATTGTAGAATTTGTTGGTTAGATTGAGCCATGGTTTGGAAAAGTTTTTGGCTCACTTGTATGAAGGTGTCAAGGCGATCCGGTTGTGTGGGTGTAGTAGTCACGGGTGGTGTGACTGGAACTATTTCACGTGAATTATTTATGGGTGGATTTTGATAATTATTATTGACCGGAACGATACCTCTATTAGCATTATAATTATTATAATTACCTTGACCTTGTGCTTGACCTTGTCGAGGTTGCACTTGGTTGTTATAATTATTAAAATTACCCTGACCCTGTCCTTGTCGTGGTGGAGCTTGGTTAAAGCGTGTGTTGGCCTAACAAATTGATTATTGTACCCTCGAGGTGTGACTTGTTGGTTATTTCTCCAACCGAGTTGGGATTTTGTCTCCAAGGGGTTAGGTTCACTATTAATGGAACAAGCCCCGTGTTCATAGGCTATAGGGACGATGGGAGTCGGGATGCTTCGGGGACTCCAACGTAAACTACATGGGTTTGAATTTACATTCATGACGGGGGATAGGCTTTTGTTGTACAGAAATGGCCTCTACCTTTTAGTGAGTGATTCGATTAGAGTTTTAAGCTCGAATCGTGTTTAATTTCAAACATACCGTACGGCCTTAATCGTATTAGTAGAACTAGCGGGAGCGGGGAGTAATCGTCGGTGCCCCAATTATTATTTCTCTTAGTTTGGTCCTCTAAAAATTTATAAGCCTCCGAGGCTCCTTTACTTAAGAAACTACCCCATTCATTATATCAAGGACTTCTTTATGGTGATGTTGAAGTCCTTTGAAAAAGGCAACTAACTAACGTGTCTTTTGCTAGGTTATGGTGTGGACACTCTATAAGCAGATCGGTGAAACGATTCCAAGCCTCTGAAAATGATTCATGAGGATTTTGTCGAAAAGAAATGAATCTTGGAAAGCATCTCATCCGCCTTTAGGGGGGTAAAAATTTTCCATAAACAATTTGAACAAGTTTAGCCCACGAGTCCACAGAATTAGGCTTGGGCGGTTAACCAAGACGCGCCTTTTATCGGCTAAGGTGAAAGGGAATACCCCTTAATTTAATTTGTTCCGCACTCAACCGTAGGATGGTGGAATGTTGTTAGGACTTGTTCAATCCTACGATGTAGCCGATAAGGTTTTTCATGGTCTAAACCATGAAAACGGGTAACAAATTAAAAATATTTGGAGGGATTCTCAAATCCCACTGGGTCCGCTAGAACGATGCAAGATTTGGGGCTATCGCCAAGGCTTTGTAGAAGTCCGGAGAGAGGAGTCTCTCTTTCTTCTCCCATTATGTCAGGTGGTGTGTGTGAAATAGTAGCTAGAGGTGTAGTGTGCGGTATACTAGATAGACTTGTTTGTTGCCGTGTAATTACGTTTGTTGTTTTTGTTCGACCAGACCTTAATCTCATGGAAGACTAAGTTGAGCTTAACTAAACATGCAACACTCCAAACAATTCTCGATATACTAGTAGAAAACCTCTAACGGAAATGCGAGGTATGGAAGAAAGGAATACCGATAAGCGTCCTTGCTTCGCTTTTATGAATAGCGTCTTGTTTACGTTTGTTCGGTGTATAGAGCAGGTTAGAACACCGAAAAATATGAATGATCAAAGTTTGAATCAAAATTTGAAAACCGAAAAAAAATTTAACGCAGGCCACAGATAGGCCGCGGCGCTCCCGAAAAGTAATTTTCAAATTACAGTGTTTTAGCGCTGGTCGCCGCTCGGTGTAAATTCAATTGATGTTTGAGCTGGTCGCTTATGGTATCTTGCGCTTGCCTTCGATTGGTAAACGAAATTCCGGTAACTTAGCTGGTCGCTCTCCTGGAAGTGGCGCCCGTCGTATTTTCTCGAATTTGTCAAAGCAGAAATGGGCAACCATAGTATGAAACAACCAAGGGTGGGTGGGTTTAATGGGACTTAAAAATGACTACTTCTACTATGAAAACAATGCTAAAGTGCAACTAAGATGGCAGCGGCGCCATTTGATAACTGTAAAATGAATAGTCTACCTACGAAATGAACGATGAATTCAATCCGTAAGTAAACTAAAACTGGACTTTTGAACCTTATTTTTATCAAAGTTTCTACTCTCGATGCGAATTGCACTAAGTGGAGTAGGAAGTTCGTTCCACTCCTAGTTTCCTAGCATGGATTGTTTTCTAAGTCTAAGAAATCAGTCTTAAGTCTACTGAGAGCTTTACGAAATAAGTAACTAGACTACGCTGCAACTTACCCACAAGATACAACTAGTCAATTAAATAAACGACTATGAAATTACTATGTGATTCTATGATAAGGAGTTAGAGGGGGAATTGATTCCACCTTAACTCAACTTAATCCACTACCCGATCGTAATCGTCGAATCCGAATTGAGCACACGCTTGAGAACAATTGGTTATTCCTAATCCCTAATTACACATGGTATTTCTACCAATTCATAACTAGCATGTGAACAATTAAACTTATTCTCATGGTGAACTAATTATTTTCGTAGAATAGAAATTACGACGATTCTACGATAAACGGATTCAAGCTTTCATCAAGGCTTCTCAACCCCTCAAATGGAGGTTTAGCCTTGAATCATTGTAATCATTTCCATTTAGATTAAAACTAAACATAATATAAAAGCATTGAAATTTACTTAATTTAAACAATAATGAAATCTAATTTAATGACTAAAATGAAATAAGGGCGGGGAATTGAAATTAGATCTAGAATTGGAAATGACAAAATCGAAATTGATAAAGAATACTACTTTATTGATCTAATCAAATTGAAGAGCAAGATTCAAAGGTTTAATCTAATACAATAATTTAAATGGAACTAAACTTAATTAAAACAATTAAATCTAGATCTAGAAGCTATTCTAATGGCTACTTTCTATATAAGCTATCTACCCTAATTCTCTACTAAATAATCTACCATTAACAATGAGCTTCCTAACCTAACTGCCACTAACAAAGAGTCAAGCTTTTGTTTTTATACATCCAGATCCAAAAATCGTGCATGGGCTTGGAGTCATGTTTTGGGCCAGAGAATCAGGCCCAAAACCCAATTCTTTCAGTCCAAAAAGGCCTCTTCAGCTAGATTTGGCTTCAACAGACTTTTCGTCCACTTCTGCTCCTCTGATTGGGTCAAGGCTTGGACCATTGCAAATCTCCTTTCGAGCCGGTCGTTTTGACATAAGGTAGGCCCAATTCCGAGGTCTGAGTCCAAAGATATGGCATTCGGAAGTTCTGCTGACTTTTGCTCCTTTATCTCGCTAAAGTGGCACATTGCACACATAATGGACTTTGAAGCCCGAAATGCATAAAAACACGTAATCAGTATTAACTCTTACTTATTATTCACATAATTGGTCTAACAGTATGATTATTAAGGGGTTAAAACTACAGTTTTGGGCTCTTATCAATCATTCGCAGCTATTCCAGAGCGTAATTTTGAGATGACATCTCCTACATTAATACCGAACAGTCTCTTCGAAGATTTGTTCCAAAGCACTACTTATGGTGCTTGGTTTTCGCTAGGCTTATCACATACGTTGGCTGGGAACCGCTTATGGTAAGACGATGCACTTTATTCTCCAACACTAGCATCTTATTTTTACGATAAGCGCATTTTCTTTGAGAGACCAGATGGAGAACAAGTGTTCTCCATCAACATTGATAATGAACCAATGGAAATTACCAGGTTCTTGCTAGCATTTGTTCTTGGACTTGCTATGCCCGCTGAAATACAAGACCCATGGTGTTATTGGGTAGATAATATGTATGTCTACACTTATGAGTTTTTGCATGAGTCCTATGGGGCAGGCATTTTCCGTATCGAGGACCAAGGGGAATATAACGTCGCCTTTGGTAGCCTGTCCATGAACATAGGAACTGTTATGTTTTGGATCATGCTAAACATTTTAGGGGAATGGCATTTTTCTTCTGTGAATGATGCCACTTGTAGCGTCTTCCTTGCTTTAGCCACGGGACGTATGTGTCATGACCTTCCCCGAACCTTGATGTCTAGTTTAGCTCGATCCCATAGCATGAGGCATAAGTACCTTCTTATGCCTGTTCTAATTTCCCGTATTATGCTATGTTTCTTTCCTGTTTTTTGTACACGTTTCACGGATTGGATTACGATTCGACACTTTAATTGCGACCCACCAATAGTATTATTCGATCTTTTCGCGTAATGACTTGGCAGGGGTGGAGGATACAACCTCATCAGGTTGTACCCTACACCCCGTCAGACCAAGTGGCTCTTAATAGGTTAGCAATAATAGATGATAAATGGTCGAGAAGCCTGGCAAATTATCATGGCATGGCAGGACGAGAAGGAACCTCACTTCTTTATAGAAGAAGAGGATGAGGAAGATAATGAGTAAAGCAGGAGATAAGGTAAGTTTTAATTCTAGTTAGTGTTTGCTTATGTCCTAAGCAATTTCATTCTTGTTAACCCCATAATGGGTAGAACTTCAGATAGAGTTCGTCGGTTTTATTTCCTATATTAGTACGTTCTAACTTTGTTTTGCAGACGTTCCTTAATTTCACGCGTTTCAATGGTATTTTTCCTACACTCTTTATTTAAAATACTTTGAGGATAAAGCATGCTTCTTGTTTGGGGGGGCATAGAAACACGTGTAATTAAGGCATCTGTTAGGATATAAATATGTATAATATGTAATTGTTTTCTAGTCAAAATTTCAAAAATTCAAAAATATAAATAAATAAGTCCATGCTATACACTTAGGAATATTGGTATTGTTTTCCTTCTCTATGCTCTTAATAATCTAGAAGTCTCAATGTAGATTTTGCATTAGAATAATTTTTAGAAACTTAGGTTAATATGTAGGTAATAATCTTTGCATCTATCTATAAATATATTACATGAGTATCGATGATTGTTAGCGAAAGTTTCTGAAATCTAGGCTAGAGTACTTATTCTACAAATCCTGTGAGAATATAGCCTAAAGCCTTATATGAGCGAAACATTTGAGAAATGACACAAGGGAAAAGTAAAATCGGATAGAGATATCACACGCCCACTTGCTTGATCACTAAACCATATCCTAAAGCGAGAATTTAGGCCCCTCTTTGGATCGATATAGCCAAAAATTCAAACCTATGAATTATTTTCCGCTAGTCTCCCCCTCGAGCCTTTCTTTAGCCTTCCATAAACCACAAATCCTTTACCCTATTACAAAACAAAAACAAAAAAAAAAAAAAAAAAAAATCAACCTACCCAATTTAGATAAGTCCGAGAATAGAATGAGTAAGAAAGAAGAAGAGAAAACCCGTGTAAACAAAAGTTAGTTAATTGCTTGAAAAATAAAGAAAAGAAGTTTCCATCCAAAGAAAAGAAAAATAAAAATAAAATAAAATAAAACTCCAAAAAATAGAATAAAAGGAGTCAAAAGCCAAAGAAAAGAAAAAAAAATATGGCTAAAGATGGAAACAAAGTGTAGAAGCAAAAGTAAATAACAAGGTTTTCTCTAGTTACATAGTATGAAGACTCTATTATCTCAGACTTGTCCTTTTTTTGAATATCCATTTCCTTCCTTCTTAAACCATCTCCTATCCCCCATGAACACCTAATAAAGACCTCTAGCTCAATTAGGAATAGGTTAGTGTGATAGTAAGTGGCGATGTGTTTGATCGACTCAGACTTCCTTGTTGTCATTGAGATTGTAAGGTAAAAGTGTGCCCACCGCGACAATCGGAGTAATTAAACTTGAGTGGAAAAATCAGAGTATCAGTATCTTGACTATTATTGTGAGAACCTACTTAAGGGACGCTTATTCGAAGTTTGAAAACTTAACCCGCTAGGCATTTCATAGTATTACTCATTGTATATATGTTTATTGTAGATGATTGATTATTATGCATATATTAGCTTAGGTTTCGACTTGATTACTCTATATGCATTGCTAGTGAGAGGTATAGTTAATTTAGAGCATGAATAAGGAAATAATAGTTTTATTTCTTAGTCGTTGTAGTATAGATGAAGTTTGTGAGTACCTTCATTGGAAAACTCTCACGAGGCTATAACTCGTCCACTAGGGAATTCCTAGTGGTTTAAGGCCTTGTTGCATATGGTCAATGCAATCGCACTCAAATAAACGAGAGTAGATAGAACTCCATTTTTGGTCACTTATTCTAATTTCTCATCTTTGCTTTAGGACAAGCAAAATGCTATTTGGGGTGGTTTGATAAGAGCCCAAAACTGTAGTTTTAACCCCTGTAATAGTCATACTTTTAGACCAATTATGTGAGTAATAATTAAGAGTTAACACCGATTACGTGTTTTATGCATTTCGAGGGCTTCAAAGTCCATTATGTGCGAAATGTGCCACTTTAGCAAGATAAAGGAGCAAAGGTCGGTTACTAAGGAGTTCCGTGATTAAAGGCCAAGATTCAAGAAGACAAAGCCTTTCTAAAGCCGGTCAAAAGCTGAAAAGTCGACGCTGGGTAGAAACAAAGACACAAAGTCGTGAGAACTTCGAAGGGCGTATCGATCTTTGACTCAGACCTCAGAATTGGGCCTACCTTATGTCAAAACGACCAGCTCGGAAAGAGCTTTCCAATGGTCTAATCCTTGACCCAATCAGAGAAGCAGAAGTGGACAAAAATTCTGTTGAAGACAACTGCAGCTGAAAAGGCCTTTTTGGACTGAAAGAATTGGGTTTTGGGCCTGATTCTCTGGCCCAAAACATGCCTCCAAACCCATGCACGATTTTTGGATCTGAAAGTATAAAAACCAAAACTTAACTCTTTGTTAATGGTAGCTAGTTAGACCTAAAATTATAGATAATTATAGATCTAGTTTTCATGTAATAAAATTAAGTTTAGTTTAAATTCAATTCTTGTTTTAGATTAAACTCTTAGAATCATTATTCGTAATTAGTTTGATTAATAAAATAGCTAGTTTGTCAATTTCGATTCTTGTCATTTACAATTGTGTAGATCTAATTTCCCTTATTACGTAGATAGCTGGACTTAGATTAGTTAGATTATTAATTTAGTATTTGAATCATTGTTTTATTATTCATTAGATTAATAAAATAGTGTTCTCCATAAGTTAGTTTCATTTCTATTAATTGTTTAGTTTCAATTCGTAGATTCAATTAATTGTCATTATTAGTTTAATTCAATTATTGCATTAGTAGTTTTGAATTGAGTTTAAACAAGCAAAGTTTCAATCTTTATATCATGTCTTGTTTGAATTCCTTTGGGAATGATAGCGTGATGATTCTCGGCTAAACCCCTATTAGAGGGGGTTGAGAAGCCTTGATGAAAGCTTGATTCCGATTATCGTAGAGTCGTCGTAATTTCCTTTCCACTCTAGAAATGATTAGTTCACCATGAGAATGGGTGTAATTGTTCACATGCTAGTTATGAATTGGTAGAAATGTCATGTGTAATTAGGGATTAGGAGTAACCAGATTGTTCTGCAAAGCAGTTCAATTTGGATTACGACGATTCATCGTTGGTAGGATTAAGTCGAGTTAAGGTGGAATCAACCCCCCTCTAACTCCTTATCATAGAATCGACGTAGCATTCTCATAGTTGTTCTAATAGTCGACTAGTTGCATCTTGTGGGTAGTTGCATCGTAGTCTAGTTGTCTTTTCGTAAATCTCTCATTAGACTTAGAGTAGATTACTTATACGTAGAGAACACAGTATGCGGAAGGACTAGGAGTGGAACGAATCATCTACTCCACTATATCTCATAGGATTGAGAGTAGAATCTTTGATAAAATATAGGCACATAGAATAGTTTAGTTTACTTATGTTTTGAGTTTCATCGTTCATTTCATAGGTAAACTATCATTTTATGTTTTATCAATTGCCAACCCTACTTGCACCTGCATTGAGTGGCAAATGTTAGGAGTGCCTTGTGTACATGCAGTTGCAATCCTCAGACCAAAGAGACCTCAGTGGGCAAGGTACTTCCAAGACTATTAATTTTTGTAGTTTTAAGGTTGCTTTCTTTCAAGACTATTAATTTTTGGGCTAATTTTTGCATGATATTTTATGGCAGGTATTGTAGTCCATATTTCAGTGTGGAGGCATTTAGAGCAACTTATGGAAATTATCTTTACCCAATGGATAACATTGAGGATTGGCCAGAAATTGTAAGTTACTAATGTATTTGTCTCTTTTTAACTGATGCAAAAGATCTTAAATCAAGTAATATAACTAATGTATGTGTTTGTTTCTCTTAACAGGAAGGTCATAATGAACTGGTATTGCCTCTTGAACAAACAAAATAAGATGGAAGGCCAAGAAAACAAAGGATTAGAGGGGAAGATGAACCACATAAGACTCAGAGAAAATGCAAAAAATGTGGAACACTTGGTCACAATGCCTTAACTTGTGAAGCAAGACAGAAGGGGATTTATGGAAAGAAAGGGAAGAGTAAAGACAAAGGTAATTGAATAGATTTCAATTAGTGATGTTTTGGTATTAATTATAAAGGTTTATTGCTTATCATAACTAATGGTAGAACATGACATGTAGGGGTACAAGTGTAAGAAGCAACATCTCAACAAGAAACACCAGATGAACATGTTGAAACTAATGATGGCAATAAGAGAGGGAGGAAAAGGAAAAGAAGTCAAATCCAAGAAGAAACACAACTGTAACATGAAGCACCACCACCAATGCAAGAAGCACCAGCACAAAAAGGAGGTGGAGGAAGGAGTAAAAGGACAAGAGGAGGCAGAACACCACCACAACTTCTAGTTCAGCCACTATCACCACCACCAATGCAAGAACAAGGAGGTGGAGGAAGGAGTAAAAGGACAAAAGGAGGCATAACACCACCACAGCTTCCAGTTCAGCCACTATCACCACCACCAATGCAAGAACAATGAGGTAGAGAAAGGAGTAAGACAAGGGGATGCAGAGCACCACAACCACCAGTGCAAGCAACACCACCACCAATGCAACAAGAACCAACACCACAAGCTGAAAGAGGTAGAAGAGGAAGTAGAAGGTCAAGTGGGCCAACACCAGGCACCAAATCCAGGATAAAGGGTTTGTATAACTTGATATTTGGAGATGATGCAGCAACACCATCCACTCCTCCAGTTAATTCAAGCCATAGAGCTATAGAGCCCCTTACCCAGACACAGTAGGTGGATGAAGTTGGTACTTTTCATCATTTTAGTTTACCAATTTATTTTAGTTTTCAGTTACATTTTGGGCTACACTAGATAGTTTCATAAGTCAGTGGGGAAGAAGCAAAAGGAGCATGATTTTGGTGTTGCATGGTTTTAGGGTTGGTGCTTCAACTTATGTTCTAGGTTGTCACTGGTTTTAGATGTTTGCGTCTGTTGGAATAGCATGTCTGTTTTTTGGATTTGAATCAATCATATCAGATGACTCTTATGGTATGAAGCCATGTTCTTTGTTTCTTACTTGCAGTGATATATATATTAGTTCTTTTGTCCTGTTATACTTCATTTTGCTTACAGAAATGCACACACACACTACACACACTTGCTATATATATGGCATAAATGAACTTTTATTTCATTACTTAGATGTCCTTACAGGGAATACTCCACAACACATCAACACACACACACACACCCTCACTCTGGATACTCCACAACACAGCAGCATTCATGCCCACATGCATCACAATCAAGGACAAATGTGACTTTAATTCTTCTCAATTGGCAGAATAAGCTTGTTGTTAGCAATGGTTGGTTGAACCTTATTGAACCACCCAACCCAATCACAATGGAGCCACATCTCATGTACTTTGCCTGATTTATCTTCATACTTGACCAAATCCATAATGCCTCTACACTTATCCTAATTTCATATCTTTTTTAGGTAAGGGCATTTGGCAGCTGTGTGACCTTCTTGGTAGCATAGCTGACATATCTAAAAAAAACAATTTAAAACAAAGTTAGCATTTGACCCAACTATTAATGTCATCGTTTAGGACATGGTCCTTGCTGTAACTTAAATATTAGGGTTTAGCCATTAAAGAGTTTGAAGGTGAAGTGCAAGTCTACATACTTGTGGTGCAAATGTTTTTTTGAAAGGAGCTCCACCCATATTTCAAACTTCTTGCTTGCTTGTTTTTCTTTTTGGATGATTATTATTATTTTAATTTACTTGGAAAAGAAGTGGAGTATGAAATGCATGAAGAAGAGTACTTTGAAGTTTGAACTATTATACTTTCATTTGCCAACAACTCTTTTTTTTGGGCCGTTGATCCTATTGTGAGATTTTGACACGTGGCACGTCAATTCTGTTGGATTCCAATGGTATTATTTAGGTAAGCGTGTGAGATGCATGCTCAGGAGCATTTTTGCCATTTCAAAAGAGCAGGCAGCACGACCACAATCAACTGAGTTAACTGACGGTCAAGTAGCAGAAGTAACCATAGTAAGACTAGGACCAATGTCTGAAAAACTAACCCTATTTACAACTATGCAGAGCTATAATACATGAATAATATATTGATCACTCATCTAAATTTCTCGCAATGTGAAATCCCCTCTCCATATAAAAAGAAAGAATCTACCTTTTACCCTTGATAAAACCATTTGACTTTTTTTTTGTTGTTTAATAATAAAAGTTTGATTGAAGTTTTGTGAGAATGCCCAATAAAACGAAGATCATATTGATCGAAGCTACTTGAATAGCAATGCATTCCTAATCATAAGAAAAGCGATATGATAAACACCATTTTAAATGCCAACTATACTTGTTGAGACATTCCCACTACATATAATACAACTATATTTTGAGGTTAGTTCAACGCATTTACATCCAATTTCCAATTTCTTGTTAATTATTATTCGAGATTAGTTCAATGCATTTGCATTTAGTTTCCAATTTCCAATTAATTAGTCTTTGAGTTGAGGTTAATCAATGCGTTTGAATCCATTTCCAATTTCCCATTAATTATTCTTTGAAGATAATTCAATGTATATGCTTAAAGTTTTTGATTTCCCATTAATTATTCTTTTTCCGATTTCCCGTTAATTATTATTTAAGGTTAGTTGAACACGTTTGCATCAAGTTTTCGATTTCTCGTTAATTATTATTTGAGGTTAGTTCAATGCATGTGTATCCAGTTTTCGATTTCTCGTTAATTATTCTTTGAGATTAGTTCACTACATTTGCATCTAGTTTTCGATTTCTCGTTAATTATTCTTTGACGTTAGTTTAACGCGTTTGCATCCAGTTTCCAATTTCCCATTAATTATTTTTTGATAATATAGTTCAATGCATTTGCTTTCAGTTTCTGATTTCCCCTTAATTATTCTTCGAGGTTAGTTCAATGCGTTTACATCCAATTTCCAATTTCCTATTAATTATTCTTTGTGGTTGGTTCAATGTAGTTACATCTAGTTTTTGATTTCCCGTTAATTGTTCTTCGAGGTTAGTTCGATGCATTTGCATCCAGTTTCTAATTTTCTGTTAATTATTCTTTGAGGTTAGTTTAACGTATTTGCATCCAGTTTCTTATTTCCTGTTAATTATTATTTGAGGTTAGTTCAGTACATTTCCTTACAGTTTTCGATTTTCCATTAATTATTCTTTGAGGTTAGTTTATTGTATTTACATCTAATTTTCGATTTCTCATTAACTATTCTTTGAGGTTAGTTTATTGCATTTGCATCCAATTTTCGATTTCATATTCATCTAGTTTCCAATTTCTCGTTAATTGTTCTTTGAGGTTAGTTCAATGCATTTGCATCATATCCAGTTTTCGATTTCCCGTTAATTATACTTTGAGGCTACTTCTATGTATTTGCATCCAGTTTCAATTTCCCGTTAATTATTTTTTGAGGTTAGTTCAATACATTTGCATCCAGTTTTCGATTTTTGTTAATTATTTTTTGATATTAGTTTAATGTTTGCACACACAAATATCTATAGACTCACATCATTAGAAAGCTAAGTGTATTGTAGACTGTAAATAATATCTGTGCAACTATGTCTGCTTGCAGATCTGGAGCTCAACTACGAAAACGTCTTTTGTTGTCACAGGCTAATGTACTACCACTTGAATTGGAACCTTATTCGAATAGGCCCGAAAGTTTTTCATCCTAAATAAGAAGAGTAGCAAGACAAAGCATATTAAAAAAAAAAAAAAACTAGGAGCATAAATTGCATACAAAGGGGCATTGTGGTTCTACCATTAGAGGCCCTAATCACAAAGGCAATAAAGGAAAACAATTACTTAAACTTCGAGGACAAACATCAAAATCACCAAAAGTTGATATGCTAATCCATATATACAAAGAGAAAGAAACTATATACCTACCTTTAGTATGTGACTTGCATTAGTATGATGTCATTCTGTTACTTGATTTGGACGTTGTCCATTATGTGAATTTGGCCATAGTCCGATGCCCATAAATTCATTTTTTCCTTTCAAGTATACAAAATCTATATCACCCAATTACGTGTAAAGAGAATAAGATTCAAAACACACACACACACACACAAATCTATCGGTTCAAAACTGGTTCAAAGTTTATTAGTGTAGGTACATTCACTTCATACTTTTGTCAATCAAAGTAGTATCTTTCTCTATCTGTCGATATTAGCATCACATGTAAAAGTACGATAGATGAATAATATATATAATCTCTCAATTTAATCAGCATTATATATATGAAACTTTTGAACAACTCTTAGTATAAGAACTAGAAGTATAATCTACTAGAGTTGTCGAACTTCATTAGAGCATCTCTACGGCTAACTAGGTATAGAAAAAATTTCACATAAATATGTCATGTGGTTGTGGTCTAGACTGAGATTGTTGTTGTTGTTGTTGTTGTACGTTGTGATTTCAATTGAGTAATGCTGCACTGTAGGCTCCTCTCTCGAGTCTGCCATAAAAAAAAAATAAAAAAATGGAATTAAATTGAATCCAAGCATTATATCCAATGCATATAATCCGTGGTGTTATTTTCATTCATATCTTAACATGTTAAATTCTTACCTCAAGAGCTGAAACCGTCCCCAGAAAGTCAAAACACTCTTCCAAAAGTGACTTCTCTACTGTTACCACCTCTGCTAGTTCCATTAGTAGCTCACCCTCCTTTTGTGCCTATTATAGACATAGCTTTCAGGCATGAGCATATATAAACATAACAAATAACAAAAGGTGCAAAGAGAGACATACCATAGGTGAGAAATAAGTTAACATTGTCTTGATCGAAGATGTGAGATCTAGTGCATGCCTTAGAGCAACTGAAGTAGGTTGCGGATCCACCTGAAACATAAGTTGTTAGACTTGGGGATGACATAAAGCATTTTGCATCATATTAATCTGGTATTTTAATAATGGAGTAGCTCTTTGGCACCTTTGCACCTTCAATGAGGGGAACTTTGCACACAACTGAATGTAAGCAGTCTTTAGTTGTTGAAAGAGCTAAGACATGATGTCTTTCCATATCTCCCCATGCTTCCAATGGATCAATCTACATACATATGACGAGTCAATAAGAAAGAATCTACATAAACTTGTGCAACATATTTTAATAAAATGTGAAATCTTTGCTCATATGAAGTATGGAGTGCACAAAATTGTGAAAATGAAGAATGTTATGTTTGTTCATTTTTTTGTGATGAAATGATTCAAGGGGGGAAAGCCTACCCAAAAAAAAAAAAATTGTAGAGTTCATCGTTTGCCATCTAATCAATGTGAATGATTGGATTAGTGTTAGTTTGTTGGAAACTCATGGGCGGCTTAAGACAATCGGGGGCCCTAAGCAAAGTTCCAATAAAATTGTTACATCTTATAGATATGATTTGTTTACGTTATTTCATATGAATGCAAATGCTTAGTTTATTTAACAAAAAATTTAAAAGATAACAATTATTGTAAAAATTGATCTTAACATTTTATTTTTTTCTTTCTTGAATAGTCTCTCCACAAACATTTTTTTTTTATAACAAAAAAATTTAGAAGATATAATTTTTGTAAAAATTGATCCTAACATTTTCTTTTTTCTTTTTTCTTTCTTGAATAGTCTCTCCACAAACTTTTTTTTTTTTAATTGAATTGAATTTTATTGATAAAAAAAACATAAATACAAGGTGGAGTAGAAACATAGGAGTGTTGTGAGGGATGGACATCATCACATCCAGAGAGATCCAAGACAAAACACCATAAATACATGAGGAAGAGTGGAAGAATAAAAAAATGTCCTACACCTAACACTGTAGCAGATCATGGCCAAACAATAATGTCACAAACTTGAAATTTCAATAAATTTATTTAACAAAAAATTACACAAGAGAAAGAGAGAGAAGAAGAAAAAGAATTATACACCAAATTAAACAATATAAAAAAATCAAATAAGGCAAAAGAATAATAAATATAAGATTGGAGTGTTGGCTTCAATGTCTCACATTTGATAAATTGTCATAGGGTGATGAAGAAGTTTAATTAGTTATAGAGGCGTGATTGTTTATTTGTTAGAGAAGGCGGAAAACGGAGGGAAACGTAGGGGTTTAATGCGATATGATTTTCTAATTTCAAATTTTCCAATGTAAAACCGTTTATCTAACGGATTAAAATAAATCAAAACAAATAGTGAGTTTTTTTTACAATAAAACAATAATGGACTTAAGACTGTAGGTGGGCTAAGATATATTGGGCCCCTTAGGTTGCGGGCCCTAAGCGGCTGCTATAGGGTAGAACCGCCCCGTGGAAACTACATCTCTTGGCGTGTCACTGACAGCCCCTCTCTAGATGTTAAAATTATATATAATGCAAACACACACATATAATGCCCAACTGTCTGCCTTTGTAAGACTTTGGCTTCAAGTAAACACCAATTAAGGAAAAACATTTCCTACTATAAATATTTAGTTTTCCTAACTAGACGTGCTTTAATTCCTTGTTGCTGACCTGAGATTGTAGAACACTATTTAGGTTGAACTCTAACTTCTCTTTCTCGAACTGGATGCGCTTTTGTGCTACGGAGGATTGCAAGTTGGATAGGCTAGCCCCTGCATTTAACATGGTCCCCTGCATATCGATAACCACATGCTTTTGAAAATGCCATGGAAGATCTTGATAACCTGATAAGCTTCTCCTATTCACTGATATATGTGTACATAAGAGTTACTCTAGAAATTTTAAAGTCAGATTTTAAATTGATATGTAAAAAGCTGAGTAGAAAAATGAAGATTGAATACCTCTGCCTCCGTCATCTTGGTTGAATTTACAGTATCAGCTCTAGAATTCACAAATCGCCATTGAATCAACCGATTGTGCAGCATCCTTAGCTGATGACTATTTTCTCCTACTCCATGTCCAACCGGCGACGAACACTTAGAAGAAGATTTCTTACTCTTAAACAAATCCAATCCCAAATTAAACAAATTACTAACACCTTTGCTTCTAGATGGACTACTAGGAGGGCGCAAACTAGAAAACGACGCAACAGGTTTCCCTTTATTCTCCACCGACATTGGTGGTGATCCTGTTCTCCCCGGCGACATTGCCCATTGAGATATAGTTGATTTATATGCTGTTAACGAGTTTGCTCTTTTCATCCCATTCTTTGGAGGTAAATTGTTAAAACTGTGAGAGTTATCTGGTGTTAGAATATTCGAATCAGAAGTACCTCGACGCGTCTTTGTTAAAGCATCCTGCATATACCTTGAAGAAACTTCCACTCCAGCCAATCTTCTTGAACTCGCGGTGGAAGCTAGGTAAGTTGTGGAAGAAGAACTCTTTCCAATTGATAAAAACCCATAATCACTACATTCAGATTCAGAACTTAAGTTCTCAGCAAAATTATCTGAGACTCTTCGTCGGTTTAAATTGTTTTCATCCACAGATAATCTTCCTGGTACTATATTACTATGACTCGAAGATTTTGACGACTTTCCTGGAAATAACTTTAACTTTCCAGTGTATCGCATTGATCCACCAAAGATAGGACGATGATTCTCTTTCGAGCTTTCTTTTTCTTTTTCAAACCTATTGAATTCAGAACTACTCTTTTGTCTACCAAGAAACTGAGGTCCATAATTTGATGATGATTTATCGCTATCAAGAAGATCTTTTAATCTATCATTTCCTAGATGATCAGCTAATGTACCTATCTTCTTACTTGACGAATGCGCAGAAGGCCATAATCCTCGAATAGACCCTACTTCATCTACACTTTTATGTTTTCGAGTATCTATAGTAGTTGATCCAGTTTTCCTCTTGGTCGGAGATAAAGTTTGAGTTGGAGAAGACATTCCACTTCCACTATCTATTGAAGATGTTGGGGAAAGAAAACGGGAGCTGACTTCGCGATTCTTCGATCGTCTAGATTTTGGTGAGTAATCAAAAACTGGAGTACTAGTGTCTTTCTTCATGTTTAGTACTTTTGTTCAAAACTATTAAGTACTGTGTTTGTTTGGGTTTTGAGGAGAAGAGAGAAAGACTTTGTTGGGTTTAACAGTTAGAAATAGTGAGAAAAATAAGGAGATGAAACTAACTTATTCAAAATGAAGAAATAGTTTGTTATGTTTGGAGATTTTTGTGGATATTTTGTTTTGTTGGAAGGTGTTGTGATGAATAACAACACTTGTAATTTGGCGGCAAATTAAACACTTGACCGGCCAGGTACAAGAGTGTTTTTGTGAGTTTGTTATGATAGAGGTTAAAACCTTTGCAGCATTTTCTGCCGGCAAAATGTCTAAGCATAGCGTAGTATAATATGGTATGTACCAAACTTTCAAGATGTCAATTGAGAAAATAAACACTTATTACATATATTGATTATTGGGTGAACTAGTATTATCCTCCACTAGATGAGCCAACAAAAAAATTTAGGTCAACCCACTTTGACTTTTTTTTTTTGTGTATTTAGGGGGGGAATCCTAATTGGCTCATCTAATGGGGGCTAATACTAGTTAACCCTTGATTATTTAATAAGAACTTCACTGAATCACTTATCAAAGAATTAGATAGAAAACAATCTCCACTCGTGATTTAGTGTTAAGCACGTAGACAAATGGCAATAGTAAGTGAATACAGGTATGCTGGCCATGTCAACGTTTTCTTTTTCTTTAAACTTTCTAAGCCGGCAATCAATATGACGTGAGGTCCATAAGGCTAGAGAGAAAACTGTGTACAAGAGACTTGGTCAGCTTCGGCAGTTTTGGATTGAACAAGAATTTAGTTCAAGTTCGATAAGGCACTAAGGCAGGCAGCCTAATTGTTTCACTAATTATTCAAAATCAAAACCTATCAAAACCTTAGAAACACAGGATGTTACAGGTCCAGCCTGATCCTACATTTATACCTCTACGATCAGGGGATGTTTTGAATCTGAGAATTATTGTAGTACCACTCTTACACAGTCACATTGACGTTCTTGGCCTAAATCAGAACAAGGTTGGATTATTACCGTCTATATAGTTCACTTCCATACATATAATAGGACGGACTAGGCCACTCTTTCACCAATACAGCCACTGATTCTTCGGTTTAATAGCAAGCCAAATATCCTGAGTCAGGATCTGACCCTTGTACGTTTAAGCTGCATTCTTTGCACATATACGTATACAATAATGGTTACATATTCAGTAGGAGAGAGAGAGAGACTTGGTTCTTGATTGATCCTTCTCTGTGGATCAAAAACAGGTACAGAGAATAATGGTTACATATTCAGTAGGAGAGAGAGAGAGAGAGACTTGGTTCTTGATTGATCCTTCTCTGTGGATCAAAAACAGGTACAGACAGTGTATGTGTATAGTGTATACTCAACCCTCTTTACCGCAAAATATCATCTACTTTTCAGTTGTATATAGTAATATGATTAATGTATAATGTATGCTTCTCCCAACTCCTATCCACGATTCTGTATTTACATGAGAATGCTGTTTGGGACTTGGGACTGAAGCTGATCAGGAGTCACTAGTCAGGACCACTACCAAGTTGGTGCATTAGCTATGGCGACTATGCAAAAATGATCAATCATTAGATCGGGGGACAGTATAAGCTACTTACAGACATAAATCCTGACATGGATAGGCAGAAAGGGCCAGGATGTCCTTGCCAGTACTTGGAAATGTGAAATGTTGAAAACCACTGTCAAGCTCACCCCTTGCACCTCTGCCACCCACCTTCAACATGCTCAGTCTCATATCAAGCCATGTCTACATCACTAGACAGACTTGTTGGCCCATGCAGTATTGAGTAAAACTGATGGTTACCACGAAACAGCCTCACCAAATGGCTAGAATTTAATAGTTTCTTCTCATCAAGGTCAACGTCAAAACTCTCATTGCCTATCATTTTCTGCTGTGGCTCAGCATCATCTGGGTCAAAACTCATCGGACTGATCGGAGTATCATCCTCCAGTAGGGGATTATCAGGCTGCTGGAGTTGCTCAAGTTTCTTCCTAGCTAACTCTCTGTCCTCGGCAAAGTGCTTCAAAAGTGAGAGTCTGCAACGACTCACAATTGAGCAGACATTGCATATACATGTTTCCTTGTGCTCGAGTCCCTTCCCAGTAGGGGGTTGGATGCAGACAATGCATGTACATCCAGAAGAGTGGCAAGGATGCTTTGTGGTGGTCTGGACAGGAGGCAGAGTGTTATCTTGTCCCTGGATGGCAATGTTTCCAAGAGTACAGAGGCCTTCTGAGACTTCAACGGTATTTTCATCTTTGTTGACAGCGCTGGATTTCTTCGAAGGACCTGCTAAATCAAAATAAAAGCAGATTGTGATTTGTTTTACACTAGGTTACATTGACACGGGACGGATACGAATTGTCGGACACAGCAAAATATCAAAATTTGAGGTAAATTACATGCAATATGTGTCCGACACGGACACGTGGATATGTATCCGACAAGAATTTTTTTCAAAATATGGTGTGTCCATGTAACCTAGGTTTTACATGTCTACCACCACCGAAATGGGTTAAATGGATGCACATATACAGGTACCAAAACTAAAGAAGTGAATGTATTTTTCCACAGTAAAGCTAGGGATACCTATTCTGGAAACCAGTGACTCTCTCTCTTCTCTCAATCAAGGAAAAATCTCTCTCCCTATTTCTCTCAACAATTTGGGGTTTGCTTTGGGAGATAATATCGGAATTATCTTGAGATAATTTTATTATTATTATTAATACTTTTTTATTTTTACTTCTATTTTTAATGAGTATCACATTGTATCCATGCAGTATCCTGTACCCGTATCCATATCGTACCGTGGATACGGGTGCAATGGCATAACTGCTATATCTGTGCATCATAGGTTAAATATGATAAGCACCATCATTTTCATTTAAACCATATCCGACTAATTGGATTGCACTCTAGCATTCTGCGATTCCGAGAACATAAATAACAAAATGTTGAAGGAATGTTGAACAAAAGAAAAATAAAAAGAAATAAATAACGATTTGGCATATAAGCAAAGAATTGAAATCACCAATATAACGACATCCCTATAAATTCAATTTAGACCACAATGAACTTTTTGCAATTCAGCAATTGCTTATGGTTCTTTTTGCTGAAAATTGTGATGTATCAGTAAATATCGATAACTAATGTGTCCAGGAATGATATATCACAACAACTGTTTTTACAAGTTATTCAAATCATACGACTCTTTGCAATCCTCATAATTCGTCAGTATTGGTACAAATTGATATATTTGACCTACAATGGTTTTTACCAACTCTGACAAGTTGATTGGATGGATGATTTGAGTGGATCAATGCAAAATGATAACTGAAACAAGTCGGAGTTCGTGATTTGGCGATATATCACAATTTCCACCAATGGTTGAACCAGGATGGACAATGACACAAAAAAAGGGTGGGTGTGTTGCAAACTTACAAAGCAACGAGTGAATGACTAAGGGCAAAGGAAAAGTCATTTGTTGAAAGTTGTGTGCAAGTGTATAGGTCAATTACTGCATTTAATATTCGAAGCAATTCATACCAGTTTTATTAGAAGAGACCACATCTTGAAGCTGTTTGGAGGTAATTTCTTGAGCTGATGAACACAAAGACCTAGCAGCATTAAAAGAAATAAAAACGTCAAATGAACATGAATCCAAGAATTCAAGTGGCACAAAATATTTTACATATAATTGATTGGAAATTGGATAAAAGTAATAAAAGTGCATATGACCAGACATGTTAAATTACAAGATAAACTTTAAGAGAAGAGAAATTAAAGACTAAGAAAAGAAAATTCATATGAAATATGTTCATAGTAACCAAGATATCGCATAAGAAAATAGATCTGCTCGAAGCCAAATTACCTTTTTGGATCCCAAAAATTAGCAGAACAGGTCCATATTGAAGGAAGAATTACAGTGGACGGTAGTTTGTGCCACTTAGAACAGTCATCACACTGAGCCAATTGAATCTTTTCACTGACAATATTGAACAGCATTGGTGTTCACTTAAAATCATATAAACATGTCCAATCAAAGTACTCAATGTTCAAAACAATAAATCAAATGAAAGTCTCTTGGAGCAGTTAAAATTTGTGGTTGGATGCAGAAAATGTGTAACTGTACAACTATGAAGATGTAATAGGTCTGTTTTTTGATATAGTAATGGGGTAATCCAAACAATCAGGCCACACCTAGTAGCTAGTAATTCTCCCCATTTTTCTTCCTGTTTTTCTGTGTGTGGTGGTGGTGGTGGTTTTGTGTGTGTGTGTGTGTGTGTGTGTGTGGGGGGAATAAAACAGTGCATGTGTATCCATGCATTTAAGGATCAAATGAGAAATTAAAACTGAAACAGAAAATATATCCAAGGCAATTGACAACTGAGAAGTAGAGATATACCCATCATGATCTGTAGTGAAAATTGTGGACTTCCCAAGTATTGGCGCCTCCTATTACAAAATAAAGTTCGAATCAAGACATTATTTCGATGTAATGATTTTTTCAATTTTAATTTAAAGGAGTGGTAACAATAACAGTGCATCATAATATCGAGTGAACTAATAATGAGTTATCATAAAAACAAAATAAAAGCATGGCATTATCGCATGTCTTTTGTTTTATCACTTTATGCTGGTTCAGAGGCGCGCAGAGTTCACATAAATGCATGCCCAACATAACATCTTGAGAATGGAAAAACTCGAGGTAGCATTTTCTTTATAGATTTATCGCTGGATGTCTCAAACAAAACTACTACGCAGGGGAAGGAAACTTATACAATTACAGATACAAATAAAAAGAAGTATCTCCAACGTCGTGGAAAGTACGTTCGTAAGGAAAATATATAGCTCTTTTATACTTTAACATCTCTCCTCTTTCTTTTATTTCTTTTATTTCTTTTTTTTACACATTAAAGATTTTGAAACTTGTACTCTGCTTCATTTTAATGGGCAGTATACCAACAAAAAATCTTCAAAGACAAACATGGTCATGCTTTTATTCCTTCTTTTATCAGTAACTGCATACACCTTCCTATTTCAATCAATCCTTAGCACTCATATATTACAAACAAAACTGCATTTGTCATCATACCTCATATTCCTCAAACTCATATCCTTCAACAACCACAACATCAGGAACAAGGTTAGGAGGTGGACAGAGCAGCCCTTGTGCTTCCTCCCATGTCAGTTTAAGTTCTATCAAGTCCTCATTATCTGTCCTTCTACGTTTACGCTTATAGGCAAGACTGCTGCTTTTCCTCCTCCTATTTGAAATAAACAATTTAGCCCCTGCGACATCTTTCGCTATATAACCTGATCTATCAATCTTAGACCAGGTACCAACTGGATCTGCTGCTTTAACCTGGTCGATTGACGAATAACTATTTGAATCTTTATCATTGTTAGCAGACTGAAGAGGAGCTGAAATAACTGAATTAGATATAATACTAGCCTCAGAATCTTTTGAGACGCCACTCCCACACTTCAAAGACTGCTGATCCTGTCAATAGAAAACATCTAATGTAAACAACATAAAGTAGTTAAGCACTCAGATCTTTTCTATTATTACAATCGATAAGAATAATGTAGGACTTGGGATACACTTCATTAACACCACACGTCAATACACATCAACTTAAAGAAAACCAAATCCTTACAACTGAGTTTTAATGGAAATTACAGTGTAAAAGTCAGGGGGGGTGGTGCAATATATATATAACAAGTCATAGGATTTCTATAGTAAATTGGAAATCAGGTCAACAATGAAAACCTCACAATTTCTTGAAATCAACACCAGATTACACATTATTATCATATTTTAAGCTGGCCTACATGTTGAGCCCAAGTTTCTTTAAATCTACTCCTATAATTCCAGACATGTCTGATCCAATCTTTCTCTCACTCTGTTTAGAACACATGATTGCTAAACTCTCTTGTGATTGGAGCTGGTCTCAATCTATAATGCACATGACCAAAATCATCCACTCGCTTTCCAAATAGTTTATGACCGAGTGCATGAAACAGACAGGTCTACCTAAGACAAAGCTGCAGATTCCGGCCAAGTATTCAATAACCACAAGCCGTTATTGTTCAGAAGAGTATTATCAGACAATACTGCAGATCCGTTTGACAATTGATGTTGTGAAAGGAATAGAATGGGAGAGGGGAGCTAAGAGTTTCAAGTTATTACAAAGTGTAAATCATAAATGCAATATAAAAACGGTTAACTGGCAGATGTAGTAGTCCATACTCCATATTCTAAGTTAAAATATTAACCAAGTGAAACCATTTTGAACTTGAAGCATGTGGGGTGACAATGAGTCCATAACCTTATTTCAAATTGTTAAATATTCTGCTCAACAGAACTATCTTTTGGCATCACTCACAAAATGAATGGACACCAGAAAGTCAATAAGAAGTAACAAGAGAAACAATGACACGCGAAACATTAGATCTCATTCACTATACTGCAACTGAGAATGGACACCCAATAAGAGAAGTTTCATGAACATTTGAAAAATGAAAACTAAAATATTTATATATGCCATGCAACAGAAACTATCAAAGCTAGTACTAGTGAATGAGATCTAATGAGATCAATAACCATGTCAAACCTGGTCTGGTGGTGGAACGCTTGCAGCCTTTCGGAATCCAATTACCAAATTTCCTTCGGGATCTATCTGACTGAATGTTACTGAAAGGAAACCACTTGATAATTACTTGCAATTCAAAAGTAAATGAAATGAACAAAAAGTTCATTCAATTGCAAGACAAGACCCAGTTGAAATGTTTTATATCAGCAGACAAGAGGCGATAGGAGGTCAAGGTATCCGATAAGAAAGTGGAGTGCTTCATAACCCCTTGAAAATTGTGTAATTTTTACCAACAAAAAAAACTGGAGCGTGGGAGAAAACCACAAGCCTACCTGTACCAAAAGAGTAGATGTAGTTTCTTATACCTTAGGACATTACCTGTGTCACCGGCTTGCTGTTGCATTGGCTGAAAGCATGGAGCTAACCCCTCTAAAATGTATTGTCTACCCTTAGAAGTGGGCCAGAAGCGAAGTTGCAATACCCACTCATTGCCTTTTGCATCCTGAACTTTTATAGGAAGACCTTCTGGCTTTGTAACTTTAGGGAAATAATCCTATTCATGAAAGTGTGTGTCATTAAAATGAAAACTTGGCTGAAGAGATGTCTGAACGAAGACATGAGCAGGTGCCAGCTAGCTTAGTTGGTCAAACCTTTGGGGTGATGATACCGGAGATCTAGAGTTCGTACCCCGCCAGCATTGCTCAGTATGAATTATATTTATGAGTTATCCATAATCATTAAAGAGGAACACATGATAATGGGAGAGAAAGAGTAAAAGAAGAAGAAATATATAAATAATACTGGCAGTATAATAATACACCTTTCGAGCTTGAGCAAGAACACGATAAACATGCCAGACTTTTGAAAAAATCCGTGTCGGATATGTGTCCATGTATCCGTGTCGAACACGACACACACACATATTGTATGTTCCCGTGTCAGACACTTCATATCCGTGTCAATGTAACTTAGCTGAAAACTGTAAACTAAGTACTATGAAATAAGCTCTTGAAGGGCCACTCTTTTAAACAACCAATCCACCTTACATTGCATTGCATGTGCAAGCCATAAGAAGAAACTGAATTCCATGACTTTTCCAGTGCTGAACATCAAATATGCAAGTTCAAAGAAAGATCTATAAATTGCTTTAAAAAGGAGAAAATGCTTACCTCTGCACATTTTCTTGAAAGCGCTAGATTCCCAAACCGTTTAGCATCAGTAGGAGTTAGCAACTTCTCAAACAAAGGTATGATAACAGAATTTGAACTTAGACATGGTCAAGTTGTAACATGTGGAATCAGAAAAACTCCGATACACAAGAGAGAGACAAAGGAAAAAAGAAAGGGTAAAAAGAAAAGAAAAAAAACAGCTCTATAATCCTATTGTATCTTAAGAAGACCAAATTATGATAATCTTAGAACTTTAACAACAGAGAATCTAAGAAAAAGGGAGCAGATTATTGTAAACCAGAGTGTGATGTGAATGCAAGAAGAAGAGAGCATTTAGCATCTCTTTTTGATTGCAATGTGGCTAAGAAAATGAGGGAATTCTTTCTCTCCCATCTCCACAGTCCACTAGATACTTCTCTTGGGTTGAGAAGTATGTTCGTTAAGAAGCCCTAGGAGGGTTTATATCCTACAGGATAAAACCATTGCTCATGCTAGTACATGGGCCATTTGGCTGTAAAGAAATCAAAGAATATTTGAAAGCAGGTTTTGAGATTAAATACTATCATTTGTATTTGCAAATATATCTTTTGGGGTTGGGCATCTCATCTTACTACTGCTAGGAATGTGAGTTTTGATTCAATTGAATGTAACTTATTTGGAAGCTACAGTGCAGCTTTGATGTAACTAGTATTGGGTAGTAGGAACCTCTCACACTGATATTCTAATACAATCTTGGTTTATCGACCAAAAAAGAATCCTAAGAAAACAAAACACGCAATTAACGACAATACAAATCCAACCAACACGAGTCATTTTTCTTTTTCTTTTATTGGAAAGATCCAGTGTGATGTTGAGGAAAAACAATAGAAGTAAGGATACTCTCCTGAGATCTGTTCCAACTGTCGATAAGTCGTCCAAGGTGAACACTGACTTCGTAACTGGCGTTGTCCTTGAGGATCAACTGGAAGCCTTCCGATGCATATTTGAGTTTCTACATATAAGGGTTATTTGCCTCATTAAATGACAAATAAGACTCTGGAATAACATGTGGATTTGCTACATCATCCTTTGAAAAGGATGACCGTAATGAAATAGTAAAGCATACATTTGGATGGGTCTCATATGTCATTTTTGAAACATAAAGGTTAGCTAGGTTCAGGAAGCTCACCTTTTCTTGGATAGATTAGATTTTCTCCTCAGTGCGTCCAAAAACCTTGCAAGCAATTTAGACTTACTTCGTCCTTATGCAATGCATGATATGCAGATACCATGCCGACAGCGGCATTTTCATTTGTACGACTATTCATCATGGCAAGGTTCAGAGGGTTCACTCTTTCAGATGGATCTTCCTTTCGCACGACTGAAGCAGAAGATTCCCCAGAGATCCATTTTAAATAGTCAACATCCTTTTTCATCCTAGGACTTGATTGAAAATGATCAGCTGAAGTATCACCCACATTGAATGGTTGGGGATATAGTCCAGCAACTGCACTTGGCCTGGCAAGCTGGTTCCAGACAAAAAAACAAGAAAGAAGCTGATTTTATTCATCTTCTAACACCACAAGTCTTATATTGTCAATATGACGAAAACAATGAATCACACTTTCAGATTTACAGAAAAATTCTAGATAAGGGATCGTATCCACATATATAAATCTATGTTACATGGAATATTTAAAAAATAATCAGTGTTGGATACATATCGGACACATATTGCATGTGATATACCTCAGTTTTTGAACATTCGCCATGTCAGACTCTTCATATCCGTGTCGGACACGGACACACCTATCCATGTCAATGTACCTTAGATATGAATCCAAGAATTTTTCGTATTGATCAGAAATTGTCTGAAGATAGTTGCTGAATGATTATATCCAGCAGTAAAATGAAAAATAAGCATCTTGTTATCTTTCTTTACAAACTCATACTCAAGTACCCATGCAATGTAAGCCTTCGTGCTAGGTTCCCTTTGGGGTTGGTGAGCCTTCGGGCTAGGGTCCTTCAATGTAACCAGTGTGGGTCTGCCTTTAACCCTCTAAATATTTCAAATAAATAAATAAATACCCAGGCAATGTGGGACTATCTTAACACCTCCTATCGAACTCTCGATGTCTCACACTGCAAAAGATCCCTAATCCCAATGCCAATGCCAAAGCCGATTTTTGGTACTTCCCCTCCACGCCCTCCACGCAGGGTTAAGGCTATCAATGCAAACACCAATTTCACCCATTGCCTGGGTTGACCCGCCCGCTCCGATACCATGTGAATAGAGTCAATAGACCCATGGGTAGAACTCATCCTTGAAAACCAGCTTCCAAGGTGAGGTTGCTAAAGTGTTTATTTACAAGTTCATACTCAAGTACGCAGGCAATGTGGGGAATATCTTGACATCTTGAACTACTTGTCCTCATATTGGATCCATCAATTTTTAAGTATGTACAATCCAAGTAATTGAATTGAATTAAAACAAAGAAAGGACAAGCATAGACGAATAAAAAGACATCCATACCATATTTATATTGCTGTTTTTCCTAGTACACATCATACACTCGACTCCTCCAGCATCCAATAGAATATAAGATTCCACTGAAACAGCACAACCACAATGTACCCACTGCCGAGAAAGAGACATCATTTTTAAAGAGTGACACCAGAAATAAGGTGTAAAAAAAATGAAGTCACATTTCCACATGACTTGCAAGTGATCCAACCGCCAGTATCTTTGTGGTATGCTTCGCAGAATTTACCTTCCTCAAACACACCACTAGTAGTAGTCGTAAATAAATATGAGTTCAGTGAAGTGAAGTGAGAGTTAGTTGATATATATATAGTGTTGGAGTTATCCCTCACATGAGGAGAGAAACTGGAACTGGACAGAAACGGGCAAACTCGACATCCAGAAGTCAGAGCGCGCCCGCGCTCAGAAGAGGGCGCGCCCGCGCTCAGAGCTCCAGTAACATAGGCGACCAGCTCAAAGTGGCGAATTCAGTGTCAGGTCTTCAGCGCGACGGCGCTCAGAAGTGCAGCGCCAGCGCTGCAGGTCTAATTTCGTGGGCTTTGCTACAGTACCCGCGAATTTGGTTTTTTAACCCTGAACCAAAACAAGTCGGGAGGATTGGAATCGGATCGAGAGACAATAAAGAGATAAAGTGATCTAGTAAGGTGAAAGTAAGGAGAGATTGTAATCTTCCTTCCCGTTTATTAAGAAGCGCTCTTGTGGAAGTAGGCATCATTGGCGAACCACGGTAAATCTTTGTGTTGTGGTTTGTTGTTTAAGCTGCTTTACATTATTATTTGTTGTTGATAGTTGTTTAGCGAGTTGGGCATGTTAGTATAGGTTGTAGTTGATATTTAGATTTTGTCAGGAGTTGAATTGTGTTCATACAAGTTATGTCGTGTAGTGGGGGAACCGATTGGTATTGGTGTAATCCCCAACAAGTGGTATCGAGCCAGGGTTAGAATAGCCTAGGGTGTTATCGAATCTTGGTCGAGGAAGGTGTTTGTGAAATTCCGAGAGAAGATTTGAGGTTAAATAACTTGTAGAGATGGACCATTCGAGTGAACACTTTCGTATGATGAGTCCGAATAGGAAGAACTACACCATCTGGAAAGCCAAGATGGAAGACTTGCTATCTTGCAAGGACTTGGCACTTCCATTGAGAATGAGGGAGTAAAACCTGAGTTGAGAAAAGCTATTGGGTACATTCGACAATGGATAGGCGGCGGTGTCTTTCACCATGTGGCCCGAGAGACTACGACCTTGATCATGGAAGAAACTTCGAAGACCTTTAATGAGGAAGTCGGGTGGAAACAAAGTGCTAGTCGTTAAGAAGTTTGGAACACGAAGTACCAAGAAGGTTCTTGATATGCGAGCATCTTAATGAAGTCTGAGAATATCATCAATCGGATGCATTTGATGAAGATCAATTTGGGAGGCGAAGTTGAGGCTTTGTTTCTATTAGGCTCTACCCGAAAGTTGGGAGACATTAGCGGTTTTCTACATGGAGCGACCAAGGATGGAATTGTTACCATGGAGATGGCTACCACGTCTTTGTTGAATGAGGAGACTAGAAGGAGTGCAAGCGACTCTTCTAACTTCGAGGTCCTTTTCGCGAGAGAAACGGGGGAGAGTCGAAGCAGAAAACCATCTCGTTCTAGAGGTCGAAGTAAATCTAGGGGTGAAGCTAGAACTCTAAGGCGGAGAGGCAATGTTACTATTGTGCCACAAAAGGCCACTTCCGGATATGAGTCGAGAAGAACGAAGAGGGATGAGAAGAATAAGCGTGTACATGAAGACATGGTGCGAGGAGCCAGGCGGAGATACTACCGCACTAGTCGATGACCTAGTGGGAATTGTGTCGGTGTGGTGTGTCTTTGTCGAAAGTACCTCATGTCGAGGGATCTGAGTGGGTGATAGATCTGAGGAGCATCTATCCGTCACACCGCCGCAGGGGATTCTTCACTACCTACGGTTGTGGTGAATATGGTGAAGTGAGGATGGGTAACGATGGCGTCTCGAAGATTATAGGCATTGGAGATGTTCATGTAGAAACCAATGTCGGCTACACCTTGACACTCAAGGATGTAAGACATGTCCACGACATACGGTTAAGCCTAATTTAATTTGGGGAAATTAGATGATGATGGCTTTGTAAACTTCGTTTGGTAGCGGGGTATGGAAGCTGAAAGCGGAGGTTCCATTGTAGCGCCCGGAGGAAAGAAAACTTGCTCTCTTTACAAAACCACGAGGCTAGTTTGTAAAAGAAGAAGCGAATCTTGGAAGAAGAAGAAGCTTCATCGAGCGTGGCACAAGAGGCGTGTCACATGGGCATAAAAGGGATGGAAGTTCTTGCTAAGCAAAAGGCCATGCCGGACATTAAAGGTACACATTTAAGTACATGTACTCATTGTTTGGTAGGAAAGCAACACAGGTGTCTTTCCAAAGATTCCGTAAACGAAAAGGACAACGTCCTTGAGCTAGTGCCACGGACTTATGTGGTCCTATGAGAGTGAAGTCCACGGGGAGCTTCGTACTTCTTGACATTCATTGATGATCGTCAAGAAAGATATGGGCCTATAGTCGAAGACCAAGGATGAAGTACTTGGCGTGTTTGAGAAATTCCACGGCATGGTGGAAAAGAGGCTGGGAAGTTGTTGAAGTGTATTATTTCGGATAATGGGGGGTGAGTACATTGGGCCATTTGAAGAGTATTGCGAGTCATGGGATTCGTCATGAAACCGTTCCCAAGACACACGCAATGAGAATGGAATAGCGAGAGAGAATGAACCGTACCATTGTAGGATAAGATGCATGCTATCTCACTCTAAGCTACCTAGAAACTCTTTGGGTAGAAGCAATCGTCTGACCGTTGGTGCATGTGATCAACTTTGTCACCGACAAAGCCTCACGAATAGTGATTATCCGAGAGAGTATGGTCGTCGGTAGAGATGTTGATTATGGATACTTGAGGGTATTTGGGTGCGGGGCATTTGTGCGTATTAGAAGGATGAGAGATTCAAGCTTGATGACAAAGCCAAGCGGTGCATTTTTTACGGGTTATGGAGATGAAAAGTTTGGTTACAAACTCATGATCCGATTAACAAGAAGGTAAAAGTCGAGATGTTGTGTTCTGGAAGACCAAACCATAGCGGACTTTGAGGAGGGTGAAATTCTGAGGCTTTCACGATGACCTTGTTGATTGAACGAGAAGTTTCACGTGGAGCGTCTTGAAGGCATTGAGAATCTGAGAGAGAACCATGAGTTTGAAGCTCGTGATGAGAATCTATTGCTCATGATGGGATAGAACCTATTGGTATAGAAGATGCGGATGAGATGCATGAACCACCACGAGCAAGCGAAGTGTATCCTCACGAGGCACCGGCCGGATGGGGCAAGGAGGTGCGGCAGGAGGAGAATAAGCTTCAACCGGTATCCACCACATGCGTGCGTCTTCTTATCGGATGGTGGAGAACCTATGTACTATCAAGAGGCACTTGAAGGTACTGAGACAAAGAAAAATGGTTGAAGGCCATGCATGGCGAGATGGATTCTTTGCATAAGAATCACACTTATGAGTTAGTTGAGAAACCCCGGGGAGGAAAGTTCTCAGAATAAGTGGATATACAAAGTCAAGCATGAGGAGAACAATCCTCACCCAAGGCACAAAGCTTCGCCTTGTTGTGAAGGGACGGTCAAAGGAAAGGAATTGACTTTGATGAGATTTTTCTCTCTGTAGTGAAGATGACTTCTATCCGGGTGGTATTGGGTATGGCCGCAAGTATGAACCTAGAGGTTGGCGACTAGATGTTAAGGCGGCTTTTCTTCATGGAGACCTTGAAGAAGATGTCTACATGGACGACCCGAGGGAAGGGTTTGAGGTCAAAGGCAAGGAGCACCTAGTATGCAAGGCGATAAAGAGCTTGTATGGGTTGAAACAAGCACAGAGGCGATTGGTACATAAAGTTTGATTCCTTTATGGTGAAGCAAGGATACAAAAGTCGCTTAGATCATTGTCGTTTGTTGGAGATTTCGGATGGGGATTTCATAGTGTTATTCTTTGTATGTGGATGATATGTTGATAGTTGGCCCAAACATCAACAAGATATCAAAATTTGAAGAAAGACTTGAGTAAGTCCTTTGAGATGAAGGATTTGGGTCAAGCAAAGCGGATCTTGGGATCGCGGATCACTTTCGTGTGAACTTGGTGTTGAAGAGATTCAACATGGATCAAGCGAAGCCGGTCGGTTATCGCTTGGTGGCGGTTCCGCATGACCAAAGAGATGTGTCCTAAGGGTGAGCATGGCGAGTCGGATGGAAAAAGATTCTTATGCATCCGCGATGGGCGGTTTGATGTATGCCATGGTGTGTACTAGGCCGGACATTGCTTTTCGCCCGTTGGGGTGGTAGCGATTTCTGTCAAATCCGGGTAAAGAGCATTGGGAAGGTGTTAAGTGGATATTGAGATATCTCAAAGGCACTTCAAATCATGTTTGTGCTTTGGTGGAAGTAAGCCCTTACTTGAAGGCTAGCGATCACGGAACATGGCGGTGATGTTGTTTTCGATGAAGTCCACCTCAGGTTATCGGTTACTTTTCGGGGGGCGGTTTCTTGGCAATCTAAGTTGCAAAAGTGTGTTGCCCTCTCCACTCTGGCGAGTATATTGCGACCTATGAGTGTTGCAAAGAGTTGCTATGGATGAAGACGAACTAGGGCTAAAGTACGGTTTATGTGACGATCGGGCGCCATCCACTTGAGCAAGAATCCGAGTTTTCATTCTAGATCCAAGCACATACCGCGTCGTTATCATTGGATTAGAAAGTGGAAGCATTTGTGTATCGAGAAGATCCATACCGACAAGAACGGGTGGGATATGATGACCAAAGTCTTAGAAAGGTAAGTTTGATGTTTGTTGTGCTATTGCGGAATGGCGAATTGCTCCTCTCTGATTTGGCAATTGCATGGAGGTATCCCCCCATTGGCGAGGGGAGATTGATGGAGTTATCCCTCACGTGAGGCTGGAAGCTGAAAGCGGGCAAACTTCGACATCGGAAGTCGATTCGATAACATAGAAGGCTTCCAAAGAAAAGCGCGCCAGCGCTCAGTGTCAGTCTTGGTAGCGACTGAAATTTTCAGTGCGCTAAAGAGTCAAATTTAATCGTGGGCTTCTACGGTATCCGCGAATTTGGTTTTGGAGAAAAACCAAAAATCAAGGTTTTGGAAAAGCTAACCTAATGAGAACCAAAACAAGTCGGAGGATTGGAATCGGACTAAAACAAAAAGAGAACCTTCTCGTAAAAGATATAAAGTGATCTAGGAATTGAGAGGCTGTAAGGAGAGATTGTAATCTTCCTTCCCATTTTATTAAGAAGCTGGCTCTTGTGGAAGTAGGCATCATTGGCGAACCGCGGTAAATCTTTGTGTTGTGGTTTGTTGTTTAAGCCGCTTTTACATTATTATTTGTTGTTGATAGTTGTTTAGCGAGTTGGGCATGTTAGTATAGGTTGTAGTTGATATTTAGATTTTGTCCGGAGTTGAATTGTGTTCATACAAGTTATCTGTGTAGTGGGGGAACCGATTGGTATTAGTGTAATCCCCAACATATAGTACTAAAAACAAAGAAACAATTAGTTGCTTACGAGCAACGATGACAAGCGAAGTCACCAACCTTTTTTCAACATTTGAGACGTTGAGTATTTACATTTTGAGTTAAAGCAGCAGCACGTGTTGTTTTTCTTAATCTTCGTTGAGCAACAAGAAGAAGGAAATGTCATTTTCGCAGCTCTCTCTCTCTCTCAACAGTGGTGCTGCTCTACGTCTCTCTCTCTATATATATATGACAGCGAGGCAGAGAGAGAAATGGAGTGTGACTTCCAAGTTTCACTCTCTTTGTCGTTTTTCTAGTTGTCTATAAACTACCTCGCTTGCGGACAAATTGTTTTGGGCTCCGTTGGGCTTGGACTTTTATTTCTCGACAAATTGTTTTGGTTCTTGATTGATCCTTCTCTGTGGATCAAAAACAGGTACAGACAGAGTATGTGTATAGTGTATACTCAACTCTCTTTACCGCAAAATATCATCTACTTTTCAGTTGTATATAGTAATATGATTAATGTATAATACTATAATGTATGCTTCTCCCAACTCCTATCCACGATTCTGTATTTACATGAGAATGCTGTTTGGGACTTGGGACTGAAGCTGATTAGGAGTTACTAGTCAGGACCACTACCATGTTGGTGCATTAGCTATGGCGACTATGCAAAAATGATCAATCATTAGATCGGGGGACAGTATAAGCTACTTACAGACATAAATTCTGACATGGATAGGCAGAAAGGGCCAGGATGTACTTGCCAGTACTTGGAAATGTGAAATGTTGAAAACCACTGTCAAGCTCACCCCTTGCACCTCTGCCACCCACCTTCAACATGCTCAGTCTCATATCAAGCCATGTCTACATCACTAGACAGACTTGTTGGCCCATGCAGTATTGAGTAAAACTGATGGTTACCACGAAACAGCCTCACCAAATGGCTAAAATTTAATAGTTTCTTCTCATCAAGGTCAACGTCAAAACTCTCATTGCCTATCATTTTCTGCTGTGGCTCAGCATCATCTGGGTCAAAACTCATCGGACTGATCGGAGTATCATCCTCCAGTAGGGGATTATCAGGCTGCTGGAGTTGCTCAAGTTTCTTCCTAGCTAACTCTCTGTCCTCGGCAAAGTGCTTCAAAAGTGAGAGTCTGCGACGACTCACAATCGAGCAGACATTGCATATACATGTTTCCTTGTGCTCGAGTCCCTTCCCAGTAGGGGATTGGATGCAGACAATGCATGTACATCCAGAAGAGTGGCAAGGATGCTTTTTTTACCCTTTGTTTTTTTGGTAACTCCAGTAATACGATTTAATCAAGAACCTTGAACTTGATAATCACTATATTGAGATGTTTATAAATTTATTAAATAACAACTATGGTGGAGATTTCTGGTGAATATATAATACCAAGTATCGGATGTTATACTAGATTACTAGACCAGCTACTTCACTAAAACAGCAGCAGTCCATCAAGACATAAAATATGACGTATGGCCAATTGCAGGGGGTTTTGGTAGATGGACCGTGGACAAACATAAGTAACTTTCAGAGCCAACAAAGACAGGAAATCTATAAGGACTATCAAGCTGGATTACTGGAAGCAAAGAATGCAGTCTAGCGTCAGAGTCTTGGGGGGCGGTGCAAATTAGGAATATAAAGCATAAAAATGTTATTGCAACAATATGAAAGAATGTAGGCAAATCTTGTATATAGAGACGGAACTTTTGAGAATGTATCCTTCAGCTCTCCTAATGAAAAAGCTCTCACTGTAGTCTTAGAGGATGCAAAGGGAATTTTGAATGAAAGATTCTATAAGGAGACCTTAAGTAAGGGGTCCTTATCAGTGGCGGAGCCAGGAAAGTAAGTGAGGGTGAGCCAGCCAGACAAAAACTAAGCATACAAAATAATAATAATAATAAAAATATATATATTATATATATTAATGTATTAGAAAAAAAAAATCAAATCTAAACAAGTACTTGTTCATAGTTGTCCTCGGCGGCATTCTTTTTCGTCGTTCTTTTTCATCTTCTGGAAGCGTTGTAAGATCAACTCGGTATTAATGCTATCAAAAACTTCTTTTTCAATGTATGTTATTAAACAATCATTCAACCATTCATCCGTCATCCAATTGCGCAGACAATTCTTTATGATATTCATAGCAGAAAATGCTCTCTCCACAGTGGCAGTAGCAATAGGTAAAATGAACGTCAACTTAATCAACAAATAAACAAGTGGGTACACAATGTCTTTCTTCGTCTCAACCAAGGTTCAAAATATCGACGATATATCGATATCGCCCGATATATATATCCATTTATTTTGGTACGCGAATCGATATTTCGATATATATCCACGAAATATAGTACCCTTATTTTTCCGATATATATCGGGATTTCCGATATAAAAGTTTATATCGCCCGATATAATCGATATATCCGATAACGATATATATCGTTTGACTTTTTGACCATTTTTTAATATAAATCCGATATTTCCAATATATTTTCGATATATTTCCGATATTTCCGATATTATATTTCCGATATTTCCGATATTTTAAATAGTTTGGACTGATCACCAAAAAAATATATATCCGATATTTCCGATATATCCGATATATATCGGTTTTTGGGTACACCGATATATTTATCGATATCGATATTTTGAACCTTGGTCTCAACCATTTTTTTAGCTAGGCCGCTAATTCCATTTATTTCACCAAACTTAGTATTGTAACGTACATCAATGATATAATTCTCAAGCTGATCCGCTAATTCCATCGATCTAAGAAAAATCATCGGGATAAAGTCGAGCAAAAGCGGATCAACTTTTTTTCTTATCGAAAGCAACAAACGATTCACTAAGATCAAGACATGCCATACAAAGAAGTAATTATGTGTTTGCTTCATTAAACCGGTCGTTTAACTCTTGAATTTGCAAATCAATACAGTGATAGAATAATCCAACACGATAGTAATGTAAATTGGTGTTTCCTTCTGCTCTTCGTCAAGACCTCCCTCGAGCCATATACCTCTCTTTCATATTTGGAACAACCATATCATGTTTGGCACATAGTGAAGAAACTTCAGTCAGGAAACTATCTCACCCATCATCTCTCATCACCTGTAAGCGTACCTTTGTTATTTTAACAAGAGCCATGGCATTGACAATGTCTTGGTCCTCACGATGCAAAGCCTTTGACAAATCATTGCTAATTCCTAGTATCGCTTTCATCAAATGCAAATTGAAGATAAATTCAAAAGACTGCACTGAATCCAATAATCCGTAAGCCTCACCTTTTTGTTCCTAGCTTGAACCATTTTCCGCTACATTATCAAGCACATTAACTACTGAACCATAAGTGGTTATCATGCCAAGAAGTGTATAATAGTGTGTGCCCCATCGAGTGTCACTAGATCGTTTAAGACTAGTCTCTTGATTCAACCCTTTGCCACTTGAAATTTCTCCGCTTTGTAACGCTGCAACAACTTTAGCCTTCATTGCATCTTGCAACATATTCCGTCGCTTACATGATGCTCCAACAGTATTTACCACATTAGAGAGAATACTAAAAAGGTTAGCGATTGACTCATGGTTCTTTGCAACTACTACAAGGGATAACTGAAGCTGATGGGCAAAACAATGAATATAAAATGCAAACTCATTCTCCTTCATTACAAGTGCTTTTAGGCCATTCAAATCACCTTGCATATTCTTTGGCCTCATCATACTCTTGTCCACTTGATCTAGATATGTTCAACCCATGCTTGGATAACAACTCATCGATTGCCTTTTAAGTGTTCTTGCACTAGTTTCCTTAACATGCACAACTCCAAAAATCTCTCAATCACGCAACCTTTCTTGTCGACATAACGCAAAACAACTGTCATTTTCTCCTTAATTGATATATCACGTGCTTCATCAACTAAAATAGCAAACAATGAATTTCCATAATCTTTTATAATAGCATTTGTAGTTTCCACAGCAGCCGAATTCACAATATCTCTTTGGATGTCAGGCGAGGTCAATTTTCGATTTTTAGAAGCATTATCAAGAACTTTCTTAATGACTTCGTTATGATCTTTCAGAAATCGTATAAGTTCAAGAAAATTACCTTTATTGATCGATTCATCTGATTCATCATGACCACGGAAAGCTAAACTTTATCTCAAAAGAAACCTAATGCAATCAGTTATTGCAGTTAGGTGTATTCGATAATCCCTTCGAACTTGGTCAGATTGTCTATGAAGAAATGTCTCGATATGCTGCTCTTGATTTAACAAAGCATGTGCTGCCCTGTAAGCAATATTATGAGCATTATTTGGTCCTCCAACGTGCTCTTTTAATTTGGTTTTTCTTTCCCAATTAGTAAACCCCCTGTGAGAAAAAACATCTCCACCTCCTTGTGCCCCCTTATTAGGTTTAAAGAGATAACAATATAGACAAAACGCAACATCCTCGTGAATACTATATTTCAACCAACTAAACTCCTCATACCACTCTTTCTAAAAGCGTCGGATTCTCTTACCTCTTGTTCTTGGAGGAAAAGCATGATTAGGCTGGCAAGGACCCTTAAACAAATATGTTCTTCTCACCGAGTCTTGATCATTAGGATGATAATCTGAAAAAAAATTTCCTTAGTGCAGGGTCTCCTTGAAGACTAGACAAGTCAAGTTCTTCACAATTTTCACGTTGAACCCGCTTTGATGTGGGTTGTTCAACACCACCATCCTCAATTTCTTGGTGATTTCGCTTTGAGGAGGATCCTACTTCAACACGGGCAACATTATTTGTGTTATTAGGTGGTTGGGTAGGTTGAGCGGGCAACGACTTTCCTTTGATCAAATACTTTAACATATCTGTTTAAATAATTAAAATAAATCATTAATCAACTGAATTGAAATTGCACTAATTAAAATAAACCACCAATATTATTATGATATTCACAAAATAAAATTAAATAAAAATATGTGGTTTAATGAATTCACAAAAAGGATACCAAAAAACTAAAAAACATGGTTTAGGAATCAACTTAACATGAAAAGATAAAAAATAAGACAAGAAATTTAATAATATTATGCTTACCTAGCAAACTTTAGAAATTAATCAAATTATGGATAACTGATTAAAATAACAAAGAGAAAAGTGAAATTGTGGAAAAGTGGGTAAGTGGGGGTGTGGGTTTTGTAATTTTGTATAACTTTTTGATTAGGCAGAAAGTCAAACTTGAGTAAGGTATTGGGATTTTTTTTTGTTTGGTTTCGGTGTGTGTGCTGTGCTTTTATTTGGTTTTTTGTCGGTTTTTAGTTCAAGTTCAATACTGTTGAGTCATGGTCTAAATTCTAATTCAAGTTTGAATACTGTTGAGTCACGGTAAGTCGGTAATAGTCTAAAGTGCCATAATCTAAATTCTAAAAGACACTGCTGAGTCATTAAGGACTGTAGTACTTTATGTACTTTTGTCATTTAGTTAGCTGTGTTTTTCAGTTTCTACAAACAGTTAAACTACTTTTTTTTTTTGGTCGAAAATTGAGGGTGAGCTAGGGCGTACCTTGGTCCCCCCTAGCTCCGCCACTGGTCCTTATCCCAAAAGAGTCATAATGGGGACCTTAAGTGGAGAAACATAAGTAACTTAAGAGTACTCTGTTTCTGTGATCTAGTGCACCAAAACACCCTCTTATAGAAAAATTTGGTTAGGTGTTTCGTGTTTATCCTATCTCATCCTCTCATTCTTTTCCTAAAATAGAAACTTCTCTAAGGTGTGTAAGAAGAAAGGTTGTTTGTTAAATATGGCCGCTACAAGTAACAATCAGCAAGATGTTGCCCAATCTAACGGGAGTGGATCTAGGTGGAGTGCTTTATTTGGTCGAAATGGAGCTCAAGAAGCTACTGTAGTGTTTGCTTCGTTCTCCCCCATAATAATCATAGATGGGGTTGCTCAAGTCCCAGAGGATCTAGTGGAACAAGGGATGAAACAATGGGATGAGTATTTGGTGGGATATTTCTTGGATAAACGGCTATCTTTTCCGATGGTAAAATAATTCCTAGGAAAGAAATGAAAACTAAAGGGAGAGTTTGACATCACGACAGATAAGGAAGTGTTCTATATGAATTTTACATGCTCAGATGATCAACAAATGGTTTTAGATGAAGGCCCAGTTTTTATTGCGGGGAGTGTTCGTGATAAAGCCTTGGACAGTAGAGGTAAACAACTATAGGAGTAAGGAGGCTACAATACCACTTTGGGTAAAGTAAAGCTGATGGATGTGCCCAAGGAGATGTGGACACTGGATGGATTGTCATGCCTAGCTAGTTTGGTAGGTGGAGTACCAAAATTTATGGATGATGTTACTGCTAAGAGGAAAAGGTTGTCTTTTGCTCGGTTTTGTATTGAATTTCTAGTGAATCATGAGTACAAAGAAACCATAAAAATCAAAGTTGGGGATCGAGAAATAGTTATACCTCTGGAGTACCCCATGGAAGTCCCAATCTTGTGAAAAGTGTAATCGATTTGGGCATGCTACACAACAATGTGGTGTGAGGAGTATGAGGGTGTGGACGCGAAGGGCAAATGGACGGTCATAATTCTTTGGAACAAAGCGAGAGAGGAAGGAAATCAATCGATTATCGAACTCAAGAAGCGGCAAGTAGCGAGGGGCTCAAGCAGCTCAAAGGCGACAAGAGGGTCGCTTACCCAATGGGAGTAATAGTTCGAGGCGGAACTTGGTTCAAAATACTCCTGGTGGTGTGGATACAGAGACAAATTGTGTGAGTAAGGAAGAAACAGTTTCAACTACTATGGTGATTCACAGTAGTAATGTTCAAACCCCAATCTCTCAAGGGTTGCTTAGAGTGAGTTTAGGGTCGGCTCCTCAGCCTCAAACTCCAAAGGACAATGAACCAATTAGATTGAGGGGAGCGCAATCAAACATAAGGGTGAACTCTGCTCCCCAATTGCAAGGAGCAATTGCAAGTAACTTTCATTTGATCTCACCAGGTGTAGTGGTATGTACACATACGGAAACCGATATTACACAGGTGCAAGGTGGTGTTATTGGGGACCAAAAAGATCTCGAGGAGAGCATTATAGTTACACCTATCCAGAGTCACCAAGATATGATTACTCATTTTCCCCAACTACTCAATAGCCGAGAAAGAAATATGTATGAAGGGTTAGTTGCTGAAAATGAGGAGGTCGATGATATGGATGACCTATCAGATTGTGAGGAAGAATTATTTAATGATCACTTGCCTAAAAGCAGGTCGAGGCATGAAACGTCTTCAGAGGATTGGTCTACTGTAAAGCCAAAAAGAAGCAAAAGAATCCAAGAACATTCTTTTGGAGAAATTGAGCCTACTCTCGTAATGATGAAGAAGGTAAAGTCACTAACCAAAACCAAAAAGAGGTATCTTGAGGATTATACGAAAGAGTTTTGGGATGACACTTTGGGACTCACATACGTGTGTTGTGCTTGCGGGTGTTTTTTCTGTGACGATGAGAAAACGCAACTTCATCTTAGGAAAGATCATCCTAAAATAGTAAAACAATTGAAGGCTAGAAAGTAGGAGATCAAATGAGACGATTCCTATGAATACTTGCTTGTGGTATGTGTAATGATTAATCTCATTTTTGTTAGGGCTTTATGCTTGCTGTAGTCTTTGTATGTGCCATTTAATGATCTGGGTCAAACGGGCGCAATACCATCATGGATTATCAATAGGTTGCCTTAGTGGTATTTGCTCTCTGTCTTTGTTTGGGGCTTGTGGATTGAAGGCAGACGGTCCCTCAGGCTATAGTTGATGGGGTTGCTGATTGTGGTTTTCTTGCCAGTGTTTGTTCCTTCGGGAATGTACATGTAGGGAGAAATCTCAAGTGTTTTAGGCTTGATGCATTATGTTATATGTACCTCCCTCTAATGATCATACTCTTAGGGAGGGTATGTAATATTTCTATATGTGCAATAAACAGGTGGGGGTCTGCCTTAACCCCAGCAAACTTTTCAAAAAAAAAAAAAAAATTCTATGAATACAGGTAGGGCGCTGCCCAAACCCCCAATGTTTCGAAAGAAACAAAACAAATAAGAAACACGGATACTAAGAACATATACCGTTTGTAAACAGGGCTCTAGAATCAAATTACAATCAATCTTTCCAAACACCGAAGACTTGACAATTATGTTAATAAACATGAAAATGAAACCATAATCTCTACGCAAGGGGCTTGCGTTTGTATCTCCAGGTATACCGTTGAATAAGAGATTACTGTTGGACTTGTAGTTCATTTTCTTTACAAAACAATCGGACCATTATTACAGATTTGTCGACTAACAAGGAAAACTATTTTCCTTGATTCAAAAAAATTCCTCTAATTTTCCATTTTATCCTACTTATTCTTTTTGAAATGTATCTATACAGAGAACCTCTTTAAACTCACAACAAGACACAAATATAAAATACTACACCACACAAAAACCGTATATCCAAAATCATCTAGGACAGAAGAGGGTAGCCAAGCCTTGATCCACAGTAATTTTCATTGGACCATAGGTCATCAGATCTTTTACCTCGCACTTGTATGCTCCTTCTCCCCTAGCCAATACTTCACCATCCGAATCAATGATGCCTCCTTTAGATGGGTCCCCAACACGATGACCTGGTTCTAGAATAAAAGCTTTGACCTGTAATTGTTTTCATGGAATAGCAGAACAAGTTTCAGAATGTGGCAGGCCGGCACAGTTAGACTTTGCAAGCCTTCCGTGCACCCGTAACTAGCAGTTTTAGTTGCTCTTGTGGAAAAAGGATATGATAGTCACAGAAAAGGCGCATCAATGAAGAAGAATCAGGATAGTTGAAAGTTGGAAACCCATGTTATAATGTTTCCTCCATTCTTTACAGCCATATGAACTGACTAACCGAGAACAACTATTACGTGAATGTCAACCTACTGAATTTTCCAAGAATTGGTCATACAGCTCCTAAATAAAGAAAAAATATTGCACTTCCATCTGTCCATGTGAATCGTAGCCTACTTGATCATTTTCAACAGTATAGGTAACTTCTCTTAATTCTTTTGCTCTTTCACCACCATTCTTATTCCACTAGTTGTTTAAAATATTGCCAGAATATTGCAGTAACATATGGATATTTATCAATAACAACAGGAACCTCAAGATTATTAAGAAAACTACTGACCTTGAGGTACATGACATACGGTGATCTCACATGGGTTCCGTCATTCAACTTTGTAATCAACATAAGCAAGGATGTCTTTGGGCAATCTTTGATCACTATTAAATCCAAATAGCCATCAGAGAACTGCAAATACAAGAAAATAACAGCATGAAGGAATCCATATCCAAATGAAAAGGAACAAAATGTCTAGTCAAACATCTCCTTTTGTTCAAATTCATTTTGACTTTATTCAGAAATCTGTGTTACAAGATGAAACAATTACATCCAAATATTATGAAAAAAGACATCTAAATTAAATATAACGCAATAAGATATAGGTGAGCTTTTCAACTCCATAGCAACAAATACAGCAACAAAAAACTTCAAGGATTCCTATAGATATATTCTGTTGAGTAATATAACTATGTAATAGATATATAAAAGACTCGTACATCTCTATATCAGGGTAGAATATGACACAAACATATCTTTATACATCCATACATGCAAATCCTATTTGAAAGAGGCCATGAAATCTTCACAGAAAATTCATTTAATCCAGTATTTCTGCCCACAGCTTGAGAGTAGAAGACTGTACAGCTTAACCCTCACAGCCACTTTTGATTAGAAATGTTGGAATTAGCTGCCGAATATGATGATCTTGAAGGGGTATTCATCTTTATTAGCTCTAATCCCTCCAATGCGATGATTATTCTTTCGCCTGAATAAAATCTGGTGAATAGGGATCCCGTAAAAACTTACCTCGACTCGAACTGCAGCCACTGCACCAACACTTTGATTCTTTAGCACAACTCAATGAATTTAGTAGATTCTTTTAGGAGGTCCCAATGACTATAGATCAAACCTATCCCACTTTTACAGTGAGACAGTTGGCTGTTCACAGACAGGATGCACAATATTTGTTCGCAAGAGACAACTTGATCAACTTCCACAGGAGTATGCCTGCATGTTCCAACTCAGAACACTGAGAAACCCCAAGTCAGCTCCACATAAGATTTCCAAAGTACGCTTCAGCAACCGACATGATATATTGTGTCACATTCTCAGACAAGGTCATAATTCGCAGGTCAAAGTGATCCATGGCTTCATGTGCATGTAGCAGGAACTTAGATTAGTTGGTTAGTTTTGTACAGTACTTACTTGCTTAAATCTGAGAATCCATTCCTCTCTCTGTCATCCTCTCTCGCACCCAAAAGAAAAGATCTCTCTCCTTTTCCATATCGCCTGAATGTCTCTATTCGTGCTGAGAAATGACATACTCGAATGTTTATCAGGGATGATTAATGTGACACCAAACTTTATACACCCTTTGGCACCCTGGCTTTCATTAATAACTTAAAGAGCTATGGAGTTAACCTTCCATCCAGTATCTCTTACAATAGCAAAACATTTTTTGATAATGGAAGATTGTGCATGGTCTGAGCCATCTCTTTTATGGCAACTTAACCATCACATTCACTGTGGTTAGATATGTTGGATAAGCTCATAATTCAAATTATATCCACCAGGCATTCAACTTTCATATCTCTAATTCCTTCTATGTAAGGGTGTCGATGGGTACCCGTTTAACCAAAACCGGAACCGTAGAAAAAATCATGGTTCCGGTTCCTATTTTTAGGAACCGTTTAAAAATGGGTACTAAAAAAACCGGACCATATAGAACCGGAACCGAATGGTTTTTTAAACAAAAAAACCGGACCAGAACCAGAACCAAACTGGAACCGAATGTTATCATACTTTTAATATAAAAAAGATCGAAATAAAAAATAGAAAAACTCGAAACGTTCATTTATATATTACTAAATTTTATTTATTAGTGTAATATGTAGTTTTCATAGTATTTAATGTTATAAATAATATAAAAATATAGCTTACAATCTTAAATATATGGTTTTATTTAACTTATTATTGAATGACATAACTACTTATATCAATATTTAAAAAGTAATTCATTCGTGCGGTATTTTTGTGTTTTTATTACACATTTTTTAATAAGACCAATAAAAAATATATGTAAGTAGTGAATCTCTTAAGAACCGAAATGAAAAACCAGAACTGGTAATACCCGTTAAGAACCGATGCTTATGGGTATGGTTCCACAATTTTAAGAACCGTAAAGAACCAGAACCGGAACCGGAAAATTAAATGGTTCTTGGTTCTTACAACATTAAAAACTAGACCAGAACCGGACCGTTGACACCCCCTACTTCTATGTGATAGATCTACGGAACGAATTCCAGGGACACATAAATTTGACACATGATAGTAAGCACACTTTGAAATTTTCGGTTTTGATGTTTTCAATGAAGACGATCTACAAACTTAAAATGTCTTTCTACAATATATTGCCAAATATGAAATTTCTACCCCCATCAAAAGTTATTTAAAAAAAAAAAACTGTGAACCAATTATTTTCGCCATTAATTGGAGACTGCATTTGGCACGGTTAGAATTCTTAGAAACACTTGATTTTGTGTGGAGGGCGGTGTCAAGACTGTCAACCAACCATCCTTAAAGTTGGGAATTAGACCATCTAAAAGCGTAAAGAGGGATGGTCGTTAAGCTTCTAAAGTTGTAGTTCATTTAGGCACACCCATTAAAGTCAACAAAGACCGTATTGGGCCTTGGTAACAATGGCCTGGGCCAGAGGTCCGATTAACCACTAGGTCTATATATTGAGAATATCACATCCACCAAAAATCATGGAACTCTAAAAAATAATAATAGAGCCACTACCAAAACGTACAAAGCCATATCTCATCCTACCAGTTGAATTAAAGGCTGATATTTTGTAAATTTGATCTCCCCACCATGAATAACATGCCCACTAAATTTTGGCTCATTCAAATATGTCTAGCCTAATCAAATGTTATTATGAAATCGGAAAATTCTAGACCGTTAGATAAACGTTCAAAATTGAACACTAGTTTTTGCAAGGTTAGACATATTTAGATAGGATAAAATTTTCTGGGTATGCTATCCATTGTGAGAAGATCATATCCACAAAAAATGGGGTCTTAATTCAATTTGTAAGTCGATGGAGTGGTTCTAATGGGAGTGGCTCTATAATAGACACTAAACCTTTACACCCTTTAACCCTTATTATAGTCATATATTTGAATAAATTAAGGGTCAATTGAGATCATCTTCAAAGATATTTAGTTCAATCCAACATCTCCCACAGGTTTCGAGAACACAAGATTGTATATGGTCAAAGTCGTTTTATGCACAACTATCAGATTCACTGTGGTTATAAATTTTGGAATAAACTGATGATGCGAAGGTATCCATGATATCTTCATCTTCAATAAGCACTACACCCAACAGACACCAAATCCTACCCTCCTCAAATTTAAAAAGTGATATCAACAAGGGTGTCATAAGAAGAGATGTTTCCCTGTGTATGTGCCATGTCCATATTCATCTGCCTACTTTTGTTATTTATATATCACTATTTAATGGTGATTTTTGGGAGTTACAAGAATAAAGCTTGCTGAGTTTCTTAACCTTTCACCCTGATGCTCACAACACTTCATACAGATCTAAGAAACCGGAATGCAGGTTAGGAGGCTTAGTTGCCAAGTCTAAATTCATTGGAGAGAATCAAAACTTAGTTGCTAAAGAAGTAGGAAATTGATAGAGAAGAAACAAACCTGGGCATCGGGTGCTGCCATGGTATCTTCACTTCCCCAAGGCACATTATGAAGCCAAACTGAAACAAAGGGTCCTTCAACAGTTCTCCACTTCAATTCCTCCATTAAGACAACAGGTCCTTGATAGCCATGTTCTTGAACCTTAACAGTATCTTGCTGGTCTCTGAAAAGGATGTCAATGTTAGTGCATCCAACTTTCTGATCGCAGGGATTGCCATAAGCTTCAAACCCAGGTGCAGGAACAAAAGAAACACGTCCATTGTATTTTCGCAAATTAAATACTCGCATGAGTCCCTGGAAGAAACATTCTAAAACAACCATTACTTTGGTTAAAGTGGTTAAAGCATAGCAATATCGTTTGCAATAAAAAAAAGTCCAACAGTTCTGACAGTCCATTTGAATTTTTCAGAGAGATTCTAAAAAAGGAAAATCAAGACGACGAGCAATATCATAGAATTCAAGTTAAAGCGTAAAATCATGATTGTCTATGGACACTTGACTAACTTTTGCATAAATCTTCCGATTAAAGAAGATGCTGCTTCTGGGTTCATGAAGTTCACTAGTGTGTTAAGGTTCAAAAGTTGACACTGTATACATTTCCAGAACAGAGAAAAGCACAAAGTAAACAGTCCAAGTAGCATAACAAGAAAAGAATAACCAATGATTAATACTGTAGAAGTAAGTGTATGTGCCTAAGAAACCAAATAAACTTCGAAGCATGTCACTCTGCCTCCAGTATTTTTTCTGAGCCTTTTCTGTACACAAGTCGGTCAGTCTCCAATATACTTCCAGTTTCCTGTGAAAATTTTGGTAGCTGATCATACATATTGCTTACTTTGTGCCTCACAGGCCTCTGCAAGTGTCTTTGATCATTGGCCTTGTTATAAATGTCTCAGCATATGCTTCCCCAATACCAATCTTATTTATTTATGTTGTTTTCTTAGAAATGGGCTTATGTAAAAAAAAAGTTTGAAAGTGGAATAAAATAACAAACTCTCTGTAATGTTGCATATTTACCCCCTCCCATCACACTCCTTGTTTGGTTTTTCTTCAGCCTTCATATATGTTGTCTTTGCATACAAGTTATTGAGTTAGATGGTGAATCCACCTCCACATCAAAGTCATCAGTTGATAAAATGGGATGCAAACCAGAGTAAATAATTTTAAAGGTATGATCTCTTCTTCTAAGTATCCACCCAAGTCCAAAAGGTATATCTTTTTCCATATTCTTGAACTTGTTTAATAACAGTTAAAGAAAGGAATAACCGACAAGGCTAAAAACTTTTACAACAAATATAACGTAATTCATTTGATGGTATGATGATATAGGGAATAACATGCTAAATTGAAGATAATAATTTCAAACGTAACTCAAATAATAAGAGTGAACATATTTCAACCGTATGGGTGTATGACCAATGAAATGATTACTACAGTAATAGTGTACAGCACTAAAGATTGATCACATACTTAAATATATATACTTACATAAAAGTCTAGGCGAGAACTTCCCATCCATCTATATTTCTCAGATTCAATATCAATATCTGCTATGAGACCTTGAAAAGGCAAAACAAAAACTCTGTTACTAGGACCAAGGAATCACACGAAATTGGTATTATTCTATTTTATTTTATGTTTTTGGTTATTTTGAGTAAGTACTATAGAAAAGTTGATTCAAAGATAACTAGTTTGATCAGTGTACCCCAGGCAAGCATCAAGACGCTGAAAAATCTTGTCTCTCCTTGCAAGACAGTGGCGACGTCCAGTGCTCGTTTATGACCTATTTGTAGTTACAAACAAAGTATGAAGCTGAGAGTATGATTTAACAAAACACAAATTTATATTTAGGAAACCATTCTCCATAGTATACACAGAAATTAATAGATAGAACTAAGGGAGTGACCAGAGAGAGAGGGAGCACCTCGAACAATAGCGAGCACAGCGTTTGACACTGAACAGCACTCATCAACTGAATCAAGCAGTGACTTTACCATGCCATTTCCAGTACCTGCGTGTAAAACATTGTACGCTCACTACCAGAATATTTTTTCAAAATAAGCCCTTAATTGCATTTACTTTGAGAGTCATACCATCACTAAAGAAGTACAAAAGAAAGCATGGCAACCAAAGCATTAGAAAATGTAATGGGAGATATAACAGGATTAACATTTTGGTTGTAGATGCTAGAATATTAATACACTTCAAGAGACTAAAGAAGAAATGGGGATACAATTCTTCATTTTCTGAAACTCTAGACAAGGAAACGAGCATATGTAACTGTTTCGACCCCCACCTACGTGGCAAACGTCCATTAGTAGGGGTCTCTATTTTATTCATTTAATCAACAGGGCTAAAGCCCAATTCGCAATATCATGGATCAATGTACAGGCCTATTAACTCATGTGTCTAAGGCTGAACCTTAGCCACATGGCTTGCCACTAATGTACATTGATTTATGTCCAGATTCATTTTTATCAAAGAGATAATTATCCGATGAGAGTTATAGTCTATCATAATTACTCAAGCTACAAGATTACTTGAGCTACAAAGACTCTCTACTCTACCTCTATAAATACCAAATTATTTTTCATAAGGAACTACGTTGAAACTTGATCCCTAGATAATAGATCTTGGGTACGTAGGCAGCCATTATTTGGTTCAGTTTCATCTCCCCCAACATCAAATTCATCTGTTTCTTAGTGCGTTCTTTACCATTGCTCTCGTTGTGTTGAAGCAGTTTACTGCCGAAACATAATTGGCGCCGTCTGTGGGGATTTAGAATTCATTATCACGTGAAACAATCAAGATGGTAAACACAAGAAGCAGACCAAATAGTCGACATATTCCTCCCGCTAATAATACTGCGCAACCCCGAAATTCAAATCGGGCTAATGCAAGAACCGTTGAACAATCAAGTTGATCCTAGTGGTAGGATCAATTCTCAACATCCGACTATAGTAAATAAGAATCGCACCGCCACCGCCTCCTCCGCGAAAAAAGGCCGTACAACCACCGACACCAACCCCTAATAGCCTTGCAACAAGAAAACCGACAAGTCGGTAATCCTCCATGCGGTCCGCCGATTCGTCCATGTCGATCCTTCCGGTTGAAATGGATATAGGCGTAGACATTACTCTCACGCGTCAACTAACGGAAAATGTGATAGTAAGTACCAATTCACCCCTAATACGGTTGAGCGAGAGTGCCGAGTCAAAAATTTAAATAGGAACTTGAGAAGGAAGCCGGCAAAAGGCAAAGGCGGTGAGCGATGTTGCAAATTCAACAACATCAAGACCACGAAAAGGGGCAGAGCCATTCCGGTGTATGGGACCGTCTTGGCGATCCACTTCGTGCCGCCCGGCAAGAATGCTATTTCTCAAGACCAATCAACGATTACACTCTCTAGGAGTAGTGACCCTATTACCCGTACTTATGGGGAGAATCGGATTGGCAAGGATAACTACTACCCTAGACATATGCGATCTCAAAGAGAAGATTTACCTCGAGAAGCAATTTCGGGGAAGACCACCGTCGTCCGAGATATGTCCGACATGATTGGGAAGGCGGGCATCCCGCATAAAAAGCAACAAAACATGGAGAAGTGGTATAATTATTCCTACCACCCGCCAAGGGTGACTACCGCCTAGACAGCGGTGGTTCTGAGGGGATGAACAAAGACAATCACCGGTCGGAGTCGATCGTGCGTCGCCAAAGATCTCTAACTCCGATAAGAGATAATGGAAGGTATCCTTCTCCACATGGGCACGCACCGGCGCCCGGTTGTTCGAGCCAATACTTTAACTCTAACAGGAACAACGGTGAAAGAGTTAATTGCAAAAGAACTTAATGATAGAGTCGAGGGATATAAGAATGAAAAACTTGGCCGATCAATGATGGCGATTTGATAAATTTTTCGATCGACACATTCAAGAAGCTTACCACCATCCCGACTTCAAATAACCCGATTTTGAACTTTATGATGAGTTGGAAGGAGATCCCGGCTTGCATGTTCTATCGTTCAAAAATAAGTTGGTGTTATGGGGTGGAGATGACCCGCTCATATGTAAGCTCTTTCCATCAACTCTAAAGGGAGAAGCATTACTATTTGGTTTAGTGAGTTGCCTTCAAGATCAATTCACCAATTTAATGAACTAGAAAATCGGTTTGTTAATCGTTTCGCCACAATTGCAAGGCGCCAAAAGATGTCGACTCACTTTTGAACATCAAGCAACAACGTGTGAAAAGTTACGTACTTTTTTGTTACTAGGTTCGAAAGGCAGCCAGATGTTCGAAGTTTCGATGGGATGCTTCTTTTAAGCCTTTAAAGAAGCATTATATTATGAAAGAGATGAAGTTCGAACTTCATTGTAAAGGGATCTTTACCTCTCTAATTAAAGATGTCCCTAAAACTTCGATCACGATCGTATGTTAAATTTGAACAACACATCCGAGTATCAAGGAGAACCTATCGGCGAAAAACAAAAGAGACAAAGATATTCGAGTAAAGATTTTTATAACAACGGAAGAATTCTAAGCGGAAGCAAGCGGTCGGATCAACAAAGATAACGATGGAAAGAATGACAATCGGAAGCAAGTTAGTTTCAATCGTGATGGAAAGACTCTACCGAGCTAAAACCGACCCCATTTCAATGCCAACTACGCTATTATATATGAGAAGTTGAAAAGTGGGAATCTTAACCGCGCCTTTATCCACTTTCGAGAAGATACCAAAGGGACAAAGGGCAAAGCTGCTGCGGTGTAAATTCCATAATGACTATGGCCGTGAGACGTAACTTTGTCGCTCTTTTTCCCGGTCGGATTCGAGAAATTAGTGGAGAAAGGACTTTTAAATGAATATCTTATTAAAGACTCTTCAACGGTGATTCTACGCGACTTATGAGCATGTCATTAATGTTTCCCATTCTCATGTTGAGTCTCTTTCCAAAAGTCGAGTAAGAATCAAAAGCGTTTGAAAGTTAGTTATGTTGGTGAGTTTAACCGTATCAACAAAGTCGATTTTGTCAAAGGAATCCGCACCGAGACTTACGAAGAAGAGCCCCTCCGATTCGCGATGATGATGATCTCCTTGGTGTATATCCCTCACTATGACGCAGTTATAATTTACGTGTCTATAGGTGCTTCTCGTGTTCAACGGGTAATGATAGAACACGGGGGCCACCTCGGCGTCATTTTCGGTGGATGTTATTCTCGGATGCAACCGCGAGGGTATGATCATTGCGAAGACAATCTATCATCGGTTTTGATGGGACAACATCTTCGTGGTTGGAAGAATTACCTTACCAATCAAATTAATGAACAAAGAAGTTGAGCTCGATTTCTTATTGATGGATGGTCGATCTCACTATAACGCGATTTTTGGGAGAGATTGGATACATTCCATGGGGGTTGTAGTCTCCACATTTCATCGGTGTGTCAAGTTCCCATTCTCGGGCATATTTGCAAGGTTAGAAGTAGTGACCCGGTATCGCCCATGTCATGACAAAGCAATGGATGACTATAAAAATCTGAAGTTCGAGGTAATAACGATCCTTGCAAGTGCCCTGCCTAAGATTCTGATTACCGGCGCGTGCCCTCCATCTATAATATTGAGGCTCGTGTGCGGGCGCTATATAGTGGATCGACTTTTAGAAGTGCAAGTAGGAGATTCAACGAAGAAACCACTTTTATTTCATTTGAACTTTCGGCGTAGAACAAAAAGAGTTGGTTTCCTTGTTACAATGTGAAATAAAGCGTATCTTAAGCGGAAAATTGAGGAATCAGGGAATAGACCATACATTTTTGTCATAAACTTGACATTGATCAAGTTTCGGGCCGGTTTAAGCCAAAACCAAGAAGAATGACACCGATCCGGAAGCTCAAAGTTAAAGAGGAGATTGATAAAGCTACTTTGCGGTTAACTTTATCCGACGAAGTTACTTACCCAAAATGGTTTGCTAATGTCGTCGCATGATTAAAAAGAACGGACAAATCAGAATTTGTATTGACTTTACAAACCTTAACGAAGCTTGTCCGATTCATCCGTATCCATTACGCAATTTCGAACTAGTGGATGCCACTTCGGGATTCCAACGCCTATCTTTTATGGATGTTTCTTGGGGTACTACCGGATCTCTTTGAATGTGGATGACAAGAGTTCACCGCTTCATTACCGACCAAGGCATTTTTACGGCTTAATTATGCCTTTCGGTCTGAAAAATGCCGATCTAACCTACCATAAGCTTGTCAATACAATTTTTCCGATCTGGCTGGGGATAATAATGGAGGCTTATATCGATGATATAGTCATTAAATCGGAAGCTTCGGTGATCATCTTTCCGATCTTCAACTTGTTTTGATAGGCTTAACAAGTATAACATGAGACTTCAATCTTGCAAATGTTCTTTTGGCCTCTCTTCCGGAAAATTTACGGGATACCTCATGATTTCGTAGAGGTATTGAAATTTGTCGATCGATACGCGCCGTTATTGATATGCCATCACCAAAAATAAGAAGAAAATTCAACGGCTTCTTGGGTCGTCTTCTTCGCTTTTCATAGATTTATTTCTAAATATTCGATCGTTGTCATCCCTTCTTCCAGATTTTAAAGGGGGCAATTTGGAACGTTGATTGTGAGATGGCATTGCAACAACCGAAGGAATACTTGGTCGATCCTCTATATTGACAAGTCCTTCAACGGGTTAACCTATTGGCATATACCTAGCATTTCAACTCAAGTTGTTAGTCTTTGTTCTTTTGTCGATGATGGTAAACCCGTCTTTTTATCGATAAAGGCGTTAGCGAGTTGAGTCTCGTTATTCAAAGATGGAAAAATTGCACTTGCATTGGTTCATGCCGCATTCGTCGGTTAAAACCATACTTCGGGGGGGAGTTGGTCGAGTTTATAATTGAGTATCCTTTACTTGAGGTCTTTTCGTAATGCACAAGAATCAAGTAGATTAGCCCGAATGGGAAAGTTATCTTAGTGCATATAGCATTATCTTTGAAAGTTAAATGCTGGCTGAAAAAGGACATGTTCTAGCTTCTTTGATAGCTGATTTTCCGATTGATGATTCTCTATTGACAATTTCTTGCGGCAAGAAGAATCTATGGAAGACATTACGCCACCCATGGCGGGGGCGGCGAAGACCAACTTGCAACGCGCAATTCTAATCCCCGTTGACTATGGATTGTTTACTCGGATGGCTCCCATAATAATAAATATGGGTGCGGAATTGGATGCATTTTTGTTAAACCCTACGGAGAGAAGATTGAGAAAATAAATGCGACTTGGCCGCCGCTTCAAATAACGGCTCGGTATGAGGCTGCCGTTTTGTGCCTTGAGAACGACTTTGGAACTGGGGGCGAAAGCTCGGTTATACACGGATTCTCGCCTTGTGGCCAATCGGTTTGGCGGGTATTTTGAAAGCAAAGAGATGACCAGTATGGCGGCTTATCTTGGTTTGATACATAGTTTTACTTTCGACAATTTGATAGCATCTCTATCACTCAAAGACCCGAAATGACATACGTCATCTTTGATTCGATTAACTTATCTCTCCGCCGTTAGAAGCGAAGAGTCAAAACACATCATTTGTGGAGTTCCAAAAGAGCCAAGCATTGACTTTACCGAAAAAAATTGCATGATTTGTATGTACATGAAAGCAATTACTTGTTTTGTTTGTAATGTAAACGGTGAAATCGACCATAACGATAATGTCACCAATCATGACTTCGAAGCGATAAAGGGAGATGGAAAATTCACAACATGACCGGACTTTGGATCTTCCATTAGAATCTATAGATCCATTTGTTCCTCCCGAATCCGGCTCGAAGCGGATAGTGAGTTGGTACATGAAGCGGATGATAGTCGAAGTTCGATGTGATACTATCGAGCCGATTGATGATCTCCGATCGCAAGATTGGCGTCTTCCTTATATCCACTACTTGCAAGTTTCTTCACTTTCGCGGAACCAAAACTCGTTAAAAGAATCAAACGCGATGCATGGAAGTTTTTGTGATATCATTCTTGGCGGAAGTTTGCACTTATATCGCAGGCTCGGACTTAAACCCATGTTGCGATGCCTTTCAAAGCGGGAAGGACTTCAAGTTTTGGAAGAGATTCTCTCGGCTTATCGCGGAAGCCACTCGAGGCGAAGTTTAGCTCGTAAGGCTATGACGGGGGCTATTGGTGGCGAGATGCAAAAGGATGCAAAACACCTATCGAGAGGTGTGAGCTATGCCAAAAGCACGATAATATGAGTAAACTACATTCATCGAGTTGCATCCCATGCTTAGCCCATGGCCATTTGCCAAATGGGGCTTAGACATTATTGACCCTTTACCTAAAGCTCCGGGTAGTATCGATTCCTTAAAGGGCAACCGATTATTTTACGAATGGGTAGAAGCAAAGCGCTTTGGTCCAAATCCATGCTTCCAACGTCCAAAATGTTTTATGGAGAAATATTGTTTGTCGTTTTGGCATCCCCGCGGCACTTGTATCGGATAATGGTAAACAATTTGATCTTTGAAGAAATTTCGGTTTCGTGCTAATTTGAAGATCTGGCATAACTTCTCGCGACCTTATCATCCATGAAGAAGATGGGCGGGGCGAAGCCACCAATAAGGTGATTTTGGCCTGACTAAAGAGGCGTTTGGTGGCGGAAAAGGAAAGGAGTTCAAGGAGTTGTCTTGTGGGCTTATAGGACAACGCCAAAATATTCAATTTGCATTATCACCTTTTAACCTTGCGTATGGTCTTTGGCGATCTTTACCTCTGTAACTGATTTCAAAGTACATCTCGGTCGATTCTTTGTTGAAACAGTTCAATGACACTAATTTGGCTCGGTCAAAAGCTCTTATTGATGAGGTTCGGGCCGAGGGACTACAATGACTTATTAAGTATCAAAGTGACATGAAAGCGGAACTTCGACAAGAAGATCCGATCCCTAAGTCTTTTGCTTCTCAAGACTGGGTTCTGTAGAAACCCAAAACTTATAGAATCGGAAAGTTTGGAGAAAATTGGCAAGGACCCTACATCATAGATCGTCAAAGCATTTTAAGGGGTCATATTTCCTCGAACTATTTCGGAATGATGATAGAAGCCATGGAATGCTTACCACCTTCGCAAGTTTTACCGTTAGGAAATTTTTGCATTTTTACATTACTCCATCAATAACGAATCTATCCATCTATGTAGTTCGCTCTATTTTATCCATCAATAAAGGCATTCAACTTCCATTCTCTTAGTTTGGTTGTCATTTTACATTACTCTATTTTTCTCAGAATTTACTTTCAACAATGTCATTCATTAACGCGTTCATTCTACGGAGGTCATTCATATTATGCCTTTTTCGGTCCAAATAAAAGTTAGATTCATGCCTACTTGGCGAAAATCCGAAGTCAATAAGATGGTTATTTTGCTTTCGGAACAATTATTGCAATACTCCCACAATCTAATATCCGTGCTAATTCCACTATTAAAGGCAATGGCGTTGTGTTTTAGTTTGGTCGATTAACGACTTTGCGACCTGTGGATAACTCAAACGGTTGTGGGGCCTTCGCTTCACGCGTTTTGGTACAAATATTTTGACACTGAATAGCTAGGTTCATTAAGGACGATCATGTCCCCTTTGCGCTTTCAATAACTTTCTCCAATGGTTCTATATTGGGAGGTTTTTCTCTCTACATGGGGGCGTCTCGTTATTTTACATTCATAAATCAACAACACTAAGTTTTATCGCGGTATGTTATCTAACATCACATGATATTCAATAGCCAACACATACTTTATTTTTATTTTCATAAAAAGAATTTTTTAGCTCTATGGTATTACATACCGCGAATCACGTGATCATTGGTTTGGGAAAATCCAATGGTTCCTTCCCAACTTTTTCGCATATACAACTTCGTACAAATCTTTGTAATTCATCTTCTCACGCGTTCTAGTTCATCTCCGTTTCTATTAAAGTCTCTCGCTAATTGTCTTACGGACGATTCACGATTGTGCCATTTGCACGCGTGATCTTGGCCGAGCCGCTCGTTTAAATCGTCATTCGCTTGTTATTTTTTCTCTTAACTTTTGCGCCGCGTTTAAATCGTCATTCGCTTGTTATTTTTCTACTTCTTTTGCGCGCGTTTAAGTTCGATCTTTTGGTCGCCATGAGTGACTTCAATTCTATCATATCTGCTTTTAAGTGTTTGTGTTCCTCCATTATCTCACAGGTTTTCTCAAATTCTTCGTACGATCTCTCCTCTGCTTCTTCCGTCCGCTCGGTTAAGTTTTTGTTTTCGTATTATAACTCTCTGATGGTTCCGCTTAACGCTTTGTTTGCCTCTTCCAATTTTTGGTTGAGTATCTTCACTTTTTATATTTCTTCTAAGGCATTGACTTCATTCGGAACGATATTTTTCTTCGCGACTTTTTCATGAATTTCTTTGGCCCGTATTTCACGCCATTTTAACTCAAGGCGCGAAAAATATCTCGATTTCATCATCTTTCGGACTTAAACACAAGTTTGCAATAAAGCGATAAAAATAATATTATCATACCGGTTTATACTATCGAAAATCATTGACATTACTCTCGTCATATTCTCCGATGTTCTCAGTATTCGGTCATATTTTTGATATTTTTCGAGCCGCTTCCATTGGCGTAATCCCAGGCGATCCCTTCACCGTCTTTTCCAAACTTGAACATCTCTCGCTTCATCCGCCATTTTCATCGGTTTAGTGTTGGACACAAATTTCTTTACCGCCCCTAACGATAGTAAAAATCAACGGTCAACTTCATTGTTAACATATTACGTGGTTTTCCTCTATGAGGTAGTATTACCCCCCCGGCGGTGCTTGCCGGTGGTTGTTGGATTCTTTGCCCCCTGCATTTTGCTTTGCCGTTTATTTTTTTCACCGACTTTGTGTTATTATTTTGCACTATCTTTTGTAAGTATCATCTTTGTTTTGTTCTTTTTCTGTATATACCAAACCGAGGCGAGATATTACATCTCTACACTTTTACATATCTATGTTTTCTACGGTACATACCTTTTCCCTTTTGTGTTGAGAATGTATTATTTTTCGTGCGGGCTGTTTTGTGCATTGTAGTATCGTCCCTCGAGGCATCATACATTGTGGCGTTGGTTGTCTCGTGGTCTCCGTTAAGCCCGTTTTCTTGTGGAACATCTTTTGTACAATTATTTATTTGTATTTGGCAAGCTCGGTACTAATTCTCACCGTGTTAATTCCGTTCCATCTTCTTTTTTCTACTATTTATCGGCCGCCAAATATTACATTTACGGAGACTCTTATTATTCTTCTTCGCGAATTTCACTATGTGTATCCATGGACCTATCGAACGTTGTTCGACCCCATATAGTCCGGAAATCAACAATATCATCAAAGTAGTTCAAATCTACCAATCTTTCGTAAGAACATTTATGAAAGAAGAAACGAAGGTTGTTCTCCACTTCCTTGTCCAATTCAATGTTTGGGAGTGTACTCGATTTTTCGTAAGACACAAAAATAACTCGTGTTAGTCAACAATTTACTCTTAGTACAATTTTCAATACTTATGTTTTGGCTTACCTCGAAATTTGTTCGGCACTCTAAACTCTATCGGATTCCATTTCCCTCGCAAGCGGTACAGAAATCTATCCCATCCGGTGTATACCTTTGGGAACCCTTTAAAACTTCTGTTTGAATCCTTGAATTCAATTTCAAATTTTATGTACCCTTTCGTCAGTATGGCTTTCGGTCGTATCAACGCGAAGATTTCTTGAGCCCCAAACCTTCTGTTAAATTCATTTTGTAAGCGGTGCTTATATCGTAAAGATTAACCAGAACGATATTGGCAGTTGTCCTCGTGCAATTTGCCACCGTTCCAATAATTGCGCAATTTCTTTGCTCAACGGAATTGAATTCCTGCAATTTAATTGTGTGTAAGCCATTACTACTTCATCTTTTTCGACTTTCGTTTCAAATTCGTACACTTCATCCATCTCAAATTTCTCGAGTCCTAGTATTTTCTGTATTTCCTTAAGTGACCATCGACGCGGTTCGGGTAGTCGCCAGATATCGTCACCTTCTTTCCACCTCACCAAGTCTGCGATCGTCATCGAAGTTTTATTCTCGAGTGTTTTTTCGCCAGATATAGATGCGGTAGTTTCTACCGAAAAAAGAAAAGAAAAACGAATCGGATAAGTCAAAACCGGGTCGAGAGCACAAAACCGGGTTCATTTGGGCCATATTAATGTGGCGCAGTGCGGGTGCCCTTCCTTTGTGGGAGCCGCGACCGTATCATGTTTTGGTTCAAAACTTAAAACCGAGATCGCGACTCACTGTTAATGTAGCGCAGTGCGGTGCCGCTTCTTTTGTAGAACCGGCTGCCAGTATCATGTTTTGGTTTAAAACTTAAAACCGGTTTTGTATCTTGGCGCCACCATCATCTCTCGCGACCTCGAGTTTCGTTTTTTTTCTTTCTTTCGTTTTACATCCATGGCGACGACCACAAAACCAACAAACCCAATCGTGTTTTTGTTGTTACGATTGGTACTATTATTGGCCGGGTCGTATACGATTGGAATTCTTCGTCGATATTGCTCCCAAAACCGCTGAAAATTTCGGGCGGTTACGTAATGGTGAACACGAGAAAGGGGTGACACCCGGTTGTGTTTCTTCGGTTGGGATGAAGATGAGAAGAAGAGTTACCTGAAAACAAGAGGACCATCAAACTAAACAAACACCCGTTACTAACCTTTTTTTCGTCGACGACACCAACAACGCGACAATCACGGACACTTTCGATCACTCTCATAGTGGTTTACTTGTATTTTCTTCTCGGTTAACACCGCTAGCTTCGATCACACTTATCTCTCTCTGAGGTTTGTGGTACGTAGGGGTTTGTTTTTCAGAACTCTCTACTTATGTTCTCTCTCTTTTTTTTTTTTCCACGAAAACCATCGTTTTTATAGCTTTTTCGAAACTTGCGATGGTCGGTATCTAAGTCCTTGTGTAAGTCTATTATACAAACCGACTTAAGATGGGTGGCCTTTAATTCTAAGCTTTATCCAATCCGGATTGAATTTTGGAGTCCTAGTTTTATGTGATGTACACTTCTTTTATTTTTCTTTATGCTCATTTATCACTTACTTCGTGTTCATATTTCGAACAAAGTTTTGACTCTTGTACATTTTTCGAATTCCAATTATTTCGTTCACAATAATTCGCGAATTTTTCTCAACAGTTTTCAACGGTCTAATCCTAGTATCGCTATTCCGCTGGTACGCGTCGTCGACATCACTTTCGCATTGTTACGTCTTTGCGTTGATGCGGTTGTTGGCACTCAATTTCTTTTGAAATTTTATTTATGTGCATCTTTTATTTTATCCGTGCATTTTTCGCCATTTTTATTTAACTTCGTCATTGCGTCCGTGATATCGTTAATTTGACATTTTTTCATTTCCGCTAATTCACGAATTTTTTTCAATTGTCCATTTTCTTATCGTTTACGTTCGCACAACACTTTGTTCTACACTCCGCTTACTCTTTTATTATTTCAAGTTTTCCATGATTTTTCTTCTCTTCTTTGGCATGTGAACTTTGTTCGCATAACAAAAAGATGTTCGACCCCACCCACGCGTGGCAAAGCGTCCATTAGTAGGGGTTTCTATTTTATTCATTTAATCAGCGGGGCTAAAGCCCGATTCATTAATATCATGGATCAATGTACGGGCCCATTAACTCATTGTGTCTAAAGGTTGAACCTTAGTCACATGGTTTTGCCACTAATGTACATTGATTTATGTCCAGATTCATTTCTTATCAAAGAGATAATTATCAGATGAGAGTTATAGTCTATCATAATTACTCAAGCTACAAGATTACTTGAGCTACAAAGACTCTCTACTCTACCTCTATAAATACCAAATTATTTTTCATAAGGAACTACATTGAAACTTGATCCCTAGATAATAGATCTAGGGTACGTAGGTAGCCATTATTTGGTTCAGTTTCATCTCCCCCAACATCAAATTCATCTGTTTTTTAGTGCGTTCTTTATCATTGCTCTCGTTGTGTTGAAGCAGTTTACTGCCGAAACAGTAACTTAAGAAAAATGTGAACACTAATACACCATAGACTCATCAAGGATTTAGAATACATATAAGCAATAAACTAACTAAAATGCTCAAGCAGTTGTTAGTAACATTGACACGGATAACTGTGTCACTGTCTGACATGGCATCTAGAAAGCAATTGGATATGGGGACACGACTTTGTTAGTACTCTTTTCTATATTAGCTTATCCCATATCCTAGTAGTATACATTTAACATGCGACTAATCCATTTCTTCAGCCCGCTTATCATAGCTATCTTCAATTTAATCCCAAAATTTACTCGAGTCCATTTATAACCGGAGACTTATAATGGAGAAAATAGTATTTCTACCCTTTGACTTTTTCTTTTGTTTTCTTTCAAATGTAAGAGAGTAAGGTTTTTTTTTTTGATAGGTAAGCAGTATGATTTTATATAAAAAAGTTGGGGGTGGGGGGAGTATGTACAAGGTGACTGTTAAGCCTAAAGGAGTGCTTTTATCATAAGCACTCCAAGATACAAAACCAAAATCACAGCACAGAACCAACCAGTCACCCATTAAGAGTACATTTAGTCAGTGAATCTATAATATGTAGTATCCGGTAATTCCCATCTTCTAAGCCAATGGGGCCTTCCTTCCTCTATCTCCGCTATCGTCTCTGTTGCACTAGCGCCCTGTCTAGCAGCACAATCTGCGGCCATATTCACTTCCCTCCAAGTTGAAGTGATATAAATTCGCTGCATCTCATATTTACACTTGTTCCACATAGGAGTGATGAACCAAGGTAGTCTATTGTGTCCAAAAGCATGTACAGTAGCAGTGGAGTCAGATTCAACCCAGAGCACATACCAACCCCTTTGTACTGCTAGTTCAATGCACTCTATGATGGCTAACACCTCAGCCATGAAGTTGGTTTGTTGGGTGCCAATGTTTCTACTCATAACTAACTTAAACTGACCCATGTAGTCTCTGAATACAGCTCCCACACCCGCCTGACCAGGATTGCCTCTTGAATAGCCATCCACATTTGCCTTAGTCATCCCTTGGTCTCGTAAGAACCATCTGCAACTTTGCACTTTCGATACCCTCCTGAACTTGGGTGGAAGGCCCTAGCTTCTTAGTATGCTTTCATCGGTTGAGCTCGACATAGACTTTGTGGACAGTCTATAGGCCATATGAATATTGGCAGTGAGTATTTTCTGAAAAGTTTGTAGACTAGGCCTGCAATCATCATGATACACCATGTTTCTATGTTTCCATAGGACCACAATGCCGCTAACCAACGCCGCTTGCCATAGTTGCTTAATGATACCATTCTTAGAAGCTGCTGCTGCTCTCCCTTCCTGAATAGAAGAGAAATTTGTAGTAATACCAAATTTTTGAGCCACCCATCTCCACAAGTTTCTGGCAATATGACATTCCCATAGAATATGGTGGAGAGATTCTTCTTTTGCACACCCACAGTAGCATTTAGAAGCTAATTTAACACCTCTTAGCTTATTTGCATCATCCGTAGCTATACCTTTAGAGCACAGTTTCCAAGCCGTAGCAGAGATGTTAGGATGAATAGCGGAATCCCAGACCATAGAAGCCCAATTGACTTGAGGTTTCTTTGTTCTGATCAATTCAAATGCTGACGCAGCACTAAACTTTCCTTTGGAGTCCGGCAGCCACACCCTTGAATCTTGTACTGAAGCATCTAACACAGGCATGTGATCTGGGTCGATTCCAGCTTGCACAAAAACATGCTGAACAGGTATGACCACTCACCTTCTTTTATTACTTGGTCAAGTCTTGCATTGCATCCTTTAAGTTCACCACTAGTCAGTCCCAGTTCTTGCATTATACTTGAACTTCCCGACCAATTATGTCTCCATACATCAATCTTTGAACCATCTCCAAAAAACTCCATTGGTAATTCTGCTCTATATGTTCTAAAGCCCACTTAGAACATCGAGAGAGTTGTTTAGTCATGGGGACCAATTTGGGTGCGACTGGGTGCGATATTACATAAGTTGCGCTTAGGATCCTGTACTCCTCTCTTTTGCCACTTTTAGCTAAAACAAAAGATAAGAGACTCTTCTCTATCTTTTCAATCCTTTTTTTATTTCCTTTTCAGGTAAAATCCTGCACTGCTCAACAGTGTGAGTTCTGAAAAGCTCTTCTCTTCCTGCCTTTTTGGGTCAAATCCTTCACTGCTAACAGTGAGAGTTCCGAAAAGGTTAGGCATTTAGGCTCCTTAATCCTCATGCTCTATTTATTTCGGGTAAAATCCCTCATTGCGCTACAGTGAGTGTTCCGGAAAAGTTTGGCAAGGATGAATATCTATGAGCTTGAGAACCCAACTCCCTCGGGGGTGGTGGGCAACACGAGTGCTGCTGCTAGCACGGTAACTTCCAGGAGTTATGCAGAAGCAACGAAGCAAAGCTCTCTGCCACAAGTGGTGATGAACGAGCTTCCACCTCCAGAATAGATGGGAGACTACTCCTCCATCACTATCTCTCCCTCCGCCTATGAAAGAGGATTGGAGTATTGCAAATACTGTCTCATCGGTCGTATTGATCTGGTGAAGATGCCGCTTGAGAGGGTCAGATGAATCGCAAAGGAAAAATGGCAACCAACTGGGGAGTGGCTTATCACGCCAATTAGTAAGGGTTTCATTTTCCTCCGCTTCTCTAATGCAGAGGACATGAATAGAGTTTGGGCCCAGGGGGCCTGGAACTTTGAAGAGGTCCCTCTCCGTTTAAGCCAATGGAGTCCCAACTTCAACCCTGATTTGCAACGTCAATCACATGCCCTGGTTTGGATTCGTCTGCCGGGACTTGGGCAAGAATTCTGGGTGCCGGAAACTCTGCTCTCTATTGCACGAGGGGTTGGATATCCAATGCAAATAGATGAGAAAACGCTGTGCAGAGAGTATGGGTACTACGCAAGCATTCTGGTGGATGTAGACCTGTCGAAGCCTTTACCAGACCAGATATATGTTAAAATGCCACACTTTAACTTCTGGCAAACAGTGGAAGTGGGGAAGTTACCTAAAATGTGCAACCACTGCAAAATTGTCGGGCATCTAGTAACGGAATGCAAGAAGCTTAAGAGGGCTATGAGTGCAGGTGGGAAGACGGTGGTCACAGACTCGACACCTCCTCCCCCTCCCACAGAAGTCATTCATCCCAAGAGGAAAAGGGGACACAGGCACCGGTGGGAACACGGGGAAACAAGCTCTGAAGTCTGGAAAGTTAAGGAAGGCAGTACCTCAGGTACGGCAAATGAACCTGCAGTAAACAATAGTTTTGAGGCTTTGAACACTATCAGCAAAGAGGTGGAAGGGGCAGCCAAAGAGGTTTTCTTTGATGCTACAGAGCCGCAAGTGGTCAATGAAACTGTGGATGTCGATAAGGAGGAATCCTTGACTACAATGGCTATGGTGATTCATGATACGAGTGGTAATCACACCACGACATCAGCACTGGCAGAGCAGGAGAGAGAAATAATAAATGTGGAGGCAGATATGGTTCTCCATATGGTTGTTCATCAGGTAACTTCATATGGGGTACATGAAAACTTAAACAATATGAACCCGCAACAGGTTGAACCAGAGAGAAATAACGCAGTGATAAGTACTCCACCACAGCTAAGAATTGGGGGTACGCAGCATGAGGAAAATTCAGAGTTGAACAAAGATTGGGGGTTCACTTCCAATAGCTGGGCGGACATGGCGGAGGAACATTTACCACCTGACAAGGAGGACAGCCCAGCAAAGAAAAGAGGCTATATGCCCCAATGGAAGTTGCAAAATGCCTCTCCACCCAAGACAAGGCATCAGTCTGGGGTGAAGGCAGCAAATAAGAATTGAGGCTTGCCTCGGTTGATAATAAACTCATCTCTTTTCCTAATGAGGTGCATATTTTGGAATGTTCGAGGTATCTCGAATGATAAAACAAAATCTAGGCTGGCAAAGCTTGTGAAAAAATGGGAGCCAAAATCATTGGTATAGCGGAGCCTAAGATTGATCCCTCTAGTTTTTCTACAGCTTATCTCCGTTCGCTGGGGCTCTGCACCCAAATTGTTCACAATACTAATGATAACAGGGTGCCTAATCTCTGGCTGCTTTGGAAGAATGACTTGTTGGCTCCAACTCTACACAGCCAATCGAGCCAACACATCACGGTAGAGTCTCAGAATGGATTAATCACTATCATCCACGCAAGCTCAGTGTATGTGAGAAGAAGACAACTCTGGGCGGAGTTAAGCAACATAAACTCTTAGTCTAGAGCATGGCTCATTATAGGCAATTTCAATGCTTATCTTAGCCCAACAGAAAAGAAAGGTGGAAGAATTCCCCTATCTGTGGCAATGTCGGATTTCAGAGACATGGTAAGCTCAAACCAGCTGATGGAGGTGCCTCACTTTGGGTTCGAATTCACTTGGTGGAATAAACAGATGGGAGTGGACAAGGTAGTGGGGAAGTTGGACAGAGCATTTGTAAATAATGATTGGAACCTTTTGCATCCAAGCTGGAGGTACAGGGCTCTGAGTAAATTGTGCTCTGATCATTCACCCCTGGTTGGTTGGAAAACTACAATTCCAAGGCCCAGGAATGTACCCTTCAAATTCTTCAAGATGTGGACCACCCATCCAAGTCTAAAGGACCTGGTGCTTCAGAGTTGGTCTGAGCCCATGGAAGGTCATTCAGTTTTCGTGCTTACACAAAAGCTCAAACGGTTGAAAGGTAAACTGAAGTCCTGGAACCGCAATACCATTGGGCACTTGGGCACAAAAGTGAGAGGGGAATCTGAGGCTCTGGAGATTATGCAAAAAGAGTTGGAGAGGAATTTCACTGATGCTTTGGCTAATGAATTGATTAATCAGGAGAACAAAGTCGAGGGTTTGCTAGAGCAAGAAGAATCTTTTTGGAGGCAGAAGTCCAAGGTTAAATGGGACAATGATCTGGATAAAAGCACGAAGTTCTTCCATGCATTAGCTGACATGAACAGAAACAAAGCATACATCACTGAACTCAAAAACAAAGAAGGGGTGATTCTCACTAATCAAAAGGAGATTGGAGATTTCATGGTGCAGCAGTGTTCTAAGAAACTGAAGAGGGTCGAGTTGCCGACTGACGAAGATCTTATTAAGCTGATGCCAAGGTCTGTAACAGATGAGGATAATGAGAACTTGACTCGGTTGCCTTCCCTGGGGGAAATAAAGAAGGCGGTATTTGATTTGAATCTAGATAGCTCTCCTGGGCCGGATGGGTTTTCAGGCTATTTCTTTCAGACATTCTGGGACATAGTGGGGTCGGACATGGTCAGAGCGGTACAATACTTCTTCATCAGAAGTCGCATTCTGAGTAGTTTTAATGCAAATTTCTTGGTAATGATTCCAAAAGAAAAGGGTGCGAATTAGCTGGACAGATTCAGACCAATATGTCTGGCAAACTTTGGGTTCAAAGTCATTACGAAAATCTTGGCATCAAGGCTGAATATTCTCGCTCAGAGGATTGTCACAAAAGAACAATATGGGTTCATTGCCAATCGAAACTCCTCTCAAGCAATGGGGTTGGCTTCTGAGCTCATCAATGAGCTGAATGTCAAGAGAAGAGGTGGTAATATAGGCATCAAACTGGATATATCGCAGGCCTTTGATACTCTGGATTGGAATTTCCTTTGGGCAGTTATGCAGAGAATGGGATTTGCCGGGAAACTGATAGGGTGGGTACAGGGAGTTGTAACAAATAATACCATTTCTATTCTCTTCAATGGAGGTCCTATTGGATGTTTCACAGCAGAGAGAGGGCTCAGGCAAAAAGATCCTCTTTCTCCGATACTTTTTGCCTTTGCAGAGGGCTGTCTGAGTAAGGGTCTAGAATGGCTTTGTGTGAACAGGAAAATACAAAGAATGGTGATACAGAGCAACTACTCCAGCCCAACACATCTTATGTTTGCTGACGATATCTTCATCTTCTGCAATGCTAGAAGGAGGCAACTCATTAATCTTATGGAGCTTCTAGATTCCTATCAGTTGGCATCGGGACAGCTCATAAGCAAAGAAAAATGCAAGATTTTCTTGAGTCCAATGACACATAGAAGGAAGTAGGACATCGAGGATATCATGGGCATAAACGAGGGGTTCCTTCCGGAAAGATATTTGGGTGTTCCCTTAACTGTGGGTAGGGTTACAAGAACAACGCTAGCTCCTCTGGTCGACAAGATTAGGAAAAGGGCAGCTAGTTGGGCGGGAAAGATGCTATCCTTCAATGGTCATGTGGTTATGGCAAAGCAAGTCCTTAATAGCATACCGGTGTATAACATGGCTATTTATAAATGGCCAGCGTCGGTGATTAAAGAATGTTAGGGCATTATCAGGAATTTCATTTGGAGTGGCAGTCCAGCAGAGAGGAAATTCATCATAGTAAAATGGCAAAAGGTTTGTCGGCCAGAGGAAGAGGGTGGACTTGGTCTCCGAAAGCTCAGAGATATAAATCTTTCTATGCTCATGAAACTAGCCTGGAGTTTACTGAATGACACCTCGGATTGGTAAGAGTTTATGAATGGAAAATACAGGAATAAATCAGGGGGTTGGTCGAGCTACAAGAGATCTACAGTGTGGACCGGTTTGCAATGGGCCCTCAGAGAGATGGATACCCATCAAGGGTGGATCATCGGAAAAGGAGAGAATATAAGCTTATGGAGGGACAACTGGATAGGTGAGGTGATCATTGGAAACTTTATCCAGGACAAGAGGTTACTGTAGAAACTCAAAACACCCCTCAGTGCTTGCATCCAGGGGAACCAATGGAAGTTTCCGGAATCCCTGAAACAAATTCTTATCAATCTTGGGGTGGATTTAAGCCAGCTGCAGCTTCCGGATCAGCACAGAGAAGACAGAAGAGTTTGGCGTCAAACCACTAATGGCTTGTTTTCGGTTGGCTCGGCATATGAAGCAATAAGAGAGAGGGCCAATGGGCCACAGTGGACCAAGTTTCTCTGGTTAGCTGAGGTGTTGCCAAGGACGCTTGGGACAGGTTGGAAAATTCTCCATGGTACCATGCATACAGACGAGAAACTAAGGGTGAGGAAATTCCAGTTGGCATCTCGCTGCTTTATTTGTACGGTGGCAGAGGAAACACAAGACCATATCTTATTTGAATGCAAGTTTGCGCAGAGATGTTGGGAGCTCATAGCAAAGAACATGCAGCATTACTCGAGGATTGTCAATAGGGAGGAAATGTTCATAAAGTGTCGTAATGAAAGTCCTCTCTTAAAGGATCTGTGGAAGGCAACCGCAATCACTTGTTTGGTCGTTATTTGGAGAAATATAAATGGGGTTTTATATGGCAGCAAGAAGTCGAGTATAAGCTCCATCATGTTTCAAGTTCGACGAGTGGTTAAGAGAGCTTTTGACCGTTCGAAGAAACGCATGAATAACTCCACCAGAGACTTGGAAGTTCTGAAGGCCTGGAAGTTACCGGTCAAGCTAAGGAAGGCTCCACGCATCCTTGAATGCTATTGGGTGGCACCTCCAAGTACCATAATAAAAGTGAATGATGATGGTTGTTCAAGAGGAAATCCCGGAAACTCAGGTTGGGGCACGCTTCTTAGAGACAGTACCGACAATGTTATTGGCGCATATATAGGAGGCTTGGGTATTGCCACAAATTTTATAGCGGAGAGTTTCGCGATAGTGGAGGGCATCTCAAAAGTGGTGGATCTGGGATGGAAATTTATCTGGGTGGAATCCGACTCTACTACGGCAGTGAAATCTTTTCAGAATGATCAGGTACATTGGCAAATTCGTGCCGCTTGGGACAAAGTGAAATGGCTAGCGGATTGGATCATTGTGACTAACACTTGGCGTGAGGCTAATTTTGGGGCGGACATTTGCTCTAAAAACAGCTAACCTGGCAAAGGGAGAGAAGAAGTGGTGGGATGGTAGGCCGACATTCTTGCACAAAATTGAGGATATGAACACCACGTACTATAGATTTGTAAACTGAGCTTTGAGATAGTGATTTATTATCAATCCTATCCATTCTTTGTACTTTGAAAAACTTTTTGCATTTTATTAATACAATTACTCTTAGCAAAAAAAAAAAAAAAAAAAAAAACCCCGCTTAATACCGGACAGATAGAAGATCGAGTGCTGTATTTAATAGGCTCCTTGTCTCGTGAGAAATACTTGTGTCTCGTGAACTGTGCAAAGTCATCATCTGCTGTAAGAACATGCCAAGCTAATTTCATGAGTAGTGTCAGATTCATTTCTTTTAGTCTTCGAATACCAAGTCCTCCTTCACTAGTGGGTTTGCAACACATGTCCCATGCCACCACCACTCCTTCACTGTAAGGTTACTCTCATCTCACCTTGTTTCTCGGTTCGTCTATTTTTTTTCATATTTAAGGGTTTTCGAAACCAAATAGCTCTAACACGGAATTGTCTGAATCAAGGCATGTCCATGTATCCTACGTAAGCGTAGGTGTGTCCAGCACAGATTGTTTTGTTTTTAAAATATGAAATGTCTGTGTTACATAAATTAAACGAGTACATTTGCATTGCTAAGGACATTCATGCTTGAATAATAACTAACATTAAAACTCAAAAACAGGTGAATGTCACACAAATGAGTTTATAATCTGAAGACATACCCCATCATGGGAGCACTTGGTGCTCATACAGAAGACAAGATATCTTATGTAACCTGTAAATAATGAATTTTGTCTGACAATAGATAGAAGGGATGCAGTATCTAACGGATTTATGAAAAGGACATAGAAGGACTATAACAGGAAAAGACATTGATCAATCAAATTGACCGTAGATAAATATGTAGTATAGCTTTAGCACAACTTTACCAGGCAAGAAATATTCGAAGTGAATATCCTAGCTACCTGAACATCATCCATAAAATAGGAAAGAATAATAAGATGTTTACAGTGAGCAGTTAAGGTTGCCTAGGCACGTAGGAGCACAGAACCATTAAATAGACTCTTGTACGTAAAGTAGTAAACATTTGTTGAGAAAATTAAAATATAAAGGACACTCTACACAGGTACAGAGACTGAAACAATATAAGCCAAGTTGTTCTCTTTTTTCTTTTTCTTTTTAGGTCTGATGTGGGCTGAATATCTAACAATACTAAGGGTTAACAACATGCACTTTGATTTATTTTAATAATTGAAAACTGTTTAATCATAATGGTCATTTTAAAATAAAGACTAACCAACTAAATGGCATGCACCACATCAGCAACAATTGTAAGTGAAGGAAACACTCTTACTTATGCCCCACAAGGTATTTAAAATCTTTGACTACTTCTACATACTATATCAGCATAGATCTTAATAAAGTAACAAACCTGCCAAAACTATCCCAAGAGGCATTTTTATAGCTGTATCCCAATCTTTTCTTTCGAGCAGTCCATTTACCACCTACTTTCACAAGGCAGAGTTTGTTAGAAAGACGGCCGAAACCCAAACAATTTTATAAAGTAAAGCATTAGAACCAAGTCGCTATCTATCTCTTTTATATTTGGAATTAGGAATATGTTTTAGAGACCCGTTCAACCTCAGATATAGGGATAAGGCTTTATTAAGATGATAACAAGTGTTTGATTGGAGATATTTAAACAACCACTAGGTACAGTGGAAATCCATCCAAGAGTATAAATAAAGGTAACTACCAGTATGGTAAACACATAGCTTTCTATTAATGTAAGATGGTATGTGTGGCACATAAAGGAATTTGAAATCATCCGAAAATGATTCACCAAACTAGAGATCTTAATTGACTAATCACACTGTTTTGCACCATTGAGTAAGCAGAGTTATTCTGATCAAAGTTTTCCACGAATAAGCATTAACAGCATCATGCCATTGGAATGTATCTTAGGGCTTGCACAGAAAGTAGTTAAACAAAGAGTACGACCTTGATTTACTATCAGTAAAACCTACAGAAATTCAGTAACTAAGAAGCAACTAAAGAGAACTAACCTCAACCAAAATTCCATCTCCACTAACACACACAACCCCATCATATCTCGACAAATCAAGTGAACGAACAATTTCCTTTGCATGAAGCTGATATTGAGTTTCTGAAAAATAGATTGAAGCCAAAATCCTCATGGTACACAGTTATAAAGTAGGGAATATTAAGGTAAAGGGTAGGGTGTATAACTATATATACCTTGCATTGTATATTCAATATCTGCAGCATCTAATAATGGTTTCACTTCATCGTTATATATCTTCAATGCAATTCTCTTTCCCCCAAATGGATTCACAATCACTAACAACCTTTTCGGACGATCTGTTGAAGAAAATAATAAATAAATAAAAATAGCATGTTTCAAAAAGCCCAAAAAATACACTACACATTAAATCTCAAAATATTCTCTTTCATTCATAACACAATATTCAAAAATTCACAACATATAAAACTAAACCTATATCTATCTATATATTAATATTAAAGCTCCCACAAGGGGTATTTTTCTAGCTCTCTTAAAATTCCACGTCAACTCCTATTAAAACGGGAATTCCTCTCGTATTGAAAATAGAAATTCTAGCACTTATAATTAAAACGGAAATCCTTATCTTATATATTATAATAAGAATTCCTACCCTATTGAAAAGAAAAATCTACCACTTGTAATTAAAATGGGAGTCCTTCTCCTATTAAAAACGAGAATCACACTTCTACATTAAAATGAGATATCTCCCCAATTAAAAAATTGGTTTTTAAAACTTAATTAAAACAATTTGTTTTGAAATTAAAACGGGTTTTTAAAACTTAATTAAAACAATTTGTTGAGAAATTAAAACAGATTTTTAAGACTTGATTAAAACAATTTCTTAGGAAATTACACCGGTTAGCGACGAAAACAGGAATTACGATTTGTTAGAAAAATTCTATATATATAGTTATGATTGTTGAGTAAGTTTTTAAAAGAGCCGGTGCGTATGCACGGGTCTACTTTCTAGTATGAACTTCACCTTATATGAACTCTAAATGAACTCTACCACCAAAAGTGGATTTATAAGATGAATTGAGGGCTGATTTTTGGTGAAGATAGTCTTCTCATAATAGAGAATCTTCCTACAAAAAAATCAGCCCAACTCCACCATGAAAAACATTGAATTAGAAACTGATTTTTGGTGGAGATGTTAGTTCCACAATATAGATCATCCTTAGAAAAAATCAATACATTTGAAGATGTTTAGACGTATCAAAATTTTCTTGCAATGTTATAAAATTATCCAAGGGTCTATATTTTTCAAATTTCAAAACAACTTTTGATAAGGTTAATTTTTTTTGTTTGGACTGATTTTTTGTAGGAAGATTCTCCATTATGACAAAACTATCTTCACTAAAAATCAGCTCTCAATTCATCTTATAAATCTACGTGGAGTTCATATAACGGGCTTGATCATATAAAACTGCAAGAAATATAGAAAACTAAAAATTACACCAATAATTATTAAAAAAAAAGTTACATATATTAAAAATTGAAGTCTCACCTAGAGAATCAAGAAACTCACGAAACTTCTGACAAAAGATTTTGAAAGAATCCTCGTCGAAAAACTGAAACAAAAAATCTTCTCTCTTACGAATACCTTTACCACCACCTTTATCAATACCCCCTCCTCGAATAATACAAGACCCACTTTCTTTCTCAACTAAAGCCTTAACTCTAACTAAGAATCCTTCTTTTTCTTCTATACCAAATCCAAGAACTTCTCTTTCTATAGTTATACACCTCTCTCTGCTTCCATCATTCCAACGTAACTTTCCATCTGTTGTTGTTAAAGTTAATGTTGTTTGAGTTTTGTTGATTTTAACTTGTGAAGAAATGGGTTGTTGCTCCATGTTTTTTTTTGGTGTGAATGAAGAAGGAATTTGAGGACGCCTCTTTGTTTTTTGTTCGAACAAAGTAATGAGTTTACTTTGGTTGTTTGAGTTGTACGCGAAAGGTCAGTTCTGTTTTGTTTGTTAAAAAACTCATGACGCCGTTGTTTTTTGTTTTGTTCGGGATTTGTTTTTGTTGTGGGTAGTGTGTAGCCGCTTTTTTATGTTCTTTAGAGGAGATGTGACATGTGATCTGAGGTGATTATGGACTTTGACTTTAGCGAGGTCACACTATGCCTTCCACGTTTCAAGGCTGTATATAAAAAATGTAGGCGTTCTTTCCAAGTGAATAGCGAATTGAAAATTAAGCATTCCCCGTCCTAGAGCCAGGAAGGACTAAGTTCGCAAAGAATTTGACAATACAGCGGGACCAATTCTAAAAGTTTTGGTATCAAATCACAATCTGTTTTCCGATAATAAAACTTCATCCCTGTCTCTACACTATATGATAGTCGGGTATTTAGGAGGTCACACTTATCAAGTAACAGTGTATTTCAAATCTCTCTATTTTAAGATTTTAGAACCACTTCTCTTAATTATTCTAATTAGGTCCATCTTTTTTAAACAATTTACAAAAAACTCTCTCATTTTACTAAAATTATAATTAACTTCATATTATTTAAAATAATTTAGAAAACCTTTTTTACGACACTGAAATTATATTCAACCTCTCCTAATATTTTTATATTATTTTTTAGATTATAACTAGAATTCTTAAAATCATACTACCCGAGAGATGTTAGAGCAACATGTTTAAAGACTTAAAACAACACCAATGCGTAGCACGATTCGCATACTTGTTTAAATTAAAACTTGTATGATGTGGACCGCCCACTTAGCCAAATTAATTGCCCAAATGGCATAACATAAACTTATAAAAAAATTAAACGGTTAATTCTAGAATCAGCGTTGAATAAAAGATTAAGTCCGTTGAAAGTGGTTGAAAAGTTTTATTCCAACTGCAGACATGGCCCCTACAAAAAACAAACAATTTGTTACGTTTATACCCTTTCATTCTTTTTCTCCTTCTCTCTCATCAATAGTCTCTCACACCTCTATCTCTCCTTTTCTCACCAGTACTCTCTCCCACCTCTCTAATATTTGAATAAAAAAAAGAACTAAAAACAACAATTTATTTTTAATCCTCTCACTCTAACGCTTCTCTTCGAAAATTAATGTCATTTAAATGATATGTTGAGATTAGAAAAGTTGCTCTTGTGAGTTATGGGAAGGATTATGGGTGCCTCGTTGTTACTGGTGACGTTATCGATTATAATTGGGTATGCTTTCGATTGATTCGCTGTTCAAAGAGATGTGACTAGTGCCCGATGGGCAAATATTTGTAGGAGTGTCCTTAGCATGAGGTGTCCTATTGATATTGATGAGGGGATATTACACACTGAATCAATGAGCAAAGTCAACCATTTATATGTGTTTGTCGTGAACTTGTTGAGGAGTATAGGATGTTTTGATAAGGCCATGAAGTTCATCAAAAAAATGTCGTTTGACAATCAAAGTGTCGTACAAGTGAGATACAATGTCTTACTATGATCATATTTAGTTCAGTTAAATGTATATTTTCAAGTTATCCAAATATGAATTATTTGAGAATGAAAGCCAACTTTTGGTGGAAAACTCATGTAGAGATGGGAATATTTGATGAGTACTGGATTATTGAAAAGAGACCTTAAACAGTAGTGACAATAGGGATGAAAACCATATTAAGTGTGTATTTTCAGGTTATCCAAATACGAATTTAACAACACCACATAATGTCGTACAAGTGAGCTACAATGTCTTACTATGATCATATTTAGTTAAGTTAAACGTGTCATTTAACAACACCACATAATGTCGTACATGTGAGATACAATGTCTTACTATGATCATATTTAGTTTAATTAAACGTGTATTTTCAGATTATCCAAATACGAATATTACAGCACTACATAATGTCGTACATATGAGATACAATATATTCATATATAAATGTTGTGGAAAGATATTAGAGGTATTTCATACTATCTCTGGAAGTAGAATAAATCTTCTCTGTCACATTCAACGAGCTACACTGTCCTAATTTTTAAGGCAACGTTGAATTCAGGAAGTTACCCAAAATTAAAAGAGTCAAATGCAACAATTAAGCTATCAACTATTGGTTTCTAGCTCCGCTCCAGTTGTAGCTCACATATGGGTTGTTGATTATGTTGATCACTCCTTTTGCATGTCCCTAAAAAATAACATATAGAAACTGTTGTTGTCTAGCCACCTCTACCGCAAACCAAGCAGTGACTAGATTGCCTTCCTCCTTTGTGTTGACCTCATCTCTCCTCGTAGCAGCCAACACATACTCTCCATTCGGGTCCTGAAATAGCATACTTAAATCACAATTACTCTAGCGGTTTTAGACTTGGTAATGCAGCCAAAAGTCATCACTTGCATTTTAGTTTGCACAGACAAAATGTGAATCCCACTTGTGTAAAAACCTCGAGATTCTATCAAGAATTATATCAAACCAAATATGAAACTGTCTTTAGGTGTTTTGAGATAATTGCACGCATAGAGATTCAAGAAAGAATCGACGACTGACTAATAGAGCACTGCCAAACCGTTTAGAGTTGATTTAATTTGTTAATCTTGTAATTGAATCCATTTATAGTAGATTTGCAAACCGTACATAGTATTTTGACTATTTTCTTCTTATGAGATATTATTCTCAAATTAAGTATCTAAAATATTCAGGCAATCTACTTTCATAGCCACCACACCGCCTTCCTCAAACATAGAGAATCTATCTTGTTAGGCAAAGCTTTCCCTATCTGACCTCTCCTTTTGGACAAGGTTCTCCTTCCTCTATCTGGGTGAGTCCAGGTTCGTTATGACAGCAATTAGTACAAATGTACAATGGATCTCGCTTCAAACCGTACTCATTATTAATATTAAATATATAAGCAAAGTCTCCCTGATCGAGTACAGAGTTATTTGTGATATTACATGAGAAATATGAGGATAATTGAAAGTTTCCTTGAACATATATATATTGGAATTAGATATATGATAAAACCACCTAACATAGTTATTATACCAACAAGTAGTAGGATCTGAAACTCAAAATATTGTACAGGAGAACCACGAGCCAGAAAGAGTTATGCTTCATTAAGATGTGAATTGTGAAGCATTGACTTGAAAAGTCTTGTGATTGTGTTAAGTCGTGACTGGTATAAACCTATAAACAATTTCAACATGTAAAAATATGATACCTTACCCCCACGATAGTGAATCTTTGGAGTCGTAGCGAATCCTCCTCCATGATAGAGATGAATAGCAATACTATTCACTGCATAATTAAACAACACATTATATTAAACAACAATAATATTTTAATACTAATCGAATAAAATATTGAACACCCACTCACTGTTTAATAATATGTTTTATATTAATCAGTCTATAAAGCTACCATATTATAATACTAATTCATGCATGAAACATAAAAGTGACAAAAAACACTATAAAACTAATTCATGTCATAATAACACATCAATCTAGGTAATTAAAGAATATTATATAATATAGTTTCGAGAAAGATAGAATTTTATGCTTACTTGAATCGAATAAATTCCCAATATTAGTTAACAATGCGAGTTCACAAACAACTTTCTACAATTTTTAAGGTTTTGTGGTTTTCAGGTTTCTAGATGTTGGACAAATGTTGGAAATTAGGGTTTTAAGATAGATTCCCCATTTTCACTTAATTGTTGGAAATGAGCGCGAAAATGAGAAATGAGAGGGAACTTTGAGTCACTTGCTTCATTTTGAGCTTGTGTGGCACAATGTCACATGGAACCCATGCCATGTTAAAAAAAAACATGACACGTGTTGACCACGAGAGCACAAGTTGAACGGAATTTGGCCCATGGTTGTCACCTGAAAGAAAATGCAAAGTACAAAGTACTGTAGCAAAAAAAAAAGTAAAGTATCTAAATTGCAAAAAAATGTAAAGTACGTTTTACATTATGCCCGTTAAGTGTTAAACAAAAGACTAGTTACAGACTTAGGTGGCCTATCACACCAAACAAAGATAACACCCAAATGTATTTGTGAAAGTGTGTTAGACAAGTTTTATCTATTAACCATGGGATTCGACCACCAAGCTTGATCTGAAGCCTGAGGCAGGTTCTTAGTTCGAGTATTTGTGTTAAGTCTTAGTTTGATTGTTTACTAGAATTAATTTTAATATCAATCATATCTTGCAACAAAAGTAGAAATTTTAGAATAAATTAGGCATGGTAGGACTCGAACTCATGATCAATTCATACATAATCAACAATTTTACTAGCTAGGCGGTTAGTTGATAGGCAAGTACTCTTTTTAGTGAGTAGCCACCCTCCCCCTCATAACAGGAACAACTAAGAAAGCTCACTCGAACAATGGGAAGCAACACAAAAAGACAAATAAAGCAATCATGTTATTAAGAATAAATACCTATAGAGTTATATTTATTAAGTAATACACTCTATATAATCCCCAATGGAAAAGTGTCAAAAAATTTGGATTTTAAACTCGGAGTGACGCATCTCTTTAATTTAAAGAGGGAAGTAAAACAATTATGAGTTTCTAGAGAGCAATTAATTTTAATCAACACAATGCGCAACGGTCACCGAAAGGAGTTTCGCGGTGGTGGAAGGGAAGTTTTTTGAATTCGAATGGTGGCACCAATCTTCTGGAGGTGAGGAAGTTACTCTGACTGAAAGAGGTAGAAAGGGGGTGTTCTCTTGCAGTGCACCTTTGAAGAGTGTTAGATGGCTAGATAGTTTCTTATGTCAGTGTTCTCTGGAGTTCATTAATCATGGCTCGCCTCTTACCTAATGGGAAGATGATATGGACGATTCATAACAACACAAGAGGTGAGTTCATCTACATGATGGCCATCACCAGATCTAGAAATGGTAAACCAAAATCCTAATGTTTTCCGGCTGGAACTAATAATGAAGGGTGGGCTGAAGTTCTTAATGCATCATGGTGGTCCTCAACTATTATTTGTTTGGCATCGAATGGAATTCCAGATTGGAGATGGGTACAACAAAATATACTAGCGGAATTTGGTCAAGTTGATATGAGAACCATGGATATAGCGGGGGAGCTCTCGTCTTTTTGAACTCCGAGTTAGAAGCGGATAAACTATCAAAGATGCCGCCTCTTGAGTTCTAGGGAGGGGATATCCGATTCAGAAAGTTGAATTGTGGAATCCAAAGGTGGGAGCTAATACTAGAGAAGTTATATTGTCAAAGGAGGTGGTTTTGCATTTTGTAGGGGTTACTCTACATCTCAAATTAAACAACAGACATTACAATATCTTTGGCTAAAGCATGTGGAGACATTAAGGAGATCGATGGCGTGTCCCTTAATTGTTGTAGATCGAATATAAGAGCCAAGGTGCAGGTCTCTGACTTGGGTTGCATTGCCTTCCTCGCATTATCAACATTGAAGAGAGAGGTTACGTGTTTACCATTTGGGTAGAGGTTGAGTTTAACGGTGGCAATGCGCCTACAGAAGAGGATCAAGGCGGAGTTTGATGGTACTATTGCAACTCCGGCATCTGTTGACGATGATGAGGTGGCAAGCTCTCATGAACTGGAGAGAGAGGACATAGATGTGGCCCCTTCTGTGAATGACACATACCAGGCTGATGCTACAAGCCATGTAGATATGTGCTCGGGACTAAGTCAACCACTTGGTTTTCAAAATGAAGTGGAGGGAACCCCATATTTGAATTTTGAATGTGCTGAGGTTAAGAATGACTTCTTTCTCACCACTCTTGCCCGCGATCAATTGACTATCAGTGTGGGTTTGATCATGTCGAATATGAAGAGGGGAATATTGAACTTGTACCAAGTATCACTTATCAAGTACAAGAGGTTGTTTCTCTGCCTATTAGGCCCCTTCAAAACACAAGAATCAGTAGAAAGGCCCATTCATCTATGGGCAAACAAATGGGTAGATATATGGGTTGGACCCCTTTTGCATGTTCCAATGGGCTTATGAGATGGAGGAATGTGGTTTGGTCGAAGAAGAAAAAAGGTAAAAAGAAGCCCAAGATGAATCAGTTTAAGTTCAAAAGAGGTGGTAATGATCCAGGACCTTCGAAAGGAATTGAAGATTGTCTTTCTTCGACAAACAACAATATTTAGTCTCCTTCAATTCCACCTCAATATTGAATCTCCTGCCTTGTTCTTACCTACCTACACCTATCCATGTAGGCGGGAACACCTTGTGTTTGGCTGGATCTCAGAGACACGGATCAGATCAAACAGGAAAGGTGTTAATTCGATTGATGTGGGTAAATTGGCAAGCAGACTTTACAATTGCCAAAATGTGGTTGACCTCAATAATTGGATACAATTCATGGTAGTGCCTATTGCAACAAATTTGGGAGTCTCTTCTCGGTCCGGCGATATTAGGTTGGTCAGATTATTCGAAGATTTAGTTACAGAGAACATGAGGGAACACGACCAAATAGGTGTGTAGCGGGGAGAACTAGCCCAGGAATGGAACAAAAGGAGTCAAATGATGCTAATGTCATTTAAACTAGTGTCATGGAACGTGAGGGGTCTTGGTAATCTTGAAACTTGTAATAATATACGGTTGGTGATGACGGAAAATAAGCCTAGCATTATGATACATGAAACTAATTAGGGGAAGATTTGAACTACTAGTTGGATGATTTATGGTGCCACTACACCAATGGAAATATACCCATGTACCAGCTATCAGCTATTGGTATCTCTAGGGGTATGTTGATTGCATGGAATTCTAATATTGTGGAGGGTGGAGATTATCTTCATGGGGCTTTTTATTGTTCAGTGGAATGTGCTTTGAAAGCAAATAGGTTTACCTGGTTGATGACAAATGTATATGAGCCAAATGATGATATTTCAAGAGTTCACGTTTCAGAGGAATTGGAAGATGTTCATGCCATGGTGTTTGGGTGGGGATTTTAACATGGTACTTTTTGGTTGTGAAAGGGAAGGGGGCTATAGAATCAATACTTTGATGATGCAGTTTGATGAATTTGTAAACAAAAACAGTCTTGTTGATTATCCCTTGAATGGTGCACTCTTTACTTGGTCAGATTACAAAAGTCAAAGTTGTATCGACATATTTTTGGCATCCATTGATTGGGATGATCAGTTCCCAAAATGCTAAGGAGATGGTCTTTCCTAAGTTTTTGTCGGATCATAGGGTTATTATGCTAAACTACTTAACCTATTAGGGGGTCTATCCTTTTTAGATTCGAGTTAATGTGGTTCGAGGATCCGGATTTAGTCAACCTTATGGAAGAATGGTGGCAGTCTTTCAATTTTGATGGTTCTCCTAGTTTTATTATATGGTGGTAAAAAATCAAGGAATTGAAAAATAAATTAAAGGTGTGATATAGAGAGTCAATTGGGAGCATTGATGTGCTCATCAAAACCAAATCTAAGGAGATCAATGAGTTGGATATCAAGGAGGAAAATATAGCTTTATCGTCAAATGAGGAGGTGCATAGGGAATATCTTAAGAGTGAATTACAAGAGCTGATGCAAAGGGAGGAGATTTCTTAGCGATAGAAGCTAGTCACGGTCGAAGTACTTTAAAGAGGGTGATAACAACACAAAGTTGTTTTTCACAAAACAATGAATGCCAGGGCTAGAGTAAACAATATAAATAGTTTATTGATTGGGGCCAGTGAGGTGACTAACAAAGACCAGATTAGAGACCATATTGTCGAGTTCTATGAGTCCTTTTATTCTTAGGATCCGGTGGTTAGTCCCATAATTGGATGGGCTGGGTTTTAAATCCATTTTAGAGTTACAAGCTATAGATTTGGATTTGGATTTCACTGAAGAAGAGGTTATTGCAGCGATAAATGAATTGGCCTGGGTGGGGGTAAAGCTCTGGGTCCAGACGGGTTTCAAACGGTCCTCTTCAAAAAATGCTTTCACTTTTTCGAACAAGATTTTATGGCAGTTGTAAAAGTGTTTCAAGATCACCCCTTCTTTGGAAAGAAGAAACAATTCCACATTTGTCACCCTCATTCCAAAGAAGACCAATGCTAACTCATTAAAAGACTATAGATCAATAAGTCTTGTAGGAGGCATTTACAAGGTGATTTTGAAGATGCTATCAACAAGAATTCGTGTAGTGTTGCCTCCTATCATTTCAAGTCATAGTAGTGTGCTTTTGTAGGGGGAAGACAGATCCTTGATGGACCGTTAATAGCAAATGAGTGCATCGATTACCGTTAAAAACTAATGAGAAGGGTATTCTATGTAAAGTGGATACCACAAAGGCTTATGACAATGTTAACTGGGGGTTTTTAGACGTACTATTGTCTTAGAAGAATGGGTATAGGTGAGAAATATAGGAATTGGATACACTTTTGTATTAGTTCAACGACATTCTCAGTGTTGGTGGATGGTTCTCCAGTAGGGTATTTTCGAAGCCAAAGGGGATTATATGTCAGGGTGATCCCATTTCTCCGTTTCTCTTTAATGTGGTAATGGATGCTTGACCTTGCCTCTTTTTGTGTATGTAGATGGTGTATGGTCGTTGAACAAAACAGAAGCGTATCAAAGCCTAATTATCCCTCAATAAGTAAAGGATGAGTAGGATATCGTTCCACTTAATTTTAAGTGTATGTTATGTGAAGGACAGGACTGGAAAGGGGGTTTAAGGGATTAAAAACTATGATTGTAGAGATTTTAGATTCTAATGCTAAACTAAACTAAATTACTAAACTATTGAGAATTTATAAGAGAGGGAATTCAAGAGATTAGAATCCACTAATACTTTTAATCTATGACCTTCTGCTTCATGGTTGTTCTTACAAGTAGACTACAATTAGGCAATCGAGCCAGTGTCGATGCCCTCTTGGACGAAACATCGTTAACAATTAACTCTACTTAAGGTTGTTCCTATGTTTATGCTATTGATATCTTCTTTCCTTTTATGTAAGCTCGGGCAGCCATTCAATGTATTACCGAGAGTAACATCAAGGAGTACTTCCTAATAGGGCGGCCATTCAATGAATCACCACATAAGGCAAACACAAAGAATACTTCCCCTAGGCAGCCACTCCCTGAGCTACCCCTTCTAAGGCAACACAAAGAATACTTTCCTAACTCTAAAGAACTATACTACTAGAAGAAAAGTAAAGAACACTAGCATGATATTAATATTGCAAAACATAAACCCTATTCTATACTTCCATCCCCTGGTGTGGGTAATGGAACTAATAACTAAAAACATAAAGAACTAACCTGATTGAAGAACACCATGAACCAGAAGAATCATTAAACCTTAAGCACTGGCTTCATCTCCTCCCTTGAAGGAGAAGATTAGCCTTCCATAAAGAAGGAAGAACACGAAGAACAAGAAGAAGAAGAGTCGAAGAACATAAGACTAGAAAAACTAATTTATTAAGACTCAGCTAGTTAAAACCGATCTTTTATTATTAATCTCTCTCTGCCTCAAGTTTTGGAGACAAGAATATAAGTGAATTGGCAAATTACATGAGGCACTTAAGTCCTCTATTTATAGAGGTTACAATGAGCTCTAGAATCATTCCAAACCGTCATTTGTTTCCTAATACAAATAGACTTCTTTCAGAGTCCAACTTCGTCTCTAAAACTGAGAAGAAATTGGCTACAGTGTCGATCCATGCGTCTGGACGCACTATTCATGCGTCTCAGACACGATCAATGCGTGTGGACGCTCGATCCATGCGTCCCAGATGCGTAAGCCTATTTTGTCTCTTCTGCTCAATCATTCTATCCTCTTTTGCGGGTTTTGGTCCAAGCAACGAATCCTTTGGCCTTGGGCTTCCAAATAGGCTTTAAAATAGGTCCATGTCACATTTTTAATAGCTCCAATTCCTTGGCCTTCTCCATGATTGTCCACGGGCTTCCCATGTGATCCTTAATGCTCCGAATTGCTCCGTTTTACCCATTTTTCTCTAATATTCCACAAAATTCTCTCTTTCACTTGTAGAATTATATAACATAACTTACAAACACTATTAGTCCACTAAGATGGCTAAACAAGAGGCATAATCAAGGGTTAAATAACACTTTTTGAGCACTTATCAATGCTCTTAATGTATTGGTTACAAAAGCTATGGAATTGGAATACATAAAAGGGTTTAGACTAGCATTAACTGGGTCTAAAGTTGCGATGCTTTTGTTTGCCGACGATACTCTTTTCCTTCTTGAACCATCGGTGTCACAACTTCTTATGATCAAAGCCATTCTCGTAATCTTTCAAGCTGTAGTTGGCCAGGCTTAAAGCACATATGGCTAAGACTTCTTTATATCATGTTGGTACGGTGGAGAATATGGAGGACCTAACGAGGATTATGGGATGTTAAGTTGGTAATCTACTGATAAGCACCCAAAACTGTAATATTAAACCTCGAGAGACATAGCATTTTGGTCAATTATGTGTTTAATAATCATGTAATAATTATATTTTCGTGATTTTTTGCGCAGGGTTTCCGCAATTAAAATGAAGATAGCGATAAAAGCGTGCATCAAAGTACGAGGAATACGGGAATATTTGGAGTTTCCCACTCGACCCGTAAAGCGAAGTTTTCAAAAAAAACGAGAACCGGTCGCGAGCGGGCCCACATATGAAGAAGCAGGAAACTTCCGATGCTCAAATCGGATAAATCTAGGTGCCGACGTTGGCTAGTGAAGCTGCCAAGTACAAGAATACGGGAATATTGGAATTCCCGCTCAATCCCCGTAAAGCCCAAACAAAGCCTGACTAGAGCCGAAGTTTCCAAAAGAACGAGAACCGGTCGCGAGCGGGCCCACATATAAAAGGCGAGGAAACTTCGAAGCTCAAATCGGATAAATCTAGGTGCCGGCGTGGGCTAGTGAAGCTGCCATAGCGACGAGGCGGCGAACTCAAGCAAGGACAAAAAGTCGTAAAAACGCTTAATTTTGGGCGCCGTCATCTGACACACTAAGTGGACACATTATACGACCCGAAGACATGATGAGTCGGCATAGGCGGTGGCAAATGATGGTTTCAAATTGATACCACTGGCAAGAGAGAAGACATATCAATTCAAACCGGTGGTTTGAATTGAAATGAAACAAGACAAAACAAAAAAAAGCGAAAAAGGCGAAAAGTTAAAACAATTAAAACAAAACTTTGATTCTCAAAGTTTTGAACCATTCAATTAGCATAAGGCCAAAAGCAAATTAAATCGGTCACGGATGGTCATCCTATGATGCCTATAAATATGAAGTTTCAGCTTCATTTAAGTGCACCGACATTTTCATGCTTTAGCTTCATTTCAATTTAGTTTCTTTTCGGTCTTTACATTTCGTCATTTTTATTTGACTTAATCTGATAAGTTATTTTACCCTTAATATGATCATTTCTTTTCTTGTTTAATTTCTGTCGCATTTATTTACTTAATGTATACAACAAGTTTTATTATTCCTCCTATGATGATGAGCTAATCCCCACCGGGGGGTTATCTTTGCTTCGTGTAAAATCGGATTGACTCGTTAATATTCTAGAATCACTACTTAGGAATTAGACATAGAATTAACATCCGGTCCCAAAATGGCCGAGGCGTACAAAGTTAGATCTTGATGCTCAGGTCTGTAGCGATAAAAAATGTCGCCAAGCGCCGCGACTCTGCAGTGTCGATGACTCTCCAATTCGTCGGTGATGTGAACTGTGCTGGGGAGCGAAAAATAATATACCGGAGATGAGGTATTATCGAAACTCCTTATGCTAGTGAAATCGACCTAGAGATGTGGGCATGCACTAGGGATCAATACTTCGGCGTCGTCTCGAAGCGAGGCGAACTAGAGATGTAGTGATTTAGTAATAAAACTGTTGAAAAATGATTCTTGCATGAGTATGATTAACTCTCTCCCTGTTTTCTACTTTTATTTACCTACATATAATCGCCATAGTAATTTATATTATTTGCATTACCGTTATTTTAATTAAAACCAACTAAAAGAAACCTAAAAATCCTACTCACCTAAAGTTGTAACTCGGTTGTGAACCTATCCGTGCCCTAAGGTTTGGGCGATCCCTTTTCGACCTATCCTACCAATCCCCGTGAGTAAGGTAACTTGACTAAAGCGTCGACGACTATACGGACGTTGGACTTTGGACTTTGGACTTGGACTTGTGGACCTCGGACTTTGATTTTGTGGACCTCGGACTTAAGAAATAAAATGCTTGAAACCAATAAGCGTGCCTCTAAAAGCGTTTTATCAAATGGCGCATTGCCACGCACGAGAAAGGACTCGGACATAACGTAATAAGCGGAATACATCCATAAAAACCCTCCCTTACCTCATCATCTTTTTAATTTTCATTTACATTTACAATACTAACTCTTTACCGTAATTTTTTTCTACTAACAAATAGCGTGAGCCAAGTTTTGTTTATTTTCATTAGCACGATCTAAAGTACTCGGTAGGAATTTGAAGTACTAAGCGGACAAAAGAGTCGGGACGAGGCTGAATTAGTAAAGCCGCGAAACTAACACGGAGTATCAACACTCGGTTTTCAGTCTGAGCCACTTTCCTTTTCAGTACTCTTTTGGGCTCTTTGGTCCTGTTTTTTCTAGTAAGCATAAGCTCGGGAGTAGTCGATCGCTATACGAGGAATCGCGGGACGCCAGGTTTCAAACTCTTAACTCCTCAAACTTTGTCGAGGATATTATTCGCTATAACCTGTTTTACCTCGTATATTTGTATGTTAACATGAGAACTCTGTGCATGTAAAGGTGGTTCGTCATCACATATTCACGTAACACAATTAATATGATTCGAATATATTTTGATATATGCGTAGCATCAAACCACCTGCTTAGAATATTTTTGTATGTGTATGTAACATCAATTCACGTACACGGTATTCAATTGCATGAGTTCATTCTTGACATTCCCCTAGCTCACGTATAACTTACACATAGTTGCACGTATATGTAATATAGATTTGCATGGGTAGACTTTTCTGCGTAAACTAGTATATGTTAGTTAGTTTCTATTTTGGCATTTATCGTTTTTAATTGCATATTTCGTAATCACGTCTCCATAATACACTAATTACGTAAACCAAAATAAAAAAAAAAAAAAAAAAAAAATTAAAATTAAAAATTAAAAATTAAAAAAGTTAAAAAAAAATTAAAAATTAAAAATATTAAAAAAATTAAAAATTAAAAAATCATAGTAATTAAAAATTTTCATCTAAATCATCTTAATAACACCCCGCATAATACACCATCATAAATCATCCTATTCCATCAGTGCCTAGGAAACTTGAAAAAATTGAGGTTGCCTAATTAAGGAGCGTGCTTAGCACGCGAACAACCTCCCTCAATTCTCTCGGAGACACTGGCTTTGGAATATTCACCGATTATCCTAGCTTCCCCGCTTTCGAGTTAGCAATTTCGGGAAGGCGTGTTTCAACTCCATTCTAAAACCTCCGGTCATTATTCGTTTCCTTATGAGCACTAAATTAAAATTCATATTTGTATGAGACTACGATTACGGTAAACATAAGGAATTAGAACTTACATATCATCGTCGAAAATACAAGAAACAACTGTTTATGTTATCTCCTAGGCATAGTTCCTCCTCTGTAAATCAACCTCGTCAAACATCTCCGTTTCCATTATCTCCTATAATTATGGCTGAAGAAAACCTCTCAGTCGAGAAACCCCTTTCGGATTTCTATCGCCGCCTACGGGGAAGGACACGCTTCTGCATTAAACTCGATCGCGATTGTAGGTGATTTTCAGTATTCCGCCAAACATTTTCGGTTTGTTACCTGTTTACCATGGTTTAGACCATGAAAAACCGTACAATCATCTTCGTCGGATGCAACAAGTAGTCACCACTTTCCGCCATCCGACTGTTACCAACGAACAAGTCTTACTTAGGTTGTTTCCCTTCACCCTAGCTGACAAAGCTTCGGTTTGGCTCGCCCGGACAAAGCGCCCGCCAATCCATTGACACATGGGCCAAACTAGTTCAAGCATTCATGATAAAGTTCTATACTCAAAAAGAAAACTACAGAAATGCTTCAAAAGATTCAATTCTTTCGCCCGGCACCCGGGGAATCCTTTTCGGGCGTGGAGCGATTTCTTGATCTACTTCTCGAATGTCCCCATCATCAACTTCGACACGCTGTATTAGTCCGTTCATTTTTTTTTAATGGTCTCTCGACCATCAAAGGAAACATTAGACATCATGAGCGGCGGTTGTTTCATGGACAAAATTTCTTGAAGCATACACTTTTCTTGAGAAACAGCCCTCCGAAGCACCCATTGGGGAAACACTGATTCTTCTAGATCTTCTAAAGACCCTCCTACCAAAGTTACGTCTATGATCGAGGTCAAAACCGATCCGGAATTAAAAACTCTAATCGAATCCTTAAACAAAAAGGTCGATGCTCTTTCGGTACAAGTAAATGAACAAAAACCCAAACAGGTCATGGCCGCCAACGCTTCCCCATGCCCTCTTTGCTTAAGTCCTGAGCACGCCGATTCTTATTGTCCTTTGGTATACGAGTGTCCTCCCCAACCTGCTGAAGAGGTTTATGCTTTCAACATCCCTAATGCACCTTGGCGACAACATCCGAATTTAGCTTGGGCACCCCCTGTCCAACAACAAGCTCCTTCAGGTGGCAACAACGTTCCTGTACGACCACCCGCGAACTACAATTCCTATCGTCAAGGAAATCCTCCACAATTTCAGCAAGGGCAAAATAATTTCCCCAATAACGCAAATGTGGGATACCAAAACAACCGCAACCTTGTTCCCGCTAACCAAGGATATGGCTACCAAAATCAACCCGTAAATAATAACCGTGAACTAGTTCCTGCTACTCCTTTGGTACAATCCACAGCCGATAAAACGGCTGAAACTTTTCGACATACATGAATCAACAGAATCAAATCCTAGCTTCTATCCAGCGGTCTCTTGTTTGTTAGCTTTCGGGATAAAAGTCAAAAGCGTGTTCCCGGCCAAGCGGTTCCAAACCCTAAGCCTACAAAAACGCCTTTGAACTCAACAATGCACCGGGACCTAGTGATCAAAGCCGGGGTGAGGTAAATGCCATTACCACTCTTCGTTACGGCGAACCATCGACAATAATATCATTATGCGGACGAGGAATCGGCCGAAGTCACGGATCGACATCCTTCCAACTCCTACCTCATGACCTATAACGGACGAAGTTGTACCTTCAAAATCTACACCTACGCCCCTAGGGAAAGATACCACCGATCCCTATCGCGATTTCGTCCCAAAGCTCCGTTCCTGCCCGTTTGGTAAAGAACAAACGTGGCCGAACATTTTGATGAGATCCGTGAAACCTTCAAAAATTTGACCATAAACTTACCTTTCCTAGATGCGCTAAAGCATTTGCCCAAGCATGCCAAGTTTTTGAAGGACATGTGCACCACCAAACGACGATACGAATGTCCCTCAACAAGCGTTTCCTCGAAAGCGGTTTCCCTCGATTACCACTACCAATGGTGTGGTAAAGTACAAGGACCGTGTCGACCAACCTGCGGTACCATGCGTTGGGCGACAAATATACCGCCATCTGCGCTTTTAGACCTAGGTGCGGTGTTAACCTACTTCCCTACTACTTATTTAAGCGGTTAGGTCTTCATGAATTGAAACCTACCAATATGACTCTGCAACTTCGCGGATCGCTCCATTAAATACCCAAAAGGCATAGTAGAGAACGTTATAGTAAAGGTCCAAGATTTTTACTATCCGGTTGATTTTGTCATTCTAGATCTTGAAATAGCTTGTGACTCCATCCCTATCATCTTGGGGCGTCCTTTCCTTGCCTTCGCCAACGCTCTCATAAATTGTCGGGATGGTTCAATGACATTGTCTTTCGGGAACCTTTACGTCGAACTCAGCGTGTTCAAATTAATGAAACAATTTCCGATCCTATAATGGGGCGAGATTAACTTGGTTGATAGTCGGAACATGATTATTTCATAAACTCTTTTCCCCGGACGAGATACACCAATTTCTTTCTTTTGATAATCCGGAGTTTGGTGATGACTTCGTACATAAGGGATGTCCATGCATTATTAGAGTCGATTACCACTATTGACCCTAATGCTTCGGTGCAAACTAATTGAGGAAGGACCGGATAAGCTCTTTTCCATTGAAGAGATGATCCCTCACGAATCCTTGATCCCCAATCCTCCAACTCGGATTTAAAACCTCTACCCCCGATTTGAAAGACGTACATCTCGATCCGATGGTAGTCACCCCATAATAATTTCTGCTCACTTGACTCTGCACGAAGAGACACGCGTTTGATTCATGTCATTCGTGAACACCGCTCCACTATCGGATGGTCCTTAGATGATATCAAGGGAATAGACCCTAGCATATGCACGCATCGTATACATCTTGATGACGGCACAAAGACATCACGAGAACCACAACGCCGCCTTAATCCCGCTATGAAGGAAGTAGTGAGAGAGGAAGTTCTACGTTTACTTGATGCGGGTATCATATACCCTATCTCAGATAGTGACTGGGTTAGTCCTGTCCACGTTGTTCCCAAAAAGTCCGGCATTCAAGTTGTGCAAAATGAAAGTGGTGAGTGCATCTCCACTCGCATTCCTTTGAAATGGAGAATTTGCATTGACTATCGCAAACTTAATGCCAGAACCCGTAAAGATCATTTTCCTCTCCCATTCATTGACCAGATGCTAGAACGTTTAGCCGGTCATGCTTACTACTATTTTTCTTGATGGCTATTCGGATACTTCCAAATTGTCATCGATCCCGCCGATCAAGAAAAGACAACTTTCACGTGTCCCTTTGGAACCTTTGCTTCTGGGGACGAATGCCTTTTGGTCTTTGTAATGCCGGGCACTTTCAACGGCTGCATGCTTCACATTTTTAGTGATATGGTGGAGCGTTATATGGAAGTCTTCATGGGCGACTTTTCCATTTACGGAAATTCCTTTGATTGTTTATCCAACCTTTCTAAAGTATTGACGCGTTGCGAAGAGAAAAATCTGGTACTCAATTGGGAGAAGTGTCATTTCATGGTTACCAAAGGACTTGTTCTAGGTCATATTGTTTCAAAAGGCGGGATAGAGGTTGATAAAGCTAAAATTGTTAAAATTTCTTCGCTACCCTTCCCACCACGATTCGGGATATCCGTGCCTTTTTAGGCCACGGCTGGGTTTCTGGGGAGATTCATTCAGGATTTCTCTAAAGTTGTTTTCGACCTTTAACCAATCTCCTGCTTAAGGATGCAGTATTCGACTTCAATTTCAATTGCAAACAAGCTTTTGATACACTAAAAACCGCTCTGACTACCGCTCCTATTATTCAACCCCCTGATTGGTCTCAACCATTCGAACTGATGTGTGACGCTAGCGACTTTGCTATTGGTGTCGTGCTAGGCCAACGACGTGACGACAAACCCGTTGTCATTTATTACGCTAGTAAAACTCTTAACGACGCTCAACGTAATTATACCACAACTGAGAAAGAGTTCCTAGCTGTTGTCTATGCTTTGGATAAGTTTCGCCCCTACCTAGTTGGAACATCGACCATAGTATATAATCGACCATGCATGATTCGGTACTTACTCGCGAAAAAGGACGCAAAACAACGATTGTTCCGCTGGATCCTTCTCTTACAAGAATTCACCCTGGAAATCAAAGACAAGAAAGGAACCGAAAATGTCGTAGCCGACCATTTATCAAGGCTGGTTGGTGACATCGATAGTGATTCCGAAGCTATCGGTGATTCCTTCCTGGACGAATACTTGTACTCTATTTTCTCATCTCCATGGTACGCGGATATCGTTAACTACCTAGTTACTGAGGAAGTCCCCTCCTTTTGGTCACGTCCTGATCATAAAAAGTTCTTATCCACTGTAAAATATTATTTCTGGGATGAACCCTACCTCTTCAAGTATTGTTCCGACCAACTCATTAAATGGCTGCATTCGGTGGGAACACACCGACGTATTATCCTTTTGCCATGAACAATCTTGCGGAGGGCATTTCAGTGGAAAGAAAACTGCGGCCAAAGTGTTACAATGTGGTTTTTACTGGCCTACCCTTTTTCGCGATGCACATGAACATTGCGTAGCTTGCATTCGTTGTCAACACCTAGGTCGAATTACCAAAGCGAAATATGATGCCCCTAAGTCCTATCTTGATTATGGAAATTTTTGATGTTTGGGGCATTGATTTTATGGGACCCTTCCCTATTTCTCAAGGTTTTCTATACATTTTAGTATTTGTAGACTATGTGTCCAAATGGATTGAGGCACTTTCGTGATGTCGCTCGAATGACCATAAAGTATGCGTGAGATTTGTAAAAGAAAACATTTTCTCTGCGTTTTGGTGTTCCCAAAGCTATCATCGTGATGGGGGTACACATTTTGTAACAAAATTTTTGGGTTTTAATGAAGAAATATGGAGTTACTCACAAGGTTGCTACTCCATACCACCCACAAACGAAAGTGGCCAAGTGGAAGTCTCCAACGAGAGAGATAAAGTCTATTCGGAGAAAGCTGTCAACCCATCAAGAAAGGATCGTGGTCTCTCGCTTATCGGATGCCTTGTGGGCATACCGAGCAAACATTTAAGACACCTATAGGGATGTCTCCTTACCGCATTGTTTTGGAAAACCTTATCATCTGCGGTTGAACTTGAGCATCGTGCCTTTTGGGCCATCAAAAGCCTCAATTACAATATCATCGAGGCAGGTGAAGTTTAAAACTGCAATTAAATGAGCTTGAGGAGATTCGAGTGATGCTTATGATCTCGAAATCCTACAAAGCTAATATGAAAAGAGTGCACGACAAGCACATTTTGGCGTGGGATTTCAATATTGGCCAAAAAGTTTTCTTGTAGAACTCCAGATTACACATCTTTCTGGTAAATTGAAAACACGATGGTCCGGTCCTTTCATTGTGTCGATTTGTGAAACATTATGGGGCAATCTCTTTGCTTAATCCAAAAGATAACGATGAATTTCAAGTCAATGGACAACGCCTAAAACATTACCCGAATTACGCCACCGGATGTTGAGCGGACTCTTCTTGAACCCGGTATCCATCGACTAGATGTTTAAGTTTGGCGTACATTCAATCTTGTTCTATAGAGGTGCGCCATTTTGGTAACGGGCCATCTTCTATCTTATGATCTCCAAAGTTCTTTGAAGTGTGTGGTTGCAAGCGCCCGAACCTTAGTCCACGGAAACTCTTTTTGAGCGAATTATAAATGTATACGCAACCACGAGCAAACGTGCTTTTCGGTAAACGATGGGTACCTAAAATTTCACCTCCTTCCTTTTCTTCCCTTTTCTACTCTCTACCTCGCGAACTTCAGCTAATCATTTGGTGTAAGTCTCACTCATCACGAATAGGGAATGGTCGTAGTTCTTTTGCTCGTAAACGACGTGCGCGAAGGATGGGCTGGTGTATGCATTGCCAAACACCCTTCTGTCTAGGCTCTGACTTCCTATCCGATACTAGCCAGTTTAAGGTATACTTTTGTCTAACACCAGCTGCGCAGGATAATCTTCGTCGCCGCGCCGTTTCTCCTACAGGATGGGATTCGTCTTGAGAATCTGACAATAAAAGACTCGATTTGTCTTGAGAATCTGACGTTAAAAGACTCAATTCGTCTTGAGGATCTGACGTTAAAAGACTCACCTTGTAAATATGTTTATTTTGTTACCTCTTCCCTTTGCATTAAGTTTTGCACAAGGGATTCGTGTCAAACCTCAGATGTTGCATACTTGGAACACAAACGGGCAATGGATTCCACCAGACCAACCCTAGAATTGGTTACTTTGAGTCACTTGGGGCGGTTTGAGGATAGCCGTATGTAAAAAGGGCAATTTTATTAGACCGTAGCGCGCACGGTCCAGGATGGTACCGTCCTGCCCCTAACCCCATAATACATAGAGGTGAAGCCACGATCGGCTGGATTGGGTTCGCCTCGAGCCGACATGACAGTTGTCTATGATTTAAGATGCTAACTCCCGGACATTCAGTGTTTTCACGATATCTCCCTTGTATGTAAATAAAACCCTTACACTTTCCTAAAAAAAAAAAAAAAAAAAAAAAAATGTGACTTTCAAGAATGACTCATACAATTGGATAGAATTTTTCGTGCCGATCATTTCGATATCTCATTCGTCCAATTCGGAGCCCAAACGAGTCATGGGTACGCATTTAGATTTTTAGGTTTAAATCAGGCTTTAGGCTTGATTTGGGCTTCGAGAAAATTTTTGGCCCAACCCAAATATCGATTTCTCGGCCCATTTAAACCCAACCAACCCGGTAACACGCGTCACTATTCCACGATTCGTCTCCCTAAAAAACCGGATCTTGCCCCCTCTCGCATCAGTCTCGCACGAGATAGGCCCACACTAAAACCAGGTCTCGCGCGAGACCCTCACAGCTCCGATCAAAATTTCCTTCCGTCAGATCATCCCAATTCTCCCCCTCATCAATAATCCATAGCCATCCTCCCTCTTAGATCAGCAATGGCTGGAAACAGACGGATTTGTGTGGAAAAAATTTTTGGAAATTTGTTTGAAAACGGGATGTTTGCTCCATTCTTTGATCACGAAATTCACTCTAGAGGATGGGAGAGTTTGTTATATGCCAATGGAGGGCTTTATTCTAAGGATTTGGTGATGAAATTCTACGACAATGGAAGCTTTAATGGCGACCATTTTTGGATCACCGTCGAGGGTGTGCGACACGAAGTCACACCGGTGTTGCTCTCCGGGATCACGGGCATTCCATCGGGTCGACCCACGGATCGACTTCAAAGCAGATCCGTGTACCCACGGACTTCGACCTAATGCTCGACACGCTTATCGAGGGAGAGTACAACATCGACGGAAAAATGCGCGTATCGGCCGGTCGGTCGACGAAACCAGCTTGATAACTTCAATGGCTGGGGCCCGAGCGTCATTGGCACCTCGAAGCCTTCCGACATCAACAAGACCTTCCTCCACCTTCTTTGGATCCTCCAGAGGCGAAAGGGTAACTTCGCATCGTTACCTTTCTTTTTGATATTATCACACATGCCACTCTTGGGTCCGCGCCCCTTGCCGTTCTAGTAACGCAAGTCATGATTAATCCGGGATTTTTGTCGCCACCCCACTACTCCCTATACCACAATATGAGAATATCTTTGGTGTTTAAGAAATGCATACAAGACCCTTTGGGAACCCACAGCACCTAGGGCAGCCGAAAGCACGCTTAGCGTAGGATCCTCTCACCCACCATACTTTGATGAGACGCCATGAGTAAGATCACCCAACCCATAGAGGCCCTACGTGCGGTGAGCGGTGGTCCGAGAGACATGTACACTCGCCCGGTATCGATGAGGGCGTACCTTGGGCGCGAGTTAAGGACGATATGACCACTTCGCCACGAGTCGATGACGATGAGCGGCATGGGTGAATTCCAGCGAGGAGATGAGAGCCTCCATGACTACATTTTCAGGCCGGTATGCTTACTCGCCGGAACCCGGTTTTATTGAATGTTCATGGCGAGCGGCTATCGATTCGAGCTCGGTGATGGATACTCTTGGTGATATCCGGGAGCGTTAGCCTCCCGCGGAGCTCGTCTGCCGCACGACGTCGCGGGACTCTCGGTTCTTCTTCTGCAGCCCCGAGGACTCGCTTTCTGATTACAAAGACAAGGAGGATCATCGGTAGCTAGTTTTATTCTGGTCTTGTATAATATTTTTATTAGATACTTTATTTACGTGTTTGAATTTTCTAATAGTACATGGTTCCTAAATATTTTTATCTTCATATATTAGCTATATCTAATAGTATATAGGTAGGAACATATATTGCTAATAATAAATTATATACATATATATATAAATATATTTCATATGTCATACTTAAACAACAAATTTTAACGTAACTAACACGTTCAGAAACCGATAATGAAAACGCATCAAAAAACGGTCAGAAAACGGTCATGAACCACATCTAAAAGCGGTCATGAACCACAACTAAAAAGCGGTCGAAAAACGGTCATAACCACATTTAGAAAACGGTCGAAAACGGGGTAAAAACGGCAATTTTCTTTCTATAAATAAGTTCAACTCTTCCTCCATATTCACTCATTTCTTATTCTTCCCTCTACACTTCTTATTCTAAAAAACGTTTTTAGATCACTCCAAGTTCAAGATTCATGGATGCACTAGAAAAGTTTGAGCAGCAGCAGCTTGAATATGCTACTCAAGTTTTCATGCTCGGTTGTTTTATTATAGTCATGTTGTTAATGTGGCATATAATTCTATCTAATATTTAGGTTTGTAGTTAAGTCATCGTATCATTATGTTGTGTTTCCATACCATTGTACGTTCTTACATCCTATTGTGATAGTATATCTACATTTTCCTTGTCCTTCTACTTAAAAAAAAAACAAACAAACAAACAAACAAACAAACAAAGGGGCACTACTTGTCACATGCCCCATTCTTCTCATCCACACTTCATCCACTTTTGCGCATATCTTAGAAGATACACGTGGAGGCATATCTAGACAATGCAAAGAAGAGGAAGTGGAGTGAAGTCTGGAAAGCTATGATAGATTGGCGGGACGCGAAGGAATGGCATTTCTACAAGGACGAGGCAAGGAAGGACTATCCCCCAGTTCAAGGCTGGGGCAATGTGAGTTGATGCTTGTACATATTTGTTTTATGTTTTGATGTGAAATAAATAAGTGACCTAACAGTGTGCTACTCTAACAGTGTGCTTCTACTTTTATGATGTATAATATATAGTGTGTTACAATAAATTTCTGTGAAAGATGTCAGCTTTATTTTTGCTCAAAGCCTCTCAGGTATACTCTTTCTTCCTCTTAACACTTTGAGGACACAGTGTCCGACTGTTTGGGGGTGGTGAGAACCTTTTGCAAAAATTAGGCATGCATAGTTGTACATGGTTACTTAATGTCTAAATAAACGTATTTAGTGACAAATTCTCGTTTCTCTTTATATGATGAAAAATATTTAGAAATCTCACCCTAGCATCAAAATTAGGACTTGTTCTTAGAAACTTAAATTAATACGTATGCAATAGTTTTTACATCTTTTCATGAGCATTCACGCACTGACTATCATTAAATGTACACAGCAGTAAGTTTCTGGGACCCACGGTTAGACAACTTAGTTTCCATATCCTGTAAGAATCTAACCAAAAGCCTCAAAATGTATGATATATGAGTAATGACACAGAGGAGTAGTTCTTCCGAATAGAGAAGTTCACACGTCTACTTACTTGATCACTACCCAAATCCTAGGCGAGAATTTAGGCCTTCTTTGGATCGATATAGCCAAAAATTCGCACCTGTAAATTTTTTTTTTTTACCGCTAGTTGCCCACTGAACCTTTCATTAATCCTTTCTACTTCACCAATAAAAATCATTACCCATCTAGTAACCACAAATAAATAAGCCTACCTAGATGATGAGTATGAGAAATAGGATGAAGTGCAGAAAAATGAAGAGAAAAACCTTGTCACAAATCAAAATCAGTTACCTGTTTCAGAAGAAAAGAAAAATAAAAATAAAAATAGAAATATGTTTCCAAAAAATCAAAAGAAATATCAAGGTTAGAATTCCCCCCAAAGATCAAATAAAAAGGGAATACAAAAGCTTGAAAAATCCAAGTGTGGAAACCATGTTAGAAGCAAGAAAGAAAAAAAAAGGATTTCTCTAGTATAAATATCTCGAAGACCTTATTCTCTCATACTTATCATTTTTTTGAATTTTCCATTCCAGTTTCTTTTACACTACCACCTAAGCCCCATAACACCTAATAAAGACCTCTAGCTCAATTAGGAATAGGATAGTGTGATAATAAGTAGTAGTTGTGACTTCGACCTCGGCTCCTCATTTGTCATTGAGTATGTGAGGAAACGTGTGTGCCCACTTTTACACCTTTGGAGATAGCAAAGCTTGAGTGGAAAAATAAAGAGAAATTGTGTTTCGACACATACCCGTGAGAACCTACTTAAGGACGCTATCCAAAGGATCGAACGGCCCCCGCTTCGTACATTTAATTATTAGATCTTTGCATGCATGCTCATGCGTAGATGTTTTGATTATTGTATGTATATTAACTTGAATTTCGAAAGAATAAAATCCTTGTTTCCCTTGCTAGTGAGATGTCTAGATATCTGAGATTAATTAAGGAAACAAGCATTTGTTACTGAGTCGTTGTAGTATAAATGAAGTTTGTGAGTATCTTCTCTGGAAAACTCTCACGAGGCTATAACTCGTCCACTAGGGAATTCCTAGTGGTTCAAGGCCTGTTGCATATGGTCAATGCAACCGCGCTCTGCTGCGAAATGAGATTTAGCTTAGGACAACACATTTTTGATCACTTATCGTTTTAATGTCTCTTCTTTGCTTGAGGACAAGCAAAGTGCTGTTTGGGGGTGGTGTGATAAGCACCCAAAACTGTAATATTAAACCTCGAGAGACATAGCATTTTGGTCAATTATGTGTTTAATAATCATGTAATAATTATATTTTCGTACTTTTCGGGTTTCGCAATTAAAATGAAGATAGCGATAAAACGTGCATCAAAGTACAGGAATACGGGAATATTTGGAGTTTCCCACTCGACCCCGTAAAGCCGAAGTTTCCAAAAGAACAGAACCAGTGCAGAACGGGCCCACATATGAAGAAGCAGGAAACTTCCGATGCTCAAATCGGATAAATCTAGGTGCCGACGTTGGCTAGTGAAGCTGCCAAGTACAAGAATCTGGGAATATTGGAATTCCCGCCAATCCCCGTAAAGCCCAAACAAAGCGACTAGAGCGAAGTTTCCAAAAGAACGAACCCGGTCGCGAGCGGGCCCACATATAAAGAGGCGGGAAACTTCCGAAGCTCAAATCGGATAAATCTAGGTGCCGACGCGTGGGCTAGTGAAAATTTGCCATAGCGACGGGCGGCGAACTCTCTGCAAGGACAAAAAGTCGTAAAAACGCCAATTTTGGCGCCGCCACTGGACACACTAAGTGGACACATTATGCGGGCCCAGAAGACATGATGAGTCAGCATAGGCAGGTGGCAAATGATGGTTTCAAATTGATACCACCTGGCAAGAGAGAAGAAGATATCGATTCAATTCCGGTGTGTTTTTGAATTTGAAATTACTAAAAACCGAAAAACAAAGAAAAAGACGAAAAGTTAAAACAATTAAAACAAAACTTTGATTCTCAAAGTTTCGAACCATTCAATTAGCATAAGGCCAAAAGCAAATTAAATCGGTCACGGATGGTCATCCTATGATGCCTATAAATATGAAGGCTTAGCGCTTCATTATTACCCGCCCGGCATTTTTCATGCTTTAGCTTCCGCTCAATTTAGTTTCTTTTCGATTACTTACATTCGTCATTTTTATTTCAAATTGACTTAATACTGATGAAGTTATTTTACCCTTAATAGCGGTCATTTCTTTTCTTGTTTAATTTACGTCACTGCATTTATTTACTTAATGTATACAACCAAGTTTTATTATTCCTCCTATGATGATGAGCTAATCCCCCTCGGGAGGGTTATCTTTGCTTCGTGTAAAAATCGGATTGACTCGTTAATATTCTAGAATCACTACTTAGGAATTAGACATAGAATTAACATCCGGTCCCAAAATGGACGAGGAGACCGCATAAAGTTAGAGGCCGATGCTCCGGGGCGGTCGCCACGCGACTCCAAAATGTCGCGACTCTGCAGTGTCGACTGACTCCCAATTCCAAATTGATGTGAACTGTGCGGGGAGCAGAAATAATATACCAGAGATGAGGTATTATCGAAACTCCTTATGCTAGTGAAATGCGACCTAGAGATGTGGGCATGCACTAGGGATCAATACTTCGACGTCGTCTCCGAAACGAGACGAACTAGAGATGTAGTGATTTAGTAATAAAAACTGTTGAAAAATGATTCTTGCATGAGTATGATTAACTCTCTCCCTGTTTCTCTACTTTTATTTACCTACATATAATCGCCATAGTAATTTATATTATTTGCATTACCGTTATTTTAATTAAAACCAACTAAAAGAAACCTAAAAATCCTACTCACCTAAAGTTGTAACTCCAGTTGTGAACCTATCCGTGCCCTAAGGTTTGGACGATCCCTTACTCGACCTATCCTACCAATCCCACGTGAGTAAGGTAACTTGACTAAAGCGTCACGACTATCACGGACGTTGGACTTTGGACTTTGGACTTGACTGTGGACCTCGGACTTTGGATCGTGGACCCGGACTTAAGAAATAAAGTAACTTGAAACCAATAAACGTGCCTCTAAAAGCGTTTTATCATCTACCATGTAGGTATCTAGGCTCGCCACTTGGTGCTACCTTTAAGAACAAGAAAGTTTGGGACCCAGTTATCAAAATGGCGAGAGGAGATTAGGGGGATGGAAGATGAGATTACTTTCTAAAGGGGTGAGGCTAATTCTAACACCATGGTGTTTTAATTTATATAGCTTGTGGCTAAAGTTATTGAACGGTTGATTCGTGATTTTATATGGGGTTTGATAGAGGCTAAAAAGAAAATACCTTTTGATTTCTTGGGAGAAGGTCTGCTTATCTAAGGAGGAAGGAGGTCTCGATTTTTGGTGTTTGGTACTTGTGAACCAGGCCTTGTTAGGTCGGCGGTTATGGAGGTATATGACTAACGAGCCTTCTTTGTGGCGTGAGGTGATCACTACCAAGTATGGTGATAATGTGCATTCTTGGTGGTCTAAAGTTACTACACATGCCTATGGTTGCAGCTTATGGAAGGGAATTCTCAATGTTCTTCCAAATTTCAAAGGTGAAATCACGTTCAAGGTTGGGGATGGACGCAAATGCCTTTTCTGGACAGACAAGTGGATTGGCAATAAACCCATGGCAGAACAATTTTCTCTCATTTTCCAGGCAACAACTAACAAAAGAGGTAAAATTCATAAGTTTGCACAATCCGATAATGATCAATTAGATTAGAATTTGTTTCTAAGAAGAGATAGCAATGATTGGAATATTCAACAATATACGGATATGACATTGTTGCTAGCTAGACTCAGTGAGAATGTCAACTCGAGAGGATATGTGCTTATAGAGTGGTACAAAGGAAGGCGTCTTCACAGTAAAATCCTACCACGTTCTAGCAAAGCAATATCAAAATGCGAGTACACAATCTCGACCTTTCCTTTCTGGGTTGGTGTTGAAAGTTTCCATTCCTTTGAAAGTCAAGTTCTTCTTCTGGGGGGCCATTCATGGGAGGACTTTGACAGCGGATGCACTCATTCATATGGGTACAATTGTATCTCCAACTTGTGCAATGTGTAATATGCTGGAGGAGAATATACCACACCCTTTTCTTCATTGCCCTTTCACTTTGCAACTCTAGACCCTTATGTTGTAGCTAGTGCAAGTGGCTTTTCCTTTGTTGGCATAAGCCAAATCGGTGGAAGAATTGCTGACAAAATTGCCAAGGAGGACGGGTAATAATTTTGGTGCAAACTTATGGTGCCTATTACCATATGTTGTGATGTGCTCATTGTGGAAGGCGAGGAACAAACTTGTCTTTAAGCATAAAACACCATCTATGAAGGAAACGATACTTGCAGTAAAGGGTTTGTTATGGTATTGGATGTCGTCCTTTATAAATAGAATAAACTACCACTTTAGGGATTTGGTTTTGCATTGGTTGGTGGTGTTATTGGGTCTATGAGCATTTTTAGATGTAAGGGGTTTTTTCTGCATTGTGTAGATATGTAGTCTTTGTGTGAGGACCTTACTTACTGTTGTACTGATATATCTCATCCATGTAAGTTTCTTTTGTGCTTATGCGCTTTACATCAATAAAATTAACTTATCAAAACAAATATATTAAATAGGGAAATCACTCGAAGAGTTTAAAAATTACAAAAGAACTAGAGGGTCGAACAACATATTTTAAATTAAGCGTCACTCCAAGTGCAGCCAAGCTTTTTAACAACTTGTATCTAAGTGGGTAATTCCCCACTTCTTCTACTAGATATTAGCTTATTACCTACGCTTTACAACCCCCATTGGAACAAGGTTTTGGAAATTGGAGGTGTAAACTCTACACCTTATACGGTTTACACCCCCATTAGAGATGCCCTAACAACTTTTGTGGTTCCATATGCAAAAAGTCATTACTATGTTTTCTTCTTTCTTTATTTTATTATTTTTTTTTGGTAAAGATTACTATGTTTCATGTTTGCTTTGCATAGCCAAAATGTGAATCCAAATTACGTAACCTATGTAACCTCGGGATTCTATCAAGAAATATGTCAAAAGAAATATGAAAATGTCTTTAGGTGTACGTGTTGCGAGAATTGCACGCATAGAGATTCAAAAAAGGATCGACTAACCAGTAGAGTACGTACAAATATCAAAGTTCTAGAGATATGGAAAAAGAAATTATCTCCCACAAAACTTGTGATTGAAACCATTTAGAGTGTATTTGTAAACTGTACAAAGTATTTCCTTACTGTAAGAGATGGTTCTCAATATATCTGTAATATTTTGTACTCATTATAAATATGAAATACTAAAGACGTACATATGGAAGTATTTGTGAAGAATAAGTAAAAACATGATAAATAAGTTGATAGTTGAAATTATCATTATATTGAACATAAATATATATAATTTGGAATTCGATAGCTGGCTTATTCTCTAATTTACATGATAAAAATGTTAAATATTTTATAAAAATATGATTTGCCTATTAAAAATAAACAATTTTATCAAAATATTTATTAGAATTAAATGATTACATATTTTTGTAACTCCATTTTTTGTGTCTTAAAAGTGCACTTAATTGTGTAAGAAATGGCCTGAGCCCCCTCGTTTGGGTCCGGGTACATGCAACCCCTTTTGCTAAATAACCTCCTGAAAAGAAGTAGTTTGTGCAGGAATTTGGTTTTAATTAGTTGAAGTTCATCATAAATCTTAAATTGGGAAAAATGGTTGATGACTAAAAACAAGAATTTCTTCAATTTTTCTTATTCATTGTTCTAACTCTAAAGGGTATTGAAAAAACTAGTTGTCTAGGAAGGGAAAAATCATTGAAAACATTGAAGTTGATTGAATGGATTAAAAACTTGAAAAGGGAAATAAAAAGATGTGACTTTGTTAACAAGTCACACTCATTTGATGTCTTGAGTGTAACTTGTTTTCTTTAGATTTAAATGACAATGAAAGTTTAGAAACAAGTTTGATTGAAATGACAAGATTGAAAACAATGATTGAATACAATGAAAGACTTGAAAATAAAAGAAAGCAATAAGATTGAATAAAAGAAAATAACAAGACAAGAAAATAAATTTGCAATAATATAAATCTATCTAAAAAAGTATGATAAAATGATCTCAATTCTTGGGTTGTCAAACCAAGAATTGGATAATGTTTTTCTCGACACTTTTGCTTTTATACACCTACTTTTACAATTACATATTTGTCCTCTTCCTCTATATTTAAGACACCTCATACACTTGCTTTTTACTTTTCCTTTTTGTTTTATGTTTTATGTTTTCTTCTTTCTTCTTGAGCAAGCTAGGGTTAAGCAAGGCTACTTTTGAGCTAAGGCCATAATCTTCAGTCTTTTGAGCTAATGACATAATCTTTAGTTTTTTGGGCTTGAGTCCTTGACCGTTGACTTTGACTTTGACATTGACTTTGACTTTTCAACATTTTCTCATATAAGCTCGAGTCTTCCTAAGAAGTGTCAATAGAGCTTCTTTTGGCGCTAAAATGCATCTTTTATGATAAGTAGTCTGAAATGGCATATAACCTGCAAAAGACAATAAAAGCTATGAGTTGTATGTTTATTAAGCGTAAAATGACTGTAATTGCAGTAATGTAAATGGATAAATATGCACATTTGGGGTCTGATCAACAACCCCCAAACAACATTTTGCTTGTCCTCAAGCAAATATGAGAGAGAAAAACTAAGATCACAAATGTGTGATTTATTATCCAAATCTCGTTTCGCGGTGTGCGATTGCATTGACCATACTGCCGCCACATATGCTAATGCATCAGCATGTCTATTCTCTCCGCGGCCTAGATGAGTGAATTTGATCTTAGTGAATTTGCTCACCTTTCTTTGTAGAACCTCCAAGTACCTTGCCATCCTTGGGCATCGGGTCGTAAACCCTCCATTCACCTGACATATCACCAGGTTAGAATCGGAATAAACTGACAATTCATTCACCCCCAGATCCCTGGCCAAATCCAATCCCGCTATCACTGCTTCATATTCGGATTCAGTATTAGAAGCCGCAAACCCCAGTTTTATCGACAACTCTAGACGAGTGTTCTCTGGTGTGACCAATACTACTCCAATTCCGTTTCTAGTATCGGTAGCGGACCCATCCACAAAGACCCTCCATCCATTCTGCATATCCCAAAGGTCCAAGGGGTTGTGATTGGTGTCGTCTTCTTGTTCCATGATTATCTCTTCCCCCCAAATAGGGTCCTAAGTGGGGAACTCCTCTAAGAACTCTGCCATGGCATGTGCCTTTTCCATCGTCCTAATTAATCTGATACTCAATGTCGTACAAACTTAGCATCACGGCCCATTTCAACATTCTCCCTAATTTGTCGGCCTTCAATGCATGTTTAAGTGGCAAGTTTGTCACTACAACTACCGAGTGGGCATCAAAATAAGGCTTCAACTTTAACACGGAGAAGATCAACGCTAAAGCAAACTTTTCGATTCGGTTGTATCTCATCTTTATGACTAACATCATTTTGCTTTGGAAGTAAATTGGTTTCTCCACCCTGTCCACCACCCTTATTAATATTGAGCTGATTGCATACTCAGATACCCCCAAGTATAAATACATACAATTTTTTCCCTTGCCTTAGGCGCGACAAGAGTGGGGCTTTTATTAAACAATCCTGTAACTCTTGGAAAATCCTTTCACATGTCGCGGTCCACTAGAAGTCGGTTGTCTTCTTTAAGAGAAGATACAAAGGTCTGCATTTGTCCGACGACTTCGATATGAACCTATTCAATGCTGCGACTCTGCTGGCCAATCTCTGAACCTCCTTTACATTTTTTGGCAACCACATTTCCATTAAAGCCCTAATCTGGTCCAGGTTTGCTTTTATTCCGCGATATGTAACAATGTATCCCAAGAACTTCCCGAACGTCACTCCGAATGTACATTTCTCGGGGTTTAGCTTCAGCTTGTGCTTCCGTAGTATGGAGAAAGTTTCACTCAACCCAGCTAGATGTTCTTCTTCGGTCATACTTTTTTCTACCATATCATCTATGTATATCTCCATTCCCTTCTTGATTTTATTCTCGAACATTTTCTCCCCCAACCTCTAAAATGTCTCCCCTGCATTTTTCAACCAGAATGGCATTCTCGTGTAATAGTACGTCCCACCCTCCACCACAAAAGTGGTCTTCTCCTGATCAGGCCCATACATTGTTACCTGGTTGTACCCCATCGACGCATCCATAAAAGAGAAAATCTTGAATTCGGCTATTCGGTCCACTAACTCATCTATTCACGACATTGGGTAGCAATCTTTCGGGCACTCCTTGTTGACATCTGCAAAGTCAACGCACATTCTTACTTTCCCATTTTTCTTTGGAATTGCGACTGTGTTCAAGAGCCACTTCATAAACTTGCATTCGTGGATTATCCTTGCCTCCTTTAACTTCTTTACTTCCTCTCGAATTCTTCTGCATACTGCAGTCTGATGCCCCTCAACTTCTTCCTCACAAGTTTGGGCCCTCTCTCATGTGCGAGTTAGTGGCATGCGAACTCGAATCCAATCTCACAATGTCATCTATTGACCATGCGAACACATCATTGTTCTATGTTAAGAAGGTCGTCAAACCGGCCTTCCATTCCTCCGGCAGGCTTACCCCGATAGCTGTGAATTTCTCTTCTTTTGCGCGCCTATATTCACCATCTCAATCTCGCCCCATTGTCTTGGACCCAACGGACAATCCCATATCCACAGATGCAATCTGTAATTGTTATGCTAGGGTATCACTTTCACCCGTCGCATCCTTTCTTGGTGAGCAAACTAAACTTTTAACTGTAATCTGGTGAATGTTTTGTGCCGCGACTTGGTCACCTCTCATTTCGTACATTTTCCCATTCACAGGGAAGCAAACCACCTGATAGTATGTGGATGGGACCGCCTTCATTTCATGTATCCATCTCCTTCTTAGGATTGTGTTGTACTGCGAGTTGATGTCCACTACCATAAAGTGGGTGAATGCCGTCATTGGGCTCACGGTGACATGTAACACTAGCTCCCCCATGGACTCTGTCATACTGTCGTTGAACCCGAACAGATTAGTCTACGGGGGCTTTAATTGTTCCTTTTCAATGCTCATTTCTTCCATCGCGCCCCTGAATAACAAATCCACCGAGCTTCCACAGTCTATCAGTACCCTCTTCACCATATAGTTTCCCATTGCTATTGTGATTACCAAATAATCCTCATGAGGTGAAATTACTAATTCCAAATCCTTTGGAGTAAACACTATTTCTCCCATGGCAGCTCCTCAAGAATCGGGTCACGGACCACTCGAAACCTTATTTGTCTGTTGCAGACTTGTTGTCCTCCTTACCTTGTCCTTGTGTGCATTCCTTCCCAATGTTTCTCCACTGAAAATGACTTTGATAGTACCCAAGATTCTAGCTACTGCCGGCTCTCTTTCGGCTTGGCAAATCTCTCTGACAAGCTCCCTAAGCATCCCTTTTTCTATCATTCTCTCCACCAGCCACTTCAAGGCTTAACATTCATTGGTTCGATGATTCGATTTGATGATGTTTAAAATAGTTTCCCTTCCAACTCCCCCGGCTTACTTCGCGGACCTTCGTAATGCCGCAACCACACTTTATTAATGGTAAGATTTCCTCCAAAGGCCTGTTTAGAGGAGTTCGCTCTATTTCACGGTATAGTTTCCTCTCTCTGGTGTCCCTCCTGACTTGGTCCCTACTCTTTTATGCTTTTGCGCTCTCTTCCTGTAGGATCTCTCTTCTCTTCCCGTGGCCCTATCTCCGTCTTTTCTATCCTCCTTATCAACGCCTGCAGACCGCTCTCCTCGATTTCTTATGTTCCTTCGCGATTTTCTGCGTGATGATGTCCTCGTATCGTATGTACCTTTCTACTTTCGGGTACAAAAACGTGTAAAGTAGTAATTTCAATTTTGGATCTGATTCATGGACCCTAGTTCCCTACCTCAACCCGTGCTAGAAAGCTATGACAGCGGTATGTTCATCGAGATTCTCCACTCTCAAGGTCTCTTCCTTAAACTTGCACAGAAACTCCCTGAACGTCTCGGCTGACCCCTACTTAACATTGAAGAGTGATGCTATATCGACTACCATCCTCTTCTGATGAATGGAATGGTCTACAAATGCCTATTCTAGTTCCTCAAATTTATGTATGTTTTACGAGGCCAACCGATAATACCAGCTAGGAGCTCCTCTTTTCAGGTTAGCGGGGAACATCATACAATGGAGCCTATCATACCTGCTTTCTTGCCACAGCGGCATCTGTTGCCTGAAGTGGTGTAGGTGATCAGTGGGATCTCATTTCCCGTCATACCTCTCGAACCTTGGTTGTGTGAACCTCTTAGGCACTTCGGAGTTCCATATCGAGTCAGCTAGCAGGTTCTGGTTGAGACTTGCCACCACTTTCTTCGCCACGCCTTGGTTTTCCCTATCTGTGGTGCGGTTCACTTCCCTGTCCCCTGCGATCATTGCTTGGACTACCTCCAACGTGATGCCTCCCCTTGGTTCACTCTTGGTCCAGAAGAGCTTCCACATTCTCACCCTCTACTTCACTACCCTCCGGTACTCCCGCTTTCTCCCCCCTATGTAGTCTCTCTCTCTCTTCCTAACTCCTCATTCTCGTCTCTCGGTCTACCTATTTCTTCTTGAGAAGTTTGGTTGCTTTCTACCTATCATCGGCTTCTTCCTCTCATATCCATTCCATCCCTTCACTTCCATTTCTTCCTCGGTTTCTTGAACTCTCACCTTTTCGGGTCTCCCCTACCTCTTTTGACTACTATAGCCATACTCTATATCTTCTTTTTACCACATGATCATAGGCAACCTCATCCCCACAGATGGTGCCAAATGTGTGAACCAAGATAACACCTTTGAACCTTACTAGTGTTTTTCGTGGATCCCTCTTTGGATTATGGTTGCGATCTCACCCTTTCTCCTTTCTCTTTCTTTTTATATTGCCCTTTTTTCCCTTTTTGTCCATTGATCCTCTTTCATATCATGCGGTTGCGGCCTTCCCACATGCCACTCTGAAGACTACGTCATGTTAAGGTTCCACGGACCCGCTACCGTGCTTCATGTTCCTCTTTCCTTATTATGCATTCGGCCTGGTCACAGGGAACCCCTCTGGGTCATGTGCCACTCTGAAGACTACCTCACATTAGGGTTCCGCGGATCCGTTATCTTTTCTCCCTGTCCTTCTTTCTTTATTCTGCCTTGGTCCATGTGACATGTCACCTTATTGGTCATGAATTAGGCTGTTACAGAAGTATTAACGTTTGCTCCAAGGAATGCCATTACAATGCTAGTGGCAAACAAGGGTGACAAACCAACGTAAAAAGAAGTGGTTTGGGGTTGTGCCGATTTCCAGTGGCATGGCACTTGCTTATAAGCACAATATGAATTCATGGAGACTAGCGCAAAGACTGGATTAAATGTGGATCGGGCTTTCATGTCAGCAATAGGAATACCATGCCCCCCTGAAGTTTGAGGGACCCTATGCGAGTTGCTTAAGGGCATCTCCAATGGGAGGTGTAAAATTACACCTCCACATAGGCTCCACCTAGGTGCCATTAGGATTTAACAACTCCATTTACACACTAATTTATAGACTATATATATCCACACTCTATAGCTCCCAATGGAGAGATGTAAAAAAAAAAAATATTTAAAACTTGGTTGTCACTTGCGGTGACGTTTGAGTTTAATTTAAAGAGGGACGCCACTTGGAGTGGCGTCGGGACATACTTTTAAAGTCGGGGCGTCATTCCAAGTGATGTCCGAAAGCTTTTAACAATTTGTATCCGGGTGTGGAATTCCCCACTTGCTCTATTAGCTATTAGCTTATTAACTACAGTTTACAACCTCCATTGGAAAGGATTTTTTTAAATTTAGGGGTGTAACTTTACACTTTATACGTTTTTACACCCCATTGGAGATGCTCTGGGGGTGGCTATATTATTTTCTTAAAAAAAGGTCAATTCTTCAAGAGTTTAACTATGGTGGACGGCCAAGTACAACAAATTTCAGCTTGTTGTGGTTCTTAAGAGGTCGTGGCTCAATGCTATTGTAATTTCACTTCTGAAGTTTATAATGTCCTTTAATCTTTAAAATATTGAGTAGCGAATTATATCTCATGGTCACATGGACTAGACAAAGGAATCGAGTGATATTTATGGTTACATGCATAAGGCATTACGACTATTAGGTAACTTCACCAAGATGCGTCTCGATTTTATTTCATTAAGAGGTACCACATGGAGGCACTTGATAGGGTATGTCAAATGTTGTTTGCATAGATGGAACTCGGGGGGTGTGTGTGGGGGCGGTCACACCCCGTGAGCTTTGAAAAGGTCCACTACCACGTAAGTCATTGCCGAGAAAAATATCCAAACTATAAGGACTCGCACCCCCCAAGATTTTGTCCAAACATCCATTACCGCACCCCCCAAAAATTTCATAACTATAGTGAGATTATAATCGACAAAAAACTAATTATAAAAATAAAATAAAATAAAACCCAAAGCCTTTTTTCCACTTCTCATTTTGCCCTTACAAAAGTAGCCTTTATTTTGAGGCCAAAATGATTAGAAGGGGACAATTGTGTCTTTGAATGTTTGATGGACTTCACTATACTAAAACAAATAGAAAAGCCCAACATCCGGTTCCAATTATAATCTCCCAATAAGTCAATAACACCTTGAACTCTCTCTGTCTTCTTTCACTCTCAAACTGAAACACGCAAACTCCTTAACAAAAAATAATAATAATAATAATTTTTTCTCCCCATGACCACATGAATACATGATATGTGGACTAGCCGACTAGGATATGTAGATAATATCAAGTTATGGTTTAACTTCATTATATTTGCATTCTATTATTTTTCTCTTTCTTGACTTTTTGCATTAAGTTTTTGGCAATTTTAGGTTTTCATTGAATTGCTTTATTTTTAGGTTCTAATTTGGTGAATTGGTGCCAAGTTTATATAAATGTTGTTATATGGAATTGTTGAATCATGGTGTTAATCACTTAAATTTGGTTTTGATAAATAGAATTAGGGGGAAAACAAAAAGTTTCTTTGTCCTTGGTTTGATAAATTGATATTGTTTTTTTTTGTCTAGAAGTAAGAAGTGGTTAATCATGGTGACAATACTCAAGTACTCCTACAATGCCTCCACCCCATAGTGTTGAAGCGCGTGTCTACTAGTCATGAATGTCGTCCTTCCGAAACTCCAAGAGTTGAGTTCGATGAGGTTGAAGTTGAACATCATCCTTCCAAACTTCTAAAAACTTATGCAAAAGAAGTTGAAATTGAACAGCATATTCCGAATTTTCTTGGAGTTGAGTTAGAAGAAGAACACCATCATCTTCCAGAAGTTGCTATTGTCGAAAATGTTGATACAACTTTGGTACGAGATCCGGGCTTAAGACAACAAATATTGAGTTACCCGCCATCTAAACAAGATAAGATCAGGCGTGCTTATATCAAATGGGGTCCTTATTAGCCCAAGCCTCCAAAATCCAAACCTTATCCTTCAGACAAGTTTGGTCGACGTTTTCTAGCTGATTGGTACAAGTTATTTCTCAAATGGCTTGAATACTCTCCGCAAAAGAAGTGTGTGTTTTGCTTTCCCTGTTTTTTATTTGCAAAGTCATCCGGATGACAAGGGCCTACTGCTTTCACAATTGATAGGATTTCTACTTGGAGGAAAGTCAACGAAGGAAAGAAGTGTGCTTTCCTATCTCATATAGGAAAAGATCCTAATTCACATCGCAGGGCTACTCTTAGTTGCTACCACAGTTTAACAAATAAATTGCAACATATCGAAAATGTTATTCAGAAACAAGTATCTAAGAAGGTTGCAAGAAACTATTTGCGGGTGATGACAATGATACTGTGGTAGTTAAAATTTTTACACTTCAAGGATGTGCTTTTAGAGATGATGATGAAAGCAAAGGTTCAAAGAACAAAGAGGATGTTATTGAAATGGTAAACTTATTGGCTTCTTACAATGCAGATGTGGATCGATTTGTGTTAGGGAATGCTCCTAAAAATCGACATATATTTCTCCTCTTATTCAAAAACAGGTTCTTAGCATTCTTGCACACAAGACACATAAATATATTCGTGAGGAGATTGGTGATGGAAAATTTTGCCTTCTTGTAGATGAAGCTTGAGATGAATAAAAAAACGGATGGAAATTGTTTTAAGATTTGTTGACAAAGATGGTTTTATACTGAACGCTTTTTGACATAGTCCATGTCAAGGATACTATGTCGACAACATTGAAAGATGAAATATGTAAGGTTCTTTCTTGCCATGATCTTAATGTGCATAATATTCGTGGTCAGATAAAGGTGCGATGGTGCTAGTAACATGAAGGAGAATGAGCGGGTTGCAAGCCTTGTTTTCAAAGGAGTGCCTTTTGCATACTATATCCATTGCTTTGCTCACAGGTTCCAATTAGCATTGGTTGTAGTTGCCAAAATGTTAAGGATGTTTGGCAATTTCTTTTCTAACTTGACTCTCATAGTTAATATTATTGGAGCTTCTTGCAAAAAAGAAGTGATCAATTGAGAGATGCTAAGGTTATAGAAATTGCGGAAAAAACTTGCCATTATTGATGAGTTGGAAATTGGTACGAGAACGATGAGTTGGACTCGGAAGTTGGTACAGGGGAAAAATCATATTAAAACATTGAACGAAATGAGATATACTTGATGTGGTTCTCGCTTGGGATACATTTCTAGTTTGATGAGTATGTATAGTGCAACACTTACAGTCCTTACATATATAATTAAGGATGGAGCCATTAGTAATGTGCGTGCAGAGGTAGATGGAGCTTATGATACTATGACAACTTTTGAGTTTGTGTTTGTCTTGCATCTTATGAGGGAAATTATGGAGATTACAGATGATCTTTGTCAAGCTTTGCAGCGCAAGTCTCAAGACATATTGAATGCAATGCATTTAGTGTCTACAACAAAAACACTTATTCAGAATTTGAGGGAAGATTGATGGGTACCTTTACTGGAGAAAGTTAAGTTATTTTATGGAGATCATGGCATAGATATTATTGATATGAGTAGTGTTTATACAAGAAGTCGAGGTCGCTCCCGTTCTTAGAAAGGCACTAGTAATGAGCATCACTTTCGGGTTCAAATTTTTATTCGTACGATCGATTCACAGTTGCAAGAATTAAACCACCGATTTCAAGCGGATGTGACCGAGTTACTTATTCTCATCTAAGCTCTAAATCCTAGTGATGATTTTAAATCATTCAAAGCGGATGAGATTTGCAAGCTTGCAAATAAATTTTATCCTATGGATTTTATGGAGCAAGAGAAGATACATTTGGGATTTCAATTGCAAAACTATAAACTTGATGTTCTTGTACACCCTGAATTCCAAAAGTTGTCAACCGTTTCTGAGTTGTGCCAAATGTTAGCAAAATTGGAAAAAGTCAATAATTTATCCTCTTATCGACAGGTTGGTTCATCTTGTATTAACTTTTCCAGTTTCAACTGCTACCTCGGAATGTGCTTGTTCAGCTATGAAGATTATCAAGACTAGATTAGCGCTTATATAAGCGTTTTGCTCCAGTAGGTCAAGGGATCTTTTAGCGCTTATGGAAGCGTTCTGCTTGAGTGAGCGTAGGTCAAGGGACCAGGAGTTCTCATGTCAAGTGATAAAACGTTAAATGTATGTTTATTGGTTTTTATACTTAAGTCCAAGGTCCACAGTCCGAAGTCCGTATAGTCGTCCGTTTAGTCAAGTTACCTTACTCACGTGGATTTGGTAGGATAGGTCGAGTAAGGGATCGTCCAAACCTTAGGGCTCGGCAAGGTTCACAGCTGGAATTACAACTTTTAGCGAGTAGGATTTAGGTTTTTTAGTTGGTTTAATTAAATTAACGATAATGTAAATAATGTAAATTACTAACGATGATTTCGATGTGAATAAACAAAGCTAGAGAAACATGGAGAGGGTTAATCATACTCATGCAAGAATCATTTTTTAACAGTTTATATTACCACATCACTACAGCTCTAATTCTTCTCGAGTTCATAGACAAACCCAAGACGACGTCGAGTATTGATCCCTAGCGAAACACGTACATCTCTGAGTCACATCGCACTAGCATAAGAAGTTAAACTAATATTTCATCTCTAGAATATCATTCCAACTCCTGGCTTGATTCTACATCAGCTGGACAAATTGGAGAGCTGTCTGACACCAGAGAGTCACGCGCGAGACATTTTGGGTCTCTCGTGAGACTGTTATGGAGCATCAGCACTCCAAATTTGTACAGTCTCAATCATTTTTGGACCGGATGTCTAATCTACACCTAATTCCTAAGCAGTGATTCTAGAATATTAAATAGTCAATCCGGATTCTCACACGAGCAGCATAACCCTCCCCCTGAGGGGGGGGATCAGCTCCTGGTCATTGAAGGAATAATTAAACTTGTTGTATACATTAAATAAATAAATGCAGGACATGAATTAAACTTGAAAAGAAATGACTATTATTAAGAAGAAATGACTTACAGTATTTAAGCTACTAAAATGAAAAGGACGGAATTTAAGCTGCTGGAATGAAACTAACTAACTACTGAGCGGAAGCTAAAGCATAAAAATGCTGAAGCCAGAAATATCTTAAGCCCCCTCATATATATATAGGCTGGAGACCCTCGTGAAGGGATTTTATTTGGTTTTGTCTTTTAGTAAATTTAGTCGTTCAAAACTTTGAAAATCAAAGTTTTGTCTGTACCTTGTTTAATTTGCCTTATCTTTTCCGTATTAAGGTTTTGTCTTTTAGCCAATTTCAATTCAAACCACCTGCTTTGAATTGGTACGTGTCTTCCATATTGCGAGGTGGCACAAAATTGTGACCATCACTTGCCACCTGCCTATGCTGACTCGTCATGTCTTTTGGGTTCGCAGAGTGGGTCCACTTAGTGTGTCTAGTGGCGGCGCTGATTTTGGCGTTTTTACAACTTTCTATCTTTGCATAGAGTTAAATCAGCCCGTCGCTCTTTGTAGTTCACTAGCCAACGTCGGCATCCAGATTTATCAGATGTGAGCTTCAGAAGTTTGCTGCTTCTTTATATGTGGACCCGTTCTGCACTGGTTTTGTTCTTTTGGAAACTTCGGCTCTAGTCAAGCTTTGTTGGGCTTCACTGAGGTTGAGTGGAAAACTTCAAATATTCCAGTATTCCCGTACTTTGATGCATGTTTTATCATTATATTCATGTTAACTGTAGAAACCTGCAAAAGTATGAAAATATAATTATTACATGATTATTAAACACATAATCGATCAAAATGTTATGTCTCTCGGGGTTTAATATTATAGTTTTTGGTACTTATCACACCACCCCCAAACAGCACTTTGCTTGTCCTCAAGCAAAGAAGAGACATTAAAATGATAAATGGCCAAAAATGTGTTGTCCTAAGCTAAGTCTCATTTCGCAGAGTGCGGTTGCATTGACCGTATGCAACAAGGCCTTGAACCACTAGGAATCCCCTAGTGGACGAGTTATAACCTCGTGAGAGTTTTCCAGAGAAGATACTCACAAACTTTATTTATACTATAACGACTCAGTAACAAAGGCATGTTCCCTTAATCAATCTCAGATATCTAGACATTTCACTAGCGGGGGAAACAAGAATTAATTCTTTCGAAATTCAAGTTAATATACATACAATAATCAAAACATCTACATATGAGCATGCATGTAGTGATCTTATAATGAAATGTACGAGCAGGGCCGTTTCTAGATCCTTTGGAGAGCGTCCTTAAGTAGGTTCTCGGTGTAATGTGTTTAAAACACAATTTCTCTCTTATTTTTCCACTCAAGTTTTGCTATCTCCAGTGTTCAGTGGGCACACGTTTCCTCACATATGATGTTTACTTTTTTACTACGTTAGAGATTTGACTCTCTAATTTGATGCAAAAGCGAATTCAAAGTTCCTTACTCACGATCTTAGCGTTCGTATAGTTGAAGTAAGGATCGAACCAACCTAAAGGTTAGGACAACTACAACTTGGTTGTTACTCTTAGTATAACACCCCGTCTTTTATTTGCTTTTCCTATAATAATATTAATAGTAATAATAATAATAATAATAAGGTAAACAGTTAAAACAAAAATAGGATATCCAAAGAGTTAAAAAAAAAAGCCCGTAAGCAAGTAGATAGGTTTAAAACCCCTTTTTTGGGGGAGGTTTTAAGAAACTAGAAAATAAGGGTTTCTCACGTAGAGTTTTTTAGGGAAAAACAAAAAGGGGAGAGTTTTACTGAAAAAGTTTGGATCAAGGAAGATAATCTTTTTGCGTGACAGTAGACGTCGGGCTTTCGGGATTTCGATTTCGGGGAGCTGTTCGGGCTGTTCGGTTTATAACGGTGAGTAGAAGAAATTATTTTACTTTTTCATTAACTGCTGATCATATACGAATTAGTGTTTTCATTAGTTGATACCTCGTTAACTGCTAATAATATCCCAAATGTGCCGGCTGTTAGATCAAATTTTGGAAGTACTACAGTTGTATAAAAATTCTAACAAAATCTAAATTTCATGATTTTTATGCTGTGATGAGGATGAGAATATGTTTTAGTAAATACCAATTTCATTGTTTAACTTGATTTGAATAGAATTCTATTACTAGGGTTTGTTTTACTGCTATTGTTGGTCTGTAGGAATTGGGTGGTTGATTGGAAGTGTTTTGTGGTAAGGGGATGAACTAGATAGGTTGTGTGGGTTCGGGCAAATGGGCAAATGATGTGGAGGTATGTTATGAATGGTGGAGGTATGTTAATGGCTGTTCAAACAAGAACCCAAACCGTCCTAATTTTTGGTGTTGTTTGGAATGTTTGTTGTGTATGACTTTTGTTGTTGTTGTTGTTGGGTTTATGTTGATGGTTGGGGGTTGATTTGGGTGCGCAGAGGGGGTGATTGAAGCTTGAATCAACCTTTAATGGCGTCGGTCGAATTTTTTTGCAGTATAACAGAATCAAGTATTTTTGGTATAGGCACCTTGGGTTTTTCTCCCCGAACCAAAACCGAGGGGTTTCTTTTGCCATGGATGGCGGTGGTGGCTGTTGTGGTGGTGGTGGTGGTGGAAGTTATGTTTGAGGAAGGAGATGAACAGGTCTGCAACACGATTTGGGCTTGGGCCAAATCGTGTGGGCTCATATGTTTTAAACTTTTGGATATTATTTTTGGGCTTTAGTGTAGACTATGGGCCTTAGACTTTGGGCCTTTGGGTTAGAAGAGTTTGGGGATGGTTGACTTTGACTGATTGACCGAGTTAACCTTGATTGACCGAGTTGACTTTGACTTTGACGGGGTTGACTTTGACCGGTTGACCGAATTTTAGACTTTTTCCTAAAATTATGATTAGGTCTAATAGGATAAGTCTAGGACTATTAACGTGTTTGATTTTTGGCTAAGACCTTTATAAATATACTTGTAATGCGTGTATTTCTTGCTTTGTGATTTTTCAGTCTTTTTGAGATATGGCGTTATGACATTTATACATCCATGAAATTAATAACGCGTAAACCCAAAAATAATTGAATCAAGGTATTCCTACGTTCTACGAAATAATAATCTATGCAATAAAGTACAATAATCGTAAACAAAATTTACCGCACCCTTTTAGAACTCTCCTCACCTTCAAGTTTTGGAATTGAGTTTTATGACCGATGATGTCATATGTTAGGTGGGCATTTATTGAATGTGCCATAAATGGCCCGTTAAGCGTTATATAAGGGTATTCATTGAATGTGCCATGAATGACCCGGTATTCATTGAATGTGCCATGAATGATCGATTGTAGTGGACCGCCCTAAAGAGGAACTAAGGTATTCACCTTGCGGGTTAGTTGTATTCCTTGAGTGTGCTGGGGAATGTAGGATTGGGTATTCCTTGAATGTGGCAGGAATGACCGGGGCATTCATTGAATGTGCCATGAATGGCCCGTTAGTGATATGATAGGTATTCCTTGAATGTGGCGGGAATGACCTAAGGTATTCATTGAATGTGCCATGAATGACACGAGTTTTGTGCCCAAAGAGGCTGAAAAATATGTGTATGAAAGCCCAGAGATGGCTATGATATTGTGGTATTCGGTGGGAGAGGCACACGGGGAATGTGTGATTTGGCAAATGTGTGGAGTGCAAATCGTGGAGTAGGTACTAAAGGGTGGGTGTATAAGAAAAGTAATTGATTAATTTTACAAGAGAAATTGATTTGATTATGTGAGTGTGTTGGGCTTACTTTTGAATGCATATAGGATATTTACATATGTTATATATACAAGTTCTAACTTTCTTTTGCGGGAGGGTAGGACTTAATAATATTTTCAGGCAGGGACGCCGGTCCTACCCCCTTATCTGGTGAGATATCGGTAAGTGTAATTCAATTATTTAGATATAAAAGGAGTTATTAGAATGAGTAGTAAGATGGAAGTTAATAAAATGGAAGTTTTGCTTGGGAAAAAAACTATGCCGTTTGAGATGGCCGGAACTACTTGTCTTCAAGCCGAGAATGATTAGGTTATGATAGATTTAAAGTGTTAGTGGGATAAGTAAGGTTTTGAAATGTTTATATGTAGTTAGTCTACTCATACCAGCAAATTCCATTTTTGCTGACCCATGTTTGCTTTATTTTGGCAACGTGGGTGTGTTCTTGGGAACATAAGTGGAAGGCAGTGGAACCGCGGCGTGTGATTGGGATTCGTGCCTGGAGCGGTCCGTTAGTTTTCTTTTAGGTTTGATTTTCTTGGTTGGAAGAATGTAATAACGTAGTTTACTTTTTTCATGGCATGAGGACATGGTAGTGATGAATTTTATTTGGAGAGTTTGTTTGATGTTTTATTTGGAAGGATGTTATCTTAATAAACAGATTTCGGATAATTGTTGGGATTATTGTTATTTAAGTTGTTTCTTTTATGACATGGCTATTAGGGTTTGTATGTGTAGTATTCTCCGTCATAGTCTGGGTTTTTAAACAAGTGAACCTAGTGATGTTTGAGATATTTATATTTCAAATATTCACTTTGTTATTGTTTAGAAATTCGGGCTGTGACACTTAGGGAACTAGTGAGTAAGTTTATATTAATACTATGTTTCTTTCCTACACAAACATTAAAGAAAAACATTAAGATTCGAAATATGCAACTAAGACAAAATACAATTTAATAAAGAAAAGGTGGAGAGCTAATCCTCTTCATGTGAAAATAACATTTAGTTGTTGATTTGAAAATGTTGATTTGATTCTTCCTAGACTCATAGACAAGCCCTAATGGAAGAAAACTTGATCCATAACATGTATGGCTCATTTCTAAACTCATATATGTTAGCAATTGGAATCAAGCAATGACTTATCTCTAAGCTCATTACTTGATTCCTAACTAGATACTACACCAACTATCATTTTGGGATAGGATGTAGGTCTAGTTGTTCTTCCTAACAACCTACCAAGCCAACAACAATTATTTTCCCTCACATGAGTTGGATTAACTCCCCAAAAGGGAAGTTAGCTCATGATCCTTGGGATAAAGGATTACAAACTAAAAGAACAAAAAGAGAGAGAGAAAGAGGAAGAAGAAAAACTAACTAAACTCACTTGCTTTTTATTTATTTTCTAGAAGAAAACCAAAGTCTCCTCCATTAAAACTATTACAAGCTTTTCTTACAAAAAACTAAAACTAAAACTAATAAAAATGGCTAAGGAACTAAAATAATACAAGGTAAGGAAAATAAGTCAAGGGAGTAAATGGAGTGTTACCCCCTTGTTTTGTTTTCTTCTTCATTTGAGAGACATCTCATTTCCTCCCATGTGAAACATCAAACCATATTTACTTCATTTTTATCCACCACATTAAAACAAAGTGACACCTTGCCTTTTTTTTCACTATTAACACCTAATCTAATTAATTACATGCAAGGTGTCAACTTTGCACCAATAATTTGTCATTTTTGTCTTGACATGCTCCATGATTGATGACTCATCCAATTTTGTGGGTCCTCATAGTGGGTCCTATGTGCAGTCCAGTGGCGGTCCGATCTTTGGCCAATTTTACAACTTCCCGCTTATGCGTAGAGTTCATCGCCCTGATTGTCTGAGCAGCTCACTTGTCACATTCGGAGTCCCGGTTCAAGAGGTAGGAGCTTCGGAAGTTTGATGCTTCTATTCGGATTTGGAAGAATTTATATATATGTCGTTCCTCGTGCTTTATTGCAGGTTTAAACCATATTTCCATGTTTACTGCGAATACCTGCAAAAGTATGAAAACATATTTATTTCATGATTATTAAACACATAGTTAACCAAATTTATATATCTCAACGGGGTTTCATAATACACTTTTGGGTGCTTATCACACTACCCCCAAACAACACTTTGCTTGTCCTCAAGCAAAGAAGAGACATTAAAACAAATAAGTGGCCAAAAATGTGTAGTCCTAACTAATTCTCGTTTCGCAGAGTGCGGTTGCATTGACCATATGCAACAAGGCCTTAAACCACTAGGAATTCCCTAGTGGACGAGTTATAGCCTCGTAAGAGTTTTCCAGAGAAGATACTCACAAACTTCATTTATACTACAACAACTCAAATGTGAAGCTTCGTTTCCTAAATTAATCTCGGATATCCATACATCTCTTTAGCGGAGGGGCGATGATTGATTTCTTTGAAACTCAAGTTAATATGTATTCAATAATTAAAACATCTACAATATGATTATGCATGCAAGTGAACTTTTCATTGAAATGTACTAGGGGTTGTTTTGAATCCTTTGGAGAGTGTACCTAAATGGGTTCTCACGGTATGTGTCAAAACACAATTTCACTCAAAAATTTCCACTTAGGTTTAGTTAACTCCGGTGTGTAGTGGGCACACGTTTCCTCACATCTCAATGACGGTCGGAGGAGCCGATGTCGATCAATCCGTCTCTACTACTTATTATCACACCACCCTACTCCTAATTGGAGCTAAAGGTATTTATTAGGTATTGTGGGGATTAGGTGATAGTGTACAAGAAAATGGAAATGGATAATTAAAATTTCACAGTATGAGAGAATAGGGTCTTCATATATTTACACTAGAGAAATCTTTGTTTTCTTTTCCTTCTTCTAACCGAGTTTTTCAACCTTGTTCTTAAGCCTCTAATGATTTTTTTTTTTTTTTTTTTTTTTTAGATGGCTTAAGAACATGATTCTATTTTTCTTTCTGAAGCAAATGGTGACTTTTATTTGGGACAAGTCTTTCTCTTTATTCTTTCCACATTTCATCCCTCTCTCTCATACTCATCACTTAGGTAGGTTCTTTTATTTGGTTTAATAGATGGGTAAGGAATTTTTTTGGTGAAAGTAAAAGGTTTGATGGAAGGTTTAGTGGAGTGACTAGCGGTAAAATTTGTAACAGGTAAGAATTTTTAGCTATGTCGATCCAAAGATGGCCTAAATTCTCGCCTAGGGTTGGTGGTGATCAAGTAAGTAGATCGTGATTTTTCTAATCGGAAAAACTACTCCTCTGTGTCATCACACACAAATCACTCATGTCAAGGTTTTGGTTAGATTCTCACAGGATTTATAGTTTAAGTAACTAACCGTTGGTTCCAGAAACTTAATGCTATGTACAATCGATGATACTCAGTACATGAATGTTCATGAAAAGATGTTTAAACTATTGCATACATATTATCTTAAGTTTCTTAAAAAAACAAATCCTAATTCGGATACTAATGTGAGATTTGTAGACAATTTTCATCATTGAAAAGGAAACAAGACTTTGTCACTAAGTACAATTATTAACATGAAAATAAAAACTATATACAGGTTACAATTTGCCTAATATTTGCTACAGGGTTAAAGCACCCCCACCAGAATGATGCTTAGTCCTCGAAGTATCAATAATTAAAGAGAGAAAGTACCTGAGAACCATGAGCAAAATTAGGGCTAGATTATTGCTGGAACAGAAAGGTTGGAGAACATAATATATTATTCAGAAAGAACAAGAAAATGTTCAATAGCACACTAAACATAGCACACGAAATAAAAACAATAGCATACCAAACATAAGGTTTAGCTAGATGTATGTACAATGGCAAACTCAAGTTTACCATCCAGCAGGATGTGAAGTTCTGGCGTCCTCTTGAAGGAAATGCATTTCCTTAGCATCGCGCCAAAAGATAATAGTCTGCTAAATTTCTGCCCATTCTTCATTTCCAGATTTCCTCAAATGTGTATTCATATTTTCATCCTTCGGGTAACAACGAACATGCCTCAGGTACCGAGCGGGACGCTTTCATTGCCGAAACCTTAATGAACGAATGATTCGTTTCTTTGGGCACATAGAATCTACCTTGACCCGATCATGAAAAGTAGCTGCAAACCGTGTGAAATGTGTCTTCATGATTGATTGCAAGCGGTGACCGGTAAAAGTATATCGCGATCACGAAAAAGTCGCGAGCTCGTTTCAGGTTGGAGATAACACAACCTATGATGTTAAATAATGTATGACCTTAAGCTAGTGCACCGAATCGACCTTAAGCAGCCTCATTGGCAGTAGAAAAATGCCAATCTCCCATAATGTTCAGAGTACAAATAACATCATGATCCCCATGTTCATGGTCATGCTTGCTAAGGGAATAGTGACGTCACGCCATGCCACATGGCCATTTCCTTCTCGTTTAATCTCAAGACCATCACCGTAAGTTTCACGAAATGCTTGCCACTGAAAGGAACGGTAAGAATTATGATAGATGTAATGCCATTGTCACACCCCGAATTTCGACAGAATTCGGAAAAACATTATTTGTCCCCGACTCTTCGATCTCCGAGGTGTGACGCACTCTCAACTCCCAAAAACCCATAAACAGTTTAAAAATGCGGATAATAAAAACCAATAAAAATTTTAACTTAAACAAAAGTCTTCTTCATGACAAAGATTCACAAATAAGATTAGGTTACAACTCTCCTTTCAATAACTCTTTAATAAAATTTACAAATGAAAATACAAAAACATTGTCTAGACTGAAATTCTATATCACCTCAAGGGAAAACAAAACAAATCCTGAGATGCAACGATAACGCAAACCACAAGCAGCAGCCAACCTTCTTCAACACTAAACCTATCAAGACTTATCAACTATGTTCATTGAATGAACACACCCGATAAGCAAACATGCAAATCGGGTCAGCATTATAAACAATGCTGGTGTGAGTAGCCCTAAAAACAACATATACTTATACAAATATAAACACAATCCACAAGGCAGTTAGTTCCTCCACCGAGGCGCCTTAACTTTCAACAACAAATACAACATCCTTAAGAATAATAATTAAGGCATGTAGTTCCTCCACTGAGGCGCCTTAACTTCCCACTAACCACACAACAAACTATACACATAATAAATAAGGCATGTAGTTCCTCCATCGAGGCGCCTTATGTTCAACTAAACAAATAACCAAACAAACATATTATATACGTACCTCATTTCATGCTCAATCACAGAGTGGGTCGTCTCTGCCCAAGTAATTAGTTTGACCCACCCTTCTGCAAAACCATATATAATCATCTATCTACATATATGTTTCGACCCCCACCTACGTGGCAAACGTCCACTGGTAGGAGTCTCCACTTTATTCGTTTAATCGACAAGGCTAAAGCCAATTCGCAATATCATGGATCAATGTACAGGCCCATTAACTCATGTGGCTAAGGCTGAACCTTAGTCACATGGCTTGCCACTAATGTACGTTGATTTATGTCCAGATTCATTTCTTATCAAAAAGATAATTATCAGTTGAAAGTTATAGTCTATCACAATTACTCAAGCTACAAGATTACTTGAGCTACAAGGACTCTCTATTCTACCTATATAAATACCAAACTATTTTTCATTTAGAACTACGTTCTTGAGACTTGATCCCACTGATAATTTGGGTACGTAGGCAACCGCGAAGGTCTGATCTCATCATTCCCGATCACCATCATTTTTCTAATTACTTTTCTCGTTCTTCATCTTTTTCATCAACACTTGGTGTTTTGATCATATTTGGTCGAAACATAATTGGTAGCCGTCTGCGGTTCTTATACTACACCCTCGATCACGTTCTCGCGAAAGTTATGGCGATACTCGAAGAGCTCAAGGTCCCGATGTGATTTCTTGGCGATCATCACGAACATGATGGTCAAGGACAACTTGGCGCCGACAAATAATACCTTCTAATATTGTCGTTCCACCAATCGCCAAATTATTGGTGAGGTTATTGCTTCCGGACGATTCTCCGATTATCTCGATCGCGGATAATGTAAGTCATATGTCTCGAGAAGCACTTCTTCAAAAGTTAAAGACCGTCCGCAAAACGCGAATAATTACTACTCAGCGTCATCTTAAATGACGTGCTCCACTCGTAGATGATGTTGTATCTGTCACACCACAACGTCACACCGCCAGCGACATAATAGTGTGTGAGATCGTTTAAGTGGTGAGGATGAGATTCGCGATATTCGCAACAGCCATCAACGAGTTAAGAATAATGGGCGACGAATTCCCCGACCTCCGTCGAGAAATCTCCACCCACTTGGTCGCGTTCTCGGTAGGCAAGGTACTGCTAATAATCGTCCGACCGCACCCCACGATCCTACAAATTTTTCGGCAAGTCGAGGAATTCAAATGGCGAAACGAGAATAATGATCGCACTCATGATCGTAACCATCAGTATGGTGAAACACTTCAGAGAACGCGGTTCTTATCATTCGAACATTATCGTACTGAAAGCCCAACATACCATCCACAATCATCTCGACACGGAAACGATGAATCTTCGTCGTTTCTTCTTCTCGTCGATTCACTCCCATAGGGCGTCATCGTGACTATGATCGCGATCAACGAGATCTGGATCGATGACTCCTCGGCGTGTCGAGAAATGATTAAAAAAGCTCTTACTGGACAGCGATCCTTTTGAATCGACACTAGAAAATCTGGCAGTTGAAGATGGTATTTTGGACAAATTTTCTCTCGCCGTCCAAAGGGCTACTCATAACAAAGACTTCAAACAACCAGAGTTTGATCAATATGATGATGTCGAGGGTTGCCCTATGCTTCATGTGATTAATTTCACAAACAAACTGGTTTTATCGGGAGGTGATGATGCTTTAAAATGCAAACTTTTCCCTTCTACATTAAAAGGGGAAGCGTTGGTATGGTTTAGCGAATTACCTCCGCGCTCTATTCGTCGATTCAAGGACTTAACCGAAAAGTTTTCAAGACGTTTTCATCATAATCTCAAACGTCCAAATGGAGTCCGAGTTCTTTTCAACATCAAGCAACAACGTGAGGAAACTCTTCGTAGTTTTATCGCGCGTTTCCGCCAAGCTGCGGTGAGATTTACGAACAATCCGATCTAATGGTGGTTTATGCTTTTAAAGAAGCTATCTTGTTTGATAAAGATGGGTTATACAACTCTCTTGTTCGGGATATTCCATCTTCCCGACGTGCGTTATACCAGCGAGTTCAACAATTTATCAATGTTGAAGACGACACGGCTGCTCGAACTTCTCGTGACAAAGATAATAAAGGAAAGGATTTCAATGATCAGTTGAAATAAAATGAAGAATCCGACTTTTGATCAACAATAACCAAATGTAAGAAGCCTCCGTATAAGAAAGAAGACTCCACGAGCAGGACCGGAAAGCCTTTTACTGATTTTGAATTAACTCCGCTTAATACCAAATATGCGGTAGTTTACGACAAAATCAAGGATAAGAGTCTACTAACTCCGCCGTTTCCCTTGCGCGACGACACTAAAACAACTCGCGATAAATCGTTATGGTGCAAATTTCATAATGATTATGGTCATGAGACGGAGAATTGTCGGTCTTTGCGGGGAAGAATTGAAAAGCTTGTGCAGAATGGGAAACTTGATCAATATGTGCAGAAGAAAGTAACAACTCAAGCTTTAACTATCACTGATCACAATGTCATTAAGGTTGGACATGCCATCATTGATTCATTGTCCAATACTTTCGGAAAACCTTTCGTCGTTCTAAAGTCAAATATCATCTAATTTGTACGAAGTTAACGGGATCAATTTCGTGGAAGGTTTTAGCACGGAGACTATTGAAAATGAACCATTATGTTTCATCGACCAAGATCTAATGGCGTGCATGTTCCTCATTATGATCTTTGTCGCGTGATAAGCTGCATGATATATCGGTTTGTATCGTGTACAACGTATAATGATCGACACTGGTAGTTCAGCTAGCGTCATGTTTTCTGGGTGTTATCGCAGTATTCCTTTTATTGATAACTTGGTCACCCCTGAAAATGCGCCTATCGTTGGTTTTGATGGTACCGCTACTCATTGCGTTGGAAAGGTGTCTCTCCCGGTCACTCTTATGCAGAAGGAAGTCAATATTGATTTCTTATTGATGGATTGTAAATCCCCTTACAATGTCATCCTTGGCCGAGATTGGATTCATTATATGGAAGCTGTCGTCTCAACATATCATCAAGCCATCAAGTTCCCATTCAATAAAAAGTATGTAAGGTCTTGCCGATCAACGGCATCTCTAATTTGCCCGACAATGTTCTCGATGATTATAAGAAGTCTGAAGTTGTTGGGCCGAACTATTCTGAGTTCCAACGTCAAATAGCAATTACAAAGCATCCGGGACCTTCAGTTTACTCGCCAATAGAAATGTTGAAGGACCCCGACGGTCGATCCACTTTTAGAAGTTCAAATTGGCCAACTCCACGAAGAGACTATTTTTATTTCAAATAGAACTTCCGGAAGAGGAGGACAAGAGCTTATTTTGTTATTGCGGAAGAATAATCATGTGTTTGCTTGGCAAATAGAGCAAATGCTTGGTATAGATCAACCGGTGGCTTGTCATAAACTTCGACATTGATCCTAATGCAAAACCGATTCGACAAAAGCCCCGAAGGATGGCCCCGATAGAAAGATGAAAGTGAAAGACGAAATCGACCGTCTCTTGTCCGTTAACTTTATAAGGCACGTGACTTATCCAACATGGATGTCAAATGTTGTATGATGCCTAAAAAGAACGGCAAATTACGTGTTTGTATCGATTTCACAAATCTCAATAAGGCTTGTCCGGTTCATCCATATCCATTGCCTCGTATATCTGAAATGGTCGATGCAACATCTGGTTTTCAGCGTTTGTCTTTTTTGGATGCTTATTCTGGTTATCATCAGATTCCGTTATTCATTGAGGACCAAGAATTCACTGCATTCATTACAGACCAAGGCATTTACTGTTACCAGGTAATGCCTTTCGGTCTGAAAAATGCTGGAGCCACATATCAAAAGCTAGTCAACACTATTTTTTCTGACATACTTGGAAAGACAGTCGAAGCATACATCGACGACATGGTTGTCAAATCTACGTATAGCACCTGATCATCTTCTCGATTTGCAAGCTGCTGTTTTTGACAGACTCTCAATTTCAACATGCGTTTGAATCCGGCTAAGTGTTCATTTCGGTTTATCATCTGGTAAATTCTTAGGATACATGATGACTAGACGCGGAATTGAAGCAAATCCGGATCAGATTCGAGCTATCCTTGAAATGCCTTCTCCGACGTCAAAGAAAGAAATTCAACGACTTACAGGACGCTTGGCTGCCCTAAATCGCTTTATCTCTCGGTATTATGATCGATGCCGTCCTTTTTTCCAAACATTGAAAGACGCATCAATTTGGACGGAGGACTGTGAACTTGCATTTCGTCATTTGAAAGCATACTTAGTCCAACCTCCAGTTCTTGCTAGTCCAGCAACGGGGCAGCCTATAGGTCTGTATTTAGCCGCCTTGATCATCATGCCGTAAAGTGCCGTCTTATTTGTCAGCGGTGGTGATGGTCGCCCCTATATTCTTTGTTTGCAAGACTCTTACAACGCTGAAACAAGATATTCTCGAGTAGAAAATTGCATTGGCTTTGGTTCATGCTTTGCCCGGCGTCTTAAACCTTATTTCGAGGGATGAGTCGTCAAAGTTTATCTGGAATATCCACTGCGAAAGCTTTTTCGCAATGCCGGGGAATCAAATTAAGCCTCATGAGAATGGGGAAAGTTACCTTTAGCGCTTATAGCATTGTGTTTGAAACTTCGCCTGGTGAGAAAGGACAAGCTTTGGCTTCGCTAATGGCTGATTTTCCAATTGAGGATATTCTTATGTCTGACGCATTACTAGACGAAGAGAATGTCGTCGACAACACGCCATTACCTCTCAGGGACGATGATTTGCCAAACTTATCAGATGTATCTGCTGATTGTTGGATTGTTTACACTGATGGTTCGCATAATAAGTATGGCTCCGGTATTGGGTGTGTAATCTTGCAACCGAATGGAGAAAAAATTGAGAAGTCAGTGCGTTTGGGTTTTGACGCTTCAAATAATGAGGCCGAGTACGAAGCTGTCATTTGCGGCTTGCGTACTGCTCTTCACTTGGGGGCGACTAAACTACAATTATTCACAGATTCTAAGTTAGTCGCTAGCCAGTTTGGTGGATCGTATGCAGCTCGTGACGATAGAATGGCAGCTTATGTGGACTTAATTAATCGGATTGCTCGAAATTGTGATTCTATCAGTATTGTGCAGCGTCCGCGTCATGACGTGCGACATGCGGATTCGCTTGCTTATTTATCCGCGGCAGTTAAGTCAGATAAGCCTCGCCAGATAACCATTGAATTTCAAAAGGAACCGAAAGTATCGACCGTCCATCGAGGATGTCGCGATATGTACATCACTCGAGTTGTTTTTCATCAAGACATTTTATGAGGAATCACGTTATGCCAATTTGATATCTCTCGTGGCCGATTTCGGGCGCAAAGCGTGATCTTGATAATCAAGCTATCATTGCGAGAAAACGCTTGATCCACAACTTATGCTATCGGATGACCACAATGATCATCAATGATATTGTCTCGGTCCATACCGACGACGATCATGAAGCTGACAATGCTCCAAAGGTTCCTGATATAGAGCTAAGTTTTCCACTTACACCTTGTGACGAAGATGATTGGCGTCTTCCTTATATCATATATTTACATGATCACATCTTGCCTCCCGATCATAAAGTGGGTGATCGTGTCAAACGCGATGCTTGGAAATATTGTCTCATATCGACTTCAAACGGTCTGTTGCAACTTTATCGCAAAGGCACAAGTCTTAACCCTATGCCGTTGTCGCCAGAGTGAAGGTTTGCTCGTCCTGGCGGAAATTCATTCAGGCCTATGTGGGAACCACTCCCGGGGGCGAAGTCTCGCTCATAGAGCAATGACACAAGGATACTGGTGGCCGTACATGCAAAAAGATGCTAAGCGTTTGTCTGAGAAGTGTGTTCCTTGTCAGAAATATGCTAATATGGGAAATCTTCCAGCAACGGAACTTCATCCAATCTTGAGCCCTTGGCCGTTTGCAAAGTGGGACATCGTCGGTCCTCTTCCGAAAGCTCCTGGCAGTGTTCGTTTCTTACTCGTTGCAACTGATTATTTTACCAAGTGGGCTGAAGCTATGCCCTTAGCCCGGATCCATGCCGGATGTTAAAAATTCTTATGGCGAGACATTGTTTGTCGTTTGGTATTCCAACATCATTGACCTCCGACAATGGCAAACAATTTGATCTTTGAAGAAATTCGACAATTTTGTTACGACTTAAAGATTAACCACAATTTCGGCACCATACCATCCTCAAGCTAATGGACAATTTGAAGCTACTAACAAATCCATTCTTGCAATGCTCAGCGGACGACTTCAACGGGCCAAAGGGAATTGGGTTAAGGAACTTCCCGCGGTTATGTGGGCTTATCGAACCACACCTAAGCATTCAATTTGGATTTTCTCCGTTTAATCTTGCTTACGATGCAGGCGGTCTTTACTGAGTTGATGACACCAACCACCACGAACTTTAACGTGGAATTGGAGTCGAATGATCAAGCACTTGCTCAAGCCAAAGCCTTGATAGATGAGAAAAGAGATGTTGGTCTTCAAGCGGTTAATTCGTTATCAAGGCGATATGAAGCGAAAATATGACAAGAAAGTTCGACTTAAAGTGTTTGATAAAGATGATTGGGTACTTTCTGTCGAAAAGAGCGAGGTTGATAGATTCCGTAAATTTGAGAAAATTGGATTGACAGTCCATACATCATAGATCGCCCTGCCACCAAAGGATCTTATTTTCTCCGAGATTTAGATGGGAATGTTCTCGATAAGCCGTGGAATGCGTTTCATCTGCGCAAGTTCTATAAGTAGATTTTAGTTGTGTTTTTCCGTTATCCTGGAGAAATAAAATAATACAATATTTAGTTTGTTTCCAGTTCAGGCATGTATTTTCCGTTGTTATCTTTGCATTTTTGAAGACTTGGTAATCAATAAAGAAGCAGTTCTTTCACTTCCATTCCAATGGTATGATCACTACAACAAAATCTGGCGAAATTACCACGTTTAATTTTCGATCGAGTCCTAAGTCGAAACGTTTTTCGCTTAGTTCGATTACTATCGCTCACGACAAAACCGGCGAAATTACCGCGTTTAATTTAAATGGAGTCTAAGTTGAAGCAGCTTTTACGCCGCTTAGTCGTTACTATCGCTATCATAAAAATCGGCCGAAATTACCGCGTTTAATTTCGTCGGTCCTAAGATGAACGCTTTTATTTCCAGCTTAGTCGTTACTATCGCTACAACAAAATCTGGCGAAATTACCACGTTTAATTTCGTCAGTCTAAGTTGAACGCTTTTACGCTCGCTTAATCGTTACTATCGCTACCACAAAATCTGACGAAATTACCGCGTTTAATTTCGTCAGTCTAAGTTGAACGCTTTTACGCTCGCTTAGTTCGTTATTATCGCTACGACAAAATCGGACCGAAATTACCACGTTTAATTTCGATGGGTCTAAGATGAACGCTTTACGCTTCGCTTAGTCGTTACTATCGCTACGATAAAATCTGACGAAATTACCACGTTTAATTTCGTCAGTCTAAGTTGAACGCTTTTACGCTCGCTTAGTCGTTACTATCGCTACCACAAAATCTGACGAAATTACCGCGTTTAATTTCGTCAGTCTAAGTTGAACGCTTTTACGCTCGCTTAGTTGTTACTATCGCTACGACAAAATCTGACGAAATTACCACGTTTAATTTCGTCAGTCTAAGTTGAACGCTTTTACGCTCGCTTAGTCGTACTATCGCTATAACAAAATCTGACAAAATTACCACGTTTAATTCGTCAGTCTAAGTTGAACGCTTTTACGCTCGCTTAGTCGTTAATATCACTACGACAAAATTTGACGAAATTACCACGTTTAATTTCGTCAGTCTAAGTTGAACGCTTTTACGCTCGCTTAGTCGTTACTATCACTACGACAAAATCTTACGAAATTACCACGTTTAATTTCGTCAGTCTAAGTTGAACGCTTTTACACTTGCTTAGTCTAATTTTGCCGAGTTAAGTTAGCATTGGGGGCGTTTTTCTCTACATGGGGGCGTCTCGTTCTATTTCATTTCAAATGCATAAATCAACAACATTGTCAGTTTTCCACAGGTATGTTATCTTTCAAACAACAACATTCAATTGCAAACACATACTTTATTTTTATTTTCATTACAAGAATTTTTAGCTCTATGATATTACATTCACACAATCACATAATCATTGGTTTGGGAAAAGCCAATGGTTCCTTATCAGTTTTTTGTTTATACAACTCGTACAACTCTTTCCGTTTCAAGCGAAACTATATGCCAGCTTAATTTATTTTTTCTAAGGCATTGAGCCGATTTTTCCGGGCGAATCTTTCCGAGTTAAACTTTCCGACAGCGCTATAAGACATTGAGTTGATCTTTCTTGACGAAACTTCTGTCAGCTTCTCTAATTCTTCAACGGCATTAACTGACACCTTTCTGCACGAAACTTTTCTACGTCGACTATTTGTAAATATATTTGGCTTGTAAAACCACCGTTTTTACGTGTGGCGAAACTTCGCATTACGTCAAATATCAAATTTTCTGAGCGAAAATTTTCTCCAGCTTCTTTCTTTTTTATAAGGCATTGAGATCTTTCCGCTCGAATCTTTTCTTTGTCGACTTTTTCCTCGATATTTTTCGCCCGTATAATGCAGTCGTTTCTACCTGCGGCAAAAACATCAATAAAATAAATTTTTTTCGTTAGAGTCTTTCAGACTTAACCAAAATTTTAAAATAACTATTAAATTCATACTTGTTTCATATTATTGAAATTCCTTGACACTGTTTGTCATAATTCCCAAGATTTTCCGTAGTTTGGTCACACTTCACGAATGGATCGTACTGTTCCATAACCTTCTTGCCAGCTCATTGTTTCAAACTCCAATTTCCTTACGCCTGTGTAATCTCCAAGCAACACATTCTTGTACAAAGAAAAAAACGGTATATACAAAAACACTGAAAACAAGGGAAAGTATGCGACTCTGACATAATATTCAAAAGCTCACGGCATGGTTTAATGGCTCTTCTTATGATTATCACTGGTTGCGTCGGATTGGATTTCTTCGATGCCGTTAAATCTTCTTTTCACCACTGCTTGTATAGTTGATTCTGTTTGTGGTCAGGTTGAACTGTAGACACCAACTTGGAGATCAGCACAAACAATGTGGAGAAAAAAGTAGAGAAACAAGAAAGGGAGCTTCATTTGTTCTTTATTTACTGAACAAGTAACATAAATATGGAGATTTGAAGTGTGGCTTTGTCACTGCGATTTGATGCTTCCAAAAGAAGAGATGGTACAATTATTGGTGTCAACTATGGGTTGCTAGCGAACACTCTACCACCCCCAAAGGATGTAATAAAACTCATCACGAAAAAGGGCATTCAAGGTGTCAAGATTTACGAACCAAATCACAAAGTCTTAGTAGCATGAAGAGGTACCGGCCTAATTGTCGCGGTAGGCGTTAAACATGTAGATTTGCCAGTTCTTGCAGGGAGCATGGAAGCTGCGAATAAATGGATTCAAGCAAACTATGTTCCTTATTACGAGGACGTATTCATCGAGTATATCTCAGTCGGCAATGTAGCGATACCTGGACCATATGCCAAATACGTGTTTCCTGCAATGCAAAATTTTGTTTCATCGAGTATATCACAGTGATGTAGTTGAAAATTGAGGAAAAAGCATAAATCAATGTGAGTGTTGTAGGGAGTTGCGTGACTGCAACCATATTTGGTTTTTCGGTTTTGGCTTGTTTTTTGAGTTAAGACAGGAGACCGTATTCCTTTTATACACCCTTTTATGGTTTCGCCCACCAACAATTAATCACCCCCAACGTATTTTGGATGGATCAAATAGAAAAACACTTATCTAATCTAAACTCTTATCATCTAATCCAAACTCTTATCATCTAATCTAAGCTCTTATCTAATCTAAACTCTTATCTAATTCAAACTCTTATCTAATCCGAATTCTTATCTAATCAAACTCTTATCTAATCTGAATTCTTATCGTCTTTAGTCGCCTTCGAATTCAATTCGTCTTTAACGTTTTTTTCTTCCTATTATTACTATACTGCCCTTACGTTTAATTTTTAACGATATAATCCAAGTATCGCTATTCCGCTGGCACGCGTCGTCGAATTCAAATTTCGTATTTTTACGTGATGCGTTCGGTACAGTTTTCGGCAATCAATTTCTTTTGCAATTTTATTTCTGTGCATATTTTATTATTATTATTATTTTTTTTTTCTATGCATTTTCGGCCATTTTTATTTAATTATATTGCGTTTCGTATATGTTAGTTTGACATTTTTTCGTTCCCGATAATTCACGATTTTTTTTTCGACAGTCAATTTTCCTATCATTTCCTTTCGCACGACACTTCGTTATAATTCCGTTCATTTTTCTTTCTTCTTTGCCATATGAACTTTGTTCGCATGCCAAAGAGGGCGGTGTTCGACCCCACCTACGCGGGCAAACGCCCATTGGTAGAGTCTCCACTTTATTCGTTTAATCGACAAGGCTAAAGCCAATTAGCAATATCATGGATCAATATACGGGCCCATTAACTCATGTGGCTAAGGTGAACCTTAGTCACATGGCTTGCCACTAATGTACGTTGATTTATGTCCGATTCATTTATTATCAAAAAGATAATTATCGGTTGAAAGTTATAGTCTATCATAATTACTCAAGCTACAAGATTACTTGAGCTACAAGGACTCTCTATTCTACCTATATAAATACCAAACTATTTTTCATTCGAACCACGTTCTTGAGACTTGATCCCATCGATAATTTGGGTGCGTGGGCAACCGCAAGGTCTGAGTCTCATCATTCCCCGATCACCATCATTTTTCTAATTACTTTTCTACGTTCTTCATCTTTTTCATCAACACTTGGTGTTTTGATCATATTTGGTCGAAACAATATACATCATTAACAAACATATTACCATAATTATATTAATTAAGGTTTTCTTTGCGTGTCCCTAAAATCACGTCAGTATCTATGTCTTACCTAGTTTCCCTGGCTACCACAATCGCTACCCAACCGAACATGTACATCCACATGCCTCCCTTACATAATGAACCACTCGATGCGTAACCACCCCGAGGCGGGATGCCGCGACACCGTAAATCCTCACACGGAAGCAATTATGTAAATCGCCACTATTCGGCATAAAATATTGCGCATCATCGTTCTATTTTCATGGTAAAGGAATAATCAAGCCACTATTCGCTACGCGGGGAGGGCCATTCAGCTTTACTGAAACACCAGAAGGGCCGCCCGAAGGCCATTCAGATTAACTGAAACGCCAGAAGGGCCAATCACATGAGTTGTGGTAGTCAGGTTCTAGGATTTTCGTTACGTAATTTATTCAGGTGTCATACGTTAATGACTCATAAACATTCCACTATATCACGTGCAGGTCAATTACCTTATTGCACTAAGCCATAATATTTAGAAACATCTCAATTATATCTCATAACCACTTTCATTCTTTCACGTGCCAATATATTATTGCACTACACCACACTCCCGTGGGCAAATATTCACCAATACTATATTAGCATCTCACATATAAAATAATGGAGTGTATATACATTTCTCCAAGATATTGCATTAATATAACTATCCCAGCATATTATATTATGTCACAATGCTTCCACGTATCGCATACATCTTTATTATGGCGTATTAGGAATATAATGTCTCATAACATCTCAATATCGCCACGTGTCAAAATACACAACATCAATGTCAAATCTTTCTTAGATAATGACAACCAAATATATACAAGCTTCCACAAAGATTTTATTACTACATTTGTCCATATAATATACAATATAAATCGAAGACAATTAAACAAATCCACAAATCCCACAATCAAAGCCCAATATATATATATGTTTTACACACTACTCACGTTAAATCTAAATTAGATAATGACCAACCAAGTTATACAATATCGATAATATTTTATTACTATATATATCCATATAAACAAACATATGAAAAACTGGAAAAGTCAACGGTCAACAGTCAAAGTCAACGGTCAACGGTCAAAGGTCAACACCTCATGGTCAAGGTCAAACTCAACATGTCATGGTCAAAGTCAAACTGTCCTAGTCAAAGTCAACATGTCATGGTCAAAGTCAACATGCCATGGTCAAAGGTCAAAGTCAACCATCAAAGTCAACGGTCGATGGTCAAAGTCAAACTGTCCTGGTCAAAGTCAACATGTCCTAGTCAAAGTCAAACTGTCGTTTCCGTGTTCGACAGGTTCAAGGTCATAGCCATGGTTCATGGCTAAGGTCAAGGTGCATGGCTCATGGGCTCATGACCAAGGTCATGGTTCGGACCCAACTGGCCAAGCCCAAACCTTAGAACCCGAAAGTCTAAACATTGAAAAACCCAAAAAGATCTATTTTAAGTCCTATGGACTGGCCCCAAACAATATTAGAAACGGGCCCAAAAACTTTAGACTGAACTGGCCCAAAACAGCTAATTAGTTTGGCCCAAATCCGGAATAGAACTCGGCCCACAACTAACACTAAACTGAAATTTCGGTCCAACCACTATTGAAATTTCGGCCAAGCCAATAAAACATTTCGGCCCAACAACTTAAAATAGAAATGGGCCCAACACAACTTAAAAATGAAATGGCCCAACCACTTAAACTAGCTAAGCCCAAGGCCCAAAGCCCAAACCGTCAACAGTGCTTCTTCCTCACCCATTCTCTCCTCCACCACCACCAAAATCCGGCCACCACAAATTCTAATCGCCTACCCATTCCAACCTAGCGGTTTGACTCCAAATGAAAAACCCCTCCTCTTTACTGAAAACGAAAACCCCCAATGTTAGTAAATCCCAACTCTTCTCAACCTAGATCTAAAAATCATTCCCACCGCCATTAATGGCTTCCACCACCTTTCAACAGCACCATTAGCATCCCCACACCCACACGACACTACCCCATCAATCAATCAATACAAAACACAACAATCACAAATCCTCATACTTTTATCGGCGATTTTCGCCATCGGCGATCGTCGCCATTAACGCCATTGTTGAAGCGTGAAAGCTTCACAGCCACCCCCAAGCTCTCCACAAAGCATACACACATGACCCCATCATCATCAAACCCAAACCAAATAAAACCAACCCAAGAACAGAAACCAAACCGTTCACAACAACGAAATCCCAAAACCCCAATCCTCAAGTATCACAAGAACGCCATTCTCACGCCCTTGAAGTTTCAAGCGGCTAAACTCCCCACTACCACCGACAGTTCAACATACATCCACAACCCATTAAACTCTAACATCACAAGATATAACAAAAAAACAGAGTTTAAACAAGACCATCGTATGCATTTGTCCCAATGGCTTGGCGACGACGCCATTGACGTCTGTCGAGATTCAACAGCTTTAATAAAATCCGATATTGAACGAGTTTATTAAATACAACACGCACAACGCCGAATAAAACAGGATAATGAACGATTATCAATCAAAGAGAAATCTTAGGCAAGATACCCCGATATCGTAAGAACTAAAAATCCGTGAAATAGCAAAATAGCTACTCACTGTTCAATACTTCGACCAATTCCTCCGAAGTCTGAATCGTCAGGCTTCCACCTCCACCAAACCAGCTTCTCGCCTCCATTTTTTTAATATTTTATTCTTTCTGCAACCCTATTTTCTAGAAAAATGTGTTTATATACTTGGGTCCGAAACCCAAGCCCAACACCGACTCGGGCCCAAAAACCAGGCCCACATATCCCGAGTCCGGTCCGATGAATTTTGAAAATAAATAATTTAATTAATTAATAAATATAAAAATACGTATTAAAAAATACGGGCGTTACAGCCATGATGCAACAGGTTCATGAAATGGAAGATCCAAAGTTAGTGCAAGTTGTTGTTCATAAAAGATATGAGGTGTGTCACCAACTTGGATTGTGAATCTGTCTAAGTAGAAACCATGCACATGGTTGAATGCTGGTGTGTCTTCCATATTAGCATAAAAGTATGCAGCCAAACTCGGAGAATAAGTTTGGTCAGGTTGAAGAATTAGGGAAGACCATCCGATGTTTGTAATGTAGTCACGGAAGAGATGGCCATAGGTATTGGAATCCATCATAGACTAAAAGGATTGCTCAGGAATGAGTTTGGGAGGTACCATGTTTGATGAAGATGCAATTGATGAAGATGCCATAGTGGATGAAGTAAAGAAATAGGTAACGACAAAGGCAAACTGGATGGATAAATGAGTATGTAAGAGAATAGACCCTCCTGTAAGCACATGTTAAATTATATTAGTCACAACGCAAATGATGACAATCCTATTAAGCATTTCATACAAAAGAAGACACAAAGGTAAGACAAAATTCATAATACTGACCTAAAAAATGTAATAACATATACGAAAGTATTTATTTATTGACTTAGTAATATTAGAAAATTATGGATTGTTATGTTGATCTTGGAGACGATATCGCGCACCGCATCGCTGTTTAATTCTTCCATTTGTTGGTCGAGTTGCATCTGAATGTCCCCTTGGCTGGCAGAGAGTTCAGTTTGATTTTCCATTAGGAGAGCGTGATTTTACAAGGACTGAGAATGATTTTCCAAGATCTCCTCCTGTTCAACATCATGCATTGCTTGACGATCTTGGAAATCCTGAAGGGTTGTGATGATGATATTCTGACAAGCGTGTAGTTCCCTCAAACCATGATGAAGAAGTTTAATGCCTTCCATGGGATTAATAATGTTCAGCATGGCATTTTCATCAAATAAATGGTCAGAATTTGAGCTTGGGTCGTTCTGTTCCTCTATCAGAATATCAGGAGTCCAAAAACCAACGGAGTAATCTGTTTGGAGTACTTTTATTTGTGCTCTTTGAAGGTGTCTCGGAGAAATTATTGGATAACCCCAACGATCATAATCTCTAAGCGTTACTAAAGTGGGTAGGGTGCTGACCTTCTTATTTTCTTGGTGATTATGTTCTAGAGGTGTTGGATTAGACAAAAGTCATCTCTTTGAGTCCGCAAAATCCAAAGTAGGTGAAAGTTGAGGCTTTGTGACTTCGATTGGTGTGATGTACCTACCACATCAGGTCCCAACCAAATGGAGCACAACACGCTGATTCCGTTTCAAAGAGCGTTGAAGAACAATGCGATGTGTATTTCCGACTTCGTCATGAGATACGGTAGCTCGTAGTAAAGTTTTGGCGGAATCAAATGATGACTCTTGATTTATTGGGATTTGAAGTATGTCGGGGATCATTTCCTTAGTCAATTCCGAACGTTGTCCATAGGCATTGAAGTAGAATTTTCCATTTTCAGATCGGCTAAATTGGTAGAACATCAAAACCAATTCGGGGAATAACCATTTTGCTGAATGATATAGAAGAAAGGCCCATCCACGACGATGATTTCGGTGTCAAAATAAGGAGAAAACCGCCATCTTCGAAAAGTTTCAGGTAGTCTTTCTCTGCCGTTATTTTCCTTGGTTGATCAATTGGTAGTATTACTGAGGGAAGGATAGTGAAAATTGTTTGAATAAGAATGGCTGAAAAAGACGAGATTTATAACCAATCTATGAGTCTGTACCAATCTGGATTCCAAGTGTAGTTAATGACCCATGTGATTATGAACATCATCAATGAGGATCCATAGTAAGTCTTGTCATGTTGGATATCCAAATACAATTAATGAGATGGTTCAATGTTAGAAAATACGGAGGAAAGTTTCACAGGGTAGTTAGACTTACACGTAATTTCATAAATGATGATCATAACTCAATAATAGAATATGGATAGAATAAGCGAGCGGCATGTGTGACAAGTGTTATGCGTACCTTGTAGCGTGCGCGATCTTCTCTGAACACCATGTGTATCAATTAATTATTTTGGTGAGTTCTGGATGGCCTTTCTTTGTTATGGTTTGTTTATTTATTTATTTTTATTATTATTATTATTATTATTATTATTATTATTATTATTATTTATTTTAGAGAGGAAAAGACAACTAATATACACAAATAGTTAATACAAAACTTCTCCATTTAATACGTAACCCATACAAATGTGTGAGAATTATTTAACACACCATACTAATATACAAAATGAAAGTCAGAAAAAGAGATGGTTACATAGATCTAGATGTTCTGGATCATGTTATGCATGAGTGACAGGAGAAGAATGATAAACACTGTTATCATGAATACTGTGATAGCCCATTCGCGTTGCTCATTTTCCCATTGCTCTATTTGATTCATTATGTTCAAGAAATTGAGAATTCGTGAAGAGGGAAAGAAGGGAATGAGTGAAAGTGGAAAAGGAGAGTTGTATTTATAACTTGATTTCTGACCGTTGGGCTTTGAGAGTAGGCCCAATGCATCAAGGGACAACTAATATAGTAGAAATTACAATAATTGCATAACATAAATAATTTCTCATTCAAACCGTCTGGAGATACAAAATTATAAGAAATCAACCGATATATAATATTTTTATCACAAGAAAACTAAAAATGCAATGCATAAGGAAAATAAACAGCTACTGGGAATCCTCCGGGTTAGTAGAAGATAAACCCGGGTTTCTACGTCGTCGAATTACCTAATTTAACTTCTAGCCGAATGGGGAGTGTCCGAATGTGGCCTATAGACTATAGCAATTGATCTTGGAATTGAAGTTGATTTGCCATCATCATTCTCTGGAAACGGCCTTGGCAATTTCGCATTTCTTGCTGGAAGTCATTTTGGGAAGTAATCATCTCTTCCTGACTAAGAAACATCCTGCGCATACTAGTGTTCATGTGTCTCAAGGCTTCCATGAGAGTGTTAATTCGGTGCATGGTAGCCTTATTAAAACAGTCGGGTGGTGAAGGGGGAGGAGGAGGTATGTTATCACGCTCAATGTCATCTCTAGCTACTGGGTCCCAGTGGTCCAGAACACAAGTCTCGAAAATTCCGAAATTATCGAAAGACCTTGTTGGAATGAAAGGAGTAGCGGACTAGAACCCTAAGTTAAGCATAAGCTGAGTAACAAGTACAGCAAGAGGAGCTGACCTGTTTGACACGGTTGTAAGAATATGGCCCAGGAAATGGACCATACAGAAAGTGTGCTTCTTCTCCTGGAGGATCCACAGCAGGTGCAAGAATGTCTTGTTCACGTCAGACGTCTTTGAAGTTCCAATGACGTTGCAAGCCAGCCATTGAGTGACGGCTAGTTGGTTTCGTCTGAGCGAGTGCTGGTACACGTAGTTCGAGCCATCATTGTACTGTCCCTCGAGAAGCGTGTCAAACATCAAATCCCTCGTAGTCGGATACTCTGACAATAACAGGGTCGGACTATCAGAGTTTATCGGAATGCGGTCAGATTCGATATTAACTCCAGCGTGAGTTCACGTTCCAACCCATCTGTCGTAATCCAAAATTCATCACCCCGGAAACCTCCATTGTTGTAAAATTTCAACACTAAATCTTTGGAGTACTGAGATGGAATTCGATGCAATAGATATTCCCACTCTCTACTAGCAATTTCCTCATCGAAAAATGGGTGAAACATCCCGGAATTGTAGAGATTTTCGAAATTTCTCTCAACTGTGATTCTCCTTCGTGCTGCCATAGCGCGGTGTAGATGATATTTTGAGGGTGGAAATATCTAGGATTGGTGGAGGAGATGGTCTTTGGAGGAAGGATTTTAATTTGGTGGAGTTTCGCCCGGCGCCTGAAGTTGAATTCACTTCGTAGAGTCGGCGTCTTGGGGAGTGTGAGGGAGACCAAGATCCGGATTTTTAGTGGGAAGAAATGAGAGGGGTGGACGCGTGGATGCCCCGCGTGTGGGTTTTTGTAGCCGGGTCAGTGATTTTGGGTTAGGTCCAATTTTTTTGCCCAAGCCCAAATGATTTCCAGAAATTCCCCTTATGTCCTGAATTGTTCCGAAATTTCAAACTTGGAATTTTGATTCGTTTTAACTCCAAATTAAACCAATGAGATATCAAAACGATCGGCATTAAAAATTTCATCCACTGGAATATGACATAATCACATTCAAACTCTTTTTTTTTTTTTTTTTTTTTATTTATTTACATTTTTTATATACAAATGTACAAAGACGAAAGGAACGCGGTCAACAACACCGAAATCCAAATAAAACAACACATCACAACAGCTTAACTCAGGCAACTTTCATGTCGGCTCTGGGCGAACCCAATCCAGCCAGACTGTGGCTTAACCTTTATGTTTTGGGGGCTTAGGGTTCAGGACGGTGCCATCCCTAACCAATGTGCAATGGTCTAGTAATAATATTACCCTTAGTACATATGGTATAGCCTCAAACCGCCCTTTGATGACGATACATAGAAAACCGATCGGGGTTGGCCTGGTGGAATCCATTGCCCGCACGAACTAGGAAATGTCCGATGTTGCATATCACGACTCTCTTTGGGCACCATGCTTGGTGCTAAGGGAAAAACGAGTATATACATGTTGAGTCTTTTTACGCCGATCCTCAAGGCGAATGTGAGTCTTTTAACGCCGATCCTCAAGACGAATCCCAACTGTGGGAACAACGGGACGACGACGAAGTTTATCCTGGCCGAAATGGGTGTCGATAATAATATACCTTATACCGCTCATCTCGGATAGAAGATCAAGACACGGACGAGTAAAGGAGTTTGCCGGTTCATACACCACCCCATCCTTTTTCGCCCCGCCGCTTCGAGCAAAAAGTACTACGACCATTACCTATTCGAGATGGGTGAGATTTGGACCAAATGATGAGTTGGAGTTCGCGGAGGAAGAGAATAGAAAAGGGAGGAGAAAGAAGGAGTTGAAATTTTGGTACCCATTGTTTTCCAGAGGCACGCGTTTGCTCGATTATCGAAGATATTTATACTCGGTTTTGAAGTAGAGTTTTTGTGGACTATGGTTCGCACTTGCAACCACACACTCTAGGGATTTTTTAGAAAAGAAAATAGAAGAGGGCCGGCTATCTAAATGGCGTGCTTTCTCTGTTTAAACACATGGAAAGAAGTACACCATCGAATCTATTAGTCTATGTAGATGGGTCATTGAGAAGAGTCTCTTCGACATCCGGAGAACTTAACTCATGATAATGTTTAAAGGCGTTGGCCATTTACTTGAAATTATTTGTCATCATTTATGTTTTTCAAAGAAATAGCCCCAAAGGGGGGTGAAGAGAGACGGTGAAAGGACCGCACCATCGAAGTCTTTAATTTTCCTGGAAAAATGTGTAATCTTGATTTGTACAACAAAACTTTTTAACCCACTTTAAATTATTTTCTCAATATGTGCTTGTCATGCACTCTTTTCATGTTGGCTTTATAGGATTTCGAGAGATCGTAGGCATCACTCCGAATTTCCTCAAGCTCATTTAACTGCAATTTTCTCTTCGCACCTGCCGCGTTAGTATTATAATTGAGACTTTTGATGGCCCATAGAGCACGGTGCTCAAGTTCAACCGACAGATTACAAGGTTTTCCAAATACGAGGCAATAAGGAGACATCCCTATAGGTGTCTTAAAAGCTGTTCTATATGCCCACAATGCATCAGATAATCGTAGAGACCAGTCTTTTCTAGATGGATTGACAGTTTTTTCCAAAATGGATTTGATCTCTCTATTAGAGACTTCTACTTGACCACTGGTTTGAGGATGATACGGAGTTGCCACTTTGTGCGTGACTCCATATTTCTTTACTAATGATTCAAAAATTTTATTACAGAAATGTTTTCCCCCATCACTAATTATACCATTTTATGATCGTTAGCACGACATGCCAATGCCTCAATCCATTTTGACACGTAGTCAACTGCTACTAGTATGTATAGGAAGCCATGTGAATTTGGAAATGGACCCATGAAGTCGATGCCCTATACATCAAAGATTTCCACAATTAAAATGGGATTTAAGGGCATCATATTTCATTGAGTAATGCGTCCAAGCTGCTGGCAGCGATTGCATGCTTTACAATGCTCATGTGCATCTCTAAATAGTGTTGGCCAATAAAATCCACATTGTAGAACCTTGGCCGCAGTTTTCTTACCACTAAAATTACCACCACAAGATTGTTCATGGCAGAAGGATAACACGTCATTGTGTTCCCAGTCGGGAATGCAACGGCGGATTAGTTGGTCGAAACAATACTTGAAGAGGTAGGGATCATCCCAGAAATAAAATTTCACAATGGATAAGAACTTTTTCCGGTCATTACGAGACCAAGATGAAGGGACTTCTTCGGTAACTAAGTAATTTACTATGTCAGCGTACCAAGAGGATGAAAAAATAGAGTACAAGTGTTCATCTGGAAAGGAATCATAGATAGGTTCGGTATTAGTATCAACATTACTGACAAGTCGTGATAAATGGTCTGCAACCACATTTTCACAACCTTTTTTATCTCTAATTTCTAGAGTAAACTCTTGCAAAAGGAGAATCCATCGGATCAACCTTTGTTTTGCATCTTTTTTCGCTAATAGATAATGAAGTGTCGTATGGTCAGTGTAGACAATAGTTGGAGAACCCACTAGGTAAGGACGAAACTTATCCAAAGCATATACAATGGTGAGAAACTCTTTCTCAGTGGTGGTATAGTTACGTTGAGCTTCATTAAGGGTTTTACTCGCATAGTAAATGACAACTGGCTTATCTTCTCGGCGTTGCCCTAGTACAGCTCCAATAGCATAGTCGCTCGCGTCACATATTAATTCAAAAGGTTTAGACCAATCAGGTGGTTGAATTATGGGAGCGGTAGTTAATGCGGTTTTTAAAATTTCAAAGGCTTGTTTGCAATTGAAACTGAAGTAAAAAATGGCATCTTTAAGCAGGAGATTGGTTAAGGGTCGAGCAACCTTTGAGAAATCTTGAATAAATCTCCTATAGAAACCTGCGTGTCCTAAGAATGCGCGAATGTCTTGAACTGATTTTGGTATAGGAAGTGAAGAAATTTTTTCTATCTTAGCTTTGTCGACTTCAATTCCGTCTTCTGAAACGATATGTCTTAAAACTATTCCTTTTGTAACCATGAAATGACATTTTTCCCAATTAAGAACAAGGTTTTTCTCTTCATAACGTGTAAATACCTTTTCAAGATTTGACAGACAGCTATAGAAAGAATCTCCATATATTGAGAAATCGTCCATGAATACTTCCATAAAACGTTCAACCATATCGAAAATGTGAAGCATGCGGTGTTGGAAAGTACCAGTGCATTGCAAAGGCGAAAGACATTCGTTTATATGCAAATGTACCAAATGGGCCGGTGAACGTGGTCTTTTCTTGATCAGCAGGGTCTATGACTATCTGAAAATAACCTGAATAACCATCAAGAAAATAGTAATATGCATGACCGGCTAAACGTTCGAGCATTTGATCGATGAATGGGAGTGGAAAGTGATCCTTACGAGTGACGGCATTAAGTTTGCGATAGTCAATGCATATTCGCCATTTCACTGGGATACGAGCGGAAATGCATTCATCTTTATCATTTCTCACAACTGTAATGCCATATTTCTTGGGAACAACGTGTATTGGACTCACCCAAACACTATCAGAGATAGGGTAAATAATACCCACATCGAGTAATTTTAAAACTTCTTCTCGTACCACATCTTTCATGGTAGGGTTTAGTCGACGCTATGGTTCACGCGATGTCTTAGCATTTTCTTCAAGGTGTATGTGATGGGTGCACACAGTAGGTTCAATTCCTTTAATGTCATCGAGGGACCATCCAATCACAGAACGATGTTGTTGAATGACATTAATTAAACGAGCTTCCTGATCGTCAGTTAATTTTGAAGAAATGATAACTGGGTGACGACCATTTGGATCAAATTTCATGCGTATTTAATTCGAAGGAAGAGGTTTTAAATCAGGGGTGAGCGGAGTGGGTATTAGAGATTATTGAAGAAAGTCATCATCCATGCAGTAAACAGATTGATGTTCATCCAAGTTACTGGACATCACAGTCGTAGAGTCAAATAATGGTATTAACTCTAATAACGCACTTACTTCTTGTGTATAATCATCATCCTCAAACTCGAATTCGCTAAAGGAAAGAAATTGGTACACTTCATCCTCTGGAAACGAGTTTGTTAAATACTCTTGCGGAATGTTGTCAACCCTGTTCACCTCACCATCAATGTCAGGCTCTGAAATTTGTTTCATCAACTTGAACACATTTACTTCTATCGATAGATTTCCGAAGGACATGGTCATTGAACCATCCCTACAGGTAATAAGAGCATTAGCAGTTGCTAGGAACGGACGTCCTAAGATGATAGGAATGGAATCACATGCAACTTCTGTATCCAAAATAACAAAGTTTACAGGATAGAAGAAGTCTTGGACTTTTACAAGGACATTTTCAACAATTCCTTTTGGATACTTTATGGAACGATCGACTAACTGTAGAGTCATGGTGGTAGGTTTGAGCTCATGAAGACCTAGTTGTTTAAATAAGTAATATGGAAGTAAGTTCACACTAGCTCCTAGGTCCAATAGCGCAGTAGCCGTATATTTGTCACCTAAGGTACATGGAACCGTTGGTCTACCAGGGTTTTTGTATTTTACTATACCATTGTGTTCGGTGATGGATGGAAACTGTTCGGTGAGGAACGCTTGTTGAGGAACATTAGTTCTCCTTTTTGTGGTGCACATATCTTTCAAAAATTTTGCATGTTTTGGTAATAGTTTTAAGGCATTGAGAAAAGGTAAGTTGATTGTCAAATTTTTAAAAGTCTCTCGAATTTCAGCAAAATTCTCATCAGGTTTATTCTTTGCCAAGCGTGCAGGAAACGGCGCCTTAGGATGGAATTTGGAAAAGGGGTCTTCTTGCTTATTTCCTAAATTCTGAGATGTTAACTTTGTTTGATCTAGTGAATCGTCCGTAGGTTCATTATTAGAAATAGGTTCATTGGAACCTTCGGATTCCTTTGGTTGATTATCTGGCATACGTATTTGATTGTCTACCGTTTTTTCAGATCGTAGAGTAGTGATTGCATGCACCTCACCTTGATTGGAGGTGCTTGTACTAGGTGCATTAGTAAGTTCAAAGGCTGTGTTTGTTGGTTTAGGGTTTGGAACTGCTTGTCCAGGAAACACGCCTTTCTGACTCTTTTCTTGCGCCAATTGTTGAAGTGATTGTTGGATAGACGTTAAAATTTGAGACTGTTGGTTCATGTAAGCTAAGAAAGTCTCGTTTGTCCTATCCAAACGGGTTGCGCAGGTTGTGCAACAGGTAATAGGTCACGATTATTGCTGAGAAGTTGTTGATTATAGTTGGGATCTGGATTAGCTGAAACAAGGCTGCGGTTTGTTTGATAGTTAGCATTGGAATTATTTTGAAATTGACCTTGTTGGTATTGTTGATTATTTCCTTGGTGGTATGGAATAAAGTTGTTGGTTGGTCGAACAGGTGGATTAGCGAAACCTGGAGGAACCCCCATTTGTTGGTTATTTTGGCGCCAAGCGAAATTTGGAAGTTGTCTCCACGGTGGATTGGGAATGTTGAATGCACATGCCTCCTCCGATTATTGAGTAAGGGAAACATATAACAAGGGACAATATGCATTAGGATGGTTAGGACTAAGACAAAGGACACATGGGGCGGTGTCAACGTTCATGACTGGTTTTGGTAGTTGATCGTTTACTTGAACTGCAAGGGCATCTACTTTTTTAGTTAGGGATTCTATCAAATTTTTTATTTTGGGATCGGGTTTTACCTCAAAAATAGATGTGGCCTTTGTAACATTGTCCTTCGATGACCTAGACGACTCAGTGTTACCCCAGTGTGTACCTTTTTTCGCTTGTTTTTCAAGAAAAGTATAAGCTTCAGTAGCTCCTTTGTCCATGAAGCAACCTCCGTTCATTATATCAAGAGTTTCTTTTTGATGATCAGACAGACCATTAAAGAATGAACGAACAAGGACAGCTTTGTCTAGTTGGTGGTGAGGACATTCTAACAGAAGATTAGTGAAACGACTCCATGCTTCCGTAAAGGATTCATGAGGATTTTGACGAAAGAATTGAATTTTTTGAAGCATTTCAGTCATTTTCTTCTGAGTGTAAAATTGAAGCATGAAAGCTTGACATAATTTATTCCATGTGTCTATGGATTGTGGCTATTGTCATGCTAGCCAAATTGACGCTTTTTCCGCTAAAGTGAATGGAAATTGCCGAAGCAAGAGTTGTTCCTTAGAGACTGCTGGATGGTGAAATGTTGTGCCCACTTGTTGCAGCCTACGAAGATGATTGTAAGGTTTTTCGTGATCCAAACCATGATATATAGGTAACAAACTAAAAACGTTTGGTGGGATACGAAAATCACCGACAATGTCCTCAAGTTTGATGCGGGGAAGAAGGTCCTTCTGTAATGCAAAGATAAAAGTCCGATAGGGGCTTCTCATTTGGTGGAGGATCGCCGGCCATAACGAGTTAAGTTAATGGCGAAGGAAGGATCGTGATTAAGGTAATTAACAGAAGAAGAACAATTTTTAGGTGAGAACTTACGCAATTGCTTATCGTATTTTTTTTTTCTATACGTATGTTCAATTTCTTTAGTGGAACCAGACCTTAATCTCATGCAAGCATAAAATTAGATCTAATTTACAGAAGGAATTTAGTAGTACTCGAATTTTATTATTATCTTTAAGCATTAGAGTTGAACAACGTTGGCCTAAGCTGCTGCTAACATAGCAGTGAAGCTAGGAATACATGAGCATAAACCAACGGCTAGGTCACAAGAGAGATATGAGGGAGGCTTTCCGTGCGAGCACGGTTCTAATTAAGTAACCTCAATCTTTCAAGTTTCCTAGACACCGTTGGAATATGATTAAGATTTATGGAATTAAAATTTATGCAAATGCAGTATTAATTTTAACTTAATTTGTTTTTTTTTTTTTAAAGATTTATGCAAGGGTGAAAATACAAACATGCAAATACGATCTACTCATACAATACTAGGTGCAGTAGCATGTGAAGGTACTCTACTCATACGTATAGCTATACGAATAGGCAAGCTTGTGTCATCGATAAATACTTCCATACGTACAGGCAAATATACATCAGTAATACGTATATGTACACTAATTTGTAAATCGATATTACATAAACGTATATCAACAGTAACAGGCAAATTTGAATCACTCATACGTATCTAAATATATTAGCATGCGAAAATCGTATACGTACGCAGATAAATACGACAAAACTAAACATGCAAGGTATTATACATAAACTAAAATACGACTCGTGTATTGCATAATAATTCGATTTCGACAATACTCATTGAGATTGCGAGTGTCATATAGAGAGCAGCTTTACCCCGTAGGGTTTAGAAACAACTTACCCAACTCAGATTTTAACCCTCGTTGGAATGTTCTCCTCTTTCTTGACAAAATCGACTTATTAGACAATACCGTGTATGTATACGTAGAGAAATACTAAACATGCAATAATAGACACTTCTACATATAAATATAGATAACCATGCAAAACAGTACCATTGGTATGTACATATACATTAATATGCAATTCATACCCACTTAATCGCATATAAATATTTACGGGCGTATTAACATGATTCATGCATATTTCTAGCCTAAGACGTAAATAATAATCCATAAACTAATTTATAATAACTACGTACATGGCATTCATGCAACAAAATAAAAAATTTGAACTTTGGAACCTGTAGCTTCCTGCTAGTCCGCTAAAAAATATGAAACAGACGTTTCAAATCGTCGACGTGATTAATCCCAATAGAATAGTCGAATTTTCAGTTACAGGTCCAGAGATTTAGGCCTGGATATGGATCAAGATAGATTAGGGGATGCTGGAGCTATTAGATGAGCAGCAAATGAGCAAAGTGCCCCGCGGACGCGAGTTACACTAGCGGACGCGAGTCCAGACACGCGCACGCGGATGATTATCCCACAGTAAGCTCAAATTTTCAGAGCAACCTTATATGTTGATGTAGTTTACGTTCCCAGTCCTAACTTTCGGTACTTGGAAGTACAACCATAAATCCGTGAGCGAACAGGTTGTTTACGAGTGAAAATTTAAAAAAAAAACGTAAAAAAAAACGAAAGGGAAGAAAGGAAGAGAGTGGGGGTTCCCCCTTGATGCAACTTCCAATCTGTAGAACAAGTCTTATGCCTTTAGAACAGCAGCGGCGCCATTTTGATGTTTACTTTTTTACTACGTTAGAGATTTGACTCTCTAATTTGATGCAAAAGTGAATTCAAAGTTCCTTACTCACGATCTTCGCGTTCGTAAAGTTGAAGTAAGGATCGAACCAACCTAAAGGTTAGGACAACTACAACTTAGTTGTTACTCTTAGGGAACTAGTGAGTAAGTTTATATTAATACTAGGTTTCTTTCCTACACAAACATTAAAGAAAAACATTAAGATTCGAAATATGCAACTAAGACAAAATACAATTTACTAAAGAAAAGGTGGAGAGCTAATCCTTCTCATGTGAAAATAACATTTAGTTGTTGATTTGAAAAGGTTCATTTGATTTTTCCTAGACTCATAGACAAGCCCTAATGGAAGAAAACTTGATCCATAACATGTATGGCTCATTTCTAAACTCATACATGTTAGCAATTGGAATCAAGCAATGACTTATCTCTAAGCTCATTACTTGATTCCTAACTAGACACTACACCAACTATCATTTTGGGATAGGATGTAGGTATAGTTGTTCTTCCTAACAACCTACCTAGCCAACAACAATTATTTTCCCTCACATGAGTTGGATTAACTCCCCAAAAGGGAAGTTAGCTCATGATCTTTGGGATAAAGGATTACAAACTAGAAGAACAAAAAGAGAGAGAGAAAGAGGAAGAAGAAAAACTAACTAAACTCACTTGCTTTTTATTTATTTTCTAGAAGAAAACCAAAGTTTCCACCATTAAAACTATTACAAGCTTTTCTTACAAAAAACTAAAACTAAAACTAATAAAAATAGCTAAGGAACTAAAATAATACAAAGTAAGGAAAATAAGTCAAGGGAGTAAATGGAGTGTCCCCCCATTGTTTTGCTTTCTTCTTCATTTGAGAGACATCTCATTTCCTCCCATGTGAAACATCAAACCATATTTACTTCATTTTTATCCACCACATTAAAACAAAGTGACACCTTGCCTTTTTTTCACTATTAACACCTAATCTAATTAATTACATACAAGGTGTCAACTTTGCACCAATAATTTGTCATTTTTGTCTTGACATGCTCCATGATTGATGACTCATCCAATCTTGTGGGTCCTCATAGTGGGTCCTATGTGCAGTCCAGTGGCGGTCCGGTCTTTGGCCAATTTTACAACTTCCCGCCTATGCGTAAAGTTCATCGCCCTGATTGTCTGAGCAGCTCACTTGTCGCATTCGAAGTCCTGGTTCAAGAGGTAGGAGCTTCGGAAGTTTGATGCTTCGTGCGGATTTGGAAGAATTCATATATATGTCGTTCCTCGTGCTTTATTGCAGGTTTAAACCATATTTCCATGTTTACTGCGAATACCTGCAAAAGTATGAAAACATATTTATTTCATGATTATTAAACACATAGTTAACCAAATTTATGTGTCTCAACGGGGTTTAATACACTTTTAGGTGCTTATCAACATACTCAATGACAATCAAAGAAGTTGAGGTCGAGCAGTCACAACTACTACTTATTATCACACTATCCTACTCCTAATTGAGCTAGAGGTATTTATTAGGTGTTATGGGGCTTAGGAGGTAGTGTAGAAGAAAATGGAATAGAAAATTCAAAAAAATAATAAGTATGAGAGAATAAGGTCTTCGAGATATTTATACTAGAGAAATCTTTATTTTCTTTCCTGTTTCTAACATGGGTTTCCATACTTGGCTTTTTCAAGCTTTTGTATTCCCTTTTGATTTGATTTTAGGCGGGGGGGGGGTGGGAATTATAACTTTGATATTTCTTTTGATTTTTGGAAACATATTTCTATTTTTCTTTTTCTTTACTTTTGAAACAGGTAACTGATTTTGAATTGTCACAAGTTTTTCTCTTCATTTTTCCACACTTCATCCTATTTCTCACACTCATCATCTAGGTAGGCTTATTTATTTGTGGTTAATAAATGTGTAATAAATTTTTGGTGAAATAGTAAGGGTTAATGAAAGGTTCAGGGGGGCGACTAGCAGTAAATTATTTTTACAGGTGTGAATTTTTGGCTATATCGATCCGAAGAATGCTTAAATTCTCGCCTAGGATTTGGGTAGTGATCAAGTAAGTAGACGTGTGAACTTCTCTATTCGAAAAAACTACTCCTCTGTTGTCATTACTCACATATCACACATTTTTAGGCTTTTTGGTTAGATTCTTACAGGATATGAAAACTAAGTTGTCTAACTGTGGGTCCTAGAAACTTACTGATGTGTATATTTAATGATAATCAGTGCATGAATGCTCATGAAAAGATGTAAAAACTATTACATACGTATTAAATTAAGTTTCTAAGAACAAGTCCCAATTCTAATGCTAGGGTGAGATTTCTAAATATTGTTTATCACTGAAATGGAAACAAGAATTTGTCACTAAATACGTTTATTTAGACATAAAGTAACTATGCATGCTTAATTTTTGCGAAAGGTTCTCACCACCCCCAAACAGTCGGATGATTTGTCCTCGAAGTGTTAAGAGGAAGAAAGAGTATACCTGAGAGGTTTTGAGCAAAAATATAGCTGACATCTTCCACATAAATTTATTGTAACACACTATATATTATACATCATAAAAGTGAAAGCACACTATTAGATTGGCACATTGTTAGGTTATTTATTTATCTCACATCAAAACGTAAAACAAATATGTACATGCATCAACTCACATTGCCCCAACCACAAACTGGGGGATGGTCTATCCTTGCTTTGTCCCTGTAGAAATGTCATTCCTTTGCGTCCCACCAATCTATCATAGCTTTCCAGACTTCGCTCCACTTCCTCTTCTTTGCAGTGTCCAGATGAGCTATCATTTTATCATCATCAGGGAAGGAACAAACTTTCTTTAGATACCTTGCAGGGCATCGCCATGTCCGAAATCGCAAAGAACGAATGATCTTGTTAGTTGGACACATAGAGTCGACCTTAACCCAGTTCTGAAAAGTGGCCGCAAACTGTGGGAAATACATCCTCACTATCCTGCATGCTGTGACTGGCAAGGTGATATAATGCTACCAAAAAGACCGAGCCCTCTTTAAGTTCTCAATTACTAGGTCTGTGATGTCGAAGGCGATATGTTGCTGGGCTAGTGCATGGAACGTCTTACAAGCTGACTTTGATGCAGTGGAAAAATGTCAATCCCCCATAATGTTTAGAAAAATAAATAACATGGCAGTTCCAACATTCATGGTCATACTGGCAAGTGGAATAGTAAAGTCTGGCCATCTGCCAGCTATGGCACGTTCATTGACCTGGGCAAGGCCATCACCATAACGGGCGGCAAATTTTTCTTAAGAATAGTCGTTAAAGTTGTTTTCTATCATGTATTGTATGGGGATGTTTGGCTGAAAAGGAGGAAGGTCTAGAGCCATAGCAACTGTTAGCTCGTAAAAAGAGTGTCGGATGTTACCAATACGGATTGTAAATATTAATCCGTTCAAAGGGAAACCTTGTACAGCAGGTAGATCTTCCATATGATCGTAAAAATAAGTTGCCAAACAACCTAGGGAGTATGTCTGCTCCGAGTGTAGAATAAGGGAGTTCCAACTGACTCGAGTGATGTAGTGTCTGAAAAGATGTCCATATGCAGGAGAATTCAGCAACGAATGAAAAGATTGTTCTGGAATCATATTTGGAGCTTCCATTGTAGAAGATGTGTGAAGAAAGATGCTACCTGTTAGACAAAGATAAACAAATATTAAAATATGATGAGAATAATTAAGTAAAAACAAATTACCATAGGGAAATTTCACTATATTTAAAAAAACTAAAAAGAAAATAACAAAGAACATAAAATTGCAAATTTTAAATTATGTCATGGGCCCAAGTAACGGCGAGGATCCTTTTGTGAAAGGAATCCATTTATAAGATCTTCGATGCCATCAATCCTGGCAACAGCTCGTTGCATAATTTCACTCTGTGTCTAGTAAATCTCGGCGTGGTTCTCCATTATGAGAGTGTGATTTGCCGAGAATAGGCTGTGACTGTGCAAGAATTGTGCTTGTTCCTCTTCCTGTATTGTCCGCAGGTCGTGAAATTCAAGGAGACTGGTGATGATAATGTTCTGACGTTTGTATAATGTTATCAGTCCTTGTTGAATTAAATGAAGGCCTTCCATAGGATTAAATATATTGCTTAATACATTTTCAGTGAAGATGTTGTCAGCGGAACAAGCTTACTCGGTTTCTGTACTGACATGGTTCTTTGCAACGTCGGGATTCCAGAAACCGTTCCTACAAACTGAGTGAATAGTAAGAATGTTAGCTGTTCTAGGAGGTGTATTAGGAGAAGTATTAGAAAAACCCCAACGTATCATGATAAGTGTCATAATGGTTAGCAAAGGAGCTGCCTTTTTCCTGGAACGTGAGATAGCGTTCCAGAGAAATTTAATAATGCAAAAATCATTGCAGTTAGTTTGCAAAACCAGAGTAGATGGAGGGGTTTTGTTATTTCGAAAGTCTTAGACGTGCCGAGTACATTATGAGCTAGCCATTGGATCACAGATAATTGGTTCTTTTGCAAGGATCGCTGATAAAGAACACGATTTTTCCGGTTGTATTCACCGTGAAGGATAGTTGCAAACATCATATGCCTGATATTGTAGAATGGTGAATCCTGAAGGTGTACCCCTTGGTTTATAATGGGAATTTGAAGTACCTCGGAGATAATTTCCATAGTCAATTCACGCTCGCATCCGTTTGCATGGACAAAGAATTGCCCGTTTTGGAAATAACCGTGTTTATAGAACAACAGGACCAATTCTCTGGAAAAAAATGCCTGCTTATGATGTAAAAGAGGGTACCATCCTCGACGTAAAATTTCTGTGTCAAAAAATGGATGAAAAAGACCATTTTGGAAATTTTCCATAAAATTTTTGCTCGAAATCTAAAAATTCAGTGAGGGCCATTAAAGATGGAGTGGTGAAGAAAATTAAGCGGAAAAAGGGAAGTTGGTGTTTAGAGGTGTCTATCCTTGTTATAAATAGGCACCAATCTGATTTAGTAGAAAATACGGATCGAGGTGTGACAGGGTAGTTAGACCATGTGTATCTTCGAAAATATGGCGCAAACGTTGATGTAGTGTGGATGAGAAGAATGGGGCATGTGACAAAGAGTGCCCTTTTTTGACGTAAACAAATAAGCGTGAAGTAGAAGGCAAAGGAAGATGTAAATATAATATTACAATAAGATGTAAGACCCGTCTGGAGGAGTGGAAATACATCATAATTATACGTGAAATAAAATACAAACCTAAATATTAGATAGAACTATATGCCACATTAACAACATTACTATAATAAAACAACCGAGCATGAAGACTTGAGTAGCATATTCAATCTGCTGCTGCTCAAACTTTTCTAGTGCATCCATAAATCTTGAAACTTGGAGCGATCTAAAAACAATTTTTAGAATAAGAAGTGTAGAGGGGAGAAAATGAAAGGAGTGAAATGTGAAGAATGTATTGAACTAATTTATAGAAGAAAATTGAACCGTTTTCTGACCGTTTTCTAACCGTTTTGCAAAATGTTGGTTTACGGTAAAATTTTGTTGTTAATTGTGACGTTAAAAATATATGTATATATTTTTATATATCTATATATATTTTTATTACTAATATTATTATATATGTTTCTACCTATATAATATAATATTAGAGATAACTAATATACTATTTAACAAGGCAGAAATTTTGGAGAATGTAGGAATTGACAGACATCTTAAGTTCGAAAATAAAAATGCAAACACGTAAATAAAATATCCGACATAAGTAATATACAAGAACGGTGAAAATAAACTGTCTACTGAGAATCCTCGGGGGCTGTAGGAGAATCCTCAGGGGTTGCAAAAGAAGAACTAGGAGTCCTACGACATCGTGCAGGACGAGCTCCTGTGGAGGCTAACTGCTCCTGGATATCACCCAGAGTATCCAACACCTGGGCCTGAAACTGATGTTGGTTTTCCATGAACATTCGCTGGAACTTGTTTTGGCGAGTAGTTATTTGGTCCTGAAATGCATTCATGGAAGTTCGCATTTCCTGCTGAAATTAAGCCCATCGCCGCATCGGTGACCACCGTGGCGAAAGTGGTCATATCCGTCCTTAATTCGCCCAAGGCATGTTTCATCGATACTTGGCGAGTGTACATATCTCTCATGTCACTGTTCATAGCACGTAAGGCATCCATAGGGTGGCTCATCTTACTCATAGCAGTTTCATCAAAATAGGGTGGGTGAGATGGGCCAACGTTAGCGTGCTCAGCAGCCATTACTGCTGTGGGTTCCCAAGTGACCAGTATGCATTTCTTAAAGAAAGCATATTCTCATATACTGGTATAGGGAGTAGCAGGGTGGCAAACATGAAACCCAAATTAGTCATAACTTGCGTTACAAGAATGGCAAGATGAGTTGACCTGAGAGTGGCATGCGTAATAATATCAAAAAGAAAGGTAACTATGCAGAAGTTACCCTTTCGCTCCTGGAGGATCCAGAGAAGGTGGAGGAAAGTCTTGTTAATGTCCGAGGGCTTCGAGGTGCCAATGACGTTGATCCGACCATTGAGTCACAACCCGGTTGGTTCCGTCGCCGCCGCCGATACGATGCATTTCCCATCTATGTTGTACTCGCCCTCGATTAGCGTGTCGAGCATTAGGTCATAAGTCTGTGGGTACATGGACTACTGCTGAATCAGCACATGGTCGACCAGAGGAATGCCCGTGATCCTAGAGATCAAAACGGGTGTGACTTCGTGGCGCACACCCTCGACGGTAATCCAAAAATGGTCGCCATCAAAGCTCCCATTGTCGTAAAATTTCATCACCAAATCCTTAGAATAAAGCCCGCCATTAGCATATAACAAGTACTCCCATCCTCTAGAGTGAATTTCATTATCAAAGAATGGAGCAAACATCCCATTTTTGAATAAATTTCCAAATTTTTTCTTTACACAAATTCACCTGTTTCCGGCCATTACTGCTCTTAGGGAGAGGCTGACTATTGATTTATGATGAGGGGGAGATATGGGACTTGCTGACGGAAAGGAATTGGAATCGGAGCTGTAGGAGTCGTGCGCGAGACCTGGATATAACGTGGGCCTATCTCGTGTGAGACTGAATCGAGAGGGGGCAAGATCCGGATATTGGGGAAGATGAAGTGTGTGATGGTGACGCGTGTGGTCGGGTTTGTCGGGTTTAAATGGACCGAGAATTCGAGATTTGGTTGGGCTAAAAAAATTTCCCAAGCCCAAATCAAGCCTAAAGCCCAATTTAAGCCTAAAAAATCTAAACGCTCACCCACGACTCGTTCGGACTCCGAATTGGATGAATGAGATATCGAAATGATCCGCATGAAAAATTCCATCCAATTATATGAGTCATTCTCAAAGGTCACAAATTTTTTTGAAAAGAAAGGAGGGTTGTTTTATTTATATACAAGAGAGATTACGTGAAAAACACTGGATGTCCAGAAGAGTTACCATCTAATTTTATAGGCAACTATCATGTCGGCTCTGGAGTGAACCCAATCCAGCCAGACTGTGGCTTTACCTCGATGTATTATGGGGTTAGGGGCAGGACGGTACCATTCTGGACCGTGCGCGGTATGGTCTAATAATATTGCTCTTATTACATACGGCTATCCTCAAACCGCCCCAAAGGGAACTCAAAGTAACCAATTCTAGGGGTTGGTCTGGTGGAATCCATTTGCCCGTTTGTGTTCCAAGTATGCAACATCTGAGGTTGAACACGAATCTCTATGTGCACAACTTAATGCATGGGGAATTTGTTTATAAAAGGCAACAATATATACGTATATACAATGTGAGTCTTTTAACATCAGATCCTCAAGACGAGTTGAGTCTTTTAATGTTAGTTTCTCAAGACGTTTGTGAGTCTTTTAACGTCAGATTCTCAAGACGATTCCCAACCCGTGGGAGAAACAGCACGGCGACGAAGATTATCCTGCACAGCTGGTGTCAGACAAAAGTATACCTTAAACTGGCTAGTATCGGATAGGAATTCAAGACTTGGATAGAAGGGTGTTTGACAATGCAAACACCATCCCATCTTTCGTGCACGTCATTTACGAGCAAAAGTACTACGATCATTCTCTATTCGTGATGAGTGAGACTTACACCAAATGATTAGCTGAAATTCGCGAGGCAGAGAGTAGAAAAGGGAAGAGAAGGAAGGAAGTGAAATTTTAGGTACCCATCTTTTACCGACAGGCATGTTTGCTCGTGTTGCAAAGACATGTATACTCAGCTCTGAAATAGAGTTTTCGTGGACTAAGGTTCTGGCGCTTGCAACCACATACTTCAAAGAACTTTTGAGATCATAAAATAGAAGATGGCCCGACTACCAAAATGGCGTTCTATAGAAACAAGATTGAGTACGCCAAACGAAGCATCTAGTTTGTGTAGACCGGATCCTGAAGAAAAGTATGTTCAACATCTGGGGAGTGTAATTCATGGTAATGTTTGAGGCATTGTCTATTTACTTGAAATTCACTGTTATCTTATGGATTAAGCAAAGAGATTGCCCCATAATGGGTCACAGCTGACGCAATGAAAGGACCAGACCATCGTGTTTTCAATTTACCAGGAAAAATGTGTAATCTAGAGTTGTACAGTAAAACTTTTTGGCCAATTTTGAAATCCTTACGCAAAATGTGTTTGTCGTGCACTCTTTTCATATTAGCTTTGTAGGATTTCGAGAGATCATAAGCATCACTCCGAATCTCCTCAAGCTCATTTAATTGCAGTTTTCACTTCTCGCCTGCCTCGTTGATATTGTAATTGAGGCTTTTGATGGCCCAAAGGGCACTATGCTCAAGTTCAACTGGCAGATGACAAGGTTTTCCAAAAACAATGCGGTAAGGAGACATCCCTATAGGTGTCTTAAATGTTGTTTGGTATGCCCACAAGGCATCCGATAAGTGGAGAGACCAGTCTTTTCTTAATGGATTGACAGTTTTCTCCAGAATGGACTTTATCTCTCTGTTGGAGACTTCCACTTGGCCACTCGTTTGTGGGTGATATGGAGTAGCAACTTTGTGAGTAACTCCATATTTCTTCATTAAAAACCCACAAAAATTATTATAAAAATGTGTACCCATCACTGATGAATCATAGATGTGTACAAAAATTATTACAAATACTCGTTTGGGAAGGAATCATAGATGGATTCAGAATCATTATCAATGTCACCAACCAGCCTTGATAAATGGTCGGCCACGACATTTTCGCTTCCTTTCTTGTCTTCGATTTCCAGGGTGAATTCTTGCAAGAGAAGGATCCAACAGAACAATCGCTATTTCGCGTCCTTTTTCGCGAGTAAGTATCGAAGTGTGGCATGGTCAGTATATACGATGGTGGATGATCCAACTAGGTAAGGGCGAAACTTATCCAAAGCATAGACAACGGCTAGGAACTCTTTCTCAGTTGTTGTGTAATTACGTTGAACATCATTAAGAGTTTTACTAGCGTAGTAAATGACAATGGGTTTGTCATCACGTCGTTGGCCTAGTACGGCGCCAATAGCAAAGTCACTAGCATCACACATCAGTTCAAATGGTTGAGACCAATCAGGGGGTTGAATGATAAGAGCGGTAGTTAGGGCAGTTTTTAGAGTTTCAAAAGTTTGTTTGCAATTGAAATTGAAGTCGAATACCGCATCCTTAAGCAGGAGATTGGTTAAGGGTCGAGCAACTTTAGAAAAATCCTGAATGAATCTCCTGTAAAACTCAGCGTGGCCTAAAAAGGCACGTATATCACGAACTATGCGTGGGAAAGGTAGTGAGGCAATTTTAACAATTTTAACTTTATCAACCTCTATCCCGTCTTTCAAAATAATATGACCTAGAACAAGTCCCTTGGTAACCATAAAATGCCACTTCTCCCAGTTAAGTACCAGATTTTTCTCTTCGCAATGTGTTAACACTTTAGAAATGTTGGATAGGCAGTCGTCAAAGGAATTTCCATAAATGGAAAAGTCGTCCATGAAGACTTCCATATAACGTTCCACTATATCACTGAAAATGTGAAGCATGAAGCGTTGGAAGGTGACTGGGGCATTGCAAAGACCAAAAGGCATTCGTCTGTATGCAAAGGTTCCAAAGGGACATGTGAAAGTTGAATTTTTTTGATCGGCGGGATCGATGAAAATTTGGAAGTAGCCGGAATAGCTATCAAGAAAACAGTAGTAAGCATGACCGGCTAAATGTTCTAGCATCTGGTCAATGAATGGGAGAGGGAAATGATCTTTACGTGTTCTGGCATTAAGTTTGCGATAGTCAATGCAAATTCCCCATTTTAATGGAATGCGAGTGGAGATGCATTCACCATTTTCATCTTGTACAACTTGAATGTTAGATTTTTTAGGAACAACATGGACAGGACTAACCCAGTCACTATCAGAGATAGGGTATATGATACCCATATCAAGTAAACGTAAAACTTCCTCTCTCACCACCTCTTTCATGGCGGGGTTAAGGCGACGTTGCTGTTCTCGCGATGTCTTTAAGCCATCATCCAAATGTATGCGATGCGTGCATACACTAGGGTCTATTCTTTTGATATCATCTAAGGACCATCCGATAGCGGAGCGGTGTTCACAAATGACACGAATCAAACGTGCTTCTTCGTTGGTAGTTAATTGAGAAGAAATTATTATAGGGTGACTACCATTGGGATCAAGATGCACGTACTTCAAATAAGAGGGTAGAGGTTTTAAATCCGGAGTTGGAGGATTGGAAATCAAGGACTCGTGAGGGGTCATCTCTTCAATGGAAAAGAGCGAGTCCAATTCTTCTGAATCAATTAGCAACGCAGCAGTAGGGTCAAATAGTGGTACTAACTCTAATAATGCATGGACATCCTTAATGTACAAGTCATCGTCAAACTCAGGATTATCAAAAGAAAGAAATTGGTATACCTCGTCTTCAGGAAAAGAGTTTGTGAAATAATTGTGTTCCAGACTATCAACCAAGCTATTCTCACCTTCCATTATAGGATCGGGAAATTGTTTCATTAATTTGAACATGTTGAGTTCGACAGAAAGGTTCCTGAAAGACAATATCATTAAACCGTCCCGACAATTTATGAGGGCGTTAGCAGTTGCAAGAAATGGACGTCCCAAGATGATAGGAATGGAGTCACAGGCCACTTCGGTATCTAGAATGACAAAATCAACTGGGTAGTAAAAATCTTGGACCTTGACTATGACGTTTTCTACTATACCCTTTGGGTACTTGATGGAGTGATCCGCGAGTTGCAGAGTCATATTGGTAGGTTTTAATTCATGAAGACCTAACTACTTAAATAAGTAGTAGGGAAGTAGGTTAACACTGGCTCCTAGGTCTAAAAGTGCGGTAGCGGTATACTTGTCGCCCAACGTGCATGGTATAGTTGGTCGATCTCGGTCTTTGTATTTAACCATACCATTGGTAGTAGTAATCGAGGGAAACTACTCAGTGAGGAACGCTTGTTGAGGAACATTCGTATGTCGTTTGGTAGTGCACATGTCCTTCAAAAACTTGGCATGCTTAGGCAAATACTTAAGGTCATTTAGAAAAGGTAGGTTTATGGTCAAATTTTTGAAGGTTTCACGTATCTCATCAAAATGTTTGTCAGGTTTGTTCTTTGTCAAACGGGCAGGGAACGGAGCTTTTGGGCGGAATCGGGCATAAGGATTAGTGACGTCTTTTCCTAGGGACGTGGGTGTAGATTTGGAAGGAACAACTTCGCCCGTTATAGGTTGCGAGGTAGGAATTGAAATGACGTCAGTTGTGGCTTCCGACGACTCGACGTCTGGCATACGTATGTGATTGTCGATGGTTGGCCAGAACGAAGAGTGGTAATGCATTTACCTCACCCTGGCTTGGATTACTAGATCCTGGTGCATTGTTAATTTCAAAGGCAGTGTTTGTAGGCTTAGGATTTGAACCGCTTGGCGGGGAACACTTTTGACTTTTATCTTGTGCTAACAATTTGAAGAGACCTGTTGGATAGATGCTAAGATTTGATTCTGTTGATTCATGTAAGTCGAAAAGTTCAAATTTGTTTTATCGGGGCGGATTGTACCCGATGGAAGCGGAGGGAACTAGTTCACGGTTATTGTTTCTGAGTTGATTTTGGTAGCCATATCCTTGATTAGCGGGAACAAGGTTGCAGTTGTTTTGGTACCCTATATTTGCGTTGTTGGGAAAATTATTTTGCCCTTGCTGGAATTGTAGAGGATTTCCTTGACGGTAGGAATTATAGTTCACGGGTGGTCATATAGGAGCATTGTTGACACCCGGAGTAGCTTGTTGTTGGCCAGGGGGTGCCCAAGCCAAATTCGGATGTTGTCGCCAAGGTGCATTAGGGATGTTAAAAACACAGGCCTCTTCAGAAGATTGGGGAGAGCACTCGTATACCAAAGGACAATAAGAATCGGCGTGCTCAGGACTTAAGCAAAGAGGACATGGGGAAACGTTGGCAGCCATGACCTGTTTGGGTTTCTGATCATTTACTTGAACCGAAAGAGCATCGACCTTTTTGTTTAGGGACTCGATTAGAGTTTTTAATTTCGGATCGGGTTTGACCTTGAACATAGACATAACCTTGGTAGGAGTGTCTTTAGAAGATCTGGAAGAATTAGTGTTTCCCCAATGGGTGCTTCGTGAAGCCTGTTTCTCAAGAAAAGTGTATGCTTCAGTAACGCCTTTGTCTATGAAACAACCATCGTTCATGATATCTAATGTTTCATTTTGATGGTCAGAGAGACCATTAAAGAATGAACGGACTAATACAGCGGTGTCAAGTTGATGAAGGGGACATTCAAGAAGCAGATCAATAAATCTGCTCCATGCTTCCGAAAAGGATTCCTGGAGATGTTGGCGAAAGAATTAAATCTTCTGAAGCATTTCTGTAGTTTTCTTCTGAGTATAGAATTTTATCATGAATGCTTTGACGAGTTTGGCCCATGTGTCAATGGATTGTGGCGCTTGTCCTGCGAGCCAAACTGAAGCTTTATCAGCTAAGGTGAAGGGAAACAACCTAAGCAAGACTTGTTCGTTGATAACGGTCGGATGGCGGAAAGTGGTGACTATTTGTTGCATCCGATGAAGATGATTGTACGGTTTTTAATGGTCTAAACCATGGTAAACAGGTAACAAACCGAAAATGTTTGGCGGAATGCGAAAATCACCTACAATCGCATCGAGTTTAATACAGAAGCGTGTCCTTCTGTCAGAAGGAAATATAGAAATCCAAAAGGGGTTTCTTGACTGTGGGATTTTCCTGGGCCATAATTAAGGGAGATAATGGCAACGGAGATACTTGACGAGGTTGGTTTACGGAGGAAAAACTATGACTAGGAGATAATTTAAGCAGTTGTTTATTGTATTTCCGACGATGATATGTAAGTTCTAATTCCTTATTAGTACCAGACCGTAGTCTCATACTAATACAAATTTTAATTCAAGGCTCATAAGGAACGAATTATTACTGGAGGATTAAGAATTAAGGAAGGAGGGAGGTGAAGCACGTCTTCCTGAGCTGTTGCTAACTTGAGCAGGTAAGCTAGGACAACGTGTGAATATTACAGTAGCCAGGTCACCTGAGAATTGAGGGAGGTTGTTCGTGTTGGCACGTTCCTTAATTAGGCAACCTCAATTTTTCAAGTTTCCTAGACACTGATGGAATAGGATGATGATTTATGATGGTGTATTATTAAGATGATTATGATGAAATTTTAATTATTAGGATTTTAATTATTTTTTTTTTTTTTTTTTCTACGTTTTTTATTATTATTATTTTTTTTGTATTTTGTGTTTACGTAATTAATGTATTATGGAGACGTGATTATGAAATATGCAATTAAAACGATAGATACCAAAATAGAAACTAAACATACAATTAACACATACTAGTTTTACACAGGAAGTCTACACATGCAAATTTATGTGAATAGAAATGTGTCCTACGCATGCAATAATATATATCTACCGATACGTGCAACTTATATGTGAGCTAGGGGAATGTCGAGAACGAACTCATACAAATGAATACCGCGTACGTGAATTGATATAACATACACATACAAAAATATTCTAAGCAGGTGGTTTGAAATTACGCATACATCCAAATATATTCAAATCATATTAATCGCATTAACATGAATATGTAATAATGAACCACATTTACATGCAAAAAGTTCTCATGCCAACACACAAACGTGCGAGGTAAAACAGGTTATAGCAAATAATATCCTCAACAAAGTTTGAGGAGTTTAAGAATTCAAAACCTGGCGTCCCGCGATTTCTCGTACAACGATCGAAGTAACTCCCGAGCTCGTGAACTTACTGGATAAACAGGACTAGAGAGGGTCCAAAAGAGTACTGAAAAGAAAAGTGGCATGTACCTAAAAACGGAGTATTGATACTCCAGGTTAGTCTCGCGCGTTACTAATTTAGTCTCGTCCAAGACTCTTTTGTCAGTTCAGTACTTCAAGTTCCTACGGAATACATAGACTATGCTAATAAAAATAAACAAGATCTGGTTCACAGATATCTGTTAGTAGAAAAAGTTGGGGCAAATAGTTACGTAACACGTTAGTATTGTAAAAGAAATGAAAATTAAAAAGATGAGGAGGTAGGGGAGGGGTTTTTTGTTTGATGTATTCTAGTTATTACGTTAAATGTCCAGAGTCCTTCGGCATGCAGCGGCGCCATTTGATAAAATATTAAATGTACGTTTATTGGTTTTTATACTTAAGTCCGAGGTCCACAGTCCGAAGTCCGTATAGTCGTCCGTTTAGTCCCCAAGTTACCTTACTCACGTGGGTTTAGTAGGATAGGTCGAGTAAGGGATCGTCCAAACCTTAGGGCTCGGCAAGGTTCACAGTTGGAATTACAACTTTTAGTGAGTAGGATTTTAGGTTTTTTAGTTGGTTTAATTAAATTAACGGTAATGTAAATAATGTAAATTACTAACGATGATTTCGATATGAATAAACAAAGATAAAGAAACAGGGAGAGAGTTAATCATACTCATGCAAGAATCATTTTTAACAGTTTATATTACCATATCACTACAGCTCTAATTCGTCTCGAGTTCATAGACAAACCCGAGACGACGTTGAGTATTGATCCCTAGCAAAACGCGCACATCTCTAAGTTGCATCGCACTAGCATAAGAAGTTGAATTAATATTTCATCTCTGGAATATCATTTCAGCTCCTGGCTCGATTCTACATCAGTTGGACAAATTGGAGAGTCTGTCGACACTGAGGAGAGAGTCACGCTGGAGACATTTTAGGTCTCTCATGAGGCTGATTCGAGCATCGGCACTCAAATTTATACGATCTCTCGATCATTTTGGGACCGGATGTCTAATCTACACCTAATTCCTAAGGGCGATTCTAGAATATTAAAGAGTCAATCCAGTTCTCACACGAAGTAAAGATAACCCTCCTCCCGAGGGGATTAGCTCCGGTCATGAAGGAATAATTAAACTTCTTGCGTATACATTAAATAAATAAATGCGGGATGAGAATTAAACTTGAAAAGAAATGACTATTATTAAGAAGAAATGACTTACGATATTTAAGTTGTTGAAATGAAAAGGGCCGGAATTTAAGGTTTCTTTGGAATGAAAACTAACTAACTCATTGGCGGAAGCTAAAGCATAAAATCTTTGGGGGCGAATATCTTAAGACCCCCCTATATATATATTTTGGAGACCCTCGTAAAGGGATTTTATTTGGTTTTGTCTTTTAGTAAATTTAGACATTCAAAACTTTGAAAATCAAAGTTTTGTTTGCACCTTGTTTAATTTGCCTTGTCTTTTATGTATTAAGGTTTTGTCTTTTAGCCAATTTCAATTCAAACCACCTACTTTGAATTGGTACGTGTCTTCCATATTGCGAGGTGGCACAAAATTGTGACCATCACTTGCCACCTGCCTATGTTGACTCGTCATGCCTTTTGGGCTCACAGAGTGGGTCCACTTGTGTGTCTAATGGCGGCACTGATTTTGGCATATTTACAACTTTCTGTCTTTCTATAGAGTTCGTCGCCCTGGTCGCTCTGGCAGTTCACTAGCCAACGTCGGCATCCAGATTTATTAGATGTGAGCTTCAGAAGTTTGCTGCTTCTTTATATGTTGATCCATTCTGCACTGGTTTTGTTCTTTTGGAAACTTCGGCTCTAGTTAAGCTTTGTTGAGCTTCATTGGGGTTGAGTGGAAAACTTCAAATATTCCAATATTCCCGTACTTCGATACATGTTTTATCATTATATTTATGTTAACTGCGGAAACCTGTAAAAGTACGAAAATATAATTATTACATGATTATTAAACACATAATCGATCAAAATGTTATGTCTCTCGGGGTTTAATATTACAATTTTGGGTGCTTATCATCAGCGTTCTGTTCTAGGGAGCGTTTGAGCTCGAGTGAGCGTATTGCTTTATTGAGCGTTGTGCATTAGGCTGGCCCTTGACGTATAGGTTTCCAATTGGTGAGCAATGTTAGCGCTATGTAGCATTCAAGCTCGAGTGAACGTTTTGCTCAAGTGAGCGATGCGGCCCATGGGAGCCTGGTGCTCTTAGAGAGCGTTCTGCATTGAGTCAGTCCTTGAAGTATAGGTTCCCAACTAGTGAGAAGTGGTGGTGCTATGTAGCGTTTGAGCTTAAGTAACCGTTATACCCAGGTGGACGTCGTGACCCGAGTGAGTCTGTCTGCTCTAGTGAGCGTCCTGATTTGGAGGTCGCAGTTGATAGCTAGCCTTGTATTAGCGTGACTATAGCTAGCCCCAGTTTATTTTTGAAGTTTAATTTACCTGTAAAAATGCGAACTGGCACGAAAGAGTTAGTACGAACTAACGATAGTAATTCTGGAGATACATAGAGCATTGAGCTCAAATAATAACTGAAATGACATGATTAGATGACGATAACTTGCCCCAGCTCGTAAATGGTTTTGGTTAGCCCCCAGTTTGGAACTTGATCGACCTGCAGTAGGTTGAGTTGGAGTAACAGTGTCCGTTTAAACTCCAGTGAACTGATGATATGTTATAAATTGGCCTACTATCAAAAAGGAATTAGTATAAAACAATTCTAGAGCATTTGTGGCATTGTGCTCAAATCATAGTAGTATTGAGTATGCCCGGAAGCATGGTTGTCACAACTGTTGTAGCCCCCAGTTTGGATTGTAACTTGAGTTACCGATATACTTACTTGATGGCATCAATTTTCGGTCAATCAAGTTTGACTGTAATAAATTACGCATGTCGATCATTTGCAACTGTGAAAGCAACCTGCAATGGGTAGAGAACGGAACGACATGCGACAAATTCAGCTACACCGTAAAGCAACAGTAGATGTCAAGTATTGTGAGCTCGCAATGTGTAAGGATTAAAATGATAAATCCCCTTCTTGATTGCGTGTAAATTTAGTGACCACATGAATTGAGTTGGTAAAGCGGTAGCAATTACGAACTAGAATACTCCTGAACACAAAAATGGTAGACTCCCAACCAGCTAGTGTGAGTCACTTGCAATCACATGTTGGATGCTTGAACCAATGGTGAGTTGGTATGCAATGGCTACTCAAAGCGTAGAGGTTGCCGAATCCATGAGCGAGCTGAACTTTTGTTTGATTAACTGACCATAATTGATTTTTTTGAAACGACAATGGAATGGAGCGATAATGGAATTAGTAGTTCCTGTAGATATGCATGAATATATGTATGCATGGTCCGACATTTAAAGGGTCGTTAAAGACCTGCGATCTGGAGTTGAAATAAACTACCAATTGAGGAGGTGGTCATAGTAGATAAATTGAAATGAATATGGTTTACGTTACATAAAAATGTAGGGTCACCATTATCAACTTGGACTCCAACGACACTGTAGAGATCTGTTGGACTCAATCTTTACTTAATAGTAGATAAAGAAATATGAATGATCTGTTGTTTCAATTGGAAATACAACACATGTATAACCAAAAAGCTAGTTGTAAAAAATAGAAGTCAAAGCACTCATCTGGTGATGTCGCTTGATAGATAATGGTACGAAGTAGCAACAACCTTTGTCCTTTATACAAGACAATAAAATGGGAAACGATCCCAGGACAGGGAATATAGATCTTGAGTTCTGTCAATTACTACTGACATGTTATAATATCCGATATTATACGTAGAGTTTGAAAGTAAAAAAAGTTAAAATAACTTATCGGACTAGCATCCAGCGGGAACTTCAATGTCTTTTGATAGCGAACTTGTTATTTTCAGCAACATAAAAAAATGAGTAGTTGATTTGCAATTTTTCAACCACACTTCGTGGGCTTGAGGGAGACAAGTGAAAATTGTAGTTTTTCTCAAGATGTTCGACCCGCAGGCGTAAATGTAAATGTAATAATTGGGCGTACTTTATATGTATAGGAAATTTAGAGAGAATGAAGTTATGACTGAGTTCGAATGATCGAACTGCCTACGTATCCAGTTCTCCAGAGAACTGGAATCAAATTAGTTCGTAGTTCGTATTAGAATTTGGTGATTAAATGATCGATGGCAAATGGAGAAAATGAAGAGTGGAGAAGAAGCATAGAAGTCTCCTCTATTTGTTTTGGTCACCTTTTGTGTTTTATAGCTTTCTTTAGTACTCCATTAATATTAATTGAATGAGATCCATTTTTGGTGCTCCATTCATTGATGATATTTAGTGCTCATATGTAACTGAAAGTGACTTGTTTCTTGGGTTGCTTGGTTGACCACGAACTGAATGTAACGTAGCGATCTGATCGGTTATGGCTCTGGTCGCTCGTTCTAGCGTGCTGGAGATAGTGACTCTAGTTTGTTTAGTACGAGCTAATTGTCTTTGGTGATGGACACGTGTCTGATATTCATTGGACATGAATATTAGGTACTCACAAGATGAAAATATAAAATAATTTTCTTGCACATTCTATGATTGTGTACATTGAGAAAGACATTGCTCAGAGTTTTGATATGGATTCTATTGTGGATGTTTTTGATAATATAGTGGAAGGGTGGCGAGTCCAACTTCAGAAGCCGAACTTAAGTAGTATATCTTTGAGAGAAGAGGCATAACACGTAAGTTACTCTCTTTTGTAAGTTTGAGTGGTTTGAAACGAAATACATACATAATTTTTGTGATCTTTAATGTTTAGACACTATACAAAAAAAAAATTTGTGTATTGTTTGTTACCCTGGCCTAAAATCCTGGTTATGTCCCTGGTTGTTTGTTAGAATAAAACTAAGAAATGGAAAAAGAGTTGATGAATGTTAACAAGGCATGAAATGAATTAAATAAAATTAGGACTCGTCTCTTCTAGTTGAAGGCGAAGAGATTTGTTTCCTCCATTTTTATCTTTTTATTAAGATGGAAAAAGAGTTGGGGAATGTAAACAAGGCATGAAATGAATTAATGAAAATTAGGGCACATCTCTTCTAGTTGAAGCAAAGAGTTTTGTTTCCTCCATTTTTATCTTTTTATTTTTGCTGAATATCAAAACTTTTGTAAACAAAACAATTGGCACTAGAGCAGTTGATCCTCGATCTGATTTGATAGCTCCCAAACTATGTTGTACGGACGCAGACACTGACGCGGCGACTCGATTATATCTAAAAAAAAATAGAACACGGACGCAGCAAAAGACACAGAAATTAATTAATATTTATAATTTTATTTAATATAAATTGAATATTAAACACTAAATTAAATATATATATCTTAATATTAAAGCTCCCACAGGAGTATTTTTCGAGCTCTATTAAAATTTCACGTCATCTCTTATTAAAACAGGAATTTCTCTTCTATTAAAACGAAAATTTCTCTCTTATTTGAAAAACAGAAATCCTTTTTTACAACAGGAATTTCTCTCCTATTATAACGAGAATTCCTCTCCTATTAAAACAAATTCTAGCACTTCTAATTAAAGCGGGAATCATTCTCCTATTAAAATGGGAATTCTTCCCCTATTGAAAAGAGAAAATCTAACATATCTAATTAAAACGGAAATTATTCTCCTATTAAAACATGATCTCTCCCAATTAAAAAAAACGGGTTTTTAAAACTTAATTAAAACAATTAGTTAGAAAATTAAAACGGGTTAGCGACTAAAATAGTAGTCCCAATTTTCTAAAAAAAATCTAAATATTTCAAAAAAAAAGCGGTCATGTGATACATGCATCCTACAAAGTTAGTCTTAATATTAAAACTCCCACAAGGGTATTTTTCGAGCTTTATTAAAATTTCACGTCATCTTCTATTAAAACAAGAATTTCTCTCCTATTGTAACAGGAATTCTTCTCCTATTAAAACAAATTATAACACTTCTAATTAAAGATGAATCATTCTCCTATTAAAATGAAAATTCCTCCCCTATTGAAAATTAAGAGAAATGTTGCGTATCTAATTAAAACGGGAATCATTCTCCTATTAAAACAGAATCTCTATCCCAATTGAAAAAACGGGTTTCTAAAACTTAATTAAAACTTCATTTAAAACAATTTGTTAGAAAATTAAAATGGGTTAGCAACCAAAATGGTAGTTCCAATTTTCTAAAAAAAATCTAAATGTTTTCAAAAGAACTGGTGCGTATGCACGGGCCTACACGCTAGTGTATCAATATTCATAAATTCAAAACTAATCAAGATAAATAACACAATATTAAGTTTAATATTTTCTAATCAAACTTTTAAAACAAGTCATAAGTCTAAACAAAACAAAAACCGGAAAAATTAAGTATTTTAACATTATTTTTATTTTTTTGGGTCAAAATCTACGTCCCAACCATATTGACCGCGTTCTGACTGTGTCTTGACCCGTGTCCGATTTAGTTTACCGACACAACCCATTGGTATGTGCGTCCGTAATTTAGAGCTCCCAAAGATGTAGACGCGATGAATCGTGAAAATCAAAGACACATACCTTGTTCACGAAAATTATAACCTCAGCAATTTAGCATCTTTACGATTAAAAACACAAAAACATGGACACACTAACTTCCTGAAGAATATTAAAGAGCGATATTAATAGTTTGGAACTTCACCAGTCAATTATGAATCATTTGCTTTGGAGTAACATACAACAGTAAAGGTCTGGCAAAACAACCTTTAGCAAATAAGAAAATTATATCATATCGGAAGAGATTTCTGATGTCCATGAACTCTGGAAGACAGTCAATATGACCGAATTTTGAGACTCTAACGCTGCCCCAACTCTATTTAATACACCCTCAAATTGTTGGCTTCGCAGTAGTATGAAACCAACCATTACTCCGCTTTCTGTACTCCCACATTCTATTGAATGGTTCTAAGTGATTTGAAAATTGAAACCTTGCAATGGCTGTATGGAAGCTGTATGGATAACTGGAAAACTAGATAAGATGCCTTCATGTGTAGAAGAAGCTGATATAAACTTTCTAAATTGTAAGAGAGCACTTGACTTATTACACCTATACAAATTGTGGTTGTGGGTGAGAGCGTTCACTAAGTAACGCCTTATTCAGACCCACTAACAAAAGACAGTCATGTCTTACTGCCCATGAGACACGCGCAAGCCATCAACTTAGCAATCTAAGCCACTGAAAGAGGTACAAATACAACCAAGAGTAGTGCAACACTCACACTATATTTGTTACATGGCTGTGGAAATGTATAAATCACTTTCCATCAAATGGAAATTGCGTCAAACAGAACTGGTGTGAAGTAGTGTGCATTTTTCACAGATAGGGTGGCTACCTTAACCTGTTCCATAGGTCAGACAATTCTAAAATTTGTTCTGTAAAACTTAGTACAGGGTAAATGAATTATATCTCAATGACACAGACAGAAAAGAGGTAATAACACTTTATCTAGATATGGACCTGTTCAGATTGCCAAGGGCATTGCGACAGATCATCTCCTTTGTAGCATTCTACTGCTCTCAACAATATTAAGGGTGTTTAAACTCTATTCGTACAGCAATTTTGCAGATTTAGTTCTCGACACTTTTTTTTCACTCTTTGTAATTTTCTCTTCTGACTTCTCATTTTTGGATATAGCCTTCTTGATGGCTTTCATCTTTCTAACATTCTTTGATCTCTTCATGTGCACTCCCTTCTTGATCTTTCTGTGACAGAAAAGTTCAAACAAAACATATAATTGTAAACTTCCACTACTTTTAAAATAAACCCAATTACTTCTGCATTAATTTAAATTGAATAGAAACTATAAAAACAAAGTACAGATAATTATAATTTTTGAAAAAAGAAAGGAAAGAGCAATAATTAACAAGTTCAATGCACGTGATATGGCTGATAAGGTCATACAAATGAAAGGAATTACAGAGATTTTTTTTTTTTGATAATTATAGAGGTTCAAGTGCCGAACAGAAACAATACTGGTCTAAGAGCCCTCACCGGCCTTGAATCAGCTATGCTGAGACAGAAACTTACCAACAAAGATCATATCATTGTTTACACAAACTGATAAGGTCAGCTGGTTGTGAATCACTATGTTTCGGTGTCTGAGAATGGTGCTAAGTGTCAGACACGTAAAAGGAAACACCCAAGACGGTGACAGAAGAGTGGACTAATGATAAATATCTTTATATTCCAACAAGTTTACATAGTTTCTTATTGATAATCTGTCTTTATAGGGTCGAGTAGTCTATAAGAAACCCAAACTTAAACCACTTCCTCTTGTATTACACTTTTTAAATTTTATAGATTTATAGGGTTAAAATAATCCCCCAAACAAGAGCTGTACTCTCGCATGAGACTTTAAATCGACAACAGTTGATGCCTCGGCCAGTAGCCCAGTACAATGTCAGGAGCGAGGCGAGGCACTAGACACCAGGCTTCACAACTTGAGAACGCCTTTAACAACAAGCTGCAACACTTTTCACCAAAATTAGCGCCATTGACAGCATACGTCAATGGCTTTGAGGGCATCTTTTCCTTAGGAGTGGATAGTATACTAGTATAGTGGCTTAATTGGTTTATTATTCTGTCTTAAGCTTTAGATTCACACACTTAATTCAATCATGTAACCTTGAAACATGTTTTATGTCATATACTCAAACTAACCTGTTGAGAACACCGTGAACAGAATCTTTAGCTGTAACTTCTGTTGTGTCCATTGCTACATGTGAGACAACAAACAATAAAAAGTTAGTAAAACGTACAACACAAATTGAACACATAACATCTGGGTTCAGGGAAATAAAACCTTGGGGAGTATCTGATACTGTGGGCGTCGAGATATCCATCGAAGCTGCACCATTTTTCTTATCTTTCTTTTTGCTTCTGCTCTTCGCCATTTCTTATTCTAATAATAAGTTTCAACAAAGTCAATATGAAAAATACCCTAACAACAAGAATTCTTGGGCTTGGATATTTTTCTGTTTTAAGTCCATTATTTGAAGGCCCATATAGCTAAACAAATGGGCCCAATTATCTATCGGCAGACCACGATGGTGATAAATGTAACACAAATATGGTTCATTTTCAGGCTTAATCACCTATTGGACATTTTTTATTTTTGAGGCGATTAAGGTGGTTTAGTTTTGGCGTAGAAGCATTGCCAAATTCTTTATCTAGCAATCCTGTGCTCAATCTTTGAATATCTTATCTCCTAGTTTAAAGGAGTTACGGTTTCTCCTAGAGGTAAATTCAAGTCCTAGTAATATGGCGTTATTGAGAAGCAGATGACTACGCCCTCCAAGAGTTAAGATATAGTGGGTAGAAAATCAGTAGAGAATAAATAACTCAATGAACAATATTAGAGTACTCCAAATCATAGTACAAAATATCCCGATATATCGTGATATTTGAAGATATCTAAAAAGATATATAAATATCACGATATGTTCAGAGATATATACCACTACAAATATCGGTGATATTTCAATGATATTTGTGATATTTGGAGATATTTGATGATATTTTGTATATATAACAATTTTATTTAATATTTACTATTATATTTCAAATAAATATAAATAATATATCATGATATATTAAGAAATATCCACAATATCTATAATATCTATGATATTTATCGATATTTTAGATATATCTACGATATTTGCATGTGAAACAATGTTAAATATCCCAAAAAAAAAAAGACATATTTACAATACATATCCAGAAATTGAATATCGATAAATAGACATTTCCTGATATTTTGTACTATGCTCCAAAGTTAGCTACTTGTATTGCTGGAGACCATAATAACTTTTTAAGAAACTAGAGGCGCGCAGGCAAATAGTTTGCAAATCTAGTCTAAGACGGTACTTAACTAAATTAAAACCAGATAAAACAAACTATGGCCCAATTATATATCTATATATACACATCATGAGTATCCACATCATGAGTATCCAGTATTCTCAATTATACTTATACTTCAAGCTAGCTAGAAAGCGTTTCTCGCATGGAACAATGTTGCATTGAACTAGGCTTTAATTAATTTAAGTGAGCCTTCCATGGTCAGAATTTTGAGTAGAGCTCCAGTTAGCACGTCACACCTTGTTTTTAATTTTTTTTCCCAAAAATCGACGGTTGGAGATGTGTTCATTGTTCTGTACTATTAGGCTATTAGCTGAAAAGGGAGAATTCCACCCGAGGGAAAGAATCTCAAATTTTCACATGCATATTTGGCATGCGTAGCAGCGTAGTAGGGGTGGGTAGGCAGGGTAGCTATTTTTATGCACATAGGCTGTATCATAAAAACAAATCTTGCTAAACTATAAATGAGAAACAACTACACCCTGATGACATGCACAATCCATAATTGGATCGACAAGCGTACACAATTCATCTTATATCAGCATGCAATACATCCAAATGTAGAACTAGAGAGGGATATACAAGCAAACCTCACACAACCTTATTACTAACAACCACTAAATATATTTCTTTAAAGCTTTTGATGTACAATACAATGTTGGTTGCATTTTTCTTCATTAATATTTCTGTCTAGCAATTGTTTTCCCTAAGATTGAGTGGTTGCTCGCATTGGCATGGACGGCTCCTTAACATCTGCACTCAAGCCGCTCATTAATAATGTTCATGACAAAGATTCCTTCAAGGGAGGATGGGAAGCCTCCATGTACTTGATTGGTAAGTCATGTTCTGATATTTAACAATGATCTAATAGTTTAGATTCTTATCTTTTCTTTTATTGATTCACAGGAACTGAATTCATCGAACGTTTCGCAATGAGTGGTATGTCAGGGAACCTCATCACTTATCTCACAAATGTTCTACATGAACCAACTGCAACAGCAGCGAAGAACCTGAATGTTTTTAATGGTGTAACAACACTACTCCCTTTGTTGGGAGCTTTCATTGCAGATGCCTACTTGGGTCGGTTTAAGACAATTCTCGTTTCTTTGTTGATCTATCTCATGGTGAGTGTGCTTGCTTTTCTTGAATGAAGAGAGTCAGTGGTGAGAGAGTCACAACTCGCAAACTTTTCATCTAATCCTGACTATGGCTCTTGTCCAGGGACTTGTTGCCCAAACATTTGGGCTCAAACTTTGTTGTTGTTGTTGTGTTGCAGGGACTAGTCATGTTAACACTTTCGGTCTCGAAGGTTCCCTTAGAAATTCAACATGTCCCATTTTTCTTTTCTCTTTACCTGGTTGCATTTGGACATGGAGGACAAAAACCATGTCTACAAACATTTGGAGCTGATCAATTCAACGAAAATACTATGGAGGAGAAGAAAGCAAAGAGCGCGTTTTTCAATTGGTGGTACTTTGGGATATGTATCGGTGCTTCAGCAGGAATGTTGATTGTGTTCTATGTTCAAGAAAATGTTGGATGGGAGGCAGGATTTGCGATTCCGGCCATTGCAATGGCCATGGCACTTGTTATATATTTGTTGGGAGAGAGATCATACAGGCAAAATATACCAAGTGGCAGTCCGTTAACACAAATCATGCAAGTGTTTGTTGCAGCCACTTGTAAGCGGCATCTATGTGTCTCAAGGGATGACTGTGAAATTTCTTGTGAAGGAGTTGATTTAGTCGTGGAAATTCAGACCTTGCCTCGCACAAATCAATTCAAGTAAGTGTGTTGCTCAGATGTGCTTGATTAAATTTGATTAAATTTTGCAGGTACTGACTAGCAAAGTCGGTAAAACCTTTGGGTGATGATACCAAATGCGGGGCTCGAAAAGGGGGTTCGATCTCATTTAAAAACAGGCCACCAAAAAAAAAAAAAAGTTAGTGATATGAAACAACGTGAGTTTAAAATAGTGAAAAATATCCCTCTAGATCTCTTTTGTTAATGTATCAGAAAGATTAACCCGTTAGTTTCATTTTATTCGAACAATCAGAAACCATGAAAATTTGCTACCAAGTATCTACTTAGTTTGGTTTCAGCTAGTTTAAATTTCAAATATATCACCGTACATATTTATGAGTTTGGCATTCATATCTTACTTATGCTACAATTTCTCAGATGTTTGGATAAAGCAACAATCAAAGATGATATAGATGCATCGAGTGTTACCAAAAACAACTGGAGGCTTTCCACAGTGACTCAAGTTGAAGAAGTGAAGCTGCTTCTTCGTTTGATTCCAATTTGGCTAAGTTGTTTAATGTATGCAGTGGTTTTTGCACAAGGAGGCACATTCTTCGTTAAGCAAGGAAGCACAATGGACACTTCACTAGGAAATAAATTTCACATTTCACCGGCGTCACTTCAAGTATTTATTGGCCTGACGGTACTAATATTTTTACCCATCTACGACAAACTTTTTATTCCAACTGCAAGAAGTTTCACAGGATACCGATCTGGAATAACAATGCTTCAACGTATTGGATTTGGGATGCTTCTAGCTACGACTTCAATGGTAGTTGCTGCTCTAGTAGAGACTAAAAGAATTAGTGTTGCTAGTGAGCATGGAATACTTGATCAACCAAATACTATCGTGCCAATAAGTGTATGGTGGCTAATTCCACAATATGTGATCTCAGGGGTTTCAAATGTGTTCGCAGTTGTAGGGATCCAAGAGTTGTTCTATGACCAGATACCTACTGAGATACGCAGCATTGGGTCCGCAATGCAACTTAGTGCATTTGGTGTTGGAAGCTTATTGAGTGGAGTTCTTATATCTGTAGTAGAGTCTGTTACCTCAGCAACTGGGGATAAATGGCTGGTAGATAATCTTAATAGAGCCCACCTTGACTACTTCTACTGGTTGCTTGCCGGGTTAAGTACATTAGGGTTTTGTGCATTTATAGGTGTGTCAAAGTCTTTTGTGTACAAGAAAGTAGATGGTGATTGTTAAGCTACTCCACTGTAAAGCCTACACGAAGATCAAATGTCGTATGAAACCCGATCACATCTCTAAGGGCATCATTGCGGCATTTGAGATCTACTTATAAGAACATTGAAGCCTTTAGAGTTTGATTGGTGCCATTCAAGTAACCTATGATATAGATAAGAACCTATTCGATCTTTATTTCCTCTGTATATCTAGCTCTAAGCTAGTTTTGCTAGATTTTTCATATGATCTATATATTTCTCACACAAAAGGAAAGCGCACGTACACATTTAATGTTCGTACCCCCTCGATCTAATGAGTTAGGATTCTAGATGATCTACAACAAGTTACTCCTATTCCTAGGTCGTCAAAGAGAAATTGGATCACTAGTCCAAACTTTCCCTCGTCAGTAGAATATACAGGTGGGTAAATCAAAAGAAGGGACCAGATGGCTAAGTCATATAATTGCTTCAAAGGTCACACACATTGTCAACTCAAGTTATCTGCATGGAGCAATACAGAAGTTTCACTTCTTCCTATTCCTATATCCTTCGATCTCCTTCAATTACTTATGCCTCTTTCTCTGACAAACAAATGCGCAGCTACCTTCACTGTCCTTTTTTGTTCATCTATTTCTTTCCTTTACAAGTTAATCATTGGTCTTCCTACAAGTTGCTTGTATTTACTGCAGAGTATACCTATTACTATAGCAAGACGAAAGTGATTAAGAACTATACAATGAAAGTCCTTGAAGTCTTGAACTTTAAGCGTAGCAGAAATTAAACAGAACAGAACAATGACAGAGAAGCAGGCACATAGAATGATAGAAAGCTTAGATTGCACTACTAAAAAAATGACTTGTGATGACGGCTTTTAGCCGTCATGAAACAGGTTTAATGACATTTTTTTCATTAAAAAAACTACCGTCATTATAGAGTCCGTCATAAAAGTTAACCAAAAGCGTTATAATTTTGATGACAGTTCTGGAGAAGCTGACATCAAAGCTCGAATTTAATATGACAAAAACTCATTTATAAACGTCATAACTGGATCCTTTTGCATGACATGTTTTACTTAACCGTCATAATTTATTAGAAAAAGTGTAAAAAAATAAACCTTCATTTATGACTGTTTTTATTTAAGTGTCATCCTAAGAAACAAAAGCGTCAAGAAATTAATACTAAAAACTGTCAAGAATTGGTATGCCACACGACAGTTCTTTGGAAGCCATCATAATTTTTTTTTTTTTTTTTTCCTATAAATCTGAAAATTCCTATAAACCAATACATTCTGACACCACCAATACATTCAGACACTTGACAGCTAGAGTCCATTACGGAAACAAGAATCATACTTTTATTACTAACATAAATCATTCCAAGAACTTGTTCATATTACATGATTTATTCATGGAGAAAAAAATTAAATAACTTAAGCACTTGATTCAAAATCAAGTCTCATAATCCAACAACAATGTAATTTACATAACCCATCCAACAAATTGCTAATCAACCGATCCATCTCAAACAAACTTAATTGAGCTACCGTGTTATCTCACTTATAACCTAAAACACAATATGAAGAAGAATGTGTTAGTTTGTTTAATAAGTAAACTAAAAATATAATCATATAACAACTTCTACACAGTATTAAAAAAATACACAAACAATGTGTTAGCACACTAAGTTAATAACTACTAAATGAAAGAGATACAATCAACTATGATAGAGAATCATATTGGTTAAGCCCCACATAACGTACACCACTGTAGGATATATCTGATATGTACTAACTAGCCGAAGCACTTAAAGGTATAGGCGCTACCACTCGAAAAAGGGAACTCAATCACTAAAGCAAAGAATATAGGCAAAACCCGGAGGATACTTAAACATGAACCTCATTCTCCTATCTTAGGCCTTTAGGTGGCATAAAAGCCTTGGAACGGTTGCCGCGCCTGATTCGACTCACCATTATTAGATTAGGCCTTCTTTGTCTGCGCATTACCCTACTTCCTTAATCCAAATAGCCATAGGAGAAGCTGAGCTAGCTAACCTAAGTCCGTAGCTAAAGTTCTCAAACAAGAGTTCCATTACCCTTACTCGTATTGCAGGCAAATCCCGTTACTAGTAGTTCGGGTTAGACCACTTGCTCTAGGAGTCTAAGACTTCTAACTCTTTAGCCTCATTGGACTCAAGGACATATCAAAGATGAACTAACCGTAAGAAGGAAAAAACCCTAACTGGAGGCGAACTTTTTTTAGTGAAATCTGACCCGATACTAGAAGAAATAGAGTAAAGGAATTTCCAATCGGAAGCATTAGAAGAAAGGATGACTCACTCATAGGGATAAAGGCAATGAGAATGGTTCAATCTAAGACTAGCAAGTGAAAACAAAAGCTTACGGGGCCTTATTACACTCCATCGGGAAAGAAGGACGGAATGGAAGCAAAGCAAGGAAAATGGACAAGAACTAGATGCATACCCCATGGGGCCATCTACCCCTCGCTAAGAGTCCAATGGATCGGAATTAGGATCCAGCAAGAAGAAGGATTTGTCGGACTTCAGGCTAGCTACCTATTACAATCCCTCTGTCTTAGGTTCGGGAACATCGGATGGCTAAACTTCATCGATCCATCATGTGAGTCGGAGTTATTACCACTTCAAGTAAGAACTAACAAAAATCAAAATCATCACCACCACTCACCACTCACCAAAGATAGATAGCGGCATCTTCGTACAATTGTTAAACAATCCCATGTTAGATTAGACCATGTATGCCCAAGCAGTATCATCTTCCAAAAAAAAAAAAAAAAAAAAAAAAAAAAAAAAAGATATCAAGATATTTAAATGGAGATGTTGACAAGTAGGCAGGACGAACCCATTTCAAACTCAAATGATATTCCCATGAAATATCTTAGTCATTATACATGGATTTAATCAAGTTCGGAGCGAATGTTTTCGGGCCCCTAGGGGGGGGGGGTCCAAATTGTCACATGTTCATCTAACTATCTCGTTTTTTCTTCTTCACACTCTCATTTCTTTGCCCAAACTCAAATCTCTCCTTTTCCTTCTACTCAATAACTCCTCTCTTTCTTTCTCTCCACTGCTACGCAGTTATTCAAGTAATACTAGAAATTTGAATCCTCAGTTAACAAAACGCATCTAACAATTAAGGCATAAACCACCAAAAACATGACCCTGGTTCAGTGACCTAAAATAAGATATAGTTAAGACATAAAACCAGTGGTTCTTATTTGTAGAGAGAAAGGGACCATTTACCCTTGTTGCTTAAGAAAAAACTTCAGTTGCTATAACATTTGAGCAAATATGAAATTTATCATTTAGGAAGCATGGATCGCTTTAGACATCCTCATATCTGTGACAGGCATGTATGCTACGCCTATACTCTCGCTACGCAGATTAATGGCTTAGGTAGGAGATGGGGCTCGACAAGATTCTAGGATGCCTGAGGAGATAGGGTGAGCCTGAACCTAAGACTGGCATAGACTATACTCTTCGGCTACCTATATAACAAGTTGCCTCTGACCTCTGTCTCAAGACCGCAAATAGAGGTGTAGCTTCATGCCCTGACCTGACCTGACCTGAACTACTACTGCCTTAGTTGCCTAGCTACTAATAACTTGGCACGAATCCCCCGCCAATATAGTAGAAAGAGTATAAGTAGGATTCCACTCGGGGCACACTTGTTAGCTTCAGAGTTCCCATCTGTCTTGTAAAGAACTTCGAACTCCCATGATTCACGGGACTAGCTCCCCAGGGTGTAGCAACTACTGATTACTCTTGCTCCTGAGCTTCAAAATCCTTACTTAAGGGGATTAAGGTAGCGTTAGCTACTTACTTGTATTAGAGTAGGACAAGGCCTTTATCCTTCCTATTTCATATCATACTTGGGAACTACTATCTCTAAGTCCGGAATAGCGGCCTTGGTTCAACTCCTAGCTCGAAATGTTGCCAACTCCTTACTTAGATTTCAGGGGGTTAAGGTAGTTTACTTGTTGGCTGATAAGTCAGGTAGCGAAGCCTAAGATTACTAGTTTGTTTAACTGAGGTTCCCCGCCTAAGTCCCATATCTTAAAGACTATAACTCAACAAAGAAGCTGCCTTTACTTGGCTTCAAGTCCCATAAGAGAAGGAAGAATAGCTGGAAGCTAGAGAGTAGCCTAGCTACAAACTCAAAAGCCTTTGGATTTGGCTATTAGTCCCTATTATTCTAAAGTACCATTAGAGCTCCTTTTCCGACAACAAATAACCCTTTAGCCAATAAGCAAAGGAAAGAACATAAGAAATCGGACCTAAATTCGAAATGTATGGTGGAAAAATTTCAGACTAAAGCTTTATATACAACCCCAAATACCTATCAAACATAAAAGATATATAAATGGTGCACATACCTATGCCGAGATAAATTTTCGATGTACTTTCGATAAACTCGCATTTAATTTCAATAAGGTCAAGGCTTGCATATGTCCTAGTGTTAGCCAACTCCATTTGCTACATAAGTCAACAAAGAAATTACAATCATCTCTGTTCTTTTTATATACTTGCAATTAGTATGAGAAATAACAACTATTAACCTTTGTTTTAAGTGATTGATTAGGGTTCTTCATAAAGTGTCTCATGAACCGCATGACGTAATATCCACATTCAAAATCTCCTGGTTGTTTAGGGCACTACACACCAACATCAAAAAATTGTTGATCAACATTCGATCGATAATGGACTATAATTTACATTGTATATTCATGTAATGCTTATTTACCTGGACACGCTGCCATTTTGGTTCCACTTTCTTTCCTTCACCCAATGCTAGTGTTTTGATCCCACTAAAGAAGAATTTCAATATGTTAAAAGATGTAGGCATATATGCATTATCATACAAAAATTAAAAGTAAAAGTAAAAATCAACTCACGTGTTCACCATCACTTTTAGGTTTATATTTGGTTCACATCCAATTGAATCAAGATAATATACTTCTTTTGCACTTACGTCAATCATTACCAAGACCCCATGATTCCTAAAATCATATATAGAACAATAGCATCACAAAATAATATAAAACAAAATTAATGAGATCCAACAGATCTTAATTAACATAGCCAACATGTTTACCCTGGGTTGTAAGGAAGGAAAATAACTTGGTCTCTTTGTCTTGCCTGTAATCTATTCAAGACAAAACGGCTCATCTTTTTCTTATCAAAGATAACGGTTGAAATCAGCGGGATAGCAAAATCCAAACCTTTGTTGAGAACTTTCATATTTCTCAAACAAATATCTAAAAGGGAAAGTAAACATTAGTACATCTACACATCGAAGAGGAGTAATCAAACAACCCATCAATCAAAAATATTTGACACACGATATAAGCAATAATGCAATTGGCATTCAACAAATTCTTAGGTTGACAAACATCCATGATCTCATCTTTGGCGATAAAAATTGCAACTCACGCTAAAAAACCCTAGTGTCCATTTGACTTATGTGATTTCCTTTCATTACACTTCCCACCAAAACCCCAAACTCTTTCAGCGTACATTCATCGAACTCATCACATTTAACTTCATCAGTCTAACAAAAAAAAACAACTCATAATAAGAATAAATAGTTATAGGAAAAAAAAAAGAATAAATAGTTATAGATATATGTAAAAAGTGTTAAATGTTTTACCATATTTTCAAGCAGCACAAAGTCACGAGGCCAAGCCACATGGTACCCAACCGCACCTCCAACAGTGGTAATGTCATCATCAAAAATCGGTCTTGGCAAAAGGGCAGTTGCAAAAATTGCACGTATAATTTGAACACGCACATAACCTTCCCCCAATCTAACATCATTTATCATTTCATCATCTGCTCATGACCCCTCAATTAGACTAGCATCAGCAACAACATTGCCTTTTGACTCCAAAATTAACTTACACATTGGAAACTACGACAAACATAGCGATAATAGTAAGTTTGGAGACAATAGAGTACTATGGTCACTAATTATGGACATTACACAGAGTTTACCTTCGCATTTCTTGATTTAGACTTAGAGATTGGCATGTCCTTTTTGGCTTCAAGAACCTTGTTATTGTCCTTCGAGCGAATAGCCTAACAAGCATAATAATAATGTTTTTAATAATATGGTGAGTGTATAACCTTTAGTAAACATGTTAATATCAAGTACCTGCTCATTTCCCGACTTAGGTTTTGATATTGCATTATCACAAAGTAGCACAAATTCCCGAGGCCAAGCCACAATGTAACCAACCGCTCCTCCAACAGTGGTAACATCATCATCAAGAACTGGTCTTGGCAAAATGGCGCATGAAATTGCACGATAATATGAACATGTACATATCCTTCCCCCAATGTAACGTTATGGATCTTCTCGTCTAGTCCTGACCCCTCAATGAGACTAGCATCAGCAACAACATTGTCTTTTGACTCCAAAGCCAGCTTACACTTTTGATATCAATGACAAATATAACAATAATGATAAGTTCAAATATCCTAGAATACCATGATAACTCACTATAGAAATTACACAACATTTACGCCACATTTCCGATTTAGGTTTTGGGATTGCCACATCACATTTTGAGCCCATAGCCTAATAAACACACAATGAAAATCATACACTAATATTGATAGTACAACTATTTATTGTAGTTTACACTAAAATAACAAGTACCTGCTCATTTCCTAGAGTAGGTTTCACGACCACCACTTTGCATTTGGTTTTAGCAACACTCTTGTTTTTCAAGCCCATAGCCTAACAAAAAAATAAAAGTAAAATTGAACAATTATATACATAAAATAACATTTACGGTTTAAACATTAAGTAACATATACCTGCTCCTTTCCATATTTAGGTTTTGAGATTGCCTCGTCGCTTTTTGATTTAGCATTGCTCTTTGTCTACGCATTGGATAGTTTGAGTTATTAAATATAATTACCTATTTGCATTATATAATCACAAGTGTAAAAATTTACCTGTTTGCACTTTTTTCTCACATTTGCTTCAAGTTCAATGTTAAGACATTCATAATTTGTCTTGTTGTTAGCACCATTAGATAGTTGGTCACCCAATGGACTTGACATTCGCTTTCTTCCCTCATTTTTAGAACTGTTGGAAGCAACTTTCTCTAGTTATGGCACGTTGGTGGTAATTCCTTGTATAATACCTAATGCCTCTAACTGTCTCACTCTTTCCTTTAACGCCTTGTTCTCATCTTCTTTCTTACGGATCCTGGATTCCATCTCTGCTCTATGTGCCTTCGACCCCTTCTTCGGGATATTGAAGTAAGTTGTTGGAGTGACATACTTACCTCCTGCTCTTACCCTTCCACAATGTTCTGGAGTCCCTAGTGCCTTCGCAAGAACATCGTCGCTTCCTTGGATTACTAATTTCCCATTAGCCTCTTCTTTTTTTAGTTGGTCCTGCACGTCAGTTGAACTTTTACTTAATTAAAGTGACAATCGGAACATAAAAGAAACTTAAGGGGGTCTTATACTCTATCAGTCCAATATATATCATCGTTAGATAATCCATTGATCAGAGTACTTGTGTAACCTCTGGAGAAGGCCTTTATGAGGGCCTGGATTGGCTATCAAACAACATTGCAAACAAGGCTTGAGGCAAGTGGTAGAACTTGTTAGGATTGCATGTGGTTTGTGGTGGCGACAACTTTAGAATTTGAACATTTTTTTCTGTATGACTTTTTTGGTGATCATATATTGTAATAGGCGGGGATTACTTGATTGGATATACTTGCGAGGTTTCTTGTTTGTTGTTTTGAACATGCACCTTTGCTTTTAACTTTTAGAAGGAGACTAAGTCAATATCTTTACTGTTGATACTGTTTATCTTTGAAATAACCTTAAAGGTCAGGGACCTTTGGAGTATTGTACTTGAACTCCCTAAATAGCTGCATCTTTGGGAAAAGAAAGAGTATTAATGCTATGTGTTTGATAGGACGACCATTTGACGAAGTTCCAAAAAAAAAAACAAGATCAGAAAACAGCAAACATTTGACCATTTGACCATCAGAAAATAGCAAGATAAAAAAACAGCAAGATGAGAAAATAAGGACACGGGAAATCAAGACCAGAAAATCAAGGACACATAAAATCAAGATCAGAAACTGGATGGGAGTCTCCCAGCAAGAAACATAGATGTCAAGCTCGAAAAAATCAAGGGGAAGGGAGCTCGCGGACTGTTGATCAATCTACTTCCTTCATGAGGGGAGAGAATGGCAAAGAATCTAAGGAGAGAGCAAAGAGCAAGAGAAGAGCAAACGGAGAAGCAGAATGACAACATATGTCAACCCACCTCAGTACAAGCCATAGGCAATAAAACTAAGGAGATGATGCAAACAGAGAGTACATAAAGTAGGGACTCAGGTGAGACAAGGAGCTGGGAAACGGTGTTAGAAATACCAGCACACAACCTACTACATGTTTGCTATATCTAATAGTATTACTACACATTACACATAAGTACATATACTCAAATATCTATAAAAGGATATAAACAACTTACAATTTTTTCTGCCACTTCCCTCGTATCATCATCATAATATCCACCATTCTTGTCTTGACGAGCTAAAAGCCACAAATTAGCTCTATCATCCTCATCAAAAGATTCTCCCAACTCTTCTTTCTATTATAAAACATATAAATAGGAAGTCCAATTATTTGTAGAGTATATGTTACGTTCAATATATAAATTGATATTTAAAAGATTTGTGCAAGTACTTACCAATTTATCTTCTAGGCCAAAGATATCCAAGCCTCTTTGATTCGATGGTTATACTTATTCATTTTCCTTCGTCTTGATTGTAATTTGCTTCTCTCCTTTCAAAATGGTTTACATGCATTCTTAGTATATATATCTCACACAAATGCGCATGAATAAACATAACCAATTTACTGAAAATTCTATTCTAATAAAATTTATGATATACGGAACTCTCCGTTAATCTCGATTTCACAAATGCATGCGGTCGGGTTTCCTTATCTTATATTTTTTAGGTGGATTTGTAAACGATCTTGATCATCTTTAAAAGGAAGATAAACTTCTTCGTAAGCATATTCTTGAAGGTCCTCCAACTAACTCCAATTGATTTCAAAACTGTCTTCCTATACTTAACATCTATATTGAATCTAATCTGAGTAATGAACAAACAAAAAAAATTCAAGATACAAGCATGATAAGAAACAAACCAAAAATAAGGAACTATACAAGATATATTTACTAGAATGCCGACCCACAAAAGATTTAGAAGCTCCTCAGGTGCTTTTTCCATGTTTGAAAAGCACTTAAAGGAATTAGGGCCCTCGCAAGAGCACCTTCCCAACCAGAAAGCTTGTTGCGCACCTTTTGACCTATAGGCTTACCTTTTCCATTAAATTCAACAATAATTATTATGCCATCCCACTTATGAGACAAGGCATGCATTATGGTCGCACCTCTCTCACTTAGTGCTTCAGTGTCACTTAGTGTTTCAGTGTCACTTAGTTCTTCTTCGTCTTCGGAATGGACAACCTCTTCGGATCCATCATTTGAACTATGAATAACATATAGTAGTAATTAGTACGTAAGATAAACCATATTATCCACATTCAAACCATATTATCTACATTCAAACCATATTATATAGAGTAGTAAACTGAATGCAGTAGTAAATAGACGATTAAAATGAATAAATACAAGATGGACTAACCACTTTTTTAAAAAAAATCTCAATCACTTGAAATTATTAAAAACACTTAATAAAAGTCTTACAATCAAAAAAATTGCAATAAAGAAAGGAAAAACAAACACTAGGTTTTAGAAGAATCATTCTCGACCCATATTCCCTCATAGTCTTTACGTGAGAAAATTGGTTGAGATTCATCATTCACATCAAATGAATCAACACTTGGCACGACTTCAGGCTAAACCCTATCTCCAATATCCCCATCAAACACGTCATTACCAATATCACTAACATTATAACATCTTTTAGGAGCTGTTAGAGCAATCGACCATTTAGGATCAAGTTGATCGGGAACATAAAAGACTTGCTTGGCTTGAGAGGCTAAGATAAAGGGATCAGATTTATGCCCAACTCTACCAAGATCCACTAGTGTGAAACCCAGATCATCGGTCTTTATGCCATTCCCACTGTTAACCCAATCACACTTGAACACTGGAATGTGAAACTGAAAATAATCAAGAAGCCATATTTCAACGACAACACCATAGAAGGACATGTTGGAAAAGTCTGGATTTTTGTCCTTTGCACTTGCAACTTGCATTGCTCCCGCCACCAAGCTTACACCACTATTTTGATCACTTTCGTGAAGCATCACGACCTTTGTGGAAAACCGATAACCATTGATGACATAACTCTCATATTTCAATGCATGCATTTGAGGTCCCTGAGCTATCCAAGTTAACACACTTAAGATTTTGTTATTCGGGATGCTTCGCTCTTCTGAAACCTATATTATGTTTAAAGTTAGTAACCAAGGCGTACACAAAATTATTACTTAACAATAGTTTATCTTACCCTTCCTTTCAGCCAATCACTAAAAGTACGGATGTGTTCTTCTTGTAACCAAGTTGGTTTCTTTGAGGAACGGGGGTGTTTTTTCTTTAGGTACTCCATGTGCTCCCTATTAAGTTTTAGAATGAATTAGTTATAGAATTTCTAAGCCAATGGAATAATCAACACGGAAACACTTAAAGAAATTTACCCAATGTAAGGTTTAACAACTTTTGTGTTTCGCAAGACATAAAGATGTGCTTGCTCTAAGGCAGTACCATCAACTGCAGTGGCAACACCCCCCACTGGAGTGATTCCTTCCAGAAGCATATCATCAGGTGTGATTTTAGAGTTGGCAGGAACTCCAATTGGGTCCAAATCAGATAAGAATTCACTACAAAACTCAATTGCTTCCTCTGCAATATAATTTTCAGCCATGCAACCTTCTGGACGATTGTGATTTCGTACATAACCCTTCAACACACTCATTTACCTAAGACATTATAAGACAAAAGGATAGGATGATTCTCCATTTTCCATACATTATAAAGACTAAAAAGTGGGATAAAGTTTTTTTTACCTCTCAAATGGGTACATCCATCGAAAGAAAACTGGACCACAAAGTTTAACCTCTCTAACAAGATGGACAGTGAGATGAACCATGATGTCGAAGAACGACGGTGGAAAGTATTTCTCCAACAAACATAGTGTGACGACGACATCCCTTTGAATTTTACTCAACTGCATCACATCTATTACTTTCGCACAAAGTGCATTAAAGAAGAAGCACATTCTAATAATTGTATACCTCACATGTTTTGGCAAGACAGACCGTATTGCCATTGGAAGCAATTGCTGCATCAAAACATGGCAATCGTGTGACTTCAGCCCTTGTAACTTCAAGTCTTCCATTGAAACACGTGTCTTGAAATTAGAAGAGTATCCTTCTGGGACTTTCATCTCATGCAATGTTTGGCAAACCCTATGTTTTTCAGCTCTAGACAATGTGTAACAAGCTGGTTCATCCTTTCCCATGTCCTGAAGGTCAAGACGACCATTAACAGTGTCCTAGTTTTACCAATCTTTGGTGCTAGTTCATCCTTTCCCATGTCCTGAAGGTCAAGACGACCATTAACAGTGTCCTTTGTTTTCGAGGGAATGTTAAGCAATGTACCAATAATGCTGTCACACACATTCTTCTCAATGTGCATGACATCCAAAATGTGTCTGACAAGCAAAAACTCCCAGTAGTCCAATTAAAAAAACACTGACTTCTTCTTCCAACATTTCTTAACAACTTCATCGACTCCATCATCAACCTGTTTTAACCTTGGTGTGGTTGCCTCTTTGCTTGTCCTCCTACACCTCGTCGCTTCCTTTTACCCACTCGCTTTACTGATTTTCCTCCTATGACCTTTTTTCCCCCTTTTGGCGTTACTAATTTGCTTAAACCTGTGTTCTTCACTTTTTTCCCCTAAGAGACTTTGATCATGCTAACCTTTGCTTTTACTTTATCACCATCCAACACTTCTGGCTGTAACTCAAACTCCTTGTTTGCCATAAAACGCCTTCCTTTGTTTTCTAAATGGGTGGTTCTTTGGGAGGAATCTTCGGTGGCCATGTATACATTTTACAAGAATGCTTTAATCTAAGCGAACGTGTTTTTCACCACATGGGACAAGCATAATACCCTTTAACAACAACAACGGATAGATTACCAAACGCTGGGAAATCATTTATTGTCCATAATAACACAGATCTCAATGTGAAGGTTTCTTGTCGATAAGCATCATAAACATCAACCTGAAGATTCCATAGAACTTTTAAGTCATCAATCAAAGGCTGCAAGTATACATCTATATCGTTTCCTGGTTGTCGTGGACCTGATATTAACATAGTTAACATCATAAACTTTCTTTTCACGCACAACCAAGGTGGAAGGTTGTAAGTGATCAACATAACAGGCTAACAACTATACTTACTGCTCAAAGAACCATGTGGGTTAAATCCATCTGTAGAAAGGACTAGACAAAGATTCCTTGAATCTGCTGCAAACTCTGGCCACATAGCATCTACAGACTTCCATGCCGGGGAATCTGCTGGGTGACGAAGTTTGTCATCAACTTCTCTTTCATTGGCATGCCATGTCAAATCGTCAGCAGTTTTTACAGACTGGAACATCTTTCTGAACCTCGGGATGGGTGGAAAATACCACATAACTTTTGCGGGCACACCTTTGCTTGTCTCAGTCATATTCTTATTCTCCTTAAACCTTGACACTCCACAAGTAGGACACGTAGTGCGATCCTTATTAGCATCCCCTCTATATAGTATGCAATCGTTAGGACATGCATGTATCTTTTCATACTTCATTCCATAAACGGACAACATCTTCTTCACCTTCCCCATTGAAGAGGGTAGTAAATTACCTTCAGGAAGCCCGTCTCCAAACAATCTCAACAACTCATAAAAAGACTTGTCAGACCACCCACCCTTCACTTTTAGATTGTACAATTTCACCACCATTGATAACTTGGTATACTTGGAACACCCTTCATATAATGGTTCCTCAGCATCTTTAAGCAGTTTTCCAAACTCTCTAGGATCCCCTGGATATTGTTCAAGTCCAGCTTGTAGCAATTTTTTTATGCTCGCTACATTGTCTGGAGTTTCCATCCCGTGAACGAAGGCATCCTGTCTATCAAAACAAGGAGCTGCACTAAGAATTTGCTCCCCATGAAATACCCATCTCGTGTATTGCTTATCAATACCGTGATGGAAAAGGTGATTTCTAATCACCTTTTGACTTAACTTGCACAGATTGACACAGTGCTCACATGGACATCTCATACAAGTCTCCTGATTCTCTGTGGGGTTTGCAAATAAAAGAAAATTTACAACCCCTTGAATATATTCATCTGACAACCTATCCTTGGACATCCACGATTTGTCCATTGAGTATCTAATAAGTATGTGACAAGAAATTCCTGAAGACATCCAAACAGAGCACTCAATTTTGCTAAACATATAAATAAATAAAAAATGCAAAAGTATATAAAGGAAATAACTTAGATGAATTATGACCTTTAAATTAAATGTTTTAGGATAGTTTCACCTACAATTTTAATTGACCATATTAGCTTAAATATGAAACCAACACTAAGAACTAAAAGGTTAATAAAATCAACCTCAAGTAAGATATACAATAGCAGCTTAACAATTAATCTTTCCACGTGTGTGGTCTAGTATACAATACAAGTTATCAATTAGTCAAAATTCAAAAACCTTACTTTTAGAGTCAAGGGAGAATGGTATAGAGGACATAGATTTCAATTAATTCATTTTTTTATGATAAAGTTAGAGTCACACAAAAGCTAACAACAAGAAGGATTTCTCTATCAAGGTGAAAAAGTTCCTCACTACCTAAACTAAAGCTTAATAATATTAGTACCTTATCACTTCATTAACTGTTACTCATGTGGAGAAAAGGATATGTAGAGAAAGAGAGAGTACACCATATTTAGGAATTCCAAGCAAAATGAACGAACGTGGTGATCGACAAGAGAAAGCAGTTCCTTTTCAGAAATCCCAATTACACTAGACATATATACATTTTTTTTAAAAAAAACATACGAGGAATCCCAATAACATGACCATACTATAAGAAAATATTTATACGTAGTAAATGACAATACACGTAAGTAATAACTAGAAGGCAAAATACAAAGTCTAAGCATACTCAATTAATATTCAACTCTGTTAAGGCAAAGAACTGATCGATCGTTAGCACGTAAGAGGTTTATCTTACTTAAGTTAATTCACTTTTATTTCATTTGGCTACATGCCTACATTTGGCTGAAAGTATGATGACATGTTATTGAAGAAAAACCAAATTTTATACTTCGTGTTTGGAAAAAAAGGGTGGAATAGTTGGGCAAACCGTTCATACTCTTTAAGTTGCTACTGTTATCCATTTTTTTTTAATCTGGAAATTTAGTGCATCATCTCCTGATTCTGCTCATTCCTTGTCTGCATAATCTCTCTTTTGCGGAGTAACTACAGTCTAAACCTACTGAGATTCGAAGACATAAACCCATGACAATGTTGAAGCAACTGCACTGAAGAATTGCTTCTTATATATACTAGAAATTGGCTGGGCTACCTAAAGTTATAGAGTTAGGCAATCTACAGTGCGAGTGATTTGCATTCTCTCAAATGGTCTCGAGATGCCAAGGTATACAACAACTAGTCCATGTGAAGAATAGACTAACTATATATAATGGCACAGGGGAGAAGACATGCTTCCCTTCATAATGCGCATTAAAGTAAGAAAAAGGCGCTTTAGTGGCAATAATAACTGAACCCGACATTACATACATTTTAAAGAGACTCTATCTTTCCATGATCCAGCCCCACCTTCTTTACAACCTTCTATGATTTATAGTTCCACCGAAAAGCTAAAGTTGGCACTCACATGGGATCCCTTTTTACATCTTAATGGATTGGTTTTTCTGTGGTATCATCTATTAGTCTATAGTCTATTACATTGCTTTTTTAGAGATCATAGTTTTGCATTTTGATGAGGTAGATTAATAAACTCACAAGACCAATGTACATGGAAAAAATTGCACCATGAAGAGTTGGGATCAAGTTAACAAATTCATGCATATCCTATCTGTGCGCTAAATAAAATGAATCACTACATTTTTTTTTTCAATGAAGTTCATTTGGCAAGTTTAATTGTGGAGTCAAATACAAATGTGTTGGGTGCAACTGTGTTTCTTTTGAAGTTAGTGTTCTCCGTTAGTGTTTTCAGTTTCTAGAAGGCAAAATATGAAATAAATACGAACATAGATTAATACACATTGAAAGAGCTATATCACAGTATGAAAGTATCAACTTACTAAGATGATGGAAGTAAGCATGTAAACTAGAACTTAACCAGTTTAAACACAACAACATGCATGCAAATTTGAAACAAGAAAAAGAAACTTACTTTTAGATTTCAGAAACCTTCTGTTGTAGTAGTAATCAGACTGATCCCTTCTCAAGCAAGTTTAAGCGCAGCGAGGGAAGTGAGTGTGCGAGAAACCAATGAGACAAAGAAAAAGAAAAAGGTGTAACTGGTAGGGTTTGCAATGGAAGGGGAAGAAATATAAATAGGCGAACCCTAACATCAATCCCTTAATATCCGGCGAGAGGGAAAAATAATTGGGGTGAGCGGGAGAATTTTCATCATGAGGGGAACTTGGATTTCTCCTTATTGCTGTTTCCATAATTTTTTTTCTTCGATAAAGTTGTTTCCATAAGTGAGGAGACTATTGACGGTTCAATTCTAAACGAAGAGTATTGATTTTGGCATTCCTTGTTTCGGTTAACTTGTTGACGGTTTAATAAATGGTCCAACCCAGCGAGTCCCCAAAAAATTATGAGAATGTTGACGGTTTATTCTATTACTAATTTGACTGTTTTAGGAAACACCATCATATTTTTTTGACATTTGTGTCATACACGACATAATATTCCAACAGCTGTCATAAAATTATTAAATTTTTTTGACGTTTGTGTCATACACGACATAATGTTGCAACAGCCGTCATAAAATTATTATATTTTTTTGACGCTTGTGACATACATGACATAATGTTGCAACAGCCGTCATAAAATTATTATATTTTTTTGACGCTTGTGTCATACACGACATAATGTTGCAACAGCCGTTATAAATTTAATATATTTTCTTGACGCTTGTCTCATACACGACATAATATTGTAATAGCCGTCATAAATTTATTATAATTATGTGACGCTTGTGTCATACACGACATAATATTACAATATCCGTCATAAAAATATTACTAAAACACCTATCTTGACGGTTTTTAACAAAGCCGTCAAGATAGATAAAAAACAAGCGTCATAATATGTCATTTTTTTTAGTAGTGTTGATAGGAATAGGAGAATAAGCCCATAGTACTTGAGCAGCTTAGCTATGTTTCTGTTTCACAACACAACATACACAAAAATTTTGGCTACCCATAATTTTTTATCAGAGAGCAGATGCAGAACACTATTCTGCTTGTCCTCTATACCACATTAACATTGCGCATTTTCCAATTCCCATGTTAATTCCTTGACTTAGTGAGTCAATGAATTGGTAACGTGTCCATTAAAAACGCATGGTCCTTTTTTATGTTTTAGAAAGCAACAAACATCTTGATGGCATTGTTAATGAGCCCTATTTCCGCATTTTCAAATTTGACGTAAATAATTGACATCAATTTTACTAAGGAAAATGTACAAAAATGTTCATGGAAATATTGTCCATGATGAGAAAATTCAGTAATGGCTGCATGCATATGAATATGAAGCACATGAGCACATGAATATTCTAAAACTTCCAATTATTCCGGCGTTTGCTCAAACAAGCTTACAAAGTGCCATTTTCATTAGTTTGCACGTAGCCAAAAAGATGAATCCTATTAATATCTTCAATAGAAAAATTAAACTGATGACATCATATATATTCTGAGCAACATACACATTTCACCTGATGGGCACGAAATAACTCCAAGTGTAAAAAGTAGAGAGTGACAGAACAACCAAACTTTGCGCCACCTTATTATTACTGAAAACTTCTCACTACCTCGATTTTACAGAAAAGTTTCAAAACAGTTCAGCCTTTGGTCACATGTATATGCATTCTTAGCGTTTCATTCTCCTAAAACTTAGCTGAGGTTGCATTGGAATGGCCAGCACTGTGACATCCCCACTTCTTGATGGCTCTGAAGAAAAATCCATTATAGGAGGATGGGCATCCTCAGTTTACTTAATCGGTAAATCCTTTTTTGGACTGAATGAATCACTTATGTTGTTACGAACTTACAATAATGCCTCTCAACTTTCTTTATTGTTGGGGATTATACCAATACCAATCGATTATCCACTACACAGATAACTCGTATATAGAAACAATTCAACTCCGGACAAAATCTAAATATCAACTACAACCTATACTAACATGCCCAACTCGCTAAACAACTATCAACAACAAATAATAATACAAAGCAGTAAAGGCAAACCACAACACAAAGATTTACCGTGGTTCGGCCAATGATGCCTACTTCCATAAGAGCCAGTTCTTTATAAAGTGGGAAGAAAGATTACAATCTCTCCTTTCAGTCTCTCACCTTACTAGATCACTCTTATCTCTTTACATGGTTGTATATCTGTAAATGTTATATCTCAATTTTGATAGCTTTCAAGATTGGTTTCTCTCTCTTTGTTTTTGTCTGGTTTTTAGTCTTAGGTTTTCCAAAACCTTGATTTTGTTTTTATATCAAAAAACCAAATTTCATGGTTTCGTGAGCGAGGCCCACTTTAAAATCGGACATGAGCGAGTGCTTCAAAACACTTGTAATGCTTCCACGGCAAGAGCGCAGGGCGGTCCCCTCCTCTGGCCTTGTCCCAAAACACCGGAATGATTTTACGCACGCAGAGTCGCCTCCTCCTCGAGAAGTGCGCTCGACATATTCACGAGAATCGGCTTCGTTTCTCTTTCCTCATGTGAGGGATAACTCCAACAATCTCCCCCTCCGAACATTGAGGGGATACCTCCATGCAATTTCCAAATCAACCGGGAGGAGAGCGCTACAATCCGCGGAAGCACAACAAATATCAAACTTACCTTTCGGTAAGACTTTGGTTATCATATCCCGACCCGTTCTTGTCGGTATGGATCTTCTCGATACACAAATGCTTGTCTTCGAAAGTACTTTCTCTAATCTAATGATAACGCACGTGTATGTGCTTGGATCTAGAATGAAAACTCGGATTCTTGCTCAAGTGGATGGTGCTCTGACTATCACATAGAACTACAAACTGTTTCTGCTTTAGCCCTAGTTCATCGAAGAACCTCTTCATCCATAGCATCTCTTTGCAACACTCAGTGGCTGCAATATACTCGGCTTCTATAGTGGAGAGGGCAACACACTTTTGCAACTTAGATTGCCAAGAAACTGCTCCCCCTGCAAAAGTAACCTGATAACCGGAGGTAGACTTCATCGAGTCAACATCACCTGCCATGTCTGCATTAGTGTAGCCTTCAAGTATGGGCTTACTTCCACCAAAGCACAAACACGATTTGGAAGTGCCCTTAAGATATCTTAATATCCACTTAACACCTTCCCAATGTTCTTTACCCGGATTTGACAGAAATCTGCTTAACACCAACGGCGAAAGCAATATCCAGTCTAGTACACACCATGGCATACATCAAACTGCCCACTGCGGATGCATAAGGAATCTTTTCCATCTGACTCTGCTCATGCTCACCCTTAGGACACATCTCTTTGGTCATGCGGAACTGGCCACCAAGCGGACAACTGACTGGCTTCACTTGATCCATGTTGAATCTCTTCAACACCTTCTCAATGTAGCTTTCTTGAGAAAACCACAACTTCCCACTCTTTTTGTCATGAGTGATCCGCATCCCAAGTATCTGCTTTGCTTGACCCAAATCCTTCATCTCAAAGGACTTACTCAAGTCTTTCTTCAGCTTGGATATCTTGTTGATGTTTGGGCCAACTATCAACATATCATCCACATACAGCAATAACACTATGAAATCCCCATCTGAAAATCTCTGAACAAACGCACAATGATCGGAAGCAGACTTTTTGTATCTTTGCTTCGCCATAAAGGAGTCAATCTTTATGTACCACTGTCTCGGTGCTTGCTTCAACCCATACAAGCTCTTTATCAGCTTGCATACTAGGTGCTCCTTGCCTTTGACCTCAAACCCCTCTGGCTGGTCCATGTAGACATCTTCTTCAAGGTCTCCATGAAGAAAAGTTGTCTTAACATCTAGCTGCTCAACCTCTAGGTTCATACTTGCAGCCATACCCAATACCACCTGGATAGAAGTCATCTTCACTACAGGAGAGAAAATCTCATCAAAGTCAATCCCTTTCCTTTGACCGAATCCCTTCACAACAAGGCGAGCTTTGTGCCTTGGGTGAGGATTGTTCTCCTCATGCTTGACTTTGTATATCCACTTATTCTTGAGAACTGTTCTCCCTGTGGGTTTCTCAACTAACTCATAAGTGTGATTCTTATGCAAAGAATCCATCTCGTCATGCATGGCCTTCAACCACTTTTCTTTGTCTATACCTTCAAGTGCCTCTTGATAGTACATATGTTCTCCACCATCCGATAAAGAAGACGTGACATTATGTGGTAGATACCTGGTTGAAGCTAGTCTCTCTCTCTATCGGACCTCCTTGCCCCATCTGGCGGTGCCTCTCGGGAGATGCACTTCGCTTGCTTGCTCGGTGGTGGTTCATGCATCTCATCTGCATCTTCTATACCAATAGGTTCTATCCCATCATGAGCAATAGGATTCTCATCATGAGCTTCAAACTCATGGTTCTCTGCATTCTCAATGCCTTCTGCACGTTCCACAGTAGGAACTTCTAGTTCTGAATCAACAAGATCATTGGTGAAAGTCTGTAGCTTCTCACCCTCCTCAAAATCTGCTATGGTTTGGTCTTCTAAGAACACAACATCTCGACTTCGGATTACCTTCTTGTTAATCGGATCATAGAGTTTGTAACCAAACTTTTTTTATCCATAACCCAGAAAAATGCACTGCTTGGCTTTGTCATCAAGCTTGGATCTCTCATCCTTCGGAATATGCACAAATGCCCTGCACCCAAATACCCTCAAGTATCCATAATCAACATCTCTCGACCGACCATACTCTCCTGCGGATAATCACTATTCAGAGGCTTTGCCGGCGACAGGTTGATCACATGCACGGATGTACGCATTGCTTCTACCCAGTAGCTTCTAGGTAGCTTAGAGTGAGATAGCATGCATCTCATCCTCTCTACAATGGTACGGTTCATTCTCTTTGCTATTCCATTCTGTTGCGGTGTCTTGGGAACGGTCTGCTCATGACGAATCCCATGACTCTAGCAATATTCTTCAAATGGCCCAATGTACTCACCCCCATTATCTAAGAGAATACACTTCAACAACTTCCCAATCTCTTTTTCCACCATGTTGTAGAATTTCTCAAACACGCCAAGTACTTCATCCTTGGTCTTCAGATTATAGGCCCATATCTTTCTTGACGCATCATCAATGAATGTCAAGAAGTACGAAGCTCCCTGGTGGGACTTTACTCTCATAGGGCCACATAAGTTTGTGTGCACTAGTTCAAAGACAGTGTTCTTTCTGTGAGACGGGAATCTTTGGAAAGACACCCTGTGTTACTTTCCTACCAAACAGTGAGTACATGTATTTAAATGTGTACCTTTAATGTCTGGCCCGACCTTTTTCTTAGCAAGAACTTCCATCCCTTTTATGCCAATGTGACACAGTCTCTTGTGCCACAGTTCAGATGAAGCTTCTTCTTCTGCCGCATTTGCTTCTGCTTTACACAAACTAGCCTGTGTTTTGTAAAGAGAGCAAGTTTTCTTTCCTCTGGCTGCTACAATGGAACCTCTGCTCAGTTGTCATACCCCGTTACCAAACGAGTTTACAAAGCCATCGTCATCTAATTTCCCAGCCGAAATTAGGCTTAGCCGTATGTCAGGGACATGTCTTACATCCTTGAGTGTCAAGGTGTAGCCGACATTGGTTTCTACATGAACATCTCCAATGCCTATAATCTTCGAGACTCCACTGTTACCCATCCTTACTTTACCATATTCACCGGTTTGTAGGTAGTGAAGAATCCCCCTGTGGTGGTGGACGTGATAGGATGCTCCCGTATCTATCACCCACTCAGATATCGACATGAGGTACTAAGACAAGACACACCACACCGACACAATTCCCACTCAGGTCGCCGACTAGTGCGATAGTATCTCCGCCGCGTGTTTCCGTTCCTCGCACCATGTCTTCATGTACACGCGGTTATTCTTCTCATCCCTCTTCGTGTTCGCGACTCATATTTGAAGTGGCCTTTGGTGGCACAATAGTAACATTGCCTCTCCGCCTTAGGAGTTCTAGCTTCACCCCTAGATTTATTTCGTCATCACCTCTAGAACGAGATGGTTTTTCGTTTCGACCTCTCCCCGTTTCTCGTGAAATGGATCTCTGAGTGAGAGGAGCTGCTTCTTGTACTCCTTCTAGTATCCTCATTCAACAAAGACGTGGTAGCCATCTCCATGGTAACAATTCCATCATTGGCTACTCCATGTAGAGAAACTGCTAATGTCTCCCAACTTTCGGGTAGAGAGCCTAATAGAAACAAAGCCTCAACTTCGTTTCCCAAATTGATCTTCATCAAATGTATCTGATTGATGATATTTTGTACTTCATTAAGATGCTCAGACATTGAAGAACCTTCTTGGTACTTCGTGTCTGCAAACTTCTTAACGACTAACACTTTGTTTCCACCCGACTTCCTCTCATAAAGGTCTTCGAGTTTCTTCCACAGACTGAAGGCTATAGTCTCTTGGGACACATGGTGAAAGACACTGTCGTCAATACCACTGTCGAATGTATCCAATCGCTACGTCAAGCTTTTTCCACTCAAATTTCATCGCCTTTTACGGTTTTACTCCCTCATTCTCAATGGGAAGTGCCAAGTCCTTGCAGTATATCAAGTCTTCCATCTTGGCTTTCTAGATGGTGTAGTTCTTCCTATTCAGACTCATCATACGAGTGTTCACGGAATGGTCCATCTCTACAAGTTATTTAACCTCAAATCTTCTCTCAGGAATTTCGTCAAACACCTTCTGACCAAGATTCGGATAACACCCTAGGCTATTCTAACCAAGGCTCTGATACCACTTGTTGGGGATTATACCAATACCAATCGATTTCCCACTACACAGATAACTCATATATGGAAACAATTCAACTCCGGACAAAATCTAAATATCAACTACAGCCTATACTAACATGCCCAACTCGTTAAACAACTATTAACAACAAATAATAATGCAAAGCAGTAAAGGCAAACCACAACACAAAGATTTACCATGGTTCGGCCAATGATGCCTACTTCCACAAGAGCCAGTTCTTTATAAAGTGGGAAGGAAGATTACAATCTCTCTTTTAGTCTCTCACCTTACTAGATCACTCTTATCTCTTTACATGGTTGTATCTCTATAAATGTTATCTCTCAATTTTAATAACTTTCAAGATTGGTTTCTCTCTCTTTGTTTTTGTCTGGTTCTTAGTCTTAGGTTTTCCAAAACCTTGATTTTGTTTTTATATCAAAAAGCCAAATTTAGCGATTCTTTGAAAGCGAGGCTCACGAAAAATCGAATTACGAAGAAAGTCGCCTAAAAACACTGTAATGCTTCCACGACAAGAGCGCAGGTGTGCCTCCTCTAAGCGCAGGTCGCTCCCAAAACACTAGAATGATTTTACGGCACGAGCGCAGGTGCGCCTCCTCTAAGCGCAAGTGCGCTCTGACATATTCACGCAGAATTAGTTCCGTTTCTCTCCTCATATAAGGATAACTCCAACACTTATGTTCTTGTCACATGCAGGAGCTGAAGTTCTAGAACGATTTGCAATGTATGGTGCTTCAGGCAATCTCATTATTTATGTAACTGATATTCTGCATGAACCCACTGCCACCGCAGCAAAGAACCTGAACAGTTTCTCTAGTGCAACATCACTCTTCCCTATGCTTGGAGCCTTCATTGCAGATTCCTACTTGGGTCGATCTAAGACGATTCTTATCTCTTCCTTGATATATTTCATGGTATGTGTGCATGGTATTAGAACAATTTCACTCAGGCGGTAAGAATTAAGACCAGATTTGGCATTCGGTGTTTTAAATGTAGCACTTTTTAGTAGGTTCTGCCATATGGTGTCACAGGACTTAAATTTTCATAATTCGATAAATAGATGAATGCATAATTTGCATTGGAATTAGTTCAGTGAATTGTCAACTTTGCATCGACATTTTTTTAAGAAAAATTGTACAATCTACTTTGCAGTGGAGTAACATGTTAATGACATTGTCAAGGGACGTCACCACCACGTACGAGAATTAAAGTTAAATAATATGATGCAAAATGAAGTACTTTTCAGTAGGTGCTGCAGTATGGCGTCACAGGACTTGGTTTCGTAATTCAATAAATTTTTTAATGCACAGTCTAATTTGCATTGGAAGTTCAATGCACGCGAGGTATGCTTCACAGTTATTATGCAGCCTACTTTGCATTTGTACGCACGATCTTCTCTGCATTGGTTCCGGCCTAAACACACTGCAGGTGGGAAACCAGACTTAGGAACACGTACTCCTAATGTAAATACACATCTGAACTCTCATGTTATATAAGTTGAAACTTGTCATCTCTTTAGCGACAAGTTAATCTAATATATCTGTGTGATGATTTTTTCTAATATAAAAACACAAGTATTTTGTTGATGATCAAAGAATAATGAGAAGTATTGGATCAAGAAGAAGAAGTGATGTAGAAGATGATGAGTTGAACCACGTTCTTTAATATCATGTAAATAGGAATCAAACTCAAAGCGTAATTCAACAATTCTATTTATAATAATAGATGAGATTTCCCAATTAGTGTTTAATTAGAAGACCATCTCTTGTTAAGTCTCATTCTGACTCTTCTAGAAGCCCCATGTTTCCCAAGTCAAATAGGTCTTCCTTATTGACTTAAACAACAGAAAAACATGTTTAGGTTCGGAGTAGTAGTTAGAGCTCCGAGCCTGGTAGTTGAGTTCCGGATTTGGAGTTCATAGTTAAGAGTTGGTTATACGAACCTACTACTCCAACTAGTTCCAAAGCCTACGAACCTCCTCTTCTTGTTTCACTTCCGAACCTAGGATGTGAGAGGATTTGGACTTGAAGTGTGTTCTGGCACTTTCTACCCATACCAAGACCATATCCGAGCTTTAAGAAGATATGCTGTCATGTGTCACATATTTATTTGCTAAAATATGTACACACAGATGCCCCCCTTTTTTCTTCATGGATTGTAACTCAAATCCTTAAGGAAAAAGATAAAAAGTGTTTGCGCACGTTGCGTAGAACCACATAAAAATCACTGAGCAATATACCATGATTTTCTCCTTGGAATTTATGCCCAAAATCTCGCATTATTTCAACTCAAAGAATTGTGTTATCCGGACAAGCCACAACCATAACCCGAAGTTGTCTTATAATAACCCGGATGTGAACATATCAAAACTTTTCCAAATCACCGTGACCCGGACTTGGATAAATAGATCACGAGTGTCAAGGTGTAGGAACTAAACTTTTTCCTGGTTCGGACATGTCTTATTATATGACCCGGACTTGAGAAGATCCGGACCGAGCCTTATCATAACCTGGATCTATCATGCCTCACAAATTATATTGACCCGAACCTGTCATACCTTATAACCCGAACCTGAGAAAATAAGCACATGCCGCACAAGACCCGGAATTGAGATTAAGAAGGGAATCCGAATTTGTACCAATGACCCGGACTTGCCAAGTGTTATAATGACCCGGAACTGGCATGCCTAATAATGATAATGATCTAATAATAACCCGGACCTGTACCAATGCCTCACCATGACCCGGAGTTGAGAAATCACTCAAAGCAGCACATGTCAAACTAATCCATCCAGACTTATTAAAGCAGCACATGTCAAGCTCAGAAATTAGACTTTCTCAAATAAGAACATGTATTAACTCTTATTAATTCACCCGGACTTTACTTTAGAAATCAGCACATGCGAAGTTGCAAACCACATCCGAAATAGGTGAATTCCATACTCATCCGGAATTGAGATAAAGGAAATTCGGAAGCCTGACTTTCTCACATACTTCATGAATTCCTTTGTTGTTTCTATTAGTATAACTTATTTACCCGCTTGTTTCTATTAGTATAAACTTACTATCTCATCCGCATGTAAACTTAAGCACCCATTTCCACAAAATCCTTGCTGCCACTAGAACCAATTTGGTTGTGTCCGCCCATCCTATATATCTCTTTAAGTTTGTAGCATTGTGCTTACATCCAATCCAACGTCTGTCGATCTTGCCAAAAAGAAAACCGTAAGCTCAAATTTTGGCTCCAATAGTTTACGCTGGTCTAAAGATTCGATTGTTTCTTTTCTATGAAACCACCATTAATGGGTGTTGAAGCTGCTTGGTCGCCACACAACGCCTTTCTCTTTGCATTCGGTTGTCTTCTTTAAGTTTGTACAAGAGAAAATTGAGGCTTTTGGTGTAAACAACCACGTCTTTTTCTTCAAAAATTGAACTGTCAAACTCGGTCTTGATCAGTTTTGGGTTTGCTAATCGAACCATAACTCCTAGTTCGACCAAGTAAAAAGAACCAGTTCTGACTTTATCAATTGATTGTGTGCTCTCAATTCCAATGTCTCACCAATTAGTTTTTCAATTCTCCAATTGGTGAAGTAGTTCCGAATTTAGTACTGGACAATGCAATTTCGGATTCTTCAGTCCACAAAACAGTTTCGGGTTTGTTACTCGAGAGAGCAGTACCGAACATGAACTTCCTGTGTTCCTTATTAGCTATAGGAAGTTGAAATTCCGAACGTGGAGTTCCAGACTAGCTAGGAAATGGAGTTCCAAACTTGGACAAGTTCTGAACGTGGAGTTCCTAACTAGCTAGGAAGTGGAGTTCCAAACTTAGACAAGTTCCGAACGTGGAGTTCTAGGCAAGTTAGGAAGTGATGTTCCGAATTTGGACAAGTTCCGAACGTGGAGTTCCTGACTAGCTAGGAAGTGGAGTTCCGAACGTGGAGTTCCAAATTAGCTAGGAAGTAGAGTTCCAAACATGGACAAGTTCCGAACGTGGAGTTCCTAACGAGCTAGGAAGTGGAGTTCCGAACTTACACAAGTTCCGAACGTGGAGTTCCAGACTAGCTAGGAAGTGGAGTTCCGAACGTGGAGTTCCTAACTAGCTAGGAAGTGGAGTTTCAAACTTGGACAAGTTCCGAACGTGAAGTTCCAGACTAGCTAGGAAGTGGTGTTCTTTTCTCCTTATTTGCATAAATATGTATACACAGATACCCCACTTTTCTCTCAGACGACGGTTACACATTCGACCGTTGAAGGAAAATGACAAAAGTGTCGTATTATATTTTATACAAATTCGTATTCCGAATCTTAGAAAAACAAGGTTTTGTAGGAAAATAGGGTTTGCCCCTGTGTCAATTCCTGTAAATACCTTTAGTTTTGTTAAGAAATAAGACTTTGTAGGAATGTAAGGTGCGCCCCTGTATTATTTCCTGTAAAGTCCTTAAATGATCTGGTATATAATGCATAAACCGACACTTATAAGCATAAGACATTATAACTGCCCTTAGGAGGATAAAATCCAAGTTAAGTTAAACTTTCTCCATCACATGGGGAACAACAAATGAGATCTTTCACTCATCATCCCGAGAAAGCTTTCTAAAGGTTCTTATACAACTTTGGCCAACATATGGGATCTCTCACCCAACATCCAAATTATAAAAGAAACAATGCTCTGAAAAGATAAATATAACTTTTATTAATAATTGATTGACATAGATCATGCCCCAAGATAATGGAAGCAGATCCAAATTTGTGAAAATTTTGTCTCTTAGAAACTAAGAGTAGTGTAACATTACTTGGAAACAGTACATGTTAGCATCAAGATTCACCGCTGGAGGATCTTTCATGAACATCTTGTTCCTGGTTAACTTCAAAGATGTCCTCATAAGGATAAGTTAAAGTGGTAAAGTCCCTATCCTGTGGGGGTAATTTATTACTTCCGAACGTGTCACCAGTCTTCTGTCTCTTGGACTTATCTTGATATATAGGAATTCCTGTCAACTAATTTGTGCTCCGACTGTGGTTCCTCGAACTTCCTATCATTATAATGACTAGCAGATCTCCTACCAACAGGAGCGAAGGTGACACTGGTTATCACTCTTTTATGAGAAGATTCCCTATCCAATTGGTCTTCTTCCAGTTCCGCACACTTATCGATCCGAGGCTGCAACTCTGTCATGTTAGTAAACTTCTTTTTCTTCAAGGACATGTATAGACCAGAAGTAGGATCTAACCCCTTTCTAAAGGCCACAATGGCGAGGGTCTCATCGACATTGTTAACATGCAATTGAACCTCGTTAAATCTTTTGGTGAAATCCCTAATACGCTCGTCCTTTCGGATCTTCATGTCAAATAGTGCATCAACGGTTTTAATGTAGGGTCGGTTGCAATTGAATATCGCAATGAAATTGATGGATATCACTTTAAACTCGTGAATATTGCCCCTGGGAAGCTTCGTGTACCAGATGAGTGCTGAGTCTATCAAACTTGAAGCAAAATACCGACACAAATAATGATCTTTCTTAGAAAGACCCACCATTGATTGACGATAACCGAGCACATGAGAGACCGGATCTCCTTTGCCATTAAATTTAGAGAACTTTGGTGGTTTATAATCATGGGGGATGTATCCACTCATAACATGTCGTGAAAAAGGAGTTCCAATGTCTCCCTCGATTGCTGACTGAACAACTGACTCATCCATCTTGGTTGGTTTCGAACCTCACAGTTCCTCCAGTATTTATGCCTTGAGTTGTGTAAGAGTAGTCGGTTCATGAATTGGAGTTCTCTCGTTGTTATACCTTGGACCTGGACTATCGTAGTTCTCATCTCGATGATAATGTGGTTCCGGTTCCCAAGATCGAGTGGAGGAGTTTGCAAAACTGGATCGGAGAACTGAGGGATTCCGAGGCAATGAAGGTTCCCTTGGAACTGAAAGTCTTCTTCGTACAAATGGTGACCTTGATAGTTGTGGATTTCGGGAAAACAGATTCGGACGTCCATCCCTCGTACCTCGAGAACTTGAATACCAAGAGATGTCAGGTCCGTGTGAACTCGAGTGTCGGGTTGGATCCAATTCTGGATTATAATTCAAATCTAGTTGGTCGCTATGATACCCAATGAAGTAAAAGGATATAAGGCGTAGGGACGTAACCCTCACCATGGTCGAGACTTGGTGGCCGGAACGCCCCCTCGAGTTTCCATCAATAGGCAACACCTTTGGAGGTGAACGACCCTCCTTCGTGCGGTAGTAGTCTTGGAAAACACACAAATGAGCCTCCTACCGACCACGTTCGGCCATCACAGCATCCATAACGGCTTGGTTGGTTATGGTAGATTGGGGAGTATCGTTGTTGGGCTCATCTTCTACACGCCCTTCCCTAAAACGACGAGCTCCGCTACGTTCAGATTGTCTTTGAGCAGTAACATGTGGGTTATGATCTCATTATTTCCCTCATTACCTTGATTTGCATTGGCTATTGTAGTAACCATGATTTTGAATCAAAGTGAAGAAAAGAAGATTTTTTTAAGAACAAAAAACCCAAGAAAAATTGGTGGATAGGATAACCTAGAACGAAAAAAATTTCACCAAGAAATCAAATCAATTTTGTATGGTGTTCCCACAGACGGCGCCAATTGTGTGATGATTTTTCCTAATCTAAAAACACAAGTATTTTGTTGATGATCAAAGAACAATGAGAAGTATTGGATCAAGAAGAAGAAGAGATGTAGAAGATGATGAGTTGAACCACATTTTTTAATGGTTGCCTACGTATCATGTGAATAGGAATCAAACTCAAAGCGTAGTTCAACTATTCTATTTATAATAATAGATGAGGCCGGTTTCCCAATTAGTGTTTAACTAGAAAACCATCTCTTGTTAAGTCTCATCCTGACTCTTCTAGAAGCCCCATGTTTCCTAAGTCAAATAGGTCTCCTTTATTGACTTAAACAACATAAAAACATGTTTAGGTTCAGAGTAGTAGTTAGAGCTCCGAGCCTGGTAGTTGAGTTCCGGATTTGGAGTTCATAGTTAAGAGTTGGTTATACGAACCTACTACTCCAACTAGTTCCAAAGCCTATGAGCCTCCTCTTCTTGTTTCACTTCCGAACCTAGGAAGTGAGAGGATTTGGACTTGAAGTGTGTTCTGACACTTTCTACCCACACCAAGACCATATCCGAACTTTAAGAAGATACTGCCATGTGTCACATATTTATTTACTAAAATATGTACACACAATATCCAAACGGTAGACTATAAAATGAACACATCCCCATCCATCTGGAAGTTCCGAAGTCAAGAACAGCCTAGCTTGATATGATGTCTTGATGATGACTTGTTTTCAAGGGACTTCTTCTCTTGAACTTTTTTGTTAAAGAGTTAGTTTTGTCAATTTGGTTGCAGGGACTAGTTGTGTTAACAGTGTCAGCCTGGATGGTTCCATTACAAATACGTGAGGTACCATTTTATCTGTCTCTGTACCTAGTTGCTATAGGACATGGTGGGCAAAAGCCATGTCTACAAACTTTTGGAGCTGACTATTCGACGAAAATAATCTAGAGGAGAAGAAAGCTAAGAGTACATTTTTTAATTGGTGGTATTTTGGGATATGTATTGGTGCATCAACAGGTATGCTTATTGTATTCTATGTTCAAGAAAATGTCGGATGGAGGCCTGGGTTTGCAATTCCAGCTGTTGCAATGGCCATGTCAGTCAATTATATTTCATTGGGGACAGGGGTCATACAGACAACACACGCCAAGAGGGAGTCCGTTTACTAGGATCATGCAAGTGTTTGTTGCAGCTGCTTGTAAGTGGCATCTATGTGTCTCGAGGGATGTGGCAATGCAGAATGTTATGAAGAAGAGGAAGGTGGCATAGCTACCGGATTTAAGACCTTGTTTCGAACAAACCAATTCAAGCAAGTACACTGACAAGGAGGAATTTCCTTTTTTGCTTATAGAGAATGTGTTTTGTTGCATTGACAGACAACTTTCACCCATTTCGATCTGTCCCTTCCCCAGGAAGACTACTATCACTCTACCAGAGTTTATTGAACCAAAAAAAATTACCCTTGAAGACAGCTCTTCTAAGGTCTAACATCTCAAGTCAAAACTAGCCACAACTATAGTTCGGAATTCTTGGAATTCCAACAAATCCAAAATCCGAAATTCATTGAATTTCAATCCTATTATATTCGGAATTTCAAATGATTTCAGAATTTCAGATATTTCAATTTTATATTTAGAATTCCGAAGTTTTGTTCGGAATCACGAACTATGGCCACAACCAATTGGTTAAATAATTTTACATGATTTTTGGATCAAATATAGGTTTGGCAGAAAGCTTGAGTTTGATATTATGGAATTAACTGTGTAGTTTTAGTTGTTGAACTAAAATGCGCTTGTAAAAGAGAAATACCAATGTATGTTTCAGTGCATAAGATCTCACCTTTTCATGTAGAAGCCATAATTTTTCACATAATGATATGATTCAAACGATTTATGCTCAAAAACTGGAAGTCTCATGACAATATTTGAAAGAAACATGCATTGATCAGATATGACATCCCATGTTAATAGTATACACTCACCAAAATATAAACACTTGAAGAGTAATTTAATTTCTTGAGCATCTTGTATATGGTTTAGTTTAGCACTCGTACCTTAGTGTTACAATATCTCAGATGCTTAGACAAAGCAACAATCATAGATGATATTGATTAGTTGAGCGCAACTAAAAACAAGTGGAGACTTTGTACACTGACTCAAGTGGAAGAAGCGAAGCTGCTTCTCCGTTTAGTACCAATTTGGTAAGTTGTTTGATGAATTGTTTATGTGCAAGGAAGCACAATCTTCACTAAACAAGGAAGCACAATGGACACTTCAATAGGAAACAACTTTCATATAGCACCAGCATCGCTTCAAGTCTTTACAGGCTTGACTGTTCTACTATTTATACCCATTTACGACTAAGTTATCGTTCCAACTGTAAGAACTTTCACAGGATACCGATCTGGGATAACAATGCTTCAAAGAGTCGGATTCAGAATGTTTCTCGCTACATTTTCAGTCGTAGTTGCAGCTATAGTAGAAAATAAAAGAGTACGAATTGCTCGAGAACATGGATTACTCGATCAACCAAATATGACAGTGCCAATAAGTGTGTGGTGGCTACTTCCACAATATGTGATCTCAGGACTTTCAAATGTATTTACAGTTGTTGGGATGCAAGAGCTGTTCTATGACCAGATACCAATTGAGATAAGAAGCATTGGGTCTGCAATGCAACTTAGTGCATTTGGCGTTGGAGGCTTATTTAGTGGCGTTCTTATCTATGGTACAGTATGCTAGCTCCAGAAACGGGGATGAATGGCTGGCAGATAACCTTAATAGAGCTCACTTAGACTACTTCTACTGGCTGCTTGCAGGGTTGAGTACGCTTGGGCTTTGTGGATTTATAGGTTTGGCGAATTGCTTTACGTACAGAAAAGTAGATGATGATTATGCTCCACTGTAAGCCCACAGGAAGTTCAACTGTTTTATGACACTATCATGTCTATGAAACTCAAGAGCTTAAATCTACAGATCTACTCATAGGTTTTTTCAGTTTAATTATAAAAGTGATCTCTATATTCGTATTCGGTCAACAGTTAAAAACTTAGACTCATATTCAGTCTTCATTTGTTGCCCAAAACTGATTTTCTCTTTGTCCTGCGGATTTTCTCAACTTGCATTGGACCAAAACAAAGCAAGTCAGCAGAGAACTGAGGTTCTCACCTGCTAACTTACAGAAACACAGAAAGCATGGACCAAACACAGAGATCATATAGCACAATATGGTGATGGACTGCCCATAGGGCCCTACCAATATCAAAGAATACAGATTAATAAATCAACAATCAAACTGAAGAGGCAAGCCAAAACCTCCCGTCCCAAATAATTGTTGAGACAGCGCCATCATAATTAATTTAATTTGGTCCATTGAAGAGGCAACCCAAGGGATACTTAAGTTTGTAGAGGATTCACTAGGTTTATGAGGAAGAAAGATTTTAACATGCTCATAGTCTTCAAATGCAAGTGTTAGGACATTGTTGTGATTTAGTGGAAAAGTTCAGCTTATTTCTGGCTTCCACATAACCCATAGGATGAAAATCATCATCCAAAGAATTTTAATATTGAAACTTATAGATTCAACAACAATAAGTACCCTTGTAGAATAAGTGATCAGAAGTTTCATCGTGTGATCCACAAAAGGAACAAGAATGGCTCGATCTAAGAGAACAAGAACTCAAGAAGAGCTAGATATTATCTGTTTATGAAGTAAAAATTAACAGGTAGAGAACCTGTCATGAGCAATTTTCAATATAAAGAATAGGAGTTTAAAAGTAAAATCCAGCCTCCAAACATTCTCCAACAATTCCTATGATGAATGCCTCACCTTTCTCTTTTTGTAGTTCCTTATTGACTGATTTAGAGGTGAGAATACCTCTTGGATTGAGAGACCAAAGAAAACTATCTTGTTTAGTGGGATTGATGGCAAAATGAAAGTTGCTTAACTTCTGGATTTCTGGTATATACAAGGAGATAGAATGGACTGTGTGTGTGTAGGAACTGGGAAGATGAGAGTTCATGTTTTGAATGAAATCAGCAACAGAGGTTTAGGGTTTTAGGAGCTAAGAGGCTGATTTAGTCTGTAAACATGGACTGTACTAGAAGCTACCGTTCCTCCTAAATCTTCTACTACCCAGATTTAGCTTATTAATACCTCCTATAAGTTGTAACTCCCTTCCAACACCTTGGAAGAACCAACAGCATGCAACAGTTCTTCCTGTTCGATATACTTTGAGCATATATATGAGCAGCAATCTCCAATTAACTTATGTAATGTCTAATAAATTCTAAAACCAAGACCATCATAGTTAATGGATGAACAAACAATACTTCAAATGACATACTTAATGGTTTTATCACTAGATGTTCTCCCCAAGAAGTTTCTTCTGATTTTATGAAGGGCTTAAATAATGTTCAGAGGGAGAGGCAAGTACGGATGGACAAACAAGAACGGAGTCATGAACAGGCTTCAATGAGGTAGTTCTACCTGCTAGAGTTAGAGAATTCATATTTCAACTACCTAGTTTCTCCTCATTTTATCAATAATATGATCAAAAGCTGAAGTTTGTCACTGGTACTTTCTATGGAAATAAAAAAACAAGCAAATACAAAAAAACAATCTTAAACTTAAAACATACAAGACAATGAAACAGAGTAATCATACAGAAACATACAGTACATACTACATATATAGATGAAAATAGATAGGCCAAAAGGCAGTTTTACTAGCAACACAACTTCATAAGATCATACTACCTATGCAGCTCACCTATATGTTCTCTCTCCCAAACCAATCATACCAATTACAACTTAAAATTTCTAATTTACTTTGTTAAACAGCATATTCATAACACTACTAAATACCTGACCTCTTTTGCTCAAATGATCCCTAACTGCATTCTCATCCGGCGTAAACCCCTTACTCTTTATCACCTCCAACAACTCCTTCCCCTCATCCACCTTCTCCTCCCTAGCAAAGGCCTCGAACACACAAGTATACGTCCCAACATTTGGTCCCTTAATCCCTTTATCCATCATATCTAAAACATACTTCTTCGCGTCTTTTAGGTTCCCATCCTTGGCCAAACCCTTAATAAGCACACTATAAGTATATGCATTCGGCTTAACTCCACTCGAAAGCATTCGAAGAAACACTTTCACTGCTTCTTTACTATGTCCACCTGCATTACTATAAGCTTCAATAACTGCAGTATGCGCGACTACGTCAGGCATATTTCCTTTATCTTTTATCACACCAAAAAGTTCCATTGCTTCATGTGTTAGTCCATCTTTAGAGAGTGCATCAAACATTTTTATAGCATTGTTTACAAGTCCTTCTGTCCTCATTTTATGGAATATTTCTTGTAAGTCTTTTGGATCATTTGGTTCTTCGATTACGGGTTTTTTGTTAAATGGGTCATAAGGGGGTGGTAGTTTAGTCTTTTCCATTTCTTTGGTAATGTTGTTTTTTTCATCTTCATCATCAGCGTCAGAAAATGTAATGGTTTTTGTAGTGTTGCGTCTGGGTCGTGAGCTGAAAAGTCTTGTTAGTGTTGGGAAACGAGGTGGAGGGAAAGATGGGTTGGAGAATGTGCGAAGAAGTAAACGAGAAAGAGAGGATGATGATGCAGTCGCCATTTTTTTTTTTTTTTTTTTTTTTTTGTTTCTAGCTCTTTCCTTGAAAGCAGATGGGCTTTGGACTTGTTTTAAAAATTCAAAGCCTAACTGATTGGGCCCTGTTTCCTTTGGGCCTCCATAATTTCTCATTCCATTTTCACAATCACTTATTTATGGGGCAATTTTTGGGAAAATGAGTGGAAAAAACATTTGTAGGACACGTCTACTTGCAACAACAGGCAAACATAATTGTCTTTTGTGTGTGTATGTTTGCAACACAAAAATGATAGTGTTTGTTTTTGTGTTTGCGTTGAAAGAAAAAGACAAGTATTGAATCAATGGAGAACGAGTGAATGGGACAGTTGAACCACTTCGATAGTTGTTGTCTACGTATCCTGTTACACAAAAAATAATTTAACACTCTAGATACCGAGTTGCTCATATATTTTCTGGTTCTACTGATCTATTCCATCTACCTGCTAGATGAATAGAGTCATATGACAAATCATATGCAAATTATTGACGCAAACCTACACTAGCTAGCTAGGGTAATTTTGTGCAGAATGTGGATTGGTGGAGCCAAAAAAACAAGATGGTTTAGTTTCTTGGCAAAGTCTTAGAAGTACATCCATGAAACTGCATGCAATCCATTAATGATTAGTCGTCATTGTTTCTGTGATTCTGTGGATTATATTCTACATCCATAACTTATTCTCTAAGGGGGTGGTATTTACATCCCATAAAACAAGATTGGCACCCCTTTGGTAAAAGGGTAGTGGAATAATGGTTATTCCACATTTCCACCAATGTCCTTTCTCCATTGAAGCACCCCTAACTAGGGTTGTAATACAGGGCGGGGCAGGTCAACTGCGGGTCAAATAGTGATGGGTCGGGTTGGGATGGGTCTAGGAGATACAAATCCAGTGGTCCCCAACGGGGCGGGTTGAAGATGTCGTGTCTTACACCATCATCACTCGGAACTTCTTGGGGTCGGCCTTTGGGGACGGGTTTTGGAAGGTCATCCGGTCGTAGAAATTATCATTTTAACCCAATTTTATCCAAAAAAAACTTTCTAATTCTGTAAGTAATATATTTCCATTTCACAACATAAAGAAAAAAAATGGAATCAACCAATAAAAAATAAACTGAAATAAAAAAAACGTGAACTTGAACCCAAAACCATATCTGCAAATTTGAAACTTCTTTTTCGTGATTTACCATTTGTAAATTGATTATTTTCTATAGCATGATAAAATGAAGATGGGAGCGAGGATCTATGGTACAAAACAATAAAATATAAACTAAAAAAATTCGAAAGTTGAATTTGAACTTTTGATATTTGCCCAATGTTCAAACTTGAATATTTGAAATTGATGTTGAACTCATAAGTTTATGTTCATATCTCCCAAATTCCCACAAAAGTTAAAAGAAAATATAAACAAAATACAAAAATATTAGAGTTAGAGTCTTGAAATTGTGCGGGTCAACGGAGTTCGGTCAACGACTTTTGACATTGTGCGGGTTGGGCGGCTTGATGGGTCGGGTTTGAGCATAGAACCTACACCCATAGCCCGACTGCGTAAAAACAGTGGCGGGGCAGGATAGGCTGTTTTCGGGTCGGTGCGGGTTTGGGTGGCAGGTGAAGACCGGGCACCCTACTGGATGATGGGTCAATGGTCATAGTCTGCCTTTGTTTTCCATGTTCGTTCTAAATTAAAACTTTCTTTACCCCCGGAAATGGAAGCCTTTCATCAAAAAAACCAACTAAATGATCATTCCACCTTTCTATTCCTTCTAAAAGAATATCTTCAGGTACCTCCACTTCATCTAGATCTATATCTGTTCCGATCCATTCTAACTAACCACTGAAGAAGTGTGCAAAAAGGTTTGCAAAGAGTGAACTCCAAGAATTTGCATTGGTGCTCCTGGAGTGGTCATTTAACAGAAAGAGAGAAAAGGAATAACCACTTATAGAGACCTCATTCCTTACCTAACGAGGATGGTTATTCAATGATCAAAACCTTAAGTTTGTTAAAAAGAAGAGAGAAGTTTCCAATGAATAACTATCTCTGCGAGGAGTATGAGTGAACAAGCACTAAGGAGGTGATTAAATTTCCAACCGTTCACTCGAGAGTCTATTTGAAAACTGAACCTTCGACGAGTTGCTTGAACAGGAAGTTAAAATAAGAGGTAAGAAAAGGAAGATATATAAGGTGCTAAGAACTTGTCACGCCCTGAATTTCCAGACAATTAAAAACATAGAATTATCAAAGATATAATTATCTCAATCGTCACCTTATTCATTCATCTGAAAACCTAGGATGAAACTAACCCTAATAACCCATTCTCTTACATGACAATAAAAATCTGAGATCAAATTAAAAACTGAAATAACAACTATTCATTCACGAATTCAAAAATAACTAACCATCTCTATTACATTTATTTCAAATCAAAACTTTACGCTTCAAAAAATTTAAACCAGTAAGGCTCCAAAAGGAATCCAAATGAAACGTCTTCATCCACTGCATTCTACCATCTATGTTTCCAAGAACACACCCATGTTGTAAAACAAAGCAAACATGGGTCAGCAAATTGAATTTGATGATATGAGTAAGACTAAAATAACATATATAGTACTACATTCAATCTTTCAAATAAATAAATATAACCTTACCAACCATTTCAACTTGGAAGATAAGATAGTTTCGTTTTACAAAACGGTGTGTAGTTTCTTCCCAAGTAAGATTTCTATCCCAATATCTAGTAAATTAATTTAATTAAAATCTTACCTATAACCGCTTACGTGTTAGGGTAGGACAACGTCTCTGCATAAAAAGTTAATAAGTCCTACCCTCCTGCAAAACAAAATTTGATTTCCTAAACGTAATCCTTCAAAGTATACATTTATTTCAATCTCACTGCAACCATCATGGGTATATATAATCTAGCATAATATATCGCCAATATTAATATTCATGTCACACCACCATATCCATCATATCATACTAACCACATTTACATTCCTTCGTAAGAAATTATATGCATCATATCATAATATACAACCAATCATATCCAACAACTCACTCATACATAAAACCAATATTTTACTTAAAAACTACTCATCTACTTATGAGAACGAGAAAATATATCACAACTAGGGAGTACATTCATCCCTCATGAATACCAACTCACACAAACCACGTATACATTTCCTTGTAAGAAATCATGTACATCATAGTATATAAATATTCATATGCAATAACTCACTCATAACTCACTCATACGTAAATTCAATATGTTATTTTGTTTATTAATTATCTCATTGGCTCATTTATTAATAGACACTGCCCAACCTTTAGTTCCTACTCCACGATTTGCACTTCTCACATTTACCAAATCACACATACCCGTGTTCCTCACTCACACCGAGTACAACTACAAGACATATGTCTCAAGCGGGGATATCACCTCCAAGAACATATTTTCATATTGTAAACTCGTAACTTGTGAGTTACAACCATCTTTGGGCTTTCAATGCACATAAACAAAGCTTCTTTTGGGCATAACAATAACAACAGGTCATTCCCGTACATTAAAGGAATACCCATCATAGCACTAACAGATCATTCATGGCACATTCAATGAATACCTTGGGTCATTCCCGCCACATTCAAGGAATACCCATCATAGCATTAACAGGTCATTCATAGCACATTCAATGAATACCTTGGGTCATTCTCGCCACATTCAAGAAATACCCATTGATAAAAGTAAAATGCTAGTTTTACCTACGAATAAGTAATGAAACTTAAACGCAAGTAAAACTAAAACTATTCTTGTGTCTCTAGACTGTTTATCAACGATTTCTACTCTCGATTCTATCGAAATAGAGTTGGAGTAAAAGATTCGTTCCACTCCTAGTTATTTAGAATTCGCGTTTCCTAAGATTATCAATCTATCCAAAGTTAATGAGAGATTTACGAAATTATACTACAATGCAAATTATGCTAACAAGATACGATAATTCAACAAACTAATACTAAATTGATAATATGATAAAGAATTAGGGGGGATTGATTCTACCTTAACTCGACTTAATTAACTAGCGAAGATTCATCGTAATCCGAATTGAAATGCTTTCGTATAGCAATTGGGTGTTCCTAATCCCTAATTGTTCATGGTAATCTCTACCAACTAACAACTAGCATGTTAAACAATCAAACCCATTCTCATGGTGAACTAATTACTTTCTAAATTGGAATGGAAAATTACGACTATTCTACGCTAACAACAATCAAGTTTTCAACAAGGCTTCCTCAAACCTCTCTAATGGAGGTTTAGCCTAGAATCATTATACTTTCATTTCTCAATGAATTTAAACAAGACATGGTATAAAGATTCTAACTTTGCTTATTTGAACTAAATGGAAATCTACTAATGCAAGATTTAATTGAAACTAATAATGATAAATAACTAAATCTATGAATTGAAACTACAATAATTTAATGGAAAATGAAACTAAATTATGAAGAACTAACTAACTTTATTGATCTAATGAATAAATAGCAATTGATTCAATAACTAAATTAAAACAAGATAATAAAAACTAATTAATTAATGGAGTCTAAATCTAGATCTAAAACTATATGCTAATGGCTACCTAATTTTCTACCTAAAGCTAATAATACTTAAGAGCAAAGTCTTGTGTCTTGAAATGGAGGAGACCAGATCCACATTTTCGTGCATGGGCTGAGGAGCCATGTTTTGGGCCGGAAAATCGAGCCCAAAACCCAATTTCTTTAGTCCATATAGGTCTTTTCAGCTAGATTTGACTTCTACAGACTTTTCGTCCACTTTTTCTCCTCTGATTGAGTTAAGGCTTGTACCATTGGAAATCTGATTCCAAGCCGGTCGTTTTGACATAAGGTAGGCCCAATTCCGAGGTCCGAGCCCAAAGATACGGTCTTTGGAAGTTATGCTGACTTTTGTGAGCTGTTTCTGCCTGCTTTGACTTTGACTTTTCAGCTTTGACCGGGCTTTGCAAAGGCTTTTTCTCCTTGAATCTTGGCCTTTAATCACAGAACTTCTTAGCAACCAACCCTTGCTCCTTTGTCTCGCCAAACTAACACATTTTTGCACATAATTGACTTCAATGCCTGAAACACATAAAAACACATAATCAGCATTAACTCTTATTTATTACTCGCATAATTGGTCTAAAAGTATTATTATTAAGGGATTAAAACTACAGTTTTAGGCTCTTATCACCCATCATAACACTAACTTGACATTCATGGCACATTCAATGAATACCTTGGATCATTCCCGCCACATTTAAGGAATCCATACCAACATTCCCGTGCACTCAAGGAATATAGCCCACACGCAAGGCAAATGCCTTAGTTCCTCTCTAAGGCGGCTTTTTACATGACATTATTAGTCATAAACATTTCATTTCTTTTCTTTTCATAAAAAAGGCGTGGAGAGATCTAAAGATGTGGGCGATATGTTAAATTTTCACAACATTTTTTAACACCCAATAGTTATCATTTATTATAATACTTTCATTATAAAATAAACATCGTCTTAAGCAATAGAATCATTACTAAAGATTCCAAACACAATAAGCAATCAACTCACCTCATTATCAATTATATAAATCATAGATATCAAAAGTCTCAATCATGAATAACACATTAGTTAAACTAAAAGACATGCAATGCATTCTACGTAAAACAAAACAATATTAATTCTACTATTATGTCTACAAAATCAAACGAGAAGAAACTAAAAATCTTTAGCTACCAATATACTCTCTATGCATACAATTAATATTCATCAAACAATTATGCATGCAACCTTTATTCCAACATATGTAATAGAACTCTTTAGACAAATAAAATAATTACTCCTCCAATCAATACACATTTATTTGAAATATTAATACAATACAAATTGCATGATCATTACATTTTTCTTGTACAACTAAAACCTACGCTAATAAGTTATGTATATTATTATATGTATGAGAAATTGATTAGGACAGTTTGACCTTTGTCCATTCTAAAAATTCTAGAGAATTCATATAATCAAAGTTTTGAATCAATTATATCATTATGAAAATTAGATAGAAAATCCATTTCAATACAAAATTCCTAAACACTAATTCGTTTAGTATGTACCCTAAACTATGTGATGGAACAGACCCAACAACTTAAATTATGCTATTCAAGTTTATGACGCACTTTCTTGAAAAATTCACATCAAATCAAATATAAACTGGAATAAGTCAAAGCCAATTGGAAATGAAAGATGACTAAGAGAACTAAAATTGTTTAGTTCTGTAAAAAAAACTAGTTACACCATCTAATTAGTGTCTAAAACAAAACAAACATGAAACCAACAATGAAGTTCAACACCACAAAGAAGCACTCCTACTATCCATTACCACAATCCGAGAATCACCTAGACCTTCTCATTCTAGGCTAACCTAAACTCTGATACCAAACTGTCACGCCCCAAATTTCTAGACAATTAAAAACATGGAATTATCCAAGATATAATTATCTCAATCGTCACCCTATTCAATCATCTGAAAACCCAGGATGAAACGAAACCCTAATAACCCATTCTCTTACATGACAATAAAAATCTGAGATCAAATTAAAAACCGAAATAACAACTCTTCATTCATGAATTCAAAAATAACTAACCAACTCTATTACATTTGTTTCAAACCAAAACTTTACACTTTAGAAAATTTAAACCAGTAAGGCTCCAAGAGCGAATCCAAATGAAGCGTCTTCATCCACTGCATTCTACCATCTATGTTTCCAAGAACACACCCACGTTACAAAACAAAGCAAACATGGGTCAGCAAATTGAATTTGCTAGTATGCATGAGCAAGACTAAAGTAACATATACAATACTACATTCAATCTTTCAAATAAATAAATATAACCTTACCAACCATTTCAACTTGGAAGACAAGATAGTTTTGTTTTCCAAAACGGCGTGTAGTTTCTCCCAAGTAAGATTTCAATCCCATATCTAGTAAATTAATTAAATTAAAAACTTACCTATAACCGCTTACGTGTTAGAGTAGGACAACGTCTCTGCATAAAAATTTAATAAGTCCTACCCTCCTGCAAAACAAAATTTGATTTCCCAAACGTAATCCTTTAAAGTATACATTTATTTCACTCTCACTGCAACCATCATGGATATACATAATCTGACATAATATATCGCCAATATTAACATTCATGTCACACCACCATATCCATCATATTATGCTAACCACATTCACATTTTTTTGTAAGAAATTATATGCATTATATCATAATACATAACCAATCATATCTAACAACTCACTCATACATAAAACCAACATTTTACTTAAAAACTACTTGTCTACTTATGAGAACGAGAAAATATATCACAACTAGGGAGTACATTCATCCCTCGTGAGTTTCAACTCACAAAAACCATGTATACATTTCCTTGTAAGAAATCATATAAATCATAGTACATTAATATTCATATGCAATAACTCACTCATATGTAAAATAAATATTTTACTTTGTTTATTAATTATCTCATTGGCTCATTTATTAATAGACACTACCCAACCTTTAGTTCATACTCCACGATTTGCGCTTCTCATATTTGCCAAATCAAACATACCCGTGTGCCTCACTCACGCCGAGAACCACTACAAGACATATGTCCCAAGCGGGGATATCGCATTCAGGAACATATTTCCATATTATAAACTCGTAACTTGTAAGTCACAACCATATCTGGGCTTTCAATGCGCATAAACAAAGCCTCTTTTGGGCATAACAATAACAACAGGTCATTCCCGTACATTCAAGGAATACCCATCATAGCATTAACAGGTCATTCACAACACATTCAATGAATACCTTGGGTTATTCTCGCCACATTCAAGAAATACCCATCATAACACTAACATGACATTCATGACACATTCAATGAATACCTTGGATCATGACCTATATTCAAGAAATCCAGACCTACATTCCCGTACACTCAAGGAATACAGCCCACCCGCAAGGCGAATGCCTTAGTTCCTCTCTAAGGCGGCTTTTCACATGACATTATTAGTCATACACATTTCATTTCTTTTCTTTTCATCAAAAGGTGGAGAGATCTAAAGATGTGGGCGACACGTTAAATTTTCACAACACTTTTTAACACCCAATAGTTATCATTTATTATAATACTTTCATTATAAAATAAACATCGTCTCAAGCAATAGAATCATTACTAAAGATTCCAAACACAATAAGCAATCAACTCACCTCATTATCAATTATATAAATCGTAGATATCAAAAGTCTCAATCATGAATAACACATTAGTTAAACTAAAAGACATGCAATGCATTTTACATAAAACAAAATAATATTAATTCTACTATTAGAAGAAACTAAAAATCTTTAGCTACCAATACACTCTCTATGTATACAATATTCATCAAACAATTATGCATGCAACCTTTAATCCAATATATGTAATAGAACTCTTTAGACAAATAAAATAATTACTCTTCCAATCAATGCACATTTATTTGAAATATTAATACGATACAAATTGCATGATCATTACATTTTTCTTGTACAACTAAAACCTACGCTAATAAGTTACGTATATTGTTCTATGCATGAGAAATTATTGGTTAGGACAGTTTGACCTTTGTCAATTCTAAAAATTCTAGAGAACTTATATAATCAGAGTTTTGAATTAATTATACCATTCTGAAAACTATACAGAAAATCCATTTCAATACCAAAATTCCTAAACACTAATTCATTTAGTATGTACCATAAACTATGTGATGGAACAGACCCAACAACTTAAATTCTGCTATTCAATTTTCTGATGCACTTTCTTGAAAAATTCACATCAAATAGAATATAAACTGGAATCAGTCAAGGCCAATTGGAAATGAAAATGACTCAAATAACTAAAATTCTTTAGTTATGTCGAAAAACTAGTTACATTATCTAATTAGTCGAATTAAAGTCACAAGTCAGTACTTGTGCATAATTCTGCAAATATATCATCGTCCAAACAACAATTAAAATTACAAAACAAATAGCAAACGTTCATAATTAAAGATGAAACTTTTATAAAATGATAATGAAGCATTTATGAAACAAACAAGATAAAAATCACAGAAAAACAATTTATATATTTTTTTTTGATAAAAATATGTCTACTCACCTGAAATTGAATTTGTAAATGAATTGAATATCAATACTTCATTTTCTCCAATCCTTACTCTTTTTTCTTCTTCTATTTATTTCAATAAAAAATATCACCAAGTTTCTTTTTTGTTAATGGAGGCTAGGGTTTTGTTTTGAATAAAAATATTTTTACAGAGGAAATTCGAGGTTTTGTTTATTCAATCTATTAAGTCATTTTAAGTTAACATATGGGCCTCAAATGGGTCTAAAACACCCAAGGTCCATACCTATATGAATGAGTACATTTTAACAATGTTTTAAGCCCAAAATGATTCTAAAATACCCCACAAAAGTTCTAACAATAAATTAAAATAAAACAACTTTGAAAAATCAACAACAACCAAACAATTTCTAGAACAAGCTAGACTTCATAATATAATAATTATTTTCAATTCAAATAATGTAATTTATGTTGTTTAAAAATTGGGGTTGTTATAGAACTATTTTTAGCCTTATAACACGTACCTTAAAGAGTAATAAAGGTCGAGTATTTAGGATAAGAAAACACCCTTTAAAATGCCTAAGAGGAACTTAAGTGGCATCACGAGAGCACATTTGTTTTGGTTTGTAGTTTCACAAAGTGTATATAAAGTGTTTTGGTTCGTAGTTTCATACTTAAGACATGGGATAATATATACATTGTATCATGCCTAAGATAATAAATACACATAGCATAATATATAAATTGTATCATCCATCATACAATCTCTAAATACTATGCATTTTTACATCAAATAAAAGAACATCTTGTTTTCCACATCAAATTTTTGTCTTGGATACTGATCAGTTTCCAAATGTATGTTTTATTACCCTTACATTACTGCATTACATCCCTTCTTACGCATAATGAAAAAACAACTCATAGCTCTTATTGCCTTTTTCAGGTTACAGAGAAATTCAGACCACTTATCATAAAAGCTGCGTCCTAACACCAAAAAGAGCATTAATTACACTTATTATGATGACTCAAATATGCTATGAAAAAGTGATGAAAAAGTCAAAGTCAAAATCAAAGTCAAGGACAAAGGTCAAGGACTCATAACCAAAGAGCTGAAAGTCAAGTCCTCAACTCAGAAGACCAGAGATAGATGTCCTTAACACAAAAGAAGGTTTTCTCTAAAACCTATCTTGATCAAGAAGAAATAAAAAAGCAAAAGGAAAAATGCAAAAGCATAAAGCAAAGGGTGAAGTGTCTCAAATGTAATGGAAAAGGGCAAATTAGTCATTTGCGTAAAGTAGGGGTATAATAACCAAAAGTTAGGGAGAGAGAATGCACCTAGACTTATTCAAGTGTCATGTATGATTTATTTTCTAGTCATTTTCATTCAAGTCATTTACTTTTTGTTCTTCATTTTCATTCTAGTCATTTATTTTTTGTTCTTTAATCAATCAATAATTTATTTTCTTTATTGTTCTTCTTTCAATCAATCATTCATTTCTTTCAAGTTATGTTTCCAATCATTTAAACAACTTAGTCTCTTCAAACTTCTTCCATACAATAGATTTAAACTATACAAATGCTAAACTAAAAGAATATACCTTCCTTCCTTTTAAAACTCCCAAATATTCAAGCTCTAAACAATTTATGGTGAACCTCATTCATTATCTTTTGAAGCACATCACTACTACAACTTCAGATACTCATAACTATAATTTGGCGACTCTTGGCCTAAATTAAACTCGCTAGGGTTGTCTAAATCACACCCATTTTTTAAGCATTGCGATTAAAGGGGTACCTAGATGTCTTTCAACATATAAATTCCAATCTTAGGCTATTTGTTTAAATATTCACTTCGAGAATTAGAAGAATGTTCCATTGCAGTTGTATTAAATACATCATCTTCACGATAACAATTTAAGCTATGTAACTATAGACGTTAAAACCCAAATCATAGTTAAGAATTTACACATCAATAGAGAAACAACATGAAGAGGAGCCAAAAAAAAAAAAAAATTTGTGTTTCTACTCAAAACAAATGAAATGAAGAGTTGCAAAATTGTTACCAGTAACTGATAACTAATATTTGATAGTGTAAAAATAAGTGTTTCTACAGTATTAAATCATGCTAATCAATTAATATTCTACTCTCTAAACATGTGTTGATATGTAGGAGTAATCATTTTCGATCTACTCTTGCTTGCACTTACTTGACACGAATTTAGACTAAACTAACTATTGCACTAATGATAGAGTAATTCTTAGGCTATGAAAACAGTAAATTTAAGATATTAAAATAGTGATTTAAAGATGAGAAAAAGATATAGAGATGGTTAATTCACCACACGATTCGATTGGCTATTAGTTTAGTCATCAAATCGATTGTTTTGATCCCTAGTTAACAGCCAACATCTCTATTGTCATTGTTACACTAGTATGAGATATTAGCACCTAACAAATCTCTTTGATGGGGTTTCTAATCTCTAGTTCATCATTATGAGGTTTATCTCTAAACACTCACAACAATGAACTTGAAACTCTATTCTAAACAACAACCAAACTACTAACAATCATCCTCACATGGCTTCATAAACCCCATCTAATGGAGGTTTAGCCTTGTGTCATTGGAATCATACTAACTAAATAATAATAATAATAAGACATAATAAAGTAAAGACAATAATTGAAATTAACTAAAAGCTTTATTTAATAAGGTTTAATGGAGGCTACACTACAAACTAATTAATTAACCCTAAACTAAACTAAAGAGGGAGAGAGAGAGAAAACCTTAATTACAACTAAACTAATGGGGAGTAGCCAAGTTAGGTTTAGCCTTAACCCTCTTTATATAGGAGAGGGTTAGGGTTATATTTTCGTACATGGGCCAAAAGAGATACTTTGGGCTTCTAATGTGAGCCCAAAGTTCACTAGGTTAAGTTTAAAGAGGTCATATTTCTTTGGAAATTACTTCAGTGCCCTTTTCGTCCACTTTTACAGATCTGAATGGGGCAAGTCTAGATCCATTGGAAAGCTTATTCTGAGAGGCGATCGTTTTGACATAAAGTAGGACCAATTCCGAGGCCCAAGTCCAAAGATACGCTCTTTTGAAGTTCTAATGACTTTTTGTCTTTTTTCTACCCGAATTGACTTTGACTTCCTAGCTTTGACTAAGCTTGAAAATGCTTTTTCTTCTTGATTCTTGGGATTTAAACATAGAACTCTTCTAGAAATCATCTTGACTCATTTTCCATGCAAAATGACATCTTTAAGCACATAAACAGCTTCAAGACCTGAAATATACAAAAACACGTAAACAGTACTAACTCTTATTTTTATTATAAACATAATTGGGCTAAATGTTGGGTGCTTATCAGTCACAACAGTTGAAATGAATGAAGAAGAAAGTATCACAAATTGGTTCAAATTCATGAAGCCTTAGAATACCCATACACCAACCATCAAATTATCAAAAACACACAAAGGAAAAAACACACAAGTTTAGAGGTCATTTTACGTGTGACGGAGTCTTTTGACATGATTTAAGAGATTCAAGTGTAGACGATTTAGCTACTTTAGAATGCGCCTTCAACTTTAATGGTTTTGGGCCGACGTCGTCATCTCCCACCTTCGAAATTGCACATCACTTTTTTTCTTTTTCCTATTTTTGTTCAAGAACAATGATTTAGTTTATTAGCTACTTTGATTTGATTGAAAGTTTTGTTTTCGAAATTGAAACTTAGGGTTTTGAGAACACTTGTGTTTTTTTTTCTTTGTTATATTATGCCTCTTCTTTAATTTTCTTGTTTCATATTTTCAACTCTTCAAACAAATCTCATGACACGATTCTCTAATTTGTAGTAATGATGGAAATTCACCACTCTTTGGGTGCTTATTGATATCATTTAGAACCCACCAAATCTGGTGACTAAACCAAGGCACTTAATACTTTTGATTTTTCAGTTTCTATCTAGTATTTTGTTGCAATAGTTGATAAGTTTTCTAGAGTTTTATATATGACAGATTGTGTGTGTGTGTGTGAGGGGGGGGGATTGCAGTATGTTTTCTGTGCAGAAGACACAAAAAAAACTTTCATTACGCACAATCCTGACCAAATGTTTTTGTTTGCATACAGAAATTAGAGATTTCAAAACTACCTTATATATATATATATATATATATATATATATATATATATATATATATATATATATATATATATATATATATATATATATATATATATTCCCTCTCTAAAAATTAGCTACTTAAGATAATAACTAACGGAGAAAACCTCACAAGATATCCCACGAGATTTAGTCAATCCTAAAACTGAAAAACCTCTCTCTCTCTCTCTCTCCATCTTTTGTTACTAGCTTCCATGGAAAGCTCAATCTATTATAATAGGAGAACCTACTCTCTCTCTCTCTTTTGTTACTAGCTTCCATGGAAAGCTCAATCTATTATAATATGAGAACCTATTTTGTTTTTGTTTTAAATTTTTTTGTTTGAAGTTAATTGAAGTAGAGATGAAAATTGAAAGTAGAGGTAAAGGTATGGGTATGTTGACTTTGATTTCATATTTCTGAAACTTATTTCTCCTAGCAAATTTTGTTGTTAGTAATTTTATTTTGTAGTTAAATTTTTTTTGCGGCATATGGTGTCTTGAATTTCAATACCAGGATTCAGGAGTGATGGGTAAGTTAATGGGCATGATGTAGTGAAGCTGAACTTGAATTTGGTTTTACGTTTTGTTGTTGGGTTTCTAATGGTAATTGGCGTGAGGGAGTAAACTGGTTTTTATAAAGTATCGATAAACACATTCTCAAGGATTGGATCATTAGCTCAAATGGTAGAGCACTTTTGTGGTTATCCAAAGATATGGTGGTTCGAATCCACCAAGATCCTATATTGCTAATGTTCTATTGTTAAGGACAAGAATTGAAAGGCTATTATTTTGTTGTCTTTGCAATTTAGAGTACATAACACTTTGTTGAGGAACTTGTACTATGGCTGTAGAATTTTAGCTTGTGAAGTGTATGTTAAAACAAATGATACCATTATGGAGCTACCAACTAGGATTGTTCCTGATCGGCCAAGAGAAAAACTCTTATTTTTATTTTATTTTTTAATTCTTTGTTTGGGAATTAGTCCCTTTGTTCGCTAATAATCAGACTTTTTATAGGTTTGTTATTTTTGAGTCCAAAGTCCGTAAAACGTTCGACTAGTCAAGTTACCTTACTCACGTGGGTCGATAGCATAGATCGAGTAAGGGATCATCCAAACCTTAGGACTAGGCTAAAGTTCACAACTGGAATTTACAACTTCAAGGAAATTAGTGAGTAGGATTTTTGGTTATTTGATATGTTGCTAAAGATATTCTCAATTAAAACTTGGAATGCAAGTTAACGTAAAACTACATAGATTAATTTCTTAGTAAACTAGATAGAGAGAGATACAGGAAGAGGGTCAATCATAATCATACAAGATCAGTTACAAGGTTAGATTCCTTATCACTACATCTCTAATCCATCTCAAGCTCATAGACAAATCCGAAACGGCGACGAGTATCAATCCATAGTAAGATATACTCATCTTTGAGTTTATCTTGCTATCATGAGGGGTTGAATTGACATTCCATCTCTGCAATATTATTTAAACTCCTGGTTCAATTATACACTAGCTGGGCAAACTAGTGGGCTGACGGCTACCATAGGATCGCGCACGAGACTTGATCTAGTGTTAACTGGGTCTTGCACGAGACTGATCTGGAGTATCAGCACTCCAAACTTGATCAGACTCAGTCATTTTGGGATCGGATGTACAACAAAACCTACTTTCCTAAGTAGTGATTCTAGACTACTAAAATGCAGCCTAATCCTCACATGAGCATCATTAACCCTCCCCTTGGGAGGGTTTTAGCTCATAGTCCTTGGATGAATTTGATATCCCTAGTAAGATGTACTCATCTCTGAGTTTATCTTGCTAGCATGAAGGGTTGAATTGACATTCCATCTCTGGAATATCATTTAAACTCCTGGTTCAATTATACACCAGCTGGGCAAATTAGCGGGCTGACATCTACCATAGGATCACGCACGAGACTTGACCTAGTGTTAACTGGGTCTCGCACGAGACTGATCTGGAGTATCAGCATTCCAAACTTGATCAGACTCAGTCATTTTGGGATCGGATATACAACAAAACCTATTTTCCTAAGTAGTAATTTTGGACTACTAAAACGCAGCCTGATCCTCACATGAGCATCATTAACCTTCCCCTTAAGAGGGTTTTAGCTCATAGTCCTTAGATGGATTTGATGTCTTTGTTGTATGAAATGAAAAAGTAAAGAAGAAGCAAAGCAAGAACTGGAAATTTACTTGAAGAAAACAAATCTTATTAGAAGTTAAAAACTTCATGTATCAACACTAGTACGAAAACTTAAAAGAGAAAAATACAATGCATGAAATGTAAAATAGGGAAAATGGAATGCAAAAATGGAATCCCCTCCTATTCTCCAACATCCCAAAAGATATATCAAGTCCTCTCACGTGAAGCCTTCCCACCTTTACTACAAGCTTGTCTTTTTTTCTTCACAAATCATCCAAATTTTTAGCACACCTTTTCTAATCAAAAGTCTAGTCATGCATTTAATTTATTGTCTTATCTTGTTTTACCACTAGGTGAAAATATGGTTTTTGACTCGCCCGGGTAGGAACTGATGGGTACTAATCGTCAAGAATATAGTTGACGGGTTTTTTATGAAATTGATGGTCCATAACCGTCAAACAAAAAATTGACCGACCAAGCTTGTCAAAAAATTCCCCGAAATCCCAACCTAAAGCCATGAATAGCTTCCCCTCAAAATTTTAAGCTCTTTGCCAATTTTCTCTCTTTCCACGAATACCTTCCCCCCAAATTTTCGCTCTTTTCCAATTTTCTCTCTTTCAGTTTTATTTGGTCAAAACCAAAACTCGCCGTCATATACAACAAATTCTGCGAAAGCTAATAATTTCATCTCTACATTTTCAATTTTAATTCTTAGAATTTACTAAACGGGAAAGGGGTTAGAAGGCTTTGTTTCTCTTATCCAAACATGATTCTACCCATTACAAGTTGAAGGTGATGTACAAGCTTTTATCATGCAATTAAAGATTGGGGATTACTGGATGTGTTGCTGGGCAGGAAGCGGAATTAAAGGTAACCTACCATGGGGTTTTACTGACTAGGTATCTAGTTCACTGGAATTTCAGATCTGTTTGTTTTGATTCAATTCGGGTAGATGGTGCCATGGGGTTTTGCTTTGTTTGAAGGTAATGTCTAATTTCTGAAATTGTTAGTAATATATGTTACTATGACTTGGAGTTTTTTTCACTTTTTATCCTTTTGTTTGCTTCTGAGATTCATTTGATGTATTATGTTGTATCAAGCTAACATTTTGGTTTGATTGTTAGAATCCTGGAAGTGTTACTCCTGCCGCAAACTCAAGGCTTTAACCTCTCTCTCCCGTTCAATGTGGTGCAACAGTTGATATTCCTCTTGATTCTTCAAAGGTGAGATAAATTTCAGGACATCAAATTACCTTATTAGGATGCCCTATTTAAGCTTTAACCTGAACTCATCATATGGTACTTGTTTTGAATTAGGATATCAAAAAGAAGGAGAAGGAACTCCAATTCAAGCAGGCTGAATTGAAGAAAAGGGAGTAGGTATCTTTTGCTTTTGCTTTAGATTTGTATAAGCATGTGCATGTCGACCTTGGATATCTATGTGCTACATTAGACTAAGTAGTTGATGCCATACATAGAAGAGTATTAACTTTTCATTTTTTGTGATTGTCTTTGCCTTCAGTTAAAAATTAATCTGTTGGTTGCATTTTTTAAATGGCATTAAGGAACTAAAGCGGAGAGAAGATGTTGTAGCACGAGGTATTTCCATATGAAACATCATTGTTTTAGAGTTTTAGCTTATGCTAATTGGAGTATATTTCTAAGTAGTTATAAATGTGTGCTAATTAGTGTCTGTGTAATTTTGTAGTTTTTGGTGGTTCCTGGTAATTTTCAGAAGCAACCACTATACATATTCTTGTTTGGTTTTTGAGCATGAATTTCATGAAGTGTTTCTTATAGATTTTTATTTCGAATGACCATGACGATTACCGTGTTGCTCTTTCGTTGCACAATCTTTGGATTGAAGTTGCTTTTGTTATTCTCTTTCGGGGGTGCTTTCTGTTTTGTGTAAGGTCATTTGCAATCTCACAAAATCTTTGCTACCATTGCCAGAGAAATATCATGGTCTAACTGATATAGATAAGCGTTACCGTCAACGGTGAGTCTATAGTTTAGTCTTTCTATATCTATTATATATTACTCTAGAAGCATATGCAAAATGCCAAAAATTGTATGGGAGATAACTAGATATAACAATTTCTTTTGATTAGAAGTATATATGATATGGTTGGGTTCCACAATTCTATCTCAGGGTTTTATTGGTCTATTGCAATTTGTAGGGTTTGTAAGGTGTAACTCTTTTAACAGTTACTAATACTATGCCTTTAATCAAATGGCTTGAAGGGAGTCAAGCTGTTGAGTGTCCCAATCCAGCATGCATTCTTTTAATTTTATTTAGCTATTGGTAAATAAGGCAAGGTGTAGGTAGTGATCGTATAAATGCTTTTACAAACCAAAGATCACATCGTCAATAAGTTCATACAACTAATACAACTAATACAAGTTTTACATAGTGATTATTTATGTCAACTGTACCATTATATGTGAATATTGTAGGGTATGTTACTTTGATTGCTAAATATTGATTACAAATCAACCTTATTAGCAATTACTGTTGAATTGGTGGTATCCTAGTCAAATTCACAACCCAAGAATCTAATTTAATCTATCATTCTTGCTTAGGGCACTCTGTACCAACTACCAACCTTTTATGTGGTACATACGTGATACGACTCTCTATTGTCTAAGTAAATCTGATTCCTTTTGAGGGCTAGTGTATAGAGTAGCCAACAAGCAAGACAATCTGAGGGCAAAATTGATAAATGACGAGGTTGAATAGTTTTTTGATCTGAGGTTTGCGTTAAGTTTGTCATTACTTCATATTTCTTTTTGCTATTTGATGAAATACTGATGCCTAAGATTATATTTTAGTTTATTTACTTTTGTTTTACATCTCTTGAATAGGTGGTTCTTGTGGTTTCAGTCTAAGTAAATCGCAAAGGTGAGTTTCTTATATGTTGATCCGCCGGACTTTCGGAATCTCTGTTACCAATGCAGTATGTAGTCTCTCTGTTACCTCTTATTTTCATAACTTCAATTTACATAGCTTCAATCCTCATATGTTAACTTTTAAATATTGTGTATTCTTTGTTTTATTTCTTTTTATTGCTGTGATTTTAAATGAAGCTGTTTTAAAGCCATGTTATAGTTATAGTCGTTTCACGGCCAAAATCCTGCAAATGCATAAAATCTTTTGTATAATACAAATCCAACGGGTTCTGTAAGAGAAATCAAAGGTTTACCATATTCAGTGGTACTTGTTAGTGATTCAGTGATGTTAGAACTAGACAAAACTTAGACGTTGAGTGTAACTTATGACCGTTTCAAGGAAAATAATTGTAGTTATTTAGTGGGCATGTTCTGTGTCGGTTATCTGGAGCCATTGGAGGTTATTTCTGACTGTTAATTTCTAGTAAATGTCAAAGTTAACTACTGAACAAGTGCTCAAATTTGAAATTAGCTTGGGCTTTATGGAGCTGCAATTGAAATGCTCTAAAGCCTCTAAGATTTGTGTTAAAGTTCTTTTGAATGAGATGGGCAGAATGAAGACACTGCATGTTTATTGCTTAAGTAGCTAGCAGAGGGGTTGGATGTTATTAAAGAAATTAAAACAAGGGCATTGCATCATTCTAGTCTGTAGGCTTATTAGCATGGATCTGTATTTTCATGTTTCTTGTCTGTGTTCGTGTTCTTGTATTTTTGTTTCTGTAATGGTGAGGTGGAGGGCTGTTGAGTCCGGTCAGACTTGGGTTTCATGAAGTCGAGGTGGTTTTTTAAGATTGTAATTTGAGCTCCTTTTGAGATCTAGTTGGATTACATTTTAACCCCACCTCTTGACTGCTTGAACAATTACAGACAAAACCAAGGAAGGGGAACAGTCTCATTAATTCATGCAAGTCTACGGAACGATTACATGTTACCCTGCTGATAACTGTAAAATGAATAGTCTACCTACGAAATGAACGATGAATTCAATCCGTAAGTAAACTAAAACTATCTTTTTACACTCAATTATCAAAGCTTCTACTCTCGATGCGAATTGCACTAAGTGGAGTAAGAAGTTCGTTCCACTCCTAGTTCCCTAGCATGGATTGTCTTCTAAGTCTAAGAACTCAGTCTTAAGTCAATGAGAGCTTTACGAAATGTTATGCTAACAAGACGCGTTAATTTAACTAATGAGATATAATAAGTAACAAGATAAAATATAAACTAAAGTTAATCTACAAAGCTACGGAAATACGATTGTTTGAATCTAGATAAAGGATTAGAGGGGAATTGAATCCACCTCGAATCCAACTTAATAACCTAGTATAGATTGTCGTATCTCGATTCTTACGTTTTCACAGCAAGAATTTCGAGTCTAATCCCTAGTGTTCATGGCATTTCTACCGGATACTAACTAGCATGTGAGGTCGTCCACCCATTCTCATGGCGAAACACGACCTTCTAGAGTGGAATAGATTCTACAACCAATTCTATACTAAACAACTAAGTCTTCATCAAGGCTTCATCAACCCCTCTAATGGAGGTTTTAGCCTTGAGTCATCAAAACATCATTTCCCATTGAATCTAAACTAAACATAATATAAAGATTCTAACTTTATGAAATTTAACTAATCTAAATTAAACAATAACAAAATCTAATTAATAACTAAGCATTGCATAACAAGTAATAAATGAAATTAGATCTAACAATTGTAATTGACAAATCGAAATTGAATCAAGAACAACTATTTTATTATCTAATTCAAGGGAGAACAATCATTCAATACTAAATTTAAAACAAGAATAAAAACTAATTACTTTAATCTAAAACTAGATCTAGAATTCTATATATTAATTTAGGTCTTAATCAAGTTCACTGATGACTCTTCTCCAAATGACACAAGGAATCGATTATGAGACTTGGGATTGAGATCACTATAAGGCAAGTGGTGAGAGAAAGTTCAGATGGACCAAAACCACCTTTGGGTTTGTCAAGGTGAATTCGGATGGTTCGGTGACTGAAGAAAGAGCTGGATATGGTGGTATCTTGAGGAACCATGAGGGGACTCCTATTCTCTTATACATGGGCCAAGTGAACTTAAGATCGGTGATAACCCAAGAGCTAAAAAGGAATTGGTGGTCTTCCGCAGCTCTAGGTGTTAATTGTAAAAAGATTCAGGTAGAATCGATTCACTAAGGGCAGTCAAGTTATAAACAGAAAGGAGATAAGCCCTTGGTACTTGTCTAGATACAGATGGAAGGCATCCGGAGGCTAATGATGAACCAGTGTGAGTCGGTTAGTGTGTCTCATGTGTATAGGGAGGAAAACGAGCGGCAGATTTGATGGCTAAGTCTAGTACAACTTGGGATGGAACTATAAATCCTGGAGTAACGGTTGTAAGTATTCCTCCTCTTATGTATGAGCTTAATGTTATAGTTGAGGAAGATGCTATAGGTAAGTTGTACCAAAGAGTTTGATCAATACAGGTTGAGGTCAGCCAAAACCTCATAAATGTTTCAAAAAAAAAAAATTTAGGTCTTAACTAGCTACCATTAACTATCTACCATTAACAAAGATCTCAGCTTTTGTTTTTATACTTTCAGATCCAAAAATCGTGCATGGGCTTGGAGCCATGTTTTGGGCCAGAGAATCAGGCCCAAAACCCAATTTTTTCAGTCCAAAAAGGCCTCTTCAGCTGCAGTTGGCTTCCACAGACTTTTCGTCCACTTTTGCTCCTCTGATTGGGTCAAGGTTTAGACCATTGCAAAGCTCTTTCAGAGCCGGTCGTTTTGACATAAGGTAGGCCCAATTCCGAGGTCTGAGTCCAAAGATATGGCATTCGGAAGTTCTGCTGACTTTTGCTCCTTTATCTCGCTAAAGTGGCACATTTACGCACATAATGGACTTTGAAGCCTGAAATGCATAAAACACGTAATCAGTATTAACTCTTACTTATTATTCACATAATTGGTCTAACAGTATGATTATTAAGGGGTTAAAACTACAGTTTTGGGCTCTTATCAAACCACCCCAAACAAACATTTTACTTGTCCTCAAGCAAAGATGAGAAATTAGAATAAGTGACCAAAAATGGAGTTCTAACTACTCGTTTGGGCTGAAAGCGCGATTGCATTGACCATATGCAACAAGGCCTTAAACCACTAGGAATTCCCTAGTGGGACGAAGTTATAGCCTCGTGAGAGTTTTCCAATGGAAGGTACTCACAAACTTCATCTATACTACAACGACTAAGAAAATAAAACTATTGTTTCCTTATTCATGCTCAACTATCTATACATCTCTCTAGCAATTGAATAAGAATAACCAAGTCAGAAACCTAATTTAATATATGCATAATAATCTATCATCTACAATAACACATACACATAATAATCTATAAAATGTTTAGCAGGTTTGTTTCTGAGAACTCGGAATAGCGTCTTTAAGTAGGTTCTCACAATAATAGTCAAGAAACAACACTCTGATTTTTCCACTCAAGTTTAAGCTACTCCAAATTGTACAGTGGGCACACTTTACCTTACAATCTCAATGACACACAGAGTTCGGAGTCGATCAAACACATCTGCCACTTACTATCACACTAACCTATTCCTAATTGAGCTAGAGGTCTTTATTAGGTGTTTCGGGGATTAGGAGATGGTTTAAGAAGGAAGGAAATGGATATTCAAAAAGGACAAGTATGAGATAATAGAGTCTTCATATTATGTAACTAGAGAAAACCTTGTTATTTACTTTTGCTTCTACACTTTGTTTCCATCCTTAGCCATATTTTTTTTTCTTTTTCTTTGGCTTTTGACTCCTTTTATTCTATTTTTTTTTTTGGAGTTTTTATTTTATTTCTATTTTTATTTTTCTTTTCTTTGGATGAAAACTTCTTTTCTTTATTTTCTGAAGCAACTAACTAATTTTTGTTTACACAGGTTTTTCTCTTCTTCTTTCTTCCTCATTCTATTCTCAGACTTATTCTAAATTGGGTAGGTTGATTTTTATTTTTATTTTTATTTTGTTTTTGTTTTTGTAACAGGGTAAAGGATTTGTGGTTTATGAAAGGCTAAAGAAAGGCTCAGTGGGGCGACTAGCGAAAAATATACTTAGGTCAGAATTTCTAGCTATATCGATCCAAAAAGGGCCTAAATTCTCGCTTAGGATATGGTTTAGTGATCAAGCAAGTGGACGTGTGATTTCTCTATCCGGATTTTACTTCTCCCTTGTGTCATTTCTCAAATGTTTCGCTCATATAAGGCTTTAGGCTATATTCTCACAGGATTTGTAGAATAAGTACTCTAGCCTAGATTTGAAACTTCATCGCTAACAATCATAGATACTAATGTAATATATTTATAGATAGATACAAAGATTATTACCTACATATTAACCTAAGTTTCTAACAATTATTCTGATGCAAAAGCTATGTGAGACTTCTAGATTGTTAAGAGCATAGAGAAAGAAAACAATACCAATATTTCTAAGTGTATAGCATAACTTATTTATTTATATTTTTGAATTTTTGAAATTTAACTAGAAAACAAGTGCATATTATATATATCTATATCCTAACAGATGTCTTAATTACACGTGTTTCTATGCCCCCCCAAACAAGAAGCATGCTTTGTCCTCAAAGCATTTAAATAAATAGGGTAGAAAAATACCATGGAAACGCGTGAAATTCTGGAACATCTGCAAAACAAGGTTAGAACATACTAATATAGGAAATAAAAAACTGACACAACTTAATAAGAGTTCCACTCATTATGGGGTTAAGAGAATTAAATTGCTTGGGACATAAGCAGACACTAAATGGAATTAAAAACTTACCTTATCTCCGGACATGCATATTATCTACCCAATAGCATCATGGGTCTTGTATTTCAGGCGGGCATGGCAAGTCCAAGAACAATTGCTAGCAAGACCCATAAGCGGTTCCTAGCCTACGTGTGTGATCACCTCGCGAAACCAAGCACCATAAGTAGTGCTTTGAAACAAATCTTCGAAAGACTGTTCTGGTATCAATGTAGGAGATGTCATCTCAAAATCTCTTTGATCAGTCCCACAAAAATCCTGGAATGACCCTCTGAAAATTTAAAACCAGCTGCGCGAGAAAGAGAAGGCGTCTTGGCGGCTTCGGTATGAGGGATGGTGGCGCTTCAGATGAGGGCGGTCGCTCGACTAAATTTCAGAACAAAAATATCTGAGCGCTTGAAAGCGGAGTTCGGAGTTGCTGAAAATTGAAAAAATGAGACGAAACGTGGGAAACGTGGGAGTGTAAGGTGAGTGATGGAAGTTAGGTGTAGTGTGGGTTGTGAGTGTAGAATAAATGAAGTTTATATAAAATCATTTGGAATAGATAACACCACCCCCAAACAATTTGGGAAGGTGGGATCACATTAAACAATCACGACAATGAAAATAACGACATTATATTAATATTGTCATTCAAACAACATTTCACTACAAAAGTCAAAATTAACTACGGAATTTAACAACGTAACATCCTATCTACTAAATATAATAAAAAAAACTATATCAAAACAACAAACAAGAAGAAATCTAGCTGCTCTTCAAGGAGCGGTGGGGGTAAGAATAGGAATTTAAGTGATCAAGAATGGAAAAACCAACACCCCACCCCCAAACAAATTTTTGAAAACAGGTTTGTAAAAATTTGTTTTAAAACGTGGGTATTTTAAAGTCAGATTCCCTAGACTTGCTAGATTACTATTTGTATATCTTTAAACTTTTTTACTTTTTATGAATTAGGTTTAATATAAAGGAAAACAATAAGCAGGAAAGACATAATTCACACCATAGAGAAACATGACTCAAAAACCGAGAAAACATGCAAGAGTGGAAAACGTGAATTATGTGAAAAGTGGACTTAGGATCCGGTACTTACAGCCACACACTCCATATGGAGGGCCCGGTTACCTGAATGGTGCATTCACCAATATATGGAAATGAAAGGAAATGCACCAAACACAAAAATTGAGTCGTTTATAGTCGGATACTCGAGACTTTATCTAAACATATGTATGAATATGCAGTTTATCATATATCAACAACCTAAATAGTTGTGGATCGTTCCATAAATAAATATCACAGAAAACATATCCAAACACAATCAAGCACCAAGATTTCCTACGACGCTAAACCTAGTGGAATGAAAGTGAAGTCGGATAGACCTATAACATAACCGAAAGGGCACCTTATGTTTCATCTTTGAATGAGAGGGTGTCCTAGTGAATAAGTGTGGAAAAGTGAATGGTTGTGGAAGATATGGTGGATTGGGATAAGTTTTAGAGGGAAAGCATGGAAAAATGAGGATGTGGGTTTAGCACAAAACTCATTCATGGTGTAGTTAGGGGACTGTCTCAAGTCTGAAAATGAAGGTGTCAAGTGGTTTATCCTTGGGAAGTATTTGTTTACTTGGTGGATTTAAACAATCATGAAGCATTGGGAGAAACTAAAGGATCGAAAGTGCAAACTCGAGGTTCCTTTGAAAAGGTGGAGGGTGGGGAATATTGGTGAGGGAAGGTGAATGATTCTCGCTAAGCTCTCAAGTCCATATCATCAGAAATCTTGATATATGCAAGACATTCCTCAATAGGTGGGTCAAAAGGATCACTAGGATAGAGATTGAAAAATTCGTCTTCCGTCATAGCATCAAGGGATGAATGGTTGTTGGCAAGGGGGACTCGCTGAAGTGGTAAAGAAGCAAAGGCAAAAAGAGTTGCAGGAATTCTTCTTCGATTTGGTCTAGTACCGTGGAGTCATTGTTAAAGTCGGAATTTCCGAAGGAAAGAAATTTGTTAATCTGTTTCTCCGGAAACATGTTTTTGAAGTAATCTTGAGCTAAGCTCTCGATCATGCTAACCTCTCCATTTGTCGATGAATCGGGATATCGCGGTCCTCGCTTTGAAAACATTTACCTCAACGTAAAGATGGCCAAAGGACAAGGACATCGAACCATCGCTGGGCGGTTTATGAGCCGGCGTTGGCAGAGCTGCCAAGAGGGGCCCTAAAATGATAGGTACAGAGTCGTTAGTGACTTCGTGTTCAGGACAACGGTCGGTGGGTAGTAAAAATTTTGGACTTTAACCAAAGACGTTTTCAACCACACCCTTAGGATACTTAATAGACCGATCGGCTAATTGCAATGTCATTTTTAGTAGGTTGCATCTCCTCTAGACCTATTTGTTTATACAAATAAAATGGGAGTAAGTTAACACTAGCCCCCGTGTCTAGTAAGTCGTCGTCGTGTGAGAATCTCCTAAGGTGCATTAAGATGGGATCGACCGTGGTCCTTGTACTTAACAATTCCATTATTTTCGGATAAAGTTGGGAACTGTTCAGTTAGAAAGGCGTCTTTAGGTATGTTGGTCTTACGCCTAGTAGTGCACAACTCCTTAAGAAACTTAGCGTGGTTAGGTAGCTTTTTTATAGCTTCGAGAAAAGGAAGGTTTATCGTTAGATTTTTGAAAACGTTCCTAATCTCCTCAAAGTTAGTATCCCTGGTTAGCATGGCTAATTTCTGAGGGAACGGTGGTTTTGCTCTATATTTAGTGTATGGCTCGACTTGATGTGTAACCTTGGCTTTCTGTTTCTTAGGTTGTGGTTTAACTGGTACCTCTACAGTGGTAGGTTCTTCAGTTTCTATTTCGGTATCTAGTTCGATATCCGGTGTAGGGAGTACTGATGGGGTAACTATAGGCATAGTTACTTTGTTATCAACCACTCTTCCAGAACGGAGAGTGGTGATGGCATTTAGCTCACCTACGGTTGTAGTTTCGCACTAGTATTATCGTTTACCCCAAAGGCGTTTGTGGTTTGTCGTTCTAGGGTTGGGTATCGCTTGGCCCGGAAACAAGCCTTTGGTTGGGCTTTTCTTGGGCTAACCGTTGGTTTAAATTATTAACAGATTGGTAGAATGTGTTGGTTAGATTGAGCCATGGTTTGGAAAAGTTGTTGGCTCACTTGTATAAAGGTGTCAAGACGATCGGTTGTGTGGGTGTAGTAGTGACGGTGGTGTGACTAGAATTATCTCGTTGATTATTTATGGGCGGATTGTGATAGTTATTATTTACCCGAACGATACCTCTATTAGCATTATAATTATTATAACTACATTGACCTTGTGCTTGACCTTGTCTAGGTTGGCGCTTTGGTTGTTATAATTATTATAATTACCCCGACTCGCCCTTGTCCCGGTGGAGCTTGGTTATAACCGTGTGTTGGCCTAACATATTGATTATTGTACCCGAAGGTGTGACTTGTTGGTTATTTCTCCAACCGAAGTTGGGATTTTGTCTCCAAGGGCGTTAGGTTCACTATTAATGGAACAAGAATGTTCATAGGCTATAGGACAGTGGGAGTCAGGATGCTCAGGACTCCAACAGAAACTACATGGATTTGAATTTACATTCATGACGGGGATATGCTTTTGTTGCACAGAAATAGCTTCAACCTTTTTTGTGAGGGATTCAATTAGAGTTTTAAGCTCAGGATCTGATTTAACCTCAAACATACTGGTAGCCTTAACTGTGGAGGACGAACTAGCGGAGCGGGGGATATCATCACCCCCAAATTGTTATTGCGTTTAGTTTGTTCTTCTAAAAATTTGTAAGCCTCCGAGGCTCCTTTACTTAGAAAACTACCCCCATTCATTATGTCAAGGACTTCTTTATGGTGATGTTGAAGTCCTTTGAAAAAGGCACGAACTAACGTGTCTTTTGCTAGGTTAGGGTGTGGACACTCTATAAGCGATCGGTGAAACGATTCCAAGCCTCGTAAAATGATTCATGCGGATTTTGTCGGAAAAATGAATCTTGGAAAGCATCTCATCCGTCTTTAGGGGTGGGTAAAATGTTCCATAAACAACAACAAGTTTAGCCCACGAGTCCACGAAATAGCGCTTTGGGCGTTAACCAAGACGCCGCCTTTATCGGGCTAATGTGAAAGGGAATACCCTCGGTTTAATTTGTTCCGCGACCTACCGTAGGATGATGGAATGTTGTAAGGACTTGTTCAATCCTACGATGTAGCCGATAAGGTTTTTCATGGTCTAACCCATGAAAACGGGTAACAAATTAAATATGTTTGGGGATTCAAAAATCCCTAATCGGGTCCGCTAGAACGATGCAAGATTTAGGGCTATCGCCAAGGCTTTGTAAAAGTCGGAGAGAGGAGTCTCTCTTTCTTCACCATTATGTCGTATGGTGTGTGTGATAGTAGTTAGAGGTGTCGGGGGTGGTGTACTAGATAGACTTGTTTGTTGTCGTGTAATTACGTTTGTTGTTTTTGTTCGACTGCACCTTAATCTCATGCAAGACTAAGTTGAGCTTAACTAAACATGCAACACTCCAAACAATTCTCGATATACTAGTAGAAAACCTCTAACCGGAAATGCGAGGTATGGAAGAAAGGAATACCTGATCAAGGCCTTGCTTAAGCTTATGAATAGCGCCTTGTTTACGCTTTGTTCGTGTATATATAGCAGGTTAGAACAAAAAATATGAAAGATCAAAGTTCGAATCAAACCTGTGGAAATCCGGAAATTTTAACACCGGGCCAAGCCCGAGTAATTTTCAGATTACGTGTTTTAGTATGGTCGCGGGCCCAAATGGGGCTGGTCGCGCCAGTGTGAAGTCGAAGTTCCAGTGTTTGGCGTGGGTCGCTTTTGTATGGCGCCGCCGCCAGGTGTAGACGAAATTCCAAGAACTTAGCTGGTCGGTCGCTCAATGAGGAGCTACAAGGCCGGTGTAATTTTCACCAATTTTTTTTTTTTTTTCACTCGAAAATGGACAACCACAGTATGAATCAAACAAGGGTGGGTGGGTTTAATGGGACTTAAAAATGACTACTTCTACAAAGATAACAATGCTAAAGTGCAACTAAGATGGCAGCGGCGCCATTTGATAACTATAAAATGAACAGTCTACCTACGAAATGAACGATGAATTCAATCCGTAAGTAAACTAAAACTATCTTTTTACACTCAATTATCAAAGCTTCTACTCTCGATGCGAATTGCACTAAGTGGAGTAAGAAGTTCGTTCCACTCCTAGTTCCCTAGCATGGATTGTCTTCTAAGTCTAAGAACTCAGTCTTAAGTCAATGAGAGCTTTACGAAATGTTATGCTAACAAGACGCGTTAATTTAACTAACGAGATATAATAAGTAACAAGATAAAATATAAACTAAAGTTAATCTACAAAGCTACGGAAATAACGATTGTTTGAATCTAGATAAAGGATTGAGGGGAATTGAATCCACCTCGAATCCAACTTAATAACCTAGTATAGATTGTCGTATCTCGATTCTTACGTTTTCCGCGGTAAGAATTTCGAAGTCTAATCCCTAGTGTTCATGGCATTTCTACTGGGATACTAACTAGCATGTGAGGTCGTCCACCCATTCTCATGGCTTAAACACGACCTTCTAGAGTGGAATAGATTCTACAACCAATTCTATACTAAACAACTAAGTCTTCATCAAGGCTTCATCAACCCCTCTAATGGAGGTTTTAGCCTTGAGTCATCAAAACATCATTTCCCATTGAATCTAAACTAAACATAATATAAAGATTCTAACTTTATAAAATTTAACTAATCTAAATTAAACAATAACAAAATCTAATTAATAACTAAGCATTGAATAACAAGTAATAAATGAAATTAGATCTAACAATTGTAATTGACAAATCAAAATTGAATCAAGAACAACTATTTTATTATCTAATTCAAGGGAGAACAATCATTCAATACTAAATTTAAAACAAGAATAAAAACTAATTACTTTAATCTAAAACTAGATCTAGAATTCTATATATTAATTTAGGTCTTAACTAGCTACCATTAACTATCTACCATTAACAAAGATCTCAGCTTTTGTTTTTATACTTTCAGATCCAAAAATCGTGCATGGGCTTGGAGCCATGTTTTGGGCCAGAGAATCAGGCCCAAAACCCAATTCTTTCAGTCCAAAAAGGCCTCTTCAGCTGCAGTTGGCTTCCACATATTTTTCGTCCACTTCTGCTCCTCTTATTGGGTCAAGGTTTGGACCATTGCAAAGCTCTTTCCGAGACGGTCGTTTTGACATAAGGTAGGCCCAATTCCGAGGTCTGAGTCCAAAGATATGGCATTCGGAAGTTCTGCTGACTTTTGCTCCTTTATCTCGCTAAAGTGGCACATTTCTGCACATAATGGACTTTGAAGCCTGAAATGCATAAAAACACGTAATCAGTATTAACTCTTACTTATTATTCACATAATTGGTCTAACAGTATGATTATTAAGGGGTTAAAACTACAGTTTTGGGCTCTTATCACCTGCTCTCTTCTTTACCTTTCTTAGCATCATGTATATATAGGGCATGCAGAGGTGCTTGTTGTCAGATAGAAGGTTTTATCGGGAAAGGCTTTTACAACTAGATCAGACTATATTTACCCTGGTTACAAACCCCCGTTTGGTACAACTTGATCTTACTAGATTGACTTACAAACCCCAATTTGGTTGGTCTATATGTGCATGCATCTGGAAATATAAAACTAGTGCATGGCCAACTTAGTTGTGACATTAACATAACAGCTTATGGCGTATAGTTGTGCTGATTTTTTTTATAGGTCTTATTTTATGGGCATCTAGAAATCGCTTAAACTTTGTGTTTATAGTAAAGCAATATCTATATCTATGAGATTGAAGAATGCTGGTATTACTCCTAATTTAGTTGCTTATAATTCTATGATTAATGTGTTTGATAAAGCTAAGCTTTTTCGTGAAGCGACACAACTTCTTTATGAAATGAGAGAAGTTGGTGTTGTTCCCGATACTATTAGTTATTGTACACTTCTTAGTACTTTGTTGAGAACAAGAGATTTATTGAGGCGTTATCGATTTTTACTGAAATGAAAGAAGTTCAGTGTCTCATTTTTACTGAAAAGAAGTTCTTAGAAAGTGCAGGATTAGATGCTTGGACTGTGTCCTCTACCATGTTATCCTCAATATTCATCTTATTAGTACTTTGAAGGTTTGAACCAAACGGGACAGCTGGGTTTGGGGTACCAAACACTGGCTGAGACGGAAGAGACGCTGACAAAGTAGTACTTCCAACTTGGGAGAATGAAAACACTGGTGCTGATGAACCCTTAGATGACAGACCTGCTCACGATCTACTAAAGGGTAAGTAGCTTGATTGGTTCGAATCCAATTCGTGAGATGGCTGTGATCTTTAGCCGATCATGGCCATAATGTGCTCTTTTCTTCGGATTCATTAAAACCTTCTTTTTCAGAGCGAGACTCTCCAGGAGAAGTCGTGTTTAAATAGTTTCCTATGGTTGAATGCAACTGACATTTAGGGTTGAGTAGCTCCTATGGTTTTAGAAGAGGCTTTGGCATCTGTAGAGACGTTAGATGGACTAAGAAAATGTGAATGAGGCAATGTACATGTAGGGAGTACTAGGTCTGTTAGTCCGAACTGATATGTTGCTGACGTCTTGCACATTGTTGTAGTCTGCATCTTATTTTTCTTTTCTTTTCTTGCTCAGAGCACCATCCAATAGTTGTTGTACCCTAGTTGTCATAATGTCAGCCCATATCAAGCAGGAACAGTGTTGGTATTTTACCTTTTTAAGCCACTTATATCTTGGTTACATGTCTATAGTTTTCCATAATTGCGAACAATGGTAATCAAAATATGATATATTGGTGATTCTATCCTGAATGTTGTGCACTATATAACATCTAAGCATCCAGTCGGTGAAGAAAGGAATGGAATTGCGTGATCAGATATTCTAAGCATCCGTTCGGTAGAGAGAGAATGGATGTTGCTATAACCAATTGAGCTAATAAGCCAATTTAAATTGAGTATTTAAATTTAAATATTGTTGTGCTTTCATTGAGAGTTGAACTTGTATACTTGTATTAATTTATACCGTGATGTTGTATCTTGTAGGTAAGAAGACAATCACGTGTTCTTGATGAAGTGTCATATGTTCCACCATCCACACGATGCCTTTTAAAGAACTTCGGAAAAGAATGTTGCACTTGGAAACGTGTCTAATGATGTACCATCTGCCGATTTCGTATAACATAACAATTGCGGTATCTTTGATCACACAACCGAAGTTATATGTTGGGGAAGAAACATTTGACGACATTTCAATTGGAGATACAATCATATGGCCCATACCTTTTGTGGAGCCAATTTGATGTGAGTTGGTGAACTCTTTTTTGTGCATTTTAGTAGTTTAACTTTTTTTGTGCAACCTAGTTGGTTTTGCATACACATGATGTATGGTTGTATATGGATTATGGAGTATACTAAAACTCATGTAAAGTAATTTGCTACAATATTTTGGTGTTTTAGATAATCACATGTGTGTTTTGATGAAAGAATCTACTCCCGTATCTATTGTATTTTGGTAGAATGTTGATTTGAGTTGGATGGTTTAATTTTTGCAGGAAAAATGGATATGAAATTTAGATTATAAGAATTTTTTTTTTAAAAAACATTAATGCTCAGAAAAACGACGGATATAGACCGTCAAGAAAATTTATGTATACAAAAAATTGACGTAGCATACCATCAATAATTTTCAAATTTGCATCCCAAATTCCATTAAAATTGGATAAATTTGACTAGTGAAATAGAAAAGTTTGACGGTTATAGTCCATCAACAATTCTATTTATTAATGACGTTCACCACCCGTCAAATAAATTTAAAATTATTGACGGTAACTAACCGTCAAGAAAAAAAACGACTGCGAATTTTTTGACGAGCCTTACGACAGGCAATGTCAGTCAAAAATACTATTTTTTGATGGGTTCTGCCCATCAAAAAAGTCTTATTTTTACCTAGTGTACAAGGTGTCCAAGAGTGTCCATAACTTTCCACTTGTTTATGCATGATGACTCATCACTTTTTGTGAGCTCGCAGAGTGGTTCCACATGCTGTGTCCAATGGCGACCCAGGATGTTTACATTTTTACAACTTTTTGTCTTTGCATAGAGCTCGTCGCCCTGGTCGTTCTGGCAGTTCACTTGCTAAAATAGGAGTCCAGGGTTGAAAGATATGAGCTTCGGAAGTTTGCTGCTTCTTTGCACGTGATCCCGTTCTGCACTGGTTTTGTTGGGCTTCCCTGGGGCTGAGTGGGAAGACTTCAAGTATGCACAGTATTCTCATGCTTTGATGCAGGTTTAATCATCATATTCACGTTAACTGCGAAAACCTGCAAAAGTACGAAAATATAATTATTTCATGATTAATTAAACACATAATTAACCAAAATGCTATGTCTCTACGGGGTTTAATATTACAGTTTTTGGTGCTTATCACACCACCCCCACACAACACTTTGCTTGTCCTCAAGCAAAGAAGAGACATTAAAATGATAAGTGGCAAAAAATGTGTTGTCCTAAGCTAAGTCTCATTTCGTAGAGTGCGGTTGCTTTGACCGTATGCAACAAGGTCTTAAACCATTAGGAGTTCCCTAGTGGACGAGTTATAGCCTCGTGAGAGTTTTCTAGAGAAGATACTCAGAAACTTCATCTATACTACAGCGACTCAGTAACAAAGGCTTGTTCCATTAATTAATCTCAAATATCTATACATCTCACTAGCGGGGGAATGAGGATTAATTCCTTCGAAATTCAAGTTAATATACATACAATAATCAAAACATCTACATGTGAGCATGCATGCAGTGGGCTTTACAATGAAGTGTATAAACATGGCCGTTTCTGGATCCTTTGGATAGCGTCCTTAAGTAGGTTCTCACAGGTATGTGTCGAAACACAAATCCTCTCATATTTTTCCACTCAAGTTTTGCTAACTCCAGTGTGCGGTGGGCACACGTTTCCTCACATACTTAAGGACAGTCGAGGAGCCGAGGTCGAGAATTCACATCTACTACTTATTATCACACCATCCTACTCCTAATTGAGCTAGATGTCTTTATTAGGTGTTATGGGGCTTAGGTGGTAGTGTAGAAGAAAATGGAATGGAAAATTAAAAAATGATAAGTATGAGAGAATAAGGTCTTCGAGATATTTACCCTAGAGAAATCCTTATTTTCTTTCCTACTTCTAACATGAGTTTCCATACTTAGCTCTTTTAAGCTTTTTATATTCCCTTTTGATTTGATTTTAGGGAAAGTTCTAACTTTGATTTTTCTTTTGATTTTTGGAAACATATTTATATTTATATTTTTCTTTTCTTTCTGAAGCAAGTATCTGATTTTGATTTGTGACAAGTTTTTCTCTTCATTTTTCCACACTTCATCCTATTTCTCATACTCATCATCTAGGTGGGCTTATTTATTTGTGGTTAATAGATGGGTAAAGACTTTTTGGTGAAAATGAAAGGCTTGCTAAAGGGTTCAATGGGGTGACTAGCGGTAAAATTTGTACAGGTATGGATTTTTGGTTATGTCGATCTAAAGAAGGCCTAAATTCTCGCCTAGGATTCGGGTAGTGATCAAGTAAGTTGACGCGTGAATCTCTCTATTCAGAAAAGCTACTCCTTTGTGTCATTACTCATATATCACACATGTTGAGGCTTTTTGGTTAGATTCTCACAGGATATGGAAATTAAGTTGTCTAACCGTGGGTCCCAGAAACTTACTGCTATATACAGTCAATGCATGAATGCTCATGAAAAGATGTAAAAACTATTGCATACGTATTAACTTAAGTTTCTAAGAACAAATACTATTTCTAATACTAGGGTGAGATTTATAGATATTTTTCATCATAGAAAAGGAAACAAAATTTTGTCACTAAATACACTTATTTAGACAGAAAATAAAGCTATATACAATCTAGAAATGCTTAATTTTTGCGAAAGGTTCTAACCACCCCCAAACAGTAGGACGATGTGTCCTCAAAGTGTCAAGAGGAAGAAAGAATATACTTGAGAGGCTTGAGCAAAAATAGAGCTGATATCTACAACAGAAAATTATGCAAGCACAACATATAATATATAAAAAACAAAAGGGAAACGGCACATCAAGAACTAAAACAGCAAATATGTACATAAACTTACACTGCCCTAATTAAAAATTAGGGGTGTGTCCATTCTAGCTTCATCTCTATCGAAGTGCCATTCTTTGGCGTCACACCCAGTTTATCATGGCTTGCCAAACTTTGCTCAATTTTCTCTTTTTAGAAGCGTCCAAATGAGATATCATGTCTTTGTCTTTGGGGAAGCAACGAACGTACTTCAGGTACCTTGAAGAGCGCCAACACCAAACCCGAAATCTCAAAGAATGAATTATCCTATTCACCGGACACATAGAATCTTCTCGTACCCAGTCATGAAAAGTGGCCAAAAATTGTGGGAAGAATGCCCTCATTATCCGGCATGCGGTAACGGGCAAGGTGATATAATGGTGTCAAAAATCACGAGCCCTTTTCAAGTTCTCAATTAAAAGGTTTGTGATGTTGAAGAGGGTGTGTTGCTGAGCGAGAGCATGGAAAGTCTTGCAAGCTGATTTGGTGGTAGTAGAAAAATGCCAATCCCTCATGATGTTTAGAAGGATAAACAACATGGCAGTCCCAACATTCATTGTCATACTTGTTAGGGGAATTGTTTTGTCCAGCCATTGGCCAGCTTCCTCACATTCAACGACTCAGGTGAGGCCATCGCCGTAGAGGCCGATAAAATCTTCCCAAAAGTAGTGATTAAAGGAGTTCTGTATGATGTATGGAATGGTGGAGGTGGGTTAATGGTAGGAAAATCCAAAGTCATAGCAACTGTTGGCTCGTGAAAGATATGTCTGGTGTCACCCATACGGATTGCGAATCCATTCAAAAAGAAACCACGTGCACCATTAAATGTTGTTGTATCCTCCATATGATCATAAAAATATATCGCTAAACGTGGAGAGTATGTTTGCTTTGGTTGCAGAATGAGGGAGGACCAACTGACTTGGGTGATAAGGTCTCTGAAATGAAGTCCATACGAAGGAGAATCCAACATAGCATGGAAGGATTGTTCAGGGATGGTCTTTGGAGGTTCCATTATTGGAGATGCAGATAGGAAGGCATGAAATGGATGAAAGAAGACGTGTGATGAAAGACACCACTTGGAGCGTCCCGCAACTCCACCTATTAGAATTAAACGACCGAATTAACTCCTGAAATGAGTTGAACTCATGAACGTATTGGAAATTAGCTAAACAGGTCCAGAGAGTCCAAAACAAACCGGAGAAGAGAAGTGATTTGGGCCTAAAAATGGAGGGCCGATACTTTAGGGTAGTCTCGCTTTGCAACCCGTGAAAGTCTTGCCCGAGACTTGGAGAAACTCCAAAAAGTACTTCAATTTAATACATCATGCTTAACAAGTCCTAAGAGTGATGATTCCAATCTAGATCACAGGTTCCTTTAAAAATAAAACAAAAATTAGTAATGCAGTAGTAAGAAAAATGGAAGAATCGCAAAAATAAATGAAAAATCGAAAAGAGGAGAGTGTAGGAGAGGGGGGTTACCCAGTGATGTATTCCAGTTGTTATATTAAGTGTCCGGAGTCCTTAGGCGTGCAGCGGCGCCATTTGATAATCAGAATTTTTATAGGTTTGTTATTTTTGAGTCCAAAGTCCGTAAAACGTCCGACTAGTCAAGTTACCTTACTCACGTGGGTCGATAGCATAGATCCAGTAAGGGATCGTCCAAACCTTAGGACTAGGCTAAAGTTCACAACTGGAATTTACAGCTTCAAGGGAATTAGTGAGTAGGATTTTTGGTTATTTGATATGTTGCTAAAGATATTCTCAATTAAAACTTGGAATGCAAGTTAGCGTAAAACTACAAAGATTAATTTCTTAGCAAACTAGATAGAGAGAGATACTGGGAAGAGGGTCAATCATAATCATGCAAGATCAGTTACAAGGTTAGATTCCTTATCACTATATCTCTAATCCTTCTCGAAGCTCGTGAGACAAACCGAAACGGCGGCCGATTATCGATCCCTAGTAAGATATACTCATCTCTGAGTTCATCTTGCAAGCATGAGGGGTTGAATTGACATTCCATCTCTGGAATATCAGTTCAACTCTGGTTCAATATACACCGGTGGGCAAACCAATGGTCGGACGGCTACCATAGGATCTCACACGAGACTAGACCTAGTGTTAACTGGGTCTTGCACGAGACTGATCGGAAGTATCAGCACTCCAAACTTAATCAGACTCAGCCATTTTAGGACTGGATGTACAATAAAACCTATTTTCCTAAGTAGTGATTCTGGACTACTAAAACGCAACCTGATTCTCACATGAGCATCATTAACCCTCCCCTTGGGAGGGTTTTAGCTCGTAGTCCTTGGATGGATTTGATGTCTTTGATGTATGAAATGAAAAAGTAAAGAAGAAGCAAAGCAAGAACTGGAAATTTACTTGAAGAAAACAGATCTTATTAGAAGTTAAAGACTTCTTGTATCAACACTAGTACTAAAACTTAAAAGAGAAAAATACAATGCATGAAATGTAAAACAGCAAAAATGGAATGCAAGAATGGAATCCCCTCCTATTCTCCAACATCCCAAAAGATATATCAAGTCCTCTCACGTGAAGCCTTCCCACCTTTACTACAAGCTTGTCTTTTTCTTCACAAATCATCCAAATTTTAGCACACCTTTTCTAATCAAAAGTCTAGTCATGCATTTAATTTCTTGTCTTATCTTGTTTTGCAAGGTGTCCATGAGTGTCCATAACTTGCCACTTGTCCATGCATGATGACTCATCACTTCTTGTAGGCCCGATAGAGTGGGTCCATGTGCTGTGTTCAGTGGTGGCCCGAGATGTTGGCATTTTTGCAACTTTCTGTCTTTGCGTAAAGCTCGTCGCCCTGGTCGTTCTGGCAGTTCACTTACCAAAATCAGAGTCCAAGGTTGAAAGATATGAACTTCGGAAGTTTGCTGCTTCTTTGCATGTGATCCCGTTCTGCACTGGTTTTGTTGGGCTTCCCTGGGGCTGAGTAGGAAGACTTCAAGTATGCACAGTTTTCCCATACTTTGATGCAGGTTTTATCATCTATCATATTCACGTTAACTGCGAAAACCTGCAAAAATATGAAAATATAATTATTTCATGATTATTAAACACATAATTAACCAAAATGATATGTCTCTACGGGATTTAGTATTACAGTTTTGGGTGCTTATCATTCGCCCCTCGCGATACGATGCCAAGCCGAGCTATTATCTCTAATATAGTTGTTATACTTTGGCTCACAAGAAACTAGCCGGAGGATACTTAAACATGAACTTAATCCTTCATTCAGGTAGCAAGCTAACCGGTTGCTGACAAAGTAATACTGAAAATTTACGTGCATCCAACAAAATAAAAAATTAGAATAAAATAGTTAATAGCTAAGCCAATAACAAAAATTATGAACAGTGGGCTACTGAAGTAACTGAACAACCAGTGTTGGATTCATATCATGAACTGAAATAAATGTACGAGACTAGTTACATTGACTTCTCAAAATTGTAGTTGCTCCAATTATCCATTACACAAAGAAGATAACAATATCTATTGCGATTAGCGAGCTTCTTGAAATCTGCTACCAACATTTGGTGTCATTAAGGTTGCTTGTATGATATCAATACCACGCACCACCAACTACCATGTACTCTATGCATATCAATGCAAAGCTCCATCACCTAATATCAAGCAAAAATTCAATAGCGATAAGGACAAAAGCAATACAATACTAAAAGGTAAAAAAACAATACAAAAAATCAGTGTGTACCTGAGCCAGAATAAGAATCATCATCACTAATAGAATTTGTATTAGTTTCATCCTCCTCATCACATAAAGAAATTTGTGAAGCTTGTTCACTGCAAGACAATTAACATAACAAAGAATATATGAAATGCACTTTTAGGATTAAAAATGAAGAAATAACAAATTGCCATTTCTTACCTATTATTAAGTATTGGACAATTCCTTTTGTCATGAGATACTCCAACCTTATTACATCCATTGCACCACCTGCCTTTACTTTGCTTCCGATCCTCTTTCTGAGTGCCATCTCTTTTCCCCACTTAAGCCTTTTTTCGCAACCTTTTGACCTTGCTTGACTCGGTTCATTATAATTATTTTCTAGATTAGAACTCTTATTTCCAAGAAAAATACTTTTATCGCGTGTTGCTGCTACACTTGTGCCACAATCAACTAACTTCTTAATCTCTTCAAGTGCACTACATAAAACATGTGTATACACTTTAATTGCTTCTTTACGCTTCATCAACTACAACTGTAGACATTTGAATCAATTCATTCCTCTTCAAATGGTATAATTTATTATTTTTTATCTCCATTCCACCATCATCAATGACAGTACTCTAATTTTGCAGTTATACACCATCTCTTTAAAATGTATTGGTTCGACAATTTATCAAAATCATGCATCTTGTTCAAATATGCCAAAACATGTCTACAAAGGACCCCCACACTTTCAAACATTTTGCAACTGCATGAAGCCAAATCCAAATCTTTTTGATAACAAACTTCCCGCACTGTATACTTTTCCACCACTTTCTTCCCCAAGATTTTCCTTTCAACTTTATAAACACAACAACTGTCATCGTCACTAAGAAGCTCAAATCTATAGTTCAAGCTCTCCCACAACTCATCTTGAAATTTAAAAAACAGCTCAAGTGTATAAACATTAGCCATATGTACCAAAATATTATGGGGTATTTTCAATTTAGGCTTCTCAATCATATCTTTGTTATCAACCATTAATTTTGTGTTGGTGCATAATTCCCTACCAAACTGAATCATAAAATCTACTAAAGAATTTTCCTGCTTGGAAACATACCTCTTGTAGAATGAATAAGCACTTTCCGCTCGCTAGCTACTTGACATACTAGCAAAGAAAATATGATTCAAATATGCAGGCACCCACTGTGAACTGATATCATACATTGACTGTAGCCATTTGTTTTCATGTAAACCACTCCTTTCAACAAGATCATTCCATTTGGAGTCAAACTCATCCTTCGCCTCACATCTCCATATGCAACTTGAGAACTCATTGTAGTACTAAATATACTTAACTATACCTAATCTCTTTGAAAATTTCATTAATATGTGACAACTGCAGTACCTGTGACAGAGTACCCAAATCTTTAGTATGCCAAAAGAAATAAAAAGAAAATAAACGAAAAGAAAAAATTACAATACATGTGATAAGTAGTTGGAAGAACTTGAGAAATAACTTTTCTCATTGCTGGATCCTGATCTGTTATAATCATCTTTGGCGCGTCACTTGACATAACTTCTTAAAATTGGTCGAATAACCAACAAAACGGCACTACGGTCTTATCACATAAAAAAACACAAGCAAATAAAATAGTCTGGCCATGATTATTAACCCCAAATAATGGTGCGAAAATCAATCCATATAGATTCATCTTATAGGTAGTATAAAAAATAATCACATCTCTAAAAAATTTGTATGCTCGCCTAGCGGTTGCATCTATCCAAAAACAACAAGTAATTCTTTGTTCAACATCTGCCTCAATTTTAAAAGTGAAAGAAGGATTATTTCCTTGTTCCAATTTTAAATACTCATGAAACATGTCTCCACCGCGGCCCTTCGATCATCTCATTACGGTTGTTCCTTTTCTGGTTATATAAATCCTTCTGTATAAAACCAATGTTTTCTATCCCACCTGACTGTACTCCAAGCAAGCTGAATTGTTGATGTTGTGGTATATTAACCATGCTAAGTTGTTGCGTTAAACACTTTTGGGCATTATTAGAAAAGACATGGTGAGATCTCAGAAAGTGTACTCTACTCGAAGTTGACAACTAGTGAGTATGCCCCTCAACAAACATGCTAACTGCAAATGCACCGGATTTTGCCTTCATCACTGCTACTTTTGCTTTTACAATCTTCTTTTATATTACCCCGCCACCTTTTTTTTCCCAACATCCGCTACTAGTAAACATTTTTCTTGTTTATAACAAACATATTCCTTTCTTACTATTACACCATCCTTCTTCTGCTGAGTCCAACTATGTGTACTAAATCCAACTACTTTTGCATGTGTTGTAAAAGTTGTAAACGTCATCCAATGATTCAAATTCTTGACCTACTTTTGGCTTCATGTCATTTGATTCTTGAGGAGTATAGATCTCACAATTTTCAGCACCTAAGCTCCCACTCTTTGCATCGAGTTCAAGATTCCCCATCACTATAATTGATCACTCCCAAAGTAATGCGTTTTATTACCCTTATATACCTATATTATAGCCCTTCTTACGTTTAATGAAAAGACAACTCATAGCTTTTATTGCCTTTTGATATTCGCACATTTGCGTGTGTTAGAGATTTATATTCTCTACTCTGTTCGTTGTAAACTCAATCTTTTCCTTACTCCGAAATTTCGTTCCTTTAGCTCAGTAGGAATTCGTTCCACCTAAAGTCTATGACAACCTACAACTTGATTATGCTCTTAGGGAACTAGTGAGTAAGTTCTTTATTGGGATTGTTTTATACTAAAACTACTTAGCTATTTTTTTTAGATTCTTTAAAGTTACGTAACATGCACACTAAAACAAAGTAAAAATCGATTTATAGAAAGGTGTGGAGAGTTAGTTCTCCTCATGTGAAAACAACCTCTATTGTTTGACTCTAGTTTATTGCATATTACATTCTTTTAGAATTCATTGACAAATCCTAATCATATTGTATTTTTGATCCCTAATAATACAACTTATCTCTAAGATTATGTTGCTAGCATGAGAAATCAAGGAAATGAGATAATTCCTAACTAAACTATACACCACTACCATTTTGGGGTAGGATATAAAGTATAGTTTGTTTTTCCTTAACAACTAACTAGAAAATCAATACAAAAGGGGTTCCTTACATGAGTATCATTAACCCTCCACAAAGGGAGAGTCTAGCTCATGATCATGGGATAAGTATTATGCTAAGGTAAGAGGGAGCAAGAAGAAGAATAAGAGAGCTAACTTGCCTTAAGAAATTAGAATTTTATTTAGAACACAAGAGTTTCTACCATTAAAGCTATTACAAGCTTTCTTACTTCAAACTAAAAACTAAAACTAAATTACAAGACAAGGAAATGAATAATGAGTCCAAAAAGGAAGTTAATGCTCCCAAATGTGGCTAAGGACTTACTGTAAAAATCAGCCCACACTTAAGCTTTTTCTCCTTTCCTTCCCACGTGAAATCACTTCCCCCTCTTTATTACATTTATTACAAGTTTATCTTAAAAACCAAATCATGCCAAAATTTTACTATTTTGGATAAACATCATTTAACCACATGCAAGGTGTCCATTTGTGCCAATAATTTGACACTTTTGTCTTGACATGCTCCATGATTGATGACTCATCTCTTCTTGGGGGCCTGGAAGGTGGGTCTATTTGTTGTGTCCATTGGTGGGCCCGGACGTTAATTTCTACAATTTCTGGCCTAAGATAGAGCTAGTTGTGCTGATCATCTGGACAGCTTACTTGCCGAAACTAGAGTCCAGGTTCAAGAGATATGAGCTCCGAAAGTTGACGTTTTTCTTCCCCATCTTCATTGAGCTTCCCACGACTGATTTGGAGGACTTCAGATATACATCATTCCCGTGCTTTAACGCAGGTTTAACCAATATTTTCATGTCTACTGCGAAAACCTACAAAAGTATGAAAATATAATTATTTCAAAATTATTAAACACATAATTAACCAAATTGATATGTCTCAATGGGGTTTAATATTACAATTTTGGGTGCTTATCACACTACCCCCAAACAGCACTTTGCTTGCCCTCAAGCAAAGAAAAGACATTAAAACAAATAAGTGGCCAAAAATGTGTAGTCCTAACTAAATCTCGTTTCGTAGAGTGCGGTTGCATTGATCGTATGCAACAAGGCCTTAAACCACTAGGAATTCCCTAGTGGACGAGTTATAGCCCCGTGAGAGTTTTCCAGAGAAGATACTCACAAACTTCATCTATACTACAAGAACTCAGTAACAAAAACTTGTTTCCTAAATTAATCTCAGATATCTATACATCTCCTTAGCAGGGAACGAGGATTAGTTCCTTTGAAACTCAAGTTAATATGCATACAATAATTAAAACATCTACATATGAACATGCATACAATGAACTTTACATTGAAAAGTAAAAGTAGGGCCGTTTCTGGATCCTTTGGAGAGCTTCCCTAAATGGGTTCTCACAGGTATGTGCCGAAATACAAATTAGCTCATAATTTTTCCATTTAGGTTTTGCTAACTTTAGTGTGCAGTGGCACACTTTTCCTCACATCTTAATGACAACAGAGGAGTCGAGGTCTATCGATCACATCTACTACTTAATATCACACCATCCTACTCCTAATTGAGCTAGAGGTCTTTATTAGGTATTGTGGGGCTTAGGTGATGGTGTAAAAGAAAATGGAAATGGAAAATAAAAAATGACAAGTATGAGAGAATAGGGTCTTCAAGATATTTACACTAGAGAAATCTTTGTCTTCTTTTCCTGCTTCTACCTGAGTATATGGATTCCCAGTTCTTGTGTTCCTTTTATATACTCCTAAACCCAAATAACACGATTCCCAGTTCTTTGTGTTCCTTTTGAAAAATTCTCACTTCTTCATGTAAGTGAGTATATAAATAAATAGTTTTCTTCTTTTTCTTCTCTCTCTTTGTACATTCCACACTTGTTTTAGTGTTCTCCCAAGGATCATGAGCTAACTTTCCTTTTTTGGGGAGTTAATAAAACTCATGTGAGGGAAAATCTTTGTTGTTTGGTTTAGTAAGTTGTTTAGGAACAACAACTAGACCTATATCCTATCCCAAAATGATAGTTGGTGTAGTGTCTAGTTAGGGATCAAAGTGATGAGCTTAGAGATAAGTCATTGCTTTGGTTCCACATGCTAGCATGTATGAGCTTAGAGATGAGTCATATATGTTAGGGATTAAGTTTTCTTTTATTAGGACTTGTCTATGAGTTCTAGGAAGATAATAATGAACTTATTAAAATCAAATAACAAAGGTTATCTTCACATGAGGAGGATTAACTCTCCACCTTGTTTTTAGTAAAATTTTATTGTGTCTTAGTTGCATGATTTTTGTAACTTAATGTTTTTAATTTTTGTGTAATAAAAAACCAAGTATTTAGTATTAATATAATCATATTTAAACTTACTCACTAGTTCCCTAAAGAGTAAAACAACCAAGTTGTAGTTTGTCCTAAGCTTTAGGTTGGTTAGAATCCTTACTCCAACTATATGAACATGAAGATCGTGAGTAAGGAAAAACTTTGAATTCGCACTTTCGCCAAAGAAGAGAAGCAATTCTCTAACATAGCAAAAGGCAAATATCAAAATGGTGCTACTGCTGTTCTAAAGGCATAGGACTTGTGCTACAGATTGGAATTTGCTCCAAGGGGAAACCCCCCCTCTCATCCTCCCTTATTTGTTGCTGTTTTTTTGTTTTTTTTTATTTCTTCGTCGTCGCCAAACAAACGACCTGACCTCTCTCAAATTTTTTGCTGTACTTCCAGGTACAAAAAGTTAGGACTGGCAAAGTAACCTACACAAGATCCTAAGGTTTCTGTGAAAAGTTAAACTCATTGTGGCATAATCGACACGCGTCTTGTGATCTTGGACTTCAGCGTCGTTAGGTGTAACCCGCGTCCGCGGGTGTATTTTCTCTTTTGCTGCTCCTGTTCTACCTCCAGCATCTACTAATAAATCCTGATCCATATCCAGGCCTAACTCTCTGGAACTGTGACATAAAATTCGAATATCTTCTGGGATTAATTACGTCGACGGATTGAAACGTTTGTTTCATTTCTTTGGCGGACTTGCGGGAAGCAATAGGTTCCAAGTTTTTACTGTTTTTGCATGAATTCCATGTACGTAGTTATTATGTGCTAATTTATGGATTATTATTTACGTGTTAGCCTAGAAATATGCATGAATCATGTTCATATACCTGTAAATATTTATATACGATTAACTGGGCATGAATTGCATCTTAATGTATATATACATATAAATGGTACTGTTTCGCATGGTTATCTGTCTTTCTACGTATAAGTGTCTATCGTTGCATGTTTAGTATTTCTCTACATATAAGTACACGTCTTGTATAATACTTCGATTTTGTCAAGAAAGAGGAGAACATTCCAACGATGGTTAAAATCTGAGTTGGGTAAGTTGTTTCTAAACCCTACGGGGTGAAGCTGCTCTCTATATGACACTCGCAATCTCAATGAGTATTGTCGAAATCGATTTATTATGCAATACAAGAGTTGTATCTTAGTCTATGTATAATATGTTGCAAGTTTAGTTTTAGCATTGTCTTATTTATATGCGTACATATACTATATTCGCATTCTACTGTATTTAGATACGTATGAGTGATTCAAATTTGCATGTTATTGTTGATATACATATACGTAATATCGATCTACAAATTAGCGTACATATATGTATTACTGATGTATATTTGCCTGTACGTATGGAAGTATTTATCGATGTTACAACCTTGCCTATTCGTATAGCTATATGTATGAGTAGAGTATCTTCACATGCTACTGCATGTAGTATTGTATGAGTAGATCGTATTTGCATGCTTGTACTTTCATCCTTGCATAAATCTTAAAAAAAAAAAAAAAATTAAGAACGACCTTGCATAAATTTTAAGTCCATAAATCTTAATCATATTCCAACGGTATCTAGGAAACTTGAAAGATTGAGGTTACTTAATTAGAACCGTGCTTGCACGGAAAGCCTCTCTCATATCTCTCTTATAACCTGGTCGTTGGTTTATACACACGTATTCCTCGCTTCACTGCTACATTAGCAGTAGCTTAGGCCTACGTTGTTCAACTCCAAAATCTTTAAGAGAATCATAAAATTCAAGTAATAATAAGTTCTTTCTGTCAATTAGATCTAATTTTATGCTTGCATGAGATTAAGGTCTGGTTCCACTAAAGAATTTGAACATACCTATCGTCGAAAAAAATACGATAAGCAACTGCGTAAGTTCTCACCTAAAAATTGTTCTCCTTCTGTTAATTACCTTAATCAAGTTCCTTCATCGCCATTAACTTTTGCAGTTATGGCTGACGATTCTCCACTAGCTGAGAAGCCCCTGTCGGACTTCTATACTGCATTACAGGAAGGACCTTCTTCTTGCATCAAACTTGAGGACATAGTCGGTGATTTTCGTATCCCACCAAACGTTTTTAGTTTGTTACCTGTGTATCATGGTTTGGAACATGAAAAACCGTACAATCATCTTCGTAGGCTTCAACAAGTGGCCACAACATTTCACCATCCAGCTGTCTCAAAGGAACAACTCTTGCTTCAGCTATTTCCGTTCACCTTAGCAGAAAAAGCATCAATTTGGCTTGCAGGACAACAGCCATAATCCATAGACACATGGAATAAACTTGTTCAAGCTTTCATGCTTCAATTTTACACTCAAAAGAAAACTACTGAAATGCTTCAGAAAATTCAATTCTTTCGTCAAAATCCTTATGAATTGTTTACGGAAGCATGGAGTCGCTTTACTGATCTTCTTTTAGAATGTCCTCATCACCAACTAGACAAAGCCGTCCTTGTCCGTTCCTTCTTTAATGGACTTTCTGATCATCAAAAAGAAACTTTTGATATAATGAACGGCGGTTGCTTCATGGACAAAGGAGCTACGGAAGCATATACTTTTCTTGAAAAACAAGCGAAAAAAGGGTACACCTTGGGGGTAACACTGAGCCGTCTAGATCATCAAAGGATACTGTAACAAAGGCTACATCTATTTTTGAGGTAAAACCCGATCCCAAATTAAAAATTTGATAGAATCCTAACTAAAAAGTAGATGCCCTTGCGGTTCAAGTAAGCGATCAACTCCCAAAACAAGGTCATGAGCGTTGACACATCCCCATGTGTTCTTTGTCTCGATCGACCATCTTGATGCTTATTGTCCCTTGTTATATGCCTCCCCTTCTCAACCATCAGAAGAGGCATGTGCATTCAACATTCCTAATGCACCTTGGCGACAGCATCCGAATTTCGCTTGGCACCAGAATAACCAATAGCTGGGGGCTCCTTCAGGTTTCGCTAATCCACCTGTTCGACCAACCAACAACTTTATTCCATACCACCAAGGCAATAATCAACAATACCAACAAAGTCATAATCATTTTCAAAATACTTCGGATGCTAACTATAAAACCAACCGTAGCCTTGTTCCAACCAATCCAAATCCCAACTATAATTAACAACTTCTCAGCAATAATCGTGATCTAGTACCTGTTGCACAACCTACACCACTCGTTACGGATAGGACAAGTTAGACTTTCTTAGCTTACATGAACCAACAATCTCAAATTTTAACGTCTATCCAACAATCACTTCAACAATTGGCGCAAGGAAAGAGTCAGAAAGGCGTGTTTCATGGACAAGCAGTTCCAAACCCTAAGCCAGCAATCACTGCCTTTGAACTCACCAATGTACCTGGTACAAGTACTCCCAACCAAGGTGAGGTGCACGCAATCACTACTCTTCGATCTGGAAAAAGCGTAGACAATCAAACATTATGCGGATGATCAACCAAAGAAATCCGACGGTTCAAATGAATCTATTTCCAATAATGAACCTACGGAGGATTCACCAAATACAACAAAGTCAACATCTCAGAATTTAGGGAACAAGCAAGTGGACCCCTTTGCCAAATTTTGCCCTAAGGCACCGTTTCCTGCACGCTTGGCAAAAAATAAAACAGAATGAGAATTTTGCTGAAATTCGAAAGACTTTTCAGAATTTGACAATTAACTTACCTTTTCTCGACGCCTTAAAGCTATTACCAAAACATGCAAAATTTTTGAAAGATATGTGCACCACAAAAAGAAAAACTAATGTTCCTCAACAAGCGTTCCTCACCGAATAGTTTCCATCCATCACCGAACACAATGGTATAGTCAAATACAAGGACCCTGGTAGACCAACGGTTCCATGCACCTTAGGTGACAAATATACGGCTACTGCACTACTAGACGTAGGAGCTAGTGCGAACTTACTTCCATATTACTTATTTAAACAACTAGGTCTTCATGAGCTGAAACCCACCACCATGACTCTACAGTTAGCCAATCATTCCATTAAGTATCCAAAAGGAATTGTGGAAAACGTCCTTGTAAAAGTCCAAAACTTTTTCTATCCTGTCGACTTTGTTATTTTAGATACTGAAGTTGCATGTGATTCCATTCCTATCATCTTAGGACATCCGTTCCTAGCAACTGCTAATACTCTTATTAACTGTAGGGATGGTTCCACGACCATGTCCTTCGGAAATCTTTCGGTCGAGGTAAATGTGTTCAAGATGATGAAACAAATTCCAGAGCCTGACATTGATGGTGAGGTGAACAAGGTTGATAGCATTGTGCAAGAGTATTTAACAAACATTTTTCCTGAAGATGAAGTATACCAATTTCTTTCCTTTAGCGATTCTGAATTTGAGGATGATGATTATACACAAGAAGTCAACGAATTATTAGAGTCAATACCATTATTTGACCCTAGGACCGTGATGTCCAGCGAATTGGATGAACATCAATTTGTTTACTTTATGGACGATGACTTTCCTCAAGAATCTTTAATACCCACTCCACCCGACCCTAACTTAAAACCTGTTCCTTCGGAATTAAAATATGTACATCTTGATCCAGATGGTAGTCATCCAATTATTATATCATCTCAATTGACTGATGATCAAGAGTCCCATTTAATAGATGTCATTCAATAACACCGTTCTGCTATTGGATGGTCCCTCGATGACATTAAGGGCATTGACCCTAATGTATGCACCCATCGCATACATCTTAAAGAAAATGCTAAGGCGTCCACGTGAACCGCTGGCGTTGTCTAAACCCAACCATGAAAGATGTGGTGCGGAGGAAGTTTTAAGATTACTTTCGATCAGGTATTATTTACCCTATATCCGATAGTATTTGGGTGAGTCCGATTACCGTTGTTCCAAAGAAATCTGGCATTACGGTTAAGTAATGATAAAGATGAATGCATCTCCGCTCGTATTCCAATGAAATGGTGAATATGCATTGACTATCGCAAACTTAATGTAGTAACTCATAAGGATCACTTTCTCCTGCCCTTCATCGATCAGATGCTTGAACGGTTAGCGGTTATCACATTATTCTTGTTTTTCTTGATGGTTATTTAGGATATTTTCAGATAGTCATAGATCTTGCTGATCAAGAAAAGACTATGTTCACCTGTCCTTTTGGTACATTTGCATACAAACGAATGCCTTTCGGCCTTTGCAATACACCTGGTACTTTCCAACGCTGTATGCTTCACATTTTCAGTGATATGGTTGAAAGTTTTATGGAAGTATTCATGGATGACTTCTCAATATATGGAGACTCTTTCGATAGCTGTCTATCAAATCTTGAAAAGGTCTTTACACATTGTGAAGAGAAAAACCTTGTTCTTAATTGGGAAAAATGCCATTTCATGGTTAAAAAAGGAATAGTTTTAGGACATATCGTTTCAAAAGATGGAATCGAAGTCGACAAAGCTAAGATAGAAAAAATTGCTTCACTTCCTATACCAAAAACAGTTCGCGACATTCGCGCATTTTTAGGACACGCAGGTTTCTATAGGAGATTTATTAAAGATTTCTCAAAGGTTGCTCGACCTTTAACCAATCTCTTGCTTAAAGATGCCGTTTTTGACTTCAGTTTCAATTGCAAACAAGCTTTTGAGACTTTAAAACCCGCCTTAACTGCCGCTCCCATAATTCAACCACTTGATTGGTCTAAACCTTTTGAATTAATGTGTGACGCGAAAGTGACTATGCTATTGAGTCGCATACTAGGGCAACGCCGAGAAGATAAGCCAATTGTCATTTACTACACGAGTAAAAGCCTTAAAGAAGCTCAACATAACTATACAACCACTGAGAAAGAGTTTCTCGCAGTTGTATATGCCTTGGATAAGTTTCATCCTTACCTAATGGGTTCTTCCACAATTGTTTACACTGACCATGCGGTGCTTCGTTACCTATTAGCGAAAAAAGATGTAAAACAGAGGTTGATCCGATGGATTCTGCTTTTGCAAGAGTTTACTCTAGAAATTAGAGATAAAAAAGGTGGCGAAAATGTGGTTGCAGACTATTTATCAAGACTTGTCAGTGATGTTGATACTGATACAGAACCTATCTATGATTCCTTTCTGGATGAACACTTATATTCCATTTTTTCGTCCCCTTGGTGCGCTGAAATAGTAAATTACTTAGTTACCGAGGAAGTCCCTTCATCTTGGTCTCATAATGACCGAAAAAAGTTCTTATCCACTGTGAAATTTTATTTCTGGGATGATCCCTACCTCTTCAAGTATTGTTCCGACCAACTAATCCGTCGTTGCATTCCCGACTAGGAACACAATGACATGTTGTCCTTCTGCCATGAACAATCTTGTAGTGGTCATTTTAGTGGTAAGAAAACAGCGGCCAAGATTTTACAATGTGGATTTTATTGGCCAACACTGTTTAGAGATGCACATGAGCATTGCAAAGCATGCAACGCTGCCCGGATGACTAGGGCGATTACTCAGCGTAATATGATGCCCTTAAATCCCATTTTAATTGTGGAAATCTTTGATGTATGGGGCATCGACTTCATGGGTCCCTTTCCAAATTCTCATGGTTTCCTTTACATACTGGTAGCAGTTGACTACGTGTCAAAATGGATTGAGGCATTGGCATGTCGTGCTAATAATCATAAAACTGTCATTTTTTTCGTAAAAGAAAATATTTTCTCTCGATTTGGCGTTCCAAAAGCTATTATTAGTGATGGGGTAAAACATTTCTATAATAATTTTTTTGAATCTGTACAAAGTGGAGTCACGCACAAAGTGGCAACTCTGTATCATCCTCAAACCAGTGGCCAAGTAGAAGTCTCTAATTGAAAGATCAAATCCATTTTGGAAAAAACTGTTAATCCATCTAGAAAAGACTAGTGTCTACAATTATCTGATGCCTTGTGGGCATACAGAACAGCTTTTAAGACACCTATAGGGATATCTCATTATCGTCTCGTTTTTTGAAAACCTTGTCACCTGCCGGTTGAACTTGAGCATCGTGCTTTATGGGCCATCAAAAGCCTCAATTATAATACTAATGCGGTAGGCGCAAAGAGAAAATTACAGTTAAATGAGCTCGAGGAAATTCGGAGTGATGCCTATGATCTCTCGAAATCTTATAAAGCCAACATGAAAAGAGTGCATGACAAGCACATATTGAGAAAAGATTTCAAAGTTAGTCAAAAAGTTTTGTTGTACAACTCAATATTACACATTTTTCCAAGAAAATTAAAAACTTGATGGTCTGCTGTCACCCCTTATAGGGCTATATCTTTGAAAAACAAAAATGATGAAAGCGAATTTCAAGTAAATGGCCAACGCGTACAACATTATCATGAGTTGCGCTCTCCAGATGTCGAAGAGACTCTTCTCAAAGATCCAGTCTACACAGATTAATAAATTCACTGGTGTACTTCTTTCCATGTGATATAAACAGGGAAAGTATGCCATTAGGGTAACCGGGCCCTCTTCTATTTCTTTTCTAAAAATCCCTAGAGTGTGTGGTTGCAAGCACCGGAACCTTAGTCCACAAAAACTTTACTTCAGAACCGAGTATAAATGTCTTACATTAATCGAGCAAAGCGTGCCTTACGGTAAACAATGGGTACCAAAAATTTCAACTCCTTCCTTCTCTTCCTTTTCTATTCTCTTCCTCGTGAACTTCAATTTCATCATTTGGTGTAAATCTCACCCATCTCGAATAGGTAATGGTCGTAGTACTTTTTTTTTCAGCGGCGGCGAAAAGGATGGGGTGGTGTATGAATTGTCAAACACCTTTCTGTCGGTCTTGATCTACTATCCGATATGAGGCGGTATAAGGGTATATTATGTCCGACACAGCTCGCCGGGATAAACTTCGCCGTAGATCTGTTGCTCCCGGGCTGGGATTCATCTTGAGGATCGGCGTTAAAAGACTCACATTAAGTCTTGAGGATCGGCGTTAAAAGACTCAACTTGTTTATACCCGTGCATTTTATTTTCACCTTTGCACTAAGTGTTGTGCACAAAGAGAGTCATGATATGCAACATCGGATGGTCCCCGTTTACACCCGGGCAATGGATTTCACGGGCCAACCTCGAATAGTTTTCTATTTGATGGCGGTTCGAAAGGCGGTTTGAAGGGCTATACCATATGTACTAAGGGTAATATTATTATTAGACCATTGCACATTGGTCAAGGATGGATAATCCCGCACCCTAGGCCCCAAAACATAAAGGTTAGCCCACCGGATGGATTGGATTGGTTCGGCCCCGATCGACATATAGCGGTTGCCTGATTTTACAGTAATGATTTTCTTCTTGAAATCCGGTGTTGTTAACATGTTCATCTCCCCTTGTATATTTGTATATAAAATTTGTAAATAAATAAACTTCCTTAAAAAAAAAAAAATGGGGGTTTGCGTCCTGTTTTTACAAGATTCAGACCCCCCAAATAAAAAAAAAAAGGTTTGATTTTGATTATGCCATATTCCAGTGGATGACATTTTTAATGCCGATCGTTTTGATATCTTATTCGTTCAATTTGGAGTTAAAACGAATTGAAATTCTACGTTTGAAATTTCAGAACATTTCGGGACATAAGGGGAATTTCTGGAAATCATTTGGGCTTGGGCCAAAAATTGGACTTGATCCAAAATCACGGATCCGGTCACAAAACACAACCCGCGGGCCACACCATTCGTCAGCCCCTCACTTTTCTTCCCCCAATCCGGATCTTGGTCCCCCCCACTTAACTTCAAGCAAGACGCCGGCTTCCTGAGCCTTATTTTTTCACCGGCAAGACGCGCGCAACAACTCCACCAATTCAAACCCCCTTGCTCGGCACCATCTCCTCCAACACTCCTAGCAATTTCCACCCTCATAAAATCATCTAGACCCCTATGGCAAGCACGAAGGCGAATCCACAGTTGAGAGGAATTTCAAAAATCTATTCGATTTAGGCATGTTTCATCCCTTTTCCGATGAAGAAATTGCAAATAGGGAGTGGGAGTATCTGTTGCACAAGGTGCGGCTAATTACTTTCGGAAGATTTGGTTTTAAAGTTTTACATTAATGGTGGTTTCGGGGTGATGAATTTTGGATTACTGGCCGGATGGGTTGGAGCGTGAACTCATATTTGGAGTTAATATCGAATCTGACCTGATTTCGATAAATTGAGGATAGTCCAACCCCCTGTTGTTATCAGAGTATCCGACTATGATGGACTTAATGTTTGACACGCTTCTCGAGGGAAAGTACAATAATGGCTCGAACTACGTGTACCAGCACTCACTCAGACGAAACCAACTAGCCGTCATTCAATGGCTGGCTTACAACGTTATTAGAACTTCAAAGACGTCTGACGTGAACAAAACATTCTTGCACCTGCTGTGGATCCTCCAGGAGAAGAAGAATACTTTATGTATGGTCCATTTCCTGGGCCATGTTCTTACAAGCTTGCGTCAAACAGTTGGCTCCTCTTGCTATATACTTGTTACTTTCGGCTTATGCTTAACTTAGGATTCGATCTGCTACTCCTTTCATTACAACCACGGTCTTCGAGAATTTTGGAATTTTCGAGACTTTGTTCTACGGACCCTGGGACCGGTAGCTAGAGATGATATTGAGCGTGATAACGTACCTCCTCCTCCTCCTTCACCACCCAACTGTTTTAATGAGGATATCATGCACCGAATCAGCACTTCCAAGGAAGCTTTAAGACACATGAATACCAGCATGCGCAGGATGTTTCTTCGTCAGGAAGAGATGCTTACTTCCCAAAATGACTTCCAGCAAGAAATACGTGTCGCCAAGGCCGTTTCAGAGAGAATGATGATGGCAAATCAGAAGCAATTCAAGATCGGCTGCCTTTCTGATCTTTGGGCCACATTCCAAACCAGTCAGCTCAGCCAGGAGTTTATCGTAGCCGACGAAGTAGAAACCCTGGTTCATCTTCTGCTAACCCTGAGGATTCCCAGTAGCTGTTTATTTCCATTGGCTTAGAAATGACTATGTCAATTATTGCCCTTATGCATTGCATTTTTATTTTTCTAGTGATAAAAAATTATATATCGTTTGATTTCCCATAATTTTGTATCTCTAGACGGTTTGAATGAGAAATTATTTATGTTATGCAATTATTGTACTTCTTAATATATTAGTTTGTTCCTTGATGCATTGGGCCTACTCTCAAAGCCCAATGATTGAACCCAACGGTGATCAAATGGTCAGATGCCCAACGGTCATAATTCTAATTATAAATACAACTCTCCTTTTCCACTTTCACTCATCCACTTCTCTCACTCTTCACAAATTCCTCTTCACAAATTCTAATTTTCTTGAACATAATGAATCCAATCGAGCGATGGGAAAAGGAGCAACGCGAATGGGCTATCACAGTATTCGTGATGACAATGTTTATCATTGTTCTGCTGTCACTCATGCATAACATGATCCAGAACATCTAGATCTATGTAACCGACATCTCTCTTTCCGTCTGTCGTTTTGTATATTAGTATGGTGTGTTAAATAATTCTCACACATTTTTATACGGTTCTTTATTAAATGGAGAAGTTTCGTATTAAATATTTGTGTATATTAGTTGTCTTTTCCTCTAAAATAAATAAAATAAAATAAAATAAAATAATAATAATAAAACAAACCATAACAAAGAAAACACCATCCAAAACTCACCAAAATAATTAAATCGATACTCATGGTGTTCAAAGAAGATCGCGCACGCTACAAGGTACGCATAACACTTGTCACACATGCAGCTCGATTATTCTATCCATATGCTATTACTGAGGTTTGATCATCATTTCTGAAATTACGTGTAAGTCTAACTACCCTGTGAAACTTTCCTCCGTATTTTCTAACATTGAAACATCTCATTAATTGTTTTGGAAACCGACATGACAAGACTTACTATGGATCCCCATTGTTCTTTGTTCATAATCACATGGGTCATTAAATACACTTGGAATCAGTTAGTACAGGACTCATAGATTGGCTATAAATCTCTTCTTTTCAGCCATTCTCATTTCAAACAATTTTCACTATCCTTCCTTCCGTAATAGTACCAAATGGATCTACCAAGAAAAATAATGTCTGAGAAAGACTACCTAAAAGTTTTTGAAGATGGCCGGTTTTCTCCTTATTTTGGCACCGAAATTGTACGTCGGGGATGGACGCCTCTTCTATATCATTCAGCAGCTGGTTATTCCCGAGAATTGGTTTTGATGTTCTACCAATTTATAGGACCTGAGAATGGAAAATTCTACTTCAATGCTTATGGACGACAATTGGAATTGACTAGGGAAATTATCTCCGACATACTTCAGATCCCAATGAATTCCCAAGAATTCCTTTTTCCAGAGTTATCATTTGATTCCGTCAAAACTTTACTAAGAGCTACTGTATCTCATGGCGAAGTGGGAAATAGACATCACATTGTTCTTCAACGCTCTTTGAAACAGAATTAACGAGTTGTGCTCCACTGGTTGGGACACAATGTGATAGGTACATCTCACCAATCAGAAGTCACAAAGTCTCAACTTCACCTACTTTGGGTTTTGCAGACTCAAAGGGATGATTTTTGTCTAATCCAACACCTCTGGAATGTGATCACCAGGAAAACAAGAAAGTCAGCACCTTTACCTCTACCTACTTTAGTCACACAAATTATGATGCGTTGGGGTTATCCAGTAATTTCTCCAGAAACACCACTTCAAAGAGCACATATTAGTGTAATCCAAATAGACTACTCCATTGGTTTTTGGACTCCTGATACTCTGACAGATGAACAGAACGACCCAAGCTCAAACCCTGACCATTTCTTTGATGAAAATGCCATGCTAAATTTTTTTAATCCCATGGAAGGCATTCAATTTCTTCATCACGGCATGCGGGAACTATACGCTCATCAGAATATCATCATTACAACTCTTAAGGAATTCCAAGAACGTCAAGCAATGCATGATGTTGAATAGGAGGAAATCTTGGAAAATCATTCTCAGTCCTTGAAAAATCACACTCTCCTAATGGAGAATCAAACTACACTCTCTACTAGCCAAGGGGACATTCAGATGCAACTCAGACAACAAATTGAAGAACTAAACACTGTGGTGCACGATATGCGTCTTCAATAGCTTCATAATAATCCATGATTTTCTTATTGAATAAAAATGGAATAATGATACTAAGTAAATAAATAAATAATCATATATATTATTACGTTTTTCATCGTATTATTAATTTGTTCTTATCTTTGTGTCTTCTTTTGTACGAAATGGTTGCTAGAATTATTTACGTTGTGACTAACTAATTTTAACATGTGATTTTCAATATCATTACAGGAGGGTTTATTTTCTTCCATACTCATTTATCCTACTTCAAGGACTAAGCATCATTTTGTTTGGGGGTATTTTTAAACCTATAGCAAAAATTAGGCATATTGTAACCTGTATATAGTTTTTATTTTCTTGTTAATAATTGTACTTAGTGACAAAGTCTTGTTTCCTTTTCAATGATGAAAATTGTCTAGAAATCTCACATTAGTATCCGAATTAGGATTTGTTTTAAGAAACTTAAGATAATACGTATGCAATAGTTTATACATCTTTTCATGAACATTCATGCACTGAGTATCATTGATTATCATAGCAGTAAGTTTCTGGAACCAACTGTTAGTTACTTAAACTATAAATCCTGTTAGAATCTAACCAAGAGCCTTGACATGAGTGATTTGTGTGTGATGACACAGAAGAGTAGTTTTTCCGATTAGAGAAAATCACGCGTCTACTTACTTGATCGCCACCCGAACCCTAGGCGAGAATTTAGGCCTTCTTTGGATCGACATAGCTAAAAATTCTTACCTGTTACAAATTTTACCACTAGTCACTCCATTGAACCTTTCATCAAACCTTTCACTTTCACCAAAAATTCCTTACCCATCTATTAAACCAAATAAAAGAACCTACCTAAGTGAGGAGTATGAGAAATAGGATGAAATGTGGAAAAATAAAGAGAAAGCCTTGTCCCAAATAAAAGTCAGTTACTTGCTTCAGGAAAGAAAAATAGAATCATATTCTTAAGCCAAAAAAAAAAAAAAACAGTATCTAGAGGCTTAAGAACAAGGTTGGAAAACTCAGTTAGAAGAAGGAAAGAAAACAAGGAATTCTCTAGTATAAATATCTTAAAGACCCTATTCTCTCATACTCGTAAATTTTGATTATCCATTTCTATTTTCTTGTACAATATCACCTAAGCCCCACAATACCTAATAAAGACCTCTAGCTCAATTAGGAGTAGGGTGGTGTGATAATAAGTAGTAGACGTGATTGATCAACATCGGCTCCTCTAACTGTCATTGAGATGTGAGGAAACGTGTGCCCACTTTACCTGCTTGGAGTTAACAAAACCCGAGTGGTAAAATTTTGAGTGGAATTATGTTTGACACATACCTGTGAGAACACATTTAGGCACGCTCTCCAAAGGATCCAAAAACGGCCCTGCTATTACATTTTAATGCAAGTTCACTGTATGCATTATCATATGTAGATGTTTTAAATATTGGATGCATATTAACTTGAGTTTCAAAGAAATCAATCCTCGTTCCCTTCTAAGGAGATGTATGGATATCTGAGATTAATTTAGGAAGCGAGTTTTTATCTTTTTGAGTCGTTGTAGTATAAATAAAGTTTGTGAGTATCTTCTCTATCTTTCATAATTTTACCGCTCCTTTTCTCAAAGGCAAGCGCTTTCGCTTAATTTTATGGTGATGGTCTTGAGATCAAACGAAGGAGATGGCCATGTGCCATGGCGCTAACATCACCATTCCATTAGCAAGCATGACCATGAACATGGGACTGCCATGTTATTTGTACTTTTAAACATTATGGGAGATTGGCATTTTTCTACCGCCAATGAGGTCGCTTTTATGCCAGTATTCAAGCACTAGCTCGTGGTCATGCATTATTTAACATTTTAGGTTGTGTTATTCCACCAAACGAAGCTCGCGACTTTTCAGATAAGTATATACTTTTACCACCACCGCTGGTAATCATGAAGCATACATTTCCCACAGTTTGCAGCTACTTTTCATGATCAATCAAGGTGGATTCCATGTGCCCAAAGAAACAGAATCATTCGCCATTGAGGTTTCACTAATGGAAGCCGCCCCGCCGATACACTGAGGCATGTTCGATGTTACCCAAAGGACGCTTAAAAGATGAAGACCAATTTGAGAGAATCCGAGACAAAGAATGGGCAGAAATTTGGCAGACTATTATCTATTGGCGCATGCTAAGGAAATGCATTTCCTTAAAGAGGACGCCTGCATCTTCACGCCCCGGCGGATGGTAAACTTGAGTTTGCCATTGTACATATATCTAGCTAAACCTTTTGTTTGGTGTGCTATTGTTTTTCATGTTTCATATGCTGTGGTTTATTATATCGTGTGCTATGTTTAGTGTGCTAATGAACATTTTCTTTGTTCTTCTTCTGAATAATATATTATGATCTCCAACCTCTCTGTTCCAGCAATCTAGCCCTAATTTTGCTCACGGTTCTCAGGTACTTTCTCTCTTTAATTATTGATCCTTCGAGGACTAAGCATCATTCTGTTTGGGGGTGCTTTAAACCTATAGCAAGAATTAGGCATCTTGTAGCCTATATATAGTTTTTATTTTCATATTAATAATTGTACTTTAGTGACAAAGTCTTGTTTCCTTTTCAATGATGAAAATTGTCTAGAAATCTCACATTAGTATCCTAATTAGGATTTGTTTTAAGAAATTTTAGATAATAACGCTAATAGTTTTATACATCTTTTCATGAATATTCATGTAATCGAGTATCATTGATTGTACATAGCAAGAAGTTTAAAACAACGGTTAGTTACTTAAACTATAAATCCCTGTGAGAATCTAACCAAAAGCCTTGATATGAGTGATTTGTGTGTGATGACACAGAGGAGTAGTTTTTCCGACAGAGGAAATTACGATCTACTTACTTGATCACCACCCAACCCTAGGCGAGAATTTAGGCCTTCTTTGGATCGACATAGCTAAAAATTTTTACCTGTTACAAATATTACCGCTAGTCACTCCAATCAACCTTTCATCAAACCTTTCACTTTCACCACAAAATTCCTTACCCATTTATTAAAACCAAATAAAAGAACCTACCTAAGTGATGAGTATGAGAAATAGGATGAAATGTGGAAAGAATAAAGAGAAAGACTTGTCCCAAATATAAGTCACATTTGCTTCCGTAAAAGGAAAATAGAATCATGTTCTTAAGCCTTATAAAAAAAAAAAAAAAAAAAAAAAAAATCTTAGTATCCGTGAGGCTTAAGAACAAGGTTGGAAAAACTCAAGCTTAGAAGAAGGAAAGGGAAAAAAGGATTTCTCTAGTATAAAAATATATGAAGACCCTATTCTCTCATACTTAGTGAAATTTTGATTATCCATTTCCATTTTCTTGTACACTATCACCTAAGCCCCACAATACCTAATAAAAAGACCTCTAGCCCAATTAGGAGTAGGTGGGTGATAATAAGTAAGTAGACGCGATTGATCGACATCGGCTCCTCCTCGACCGTCATTGAGATAAGGAAACGCAGCCCACCGCACACCGGAGTTAACAAAACCTGAGTGGAAAATTTTTGAGTGAATATGTGTTTCAACACATACCCGGAGAACCCATTTAGGTATGCTCTCCAAGGATCCAGAACAACCCTCGCTAGTATATTTCAATGAAAAGTTCACTGCATGAATAATCATATGTAGATGTTTTAATTATTGAATACATATTAACTTGAAGTTTCAAAGAAATAAATCCTCGCTCCCCGCTAAGGAGATGTATGGATATCCGAGATTAATTTAGGAAACAAGTTTCTCACATCGAAGTCGTTGTAGTATAAATGAAGTTTGTGAGTATCTTTTCTCGAAAACTCTCACGAGGCTATAACTCGGCCCACTAGGGAATTCCTAGTGGTTTAAGGCCTTGTTGCATATGGTCAATGCAATCGCATCTTCTAAAACGAGAATTAGTTTAGGACTACACATTTTGGCCACTTATCTAAGTTAGTATGTCTCTTCTTTGCTTGAGGACAAGCAAAGTGTCGCTTGGGGTAGTGTGATAAGTACCCAAAAGTGTATTATGAAACCCCATTGAGACATATAAATTTGGTTCATTATGTGTTTAATAATCATGAAATAAATATGTTTTCCTACTTTTGCGGTGTATTTGCAGTAAAACATGGAAATATTGGTTAAACCTCAAATAAAAGCACGAGGAACGGGCGATATATGAATTCTCCCCAAATCCACGCTTGAAGCATCAAACTTTCAAAGCTCCTATTTCTCAACCAGACTCCGAATCGACAAGAGAGCTGCTCGACAATCGTATGATAAACTTCCCACGCGATAGGCGGAAGTTGTAAACTGCCCAAAATAATGGACTGCCATCGACTACACATGGACCCACTCTATAGAGGCCACAAGAAGATTGGATGAGTCATCAATCATGGAGCATGTCAAGACAAAGATAACAAATTATTGGTGCAAAGTTGACACCTTGCATGTAATAAATTAGATTAGGTGTTAATAGTGAAAAAAAAAAGGCAAGGTGTCACTTTGTTTTAATGTGGTAGATAAAAATGAATCAATGTGGTTTGATAATTCACGGGGAGGAAATGAGATTTCTCTCAAATGGAGAAGAAATTAGACAAAGGTGGGGGATACTCCATTTACTCCCTTTGACTTATTTTCCCTCACATGGCATTATTTTTAGTTCCTTAGTGAAAATGAGAAGTTAGTTTTTTTTTTTTGCAAAAAAGCTTGTAATAGTTTTAATGGAGGAACACTTGTTCTTCTAGTTCTTCTAGAAATATATAAAGTGAGTTTGGTTGTGGATTCTCTCTCTCTCTCTTTCTCTCTCTCTCTCTTTCTCTTTTTGAGTTTTTAGTAGTTCATAAGTCCTTGTCCCAAGGATCATGAGCTAACTTCCCTTTGGGAGTTAATCCAACTCATGTGAGGGAAAAAACATTGGTTGTGAGTTTGGTAGGTTTTTTAGGATAAACAACTAACACTACATCCTATCCCAAAATGATAGTTGGTGTAGTGTCTAGTTAGAAATCAAACAATGAGCTTAGAGATAAGTCATTGTTTGGTTTCACTTGCTAGCATGTATGAGCTCTTAAGTGAGCCATGCATGCTAGGGATCAATTATATTTTTCCGTTAGGGACTTGTCTATGAGTTTAGGAAGAATAAAACCTATTTCAAATCAACACTAATGGTAGCTCACATGAGGAGGATTAACTCTCCAACTTCTCTTCCAAATTTCTATTTTTAGTATCAAGTGCATGTTTTCAACTTAATGTTTTCTTAATGTTTAAGTAGGAATGATAAAAATCTAACATTTATAATAGACCCTTACTCCTTAGTTCCCTTATTGTAACATCCAATTTGTAGTTGTTCTATACTTTAGGTAGTTCAATCCTTATTCTAACTCTACTCAACGAAGATCGTGAGTAAGGAACCTTGATTTCTTTTGCTTCAATTTAGAGAGTTCTAAACTCTAAGTGGTCGAAAAGCTAATATCAAGATTCAATGAAAATTTTAATATAAGGGGGTTATTTTCAGTATGTGTGGTTGTTTCATATTGATCCCACCTTCCCAACTTGTTTGGGGGTGGTTTTATCAATTCAAGCTTTATTTTTATATAACCCTAGTGTTAGAATTTATTATGAGTAAGGTAATAATATGGCCGCTTTTAGGCATATCTATGAGTGAGAATCATTGTAGGATGAAATCTAGATTAAATAGGTACATTCAATCATAAAATCAACCTAAAAGATAATCGGGTTTGAATTAGAATCAAGAAAATGAGTTGTTTCCGCTTTTGGGTTTGGAAATTTTAGGATTTCCTGAACCCACGTAATTAGTTTTGGCAACTTTCCCACCCATTTTAGCAACTTAAAACCTATATAAACTTGATACAATCTATCCTCACAACTCACCCCCTACACCTAAACTCCATCACGCACCTTTCACACCCGCGATTCCCCACGTTTAGCCTCCATTTTGCAAATCTGCAACTTCGGGCGCCAGCTGCAGGAGGGCCTTCGCATATTTACACCGAAAGGGAAAAATTTTGCTCAGAGAAGGCCACAAGGCAAAGCGACTCAGCGCTAAAAACACTGGAATTCCAAAATACAAAGAGCGACTCAAGCCCTCTAGTTGAAGGCCACAGCCCGACTTCCGTGGACCAGAAATTTTCCAGTTTTTCGCTACAGTAGTACCCGGTTTGTTTTGCAGCCGCTCCAGAGGCGTAGTTTTGAGATGACATCTCCTATAATAATACCGAAACAGTCTTTCAAGATTTGTTCCAAAGCACTACTTACGGTGCTTGGTTTATAAAAGGTGATCACATACGTTGGTGGGAACCTCTTATGGTAAGACCGGGTTGAACTTTATTCTCCAAAGACTTGCATCTTATTTTTATAATAACCGCATTTTCTTTGAGAGACCGGACGGAGAACAAGTGTTCTCCATCAACATTGAAAATGAACCAATGGAAATTACCGTGTTCTTGCTAGCATTTGTTCTTGGACTTGCTATGCCCGGCCGAGATACAAGACCCATGGTGCTATTGGGTCGATAATATGCATGTCTACACTTATGAGTCTTTGCACGAGGCTTATGGGCGGCATTTTCCGTGATTGAGGACCAAGGGGACTATAACGTTGCCCTTGGTAGCCTGTCCATGAACATAGGAACTGATTATGTTTTGGATTATGCTAAACATTTTAGGGGAATGGTGTTTTTCTTCCTCGTGAATGGCGCCACTTGCGCCGTTTTCCTTGCTTTAGCCACGGGGCCTTGGTTCTATGACCTTCCTTAACTTTGATGTCTAGTTTAGCACGAGCGATACCATGAGGCATAAGTACCTTCTTATGCCCTGTTCTAATTTCAATGATTATGCTATGACTTTCCGCGGATTGGATTAGGGTGGTAGACACGGTCGCGACCCACCAATTGTCTTATTCGATCTTTCCGCGCAATGACTTGGCAAGGGGGCGGATACAACCTCACCAGGTTGCACCCTACACCCCATCGGACAAAGTGGCACTTAATAGGTTAGCAAACATAGATGATAAATGGCGTGAAGCCCGCAAATTATCATAGCATGGCAGATCGCGAAGAAGCCTCCCTTCTTTATAGAAGTAGATGATAGCGAATATGACGAATAACAGTAGGGAGTGGAGGTAAGTTTTAGTTTATGTTGAGTGTCGCTTATGTCCCAAGCAATTTAATTGCTAACCCCATAATGGGTAGAACTTCGTATAGAGTTGAGTCAGTTTTATTTCCTATATTAGTACGTTCTAACTTTGTTTTGCGGATGTTCCCGAATTTCACGCTTTCAATGGTATTTTTACTACCCTCTTTATTTAAATGCTTTTGAGGACAAAGCATGCTTCTTGTTTGGGGGCATAGAAACACGGTAATTAAGACATCTCTGCTAGAATATAAATATGTATAATATGCATTTGTTTTCTAGTTAAAATTTCAAAAATTTAAAAATATAAATAAATAAGTTATGCTATACACTTAGGAATATTGGTATTGTTTCTTTCTCCATGCTCTTAACAATCTAGAAGTCTCAATGTAGTCATTTGCGTCCGAATAATTGTTAGAAACTTAGGTTAATATATAGGTAATAATCTTTGCATCTATCTATAAATATATTACATGAGTATCTATGATTGTTAGCAAGAAGTTTAAAAATCTAGGCTAGAGTACTTATTCTACAAATCCTGTGAGAATATAGACTAAAGCCTTATATGAGCTAAACATTTGAGAAATGACACAAAGGGAGAAGTAAAATCCGGATAGAGAAATCACACGTCCACTTGCTTGATCACTAAACCATATCCTAAAGCGAGAATTTAGGCCCTCTTTGGATCGATATAGCCAGAAATTCAAACCTATGAATTATTTTCCGCTAGTAAGCCCTCTTGAGCCTTTCATTAGCCCTTCCATAAACCACAATTCCTTTACCCCTCGTTACAAAACAAAACAAAATAAAAAAAATAAATCAACCTACCCAATTTAGAATAAGTCCGAGAATAGAATGATGAAGAAAGAAGAAGAGAAAAACCTATGTAAACAAAAATTAGTTAGTGGCTTCTAAAAATAAAGAAAAGAAGTTTCCATCCAAAGAAAAAGGAAAATAGAAATAAAATAAAACTCCAAAAATAGAATAAAAGGGAGTCAAAAGCCAAAGAAAAGAAAAAGAAAAATATGGCTAAGGACGGAAACAAAGTGTAGGAAGCAAAAGTAAATAACAAGGTTTTCTAGTTACATAATATGAAGACTCTATTATCTCGGACTTGTCCTTTAGAATATCCATTTCCTTCCTTCTTAAACCATCTCCTAATCCCCGTGAACACCTAATAAAGACCTCTAGCTCAATTAGGAATAGGTTAGTGTGATAGTAAGTGGCAGATGTGTTTGATCGACTCACGGCTTCTCTGTGTGTCATTGAGATTGTAAGGTAAAGTGTGCCCACCGCATTAATCGGAGTAGCTTAAACTTGAGTGGAAAAATCAGAGTGTTGTTTCTTGACTATTATTGTGAGAACCTACTTAAGAACGCTTATTCCGAAGTTCTCGTAAAACAAACCTCGCTAAACATTTTATAGTACTACTCATTGGTATATGTTTATTGTAGATGATAGATTATTATGCATATATTAACTTAGGTTTCTCGACTTGGTTATTCTTATTCAATTGCTAGAGAGATGTATAGATAGTTGAGCATGAATAAGGAAACAATAGTTTTATTTTCTTAGTCGTTGTTGAAGATAGATGAAGTTTGTGAGTACCTTCATCGAAAAACTCTCACGAGGCTATAACTTCGTCCACTAGGGAATTCCTAGTGGTTTAAGGCCTTGTTGCATATGGTCAATGCAATCGCACTCACCGAAATGAGAGTAGTTAGAACTCCATTTTTGGTCACTTATTCTAATTTCTCATCTTTGCTTGAGGACAAGCAAAATGCCGTTTGGGGTGGTTTGATAAAAGCCCAAAACTGTAGTTTTAACCCCTTAATAATCATACCGTGTTAGACCAATTATGTGAATAATAAGTAAGAGTTAATACTGATTCGTGTTTTATGCATTTCAGGCTTCAAAGTCCATTATGTGTGCGAAATGTGCCGCTTTTAGCGAGATAAAGGAGCAAAAGTCAGCAGAACTTCCGAATGCCATATCTTTGGACTCAGACCTCGGATTGAGGCCTACCTTATATCAAAACGACCGGCTCGGAAAGAGCTTCGTAATGGTCCGAGCCTTGACCCAATCAAAGGAGCAAAAGTGGAAGAAACGTCTGTGGAAGCCAACTGCAGCTGAAGAGGCCTTTTTGGACTGAAAGAATTGGGTTTTGGGCCTGATTCTCTGGCCCAAAACATGGCTCCAAGCCCATGCACGATTTTTGGATCTGGATGTATAAAAACAAAAGCTTGACTCAGTGTTAATGGCAGTCGAGGGCAGTTAGGTTAGGTAGATAGGTTAGAATAGAAAGTAGCCATTAAAATAGCTTCTAGATCTAGATTTAATTGTTTTATTTAATTAGTTTCAAATCCTTTATTAGATTAAACCTTTGAATCTTGTTCTTCATTTGATTAGATCAATAAAGTAGTATTTTTTATTAATTTCGATTTTTGTCATTTCCATTTCTAGATCTAATTTCAATTCTTGTTTTTAATTCATTTTAGTCATTAATTTAGATTTCATGATTGTTTAATTAAGTAAATTTCAATGCTTTATATTATGTTTAGTTTTAATCTAAATGGGAATGATTGCGAATGATTCAAGGCTAAACTCCATTAGAGGGGGTTGAGAAGCCTTGATGAAAGCCTTGATTCCGTTTATCGTAGAGTCGCCGTAATTTCTATTCCACGCCGAAAATAATTAGTTCACCATGAGAATGGGTTTAATTGTTCACATGCTAGTTATAAATTGGTTGAAATGCCATGTGTAATTAGGGATTAGGAAGAACCAATTGTTCTCAGGTAGCAGTTCAATTCGGATTACTGACGACTGCCGCTAGTGGATTAAGTTTAGTTAAGGTGGAATCAATCCCCTCTAACTCCTTATCATCGAATCAACGTAGCATTCCCTTAGTTGTCTGATAATCGACTAGTTGCATTTCGTGGGTAGTTGCATCATAGTCTAGTTTGTAATTCATAAATCTCTCATTGACTTTAAGTAGAGTATTGAGACTAGAAAACAAGCATACGGAAGGACTAAGAGTGGAACGAATCACTCTACTCCACTATATCTCATAGGATTGAGAGTAGAATAAATCTTTGATAAATAAGCAACAAGCGAGTTTTAGTTTACTTACGTTGTGAATTCATCGTTCATTTCGTAGGTAAACTATACATTTTACTTTTATCATGCCGCCACCCTTAACAGCCTTGCAACAAGAAAATTGACAAGTCAGTAATCCTCCACGCGTCCGGCCACCGTCCATGTCGATCCTTCACCGACATGGATATGGACGTGGACATTACTCTCACGCCAACTAGCGGAAAAGGTGATAGTAACAGCCAATTCACCCCTAATACGGTTGAGCGGGAGTTACGACGAGTCAAAAATTTAAATAGGAATTTGAGAAGGAAACTGGCAAAGAGGCAAAGGCCGGTGGACAATGTTGCAAATTCAACAACATCAAGGCGACCATGGCGGACGATGCCATTCCAGTTGTATGGGACCGTCTTTGACGATCCACTTCGCCGCCCTCAAAGAACGTGCTATTTCTCTAATAAATCAACTAGTGCACGCTTCTAGGAGTAATGACCCTATTACCCGTACTTATGGGGAGAATCGGATTGGCGGGGATAACTACTACCCTAGACATGTCCGATCTCAAAGGGAAGATTTACCTCCGAGAAGCAATTTCATGGAAGACCGCCATCCGAGATATGTCCGACATGATCGGGAAGGCGGGCATCCTAGACAAAAAGCAACAAAACATGGAGAAGTGGTATAATTATTCCAACCACCCGCCAAGGTGACTACCGCCTAGACAGCCTGGTTACGGGATAGACAAAGACAATCACCGGTTTGAGCTGATCGTGGCGCATCACCAAAGATCTCTAACTCCAATAAGAGATAATGGAAGGTATCCTTCCACATGGGCACGAACCGGGGTCCAGTTGTTCGAGCCAATACTTTAACTCTAACGTAACAACAAATTTGAAAGAGTTGATTGCAAAAGAACTTAACGATAGAGAGTCAAGGGATGTAAGAATGAAAAACTTGACAGTCAATGATGGTGTACTTGATAAGTTTTCGGTAGACATTCAAGAAGCTTACCACCATCCCGACTTCAAACAACCCGATTTTGAACTTTATGATGAGTCGGAAGGAGATCCTGGCTTGCATGTTCTATCGTTCAAAAATAAGTTGGTGTTATGGGGAGGAGATGATCCGCTCATATGTAAGCTCTTTCCATCGACTCTAAAGGGAGAAGCATTACGCTGGTTTAGTGAGTTGCCTTCAAGGTAAATTCACCAATTCAATGAACTAGAAAATCAGTTTGTTAATCGTTTCCGCCACAATTGCAAGACGCCAAAGGATGTCGACTCGCTTCTAAACATCAAGCAACAACGTGACGAGAAGTTACGTACTTTTGTTACTAGGTTCAAAGGCAGCAGCCAGATGTTCCGTTTTTCGATGGGATGCTTCTTTTTCGCCTTTAAAAGAAGCATTATATTATGAAAGAGACGTAGTTCGAACTTCATTGTAAGGGATCTTTACCACTCTCTAATTAAAGATGTCCCTAAAACTCGATACGATGATATGTATGTTAGAGGGCTGAACAACACATCCAGATCGAGGAGAACCTATCGGTGAAAGCAGCAAAGGGACAAAGATATTCGAGTAAAGATTTTTCCGAAGCAAAGAAGAATTTTAAGCCGGGCAAGGATACCGATCAACAACATAACGATGGAAATAATGACAATCGAAGGGCAAGTCAATTTCAATCGTGATGGAAAAACTACTACGAGCTAAACCGACCCCCCGCCAATGCCAAGTACTCGTTATATATGAGAAGTTGAAAAGTGGGAATCTTCTTTCCCACCAGATCCACTTTCGAGGAAGATACCAAAGCGACAAGGGACAAAGCCTTGTGGGTGTAAATTCCATAATGACTATGGCCATGAGACGTAACTTTGTCGCTTCTCCGGTCGGATTCAGAAATTAGTGGAGAAAGGACTTTTGAGGAATATCTTACGAAAAAACTCTCAACAAAGAGTTCTTTCTTTGCAACTTATGAGCATGTCATTAATGTCTCCCATTCTCATGTTGAGTCTCTTTCCAAAAGTCGAGAGTAAGAATCAAAAGCGTTTGAAAGTTAGTTATGTTGGTGAATTTAACCGTATCAACAAAGTCGATTTTGTCAAAGGAATCCGGACCGGAGACTTCAAGAAGAGCCCCTCCGATTCAATCGATGATGATCTCCTTGGTGTATATCACCCTTACTATGATGCGCAGTTATAATTTCTGTGTCTATAGGTGCTTCTCGTGTTCAACGGGTAATGATCGACCACGGGGCCACCTCCGCCATTTTCAGTGGATGTTATTCTCGATGCAACTTTCGCATGAGGGTATGATCATCGCCAAGACAATCCTATCATCGGTTTTGATGGGACAACATCTTCACCGGTTGGAAGAATTACCTTACCAATCAAATTAATGAACAAAGAAGTTGAGCTCGATTTCTTATTGATGGATTTGTCGATCCCACTATAACGCAATTTTGGGCGTAGATTGGATACATTCCATGGGGTCAGAGTCTCCACATTTCATCGGTGTGTCAAGTTCCCATTCTCCGGGCATATTTGCAAGGTTTGTAGTGACCAGGTATCTGCCCATTCCTGTCATGACAAAGCAATGGATGACTATAAAAATCTGAAGTTCGAGGTAATACGATCCTTGAAAGTGCCCCCGCCTAAGTTACGCTTACTAGCCGCGTGCCCTCCATCTATAATATTGAGGCTCATGTGCAAGGGCGCCGACGATGGATCGACTTTTGGAAGTGCAAGTAGGAGATTTAGCGTAAGAAACCACTTTTATTTCCGAACTTTCGAGCATAGAACAACAAGAGTTGGTTTCCCTTTACAACGAAATAAAGTGATCTTCGCTTGGAAAATTGAGGAAATGCCAGAATAGACCCTTCATTTGCTTCGTCATAAACTTGACATTGATCCAAGTTTCGTGCCGGTTCACCAAAAACCAAGAAGAATGGCACCTGATCGAAACTCAAAGTTAAAGAGGAGATTGATAAGCTACTTGCGGTTAACTTTATCCGACGAAGTTACTTACCCAAAATGGCTTGCTAATGTCGTCAGAAGCCAAAAAGAACGGACAAATCAGAATTTGTATTAACTTTACAAACCTTAACGCAGCTTTTGTCCGATTCATCCGTATCTATTGCCATGAATTTCGAACTAGTGGATGCCACTTCGATTCCAACGCTTTATCTTCATGGATGCTTCTTCAGGGTACTACCAAATCTCTTTGAATGTGGATGACTAAGAGTTCACCGCTTTTATTCTTGACCAAGGCATTTTCTGCTAATCATATGCCTTTTGGTCTGAAAAATGCCGTGCAACCTACCAAAAGCTTGTCAATACAATTTTTCCAATCTGTCGGGGATAATAATGGAGGCTTATATTGATGATATAGTCGTTAAATTGAAGCTTACCGGTGATCATCTTTCCGATTTTCAACTTGTTTTGATAGGTTTAACAAGTATAACATGAGACTCAATCCCGCCAAATGTTCTTTTGGCCTCTCTTCCGAAAATTTCGATACCTCATGACTCGTAGAGGTATTGAGGCTAATCCCCGATCGATACGCGCCGCTATTGATATGCCATCACCAAAAATAAGAAGGAAATTCAACGGCTTCTCGGGTCGGCTTGCATTTCTTCATGGATTTATTTCTAAATATTCCGATCGTTGTCATCCCTTATTCCGGACTTTAAAGGGGGCGGCAACTTGGAACATTGATTGTGAGATGGCATTGCAACAACTGAAGAAATACTTGGTCGACCCTCTTATATTGACAAGTCCTTCAACGGTCAACCGATTGGCATGTACCTAGCAGCTACAACTCAAGCCGTAGTGTTTTTCTTTTCGCCGATGACGGTAGACCCGCTTTTTATCGATAAGGCGTTAACCGGAGCCGAAGTCTCGTTATTCAAAGATGGAAAAATGGCACTTGCATTGGTTCATGCCGCGCCGTCGGTTAAAACCATACTTCCGGGGAGGTTGGTCGAGTTTATACCGGTATCCCTTTACGCAAGATCTTTTGTAATGCACGTGAATCAAGCGATTAAGCGTAATGGGAAAGTTATCTTAGTGCATATAGCATTGTCTTTGAAAGTCGCATCTTGCTGAAAAATGACATGCTCTAGCTTCTTTGATAGCTGATTTTCCGATTGATGATTCTCCTATTGACGATTTCTTTAGCCAAGAAGAATCTATGGAAGACATTCTCGCCACCAATAACCGGGGCTTAATTTAAGACCAACTTGCAAACGCAATTCCTAATCCCATTGACCTATGGATTGTTTATTCAGATGGCTCCTATAATAAATCTGGTCCGAATTGATCGCGTTTTGTTAAACCCGGCGGAAAGAAGATTGAGAAATTTGTGCGACTTGGCTTCGCCGCTTCAAATAACGAAGCCGAGTATGAGGCTGCCGTTTGTGCCTTGAGATTAGCTTTGAAACTGGGGGCGCGAAAGCTCCAGTTATACACGGATTCTCGCCTTGTGGCCAATCAGTTTGGCGGGTCTTTTGAAGCAAGAGATGATCGTATGGCGGCTTATCTTGGTTTGATACATAGCCTTGCTCGACAATTTGATAGCATCTCTATCACTCAAAGACCCCTGAAATGACATACGTCATGCCGATTCATTGGCTTATCTCTCCGCCGCCGTTAGAAGCGAAGAGTCAAGACACATCACTGTGGAGTTCCAGAAAGAGCCAAGCATTGACTTTACCGAAAAAGAATTGCATGACTTGTATGTACATGAAAGCAATTACTTGTTTTGCTTATAATGCTAAATGTGAAAATACGACCACGATAATCGCACAAATCATGACTTCGAGTTTAAAAGGGATATGGAAAATTCACAACATGACCATACTTTGGATCTTCCATTAGAATCAGTAGATCCATTTGTTCCTCCCGAATTCGCCTCCCCGAAACAGATAGTGAGTTGGTACATGAAGTAGATGATAGTCCCTGGTTCCCGATATGATACTATCGAGCCGCTGATGATCTCCGATACGCATGATTGGCGCCTTCCTTATATCCACTATTTGCAAGTTTCTTCGCTTCCGCCCGAGAACCAAAACTCGCTTGAAAGAATCAAACGCGATGCATGGAAGTTTTGGTGATATCATTCATCGACGGAAGTTTGCAATTATATCGCAAAGGCTCGCAGACTTAAACCCTATGTTCATGATGCCTCTCAAAACAGGGAAGGACTTCAAATTTTGAAGAGATTCACTCCGGCTTATCGCGAAGCCACCCAAGGGACGGTTTAGCTCATAAAGCTATGACCGCGGGGCTATTGGTGGCCAAAGATGCAAAAGGATGCAAAACACCTATCCGAGGGTGTGAGCCATGCCAAAAGCACGACAATATGGGTAAACTCCCTGTTACTGAGTTGCATCCCATGCTAAGCCCGGGGCCATTTGCCAAATGGGGCTTAGACATTATTGGTCATTTACCTAAAGCTCCAGGTAGTATACAATTCCTTCTTGTGGCAACCGATTACTTGACCAAGTGGGTAGAAGCAAAGCCTTTGGTCCAAATCCATGCTTCCAATGTCAAAATGTTTTTGTGGAGAAATATTGTTTGTCGTTTTGGCATCCCTCGCGCACTTGTATCGGATAATGGTAAACAATTCGATCTTTGAAGAAATTCGCCGGGCTTCTGCGGCTAATTTGAAGATACGGCATAACTTCTCCGCACCTTATCATCCATCCGCCAATGGGCGGGCAGGCCGGCCACCAATAAGGTGATTTTGGCCAACCTAAAGAGGCGCTTTGATTGGCGCCAAAGGAAATTAGGTCAAGGAGTTACCACCGCCTTGTGGGCTTATAGGACAACGCCAAAATATTCAACCGCATTATCACCTTTTAACCTTGCATATGGTGCTTTGAAGCAGCCTTTACTTACGAACTGATTTCCAAAGATATCTCGGTCGATTCTTTGTTGAAACAGGTTCTAATGACGCTGCTTTGGCTCAGTCAAAAGCTCTTATTGATGAGGTTCGCTCTGAGGGACTACAACAGCTTATTAAGTATCAAGCCGACATGAAACGGAATTACGACAAGAAGATCCGTCCTAAGTCTTTTGCTCCTGAAGACTAGGTTCTCTCAGAAACCCAAAGCTTATAGAATCGGGGAAAGTTTGGGGAAAATTGGCAAGGACCCTACATCATAGATCGTCCAACGATCTAAGGGGTCATATTTCCTCCGTACTATTTCGGAAGAATAATAGAGAAGCCATGGAATGCTTACCACCTTCGCAAGTTTTACCGTTAGGAAATTTTTTGCAAATTTACATTACTCCATCAATAACAAATCTATCCATCTATGTAGTTCGTTCTATGTTATCCATCAATAAAGGCATTCAACTTCCATTCTCTTAGTTTGGTTGTCATTTTACATTTCTCTATTCGTCTGTACTTTTACTTTCAACAATGTCATTCATTAACGTTCATTCTAGGGAGGTCATTCATATTATGCCTTTTTCGGTCCAAGTAAGTCGCATTCATGCCTACTTGACGGAAATCCGAGTCAATAAGATGGTTATTCTTGCTCGGAACAATTATTGTAATACACCCACAATACAATATCCGTGCTAATTCCACTACTAAGGCAATGGCGTTATGTTTTAGTTTGGTCCCAGTGCACGGGTGACGACTTTGAACCTGTGACAACTCCAACAGTTGTCAGGCCGTGCTTCACGTTCGGTACAAATATTTTAACACCTGAATAGCTAGGTTCATGGAGGACGATCATGTCCCCTTTGCCTTTCAATAACTTTCTCCAATGGTTCTATATTGGGAGGTTTTTCTCTACATAGGGCATCTCGTTCTTTTACATTCATAAATAAAAACACTAAGTTTTATACTGGTATGTTATCCTCGACATCACAATGATATTCAATAGCCAACACATACTTTATTTTTTATTTTCATAAAAAGAATTTTTAGCTCTAATGATATTAAATACTTTCGCAATCACATGATCATTGGTTTGGGAAAATCCAATGGTTTCTTCCCAACTTTTCGCGATATACAACTTCGTACAAATCCTTGTAATTCATCTTCTCACGTTCTAGTTCATCGCCCGTTTCTATTAAAGTCTCAATCGGTTGTCTTACGGACGATTCCGCGATGTGCCATTTGCACGCGTGATCTTGGCCGAGCCGCTCGTTTAAATCTGTCATTAAGCTTGTTATTTTTCTCTACCTTTTTTTTGCGCGTTTAAGTTCCCGATCTTTGGTCGGCACGAGTGACTTCAATTCTATCACATCTGCTTTTAAGTGTTTGTGTTCCTCCATTATCTCACAGGCTTTCCCAAATTCTTCGTACGATCTCTCCTCCTCCGCTTCTTCCGTCCATTTCGGTTAAGTTTTTGTTTTCGCCTTCTAACTCTCGATGGTTCCGCTCAACGCTTTGTTTGCCTCTTTTAATTTTTGGTTGAGTATCTTCACTTTCTCTATCTCTTCTAAGGCATTGACTTCATTCGGAACGATATTTTTCTTCGCGACTTTTTCATGAATTTCTTTGGCCCGTACTACCGCCGTTTTAACTGCGGGGCAAAAAAAAAATCTGATTTCATCATCTTTCGGACTTAAACACAAGTTTGCAATAACGATAAAAATAATACTATCATACCTAGTTTATACTATCGAAGATCATTGACATTGCTCTGTCATATTCTCCCATGTTCTCCTCGTGATTCGGGTCACATTTTTGATATTTTTCGAGCCCTTCCATTGGCGTAATCCCGGCGATCCCTTCACTTCGCCTCTTCCAAGCTTGAACATCTCTCGCTTCATCTGCGGTTTTCATCGGTTTAGTGTTGGACACAAATTTCTTTACCGTCCTAACGCAATAGTAAAAATCAAAGGTCAACTTCTATCATAATGGATTCGTGGTTTTCCTCCATGAGTAGTATTACCCCGACAAGATTACTTGCCGCTGGTTCTTTGGATTCTTTGCTCCTGCATTTTGTTTTGCCGTTTGTTTTCTTTCACCAACTTTGTGTTCTTATGCACTATCTTTTGTAAGTATCAATCTGTTTCGTTCTTTTCCCGCCATTCTTTTCCTGTATATATACCAAACCGAACGAGATATTATATTTCACCACACTTTTACATATCTATGTTTTCTACGGTACATACCTTTTCCTCTTGATGTTGCATTATGTATTATATTTCGTCTGCGATGTTTGGTGCATTGTAGTCTCGTCCCTCGAGGCATCATACATTGTAACGCGTTGGTTGTCTCTCTTGGTCTCCGTTAAGCCCGTTTTCTTGTGGCACATCTTCTTTTGTACAATTAAGCTTTTTTTTTTTGGCAAACTCAAAGCACTAGTTCTCGGCCGTGTTAACTCCGTTCCATCTTCTTTTTTCACTATCGCTATCGGCTGCCAAATATTGCATTTTGAGACTCTTACTCTTCTTCGCCATTTCACTATGTGTCTCCTTGGACCTATCGGGCCGTTGTTCGATACCCCCATAATGTCGGAAATCAACGATATCATCAAAGTAGCTCAGATCTACCAATCTTTCGTCGAAACATTCATGAAAGAAGAAACGAAGGTTGCTCTCTACTTCCTTGTCCAATTCAATATGCGGTAGTGTACTTTCGCGTTCTCTCGTTAAACACAATAATAACTTCGTGTTAGTCAACAATTTACTCGTGAGTACAATTTTCTATACTTATGTTTTGGCTTACCTCGAAATTTGTTCGGCACTTTAAACTCAGCCGGTTCCACTTCCTGCAAAGCGGTACGCAAATCTATCCCATCCGGTGTATACTTTTGGGAACCCTTTAAAACTTTTGTTTGAATCCTTGAATTCAACTTCAAATTTTATGTACCCTTTCCTCAGTATGGCTTTCGGTCGTATCAACGCGAAGATTTCTTGAGCCCCGAACCTTCTATTAAATTCATTTTGTAAATGGTGCGCTCTCGTAAAGATTAACCAGAACGATATTGGCAGTTGTCCCGGTGTTATTTGCCACCACTCTAATAATTGCGCAATTTCTTTGCTCAACGGAATGGCATTCCTGCAATTTAATTGTGTGTAAGCCATTACTACTTCATCTTCTTCGACTTGCGTTTCAAATTCGTGCACTTCCTCCATTTCAAATTTCTCGAGTCCTAGTATTTTTTTTATTTCCTTAGCGACCATCGACGCGGTTCCAGGTAGTCGATGTATCTGTCACCTTCTTTCCACCTCACCAAGTCTGCGATCGTCATTGAGTTTTCTTCTCGAGTGTTTTTTTGCCGGTATAATACGATAGTTTCTACCTGAAAAAAAAAAAAAGGTCGAAAAGCAGAAAAACCGGGTTCACTAGGCCATATTAAAGGAGGGCAGGTATGGTGCCCCTCCTTTACTGGCGATGCACTAGATCGTGTTTAAAGTTTCACTTTTAACTTTTAAAACCGCCAGCACAGCGTCTTCTTCCACATTCGTTTTCAGTCCAGAGCTTCCACATAAGTCTAAATGGCAAGCTCTCAACAAAACAAGGATTACACTGTTGCATCAAGTCATAAACGCAACAAGTGGGAGAACCAACTTCAGAGCGCTACTGCACTAACGGCTGCAAGAACTCAAGATGAAGTAACGAGGTCCACGTTTTTCCAACTCTGTTTGTTTGTTTCTCCTTGTGGTTCCTCATCATCTCTAGCCTCACGAAGAGAAGCCTCACAGTCCGCTGAATCGCTTGCCACAGGAAGAAACTACCTATATCATCTATATCTCCAAAGCCACCAGTTCGTACAACATCGTCAGATGTTATAGCGGCTTCCATGTTCACTTCTCATGTGATCTGTCGATGCCTAAAACCGTATGTATAGATAAACAATGACAACAGTACTAACCTTTTCTTCTTCGCCCACCAACTTTTTCTTCAAATAAACTAACGCCCGACAATGCGATCGGAAACTTCCTGTCACAATGGTTTAGTACTTTGGAGAACACGGTGGTGTTTACTTTTGTTTTCTACCGTTTATCAGTGCTAGATCGTGATTTTTCTCTAAGATTTATGCTAAGCATGTATTTCTCTGTGTTCATCTGTTTATATATATGCTGGTCCAGTGTTTAAGTTCGTATGTAATTCTATTTAGCCAAACCGACTTCATGTGCAAGACTTGATGATAAGCATTATCCAATCCGGATTTAATTTTGGAGTCCTAGTTTCTGTGGTATTTTCACGTGCACATCTTCTCGTTATTTCGGACATATATCGAATTCCAATTATTTCGTTCCGCGATAATTACCGATTTATGTCCGTTCCGTCGGATAATTTACGGATTTTTCTCCACAATTTTCAACGGCCTAATCCTAGTATTGCTATTCTGTTGGTACGCGTCATCGACATCACTTTCGCCTTGTTACAAAATGCGTTCGGTACAGTATTCAGCACTCAATTTCTTTTTGATATTTTCTCCCGTATTTTATTTATGTGCATCTTTTATTCTATCTATGCGTTTTCGGCCGTTTTTTATTTAACTACGTCATTGCGTCCCGTATACGTTAATTTGACATTTTTTCATTTCCGCTAATTCACGAATTTTTCCCGATTGTCCATTTTTCTTATCGTTTACGTTCACACGACACTTTGTTATACACTCCGCTTACTCTTTTATTAATTCACGTTTTCCGTGATTTATCTTCTCTTATTTGCCATGTGAACTTTGTTCGCCTGACAAAGAGGGGGCGGTGTTTCGACCCCCACCTACGTGGCAAACGTCCATTAGTAGGGGTCTCTATTTTATTCATTTAATCAACAGGGCTAAAGCCCAATTCGCAATATCATGGATCAATGTACATGCCCATTAACTCATGTGTCTAAGGCTGAACCTTAGCCACATGGCTTGCCACTAATATACGTTGATTTATGTCCAGATTCATTCCTTATCAAAGAGATAGTTATCAGTTGACAGTTATACTCTATCACAATTACTCAAGATACAAGATTACTTGAGCTACAAGGACTCTCTACTCTACCTCTATAAATATCAAACTATCTTTCATAAGGAACTACGTGGAAACTTGATCCCTAGAGAATAGATCTTGGGTACGTAGGCAGCCATTATTTGGTTCAGTTTCATCTCCCCTAACATTAAATTCCTCTGTTTCTTAGTGTGTTCTTTACCATTGCTCTCGTTGTGTTGAAGCAGTTTATTGCCAAAACAAAAGCTTGATTCCGATTATCGTAGAGTCGGTGTAAATTCCTTTCCACTCTAGAAACGATTAGTTCACCATGAGAATGGGTTTAATCGTTCACATACTAGTTATGAATTGGTAGAAATGCCATGTGTAATTAGGGATTAGGAGTAACCATATTGTTCTGCGCGGCGATTCAATTCGGATTCTGACGATTAAAATCGTTAGTAGGATTAAGTCGAGTTAAGGTGGAATCAGTCCCCCTCTAACTCCTTATCATAGAATTAACGTAGCATTCTCATAGTTGTTCTGATAGTCGACTAGTTGCATCTTGTGGGTAGTTGCATCGTAGTCAAGTTGCCACTTCGTAAATCTCTCATTAGACTTTAGAGTTAAGAGCACTTATACGTAGAGAACACAGCATGCGGAAGGACTAGGAGTGGAACGAACCACTATATCTCATAGGATTGAGAGTAGAATCTTTGATAAAGAATAGGCACATAAGATAGTTTTAGTTTACTTACGTTTTGAGTTTTATCGTTCATTTCGTAGGTAAACTATTCAATTTTATGTTTTATCAAATGGCGCCGCTGCCATCTTAGTTTCACTTTTACATTGTTTTTGTAGTACAAGTACTTTTCTTATAGTCTCATTAAACCCACCCACCCTTGTTTGATTCATACTGTGGTTTTCCGAGTCAGTGTTGGAAAGTTTCGCAAAAATATACACGGAGCGTGACGATCGCTTCTAACCCGGCGCTTTTCGCTTCAAAATATCAGTAACAACGAAGCGCGACCAGCCCCATGTGGAGCGTGACCCGCCCTAAAACACTGTAACTTCAAGTTACACGGAGCGCGACCGCACCCGCGCCCTAAGCTAGAGTTTCCCGGATTTCTACAGTTTTGATTCGAATTTTGATTTTTCAAGTTTTTCAGTGTTCTAACTTGTTATATACACTGAACACGCGTAAACAAGACGATATTCATAAGCGAAGCAAGTACGCAATTAGGTATTCCCTTCTTCCACACCTCCCTTCTCCTGTTAGAGGTTTATACTAGTATATCAGAATAGTTTGGAGTGTTGATGTGTTTAGCTAAAATTGGTCTTAGCCTTGTATGAGATTAAGGTCTGGCCGAACAAAAACACCGAACGTAATTACACAACAACGTCAACAAACAAGTCTATCTAGTATACCACCCACTACACCTCTAGCTACTATTTCACACACACCACCTGACATAATGCCCGACGAAGGAGAGACTCCTCTCTCGGACTTTTATAAAGCCTTGAGCGATAGCCCCAAATCTTGCATCGTTCTAGCAGACCCAGTGGGGGATTTCCAAATCCCCCCAAATATTTTTAATTTGTTACCCATTTTTCATGGATTAGACCATGAAAAACCTTATCAGCACATGCGTAGGATTGAACAAGTTCTAACAACATTCCACCATCCTACGGTTGGTGCGGAACAAATTAAACTAAGGGTATTCCCTTTCACCTTAGCCGATAAGGTAGCGTCTTGGTTAACCGCCCAAGCGCCTAATTCTGTGGACTCGTGGGCTAAACTTATTCAGCTGTTTATGGAACATTTTTACCCACCCCTAAAGATGGATGAGATGCTTTCCAAGATTCATTTCTTTCGACAAAATCCTCATGAATCATTTTCAGAGGCTTGGAATCGTTTCACCGATCTCCTTATAGAGTGTCCACATCATAACTTAGCGAAAGACACGTTAGTTCGTGCCTTTTTCAAAGGACTTCTACACCACCATAAAGAAGTCCTAGACATAATGAATGGGGGTAGTTTCTTAAGCAAAGGAGCCTCGGAGGCTTATAAATTTTTAGAGGATCAAACTAAAGCGAAATAACAACTCAGTAGTGATGATATCCACCGCTCCTAGTTCATCAAATACAGATTAAGGCCGGCGGGATGTTTGAAATTAAACACGATCCCGAGCTTAAAACTCTAATCGAATCACTCACTAAAAAGGTAGAGGCCATTTTACGTTCAACAAAAGCCTATCCCCATCATGAATGTAAATTCAAATCCATGTAGTTTCTATTGGAGCCCGAGCATCCCGACTTCCATCGTCCTATAGCCTATGAACAGGGCTTGTTCCATTAATAGTGAACCTAACTTGGAGACAAAATCCCAACTTCGGTTGGAGAAATAACCAACACGTCACACCTCTAGGTACAATAATCAATATGTTAGGCCAACGCATCACCGTTTTAACCAAGCTCCACCACGACAAGGACAGGGTCAGGGTAATTATAACAACCAAGTGCAACCTCGACAAGGTCAAGCACAAGGTCAATGTAGTTATAATAATTATAATGCTAATAGAGGTATCGTTCCGGTAAATAATAATTATCAAAATCCACCCATAAATAATTCACGCGAAATAGTTCCATCCACCACCACGTGACTACTACACCCACACAACCGGATCGTCTTGACACCTTCATACAAGTGAGCCAAAAACTTTTCCAAACCATGGCTCAATCTAACCAACAGCTTCTACAATCCGTTAATAATTTAAGCCAACAGTTGGCCCAAGATAAATCCCAACCCAAAGGTGTGTTTCCAGGTCACGAAATACCTAATCCTAAAACAACAAACACAGCCTTTGAGGTAACCAATAATACTAGTAATGAATATGAAAATGTAGGTGAGTTAAAGGCCATCACCACTCTCCGTTCTGGCAGAGTGGTTGATAACAAAGTAACTATGCCTATAGTTACCCCACCAGTAGCCCCTACACCTGCTATTTTACAAGATAACGAAAAAGAAACTGAAGAGCCTACCACTGTAGAGGTACCAGTTACAACACAACCTAAGAAACAGAAAGCCACGGTTAAACATCCAGGTGATACCATTGCTAAATATAGACAGAAACCACCATTTCAACAAAAATTAGCCGTGTTAACTAGGGATACTAATTATGAGGAGATTAGGGAAGTTTTCAAGAATCTTACTATAAACCTTCCCTTCCTCGAAGCCATTAAAAAGCTACCACACCATGCTAAGTTTCTTAAGGAGTTGTGTATTACTAGGCGTAAGACAAATATACCAAAAGACGTCTTTTTAATAGAACAATTCCCAACTCTATCTGAACATAATGGAATTGTTAAGTACAAGGACCCACGTCGATCCATCTGATGCACCTTAGGAGTTCCTTAGGAGATTCTTATTAGACGACCGGGCTAGTGTTAACTTACTCCCCGCTTTATTTGTATAGACAAATAGGCCTAGGCGAAGTGCAACCCACTAAAATGACATTGCAATTAGCTGATCGGTCTATTAAGTATCCTAAGGGGTGTGGTCGAAAATGTTCTCGTAAAAATTCAGGATTTCTACTATCCGGACCGATTTTGTCATCCTCGATCTGAAAGTCGTTAACGACTCTGTCCCGATCATCTTAGGGCATCCTTTCCTGGCAACTGCCAATGCGCTCATTAATTGCTGCAATGGTTCAATGTCCATGTCTTTTGGCCATCTTGCTGTTGAAGTCAATGTTTTTAAAACAAAGACACAGCATTATTACCCGATTAAGCTATGGATGGAGAGGTTAGCATGATCGAGAGCTTTGCTCGAGATTATTTCAACAACACGTTCCCTGATAATCATATGCCCAAATTTCTTTCCTTTGGAAGTTCAGACTCCAACATTTTCATCCCTACACTAGTCGATACACATATTACGGATGAGGATGAGATAGATGACTTTCTCAAAGATGTAGAGGACTATCATAGTAACGTGGATATGACCAATCTAGATGAGGAATTCGATGAGTTTCTTAGAGGAGGTGATGATTCACCCTATCAAGAACTACTTTGCACAACATCCACCTCGACTCCCCTCCTTCCACCCTTTCAAAGGAATCTCGAGTTTGCACTCGATCCTTTTGTTTCTTCTGTGCTTCATAATTTTTTAAATCCACCTAGTAAACAAATACTTCAGAAAGACAAACTATTTGACACCTTCATTTTCAGACTTGAGACAGTCCCTACCTACACTATGAATGAGTTTTGTGCTAAACCCACATCCTCATTTTTTCCATGCTTTCCTTCTACAACTTATCCATATCCACCATATTCTCCACAACCATTCACCTTCCCACACTTATTTACTAGAACACCCTCTCGTTCAAAAATGAAAAAGAAGGTGCATGCTAGGTTACGTAATAGGGTTATCCGACTTCGCTTTCATTTCACTAGGTTGCGTCATAGGAAATCTTGGTGCTTGATTGTGTTTGGATATGTTTTATGTGATATTTATTTATGGAATGATCCACAACTATTTCGGTTGTTGATATATGATAAACTGCATGTTCATACATATGTTTAGATAAAGTCTCGAGTATCTGACTATAAACTACTCAACTTTTGTGTTTGGTGCATTTCCTTTCATTTCCATATATTGGTGAGTGCACCATTAAGGTAACCAGGCCCTCCCTACGGAGTGTGTGGCTGTAAGTACCGGATCCTAAGTTCATACATAATTCTCGTTTTCCACTCTTGCATGTTTTCTCGGATTTTTGAGTCATGTTTCTCTATGGGGTGAATTATGTCTTTCTTGTTATTGTTTTTCTTTTTAAAAAAAGTAAATATATATATATATATATATATATATATATATAAAAGAATAAACATAGTAATCTAGGAAGTCTCGGGAATCTGACTTTAAAAGACCCACTGCTAAAAAACAAATTTTCTAAGTTTCGTTGTAAAAAAAATTTTTGTTTGGGGGTGGGGTGTTCGTGTTTCCGTCCTAGAATGTTTTATGTCCCATTAGAATTGCTTAGGCCGTTGAATTGTATTACGATTCGGGTTGACATAATCCATGAATTTAGAGTTCAGTCGTTCGCATAACGTACGTCATGCACGCACTTTGAGGCGTTTTCCACTATCTTATATGTCATCCACGGTCGGAATAAAGTGTTTTATGGATCATTAGATTGGAAATTCTCTCCTAATCATTTCCATGTCTCATTCACAAAAATCGGACCGGTAACGAAGCAGCAATTTTGATTTGAAGTTTCGCGAAAAATCGAAAAATTCAAAAATTTTGAATTGGGGTTGGGCCCAACCCGCGCCCACCGGCAGCGCACCCGTGCCCTTACCTTTGCCCCAACAGTCGCGTCCATCTTCTCAAACTGCCATTATCAAACAAAACCAAAACTTAAAAACCTAAATCCAAAAATTAAACAAGAAACCAAATTAACCCACGCCAACCATCAAAAATCCAATTCAAATCTCCTTTAAAACCAAACCACCACAAAAAAAAAACCCACGAAAATTAAAATTTTTTTTTTTTAAAATTTCTTACCGCCACCCACCACTGTTTGGCTCGTTGGTCGACTCAAATTCCAACACCACATCCCTTTTAAACCCCCACTACATTCCAAACTCTAAAATGGCTCAACAACGTCCGAATCTTGCGAGCAAGCATTTCTTGGCGACCACTTCGCTATTTTTACGGTGATGAAATGATCGGTAGAGATTTGGAATAGCTTGTGGTACTTTCGACTGAAGCCTTTTACCACGAAGACTTAGTCCGACGGTTTTACAACACGAAGGAGGTGGAGGGGACTAGAATGTTTGTTATGGTGGCGAAGAGGAGGAAGGAAGTAACTCTTGGGTTGTTGGTGAGATTCTAGGCATTCCGCCTAGAATCCATCCGATGTCACGCGTTGCAGAGTCCCAATACAATGGGGTAGAGCCATTGATGAACGTGGATAGATTCTGAAGGGAACTACAATGCGAGATCGCATTGTGTTCGCCAGGCATCCTTAAGAACCAACCAGCTGGCTGCAGCTCAGTGGATTGGTCGGAACGTCTTGGGGAAGGAGAAGGTCAGCGACATCGGTCTAAACTGCCTCCACATTTTATGGATATTCCAGGAGCAGAAGTACGAGTTCTGTATCTTGGAGTTTTTGCTTAGCATGATTAGGGGAGTAGGGAAGTCTGTTGCACCTCTCCCTGTGTTGATAACCAAGATCATGCTGAAGTTGAGAGCAGCTCAGGCGTCTGATAGGTCTTACATCACCCTACACCGAAATCATCGCATCTATAAGGAGTGTGTTCAACGAGTTTGGAGGTTGCCTGAGGATAGGATAGAGGACGAGGAGTATGGTGGAAATGAGAATGCCTCGGAGGATGATGATGACTTGACTTGTTTTGATGCGGATGCCCTGGAGAGGTGTTGGTCAGATGCAGAACGCATGGCCGTAATTCATCGTGGCATGTGTTCACTCAACACTATCTGCGAAGACCTCCGGACTCGACAGGCTACTATCCATCATAACTTCAAGATCCGATCCCAACGGGAGGACGAGCGGTGGGAATAGATGAGGGCCGAGCTAGAAGCTCAGCGCCAGTTCCGGGCCGACATGCTTGCACGATTCCCACCTCACGGGGATTCTCCTTCTGAGGACACACCATCGAGGCACGAGCGTCGTCGCTGAAAGACGAATGGTGCTGGCCCATCGGGAGCTCAGGAGCTATCTCCTGACCGTGTGCCCTCCGCTACCAGTACCGAAGTAGTTAGGGATAGTATCGTTTGCTGTTTATTTGTAGTTTCATTATTGTTGTTTATTTTAATGTAAGTTTAATTCCGTAATTTGAATTTTGTAGTGAAATGTACTTCGAATGAAAATTTTAATATAATGAGGTTATTTTCATTGTGCGTGGTTGTTTAATATTGATCCCACCTTCCCAAATTGTTTGGGGTGGTGTTATCTATTCCAACATGATTTTTATATAACCCTTGTTTTAGAATTTATTCGGAGTCGAGGTGAAAATATGGCCGTTTAGGCAAATCTATGAATAAGTATATGAAATCTCGATTAAATAGGTAGATTCTATCCTAAATTCAACCTAAAAGATACTAGGTTTGTTTTAGAATCAAGGAAATGAGTTGTTTCCGTTTTCGGGTTTGGAAAGTTTATGATTTCCGGAAACTGCCGTAAAAACTTTTTGGCAACTTCCCGATCCGTTTTAGCAACTTTAAACCTATATAAACTTCATTCATTCTACACTCATAACTCACACTATACCTAACCTTCATCACTCACCTTTCACTCCCATGATTCCCACGTTTCGTCTCAATTTCCGATCTTCAGCACCTCGGAGCGCGCCTGCGCCCCAGAGGATAGCACTCGTGCCCTGCAATTTTTTCAGAATTTTTGTCGAGGCGCTTTTCGCTTAAGGTGAGCGACCAGCCAAACACTGGAATTCCAAAATCTTCAGAGCGCGCTCGGCTACGACCATGGACCAGAAAAATTCCAGTTTTCTGCGGGTAGTTTCGGATCATTCGCAGCTATTCCAGGCGTAATTTTGAGATGACATCTCCTACCTTGATACCGAACAGTCTTTTCGAAGATTTATTCCAAAGCACTACTTATGGTGCTTGGTTTCATGAGGTGATCACATACGTTGGTGGGAACCACTTATGGTAAGACTGATGCACTTTATTCTCCAACACTAGCATCTTATTTTTACGATAACGCATTTTCTTTGAAAGACCGGATGGAGAACAAGTGTTCTCCATCAACATCGATAATGAACAAATGGAAATTACCAGGTTCTTGCTAGCATTTGTTCTTGGACTTGCTATGCCTGCTGAAATACAAGACCCATGGTGCTATTGGGTAGATAATATGTATGTCTACACTTACGAGTTTTTGCATGAGTCGTATGGCGCGGAAATTTTCCGTATCGAGGACCAAGGGGAATATAACGTCACCCTTGGTAGCCTGTCCATGAACATAGGAACTGTTATGTTTTGGATCATGCTAAACATTTTAGGGGAATGGCGTTTTTCTTCTGTGAATGATGCCACTTGCAGCGTCTTATTTGCTTTAGCCACGGGACGTATGTGTCATGACCTTCCCCGAACCTTGATGTCTAGTTTAGCTTGATCCCATAGCATGAGGCATAAGTACCTTCTTATGCCTGTTCTAATTTCCCGTATTATGCTATGTTTCTTTCCTGTTTTTTGTACACGTTTCACGGATTGGATTACGGTCGGTTTAATCGCATGCGACCCCACTAATAGTATTATTCGATCTTTCCGTGCAATGACTTGGCAAGGGTGGAGGATACAACCTCATCAGGTTGCACCCTACACCCCGTCAGACCAAGTGGCTCTTAATAGGTTAGCAATAATAGATGATAAATGGCGGGAAGCCTGACAAATTATCATGGCATGGCAGATCCGAAGGAACCTCACTTCTTTATAGAAGAAGAGGATGAGGAAGATGATGAGTAAAGCGGGAGATAAGGTAAGTTTTAATTCTAGTTAGTGTCTGCTTATGTCCCAAGCAATTTCATTCCTCTTAACCCCATAATGGGTAGAACTCGTATAGAGTTAAGTCAGTTTTTATTTCCTATATTACTACGTTCTAACCTTATTTTGCAGATGTTCCTAAATTTTACGCGATTCAATGGTATTTTTCCTACCCTCTTTATTTAAAATGCTTTGAGGACAAAGCATGTTTCTTGTTTTTTTTGGGCATAGAAACACGTGTAATTAAGGCATCTGTTAGGATATAGATAGATATAATATGCATTTGTTTTCTAGTTAAAATTTCAAAAATTCAAAAATATAAATAAATAAGTTCATGCTATACACTTAGGAATATTGGTATTGTTTAACTTCTCTATGCTCTTAATAATCTAGAAGTCTCACGTAGATTTTGCATTAGAATAATTTTTAGAAACTTAGGTTAATATATAGGTAATAATCTTTGCATCTATCTATAAATATATTACATGAGTATCGATGATTTGTTAGCGATAAGTTTAAAATCTAGGCTAGAGTACTTATTCTACAAATCCTGTGAGAATATAGCCTAAAGCCTTATATGAGCGAAACATTTGAGAAATGACACAAGGGAGAAGTAAAATCTGGATAGAGAAATCACACGTCCACTTGCTTGATCACTATGCCATATCCTAAGCGAGAATTTAGGCCCTCTTTGGATCGATATAGGCAGAAATTCAAACCTATGAATTATTTTCCGCTAGTTGCCCCTCTGACAGCCTTTCTTTAGCCTTTCATAAACCACAAATCCTTTACCCTGTTACAAAACAAAACAAAATAAAAAATTCAACCTACCCAATTTAGATAAGTCTGAAAATAGAATGAGGAAGAAAGAAGAAGAGAAAAACTTGTGTAAACAAAAGTTAGTTAATTGCTTCAGAAAATAAAGAAAAGAAGTTTCCATCCAAAGAAAAGAAAAATAAAAATAGAAATAAAATAAAAACTCCAAAAATAGAATAAAAGGGAGTCAAAAGCCAAAGAAAAGAAAAAAAAAAAATATGGCTAAGGATGGAAACAAAGTATAGAAGAAAAAGAAAATAACAAGGTTTTCTCTAAGTTACATAATATGAAGACTCTATTATCTCAGACTTGTCCTTTTTGAATATCCATTTCTTTCCTTCTTAAACCATCTCCTAATCCCCGCAACACCTAATAAAGACCTCTATCTCAATTAGGAATAGGTTAGTGTGATAGTAAGTGGCAGATGTGTTTGATCGACTCTGGCTTCTTCCTTGTTGTCATTGAGATTGTAAGGTAAAGTGTGCCCACCGCATTAATCGAGTAAATGAACTTGAGTGGAAAAAATAGAGTGTTGTATCTTGACTATTATTGTGAGAACCTACTTAAGGACGCTATCCCGAGTTTCAGAAACGAACCTGCTAGGCATTTCATAGTATTACTCATAGTATTTATATTTGTATCATAGATGATTGATTATTATGCATATATTAGCTTAGGTTTTTGACTTGGTTATTCTTATTCATTTGCTAGTGAGATGTATAGGTAGTTGATTTAGAGCATGAATAAGGAAACAATAGTTTTATTTCTTAGTCGTTGTAGTATAGATGAAGTTTGTGAGTACCTTCACTGGAAAACTCTCACGAGGCTATAACTCGTCCACTAGGGAATTCCTAGTGGTTTAAGGCCTTGTCAGCATATGGTCAATGCAATCGCGACTCAAATAAACGAGTAGTTAGAACTCCATTTTTGGTCACTTATTCTAATTTCTCATCTTTGCTTGAGACAAGCAAAATGCTGTTTGGGGTGGTTTTATAAGAGCCCAAAACTGTAGTTTTAACCCTCAGAATGATCATACTATTAGACCAATTATGTGAGTAATAATTACGAGTTAACACTGATTACGTGTTTTTATGCATTTCAGGCTTCAAAGTCCATTATGTGCAGAAATGTGCCACTTTAGCCAGATAAAGGAGCAAAGGTCGGTTACTAAGGAGTTCCGTGATTAAAGGCCAAGATTCAAGAAGATAAAGCCTTTCTAAAGCCCGGTCAAAAGCTGAAAAGTCGACGCGGGCAGAAACATCACACAAGTCAGCAGAACTTCCGAAAGCCGTATCTTTGGACTCAGACCTCAGAATGGGGCCTACCTTATGTAAAAACGACCGTCTCGGAAAGAGCTGTCCAATGGTATAAGCCTTGATCCAATCAGAGGAGCAGAAGTGGACGAAAAGTCTATTGAAGCCAACTGCAGCTGAAGAGGCCTTTTTGGACTGAAAGAATTGGGTTTTGGGCCTGATTCTCTGGCCCAAAACATGGCTCCAAGCCCATGCACGATTTTTGGATCTGAACATATAAAAACCAAAGCTTAGCTCTTTGTTAATGGTAGATAGTTAATGGTAGCTAGTTAGACCTAAAACAATAAATAATTATAGATCTAGTTTTTATTTAATTAAATTAAGTTTAGTTTATATTCAATTCTTGTTTTAGATTAAACTCTTAGAATCATTATTCTTAATTAGTTTGATAAATAAAATAACTATTTGTCAATTTCGATTCTTGTCATTTACAATTGTTTAGATCTAATTTCCCTTATTACGTAGATAGCTAGACTTAGATTAGTTAGATTATTAATTTAGTATTTGAATCATTGTTTTATTATTTATTAGATTAATAAAATAGTGTTCTCCATAAGTTAGTTTCATTTCCATTAATTGTTTAGTTTCAATTCGTAGATTCAAGTAATTGCCATTATTAGTTTAATTCAATTATTACATTAGTAGTTTTGAATTGGGTTTAAACAAGCAAAGTTTCAATCTTTATATCATGTCTTGTTTGAATTCCATTGGGAATGATAAGCGTGATGATTCTCGCTAAACCTCCATTGAGGGGTTGAGAAGCCTTGATGAAAAGCTTAATTTCGATTATCGTAGAGTCGGGCGAAATTCCTTTCCACTCTAGAAAACGATTAGTTCACCATGAGAATGGGTTTAATCTTTCACATACTAGTTATGAATTGGTAGAAATGCCGGGTGTAATTAGGGATTAGGAGTAACCATATTGTTCTCAAGCGAAGCGATTCAATTCGATTACTTACGATTAAATGGATTAGTAGGATTAAGTCGAGTTAAGGTGGAATCAATCCCCCTCTAACTCCTTATCATAGAATCAACGTAGCATTCCCATAGTTGTTCTGATAGTCGACTAGTTGCATCTTGTGGGTAGTTGCATCGTAGTCAAGTTGCCACTTCGTAAATCTCTCATTAGACTTTAGAGTTAAGAGCACTTATACGTAGAGAACACAACATGCGGAAGGACTAGGAGTGGAACGAATCACTCTACTCCACTATATCTCATAGGATTGAGAGTAGAATCTTTGATAAAGAATAGGCACATAAGATAGTTTTAATTTACTTACGTTTTGAGTTTTATCGTTCATTTCGTAGGTAAACTATTCAATTTTATGTTTTATCATGTGACAACATAGTCACCCTTTCCGTTACGTACCATGGTAACTCCTGATTTCTTAGGAACTACATGAATGGGGCTTACCCATTCGCTATCAGAGATTGGGTATATGATACCCGCATCGAGTAATCGCAAGACTTCTTCCCTAACCACCTCTTTCATGGCATGGTTCAGACGACGCTGAGGTTCGCGAGAAGTCTTCGCGTTATCTACCAAATGGATGCGATGAGTGCAAACATTAGGGTCAATTCCCTTAATGTCGGCTAGGGACCAACCAATCGCAGACCGATGTTCCCTAATCACCCTGATTAAACGTGTCTCTTCATCCTTAGATAACATAGAAGATATAATTACCGGATGGCTATCATCCGGATCAAGTTGAATATATTTTATCTCCGGGGGAAGAGGTTTAAGCACTGGGGTGGAAGGAATGTCGATAGATGTTTCATTAGGGTCTCCATTTTGCATAATGAATACTTGCTTAGGTAGCAAGTCTTCATACTCAGTATATGGAGCAACCGAAGGGTCTACAATTGGTGTGGACTCAAGGATGGTGTTGACTTCCTCTAAGTAGGAGTCATTTACAAAATCTGAAGTTCCAAAAGAAAGGAATTTATACATCTGGTTTTCGAAAAATGTGTTGTTAAAATAATCTTGAGCTAAGCTCTCAATCATGCTAACCTCCCCATCTATAGACGATTCTGGTAACTGTTTCATCATTTCAAAACATTTACCTCAACGTAAAGATGGCCAAAAGATAAGGACATCTTACCATCGGGCAATTTATAAAGCGCGTTGGCGGTTGCCAAGAAGGGGCTTCTAAGATGATCGATCTGAGTCGTTAGCGACTTTCGTATTGAGGATAACAAAATCTGCAGGATAGTAGAAATCCTGAACCTTAACAAGCACGTTTTCCACTACACCCTTAGGATACTTTATAGACATGTCCGCTAACTGCAACATTATTTTTGTAGGTTGCATTTCCTGTAGACCTATTTGTTTATACAAATAATACGGGAGTAAGTTAACACTCGCCCCCAGGTCTAATAAAGCGGTCGTCGTGTGGGAATCTCCTAAGGTGCATTTTACAGTACGACGACCAGGGTCCTTGTACTTAACAATTCCATTATTTTTGGATAAAGTTGGGAACTGTTTAGTTAGAAAGGCGTCTTTAGGTATGTTGGTCTTACGCCTAGTAGTGCACAACTCTTTTAGAAACTTAGCGTGGTTAGGTAGCTTTTTAATAGCTTCGAGAAAAGGAAGGTTTATCGTTAGATTTTTGAAAACATTCCTAATCTCCTCAAAGTTTGTATCCCTGGTTAGCATGGCTAATTTCTGAGGGAACGGTGGTTTCGCTCTATATTTAGCGTATGGCTCTATATTTAGTGTAACCTTGGCTTTCTATTTCTTAGTTTGTGGTTTAACTGGTACCTCTACAGTGGTAGGCTCTTCAGTTTCTATTTCGGTATCTAGTTCGATATCCGATGTAGGGAGTACTGATGGGGTAACTATAGGCATAGTTACTTTGTTATCAACCACTCTTCCAGAACGGAGAGTGGTGATGGCATTTAGGTCACTTACGATTGTAGTTTCCGTACTAGTATTACCATTTACCTCGAAGGTTGTGTTTGTTGTTTTAGGGTTTGGTATCGCTTGTCTTGGAAACACGCCTTTTGGTTGGGCTTTCTCTTGGGCTAACTGTTGTATGCCCTGATTTATGGATTGTAAGATTTGTTAGTTTGATTGAGTCATTGTTTGGAAAAGTTGTTGGGTAACCTGTATAAAGGCGTCGATACGATCCGGTTGTGTAGGTGTAGTAGTCATAGGTGGTGCGACTGGAACTATCTCACGTTGATTATTTATGGGTGGGTTGTGATAGTTACTATTGTTAACCGGAACGATATCTCTATTGGTATTATAACTATTATAATTACCCTGACCTTGTGCTAGACCTTGTCGTGGTTGCGCTTGGTTGTTATAATTATTATAATTCCCCTGACATTGTCCTTGTCTAGGTGGAGCTTGGTTATAATTGTTTGCTTGCCTAACATTTTGGTTATTAAACCCTGGAGGTGTAACTTGTTGATTGTTTCGCCAACTAAAGTTGGGATGTTGTCTCCATGGGGCATTAGGAATAGGATAGCTATTAATGGAGCAAATATTATCTTGCTCTAATTGTTGTTGTTCATAGGCGAGAGGACAATAGGAGTCAGGGTGCTCAGGACTCAAACATAAATTACATGGGTTGGAGTTGACATTCATGACGGGGATAGGCTTTTGTTGAACAGAAATAGCCTCTACCTTTTTAGTTAGAGATTCGATTAAATTTTTAAGTTCTGGATCGGGTTTCATCTTAAACATACCGGCGGCCTTAACTGTTGAAAAGAACTAGCGGAGCGGGGATATCATCACTACCCCCATTATTATTAAGGTTTAGTTTGATCTTCTAAAAATTTGTAAGCCTCCGGGGCTCCTTTACTTAGGAAACTACCACGATTCATTATGTCAAGGACTTCTTTATGGTGGTGTAGAAGTCCTTTGAAAAGGCCGCGAACTAACGGTCTTTTGCTAGGTTATGGTGTGGACACTCTATAAGCGGTCGGTGAAACAATTCCAAGCCTCGAGAAAATGATTCATGAGGATTCTGTCAAAAAAAATGAATCTTGGAAAGCATCTCATCCGTCTTTAAGGGTGGGTAAAAATGTTCCATAAACAGCTGAACAAGTTTAGCCCACGAGTCTACAGAGTTAGGCGCTTGGGCAGTTAACAAAGACGTTGCCTTATCGGCTAAAGTGAAGGGAAATACCCTCAGTTTAATTTGTTCCGCACCAACTGTAGGATGGTGGAATGTTGTAAGGACTTGTTCAATCCTACGCATGTGCTGATAAGGTTTTTCATGGTCTAAACCATGAAAAACGGGTAACAAATTAAATATGTTTGGTGGGATTCGAAAATCCCCCACTGGGTCTGCTAGAACGATGCAAGATTTAGGGCTATCGCTCAAGGCTTTGTAAAAGTCGGAGAGAGGAGTCTCTCTTTCTTCAGCCATTATGTCAGGTGTGGTGGGTGGAATAGTAGCTAGAGGTGTAGTGATTGGTATACTCGATAAACTTGTTTGTTGACGTTGACGGTTAATTACGTTCGGTGTTTTTCTCCGACCAGACCTTAATCTCATGCAAGTCTAAGTCTAAACACGACAACACTCCAAACAATCTTGATATATTAGTATAAACCTCTAATTGGAGATGCGAGGTATGGAAGAAAGGAATACCTGATTGCGTCCTTGCTTCGCTTATGAATAACGTCTTGTTTATGCGTGTTCAGTGTATATAACAAGTTAGAACACTGAAAAACTTAAAAACTCGAAGTTCGAAACAAACCTGTGGAAATCCGGCAAAATTCAGCTTAGGGTGCGGGTGCGCTCACTTTGGGCGCAAGTGCGCTCCGTGTAACTTCAAGTTACAGTGTTTTAGGGCGGGTCGCGCTCAAGGTTCCAGGCGTTTGGGCGCAGGTGCGCTCCGTTTGGGCGCAGGTCGCGCTCAGTGTAATTTTTCGCGAAACTTTTCAATGCTGAAACGGATAACCACAGTATGAATCAAACAAGGGTGGGTGGGTTTAATGGGACTTAAAAATGACTAATTATACTATGAAAACAATGCTAAAGGTAACTAAGATGGCAGCGGCGCCATTTGATAAAATATAAAATGATAAAACTCTTAATTCTATCGATAAAACTCAAAACGTAAAACCTTAATTATGTGGTTATCCATAATTAACGATAAAACGATAAAACGATAATTAACGATAAAAGGTACCTACGAAATGAACGATAAAACTCAAAACGTAAGTAAACTAAACCTTAATTATGTGCCTAGGTTTATCAAGTTTTCTACTCTCAATTCTATCAAAATAGAGTGGAGTAACAAATTCGTTCCACTCCTAGTTCTTTAGCATGAAATATTTTCTAGTCTAATTAATCGGTCCTAAGTCTAATGAGAGATTTACGAGGGGAATTCTATACTACGAGGTGAATTCAATTAACAAGTTACGACTAACGAAATGAGAGAATGCTAAGGGTTTGAATCTAGATAAAGAATTAAAGGGAATTGAATCCACCTTAACTCGACTTAATCCTACTAACAAAGACTCGTCGTGATCCAAATTGAATGCTTTGCATATCAAAATAGTAATTATAATCCCTAATTATACATGACATTTCTACCAATTCATAACTAGCATGTGAGCGATTAAACCCATTCTCATGGTGAATTAATCGTTTCTAGAGTGGAATAATTATCACGACGATTTCTAAGTTTAACAAAGATCAAGCGTCATCAAGGCTTCTTCAACCCCTCTAATGAAGGTTTAGCCTTGATTCATACTACTATCATTTCCCATTGATTTAAAACTAGACATCATATAAAAATTCTATCTTTATGCAATTTATCTAAACAATAATTGAAATCTTAGGTAATAACTAGGAAATGAATAACAAGTAATAAAGGAATTTAGATCTAAACAATTGTAAATGACAAAAATCGAAATTGACAAACTAACTATTTTATTTATCAAACTAATGAAGAACAATGATTCTAAGAGTTTAATCTAAAACAAGAATTGAATTTAAACTAAACTTAATTTTACTTAATGAAAACTAGATCTAGAATTATCTATAGTTTTAGGTCTAACTAGCTACCATTAACAAAGAGCTAAGCTTTTGTTTTTATATGTTCAGATCCAAAAATCGTGCATGGGCTTGGAGCCATGTTTTGGGCCAGAGAATCAGGCCCAAAACCCCAATACTTTCAGTCCAAAAAGGCCTCTTCATCTACAGTTGACTTCGAAAGACTTTTCGTCCACTTCTGCTCATCTGATTGGGCCAAGGCTTAAACCATTGGAAAGTTCTTTCCGAGACGGTCGTTTTGACATAAGGTAGACCTAATTCCGAGGTCTGAGTCCAAAGATACGGCCTTCGGAAGTTCTGCTGACTTTGTGTGCTGTTTCTGCCCGCGTTGACTTTGACTTTTCAGCTTTGACCGAGCTTTAGAAAGGCTTTGTTTTCTTGAATCTTGGCCTTTAATCACAGAACTCCTTAGCAACCAACCATTGCTTTTTTATCTCATCAAAGTGGCACATTTCTGCACATAATTGACTTTGAAGCCTGAAACGCATAAAAACACGTAATCAATATTAACTCTTAATTATTACTCACATAATTGGTCTAAAAGTATGATTGTTACAGGGTTAAAACTACAGTTTTGGGCTCTTATCAATATCAAGACAAAAACTATGTAACGATAAAAAGTCGAATTCTACATCCAGAATTCTGTGGTCATATGGTATGTTTTGCCTTTGATTAGTACCTTTCCTTTCATTGTGTCCTTTGGGCCAAGCCTTTCTTAAGTGGATCTTTTGTGATATTCTGGTGTCAGCTTTTCTTGCCCACCATTTCTCTGAGGTGACAGACTATAGTTTTACTGCCGATATGGAAACAGAGGTATGTATTTAATACCTTTAGATCATTTCATGTTACAATCATGCTTTTGTAAAGTGATGACTTGAATCTTATAAAAGTGTTTCTAGTATCAGGTAAAATGGTGAAACTTCATTGCTTTGAATACCTTAAATGGTGCTTGATGGGGTTACTCTATCTTTATCTCTTGATGTTCTTATTTTGTTGCATTTATTGAATTGCTATTGGATTGTAAGTAGTATAAATGGTTAGGGAATTTTAAACTGTATGTAATTTGGCTGATAATGAATTAAATGCATGAGTGATTGTAATTTGGCTGATAATCAAGAGAACCTTATACAATTATATTATATAGTTCCTTGGAAAATAGACATGTTTGAGTGATTGTAAGAGCTACGGTCAACCCTTATATCCTTTCTGAGTTTCTATGCTTACTGTGTACCTTTTCTTGATCTTAATATGTCATACAAAATATTTTTCTTCACATATATTTATGTTGGAAATGATATGAGATGAATTCTTTGTTATTTCTGAAATGGATTTTTTGAAAAACACTTGAGAGATGAAATTTAACTGGTTTATATAGCATATTTTTGAGAAAAGGCTCGGAATTGGTTCCCACCTTCACCAAGGAAGAGGGATTTAAAGGTTGAAAATAATAAAAGTTGTGCTAATTTGAGTTGTTCATTGCAGTGCTCCCCCACCTCCTCTCCACGCAGGGGCATTTTGTCGAGGTGTTGTGACCATGCGATATGATTTTTCAACCTGTAGTTCTTGCCATGTCTCTCTTCTAGTGTCGGGCAGCGTTCAAACCTATTTTGATGATCATGTAATAAATAGTTATAATGAGCAAGCTGATCAATATACCTAATATATGGGCAGTTATTTTGTATTGAAATTACATGTGAATCTATTGTCATTAAATAATTTCAGCAACTGGAGAATAATATAAAAAACGAACTTCTCAAGAAAAGTCAGCTAGTCCATGCATTGCCAATCCGTGGTGAAAGCAATAGATCTCTGTTTGTACCTAGAACATCTTCTTCAATAGCTTGGAGGATGGAAAAGTTACCACATGAACTGCTACTTTAAAAACGCCTTTCTTTGCAATCTAATGAGACTAGAAGCTATGAAAGAAGTTAAATAGAAGAAGAAATCTGTGAAAGAAGTCAGATCTGATGAAGTTAAGGAAGTGAAGAAAAAGAAGGAAGAAGATGAAGATGGTGAGTCAGGTGTTGACAACACTTGTACAATTTCTATTTCTTCTGAGATTACTTCTGCGGATTCAAGCATTGAGCACCGGTAATAATACGTTTGTTTTAATTCCTTTTTTGCTATGTTTTAGGCTTTTGAGTGGTGGAATGTTGTTGTTATATATATTATTTGACATCAACTATTTGGTATTTACAAATCAGTGAAGAATATATCATTTAAAAATATTTGTTAGCAAAAATAGGTACATTTAAGAGATGTTTTTTCTGATATTTAAAAATATTTGCGCAATAAATACATTTAATGTGAAGTTTGACGACTTGGAAGTATCTTGCACTAATCTATTGTTTATGAACCTAGAGATTGAGATGAATCTCTGTAGTAGCTCATTTGGTGATTTCTTGGTTTCAAGAAGCTTTGTTGGAGTGCGTGGTCTATTTATAGAACTTGGTTGTTGCTTCTCAAGTTGTAATAACTCATTCTGCTTATAAAAAATGTTCATTGTTTCTGTTAGCGGATTTTTCTCTTGTCCAGCAGATACTCCCATGTAAAGTTCTGCCTCTTGTGTGTTTTACTTGTTACTTTTAAATCTTACATCTTTTTGGATCCTTTATGTGCTACACCAACAGATGCGGCTGATAATGTATTGTTGCAACCCACAATATTTTTAAATTCCTTTGGAATTCATTATACTCTTATATGGTTTTGCACTTTATTCATGTTTCTCAGATATGTGAATTATAACATGTAATTTAAGTTTCTTAACACTATAGAGCTCTAATTAATTCCTTTTGAGCTTCCATTTATTGGGAAGTAATATATTGTGCATATTTGACTAAGTACACAGGCACATAAGTTTTGTTTCATTCATAACTTGCACAGTTGCACTAGTACATACATTGCTAGTCATGGAATGAATACTTTATATATATTACGGAGCAATGGAGCACATGACCTTCATTGTTCTTTATGACCCGCTATACTAACTCTACAAGGATGCGCGGCTCGACCACGTGTCAATGTCTTCACAATTTATCATTATTTGTTGACTTTTTAGGTTTGGTTTTCTCTATTGGTGGACTACTCGATATCTGAGTTTGCATTGTGCTTAAGAAATTTAAAACAGGTTAGACAAATCTTTCGTACAACTCTTTCTTATCTTTTTTTTTATCTACAATTTTTCTGCCCCATTTATCTGCGTGTTTGAAACTAATGTCTTGATGACTAAATGTTTCTAGTTGGGTGTCATGGTTAGAGAATCCACATTATTTGCTCTATATATTATCATTGGACACAAGTGTTTGTTTGAAAATTTGAATTTCACTTGGTACAAAGTAGGTCGACCTGCTCTATACATTGTTATGTTTCGACCCCGCCTTTTTAGAGTTATGTTGGGTCCATGGCTCGCTAGTACATGTTGATGCAGGACAATATTTTTGAACAGTCCTAGGTTTATAGAAGTGGTGTTTTTGTTTATATATAAAATGTTTCAAAGCCTTTTAGAATAGCTAGATAGATCATTTTGTTGTCGTTCAATGTGTTATTCAGTGTGTTGTGTAGGGTATCAATTTGATGGAGGGAAAAGCAAGAAGCATACCAAAATAATTGCTCCCCAATCAAATGATCATGCGCACCTCAAGCTCTTCATCAAGGTAAAAGTTTAAAATTCCACCCTCCATTTTCTCATTTGTTCATCTTCTTACTTCCTTTAGGTGGATTTTCAAATATTTAATTAATTGCACGAGTTTAATTAGTACTATTGTATTTCTAATTTCATTATTTGTTTTGTGAATTTTTAGAAATTAGATGGACTTTGTGGAGCCGCACTAGGATTTATAGCGAGTGAAGCCATCACCAATACTTGGTATTGCAATGATTCGAGATTGCTTGGAAAATCTTATTGAATATGTTACCCTTATTTGTAAATATGAATTTGTAACACTTAAAAAATATTTTGAAGTTATATTGCATACATGGTTTAACGAATATATCCTATTTTTTTCAGTCTTTTGCTTGTGTTTGCGATTATTTACTTGTCAAATGGTATGAAAAGGCAATGGGGACTTTATCATGGAATTGAAATGTTTGTTTCAATATAGAAATGAGATGTTTGTTTCAATATAGAACAAGTAGTGTTATTTTTGCAGGTTAAGTGCATCCTAATCGAATGGGGCAGGTTTAGCTGGTTGCTACAAAATATGAGATTTTTTTTTTATTTGCAACCCATCAGCAACGGTTCATAACCGTTATAAATTTAAAAATGTTGCTAAAATTTTGTACGAAATAGGCATAAACAAGCATTACAAATAATATTTGCAGCGCTTAAAAACCGTTGGAAAGTTGTTCTTACAATGGTTAATAAGTGTTGGAAATTTCAGTTTGCAACGGTTAATAACCGTTGGAAATTTTTGTTTGCAACGCTTATTAACCGTTGCAAATATTTCCAACACTTTATCCACGCCATATTTGGAACGCTTAAAAAGCGTTGCAAATAGCCTGTTATGGTGTAGTGTTGAGCCCTTTTATTTCAAATTTTTTTCCTTCTATGAGTGATTTTTGGTTAGTTGTTTCGAGTTTCATCTTACTATCTAGTTCGAATGGCTTTAACTAGGGCTAACTAGAGAGTAATAGAGGAGGACTAGATTATCTATAAATAGAGCTAGTCCTCTTCACTAGATTTGCCTACTTGCAAAACAAGAGGTGGAAGATCTAGGGAGGCCAAACTATGGGATGGTTCGCAATTTGAGTCACCTAAATTCAAAAAAAAACTTCTTCTATTGGGTGGATCACTCTCCTCATATTGATTTTTCTTAATAGTTTTCTCTTTTTTCTATTATTGTTTTAAGTAATTTAGGAACAAAAACCCAAAAAACGCAAAAGAAAAACCCTTCTCTCACCCTTTCAAAAATGATTGTTTTCCCCTGTTCTCTATATAGAAGTTTCTCTACACAAAAATAGTTATGATTTTCTAAAACACGGGCAATGGATTCCACATAGACCAACCCTTAGAAGTATGCATTCTCCATTTTTCTAAAGGCGGTTTCAAGATCAATTATGTGTTACTAAGGGTCGCCCATATCACCATGATATTCGTACGAGACATCTTATGTCTTGCACAGAAATTCCCCAACACACAAAATTGATGCCACAGTCTGACTGGATTGGGTTCAATAAAGAGCCGACACAAAAATTGCCTAAGATCACATGTTATGGTTTGTTTTCAAACTTAGCTTTAGAAATCATAGCTTTTGTACGAGTTATCTTTATAACATATCTACATAGTTCTCAAAACTTGAGGATATAAAAATGAAAATCTTACATCCCAGAGTAACCAAAATGATACTAGATAAACGTATGATTTTATTCTCTTGTAGATTGGGAAAAACAACCTAAAAAAAAAACCACACACAAACACATTTCATATGTGTTTGTATAGATAGATGTTTACATATTTTACATTTCACACTTTTTAACATGTTAGTATAATAATAATCATATATGCATGTTTAGAGCTTGATATATTAGTAGAAGATAATACAAATACATCATGCCAAATGTTTTTGTATTTATGCATTATATATGTTTTTTTTTAAATAAATACAAAAATCCAAAAAAAAATTAGTAGAATAATTACGTAGCATACTATTTAGATAAACCATGTATTTTTTGTTCTATATCCAGCAACCCACACTCCAAAGTTGTTTAGGGGTGATACATTTTCATCACGAAGAACAGAGTACTGGTGTACTGCCATTTTTGTTCATGTTCCTATGGTAATCTCTTTCCTTATCTCTTCATACTTTGAGGACAAAATATATTTCTGTTTGGGGGTGGTATAATAACATTTTGCAAAAACTAGGAATTTCTTATATTAGGTATATTAGTATATTTCTTTCTTTCTTAAAATATTTTTGAAAAGACCAAAAAATAGTTTTTCTATTTAGTACTAAAAGTATTGGGTTTTTTTTTCTATGATGAATACATGGTCTAAAAGTCTCATTATAGCAATAGAGTCAGGATTTGTTCTTCGAACTTATACTAATATACATACAATAGTTTCTACATCTTTTCATGAATGTCATGCATCATCATTTGATTGTATATAGTAGTAAGTTTCCGAGACCAAGGTTAGAACAGTTAAGTTCCATATTCTGTAAAAATCTAGCCAAAAGCCTCATCTGTATATTCATTGAGTGATGACACAAAGGATGTCCAGATAGAAAGACCACACGTCCACTTGCTTGATCACCACACCATATCCTAGAAGAGAATTTAGGCCATTTTTGGATTGATATAGCCAAATAAACGTTAAAAACCCAAAAAGATATTTTTCCTTTAGTTACCCTTTTTTTAGCTTTCAAAAACTTCTAAAGGCCTTTTTATTCTTCGCCATCAATCCCTAACCCGTTACTACACACAATAAAAAGCTTACCCAGCTGATGAGTTGAGAATTGGATGAACGGTAAAAAGAAAAGAGAAGACATTGTACAAAAACAGAACAATTAGTTGCTTCGAAAAGAAAAGAAAAGAAAAGAAAAGATTCAAAAATCGAAATCTCCCAAAAGTTAAAAATCAAATGTAGTCGATTTCAAAAGAAACCAAAGCAAAGTTAGAACTCCCAAAAATCACAATCATATGGAGTCACAAAGCCAAAGGGCTAAAGAATGAATCACAAATTCGAAAGCAAAGAACAAAACGAGGTTCTTCTCTAGTTACAAATATCTTGAAGACCTGATTTCTCAACTTATCAGAGTTTGTTTTCCTTTCTTTTTTATTTTTAAACCACTACCTTAGCCCTGTAACCACTAATAAAAGACCTCTAGCTCAACTAGGAATAGGATGGTGTGGTAGTAAGTGGACATTGTGATCAATCGACCCCGGTTTCTTTAGACGTCATTTGTGTATGTGAAGAATATAAGTGCCCTCTGCACTTGAGAAAACGAAACTTGAGTGAATCTATAAAAGAGTTGTGATTGCAACACACCCCTATGAGAACCCACCATAAGGACGCTCTCCAAAAGTTTCAGAAATGATTCTGCTTTTGCATTTCACCGCTCATATTTTGCACGTTTATCTTTAGATGATTAAATTACTGTGTATATGTTATTCTGAGTTCAAAGGAGCTTGTCTTTATTCCCCGCTAATAAGATGTATAGACTTCTGATAATAAATAAGGAAACAAGACCCTTTGCATTAGATAGAGGAAGTTTGTGAGTACCTTCTATAGAAAACTCTCACGAGGCTTAAGCTTGTCCACTAGGAAATTCCTAATGGTTTAAGGCCTTGTTGCATATGGTCAATGCAATCACACTCCGCAAATTGAGACTAGTATAATAATTCACACATTTGATATCTTAGTTTTTTCTCTCTCATCTTTGCTTGAGGCCAAACAAAATGCTATTTGGGGGTAGTTGATCAGTCCCCAAATGTGCGTTTAATTACCTTTACAATGCTTCAATTATGCCATTCTTATGCTTAATGAACAGACAACTTATATATTTTGCTACCTTTTGTAGGATATAGGCCATTTAGGACGTATATTCCTAAAACGTGCATTTTAGTGCGAAAAAGATTGTTATTGACGCTGCTTGAGAAGATTCCAACTTAGGAGAAAAAGTGTCAAAAAGTCAAGGTCAAAGTCAACGGTCAACAGTTAAGGACTCAAAACCAAAAGACGAAAAATCATGTCCTTAACCCACAAGACCAAATATTATGTCCTTAACTCAAAAGTTGGCATCATTAGCAAGCTTGTTCAAGAGGATACCAAAACCCTAATGATGTGTCTTATTTCTAAAAGATGAGGGCAAAGTTGTAATATGTAAATGGTGTAGTATATAAACCAAAGTGAGAGGAGAGATAAGTTTACCCTAGAATTAATCTTTGGTCATTATGAGTAGTTTAAATATTTTAAATATATAGTTTAATTGGTATTTACTTTGTTTTCCATTTTCATTACTTAAATCTTGAAGTTTGTCTGAATCTTATTGCTTTTCTTCCATTCAAGTTGTGTTATCTTGATTTTCATAACAATAATTCTTCAAAATATCTCTTATTTCATTCATTCACCCAACATAAGTTAGTTATACCCATTTGAATCAATCAAATGAGTATAACTTGCTAATCAAGTTACCTTGTTCATATCATATTCTTCATACTTTTCATTCTCAAAAAACTCTTATTTCAATGTTTTCAACATCAAAACAACAATAGCTAGTTCTAAACTTCATTATTCATAAAAAAAAAAAAAACAAACCCAAAAACAATAGAGGTATCAAGAAAAAGGTGGGGTTTTCTCTATCACCATTCTTCCCACTTAGAATTAAGATAAACAACAAAAACCCCAACTCAAACCACGATTTACAAATACCAATAGGACCCATTTGTTTTGTGGTTAGTGTATGGTGCCCTTGGTAAAATCAGTGGTGTCTATATGAAAACCTTTAACTAATGAAGCTTCCATGGTCTTCATGGGTAGTTTTGGGACACCTAAAAACTTTTCGTTTGTTTTTTTGAGGTTGTACTATTGTGATTCTGTTAGTGTCTCTTAGAAGATACACCTTTATATTTTGATTATGTTTAGATTAATCTTTTAGTAAACATATCACTTGTCTATTCAGCTTGTGTTTTTCGGTGCTATTGTGTTTTAATCTACATTCATCCATTATATATGGAACCTATTGGTAAATTTTACATTTGTTTTTATGTCTTTGTTTCTTTCATGTTTTTTAAAGAATATATATCATCTTAATTAAAGTGCTTAAATAGGGGTGTTCATGGGTCGATTTCGGTTCGGTTCTTACTAGTTTCGAATTATGTTCTATTTTTAACGGTTCCTACTGGGTTGGTTCTTTCGGTTTTTTTCTTATATTTAGAAAACCCAAAACCATACCCATTAATTAAGTCGGTTCCGATTCCTTCTTGGGTTGTACATTATTATTACTAAAATTAAAAAACGTAACCGATATAAAAGTTGGTTTTTAGTGCGACAATAACACTTGTAATGGTCCTAAATTCAATAATTTTTTAAACTTTTCTAAAAACTTTAAATACATCTCATAAATTGTTCGCACACGTGTATTAACTTGCATTTCAAAACGAACACGTGTACATTATAATATATGTACATACATACGTCATATATAAATATATATCACACACTAAATTTTAACATGTATAATAAGTACATGTACTACAATATAATTGTTTGCATTGCACGCATTCATTATCATGTATATACATGTATACACGTGTAGTCGTGTAATATATCAAGCACGTGCACTTATATAAATATTATCATGTACATGTTTATTAGTTAATATAATATATACAGTGTATTAATTAATTCATACTATACGTGTGTAGTTGTTGATATTATTTTTAATATTTATAATATACACTAGTTAACTGGCATGTGTCTACGCCATGTGTGCGGTCAGTTGGTTTGGGCCGGGCAGTACAAAAAATCCAACTTTCGGTCAGTGGTAATCTCGTAATTGTTTGTAAAATTGAGGGCAATGTGATAAATCAAGGGAGACGCGTCTGAATTTCTCTGTACAAATGGACGGTTTTACCCCTACCTCACATATGTTATTACAAACCTCATTTCTTACATGACGGTGATAATCGAAACCTGATAGGGGTATAATCGGAAAGTTCCACTATTCATGGAACCATTTTCTTTAAAGTAGTTAAATGTTCCATGTGATGTTTCAAAACCTGCATTTGATAACATACATTCACTATTATGCTACTCCTATAATTTAATAGACTTTACACCTAAAAAATAGCTATATATTATAATGTTTGGGTTTGCATTTATTTACTGTAATATAATACTAAACTTTATATATCAAAATCATAATATATAATCGGTTCCGATTTCAGTTCATGTACCCATCGTTTTTTTACTATTCGGTTCTAATGGGTTTGGTTTTTTATTGGTTCGGTTATTTGAGACCCACTTTTAATGGGTCTAACATTTTAGGACCCATAACTGCTATAAACGGTTTCGGTTCCAGTTCAGTTTTGGGTAATCAGATACCCATGCACACCATATGCTTAACCCATACATTCTATAAGGGTTGGGCACATATATATAGGATGACTATGAATGTTGAGTATCTAAATTTGCAATGTCATATTTCTTCATTTCACATTACTGTTTTCTAAATAATTAATGTCATGTTCATCGGCATATGAACTTATTGCAGATAAACTACTAAAGACAGTGGTGGGTGACATCAAGAACGACCTCCAAAGGTTGATAACCATAATACAAAATAACGAAATTGATATCCACATGCAAACTAAGAAAACAAAAGTAGGATGATTCAACAAATGGGAGTTTTGGTGGCATCAGACTCCTTACTACTTGCTGTTAGAATTTTAAATGGACAGAATGAATAAAGAGATCGACACTGTGGGTTTGTGCAAACATGGTTGCAGAAATTAGGCAGATCCAGAGTGACTTCACTAGAGTTATATATGTTCATCTTCATAGTGAAACTAATAAGGTAGTTGATCATTTGTCTGCCTTATTAGCAAGATAGAATGTAATAGAGTACTTTGTTCCTCCTCTTAATATGATTGGTAAAGTATTTTTAAGATGTTAATGTAGGTTGGGATGAGCCATAACCCTCCACTTTATAATAATAATAATAATAATAATAATAATAACAAAAAAAAAAAGCGTGAGAATTTACAAAAGAGGTCAAAAGAACTAAACAAGCGTGTTTTTAACTGGTAGTTGTTAGTTATCCCCTTTCCTTTTTCACATATTATTAAATATATACTAAATCATATATTTTCTTTCTGCTTGAAACCCAGAGTTGACAATTTATCAGTATCTATAAAAGAATTGTAAGGTAGTCTGAAGAAAATGAAGATAAGAAGTATATAGTTTTCAATTTCAATGTTGCTTTTGTTTTTATGTTAATTAAATTCCAACACTATAGAGATGAGAGCAAATATATGAAATGTTGTTGGACATTATATTATAAAATTGAAAAAATGCAATTATTTATTGATTTAGGGTTTCAAAGTTAATTGATACAAAATCAAACAACTATGTAAGAATTAAATATTACTTACAAAAATGAGTTTGAATATTGAAAAAGTAAAAATAAAACAGTGTATCACATACTTTTGTTGCAAAAGAAAATTAAAAAATTGGATACAAAGAAGCAGAGAATGCCTAAGGTTTTCAAAGAGAATGACTATCAAAGAGGCTAATTGAGAATGACTATAAAAAATGCATCTCGTATCTAACATCTATTTTTTTTTAGTTCGGTGTAAAAATATCAATCTATGTTAAATTCATTGACATTGTAGCGTCTTACGATCCTCGAGTATAAAACTACTTTGTTGAACTTCAATACTGACCTCTTAGTCATTTTACGACACACTGTGTCACTTTAAGTCAAGTGATGTCGTGTGGCCATTGTGAAACTTCATAAATATCTTTTTATGCCTAGACTTACTTTCAAAGAAGAATGTGCATGCCAAACTTGTCATGCAAAGTAGACTTTTTATGTTAGACTCATGCAAAGCATAAGATGTCTTACGCGCCCAGTTTGACATTTGCATACCTATGATATTGCAATCAATCAATCGATCTCATAAAAAGAAAGTTTGTTTGATTATATATGAACTAAAATAGTCCATCACCAATGACTTGATTAAGCTATAAGATGTTTCATGTAGAATTCACACATGTATTCCGAGAATGTAATAGGGCTGCTGATTACTTGGCAACTCTAGAATCTTATAATGGTTGTAACTACTTTGTACCTCCCCTTGAAGCTAAGCTTCAACCCATTGTGGGTGAGGACAAAGTAGGTCATGTGTATTTCAGATTTGAAACTAATGAATAGGGGGGTTTGTAACCTCAAAAGCTTTATTTAAAAAAAAAAGTTATAGTCGATCATGTTTACAATCACTAAGAAACAACTTAATCATTTTCGTTGGATGAATGATGGTTTTTACGGGTAGTCGTTGCAAGATGTGATACATTTAACTAAGTTGTTATGTTTCACTCACAAAAGGAAGGTTCAAGGCATCAATTAATTTTCAAAATATGTATTTAAGAGCATGTGCAAGTGAAACCCGACCAAAACTTCAAAGCTATACCAATGGGCAACTGAAGTTTTAGTAATGGTGGAAGTATACTTCAAAAGAGTTGAGATTAAAAGTTGAGGTTCATCCTAAATTATTTAGAGTTTAAGTGAGGGAGATAGAAGAAGAAATGTAGACTCTTGAATATTATAATGGTTCTAAGCTAATGAACTTCAAAGCTTTGATTGTGGATTAAAATGATTTGAAAACATGAAAATGAAGATTGATTAAAACATTAAAATGAAACAAGCAAACAAGAGGAAAGATTGAAACAAATAACAAGTTGATTGAAATAAGGGAAATTAAATAACAAGTGATTGAAATAAAATAAAACAACAAAAAATTAAAAACATGAATTGAAAAACAAGACAAGAAAATAAACAAACCAAATGGTTTGGATCCTAAGATAATGGATGAGTTCTCTCTCCTTTGCTTTTAGATTATATACCCCTACTTTTGCTATTTACAGATTTGCCCTCATCCATTCTAAACTAGACACCTCACCCCTTTCACTTTTGCTTTTGCTTTTGCTTTTTGGTGCCTTCTTGACCAAGATAGGTTTAGGGATAAGTTTTCATAATTTGAAATAAGGGCCTCCATTTTTGGTCTTTCGAATTGAGTCTTTTGACTGTTGACTTTGCCCGGTTGAATTGACTTTTTCAGGACTTTTCTATAGCAACTACTGGTCTTTATAATAATTGTGATTAAGGCTCCTTTTGGTGCTAAGACGCAACTTTTATGATAAGTGGTCTGAAATACTCCTTAACTTGAAAAAGACAGTAAAAGCTATGAGTTGTCTTTTCGTTAAATATAAGAGGACTATAATGCAGCAATATACGGGTAATAAAAGTACATTTGGGAGCTAATCAGCAACCTGGTAAGAGATGTCTAATGATATTACATTAAGAATCAACCATTTTATCTCCTTTTGGGTTGGTACAAAATTACAACTAAATCGCGATGGGACTAGTAGAAGAAATCTTGGCTCTTCAATTCGTGGTTCAATGGAGCAATTCAGGAACAATTATAAACAAGGATTTGTAATTATAATCTTCTAATACTATATCATTACTAACTACTATAATTTCGAATATATATATATATATATATATATATATATATATATATATATATATATATATATATATATATATAGATAGATAGATAGATAGATAGATAGATAGATAGATAGATAGAGAGAGAGAGAGAGAGAGAGAGAGAGAGAGAGAGAGAGAGAGATTACTCTCCCACTTTTTACTATTTTTTGTACTCTCTACAACAACCACTAGATTAGGCCATCCAACGTTCTAAAATATGTTGACATGTCAATCTAAAGACATAAGAAAGGTGAGAATCTAACTCGGCTCGAGCTAAGCCATTTGCACTTTCAGAAACTTTACCTCCCGATTTAAAACAAGTGTCATACACTCCCACCTTTCTTTGGGCATTTTGGTGAAAAACTTTGCACAATTATAACAGAGACCATTGTTAGCAATATGAAGTCAGTTTTGATTTCATTAAGGAGACGCCTAGTTAGAAAGAAGAATACGCGAATCTTTCAATTTATTTTTCTCTATCACTCATGTGGGTAATCTACTAATCTCCCTTTCTTTCAATTGTGGGGTTGTACGCAATATTTCAATTTATTTTTCTCTATCACAAATATCCCTATCTTTCAATTTATTTATCTTTGGATTGAAAAATACTAATATGCAAGGTCATAAATAATCATGGCTGGATTGGAATGTTTAGTAAACATTAATAATTCAGATTCTAAAGTTCCAACGTGCTTACTGGTAAACATTTTGCCAACTACAAACAAGAAAAAGAGGATGAAAAAGATACTTGAAAACATCTTTGCATTTAGTCAAACACGTCCCTAGCATATCATATAGGATCAATTTTAAAATGATTACAAATGAATATACATATTCACTAAACTTAGTGTGAAACAACTTATTCCTCGAGAGAGAGAATATTGTTCGTGATTCTGTCCACTTCTCCGAAATTCTTTGCTTCAGTGGGTTTACGTTGTTGAGATGTATTTCGAAGATGCAAATCGATTTGTTGCGAGAGAGATGATAGAAAATGAAAAGGGTTTGTTAATAGCATTTCATTGTTAAAAATGGAGTCTTGAAACTTAATTGAGAGAGAAATGTTAAAAAGTTTTGGTTTCATGTCAAAAGTAGAAATGTAGGACATGTGTTTTAAAAGTGGAAGTAAATTATTTGGCAAGTGTAAATGTCTTAGCTCGAGCAAGTCAAATTCCCTCCTTTCTTACGTTTTTAGATTGACACATCAACAAATTTTAGAGCGTTAGATGGTCTAATCTAGTGGCTGTTGTGGAGAGTACAAAAAAGAGTAAATGTGAGAGAGTAAATAGACCCCTTTCCAATATATACGCACAAAAATGTATGTACCTAAGTCCATCCAATTGATTTTAGAGTCGCCACTAACTTTATTAAGGAAAAGTTAAGTAAAACCTATGTGAAGGACTAGTCCCTCGAACTAGATGATTATTAGGTTCGGGAGTCAAACTACGATATGGGAAGGTGTTAGGCACCCACACTCGCCTGGTAAAACCAGCCTTACTTCTATTAAGGTGTAATGTTTTGAGATAAGTGAATGAAGAAAGCTTGAAATTTTATTATCATCTTGGACGATCTTCACTAAATTATTTAAAAGCTAATGACTATATGTTATAATAAGACTGAAAAATAATGCAATGCTCAATGAAGAAAAAAAAGAAAGTTGTCACCTTATTTGGAATGTTGCCTCATACTTGATTGTAAATTGATTAATTGATTGTTGATGAATGATGATGGTGAATTTGATCTTGAATTGACAACTTTGATGATTGAAACAGTTGATTAGGGAGAAGAAATAACTTTTGGTGAAATGGAACTTCTACTCAAGATTGAACTAGGAGAAAAGATAGCTAAAATGAAGAACTAGAGAGAAAAAATAAAGAACACTAAAGAAAAGAAGACTACTAGACTATTATTAGCTTTGAATAACTAGCTGAAGATGTTTAACTTTGAATAACTAGCTGAAGATGTTTTTTTGTGGGTGAATGAGACCCCCATTTATAGTGTTTAGGCATGGATTTCAGTATGGAAATGAGTTTGATCTAATGGCTGAGTGTTGATTAAGAAAAATCTAATGGCTTGATATCTTTCTAGATACACCCCCTAAATATGGCTCTTGATTCAAGAGGTGGGATAAGGGGTGCGATCTTGGCCCTTTATTTCTAGGTTTTGTAGATGGATTAGTTCAAAAAATAAACCCTGGACGTCCTCAATATGCCCACAATCTAGGGTTTCCACACATGGCTCCAAAATGACATACTCTCTAGAATATTCTTGATTTTAGGGATCAAATCAAATGAAACAATTAAAGAAGGTTTTTTAGGATTTTGGAGGCTTAAGAATAGTCTAGAAACTCTAATTAAAAGGTTTAACACGAGCTGGATCCACAGCCCACGAGCATGAGTCCAAAATCCATAAAGAAAGCTAATTTTGACCATTTTATGAACACAGCAAATTCCCTTTGACCGGGTCAAAATTAGGCAAACCCTTCTTCACAAAAGTTGTTCATTAATCCATTAGGAAGGCTCATGAACTCTTAAAAATACCCTTGGATTGAAATCTTACTCCAAAAAAGTATTACACTGAACAGCGCGCTCAACGAGCTGAAATGGGATAGAGCAAGATTAGGGTTTCTGAAATCCAAAAGGAACCTAGGCAAGCTTGTACTCATTTTGAAGGATTTTTCAAGGGGAATTCAAATATGAAATAATCTCATCCAAAGAAAGAGTGGAAAATTCAAAATTTAGGCTCCAAAGGGATACTGGATCTTCTTCGTCTTCATCAGTGGTACTGTCAATATTAGCTTGAGGTAGCCATCTTTCTGCTGCATCTTCTTCAAGGATATTAAATAATTCTTTAGAAGAATAACTCATATAATAATTTTTTCTCAAAATATTTCTAAACATATCCTTTCATCAATGGTGATATCCAGTAATTCTGATTAAATAGTAAATCGGTCAGTTTCACAGAGCAAACTGAATCTAGGATTCTCTTGAATAGAATTGACCTTGATTAACCATTTAATATTATAAAGATGTATGCATATAAATCTTCCATGTCTCCATTTCTGTCTTCAGGAGTAGCTTTTCTAAACTAATCAACTAATTCTACAATGGTAAAAACTCTGGATATTTATGATATATCCTATAGCTTACTCTTGTAAAGTCTTACAAGAAACATTGCTAGATGAGTTTCATACTCATGAATATATACTAGACAGGTTGATATTATTTCACAGAAACAATCCCATGCCATTTAAGAAATGTGGTTTCAATGACATTTACTAATGGTAATGGTAATAATATTTTTCCTATATAATCTACTTCAAAGATGTAGGGATATGGACAAGAATGGATTTGATAATATAAAATCCATTTCTAGAAGTTCATATAGAAGATACATCTCTACGGTAGAAAAGTACATCCAATAAGATGGGGGAATTTGAACATGAAGAGAAGGATGATCATTTTTTAAGCCGATGGTGATTTGGGCTAGGCCTTTTATGATTAAAGGACATGTTCCGTCTATAATGGAGTTGTAGTTATGAACTCATTTTTTATAATGTGAGGGTTTTAGGTTAAGAATGATATTTGGTGAAGGATAAGGAAGGAATTTTCTAGCTTGTGTCTAAGATGTTGACTATATTGAAGAGAGAAAACTCCAAGAGACACAATCTCTAGACCTTTTACGGTTTTTAGATTCTTTCAAATTCCAAGTTTCATTATGGTTAATTGTACCAAAATATTTGGCATTAACCTTTAAGGTCTCAATGAGACCTGTCTTATCATTTTCATGAAAAGACTTGATAACATTCTCCAATAAAGAGGTTTGAAAGCGGTTAACCTTTTCTTATGTAAAGAACCTATGCATGTTATCATAGACATAAGGTAACTTTAAATCACCATGTCTTACTAGTAATTTTTTACTTTCTAGAAGATAATTGTGAAGAGCTCGTAAATGCATCATTTGAATTCAAATTATTAGTGCTGATATTATCAGACTCCAAGGATTTCCCCTTGTTAATGATGTTTGGAGAAACAGTGTCATGGACAATATTCCACTCATCTGGACCTTTATTATCCTCTTGTTGTACTTCTCCTTCTAAAGGATAGTCAAGAGATCCAAAACGGATCATCTTTTGCCCTGCATAATTTACAGTGAAACTAGTTAAACCTTTGATATGTTTAATTGGAATTTTAGAATTACCATATATGGTAAATGATGTAGGAATATCATTTTGTCCTGTTAATTTAGGATTATTGTTCCAAATATAGAACAAATAAGAAATATGCTCTTGGATTATCAGCTCCCAAATGTGTGTTTATTACCCTTACATTACTGCATTACAGCCCTTCTTATGCATAATGGGAAGACAACTCATAGCTTTTATTGCCTTTTTCATGTTATAGAGCAATTTAGACCACTTATTATAAAAGCTGCGTCTTAACACCAAAAGGAACCTTCTTTATGCTTATTATGAAGACTCGAAGCTGCTATGAAAAAGTGCTGAAAAAGTCAAAGTCAAAGGTCAAGGACTCAAAACCAAAGAGCTGAAAGTCACGTCCTTAACTGAGAAGACTAAAGATGGATGGCCTTGATACAAAAGAAGGCTTTCTCTAAAAGCTAGCTTGATCAAGAAGAAAAAAGCAAAAAAGCAAAAGGAAAAAAGCATAAAACAACCATGGTGAGGTGTCTTGATTGTAGACAGAGAGGACAAATCAGTCTTTTATAAAAGTAGGGGTATAAAAACTCAAAAGTAGGATGAGAGAATGCACCTAGACTTATTCTAATGTCATATAGGAGTAGTGTAGGATTTAATTTTCAAGTCATTTACATTCAAGTTATTTTACTTTTGCTTTTCATTTCAATCAAGTTATTTCTTTCAAGTTTTGTTCTTCATTTCCATCAAGTTATTTCTTTCAAGTTGTGTTCTTCATTTCAATCAAGTTATTCCTTTCAAGTTTGTGTTTTTAATCTTTCAATCAACAAAGTCTTTACAAGTTTTCTTCAATACAACTAGAGTTAACCAAAAACAAATCTTAAAAGCTAAAGAAATCTACCTTTCCTCCTTCAAAACTCCCATTCATTCAAGCTCTAAACAATTTATAGTGAACCTCACTCATATAAACTTTGAATTCACAACTAAACTACAAGCTTCAAATGGCACCGCCGTCATGGATTGAAGGAGCATGGATGCTTGGTTGAGCACCTAAGGAGGGAAACATCACTCTAACCCTTTCATTGCTTAGTTGATATATTTCGTTATTTTTCAATACTCATCTGTTTTATTTCAAATCCAGGTTCAACATTCAACCGCTAGAGAGGAGCTGAAGCTGCTATCAGAAGACGGACAAACTTGGCCGAAACCGACCGGGCGACCACCCAGCCACCTCAGCATAGTAGCAGTTTGTTTTTTCACAGTTCGTTCATTTTTAGTGCGTGGTTGTAACTAAAGACCTGGATTTTTTTAATAGAGTAGTATAAATTAGTGGACTCTGTTGTAATAGTTAGAGATAAAAAGAAAAAAAAATGAGTTTTTGATTGATTATGTGGATGAACATGAGTTGATCACTTGGTTGAAGTTATGAAACTTACCAAGAGTTAGAGTTTTCATTGTCTTGGGAAGTTCAAGTGTGCGAGGCGAGTCATGAATCATACGCTCGCACACTTTGAATCAACTTGGTAATCAACACTCTAATTACGATTAACTCTAGTTAATCTAGATAATCCATCAAATCTAGTTAATATATTAGTCTTAGTTGTAGTGTTAGTTTACTTTTATGTTTTGGGCCCTTGAAGGTAAAGTTGTTTAATTATTAAAATCCCGAATTGTGGGCTTTTCAAGTGGACCTTTTTTGTAACCTAAAACAGGGAACAACTTGAGAGGTAAATTCTAAACCTCCTCAAAGCCCATGTAAGAGGATACATTGTGTGTTCAAGCATGCTTATGTGATTGTTTGAATTTTAATTTTCACACTGCAATTTAAATTCACGCATAAGGCTGAACCCAGAGCCACATAACAACCTTTGGGAAGTCATTCCCCAATGTAGATAAATCGGACGTTGCTTGATTCTAGAAGCACTAGACCAAACAAACAAATTAAAATCAATGAATTAGAGCCTAAAATAGTCACACTCCTCCAGAAAAGGACAAAAATATAGCCACGAGGATTTAGAGTAATCAGTTACCAGATTTTGGTGGACCAACTATCTTCCTCACTCCCTTCCCCCAGATTCACCATGAGTAAGATTGTAGGTAGCACACCACTTGGTGAAATGATTGCTTACTCTTCTGAGCCGTGTAGTAGATATGCCCTAGTTTCGAGCCTAATTGTTCGTTTGAATATGGCATAATAATCTCTAGACCAAGCAAATATTTTCAAAAATCCAAAAAAATGAATTTCTACTGTTTGTGCATCATCATTGATTGAGCATTCATGTCTTATCAATATGCATCGCAACTGTCATGGAATTATATTGCAAACCCAGAACCTTGTTCTATTTGCGCTAGTCCTTATCACTGGTTATCCCATTGTCCATCATATATCGAATTCGAGTCTACTACAGGAATTGCTTATGATTACGGATCTCAATTTTCAAACTTTTCGAGTACCCAATACACTCAAGAGTTTTCCAGTCATGCCGACAATTCATGGAGTTCCACCACAAATAGTCAACCACCATTCAAGTATCCATCTGGTTAGTAAGAGTACGGTTTCACCCAAAGCCCATTACCATTCACATCACCATCCATATCAAATTCATATTCCACTCCACCATCCATCACAGACCAACTCTAGTAGGAAATGGCCAAGCAAACAATACTAATTCAGCAAATAGCAACTACCTTATGTTTTCTCCAATCCGATTCAAAAGATGCCACATCTGAGACTAATATTCTTCCCACCAGTCCAGAACCCAACCAAAAAGAGAAACAAGGTGTTACTAAAACAAAGCCAATTGCTAAAGCCCATTATGATACTTGTGACCAATTAAATCCCCATTAACCTCTACATGACTATCGTAAGAATTCCAAATCTTATGATGATGACTATATGTCCGAAGTCACAATTTCTCTCACATGCCTTAATGTATCATCACCCATAGATGAGAAAACTCCGACAGAAGAAACTCAAGAGCATGTATTGGACTCGACATATGAATGGTACAAATTTATGTAAACCAACTATCTATGCGTAAATACAAATAATCAATCAACTAAACAAGTGCTTAGATCAATATTCCTACTCTCAAATAATAATGAAGTAATATAAAGAGTACGGATTCGTTCTACTCCTAAACTACCAAGACATAAAAGAAATTCAACTATTTTAAATCACAAAGAAACAATGGTGAGAGTAATATTATGTTGAGAGATTTCTATTCCACGATTATAATACGGATTCGAATAAATCTAAATTAACTAAACTAATAGAAATAGGGTTTTGATGGAAGAAAAAGTTATAGAGAAGAGTAATCAATCCACCTAATGATTAGTTTCAAGCAAGAATAGAATTATTCATTGAAAAGAGATCATCTTTAGATTTTTACACAATGATCCAACCTAAAGCTTCAAACTTTATCATCCCTAGCAACAACCTACATCTCTATAGTCATTATTACTAGCATGTAGGATTATTACAACCAAATCTCTCGACTTAATTATAACAATCCCTAGTTTAATTTACTATATGCTTATTTTGGAAGTCATACAATAAACTAAACTCATTGAAATACATACATAATTTAATAATTCTACTAAGCAATATATTCCTCATTAGGCTTCATAATCACTCCATCTAATGGGGAGATTAGCCTAATATCATTGGATTAATTAAACTAAAATAATGAAAGGAAGACATAATGTAGAGAAGAAGTAATTGAATTGAATAAACTAAAGGTTTATTAAAAGGTTCTAATGGAGGCTATAAACTAAACTCATTAACTAAACCTAAACTAAACTAAAAAGGGAGAGAGAGAGAGAGAGAGAGAGAGAGAGAGAGAGAGAGAGAGAGAGTTTATGGTTTTTATTATCTTATATAATGATACAAAATTGTGCATGGATTTTTAGGCTAGGTTATGGACCTATAAATCAAGTCCATAACCCAATTGGTTGAATCCAAGACTTCCAATTCTAGTCGTGTTACTACAATGCGCGTTTTCACCAATTTATACTACTCTGATCGAGTCAAGGCCTAGACCATTGAAAAGAGCTTTCTGAGCCAATCTTTTTGATATAACATGGGCCAAAATCCAAAGCCTGAGTCCAAAGATATGGCCTTTTGAAGTTTTGTTGACTTTTCTTCAACTCTTTAATCCGGTTTGACTTTCACTTAATAGTTTTGACTTGGGCTTTTTAAGGGATTTTTCTCCATTAAACTTGGACTTTCTTCATGGAACTTCTCTAGCAATCACTTTAGCTCCTTTTAGTGCCTAATTAGTAACGAATTGACATTTATTCAACTCCGAAGCCTGAAATACTCAAAATCACATAATTAATGATAAACGTATATTATTAATAACATAATTGGCTAAATAGAAATACTATTTAAGTATTTAAACTACAGTTTTGGACTCTTATCAAACCACTCCCAAACAGCATTTTGCTTGTCCTTAAGCAAATATGTTAAATTAAAATAAGTTGCCAAAAATGTATTTTTAACTAGTCTCGTTTCGCTAAGCACGATTGCATTGACCATATGCAATAAGGCCTTAAACCACTAAGAATTCCCTAGTGGATGAGTTATAGCCTCGTGAGAGTTTTCTAGAGAAGGTACTCACAAACTTCATTTATACTACAATGACTACGAAATAAAAGTAATTGTTCCCTAGTTTTATCTCAGAATCTATACATCTCACTAGTATTTAAACAAGGATGATCATTCTAAAACTTAAACTAATACATGCATAATAATCAAATCATCTTAAGATAAACAACTATACAATGAACTATGATATGAAATGCAGTGGCAGGTCTTTTTCTGAAACTTTTGGGTAGCGTACCTAAGTATGTTCTCACAAGGAATGTGTAAAGACACATAACACTCTGATTTTTCCACTCAAATTTGCTAACTCCAGTGTGTAGTGGGCACACGTTTCCTCACCATCTTAATGATAATCCAAGGAAACCGAGGTCGATCAAATACATCTACCACTCACTATCACACCAACCTATTCCTAATTAAGCTAGAGGTCTTTATTAGGTGATTCGGGGCATAGGTATTGGTTAAAGAATGAAGGAAATGGATATTCAAAAAGACAAATTTGAGAAAATAGGATCTTCATATTATGTAACTAGAGAAAACCTCGTTCTTATTTTGCTTCTACACTTTGTTTCCATCCTTAGCCTTTTTATTCAGGCTTTTTGACTCATTTTATTCTATTTTTGGAGTTTTTATTTAATTTAATTTTTCTTTTCTTTTCTTTGGATGGAAACTTTATTTTCTTTTTCTTTTCTGAAACAACTAACTAATTTTTGTTTACACAGGTTTTTCTCTTCTCTTTTCTTCACTCATCCTATTTCTCAAACTTATCTAGATAGGTAGTCTGATTTTATTTTTTATTTTGTTTTATTGGGTAAAGGATTTGTGGTTTGTGAAAAGGCTAATGAAAGGCTCAATGGGGCGACTAGCAGATAATAAATTTTATATAGGTGTGAATTTCTGGTTATATCGATCCAAAGAGGGCCTAAATTCTCGCTTAGGATATGGTATGGTGATCAAGCAAGTGGATGTATGATTTCTCTACTCGAAATTTACTTCTTCATTATGTCATCACTCAGATATTTTACTCTTATGAGGATTTTCGGCTAGATGCTCACAAGATATGTATTAAGTACTCTAACCTAGGTCTCAGAAAAATACTGCCAAGTTCAATCAAAGATACTCATGCAAGATGTTCGTGAAAAGATGCAATGACTATTACCTACGTATTAATCTAAGTTTCAAAAATTAAATCCTAATTCAAGTACTACATGAGATTTCTAGACTAATACCATCATGGAGAAGGGAACAATACCATTATCACTAAGTGCCTAGTATAAATAATATTTATGATTTTTAATATTTTATAAAGAAAAATGCATAATTTACATCCTAAAAGTGCCTACCTTTTGCAAATGTTTCTATCCCACCCCCCAAACAATCGAACGCTTTGTCCTCAAAGTGTGAAGAGAAAAGGAAAGAATTTACCATAGAAACATGGCAAAAATTGACAGTACCTGTAACAGAAATATTATAAGAAAGATATGATAACATGAAACACAATTAAACTGTTACGTACTAACTAACATGGACTCTACTAGAGTAAACATGACAGGCAAATAGTGGCAAAACAATTTGAAATGAAATACCAAAATACGCACCCCCAAACAAAATTGGAAAACTCTTTTTTAGTTTGAAAATTTTTGTTTGGCTTATATTCCAGAAAGGTGGTATTGTACAAAAACTTGGGTCTTTTAAAGTTAGATTTCCTAGACTTACTAATATATGTTTATGTTTTTATTTTATTTAGTTTTTATATGTTTGATTTTTAGAAAAACAAAATTACGAAGAAGATATAAAAATGAAACTCACTCCATAGAGAAACACTACTCAAACAACAAGAAAAAGTACAAGAGATGAATGCGTGAGTCACATGAAACGTGGACTAAGGATCTGACACTTACAACCACTCACTCCAAAAGGAGGGTCTGGTTATCTTACTGGTACACTCCCATAACATAAGATTAGAATGGAGCACACCAAAGAATAAAATGAGTTGTTTATAGTCAAATACTCGAGACTTTATCTAAAATATATATACATGCAGTTTACCATATATTAACAACCTAAATAATTTGGATCTTTCCATAAATAGTTAACACGGAATGCACCATCAAACAGAATTAAGCACCAAGACTTTCTACGACGCAACTTAGTGAAATGAAAACGAAGCCTGATAGACCTAGAACGTAACCGAGCATGCACCTTCTTCTTCTTCTTTGAACGAAAGGGTGTCCAAGTAAATGAGCGTGAGAAAATGGATGGCTTTGGAAAATACATGGGATGTGGATAAGTTTTAGAATGATGGAATTGAAAAAATGAAACAGTGTCAGGTGGCTTGTCCTTGAGTATTATTTTCGTATCAGGAGGGTTTAAAAAATCATGAAGCACAGGAGAATCAAGAAGGTCAAGTGCAAACTCAATGGTTCTTTGAAAAGGTAGAAGGTGGGGAATATTGGTGATGGAAGGTGAATGAGTGATATAAGGATGGAAAGTGGGTGAATGATGCTCAACTAGTGTTTTTAGTTCTATATCATCAGAGGCCTTGAGATATCCAAGACATTTCTCAATAGGTGGGTCAAAAGAATCACTGGGATAGAGGGTGAAAAATGCTTCTTCCGTCATAACGTCAAGGGATGAATGGATATCAATAGGAGGGGACTCGCGAGGTAGCAAAGAAAGGTTGCAAAAGAGGTGAAGGAAATCTTCCTCGATGTTATCTACATCTAAGGAGTAGAAATTGTGATCTTTGTCTTATTCTATAAGAGGGGTATCTACAAGTGTGGGAATGAAAGCGTCAGGCACACTATTGTGAGATACAAAACTCTCAATGGACTTCACTTCTCCTTCTACAGGCAAACCTAGTTGTCCCTATTTTGTCTAAGCATGTTAACTTCCACAGAAAGATTTCCAAAAGAAAGAGTCATTGAGCCATCCCGACAATTGATTTGGGCATTGGCGGTTGCCAAGAAAGGACACCCTAAGATGATGGGAATGGAATCATGAGCAATTTCTGTGTTGAGAATAACGAAGTCGGCTGGATAGTAAAAATCCTGAACTTTAATGAGAATATTTTCAACTACACCCTTAGGATACTTAATAAAATGATCGACTAACTGCAAAGTCATTTTGGTTAGTTGAAGTTTTGTTAGACCTAGTTGTTTATATAAATATAAAGGGAGTAAGTTAACACTCGCCCCTAGGTCTAATAGAGCAGTTGTTATAAAGTAATCTCCCAAAGTGCATTGTACAGTAGAACGACCAGGGTCCTTGTACTTAATAATTTCGTTATGTTCAGATAAAAAAGGATATTGTTCAGTTAAGAAGGCTTCATTGGGTATGTTGGTTTTCCTCTTCTTGGTGCACAACTCTTTTAGAAACTTAGCGTGTCCAGGTAGACTTTTTATAGCATCTAGAAAAGGTAGGTTTATAGTCAAATTTTTAAACACTTCTCTAATCTCATCAAAATTCTTGTCATCTTTAGACATAATTAGTCTCTGGGGATACGGTGGTTTATCTCTATATTTAGCATAAGGGTCAAAAGTATTATAAGTTTTTGCTTTATCTTTAGATGTTTTCCATCTAGGTGTCCATATTGGAACCTCTATAGGTGTAGGATCATCAATTTCTATGGTGGTATTTAGTAAGGTTGTACCTTTTGGTTGTGGTTAGACTGGAACTTATACAGTTGTAGGGTCTTCAGTTTTTATGACAGCATTCGGTATGGTTTCATTTTCAGCTTCCGTTTGTGGACGATCTTTTGGCATAGTTACTTTGTTATCAACTACTCTCCCTGAATGAAGGGCAGTGACTACCTGTAGGTCCCCTGGGGTTATATTACCATTACACTTAATACTATTTATTTCGAAGGCGGTGTTTGTTAACTTATGATTAGGCACTGCTTGACTTGGAAACACGCCTGTTTGGTTATTATTTTGGTTAGGAGACATGTTAATAACCTTTTGGCACAAAGACTGCATTATTTGCATCGTTTGTTGCATCATTTTAGAGTTTTGATCATGCTGATCTTTCATCAAGTTGGAGTTTTGTTGCATAATTTGATTTTGTTTTTCCAACAAGGTCACTACTACTTCGTCTGTAGATGGTTGAACTAGAATTAAGGCTTGTTGAGCGTTCATGTCTTGATGTTGATAGTTCTGGGTCATAGGTACTAAACCTCTATTCTGGTCACCTAAGTTTCCTTTACCTTGAGGTTGAGTTAACTGGCTGAAGTGTGATGGTTGGGGTGGTGGTTGTGCATAGACAAAAGGACAATAGAAGTCGGAATGCTTAAGACTAAAACAGACATTACAACGAGTAGAGTTAATGTTCATGACTGGAGTGGGTTGTTGTTGAACAAAGAGGACATCTACCTTTTTAGTGAGGGCATCGATAAGAGTTTTAAGCTCGGGATCAGGTTTAACTTCAAAAGAAGAAGGAGTGGAGCAGGAAGAGTCGTTACCTCCCCAATTATTGTTCCTCTTAGATTGATCTTCTAAGAATTTATAAGCTTCCAAGGCACCTTTACTAAGAAAACTACCCCTAATCATGATATCTAGAACCTCCTTATGATGATGTAAAAGCCCCTTGAAGAAGGCACGAACAAGCATGTCTTTCGCAAGATTATAATGCGGGCATTCAATGAGAAGATCAGTGAAACGATTTTAGGCCTATGAAAAGGACTCATGAGGATTCTGGCGGAAGAAATGAATCTTTTGAAGCATTTCATCTGTCTTCAGTAGTGGGTAAAACTATTCCATGAACAATTGAACAAGATTAGCCCATGAGTCCACAGAGTTTGGCGTTTGGGCAGTTAACCAAGATGCCACCTTGTTGGCTAGGGTGAATGGAAACACCCTAAGTTTAACTTGATCCGGACTTACGCTATAATGAAGGAATGCAGTGAGAACTTGTTCTATCCTACGCATGTGTTGATAAGGTTTCTCGTGGTCTAAACCATGGAAAACCGGTAACAAGCTAAATATATTTGGGGGAATTCGAAAATCCCCTACTAGGTCTGCAAGAACGATGCACGACTTAGGTCTATCGTTTAATGCTTTATAAAAATCAAAGAGAAGAGTCTCTGGTTGTTTAGCCATTGATGCAGGTGTAGTGTGTAAAATTCTAGAAAGGCGTGTGGTATTACATCTACGAAAAACAAGCCTGATTATACTAGAATTAAACTCCTCAGACAAAAAAAGTGAGAAGTGAAAGAAAGAGAACCTGAATGCCTCCTTGCTACGCTTATGAATATCGTCTTTAATCCGAACCCAGTGTCCTGTAGAAGCTTGGAACACCAAACCAACAAATATTTCGAACTAAAATATAACATGTAACTAACCTAGAAATCAGGCTTACTTCAGTGGGAGTGGATGCACTCAAATATAAGATAACTAGGGCGCGTGCGCGCTGTAAAAAGAAAACTTAAGGAAAACACAAATTTAGGTTACTGGAGGTCAGGGCGTGGGCACGGGCGCTGTCAAATATAGGTATAATAGGGCACGTACGCCCTTTAAAAAATTTGAAAATTTTACAGTAGTTTGCTAAGATGTCTAGTAAGTAGCCTATAAAATTTTAGAACAAGCGGAATTATGAAAATCCTTCTACTGCCTGCAAAGTTTGTGAAATAGTGTTCGGACACAATACAAACAACTGAATGGTTACCCAATCAAAACAGAGCCAAAAATCGCCAAAATTTTACTGGAGACTCCTGATAGATCATGAGTGTTCTTGTAAAACTTTTATAGCAATTAGAGTTCTACAAACCCTCCTTATCGGTTGTTGTTCCAGAAATTAAGTGTTGCAAAATTGTAGAAACACACTAGAAATAATCCACTAGTTAGGCGGTCAAAACAAATCAAACACTCTTCAAATTTTTACTGCACACTCCTGACTTATGATTGATACTCCTGTAAAAATTTAGAATTTTTGAAACTTCCTACATAACCTTAATCGTCTGTTTTTCCATAAATGTACGATGTGAAAGCTGAAATACAGCAGTGTAAAGATGGTAATAGTTCACTAGGTCAAACAACTAGGAAAATTCTGAAATAAGTCCAGTAAATCAACAGAACCATAAATATTATGCATGAAAAATTTCAGAATTTTCAGAAATTTAGAAATACCTTTACCGCAGTATTCATCACAGTGAGTCCGCAATCTTAAGGGAGCGCGGGTGCGCTTTGTGCAAAGCAAAATGGAGGGCGGGCGCGCTCTTAATTTAAAACAGTGAATTTCAAGCTTGAACAGTAATGAAAATATGAGAAACAAGAATGAAAAATTAAAAGGGTGGGCGGGTAGAGAATGGGGGATTGCCCTTTGGATTCAAGCAATTGAATTCTTGTCTTGAACGAGTTTAAGATGGCAGCGGCGCCATTTGAATAGTAAAAATTTATGTAAACTAACTATCTATGCGTAAACACAAATAATCAATCAACTAAACAAGTGCTTAGATCAATATTCCTACTCTTAAATAATAATGAAGTAATATAAAGAGTACGGATTCGTCCACTCCTAAACTGCCAAGACATAAAAGAAATTCAACTAATTTAAATCACAAAGAAACAATGGTGAGAGTAATATTATGTTGAGAGATTTCTATTCCATGATTATAATACGAATTCAAATAAATCTAAATTAACTAAACTAATAGAAATAGGGTTTTAATGGAAGAGAAAGTTATAGAGAAGAGTAATCAATCCACCTAATGATTAGTTTCAAGCAAGAATAGAATTATTCATTGAAAAGAGATCATCTTTAGGTTTTCACACAATAATCCAACCTAAAGCCTCAAACTTTATCATCCCTAGCAATAACCTACATCTCTATAGTCATTATTACTAGTATGTAGGATTATTACAACCAAATCTCTCGACTTAATTATAACAATCCATAATTTAATTTACTATATGATTATTTTGGAAGTCATACAATAAACTAAACTCATTAAAATATATACACAATTCAATAATTCTACTAAGCAATCTATTCCTTATTAGGTTTCATAACCACTCCCTCTAATGGGGGGATTAGCCTAATATCATTGGATCAATTAAACTAAAATAATCAAAGGAAGACATAATGTAAAGAAGAAGTAATTGAATTGAATAAACTAAAGCTTTTATTAAAAGGTTCTAATGGAGACTACAAACTAAACCTAAACTAAACTAAAAAGGGAGAGAGAGAGAGAGAGATCTAAGTTATTCTAACTAAAGGGAGAGAGAGAGTTTAGGGTTTTTATTCTCTTATATAATTATACAAATTCGTGCATGGATTTTTAGGCTAGGGTTATGGACCCATAAATCAAGTCCATAACCCAATTGGTTGAATCCAAGACTTTCAATTTTGGTTATATTACTATAGCGCACGGTTTTACCGACTTATACTACTTTGATCGAGTCAAGGTCTAGACCATTTGAAAGAGCTTTTTCAGACGGTCATTTTGATATAAAATGAGACCAAATCCGAGGTCTGACTCCAAAGATATGGCATTTTGAATTTCTATTGACTTTGCTTCAGCTCTCTAATCCGGTTTGACTTTCAGTTAACAGTTTTGCCTTGGGCTTTTTAAAGGCTTTTTCTCTATTAAACTTGGGTTTTCTTCATGGAACTTCTCTAGCAATCACTTTAACTTCTTTTAGCGCCTAATTAGTAATGAATTGACATTTATTCAACTCCGAAGTCTGAAATACTCAAAAGCACGTAATTAGTGATAAACCTATATTATTAATAACATAATTGTCTAAATAGAAATACTATTAAAGTGTTTAAACTACAATTTTGGGCTCTTATCAACATACTTGGACAATGACATTGAGAAAATTTATGAAGATCTAGGCAAAGAGGACAAAGAAAATGAAGTGCTTGGAAAAGATGGAATAAAATCTATAGTGAAAAGTGGATTTCAATTTAGTTTAGTCGTTAAAGACTTATCGATGGAACAAAATTTGTGACCATCCTTATTATTGCATATATGAACCATAATCTTGTGGAAATGCCAAAACTAGATGAAAAATTCTCTGAGTCCTCGAGATCATGTGAAAAACCACCACCCAACCATCACCATCCCAAATTAACACCTCTTGAAATTCAACCTCCATTCATAAAAAAATCCACCAACTTCTGAGGACGGAAGAAACCTCAAATTCGAACTTAAGCCAATTGCCTTTGTGATCATTCATAATTTTCTAAACCATCTCAGTAAAGAGACTTTGCCCAATATACAAACACAAAAGTCCATCATTTCAGTAGTTGAGAAACCTTGTATGTCCTATTCACCATCATTTGGGCCTTATGAATGACATATACTACCAACTTCTCACTCTTTTAGACAATTCAAACATGACAGGTTATTACATAAGTTTCATGATGGGTTACACAAGCATCATCTTACTATTCTGCATCTTCCACTCCAACTACATCATTTCATTCTGTTTGGGGGTGTATGCTTTTATATATTTTTTTATGAAGATCCCCAACTGTTTAGACTATTAGTATATAGTTAACAACATATCATCCATCTCATATGCATAGTCTTGGGGAATCTGACTTAAAACGACCCCACATATAGTCTTAAATGTCTGACTATAAAATATTAATATTATGTTTTCTCGATGCATTCCATGGGAGTGCATCCTTAAAGTAATCGGGCCCTCCTCTTATAGTGTGTGGTTGTAAGTGCCGAAACATTAGTCCACGTATATCTCGCATTTTCTTTGTAAGACAATTTTTACTCGTTGTTTGAGTAAGTGTTATCATATGAAGCGAGTATACAATTTTCTTTTTCTTTATTTTACATTTCTTTTTCAAAATAGTTGTTTTTATTCGTTCTCATTATGAAAGGTTCTCGATACATCAATAGTTATGTGCTATTTTTTTTTAAAAAAAAAACAAAACGGGCAATGGATTCCACATAGACCAACCCTCAGAAGTACGCAATTTCCATTCTTCTAGGGGCGGTTTGAGGATTCGTTTTGTGTTATTAAGGGTTGCCAATATCACCATGCATTTTCTCTCTCGGCTTAAACCACATAGATACCAATTGTCCCTTGCTCAACAACATATCAGCACTTCAACCAGAAGAAGTTTGTGATTTCAATGTACCAAATATACCATGGAGGCAACACCCAAATTTCACATGGAGTACTAATCCACAAACACCAACCACCTCCAGGGTTCACTAATCATGTCAAACTACCAAATATATTCAGATAAAGACAAGGTAACTATAACAATCATAACAAAACATTGGTTCCATCCCAGTTTAACCAGAACTACCAAAATCCACCAAAGAGACCTAGTTCCACCACCCACTAGTGTCCAATTAGCTAAACCCTTCCATTATGTCTTGCACAATAAATCCCCTAACACACATAACTTAAGCCACAGTCTGACTGGATTGGGTTTAGTAAAGAGCTAACACGAAAATTGCCTGAGATCACCAGTTATGGTTTGTTTTCAAAAACTAGTATTAATAATCACGGCTTTTGAGTACGAGTATCTTAAAACATCTCTCCATAATTTTCAAAACTAGAGGATATAAAAATGAAAATTATATGCTCCGAAGTAACCAAAATGATACCGGATTCACATATAATTTTATCTCCTTGTCAAACCCTCTATATGGTTAGAGATACATTTAGATTAAGAAAAACAATTACTTTGAAAACACACACACACACACACACACACACACACACACATTTCATATGTGTTCATTTAGATAGTTGTTTACATACTTTACATTTCACACTTTTTATTTCTTCAATCGTAGTGTAATCATAATCATGCATGCATGTTAGATCTTCTGCATTATATATGTTTTTCAAAAATAGATACAAAAACCCAAAAATAATTATCCCTAGTACAATAAACTATGTATTTCTCGTTCTATATTAAACAACCCACTCGCCAAACTTATTTGGGGGGTGGCATATTTTCATCATGAAGAACAGAATACAGAAGTATATCACCGCCATTTTTGCTCATGTTACTATGGTAATCTCTTTCCTTATCTCTTCATACTTTAAAGACAAAACATATTTCTATTTGGGGGTGGTATAGTAACATTTTGCAAAAACTAAGCAATTTTCCATAGTAGTATATTTCTTCCTTTCTAAATTTTTTTTCGAAAAAGACCAAAAATATTTTTCTGTTTAGTATTAAAAGTCTTGTTTCCTTTTTCTATAATAAATAAAAAGTTTAGAAGTCTCATTATAGCAATAGAGTAAGGATTTGTTCTTCAAACTTAGGCTAGTATACGTACAATAGTTTCTGCATTTTTTCATGAATGACATGCATAAGCGTTTGACTGTATATAGTAGTGAATTTCTGAGACCAAGGTTAGAACAATTAAGTTCCATATCCTATGAGAATCTAGCCAAAAGCCTCATCTAAATGATTATTGAGTGATGACACAAATGATGTCTAAATAGAAAGACTACACGTCCACTTGCTTGATCACCAAGCCATATCCCATGAGAGAATTTAGGTCAATTTTTTTATCGATATAGCCAAATAAACGTTAAAAACCCAAAAAGATAGTTTTTCCTCTAGTCACCCTTTTTTTAGCCTTCACCAATTTCTAAAAGCCTTTTAATTCTTTAGCATAAATCCCTGACCCGTTACAACACACAATAAAAAGCTTACCCAGTTGACGAGTTGAGAATTGGATGGATATCAGAAAATGGAAGAGAAAACCTTGTACAAAAATAGATCAGTTGCTTCGAAAAGAAAAAAGAAAGAAAAGAAAGACCCATCAAAAACCAAAACTCTAAAAAAATCAAAGGAGTCAAAAATCAAATCTCCCAAAAGTTCAAAATCGAAAGGAGACGATATCAAAAACAAAAGCAAAGTTAGAACTTTATAAGCACCCAAAAGTGTAGTTTAAACCACTTAATAGTATTCTGCTTAGGCCAATTATGTTTATAATAAATGAGAGTTAGTACTGTTTACGTGTTTTTGTGCATTTCAGGACTTGAAGTTGATTAGGTGACTAAAGAAACCACTTTTGCATGGAAAACTAGTCAAGATGATTGCTAATGAAGTTCTACGTTTAAAGCCCAAGAGTCATGAAGAAAAGCCTTTTTCAAACCCAGTCAAAACTGGGAAGTCAAAGTCAATTCGGATAGAAAAAGAACAAAAAAGTCAACAGAACTTCAACTTGCCATATCTTTGGACTCAGGCCTTAAAATTGGGCCTACTTTATGTCAAAATGATCGGCTCATAACCAACTTTCCAATAGACCTGTCTTTGTCGCAATTAGAGCTGTAAATAGATGAAAATGGGAGTAAAGTAATTTCCAGCAGTTGTGGCCTCTTTAGACTTAAGCTAATGGACTTTGGGCTCACATTAGAGGCCCAATGCCCCCCTTTTTGGCCCATGCACGAAAATGCAACCCTAACCCTCTCCTATATAAAGAGGGTTAATGCTAAACACTTTTTACTGCTCCTCCTCCTCTTCTCTCTCTCAAACCCCTTAATCTCTTATTAGTTTTAGTTTAGTTTAGGGTTAAAATAGTTTTATAATTGTAGCCTCCATTAAACCTTCTTCAATAAAAGCTTTTAGTTAATTTTAATTTTTGTTTTTAGCATTATGTCTCTATTTAATTGTTTAGTTAATAGGAATCCAATTACACAAGGCTAAACCTCCATTAGAGGGGTTTATGAAGCCACGTGAGAATGATTAGCTATTAGTTTATTATTATTTTGCATAAAGAACTTCAAGTTCTTCGTTGTGAGTGTCTAGAGATAGAGCTCATAACGTAGAACTAGAGTTTAGAGCCACCATCAAAGAGATTTGTTAGGGAGCTAAAGTCTCATGCTAATGAAACCTTGATCCGAGACGACTTGGGGTTCACTAGAGATTAAACAAGCAATTCGATAACTAACTAATAGTCAATCGAATTGCATGGTGGAATTTCCCCTCTCTAATATCTTCTCTCATAAATTAAATCACTGTTTAATTACTGTTTTCACATCGTATTACTCTCACTAGTAAAAGTATTTAACTAATCTAGATTTGCAATCAAGTAATATATGACTAGAGTGGATCGAACACGACTATTCCTCATTATTTCTACGATATTGAGAGTATTCTATTTACTGTTTTTCCATCATAAATCTACTATTCAAGCATCTCTAATCTACTGTACACAAATCCAATTTTAGACTATTATCAGAACTCCTAAATTTCAAAATCATATGGAGTCACAAAGCCAAAGGGCTAAAGAATCACAATTCGGAAGCAAAGAACAAAATGAGGTTCTTCTATAGTTACAAGTATCTTAAAGACCCAATTTATCAACTTATCAAATTTTTGTTCTTCCCTTCCTTTTTTTTTTTTAAACCATTACCCTAGCCCCATAACTCATAGTAAAAGACCTCTAGCTCAATTAAGAATAGGATGGTGTGATAGTAAGTGGAAGTGTGATCAATCAACCCCAGTTTTCTTTGGACGTCATTCATGTATGTGAGGAATATAAATTCCCCCTGTATTTGAGAGAACGAAACTGGAGTGAATCTATTTGAGAGTTTGTCTTTTAACACATCCCTGTGAGAACCCACCTTAAGGACGTTCTCCAAAAGTTTTGGAAACAACTCCGCTTTTGCATTTCATTGCTCATGTTTGTGCATTTATATTTAGATGATTAAATTACTATACATATGTTACTCTAAGTTCAAAGGAGCTTGTCATTATTCCCCGCTAATGAGATGTGTAGACTTCTGAGAATAAATAAGGAGACAAGACCCTTTGTACTAGATAGAATAAGTTTGTGAGTACCTTTTCTGGAAAACTCTCATGAGGCAAAGAACACCTAGTTCGAATTATTCTAGTGTCATCTAGGAGTAGTGTAGGATTTATTTTTCAAGTCATTTGCATTCAAGTTGTTTTACTTTTTGTTCTTCAATTCAATCCTTTTATTTCAAGTTTATGTTTCAATCAAAGTTATTTCTTTCAAGTTTATGTTTCTATGTTTCAAACAACAAGTTCATTTCAAGTTTTCTTTCATCAATCAATTTGTTTCCTTTGAGTTTTTTTTTCAATACAAGTTTTGTCAGTAAAAACAAGTTCTAAAAACTAAGAAACCTACCTTTCCTGCCTCAAAACTCATTCATTCAAGCTCTAAACAATCTATGGTGAACCTCACTCAATACTTTGAACTCACCACTAAACTAAAGCTTCAAGAACCATTCTCTAAATCTTTTATTTTTATCATTATAAAATTCTGCACTAATAGCTGCTCTATTTGGAGTAAAATCCATTAGAACTCAAATTGAATTTCTAAAGATGTGGGAGATTCCCTATCTTCTATTTAGAGATACCATGTGGTATCTGGTGATCAGAGATTCTTATCTCTTCAATTTATTGATTTAGATTACATTTTGTTTCATAAATAGTCTTAGTTCCATAGACTAAATGTCTAGAAGATTGAGGAAGAGAAATCTGGTAAGGAGTTCTCAAAGACAAACTTCTTTCAATTAAAGGTTTTTTAAAGTTTAATATAACTTCACCTTTAGAAGATTGAATTATGTGTTCCAAATCATTATTAATGATTGGTTGTGGTTGAACAACATTCATTATTGTCCATGATTTTGGGAAACAAATTTCATCCCAAGAAATCATCCTAGGTGTTGCCCACACTAGTTGTTAATAAGTTTGTGTCAATTAACACAATTTTTCCTAGCATAGTTCTGTGCCTAGCATTAGGTCTTAAAGTTTGTAAAACTTTATAATAAATTCTGTAAGTGATTCCTATAACTTCATATCCAGGTAAAAAATTATAACCTTTAGCCTGAATTTAAAGAGATAAAGAATCATATAAATTTCTATCCGTCAAAGATAAACTTAAATTAGGATATACATCAAAATAAACTGGTCCATGACATATATAGACTAGTCTCTACATCGCCCATAAGGGATGGTAAATAATCTAAACATCTAGCATCTCTTAGTGTTGCTGGAATACAAGCATTCATGCCTAATAAGGTCAAAGGTCTAAAAGCAACATGTATTGATCATATATGAATAAACTTATAATTTTTCATATAAGGCATCAAATCTCTTGGACTTAATAAAGTCAAAGTAGTATTTGTTGAGTTTAAACTTATTGTTTGCTCCATGGGTTTTACTGCAATTTTATTGGTAATTTATTATACCAGTTACCATAATAATATATGATTCTTGGATCTATATTAGGAATACTCTATTTATTCATTTTCTCCTGCGTGTGTAAACCATATTCAATTAATTCAGAGTTCTTTATTGAACTCAAACCATCATTTGATGATTGTGCCATGGGTATTGAGGTGTCGGTGCAATCTTCAAGTATAGGCATAATGAATTAAAACCATAAATAATTCATTTATCATATCATGATGTAATCATTGGCATTGCGTCTTCATCTCTAGTATTATAATAGTAAAATCAACTATCCAGATTTATTATTAGAGTATGTTAAATCAACCACGTTTATCAACGACTTACAGGGAGAAATTGGCCTCAACGCATATCCTGCTTCACGACACTCCAAACCCCTACGCAATTTGGGTGACACCCCAGAGTTAATATTACATATCTACAATAGTGATCTGATAGATTTGAATCTATACAGTCTTGTGATGATATTGATACCATCTTTACCAAGTCACTATTATAAAACTAGAAAGGAAGAAATAATAGTACTTTAGGAAACCGGCAGACGGTCTTGTGATCGGAATAAACCAACCTTTACCAAGTAGTCCCTCTTGAGTGGTAAACCAACTACCGTGTTCCTTAAACATACTGAGTTATCCCTTACTTACATCTTTTTCTTTTCTTTTTTTTTTTTTTCTTTTTTTTTAAAAAAATTAAGTGTGGGTTATGGCAGATCCTAACCTATATTAATTAAAATAACCTTGAATACATTTTTCCAACCTTGTCCTCTTCTATAATTTTGGACAGGCAGTCATCAAAAGGTGGAAAAAAATACATGTATCTTTATGGTGCAGTACGTGCTAGGGAAGGAGTGTCCTAGTGAGACTAGGTGATCTGTTGCCCTGTTTGTCTCACGATAGACGTGGTTGAAAGTTATTTGTTGAAACTTTATGCTTAGCTCCCTTATCTCCATTAGGGTTGTTCACACAAAACTGAAAATCGACAAACCGAAACAAACCGGGTCGAACCAGCCAGTTTTTTAAGTTTTTACAACTTTCGGTTTGGTTCACGGCTCTTAAATTCCAAAATCGGTACTATTGGTTTAGGTTTCGATTTTAGGCTCTGGTTAACTGATTACAACCGAACCGAACCATTTTATTAATATATATACAACCCGGTTCTTAAAAGGACCTTAAATAAGGACCAAATCTAAAATAACCACAACTTCACCTAAAAAATGATTTAAAACCTAATTTTTTGTACATATGATCTACTAATCATAAAGAACATCTCTACAAAAATTCAACTCGTTTGACAATTTTTAATATTGGCAAAAGATGATTGCAAAAACTAGACATTTCTGGACCGTTAGATATTTTTAAAAAATGGACAACAATTTTTATCTCAATTAGTAGAGTATACCATAATTAACATGAACATTTAAATTGGACCAGCCTTTTTTCTACCATGAAATACCCTTGATAAAATATTAAAATTAATTATTCAATGCCTTTAAGAAAGACTATTTCGTCATTTCAAAATTTACTACTATCTATACTCTTAAGATTATTACATAATAACTTAAGGACGTGTGTGTAAATTCAGATCGGAAATCAACTACACGCCTCTATTCAATTGTTCGCAACTTACCCTTCATTAATTGCCAAATAATTACACTTTATACCGAAATTAAATGGAAGAAACCAACCGGTCTTTTTTCTTCTTCTCTTCTTCTTCTCTCCTCCAAATATATTTCAATTGTACGCCGCCTTTAATTAGCCATTTAATCAAGCAATTTATTAGACGTTAAAAAAAAACGATAAGTCATTAAACCTTCTCTCTCACCAATGAAGGGTTGCTTTTTTTTTTCAACATTCCATGTGAAAGAAGAAAGAATCATCGTACATTCGTATCCATCACTCCGACAATTAGCAAGTTGCATAATTTGAAATCAGGTATGTTTCTCTTTTTTCCCCAAATCTCTCAGTCAATCAATTTTCATAATCAATTACAACTCATACTATTTTCAGTTCTTGTTGTATGGTTAACTGGTTATGATTTATGAAATTTAGTCTTTTGTTTTATGTATGATGTGACTTTTACGTGCAGGGAAAGGCAAAGAAGGTTGTTTCTGCACAGAACCTCTGGTTTGAGATTTTGAAAGCTCAGATAGAAACTGGAACACCGTATATGCTTTTTAAGGTAATCTCATCGATGGCTCTGCAGGTGCTTTTTTGTCCATTAAGGTTTTTGGTCATTGTTCTAATTAGCTTATTTTCATTTATTTCTTCAGGATGCTTGCAATAGAAAAAGCAATCAGCAGAATTTGGGTACTATTAAATCTTCTTCGACCGTAATCTTGAGATAATTGAATACACAAGTCCCACTAAAACTGCAGTCTGCAATTTGGCTTCCATTGCTCTTCCGCGATATGTTCGGGAGAAGGTTGGTTAGATACTTAGATGCATTACAAGTATCGACACACGTGGCTTGACCATTTCAAGTATATCTTCGTTTTGTTTGCCATGCTAACTTGGTATTTTTGTTGTAGGATGTTCCAATTGAGTCTACAATTTAGGTCAGGTTTTGTACTGCAGTTCATATGGTTTGGCTCTCCGTTTTCAGGTAGTTTCATATTCCAGTTTTCTGCTTACCTTTTCTGCAGTTCAGATGGTTTTGCTCTCTGTAAAAAAAAAAATTTCTTTTGTTTTAAGATGAATATGTGAATACCCTTATGTTGCTGACAAGGTTGTACTGTTAGGTTAAGGCAAGGCCCATTTACCAGGTCATATCATCCTATAGATGTAAATGGTCATCTTTTATCTTGGAAATCTGCTGCAACTCCAGTGTTGATATCGAGGATGTGAACCTCTTAGATGTCGTTGTTAGCATTTTAAGCAAACTACACACTTCTCGCATGGCTGATAATGTTGAGAAACTGGGCTGGGATTTCTTAAGAGATGGAGCATGGTTATCTTTACTACTTTCCTTGCTTCATACTGGTTTAAGTGGGTATTGTCCAACTGATGCAACTCTTGATACAAAGACACTTTGAACTGGACATGCATTGAGGGAAAACAAATTTGCTTCTCTTGCTGAAAGAGTGGTTATTAAATTGTTTCAGGACGATCGTGTTGGTTGGCTCTTCAAGGTATTGTCTTCTTTGTTGAAAAGGTATTTGGAGGCTCTTCAACAAGCATTTGTTTACACCCTTGATCGTGTGGGATGCCAAGAAGATAGATTTTCATCTCTGCTGCTCATCAAACACTGAATTTCAGAAATGGAAACTTCATGAGCAAAAAAAAAAGAAGAGTAGGGCGTGCTTGGCCACATTTTTGGAACAATGGGTTCTGGCTTTTGTCAGGAATGAGTGCACGTCTCTTCTCTCTTTGGCCTTTTGTCTTTTTTTCAAAAATGGTTAGTTTTATTTTTTTCTTGTAATAATATCTGTTTGTTTGTTCTTAGTTATGTTGGATCTGTAGTTGTAGGATGAAATGGGCTGTTTATAAAACTAGATCTTATCTTGCATTGTGTAGTTCATGGTCATGTTACACTTAAAAAAAAAAAAAAAAAAAAAGGATTTGGTTCAGTGATGTGAGTGTTTATTTTGTGTGTGTGTAGTTTGGAACTAGGATTTGACCATATCATTGATTGATAGTATAGAAATTATGAAGGCGGGGACAAAGAAGGGGTGGAAATCTATTGTTCTTCTTCATTTAAAAAACAAATCGGCAACCCGTTTCTGCATCTTCCCCAAAGTTCGCTTGGCTAGTCTTAGTCCGGGGAACTCTCCTGTTTATCTCAATGTGTATGATTTAACCCCCATGAATGGCTATGTTTACTGGGCTGGCTTAGGCATCTTTCACTCTGGTGTAGAAGGTACTTTGGATTCCGTTATAGTTTCTGTATTAGGAATGTGTTTAACTCCTTCATTATCTTCTTTTCAGCATTAGTGTGTATGATAGGATGGTATCTTTCAAGTATCTAGAATTTTCTTCTCCTTTTGCAGTTTGGAAAGTAATCAATTGAAAATTTGAAAATGGAAACGGACCCTGAGGCTTTACATTTGTGGTGAGGGAGAGGTTCATAGTCAAGGGAATATGGAGATCATATGTCAATGCAACATAATTTACATTCTAAGTTTTGTGAACCGATTATTGACGATATTAACTTAATTAGCATCGTTGTGTGATCAGTGATTTGTGAGTCATTTAAATTATGGCTAGGTCGGTCACTTAAAATGATCTCTGAGGAAGTATTTGGAAATCTTAGCAACTAGAATCCAAATTATGGCTAGGTAGCTTGCTTAAATGATTTCTGATATGACATTTGGAAATCTCTTAGCAAACTGGTATCCAGTTGAATCATAACATATAAGTGTTGAATGCCCACGTCAACAATCTATTATCCTTACTTATTATAGGCAAACTTTTGAAGCAAACTTGTATCTTTTTTTTTCCTGATCGGTAAGCAAGCTTAGGGTTATATGTATTTAAGGGTATAAATGGTAATAATGACCCAAATGGAAACCCTAAACTCTTCATCCTTTTAGTCCAGTTTTGACCAATTTAATGAATTTATTGGAATCACATTGTCTAAGATTGCCTACATTAAAAGTTGCATGTGTTCAGTGAGATATTAGGAAATTGCATTAAACTTTTAGAATATTAAGTGAAGCCATTGAACATATTATGCACACTTAAGTCTGTAGGCAGTCACACCGAGTCGTTCACTCCAGCGTATTTCCATTGGGGGGAGTGTTGAGGTTATACTTGGCCGTTGTTAGACCATTTCTAAATATGTCTGTCTTATAAGCGTACATTTTCTCTAATAAGGTATACAGTGGAGATTTACAAAAGAGACTTGGGATCACAGCAGGACTTTGTGTTCTGATAAAGAACGAACCAGAAATTAAAGGAGACAAATATGAGGCAATATACAACTTTTATTTTGGTGATTATGGCTACATTTCAGTTCAAGGACAATATCTAACTTACCAAGACACATATCTAGTCAGAATCGGTGGATCGGGAATCTTTGAAGGAGTTTATGGACAAGTGAAGTTACAACAGATAGTTTTTCCATTCAAGTTGTTCTACACATTTTATCTCAAAGGCATTGTTGATATTCCTGCTGAACAAAAAAAAAAAAAAAAAAACCTCAGTTTCAATAGGTAAGATATTTCTCCTGTATTTGATTACTTGATTTCGATATCGATATTGATTTAAAGCCCTTGTGCATCTCTTCGTCCTCTTCGTTAATGTTTTTTTTTCATCAAGACTGGGTGTGAATAAAAATGAAAAATGGGTCTCATTATAGGTGCGTCAGGGGGAAAAGTTACTTGGTCGGACGGTCATAGGGGTGTTGTCAAAGCTCTTGCTTCCAAATCTTAAGGTAACCATTATTTCTCCACCATTTTTTTTTTATGTTAACTTTAATGTGAAAGTTGAGATTTTGTGCATGATTGTTATGTGGGATGCTCCATTTTTTGTCATTATACCTGTCGGTTGGGTGTTTTAGGGATAACTTAGATTATGTGTCTGAAGTATATTTGTGAATTTGAGTGGTTTGATTCAGAAGTTGGGTTTTCATTGAGATATATATTTACCAGTAGAATATAGATGTAAAAATATGACTCATTAGTATTGGCTGCCTATCGTTGATTATAGAATGTATTATTTGCTTAAGGGATGCAACCAATATGTTAAAACACTAATTTTTTATGAATAATGTAGTTATGAATGTATGCAAGACACAACACAATATGTAAGAGAAGATAGTTATTAATGGTGATATATGTCATTAGGTTATAACATGTGGTATTGAGTTGTGTGAGCATCACTAACAGTCCCCTATGACCCTACTCCTAGAGGATACAAACTTCACCTTTCTTTGAGTTTGGTCATAATGTTCCCTATGGAGCATCTTTCCGAAAACACAGGTTTTAGAGGCTTCGCTAAACCAACCATCTACAGTTGGGTTGCTACAGAAGGGGTTACCTTCCCTGACTGCTACGGACTGAAATTTTATGTCCTTCATTCGTCTTACCTTTTGATTGCTAATAGTACGGTTTCCTGTGTCGGTAACCATGGTGGTCATCATGAAGAATTTTATCATCAACAAGGGCAAAGTCAAGGGGCGTACTACATACATACAGGTATCTCAACTCAACCAGTTACTGATTTTCAGTTCATGTGTACCTAAAATTCAGGATGATGGGTTACTACATACAACTTGTGGAAGCCCCAATTATGTTGCTCCTGAGGTTCCATACCAGTCTTTTTTCATTTCCTTAGTTTGCGCCCATACTTATTTGAATGTGGCTTTGTTGCAGTTTATTAAAGTCTGATTCTCTAATGTGCAGATTCTTGCCAATAGAGGGCACCATGGTTCCACATCTGATCTCTGGTCGTGTGGAGTCATTTTGTATGTGGTTCTAACTAGTTATCTACCATTTGACGATCGGAATCTTGCAATTCTTTACCAAAAGGTAGTTAAGATAAAAATGAAACTCTTTTGATCATTAATATACACAAACACCACCCTTAAGGCCAGGAGTAGTACTTATGTTTTTTATCTTATGTTTGAACTAGATATTTAGAGGAGATGTGAAGATTCCCAAATGGCTTCCCAATCCGAAAACTCGGATAACAGTAGTTGAGATCAAAGAACATGATTGGTTCAAGCCAGACTACACTCCAGTTAATCCCGAAGATGAAGATGTGGGCATTTACATTGACGATAGTCTGACTATGTTTATAACTGGAAGGAACCAATTTCTTTTCTGAAGCCAACAGATACTAAAAAGCAGCCATGTTTACCTACCTTAATCAATGCCTTTGAGCTAATTGGAATGTCTTCATGCCTTGATCTTTCAGGATTCTTTGAGAAAGGGGTAGGAGCTTTAACTCCTAATTTTCTCTCCAAATATATATCGGACTCTTTTTAGGTAGCTTCAGAAATAGTTTTTTTCAATTGATTAAGCTTTGGGTTCTCACCAGTTAGCCATTTCGTGTATAAAATAGCTATACTCAACAAAACATGGGTAATGTAGAGTTGAAAGCATGTAACAAAGATTATAGTCAGAATTTGAAGATAGATAATGATTTTATAACTTCTCTATTGAAATGTAGATCATACCAAATATAACATTTCAATAACCGGTAATAACAACTTTCAAGTTATAAAATCTGGCTATATATTTGAGAGGCGTTAAACGCAGTTGTGGGAACCGGCTAAGTTATAGGATTTGAATGTATAATTAATTTGATTAGCGCTTAACCTTTGTTTTAGTGAATTGGAATTAGTCTTAATTGTTCGGAAGTTATTGTGTTATGAATTCCACTTTCCTAGATATGTGAATCATGGGTTGAATTTATTAGTAAGAAAAATGTGGTGAACATCGTAATACCAATAGGCTTTGAGTTAAATTTGGGTCAGAAGTGGAAACAGTACGTTAAGCACCAACTGAACATGAAATCTCTTTAAATTTCACAGAGATCGAAGATACACCTCCACTCTACTATTCACAGAGTTTGTGATGAATTAACGTTTTTGAACTTTTGAATTTCTATTTATATTAATGCCTTCCCCTTCATCTATGAACAAATTGATTCCTATCATTTTTCTGTTTAGTTATTTTTTGTGATGAGCACCTTCTGGTATTTCCTGCAATCATACTTTAGATATATATTGTCTCATGAAATTTGAATTTATAAGTGAAATAATAATTCTTTTTCTTAGTATTGCATTTACCATTTTAACTTTACAGTGAAGAAAATCTAATCTCTGCAGGCATGAAGCAATTCTTCTACGCATCCATGATCATAGGAGTTGAATAGGCAATAGGTAAGAGGGGTTTATACATTGTTACTATAATATCACTATATCAATTTTAGAATTATATTATTTGTACATTGACCGTCAAATGCCGTTGCACAAAAAATTGATCTCCTAATGTATTAATTCGATTAGATTTTTTGATAAAAAAAAAGTCTGATATTAAAAGCATATAGGTGACTTTGTCCTAATCATTTCCCTTTTAGGAGATGGCAACCCAAAAATGCACATATCTTAGATAAACCTATCAGTTAAGCCTTCTTAAGTTGTATATGAATTCTATAATTATTAGTTTCTTATTTAGGTGCAATACCATTATTTGAGTGTTGTAGAATGTAGATTTCCTTGTTTGGCATATCTCATCTTTGGCGACGTTCAAAAACAATGCAATAGTGTTGTTATAGTTCTGTTTTTTGAAGATCATATTTAATTTGATTGCATTGATAGGTAGCCTTCGTTGGCATGCTTAGTCATACTTTTATCGTTAGTATTTTTTTGGGCATACTTTGAATGGGAGAATGATTGATCAATGTTTTTCGTTCTAAACGAGTGTTGGTTTTATTGTTAGTTCTTGGCCTTGATTTTGATTCCCCTCCTTTTAGTGGCTTTAAGATTACTTGACCATAAGGTGTCAATTAGGTTCTAGGCTACTATTTCTTCAATTTGAACTCTGACAAATATACAACTCTTCATACTGATCTTTTGAATACACTTTGGAGCTCCATTTTAAACCAAGAAAGTTTGCCACTAAAGTTGAGGCTCTCTTTAGGCTTTCTCTTCGAGACCTTGAATCCTTTTAGCTGTGTTCTCAATATTTGGTTCAGTGCTTTGAAACATAGAGACTATTGCATTGTCGCATTTGTTGAAAACTATTGGACATGTCACAATAGCAAATTTTAGCTCATACTGTGAATGAACCTTGGCGAGCTAGCAGTTACATGTTCTCATGTATACTCACAAAGAAGTAACCCATTCTTATTATCACTAAATGGAGTTTCTTGGTTGGTTTTCATTTTGCAGCCAATGTACTGCTGCTTTGTTTGCTCCATCTCTAGGCATTCAACTTTTCAATTGCTTTAATCCTTATAGCTTATTTTATATCATTTTTGTTGTTGTTTAATAAATATCACTTCCGTTCCATTAAATTTGCAGTTTACTATGGCATAGGGTGTTTACTATGTCGGAAACCATTTCTATTTAGTTTTTGTTAACTCCACTTTATTTTTCCGATACTAAATGGTTTTGGTGGTTCCACCTATACATCACCACTTTTGGGACAATTCTATAACACGGGAGCTTTGGCAATGGTTTTGCATGGTGTTCCGCTTCGACAAATATTTCAATAACTTCCAAGGAGCAGATACCAATGTCAAGCACTCGAGCTTTATTATTAGGGAATTTTGGACTTGCTGTGGGTGTCACTCTAGCTAATGATAGTAAGGGAAGGTACATATTGGATCACTGTGCAAACAAAGTAGCTAAGGGCATCATGAACAATGGGGACTCAACAACTCTCACAATGTTGGGGCTCAGAACCAAAGACTGCAAACATTAAACTATCAGGTAGTGCAGGTGGCATCCTCCATCGCTAACTGCAACCCAAGACAACTAGGGTGTGTTATTATGTTTCACGTTAAGAATTTTTTTGTTGGTAAGCATCGTCCAATTCTTTATACCATTTCAGGTTTCATTGATCAGACCATGTAACTCATTTGCGCAGGAGTCAATATGGTCCATTATAGAATTTTTATACATAACTTTTTTAGTTCATCATTACAAAGTAAAAGAAGATAACTAAATGATGGTTCCACCTATGGATATTCTTTTTTAGTTGTTTTTCTTGCTTAACAAATATACACCTTCCTTGCAGCAGCCATTATACAGGTTGTTTGAAACTTATGCGATGCACTATTGTTTCAAAGTACCAAGCAAAGAAATATTTATGTGGGAGCAGGTTTACAGTTTGATCATTCAAATGACAGTTTTCTATAATGTGTGGGCCAACCATCCACACATATGCAAAAGTATGCAGTTTTATGCCAGTAGTAGATTATTCATTTCATTAACTTGATGCAAACAGTTAACACATTGCACTCTGTGTGCCAAGTACAATGTATTGCCCCTTCAGTTTTGCTTAATTGTCTAACCTTAGCTTACCTCTCGTAGTAGTAAACTTTCCAAGGTAAAAGACATTCGTCACATACGCTTCTATTAGATTTTGTTTTTTTTTCACCATATGCAGAGCACGTGCATTATTGCTAGTCTAAGTTATATGATATCAAACAAGTTGAATTTTTGTAGAGATGTTCTTTATGGTTAGTAGATCATATGTACAAAAGATTAGGTTTTAAATTATTTTGTAGGTGAAATTATAGTTGTTTTAGATTTGGTCCTTATTTAAGGTCCTTTTAGGAGCCGGGCTGTGTGTGTGTGTGTGTGTATATATATATATAACTTTATTATTTGTTATTTAGTTGTTGAAGATATAGCTAATTTATATGATCCAACTTGAAATGAACTAGTCCACATGGTAAAACCCAACACCTTTATAAGTACTAGTCTAGATCTCTCATCAACTCCTTTATATAGTAAGAGTTCACCAAGTCTTATTCTTATTTTAGTGGATGTGGGACTAAGCTCCAAAATACAAAAATAAAACCCATGGTGCTCAAATCCTCCCTACACATTACTTGTATATATAATTATATATAAAGATCCAAACCAAATATTGTAGGAACTTATGAACACCCAATCTAAAACCCTATGAATGGAGTTGAGACCCCAACTCATATTATACAATTGACACCCACTTAAACACCCCAACTAGACCCATGACCACCCCATCTAAACCATTGTATATGTTGATCTAGCCTAAATTTATACAATTGATACCAATTCAAACACCAATTTATATCTAATTAAGAAAACCCAATTCCAAAAGCCATTAGTTGAGTTAAAACTCTTATAAATGTTGTACTTATTGGATAAAAAGTACACTTTAAACCATTGCATATGTTTATCCAAACCAAATTCACATAATTAATACAAACTTAAACACCAATTTCGACCTAAGAACACTCAAATCTAACTTCATGAGTTGAGTTAAAACCCCTACACATGTTGTACTTTGATTAAAATCATATAACCAAATTAGATTTACACAATTCATACTCACTTGAACACCAACTTAGACCCATTAATACGTCACCTAAACTACTTGAAGTGAGTTAAACTCCAACACATCTCATCTATTTAATAGATATAAACCAAAAGTATTCAATTGAAATCACATAAATGCATTTATTGAGTGGGTAAAGATTGATGTGTCGAGAAAGAAAGTGAAAGTGCTTAAGTTGATGGTGTTGAGCGAAAAAAGGAGACATGCCCATATGTTGTGAGAATTGATAAATAACTAGCAATTAGTCCCACATTGACTAAAAGACAATCATTGTGCTATAAGAATTGTATAAAGATGTTAGTTCAGCTAATGTAGCAGTGGGCTTACTCAATGTTGAGCCTTACAAAAATTGGGCCTAAAAGCTAAACAATTGAGCTTATTTGTTTTTGGGCTTGCACATTTTGTGGCAAGCATTAAAGACTCCTTAACTTAATTAGACATTTGGGGTTTCTATTTTGGGCTATTACGGTTTAAAAACCGAAACTGAATCGATTTTACCGGTTCGATTTAAATCGGTTTTGCCTAAGACCCGGTTCAGTTTCGGGTTAAATTTTGCTAAACCGATGAGTCCAGTTCGGTCCAAAATTATAGTGGGAACCAGCCCGAACTAAACCGTGGACACCCCTAATCTCCATAGTAATGTTGAGGCAGTTCTAAGGTGGTTGTATACTTGTATGTATTTGCTTAGCTCTCTTACTTACATCTTCTTAACAAATAAGTTCAGTATAATTGTAAGACATTTCCTTACCTTAAATTGCACTAACCTCAATTTAAGTTGTCATGGCTCTCTCCCTGTTAATGATGGAACTTAAAAGTAACATTGCAAGCAACGAGCAAATCAAGATAAGATTGCAGCATTGTAGGAGCTATTAGTGCTAATTGAGCAATAACAACTTGATCAGCTTGTTAGGAAAGTAGACTTGTACATATTGTCAATAGGAAGTTGATTGCTAAGTATTACATCAAATTACGTGTTTGTTCATGAATATTGCAAGAAGTAAAGAAACGAGATTTGTTGACAAGGTTCCCCAAAAGAATGTGGATTTGCGCTCTAGGTCATATGGAGGTTGAGAGTGGAGTGTGGTGTTAACTTCCATATGATACAGAGAGTGACTCTCAAAGAAAAAACGGACGCAAAAATCACTCACAAAACCAAGCTTTTTTAATAATCCACCCCAATGACAGGGAGTATAAAATGTCTTGATTACCCCTTATATGCTTAAAAGTCCAATTTACTAAAAACCGCTCACTGCTTTCAGTTATATTCTTCCAAAAAAAAAACCCGAGCGTCAAACACAAAACCCAAAAAATGGCAAACATTAAACCCTAAATTTCCCAAATCCAACAAAATCAACAAATCAAAACCAAGAAATCAAAACAAAAATGTCAAATTCGCCATCAACAACTGAAGAAAACAAGTGCAACATTGAAAATTGTTACTACCATTCATCGTCTCTCTCGCTTTGCAACCGTGCTCTTGATTTTCGAAAACCACGCTCTTCTTTCTAAAAGCTCAATGTCGAAGATTGATGATGAAAATTTGGATTCTTTTCTTCATTTTGGGCGAGTATTGTTAATGTAAATTGAGTTGTGATGGGTATTACTTAAACTAGTTTTGGAACACTTGGTTATTGTTATAATATGAAGAAATGGGGTTTTATGCAGCTATGCATGATCCTTTATTCTATGTAGGGGTGCAAGTGGATATCCAAATATTCGAATCCGATTCGAATTCGTATTCGAAAAATCGGATATCGGATTCGGATTCGGATTCAGATAATTTTTTATGTCCGAACTGGTTTCAGATACAGATTCGGATACTGCCATATTCGCATCCAATAATATCCGATCCAATTTTAAAAAACTAATAGTTATTATATATAGTTAATTTATTCATTTTTTATTATATAAAATCATAAACTAATAATAACAAAACTATAATAACAAAATAATAATAATAAATGACAAAATATATATATATATATATATATATATATATATATATATATATATATATATATATATATATATATACTAGTTTTTATAGTGGTAAAATGAATTATTCAAAGCAAATAAAATTTTAATTAATATTAATTTTTGGATCGGATATTATCGGATATCCGAAATCGGATTCGGATAAAGGCATATCCGAATCTAAACCTATCCGTTTGCAGCCCTAATTCTATGGGCACCATTCTAACATTGATCGACTGTGGGAATATTGGAAGAAACTGTGGGGTTAATTTGGATTCATTCCATCTGAAAATACTTAATGTGATGTGAATTCGCTAAAGAGAGTTTCTCTGTTTGTCTTATTCTATTGGTGTATATAGCTTAAGTTTATCTCTATTCAAGGCATGGACACTCTGATGGAAAAAAAAATATTTGGAGTAGGATAGAGGTAGTGGGGCTATACTGTGTAGCAACAATTACTGGTGTGAAGCATAACGCTACTTTGTGCATAAGCATTAAGATTTTTATTAAATTTGGAGTTTGAACTCCAATTAGACTATGAACAATGATGATTCATACCTCAACAACATGAGTAATGATAATTGAGAACACATATTGGACTATGAACAATCAATGTTCATACTAGTATTGGACTATAAACAATGATTGTTCAAAAACATTGAAGGATGGATTCCTTGACAAAAAAGATGTGCACAATATAATCTTCCCTCAGTATGAACATTTTCTTGATAAAAACGGTATGCACACTCATTGTTCATACTTAACAATCATTGTTTATACCACTATTAGACTATGAACAATGGTTGTTCATATCTCAACAACATGAGGAATTATCAGTGAGAACACCTATTAGACTATGAACAATCATTGTCCATACCCCTATTGGATTAATTATGAACAATGATTGTTCATACCTCAGTTACATGAGTAATAATCAGTGAGAACACCTATTAGACTATGTTCATACCCCTATTGGACTATGAACAATGATTGTTCATACCTCAACAACATGAGTAATGATAAGTGAGAACACCTATTGGGCTATGAACAATCAATGTTCATACCAGTATTGGACTATGAACAATGATTGTTCAAAAATATTTGAAGGATGAATTCCTTGACAAAAAAGGTGTGCACAATATAATCTTCCCTCAGTATGAACATTTTCTTGATAAAAACGGTATGCACACTCATTGTTCATACTTAACGTACAATCATTGTTTATACCACTATTGGACTATGAACAATGATTGTTCATACCTCAACAACATGAGGAATGATCAGTGAGAACACCTATTAGACTATGAACAATCATTGTTCATACCCCTATTGGATTATGAACAATGATTGTTCATACCTCAATAACATGAGTAATAATCAGTGAGAACACCTATTAGACTATGATCATACCCCTATTGGACTATGAACAATAATTGTTCATACCCCAACAACATGAGTAATGATTAGTGAGAACACCTACTGTACTATGAACTATCAATGTTCATACCAATATTGGACTATAAACAATGATTGTTCATAAACATTTGAAGGATGAATTCCTTGACAAAACAGGGTGTGCACAATATAATCTTCCCTCAATATGAACATTTTCTTGATAAAAATGGTATGCACACTCGTTGTTCATATTGAACAATCATTGTTCATACCACTGTTGGACTATGAACAATGATTGTTCATACCTTAATAACATAAGGAATGATCAGTGAGAACACCTATTGGACTATGAACAATCATTGTTCATACCTCAACAATATGAGGAATTATCAGGAACTGAATTTTAGGAACTTCGTTTGGAAGTGTCATCCAAGTTGTTTGAGCAATTATGATTGCTAGCATGGGCTTCTTCACTGATGCTTATGATTTGTTCTACGTTTCCACTATTTCCAAACTCTTGGGCCAATTGCACTACAATGACATCTCAAAAGGTAAGCAAGGTAAACTCCCCCCACGTGTTAACAATGCAAAATGTAGCAGGGGTCGCTATTGTACTGTTGGAACTCTGATAGCCTAGGTTAACTAGTCTTCGGTCAATTAGTCTTCGATTGGTTATATGACAAGCTAGCTTGGAAGTAAAAAGGTCTATGGGATCACCCTCATACTTAATGTCATTTGTGCTATGTGTTATGGCGTTTCCTTAGGTTCTACCAAGAAATCTGTAATTGGGACGTATTGCTGTTCTTCCGATTTTGGCTTGGGTTTGGCGTAAGTGGTGACTATTCCCTCTTAGCAATTTGGCATGGTGCATTCAATGTTTGCTATCCAGGTATTATATAGTGAAAATTAATCATATTACACACTTTATTCCCTATTTGATTAACGTTAAAATTTTAGAGGATCTCGATGGATTCGAACCACCATCACCTTTGGAATTTCCAAAGTGTAGTGCTCGACCATTTGAGCTAAAGATCCAGCGTAACTTATAGATGTATTCATTGTTAGAATTAGGATTTCCAGTTAAACAATAATGTTTATTGATAAGCACCCAAAATTATAGTTTAAATCCCTTAATTAATAGTATTCTACTTAGGTCAATTATGTTATTAATTAGTTGTATACCCCTCTCCTTATGGGATAGGTTATAAGTTTGAATCCCACCAAATGTTGGTTGGGATTTCTTCCTTGTGTAATTATGTGATGGGCATTTGGGCCAGGTGAGCCTTTGGGCTAAGGACATGGTGCAGCCACGATAGGTGGACCGAGAAGCGAAAGCAAATCTGACAAGGTGGAGGCGCGCAGTTGGGTCTACTCAAAGTGGCGCAGCGACAAGAGCCTTCAAGCTAGGTTCCCTTTGGGGGTTGATGAGCCATTCGAGTAATGTAAGCCTTCGGGCTAGGGTCCTTCAATGTAACCAGTGTAGGTTTGTCTTAACCTCTAAATATTTCAAAAAAAAATAAAAATAAAAATAAAAAGTATGTTATTAACAATGTTAATTTATCACTATTTACTTGTTTTTGTGTATTTCAGGCTTTGGATTTAAATAAATGTTGAAATGATGTCAATTATGCTTGAAAAGAAGCTAAATTAATTGCTAGGTGAAAACCATAGAGATAGGCCAAATTCAAAGAAAAAGCCTTCAAAGAGCCCAAGTCAAAGAAGTCAAGTGAAAGTCAACCCAGATTGAAAAGTTAACAAAACTTTAAACTGGCATATCTTTAGACTCAGAGCTCTAATCGGGGCGAATTTTATATCAAAATGACCGGCTCAGAAATAATTTTCTAATGGGTTAGGTCTCGACCGATTTGGAGTAGTAAAAGTTAACGAAGAAAGTAAAACAGTAAAACTAGATTTGGACCTTGATTATGGACCCGAGTAAAGTATTTTAGCCCATGAGCTCAAGCTATGATAAAATTTTGACCAAATCATATAAAACCCTACTTGTTCTATATAGAAGTAGAGGTTAACTTTATCCCTAACTTCCTACTCCTTCCCCAATTAGTTGTAGTTTAGATCTAGGGTTTGTCGCCTCCATTAAACTTTTCTTAAGTTTTTTTCAATAAAAATCCAATCTTTATTTATTCTTTTCAATTATGTCTTCTTTTAATTATGTTATTGTTATTCTTTCAATGACAATATATTAATCCCCTTATTAGAAGGAGTGATTATGAAGCCTAATGAGGAATAGATTGCATTAGTATAATTATTTCATTGTATATGTCTTTCAATGAGTTTAATTTATTGTGTGATATTCAAGATAAACACATAGTAGATTAAATTAGAGATTCTTATGATTAAATCGAGAGATTTAGTTGTAATTATCTTACATGCTAGTAATAATTACTATAGAGATGTAGGTTATTGTTAGGGATGATAAAGTTTGATTGAGGCTTTATGTTGGATAATTGTGGAAAAACCTATAAAGAAGATCACTTTTCAATGAATAATTCGATTAATATTTTTGCATAAAACTAATTATTAGGTGAATTATTATTCTCTCTATTATTTCATTATTCATTAAATTACATATTTTATTGTTTTAGTTAATTTAGTATAAGTTTTAATTCGTAGTATAATCTTAGTAGTAAAATTCATATCACAAACATTACTCTCGCCGTTTTCTTCTTGATTTAATTAGTTGAATTCATATTTGCTTGATCATTTAAGAGTGGATTCGAACATTTACTAGATCTATATTACTTTATAGTATAAAGATAGAGTTGAGTATTGATCTAAACACATCAATTGTTAGGATTATTGTTAGTGATTTATCATTGATATTTGTACCTTAATATTTTTGTGTTTATCATTTGTTTAACAAATGTTTTTTAAGAAAATGATATTGAACTCATGAATCAGTAAAACGTCGATATGAATCAGTTGCAAGCATTTTATCAAGCACCTTTTGAAACTTGTACGCTCACTTGTTACCTCAGAACGACAAAGAGGGACAATTGTTTTACTTAAAATATCAAAATTTGGATAATAAACAAAATTACAAATATCATTCAATGGAAGAATTTTCCATTCAAAACATACAAAGCCTGTTGGCAATTATTGGCATACCATAAACATATCCTTTCAAAATATTGTATGAGACACAATATTTTATTTTCTTGGTTATCGCTGTAATTGGGACAAAGACACCTAAAAAGGAATTGAATAAAAAATGATGTGTGATAAGCACCCAAAAGTGTATTATGAAACCCCATTGAGACATATAAATTTGGTTAATTATGTGTTTAATAATCATGAAATAAATATGTTTTCATACTTTTGCAGGTATTTGCAGTAAACATGAAAATATTGGTTAAACCTGCGATAAAGCACGAGGAACGGCGTATATATGAATTCTTCCAAATCCGCACAGAAGCATCAAACTTTCAAAGGTCCTACCTCTCGAACCAGGACTCCGAATGCGACAAGAGAGCTGCTCAGACAATCAGGGCGATGAACTCTACGCATAGGCGGGAAGTTGTAAAACTGCCCAAATACCGGACCACCACTGGACTACACATGGACCCACTATGCAGGGCCACAAGATTGGATGAGTCATCAATCATGGAGCATGTCAAGACAAAAATAACAAATTATTGGTGCAAAGTTGACACCTTGCATGTAATAAATTAGATTAGGTGTTAATAGTGAAAAAAAGGCAAGGTGTCACTTTGTTTTAATGTGGTGGATAAAAATGAATTAATGTGGTTTGATGATTCACGTGGGAGGAAATGAGATTTCTCTCAAATGGAGAAGAAATTAGACAAGGGTGGGGGACACTCCATTTACTCCCTTGACTTATTTTCCTTACATGGTATTATTTTAGTTCCTTAGTGAAAAAAAAAAATGAGTTAGTTAGTTTTTAGTTTTTATAAGAAAAGCTTGTAATAGTTTTAATGGAGGAAACACTTGTTTTCTTCTAGAAAATAAAAAGCAAGTGAGTTTGATTGTTTATCTTCTTCCTCTTTCTCTCTCTTTTTGTTTTTCTAGTTGTAATTTCCTTGTCCCAAGGATCATGAGCTAACTTCCCTTTTGGGGAGTTAATCCAACTCATGTGAGGGAAAAACAATTGTTGTTGGTTTGGTAGGTTGTTAGGAAGAACAACTAGCTCTACATCCTATCCCAAAATGATAGTTGGTGTAGTGTCTAGTTAGGAATCAAAACAATGAGCTTAGAGATAAGTCATTGCTTGATTCCACTTGCTAGCATGTATGAGCTCTTAAGTGAGCCATGCATGCTAGGGATCAAGTTTTCTTCCATTAGGGGCTTGTCTATGAGTCTAGGAAGAATCAATAAACCTTTTCAAATCAACAACTAAATGATAGTTTCACATGAGGAGGATTAGCTCTCCACCTTTTCTTAGTAATTTGTATTTTTGTATTAAGTGCATGATTTCAACCTTTAATGTTTTTCTTAATGTTTGTGTAGGAAAGAAAACCTAGCATTAGTAGTATAACCTTACTCATTAGTTCCCTAAGAGTAATAACTAATTTGTAGTTGTCCTAGATTTTAGTTGGTTCGAATCCTTACTTTAGTTTTACGAAAGCGAAAATCGTGAGTAAGGAACTTTGAGTTGCTTTTGTACCAAATTAGAGATTTCAATCTATAACGTAAGGAAAAGCTAATATCAAAATGGCGCCACTGCCGTTCTAAAGCCAAAGAACGTGTTCTACAAATCGGAAGTTACATCAAGGGGGAACCCCCATTCTATTCTTTTCTTTCCTTCTCGTTCGTTATTACGTTTTTGTTATTTTTTCGGATTTTTCCCTCGCAATAGACCTGTTCGCTAAAAAAAAATTCGTTGCACTTCCAGGTACCAAAAGTTAGGACTGGGCAAGTACACTGCAGGAAATTATAAGAGTTCTAGAAAAATTTGAACTCATTCTGAATTACTTGATACGCGTGCGCGTGTGTGAAGTCGCGTCGCGTGTAAATCGACCAGCGTCAAGGGTGAATTTCTTCCTTTACCTCTCCTGTTCAACCGCCAGCATCCACTGATACACCCTGATCCATAGCCAGGCCTAATTATCTGGACCATTACCTAAAAATTTGAATATCTTTTGGGATTAATCACGTCGACGGATTGAAACGTCTGTTTCAATTTTTTGGCGGACTAGCGGGAAGCTACAGGAGGGTCTATTTTCTTACATACTCATTTTTCCATCCAGTTGCCGATATCGTTACCCATTTCTTTACTTCATCCACCATGGCATCTTCATCAAACATTGCATCTTCATCATCCATGGTATCTCCCAAACTCATTCCTGAGCAATCCTTTCAGTCTATGATGGATTCCAATGCCTATGGCCATCTCTTCCATGATTACATCACAAACATTGGGTGGTCTTCTCTAATTCTTCAACCTGACCAAACTAATTCTCCGAGTTTGGCTGCATACTTTTATGCTAATATGGAAGACACACCAGCATTCAACCATGCGCATGGTTTCTACTTAGACGGGTTCACAATCCGAGTTGGTGACACACCTCATATCTTTTCTAAACAACAACTTGCCCTAACTTTGGACCTTCCATACCACGAACCTGCTGCATCTTGGCATTACATCTATCATAATTCTTACCGTTCCTTTCAGTGGCAAGCGTTTCGCGACTCTTATGGTGATGGTCTTGAGATCAAACAAGAAGGAGATGGCCATGTGTCATGGCGCAACATCACCATTCCATTAGCAAGCATGACCATGAACATGGGGACTGCAATGTTATTTGTACTCCTGAACATTATGGGAGATTGGCATTTTTCTACTGCCAATGAGGCTGCTTGCGTCGTATTCAGTGCACTAGCTCAGGGTCATGCATTATTTAACATTTTAGGTTGTGTTGTCTCCAACCTGAAACGAGCTCGCACTTTTCAGGATCGGTATATATACTTTTACCACCACCGCTTGCCGGATCATGAAGACACATTTCCCACAGTTTGCAGCTACTTTTCATGACTGGGTTAAGGTGGATTCCATGTGCCCAGCAAACAGAATCATTCGCTCATTGAGGTTTCGTCAATGGAAGCGTCCCGCTCGATACCTGAGGCATGTTCGATGTTACCCAAAGGACGAAAAGATGAAGACCAATTTGAGGGAATCAGGAGACAAAGAATGGGCAGAAATTTGGCAGACTATTATCTATTGGCACGATGCTAAGGAAATACATTTCCTTAAAGAGGATGCCAGACCTTCACATCCTGCTGGATGGTAAACTTGCACTTGCCATTGTACATATATCTAGATAAACCTCATGTTTGGTGTGCTATTGGTTGTCATGTTTCGTATGCTATTGTTTTTCATTATTTCGTGTGCTATGTATCGTGTGCTATGTTTAGTGTGCTATTGAACATTTTAGTGTTCTTTCTGAATAATATATTATGATCTCCAACCTCTGTTCCAAAGAATCTAGCCCTAATTTTGCTCCGCGGCTCTCGGGGTACTTTCTCTCTTTATTTATTGATCCTTCAAGGACTAAGCATCATTCTGTTTGGGGGTGCTTTAAACCTCAGAAAAAAATTAGGCATCTTGTAGCCTGTATATAGTTTTTATTTTCATATTAATAATTGTACTTAGTGACAAAGTCTTGTTTCCTTTTCAATGATGAAAATTGTCTAGAAATCTCACATTAGTATCCTAATTAGGATTGTTTTAAGAAACTTTAGATAATAATGATGCAATAGTTTATACATCTTTTCATGAATATTCATGTAATCGAAAGTATCATCGATTGTACATAGCAAAGAAGTTTCGAACCAACGGTTAGTTACTTAAACTATAAATCCGTGAGAATCTAACCAAAAACCTTGACATGAGTGATTTGTGTGTGATGACACAGAGGAGTAGTTTTTCTGATTAGAGAAATCACGTGTCTACTTACTTGATCACCACCCGAACCCTAGGCGAGAATTTAGGCATTCTTTGGATTGACATAGCTAAAAATTCTTACCTGTTACAAATTTTACCGCTAGTCACTCCACTGAACCGTTCATCAAACATTTCACTTTCACCAAAAATTCCTTACCCATTTATTAAACCAAATAAAAGAACCTACCTAAGTGATGAGTATGAGAAATAGGATGAAATGTGGAAAGAATAAAGAGAAAGACTTGTCCCAAATAAAAGTCAGTTACTTGCTTCAGGAAAGAAAAATAGAATCATGTTTTTAAGCCATCTAAAAAAAAAGATATAATAATAAAAATCCATTAGAGGCTTAAAAACAAGGTTATAAAACTCGTTAGAAGAATGAAAGAAAACAAGGATTTCTCTAGTGTAAATATATGAAGACCCTATTCTCTCATACTCGTGAAATTTTGATTTTCCATTTCCATTTTCTTATACACTATCCACCTAAGCCCCACAATACCTAATAAAGACCTCTAGCTCAATTAGGAGTAGGGTGGTGTGATAATAAGTAGTAACGCGTGATTGATCGACATCGGCTCCTCCTCGACCGTCATTGAGATGTGAGGAAACGTGTGCCCACCGCGACAATGGAGTTAACAAAACTTGAGTGGTAAAATTTTGAGTGGAATTGTGTTTTGACACATACCGTGAGAACCCATTTAGGCACGCTCTCCAAGGCATCCGTAAAACAACCCCTGCTAGTATATTTCAATGAAAAGTTCACTGCATGAATAATCATATGTAGATGTTTTAATTATTGAATACATATTAACTTGAGTTTCAAAGAAATCAATCCTCGCTCCCTCGCTAAGGAGATGTATGGATATCCGAGATTAATTTAGGAAACGAAGTTTACACATCGAAGTCGTTGTAGTATAAAATGAAGTTTGTGAGTATCTTTTCTCGAAAACTCTCATGAGGTTATAACTCGGCCCACTAGGGAATTCCTAGTGGTTTAAGGCATTGTTGCATATGGTCAATGCAACCGCACTCTGCTAAACGAGAATTAGTTAGGACTACACATTTTTTGCCACTTATCTATTTTAGTGTCTCTTTTTGCTTGAGGACAAGCAAAGTGTTTGTTTGGGGTAGTGTGATAAGCACCCAAAAGTGTATTATGAAACCCCATTGAGACATATAAATTTGGTTAATTATGTGTTTAATAATCATGAAATAAATATGTTTTCATACTTTTGCGTGTATTTGCAAAGAAACATGGAAATATTGGTTAAACCTCGCGATAAAAGCACGAGGAACGGCGTATATATGAATTCTTCCAAATCCACACAGAAGCACCAAACTTTCAAAGCTCCTACCTCTCGAACCAGGACTCCGAATGCGACAAGAGAGCTGCTCACACAATCAGGGAGATGAACTCTACGCATAGGCGGGAAGTTGTAAAACTGCCCAAATACCGAACCGCCACTGGACTGCACATTGACCCACTATGCGGGGCCACAAAATTGGATGAGTCATCAATCATGGAGCATGTCAAGACAAAAATAACAAATTATTGGTGCAAAGTTAACACCTTGCATGTAATAAATTAGATTAGGTGTTAATAGTGAAAAAAAGGCAAGGTGTCACTTTGTTTTAATGTGGTGGATAAAAATGAATTAATGTGGTTTGATGATTCACGTGGGAGGAAATGAGATTTCTCTCAAATGGAGAAGAAATTAGACAAGGGTGGGGGACACTCCATTTACTCCCTTGACTTATTTTCCTTACATGGTATTATTTTAGTTCCTTAGTGAAAAAAAAATGGAGTTAGTTAGTTTTTAGTTTTTATAAGAAAATCTTGTAATAGTTTTAATGGAGGAAACACTTGTTTTCTTCTAGAAAATAAAAAGCAAGTGAGTTTGATTGTTTATCTTCTTCCTCTTTCTCTCTCTTTTTATTTTTCTAGTTGTAATTTCCTTGTCCCAAGGATCATGAGCTAACTTCCCTTTTGGGGAGTTAATCCAACTCATGTGAGGGAAAAACAATTGTTGTTGGTTTGGTAGGTTGTTAGGAAGAACAACTAGCTCTACGTCTTATCCCAAAATGATAGTTGGTGTATGATAAGAGCCCAAAACTGTAGTTTTAACCCCTTAATAATCATACTTTTAGACCAATTATGTGAGTAATAATTAAGAGTTAATACTGATTACGTGTTTTTATGCATTTCAGGCTTCAAAGTCTATTATGCAGCGTAAATGTGCCACTTTAGCGCGAGATAAAGGAGCAAAGGTCGGTTGCTAAGGAGTTCTATGAATAAAGGCCAAGATTCAAGGAGACAAAGCCTTTGTAAAGCTCGGTCAAAAGCTGAAAAGTTAATACGGGCAGAAACAGTGCACAAGTCAGCAGAACTTTCGGGTCAGATCTTTGGACTCGCACCTGAATTGGGAGTATCTTATGTCAAAACGACCGGCTCGGAAAGAGCTTTCCAATGATTCAAACCTTGGCCCAATCAGAGGAGCAAAAGTGGACAAAAAATCTGTCGAAGCCAACTGCAGCTGAAGAGCCCATTTAAATTGGGTTTTGGGCCCGATTTTTCGGCCCAAAACATGGCTCCAAGCCCATGCACGATTTTTGGATCTGAAAGTATAAAAACAAAAGCTTGACTCTTTGTTAATGGCAGTTAGGTTAGGAAGCTAATGTTAATAGAGTTTAGGGGTAGATAGATAGATCTAGATTAGTTTTTAGATCTAGATCTAGTTTTTTTATATTCATTCAATTAGTTAGTTTAGAATCATATTTAGTTTTTATAATAAAGTATTAGTTCTTCATTTCAATTTAGATTATTGCTTAAATTCTTATTTGGATTTAGTTGTCTTAAATTCATAATTAGTTATTCACAATCTTAGTTCTAAATTAGTTTTAATTTCAGTTTAATTTAATTATGTCTTGTTCTTATTATTGTTCTTGTGTTGGGAATGGTAGTATAGAAATTTCACATCAAATCATTACTCTCACCATTGTTCCTTTTGGGTTTGATTAGTTGAATTTGTTTAAGTCTTGAGAGTTAAGAGTGGACGAATCCTTACTCATTATATTGTATGATTATGTTTTGAGAGTAAGAAGAATTAATTTAAACGTAAGAACGGTAGGATTACGTATTAGTGTTGTTAACTCTAATATTAGGGTTTTACTATTTTTACGGGTTATCAAATGGCGCCGCTGCCATCTTAATCTCGTTCTAGACAAGAATTCAATTGCTTGAATCCAAGGGGCAATCCCCCATTCTCTACCCACCCACCCTTTTAATTTTTCATTCTTATTTCTTGAATTTTCGGAACTGTTCATTGTTTTAGGCATAGGGGCTGCGGATTCACAGAGAAAAACACTGCAGTAAAAGTATTTCTAAATTTTCAAAAATTCTGAAAATTTTCAGACATAATATCTAATGTGTTGTTGATTTACTGGAATATTTTCAGATTTTTCAAAGTTGGTTTACCTTGTGAAAAAAATACGATCTTTACAGTGCTGCATTTCAGTTTTCACACCGTATGTTCTTGAAAACCAGACGAGTAAGGTTACTTAGGGAGTTCTAAAAATTCTATAATTTTTACAGGAGTATCTATCCTAAATCAGGAGTTTGTTGAAAAAATTTAAAGAGTTTTTTATTTGTTTTGACCTCCTAAATAGTAGAGTGTTTCCAGTGTGTTTCTGCAGTGTTGCAAACACTTAATATCTAGAACACCAGCCGATAAGGAGAGGTTGTAGAACTCCAATTGCTCTAAACGTTTTACAGGAACAAGTAGGATCTGTCAGGAGTCTCCAGTAAAAATTTGGAAATTTTTGGCTTTGTTTTGATGGGATAACCATTCGGTTGTTTGTATTGTGTCCGAAAACTGTTTTGCAAACTTTGCAGGGCAGTAGAGGGACTTTCATAGCTCTGATTGATCTGAAATTTTACAGGCTACTTGATAGACGTCTTAGCAAAATTACTGTAAAATTTCAAATTTTTTGGAGTACGATAAAAGGCCTAAATCTCGAAAACCCTGAAGCGCGACCAGCGCTTAAACCGAAGCGACCCGCTCAAACACCGACATCCGAAATTCCCGAAGCGCCCTCCGCCTAAGCAAAAGCGCACCTGCGCCAAAACACTGAAGCTGAGCGACCCGCCAAACACTGGACATTCACAAAACCCCTGAGGCGACTCAAGGCCAAGGAGAGCGCGCACTAGAAGAAAAAATTCAGCATGAATGTTCCCCAATTTTCACAAAGTTAGTTCAAATTTCTATTTCTTCAAGTTATTCAATGTTTCTAACTTGTTAAATACACCGAGATTGGCGTGATACAAGACACTATTCAAACGCTGTAGCAAGGAGGCATTCAGTACTTCTTTCTTCCACTTCCCTCTTCGTCGAGGAGTTTTTAATTCTAGTATAATCGGGCTTATTTTTCATAGAAATAAATACAACACGCCTATCTAGAATTTCACACACTACACTTTGCATCAATGGCTAAAGAACAAGAGACTCCTCTCTCTCGATTTTTATAAAGCCCTAAACGATGGCCCTAAGTCGCTTCATCGTTCTTGCAGACCTAGTGGGGATTTTCAATCCCCCTAATATATTTAACTTGTTACCGGTTTTTCATGGTTTAGACCACGAAAGCCTTACCGGCATCGCGTAGGATAGACCAAGTTCTCACTACATTCCATCATCCTAGCGTAAGTCCATATCAAGTTAAACTTAGGGTGTTTCCTTTCACCCCAGCCGATAAGGCGGCGTTTTGGTTAACTGCCCAAACGCCAAACTCGTGGACTCATGGGCTCAACTTGTTCAATTGTTCATGGAACAATTTTACCCACCACTAAAGACATTGATGAAATGCTTCACAAGATTCATTTCTTCACCCGTAATCCTCATGAATCTTTTTCAGAGGCCTGGAATCGTTTCATCGATCTTCTCATTGAATGCCCGCGATCATAATCTTGCGCGAAAGACACGCTTTGTTAGTGCTTTTCTTCAAGGGGCTTTCACATTATCATAAGGAGGTTCTAGATATCATGACCGAGGTAGTTTTCTTAGTAAAGGAGCCTTGGAGGCTTATAAATTCTTAGAAGATCAATCTAAGAAAAAACAATTGGGAGGTAACGATTCCTCCCGCCCTCTCCTTCTTCTCTTGAGGTTAAACATGATCCCGAAGCTTAAAACTCTTATCGATGCCCTCACTAAAAAGGTAGATGTCATCTCTCGCTCAACAACAACCCACTCCACCATGAACATTAACTCTACTCGTTGTAATGTCTGTTGTAGTCTTGAGCATTCCGACTTCTATTGTCCTCTTTGTCTATACACAAACACCACCACAACCATCACACTTCAACCAGCTTAACTCAACATCAAGGACAAGGGAACTTAGGTGACCGAATAGAGGTTTAGTACCCATAACCCGAACTATCAACATCAAGACATGAACGCCAACAAGCTTTAATTCCAATACAACCATCTACGACAAAGTAGTAGTGAACTTGTTGGAGAAACAAAATCAAATTATGCAACAAAACTCCAACTTGATGAAATATTAGCATGATCAAAACTCTAATATGATGAAACAAACGATGCAAATGATGCGCCTTTGGGCCAAAAGGTTATTGACATGTCTTCTAACCAAAATAATAACCAAACCGGGTGTGTTTCCAGGTCAAGCAAAGGTTACTAATCCTAAGTCAACAAACACCGCCCGAAATAAAAAGTATTCAATTGTAATGGTAATATAAACCAAGGGGACCTACAGATACTCACTACCCTTCGCTCGTGAGCGAGTAGTTTGATAACCAAGTGACTATGCCTAAAGATTACCCGAAACTAAAAATGATACCATACCAAATACTATAATAGAAACTCAAGACCCTACAACCGTAGAAGTACCCGCTTAAACCACAACCAAAAGGGCAAACATTACAAGACCCAATAATAGAAAGTGAAGACCCTACACATGTAGAGGTTCCAATATGGATACCTAGATGGAAAACGGATAGAGATAAAGCAAAGACTAATAATACTTTTATCCCTTCGTTAAAAATAGCGATAAAGCACCATATCCCCAAAGACTAGTTGTTTTTAAAAGGACGAGAATTTTGATGAGATTAGGGAAGTGTTTAAAAATTTGACTATAAACCTACCTTTTCTAGAAGCTATAAAAAGTCTACCTAGACATGCTAAGTTTCTAAAAGAGTTGTGCACCAAGAAGAGGAAAACCAACATACCCCACGAAGCATTCTTAACTCAACAATATCCCTTTTATCCTAACATAACGGAATTGTTAAGTACAAGGACCCCGGTCGCCCCTATCAGACAATGCACCTTAGGTGATACCTTCATAACAACCGCTTTATTAGACACGGGGCGAAGTGTTAACTTACTCCCTTTTTATTTATATAAACAACTAGGTCTAACAAAACTTCAACCAACCAAAATGACTTTGCAGTTAAATTTCGATCGCTCTATTAAGTATCCCAAGGGTGTAGTTGAAAATATTCTCAAGTTAAAGTTCGGGATTTTTACTATCCAAAATTTTGACTTTGTTATTCTTGACACGTAGTTGCTCATGATTCCATTCCCATCATCTTAGAATCCCTTTCTTGGCAACCGCCAATGCCCAAATCAATTGTCGGGATGGCTCAATGACTCTTTCTTTTGGAAATCTTTCTGTAGAAGTTAACATGTTTAGACAAAAACAGGGACAACTAGGTTTGCTTGTAGAAGGGGAAGTGAAGTCCATTGAGAATTTTGTACCTCACATTAGTGCGGCTGACATTTTAGTTCCCACACTAGTAGATACCCCTCTTATGGAAGAAGACAAGGATCACAATTTCTACTCCCTAGACGTAGATAACATCAAGGAGGATTTCCTTCGACTCTTTTGCAACCCTTCTTTCACCATGAAGAAGTTCTCTCCTATTGACATCCATTCATCTCTTGACACCATGACGGAAGAAGAATTTTTCGCCCTCTATCCCAATGATTCTTCTTACCCACCTATTGAGAAATGTCTTGCATATCTCAAGGCCTCTGTTGATATAGACCTAAGAACACTAGTTGAACACCATTCACCCACCTCACATCCTCATGTCACTCATTCACCTTCCATCATGAATGTTTCTCGCCCTCTACCTTTTCAAAGAACCATTGAGTTTGTACTTGACCTTGGCATTTCTCCTATGCTTCATAACTATCTAAAACCAACTGGTGAATAAGTAACACCCAAGGACAAGCCACCTGACACATTTTCATTTTTTCCATTTTTTCCTTCTCAAAACTATCCACATCCTACGTATCTTCCACAACCATCAATTTTCTCACGTTCATTTACTTGGCATCCCCTTTGTAAGAGGACAAAGAAGAAACTGTATGCTCAATTAGGTTTTAGATCTATAAGGCTTTGCTCTCATTCCACTAAGCTACGTCATAGGAAATCTTGGTGCTTAATTATGTTTGATGGTGCATTCCATGTTAATTATTTGTGGAAAGACCCACAACTTTTTCGATTGTTGATATATGGTAAACTGCATTTTAATACATATATATTAGTAAGTCTAGGGAATCTGACTTTAAAAGACCCAAGTTTTCATACAATACCAACTTTCTGGAGTATAGGCCAAACAAAATTTTCAAACTTAAAAAGAGTTTTCCAATTTTGTTTGGGGGTGGCGTATTTTGGTATTCATTTTAAATCATGTTGCCACCCTAAGCCTGTCATGTTTACTTCAGTAGAGTTTGTGTTAGTTAGTACGTACCAGTTTAATTGTGCTTCATATTATCATATCATCTTTACAATATTTCTCATTACAGTACGCGCCAATTTTTTCACGTTTCTATGGTAAATTCTTTCCTTATCTCTTTACACTTTGAGGACAAAGCGTTCGATTGTTTGGGGGTGGGATAGAAACATTTGCAAAAATTAGACACTTTTAGGATGTAAATTATGCACTTTTATTTATAAAATGTTAAAAATTATAAAAATTAGTTAGTTACATAATTTAATTGTGCTATTGAATTGTTTCATGAACCACCTTCTCCCAAATTGTTTGGGGGTGGTATAGAAACACGATGTAAATGTTAAGCACATATTAGGTTGTATATTACGTATTATTTGTCTTAAAAATAATAAAATAAAAATAAAAATAAAAATAAAAAGTTTATGCTATACACTTAGGAATATTGGTATTGTTTCTTTCTCTATGCTCTTAATAATCTAGAAGTCTCACGTAGCTTTTGCATTAGAATAGTTTTTAAAAACTTAGGTTAATATATAGGTAATAATCTTTGCATCTATCTATAAATATATTACATGAGTATCTATAATTGTTTGGCAGTAAGTTTCTGAAATCTAGGCTAGAGTACTTATTCTACAAATCCTGTGAGAATATAGCCTAAAGCCTTATATGAGTGAAACATTTGAGAAATGACACAAGGGAGAAGTATATTCCGAATAGATAAATCACACGTCCACTTGCTTGACCACTATACCATGTCCTAAGAGAGAATTTAGGCCCTTTTTGGATCGATATAGCTAGAAATTCCGACGTAAGTATATTTTCCGCTAGTCGCCCCTCTGAGCCTTTCATTAGCCCTTTCATAAACCACAAATCCTTTACCCTGTTACAAAACAAAACAAAACAAAAAAAAAAAAAAAAATCAACCTACCCAATTTAGATAAGTCTGAGAATAGAATAAGGAAGAAAGAAGAAGAGAAAAACATGTGTAAACAAAAAGTTAGTTAATTGCTTCAGAAAATAAAGAAAAGAAGTTTCCATCCAAAGAAAATAAAAATAAAAATAGAAATAAAATAAAAACTCCAAAAAAAAATAGAATAAAAGGAGTAAAAGCCAAAGAAAAAGAAAATAAAAATATGGCTAAGGATGGAAACAAAGTGTAGAAGCAAAAGAACAAGGTTTTCTCTAGTTACGTAATATGAAGACCCTATTATCTCAGACTTGTCTTTTTGAATATCTGTTTCCTTCATTCTTAAACCATCTCCTAATCCCCGCAACACCTAATAAAGACCTCTAGCTCAATTAGGAATAGGTTAGTGGGATAGTAAGTGGCAGATGTGTTTGATCAACTTCGGCTTCCTTGTGTGTCATTGAGATTGTAAGGTAAAGTATGCCTACTGCACACTGGAGTAGCAAAACTTGAGTGGAAAAATTAGAGTGATTTTTGTCTTGACTTTTATGTGAGAACCTACTTAAGGACGTTATTCCAAAGTTTCAGAAACGGACCTGTTACTGCATTTCATAGCATTACTCATTGTATGTATGTTTATTGTAGATGATTGATTATTATGCATATATTAGCTTAGGTTTCGACTTGATTACTCTATATGCATTGCTAGTGAGAGGTATAGTTAATTTAGAGCATGAATAAGGAAACAATAGTTTTATTTCTTAGTCGTTGTAGTATAGATGAAGTTTGTGAGTACCTTCATCGAAAACTCTCACGAGGTTATAACTCGGCCCACTAGGAAATTCCTAGTGGTTTAAGGCCTTGTTGCATATGGTCAATGCAATCGCTTTCAAATAAACGAGTAGATAGAATTCCATTTTTGGTCACTTATTCTAATTTCTCATCTTTGCTTGAGGACAAGCAAAATGCTGTTTAGGGGTGGTTTGATAAGAGCCCAAAACTGTAGTTTTAACCCCTTAACAATCATACTTTTAGACCAATTATGTGAGTAATAATTAAGAGTTAATACTGATTATGTTTTTTTATGCATTTCAGGCTTCAAAGTCTATTATGTGCAGAAATGTGCCACTTTAGCGAGATAAAGGAGCAAAGGTCGGTTGCTAAGGAGTTCTATGAATAAAGGTCAAGATTCAAGGAGACAAAGCCTTTGTAAAGCTCGGTCAAAAGCTGAAAAGTTAACACGGGCGTAAACAACACAAGTCGTGAGAACTTCCGGGGCGTATCTTTGGACTCGGACCACCGGGAATTGGGAGTATCTTATGTCAAAACGACCGGCTCGGAAAGAGATTTCCAATGGTTCAAGCCTTGGCCCAATCAGATGAGCAAAAGTGGACAAAACATCTGTCGAAGCCAACTGCAGCTGAAGAGCCCATTTAAATTGGGTTTTGGGCCCGATTTTTCGGCCCAAAACATGGCTCCAAGCCCATGCACGATTTTTGGATCTGAAAGTATAAAAACAAAAACTTGACTCTTTGTTAATGGCAGTTAGGTTAGGAAGCTAATGTTAATGGAGTTTAGGGGTAGATAGATAGATCTAGATTAGTTTTTAGATCTAGATCTAGTTTTTTTACATTCATTCAATTAGTTAGTTTAGAATCATATTTAGTTTTTAGAATAAAGTATTAGTTCTTCATTTCAATTTAGATTATTGCTTAAATTCTTATTTGGATTTAGTTGTCTTAAATTCATAATTAGTTATTCACAATCTTAGTTCTAAATTAGTTTTAATTTCAGTTTAATTTAATTATGTCTTGTTCTTATTATTGTTCTTGTGTTGGGAATGGTAATATAGAAATTTCACATCAAATCATTACTCTCACCATTGTTCCTTTTGGGTTTGATTAGTTGAATTTATTTAAGTCTTGAGAGTTAAGAGTGGATGAATCCTTACTCATTATATTGCATGATTATGTTTTGAGAGTAAGAAGAATTGATTTAAACGTAAGAACGGTAGGATTACGTATTAGTGTTGTTAACATTAATATTTAGGATTCTATTGTTTTTATGGTTATCAGTGTAGTGTCTAGTTAGGAATCAAAACAATGAGCTTAGAGATAAGTCATTGCTTGATTCCACTTGCTAGCATGTATGAGCTCTTAAGTGAGCCATGTATGCTAGGGATCAAGTTTTCTTCCATTAGGGGCTTGTCTATGAGTCTAGGAAGAATCAATAAACATTTTCAAATCAACAACTAAATGATAGTTTCACATGAGGAGGATTAGCTCTCCACCTTTTCTTAGTAATTTGTATTTTTGTATTAAGTGCATGATTTCAACCTTTAATGTTTTTCTTAATGTTTGTGTAGGAAAGAAAACCTAGCATTAGTAGTATAACCTTACTCATTAGTTCCCTAAGAGTAATAACTAATTTGTAGTTGTCCTAGATTTTAGTTGGTTCGAATCCTTACTTTAGCTTTACGAAAATGAAAATCGTGAGTAAGGAACTTTGAGTTGCTTTTGTACCAAATTAGAGATTTCAATCTCTAACGTAAGGAAAAGCTAATATCAATGTGAAACAATGTTCAAAACTGAAGTAAAATATAAAATTTTATAGTGTACATGAAGGTTATTTATGCAAACAAATGATCGAAATTGATAGTTGGAAGATGTTTTCCCCGTCTAATAGTAGTTGGAAACAAACAAAACAAAGGAGCAAGCTAGGAGTGCAGCAGTCAATTACTAAGGGTCTGCTTGTTAAAATAATTTAGGGCAGGAAAACATTTTCCCACTTAAAAATTTGCCAGGCAAATAATTAGCAGGAAAATTATGTTTTGCCTCTACTTATTTAAAAAGTTGGAAATGTTGGCAAATGTGATTTGACAGGTTTAGCATTGGACGTGCTTGATAAAAAAAAAATTGGCAAATTTTTAGCAACAAATCAGTTCCCTAATTGCGCCTCTCTCTCTCTCTCTCTCTCTCTCTCTCTCTCTCTCTCTCTCTCTCTCTCTACTTATACGTACGTAAAACTTCACCTACAAAATGAATTCAAACCTAATTTTTTGTAGTTATGAAGCACTCGCCATAATGATTATCTTCCCAAAATTTTAGCTCATTTGGAAACCTCTAACATAGATAAAAATTGTTGTCATCTTTAAAAAGAAATCTAATTGTCCAGAAATGTTGAATTTTTGTAATTGTTTTTTGCAAATGTTAGAGGTTTCCAAATAAGCTGAAATTTTGTAGAGATGATCTTAATATTGAGTATATCATATTCATAAAAAAAAATAGGTTTAAATTCATTTTGTAAGTGAAGTTTTACTTACGTACTTATTTTAAAGTTAACTTAAGTAGCTACTTTTAATAGAAGGGCTATATATATATATATCAATTGTAATTTGGCAACATCAATTTGATAGATTTGGGGAGGATTCATCTTTTTCTTTTATTAATCCGAATCAATGTGAGAATTTTAATGGTTTTCAATTTAATTTTTTCAAGAGCATTGGCCGAAACAAAAAGGTTTTCAATTTAATTTTATTCATCTCTTTATCTGTATGGCTAAGTTTGGTGCATTGGTCGAAACAAAAAGATCCTTGATGTATCTAACTATAACGATATATCAATGTTTGTTGTAAGAGTAAGAGTGCTTGTTGCATCGTTATCTAACTAAGTTTGGTGCATCATTATCTAACTAGAATGAAGTGTTTGTTGTAAGAGTAATTATCATTTTTTATACACAATGTTCTTTTGTTTATATATAAAATTGTCTTAATAAGTGTTAGTTTGATTACTTGTTAAATCATACTTTGATTAGTTCACCTTCAAAGTTTCTTTTTATAGTTATGGCAAGTCGTCAGCATACCTGTTGGTCTCACACGATGCATAAGATCCTAATTGAATTGTTGTTGGAGAAAACTCTAAATGTTAGAGGTAGAATGTCAAGGAATGGGTGGAAAACCGGGACCTTAATAGAGGTGGCTGCGATTTTGAATCAATGACTGAACTTGTCAATTGGGGTTGACCATGTACGTTCTCGGATTAAAACTATGAAAATGGATTACATAGTTGTGAAGGAACTTGTCGGTGCTACTGAGTTTGGTTTTGAATACAACCAAGAAACCAAATGTATTGTTGCTGATCGTCAAGCATGGGATACGTATTTCAGAGTAATTTATTTGACTATCTTGTAACAAATGATTACTATGTTTTATAACCAGCTTGTGAGGTACAACCAGCTACAACGCTTTCACCATTTTGTGAACTATCACCATCATTTGCATTAGGATGTGGACTTGGAGGCTGACTTGACTCTTCTTCTATATTCTCTGCTCCTTCATCTCCAACTTCTTCACCTAGAATCACTACTTCATCATTGTCATGTCCAGCATTGTCCCTTTCCCCAGTTGCGACATCACTCCCAAATACAATACAAGTTTCCTCAAAATGAGGAAACGTCTTCTTTCGTAGGGGCCTTGCTGTAGGATGGGCCTATAATAATAATACGTAGCAATTTAGAGTTACAAGATAGTAAAATATATTACCTTGCAATACTCTTCCCATGCCACATGATCAACATTTATACCTTTGGTTTGTTGGTTATACGAAAAACCAAAACCACTAGCCTCGACAACCGCCTTGGCAACGAGGTAATCTTTTTTCATTGTTTTCAGCCGAGAACGTACATTCTCACTCCCGATTGACATATTCAATCGTTGATTCACAGCCTCAGCAACCTCTTTTAAGGTCTCGGGCCTCCACCCACTATTTGACTTCTTACCTAAACCATTTAGAGTCTTTTCTAACAATACCTCAATTAAAATCTCATCCATCGTGGAATACCAGCGGATTTGCTTCTGCCTCGGAATAGGTGGTTTGGTCACCTCACACTCAGTAACCACACGCTTACCCTTGGATAAGTGGCCCGCCTGCATATCCATAACTGTTGGAGTATCATTAAAATACAAACAAATAAATAATAAATAATAATATCAAATTCATTAATAACTAACAACCTCTAATAAATATTCATTAAACAAATTCATAGATAACCATTCAATTTTATCCAGTACAAACCATAATTAATACAAGCACCAATTCACTAATAAAAATTCAGATTAAAAAGACAACGTGAACCATTATAAAATATAATTAAATCATTATCACATATTTAATGTGGTCCCATGGTATCTTGCCACATCATTAAAGCCAGAGCATCTCTCCAATTTGTCCAACCGTGGGCAGGTACCATATCGATTTGAACTTGTTGGTCTTCATTACCATTAGTGTCATCCTCATTAAAGCCCGCATCCCCATTTTCTTCATCCGAGCTCGATTCTTTGTCGGTTAACGTACTATCTGGGTTTTCTTCCCTCAAGAAGTTATGGATAGCACAACATGCAAGGATTACTTACGTGAGTACACTCGTATCATAATGAGGAGCATGCCTAAGACATACAAAGCGTTTCTTCAACAACCCGATTGTTCTCTCAACAACTATACGCAATGACGAATGCCTAAAATTATACAACTCTTTGTAATCTTGAGCATCCTCTGTGCCTACGTCACGGAGATGATATCGTGTGCCACGAAAGGGTGTGAGGAATCCCGAACTAATGTGAAACCAGCATCCGCAAGATAGTACTTCTATCCTGGAACGGTGTCATGTTAAGTTTAGTATATGACATTTTCATGTGCTAATATATATTACAATTATAAACCTTGACATACCAGTGAGTAGAGTAAGTTTGTGCCCAGGGCGAGATACAACACTCTCCAAGACTCGACCATTATGGGCAGAACCCTCCCATCTAGCAAGTACATAAGTAAACTTCGTGTCAAACGTACACGCAACCAACACATTTTGGCTGACAACACCCTTCCTATTATGATATCTACCCTGGTTTTCCACATCTACTTTGGTAGCAATGTGAGTACCATCAATAGCACCCACAACATTTGTTAACGGCAATTTTATAAGTCAAAAGCTTAATAGGATGGACATCAACATACATCTATATCTCTTTAACCTGAAAATACTGATGCCATTCTTTTGTTTCCGACCACTGCTTATGAGAGTTTGCAGTGGTAGCATTATTGATCACTTCTCTATATAACCTCAAAACCACTTGCAATACCACATGGAAATAATGATGAACTGTTTCACATGAGCGGAAGAATTGCAACTCAGTATTTCGTTGTTGCATGTCATGCCCAATTGTGCACAAGAAATACGAGACTTACACAAGAAATATGAGACTTGCTCCTCAACTGACAGATACCGGCTATCATTTAGACCAAGTCCGCACAAACGGAGGCAGAAGCTACAAAATATTTCTCTATTCATCCTCAACATGTTATGGCAATAGCGGTTACTGTCCATATAAAACATCCTCAACACAACACTCCGCTGCAGATCCATATTCCTATGCGGATCCCTAAGTATGGGTGTAGGTATAGCTCTAACAACCCTACGCCTAGTCATATATATCCTATACCACCAATCGTAGTATGTCATCATAGCTTGAACAATAATAACAACCACCAAAGTTGCGACTGCCTTTCGCTCACGTGTAGTTCTCCTCATTCTACACAAACACATAACGTGTAATAATAAGTAACAACTAAAATATCCACAAAGTCGAGATATATATATAGGTTCCTAAAATGACCTTTAATAAGGACCAATTCTAAAACAACCCACAACTTCACCTACAAAATGATTTAAAACCTAATCTTTTGTGCATATGATCTGCTAACCATAAAGAACATTTCTACAAAAATTCAACTCGTTTGATATCCTCTAACTTAGATAAAAATTGTTGTCCACTTTTGAAAATATATATTACGGTTCAGAAATGTCTAGTTTTTGCAATCATCTTTTGCCAATGTTAAAAATTGTCAAACGAGTTGAATTTTTGTAGAGATGTTTTATATGGTTAGTAGATCATATCCACAAAAGATTAGATTTTAAATTATTTTTTAGGTGAAGTTGTGGGTTGTTTTAGATTTGGTCCTTATTTAAAGTCTTTTTTGGAGCCGGGCTGTATATATATATGGGTCAGGCTACGTTGACATCTTAATTTGACATCCACAACTTACACAATGAACTAAGGGCTGATTTTGGTAGAGAAGATCTTCCTACCATGGATAGAATCTCCACAAAATATCAAGACATTTGAACATGTCTAACCTTGTCAAAAATTGTGTTTAAGTTCGATATTTATCTAACAGTCCACAATTTTAGCACTATTTTTAATAAAGTTAAACATATCTAATTGAGACGAGTTTTGGGTAAGAAGATATATTTTTAATAAAGTTATGGGTAAGAAGATCTTCTCTACCAAAAATCAACCCTTAGTTCATTGTGTAAGTTGTGAATTTCAAAATAAGGTGTCAAAATAAGATGTTAACGTAGCCTGATATATATATATACGAAATGACTAGCAATATAAAGCCATTCGTATACTCTGCATAGAGAAGTCTCCTTTTAGTAGAGCACTTCTCATATTTAGTGCAAAATATTCATACAGAATCAACATTTACTCTCTATAGTTTATAACTTATTCAAACATTTTCCTCTTTGGAAACAAATTAAGAGGGGTTCAACTAGATGGGTTTCAACATGGGTACGAGCATCGATCATATCATTCTCTTTATATTCATTCTCATGGCCTGACAACAATAATCATTGCTACCAATTTCGTTAAGTTAATCTATAGATATATTCACATTTGGAAGAAGTCTACATAACATAAATATGTTCATAATCAATTCTACTTCCATTAATAACTCTCTATAGTCCAAAAGAAGTCATAAGTTACCAAAATAACTATCTACATAAAAGAAACATGTTCAGATTAATGATATTAATATGTTAATTAGTTACCAAAATAGCTATTCATAACAAATTTATTCACAACTTTTATAGCATGTGGTACTGTGGTAGACTCCATGACATGGCTCATAGTTGCACAAATAAACTAATCAACATGCCTACAAATAGTGACTTTTGTTCTTACGATCAACTTATGTTTTCACGCCCATAAGTTCATCAACGAATGGTGAAAGGATGTAAATCTAGATATATAGCACTATCATAGCAATGTGTACAAGATACGTACAATAGACATGAGTTAAACAAGATGTAGAAAGATAAAAACCATCAAATCATCTTAAATTCGAAATCAAACAATCGACGATAACTTACCTCAATTAAAATGAATAAAGGGACGAACGAAATCCCAAAATCTGCTTTCAAATACAAAATCCAAGTTAACGAGATTTCAATCAAACAACAAGCACCATAGTAAGTTGCATAAAAAGTAGAGAGAACTTCGGATTTAACTCTATAACTTGGTTATTACATTTGAAAGTGAAAATTGAAAATAAAATATAATTAGACTGAAGTCATAATAATATCTCACACAAAGCATAGGTCAAAATTTTGAAGATAATTAGGGTTTACGTTTAATTAGTGCAACACATAAAGTGTATTGAAATTTATCAAGTTTCAATTCACTTTACCTGACAAAAAAGAAATAAAAAAATACAATAAAACTATATCAATATATAGTAATACGAATTTGATATATTTTGTTAAACTTCCAGAAAACAATTAAGTTGAAAAAGTAGAACTTGCCAAAATTGAGTGAAAATAACTTCTACCACCGTTCAATCGCATTTCAAAGTTCAAAGTAATTTGTCTAGCAACAAATGAAATCCTCATTCCTTCTTCCCTTTTCCTAAACTTCATTTGTCTGGCCATAATGTACAAAAGAAAAACTATAACTAGAAACAAACAAAAACACGTAGACAAGCTAAGACATTGTCGACTCGATCCTTGACTCCTTGTTCATTGAATGAACACAAATATTAATCCAAAGGAAGTGGATTTCTTTACCATTGTTGTCGGTTCCTTACAACTAGCTTTAATTCTTATATACAAGAGATGAGGATTAACTTGTTTTATGAGTTCCAGTTTTTAATGTTTTATCCTATCAAGTTTAAAGATGAATCAAATAACTACTTCAAGCCACTGCAAATAATAGTATAAAACATTTTTTAATTATGGTTTGAGAATTATGAAAAGACAACTTCCATCACTTATCTCAATGAGACACAGCTCAAAAGAGCTGAATTTACAAGCAATTCAAACTGATATAACATGTTCATACTTGGCTGATCCGTTGACAATAAGAACAAAAGAGAATAATATAAGTTTTGATTTTATTTGGTGTTAGATTAGGTTCAGCTAAGCTTTTGAGATTCTTATACATTGTAACCTACTTTTCAAAGAAAACCTTGGGTACATAGGCAAAATTCTAAACCCCCAGAGGCGGACATATTGCAATAGCTTCTACAAAAAATTGAAGTTACAAAGAACTTGAGTTTCAACTTAGTGTTGAGAAAATCGTTAATCCTGTCTCATATCCCGACACAAGAAGAAAAGATTATATACAAGAAGAAGAGAGAATATACAAACATGTTCAATGAGATGAGGAGATTTCTCCTCCTCTTGCAGCTCACTGTCGGCGCTTGAGAGAGAGAGAGTGTCAGCGCTTGAGAGAGAGAGTGTGTGTGTGTTTGAGAGAAAGCGATTGTGATTTGCCAAGTTTAGGGTTGAAGCGAGAAAATTTTGGTCATTTTCCTCTGGAAAAATATATTCAACCCCGAGTTGGATTTTTTTTTTTCCCATTTCGAGTGTGAAAATAAGGTCACGTGAGGGTTTTTGCCAGACCCTTATATCGCAACAAACAGTGGTAAATTGGTGTTTAAGTGGGAAAATATCGATTTGTCAGCGGGAAAATCGGTTATCAAGTAGGCCCTAAAAGACCAACAAAACATCAAATGTAGTCACAACTTAATTTCGATTCCACACTAGTCATCATCAACTACACAAGTTCCCAAAACAAACAAAACCCATCAAAACCAAAACCCAATAAAATATTTTTTTTTTTTAAATTCAAAAAAAAATTACCTCATCGAAGAAGAGAGAGTAACCTTGGGCAGCATTAGAAGTTAGAGAGAGAGTGGTAAGAAAGACCAAGTGGGTTACGAATATTTTTTTAGCAGATTCATTTATCTTCTTTGTAATCGATTAGTTTTTCTTCATGAAAAAAAAAAAAAGTTCTTCTTCATAAGGAGGTATTATTTTCATCTAAAAAGGGTCTGGTTGGAGAAGAAAGGTTTTTGAGTTTTCTCTCTCATAATTTTGTTTTATTTTCCTAACCAAATTATAGAAGGGTAAAATAGGAATTGGGCCAACTTATTTTGTCTTTGGGGGGTGATTTTAATTCAAACATTGGGTATGTAGGCTATTAAAGCTTGGATTTTGGTTCTGTGAGTGATTTATAAAAATCACTGTCCTACTGAGTTATTTTCATGTGAAAATGGACCTTGGCCCAATTTCTTGCCATATGATTTAGAGTGTTCTTGCCATATGATTTAGAGTGCGAACGCTTTGCTATATTGCCAGAGCTTGCCATATGTTTGAGGTTGTCAGGATGGCATTTTGCCGCACGGTTGGAGAGTGGTTCCACCAAATATAACAATTTGGTGGACCATTAGAGATAGTCTTACACATATCTATCTCGAGGCAAAGCAAGCTAGTGACTGGTTGGCCAACAAGAAAGGGAGGGACAGAACTTAGGAGTTTTTCCTCATGTTTCATGTTATGAGTTTCACTTCTTATTGTGAACCGACACCATAGACAAAAGCCAACCTAGGGTCTGTTCGAACTCTTATATCCCACAAAACGTTTCTAAATTTTTCAATCAAACCATTTTTCTCTAAAATTTCTATACAAAGTTTTTTCCCCCAAACAATATAAACCTAGTTACCAACATGCTGTTTATCCAACATTTTACTTAAACACATTTCTTCTTAACACAATTGCACACATTTCTTCTTAACACAATTGCATTTGACACATTGACAGTTATCAGTTATCACTATTTAAGGACAGTCATGTTGCACTTCAGATGAGGTGGTACCTTCAGAGTTTTAGAGCTTTTAATCAATGACTTGTTGATGGTTTACTGGGTTGGGTTATAGTTAAGGAGGGAGTTCTAGGGACATATATTAAAAAAACACGTAGACAAACTCAAAATCGCTAAGACATTTATAAGTTTCAGATTAGTCTATATTTTTTTGTAGATATGATCTCCAAACTATTCTAAATATTGTCACAAAAAGTCATAATAATCAAAGATTTTTAAACTTGCCAAATATAGTGATCAAGAACCGTGAAAATGAACAATTCTTAATTTGTGAAGTACATTTAATTTGATAGGGTTACAAGTTTTGGATTTGAATAATTTTTGTGACAATGTTAAAGTAGTTAGGAGATCATATCTACTAAAAATTAGACTAATCTAAAACTTATACATGCCCTAGCAATTTTGAGTTTGTTCACTTGTTTATTTAACACGTCCCTAGAAGCCCTCCTATATAACCTTGATTTTGGCATACCCTGATTTACACAACTGGTTTTGCTGGTGTTTCTGGGTGATCAAAAAATGTTGAGCAAATGACATAGGGTCTCTTACTATTTTTGACACGCCTACTCGCCTAGTGAGAGTGAGTGACACTCCATTTACACCAAATATCTTATCCACGTTGTTGGTAATTCTTAGAAGACTGTTTTATTCATTTCGAATACAATTGTGAAGAACAAGGTATAGACAATCTTTTCAATATACATCGTGTAGTTGTGCACCAAAACTCCAGGAGAATAAATGAGTATTATTATACATACAATCAGTGAGGATTACAAAATTTCACCTACAACCGATGTATAATTAACAAACAATGTAAAACTCCTCCAACTACTGAGAACTACAGGATTACACCTACAGCCGATGTATAATGAGCAAACAATGTATTACTCCTTTTCTTACTCAATGGTTTTCCAGCAATAGATGCATCAGAAACCACCTCAATGCTATTTGATCTCTTCAGTATACATAACTATCCGGGGGAGCTTCTTCTGGAATCTGCAAATGTGAGAGATTGATATTAGAAGTTCCCATGTTTAAATGCTATCAAAATATTCAGCAGCAAGCAACCTTATTCTCATTTTATTAAAGCATCTCAGTTTTACCTCTCCAGGATTCCACTTTTCCTTTAACCAAATAGCCATCTCAGCAGGAACACCTTCCGGACTTCGATCCCTGAAAGAAAGAATAGAAATCTACAATAATCAATCATCAATCAAAAGAAATTTACAAATACTTGTGCTACTGAAGCATGTGGATCCCAGAGCGGTTTAAAGTTAGTCCGAGCATCAACCCAGAAGTCTGACCCTATAATTATAAAATGCAGTTAATATATTCTTTATTGTTCAAAACCAATTATAACTTTTAGAAATGCCAAGAGCCCAAGATTCTCCAATTGCCCAAGAGTAACACAGGCTACCCATCACAATCAGTGAATGTAAAATATCTATTCTACTCACACGTATGTTTGTCCACCCAAGCTAGCAGGAGGATTGTGTCCAACAGACAAAACAGGTGACTGGTTAACTGCAACATCGGAAGATTGGAAAGACCCAGCAAATGATGTGGGATTATTTTTTCCAGAACTGAATGGCATGTTAAATGAGGAAGCATTTCCATTCCCTTGTTGCTGCGTATGCTGTTGGCTCCCAAAAAGTCCTGCAGTATGGTAGAAATGAGAAGCTAAGCATCTCTTCAAAATCAAGATTTAGTAGTTTAAACTTTCAAAAGAGCACCTTGAGTTCCAAAGGTTAGGTTGTTTGATCCAAAAGAACCTGAAGGCTGAGTGGAAACTGGAGGAACACTTTTTTGCCCAAAAATACTGTTTGTTGATGCAACGACACTGCAAATACCATCAAAAGTAATTAGTAGAAGCTTGTTCAATTGAAAAAAAAAAAAAAAAAAGGATAGTGGAAAACCTTCGTTAAAGAGATGAATCTAAAAATTAAGCAAGTATTGAGTACAATTTCCACATATTGATCTTGCCTGGTGTTGGATCCTTGATTAGTTGGAATGCCCAATTGACTAAAACTTGAAACTGAAGGAGGTGCATTTTTCTGAACAGGCGCTGGGAATGCACTGTTATTAATGGCTGGAAACGGGATTGCTCCACCGATAGTCGTATTTGGTGATATCACATAAGGATTGCGTTGCAAGTTCTCAAATTGCATCACCTTGGAATTAAGCATGTTCCTCTCTCTCTCAACCTGCATCCACAAGAACAACCCAGTACTTCTTTGACGATGGTAGCTAGAAAAAGCTGACACGCATATTCCAAACTAATGCATTTAGTAGTTAAATTCATAGGAAACACAATGTCACCAATTCGAATAATTTGAGTACGATGCAAGAAATATGATACAACTAAACTGAAAATTTCCCTGCGAGTGAAGCTACTGAAAATGTAACAAAGTTTAGCTATCAGTGCTAGCAACAACATTATTAACTTGTGAGGGATAATAAAAATTTACGGGGTGATAACGGCTTGAAAGATACCTAAAAGATACAACATCACGTACTGCTTTGTGTGTGTGTCTCCCTGATAATATGTGAACCATTTCAATGTACAAAATTTCTAAAGGGCTCTAATATACTTTGCTTTCCTCCCTAGAATAAGCGTCAGGGGCACTTGAAGACATAATCAGGACCCAGGAAAAAGCCCAAAGGAGGGCCCTTGCTACTCACAACATATTTCTAAAAGCATAACATTACCCTCGATAAATCTTATTTAAATGGTTCATCTTCAACTACATCTCATTTCAGTGAAATTTCATTTCTCACTACTGTCATATAATTTTCATTCGCTTAACTGCTGGATACCATAAAAGACTAGACTGAGACTGCCTTTCTTTCCTTCACCACATGAATCAAACTCATAAGAAGTACATATTAAAAGACGAGTGATCTAACAATGAAATCATGTGTAGCCGCCAAATTTTTTTTGCGTCTCTTTACGTCAACATACAACATAAAACAACAAAATGGCATACGATTGGAGTTTTCAGCGCTCCAAAATTTCAAGTCAACTATTCTAAATTCATAAGAAGACCCATACACCCATTTCCATCACAATGTTGAATTATGCACAAAAACAGAGATTTGGTGTTTTTAAAAGTGTGTTAACTGGCAAACTTGGAGAAGTTACTGTTCCTTAATGTGTGTTAATTGTCAATAAATAATTAAAATTTTACAAGGTGTTTTATATCCTGTGAGAGTTCAAGATAGGAAGTGAGAGATGGATCTTTCTAGGGCTCTATGAGGAGGGTAACCAAAGAGATACAGGAAGAACATAGCAAAGGGGCATTTTTTATGGGTTACCAAAGGATTTTAGTTTAAGACCTGAAAAAAGAATCTCACAGTAAAAAAGGGCTTTTCTCGGAAAATAAAAAGTCGCCGTGAAAAGCTAAAGCAACTGGGTGGGCATCGGTACTGGGGGTCCTTACGTTTCAATGGGTCCTAGGCAGTTGACTACTTCTCCTTAAGAAAAGAGCCGTCCCTGGTCAATTTGTTTGCACCCACCACTTCTGGAAGAGCGGCGGCCACCTAGACACATTAAACTACATTCCTTTCCTAAGAACATTTGGCAGGGCACCCTTGCCCCACTCACCACTTCCAGCGCATCGCCACACTTGCTGCAACCACCATTGTACCTTTCACTCCTTTCATTGTCATTTGCCTTTGCAACAGTGATGAAATACAGCCCTACTTCGTGTTTGGGCTCCACTGTCCTACACAAGATTATGGGGTCCAACTGTCACTCTCTCAGTTCAACAGTGAATATATCCACCATCTAAATATAAAAGGGTGTGGTTGTATCACCATTGCAATCTGAATTGTAAGTTTTATCTGTTTCTTCAAATTTAATGTAGAAGACGATGGTGGTGGCTAGGCAATTTCTAAGATGTAAGGAAAATGAAATAAGGAAGCATAAGAGGAAAGGAAGAGCTCAGGCTTTTGAGAAATGAGAAGAAGAATAACAATAAGATTACAGAGTTGCTATGAGGAAAAAAGTTATGGTGGCTGATCATTGGAATCACATCTGACAGTAAACCATATGGTACAAACAATTCCAGAGAGGATGGTACGACAATTGGAAGCACAACAATTTTACAGCATTATAGGCTTCTTTAGAGCAGAATGATCAGTGGGGAGGATGACTTTCTTTAGTGGAGATGGAGTAAAGACAATAGATTCTCAGCAAGTCCTTCAACATTACTAATGTTAACAGGCTTCCACAAGAAGTATCAACCACCGATCTAAAAGAAAAGAGTATCAATCACCTTTCAGCTAAAGATCTTACACTTTACTTGTCGTAGTTTACTTGAAGCAAGATTCAAAGTCTTAATCACCTAAGGACTAAGCGGCGTGAATGATTTACCATAAGTGGTCTTGTGCAATACTCTATTCTTGATTGCCCTACAGTAGGGCAGGTTCAGAACCATCTGATTAGCCAAGAGGAAATCTAAGCAACCGTTTCTATCCAACAGTGATGTCCCTACAAACTTTTGGACTGTTGGGAATTCGGAAAATACTTGAATCTTGAAAAACTAAACAATGATCTGTATGAGAGACGACTCTGTGGTACTGGATAATGGAGGAAGTATCAAATAGGAATTATAGCTCTGATTTCTACCTAGGGAAAAAATTACTAGTTAGTAGTTTTAACTTTAGCATATTTTGCATGCATGAAACTTGTGGTTTGGAACAACTTCACATATTTTCATTATTTTCAAGGTGAGTCCCTCACTCTCTCCCTGACCTGGTTAGGCGATAAGGAGATGATAAGCAAGAGGGTTGCAGGCCGAGTTGTGATGTCCCATGGGCACATAAACGCTATTCGATATACACCTTTCTCTACTAATAGTCTTAGCTTTACTAATGAAGCTTCTAATCACCAAAATAAAACCACCCAGTTGTCTGAGGACTGTCCCAATGTAATTACGTCAAATACTGGACGGTCAACAGCCCACTACATTATACCACAGAATTTTAACATAATAAATAAAATGAAAAGTATCTACAACTAAAAATTCACAATATTGACACCACTCTGAACAGACAACAGTGTTCAACTTTAAAAGCGAACCAAGGCATCGAACATAACTTTGCATAAGATACAACTACAAGGTTTCCCAAAAATATAACACCAACATAAAACAAGTAGTTTATCTTGTACTTACCACAGATAACAAGCTAAGTCCCTTCTTCGCATCATCATATGCCGCAGCCCGCAACTCTTCATAACTAACATCACCCCAAATATCACACGGAAGACTGCATCGCCAATGAAAAAATGAGACCAAGTTCCTAATAATATCATAACCAATATAATAAATAAAAAGAAAAAGAACTCACTGTCTCCAATGGGCATAGCAAGTAAGTTTCCATATTGGTCTCTCAGTTTTAAAATCATCCACTATTATTATCTTACACGACTCCGGGTCATTACATCTACACACATAAAAAAAAAACACACATTATAATTCAAGAAAACACAAAAAATAAAAAACATACAAAGCACATTACTCACGTGTGATTCGACACTGGGGTCTGATCATTACTAGGTTGTTTAGTAACATTCGTCCCAGCTGGTTCACCACGTGTCCACGTATTCTCAAACGGCTAATTTCACCAACAAATTATAAAATAAATATAAATAAACAATGTAACAAATGGGGATAAAGAAAAATTTAAAAGAAAAACAAACCTTGAATTGGTTCTGGGTCTTGGGTTGTTGTTGTTGTTGAAACCGGTTCTGCCCGAACCCGAATGGATTAATATTACTAATTGGTGGTTGGTTTTGATTGGTGTGGATGTCGTGTGAGAATTTACAACGATCACCGAAACGGCAACTGAAAATATATACATATATAGACACGTGGCAAATTCGTTACTAAACCATAGTAATAATATAATATAATATAATAATAATTTGTTTGTTTACCTTCCACTGGCGAAATTTCTGCACGTTTCTTTTTTATTATTACGAAACATTTTTTTTTTTTTTTTTTGGTGCTTTGAGTTGGAAAGAATGGTGGGGAAATTAGGAGGGAAGTTATTATTTATATGTTTTGACTTTTGACAGAGGCGTAGTACTGAAGCCAAATGATGATGTTTTTATTGGTTGGAATGTTGGATAATGAAGTTTTAAGCCCACGGGTTTATAAAACAAGCCCATTTTAATTCGGGTTGGATCTATGGTCCGATCAATATATAAGGGTGGTCTTGGACTGCTAGGAACACACAAGACAACTTAACTGTTATTGTCTTCCATTTTTATCAGTGTTAGCTTCCATATAAAGTGAGATAGTCATCCTAATGAATTTACTTGACAATTGATATTGATTTGATTTTGTTTGAAATTAAGGGGTGTTACGATCTCTATTTTTTTTTTTTATAAAAAAAATTGTCTCTTTAAGTAAATTTATTTTTGAGTTATATATAGCTAGGGTACGGTGAATATTCGTTTCTTACTTTTTACTGAGTCGCAAACAAAAAGTTGAGTTACTAGAAGGGCAATTTCAATTGAAGATGAAATTGAAGCAAGAGCAAGAAGGTAAAAGGTTCATTTGGAAGAAAGAAAAACTCCGTATTATAGAGGACGAAAATGAAACTAGGCTAACAATGACATTTGACACCCTAACTCATTGTACGCATAGGGGATTAGAGCTAAACCAAGCAGCAGTTCTAGCAAAATATGAAAAAGCCGCTGGAACAAGTAGCGCCCATAAAGAGGAAGAATGGTTTTGCTAAGTAATTCCAGTAGTATGTAATAGGGTTTTTTTTTTGTTAATCAAGTAGAAATTTTATTAATAACTAGTTTTACAAATAATTAATACAAGCATGCAGCAAGCTACATGCGCCGCAAGTCCTTTTCTGAATGACAAATCATATCTTCCTAAATACAAGCTCATTAGAACCAGTTGTCATTACATTACTGTCCATAACTTTTTGCAATCTTTTAAGGAGTTCAACCGACTGTTGTGCCAAGAAACCAAAAGTGTCAAAATTGAACGGAATAAAATAATGTTGATTAGCCCTACAATCTTCCTCATGTTTCTCAATCTTCCTTGTCGCTGCTCTATTAGTTGATTCTCCCCACCTCAAAGTCCCCATCTCCAAGCCCTACTAACGGAGAGGCTCCAGTTAACATCAACACATGCATGCTTCCCCTTAAACCAATTGTAGATCAAGACATCCACAGGCCAAAGTGTCGATCTGACCTCATTCGGATTAGTGAGAAAATTGACGGGAGCCTCCTTCACTTGTATCCCAACCCTCCAAAATATACATCACACAAAATGTCTCTAACACGATCATGTGGGTATTTGAAACCTGGAAAATGTGTTCCATGGTCCCCGAAAGCATCCAGTCTACTCTTTTTGCATGCAGGGCAAAAACCACCATCAAAGTACAAAAGGATCATGAGACGGTACCGGAGAATAGCACGATACTCCACCGGCGACATATGATGTCCAAGTCCCTCCATCAAAATAGCTAGTAGAAAATCTTTTGCATGTTTTGAGTGCAAGCATCCAATGACTATTTTTTGACGAGTTGATAACTCAAACTCCCTCTCAAGACCAGCAACTTAACAATCTTACCATAGAAAGCTACCGCAAAAACTTTTTATGGTTTTGAGGGGACGGTGGCATTCACAACCAGAGAATCAAGGTCAAAATCGGGAAGACAATGATATTTTTTTTTAATGTTTTGTAATCATGTACTTATTTCTATTAAAGTTAATATGTAATAGTTGTTGTTCAATTATAAAAATTGCAATTCATTTGCTAATTGTTAGTGTTAATTATTAATTAATCACAGCAAACAAAACCTATATATAACCAACGAATCATAATAATCAAATGAAGCAAACTAAAACATGTCATAATGATCAAAGGAAGCAAGGCATGCAATTCTAACCATACAACATAATAGTTACAACATAGTCTAGAATACAAATCATGAAGTCCTCATTCCCTGCGCCGCCTCTACTGTGAACTCCTCGACTATCCCTGTGATGAAGTATCTAGTTGTCATTGTGATGAAGTCCTCGGATGTACTGTTGTGCATTGAAGCTAAGTCTGAGTCTTCAACTTGTTTTCGCAACGTGTTATACTCACGCTGAGCCTAGGAAGTAAATAACTTTCTTACCACTGTACTGAAATATTGAGGAGTGCATGCCATCCTTTATAGGAAGGCTTCCCTCATACCTCTTACATAACTCATCCTGTAAAACGCAGGTTAATTATTTTCCATAAAATTTATATATAAAGCGAAATGAATATAAACCAAGAGAAATGATTACCATAGGTAGTTATGTAATCTCGGGGTATAACTATATCACGCAAGTGTCATAAATATAAGGAATAGGTTGGTAAACCGTCCGACCAGTATGATCAACCAAATTGTAAGACCAAGGCCATTGAGAAGGGATCTGGAGCTGGAACAAATGTGTAAATAGGTCTTTACTGATATATTCGCTGTGACGGCTGACCAATCTGATATTCCCATTTGACAATCATCCTTTTAACCATATCAATATTGTTTATTTGCTCAATACATAGCTGGGACCTAATAACCAATAGAGACTCTAGATCAATTTTTGGTCCCAAAGAGCATGTGACAGTCGAAGTGTCACACGATAGTGGTCAGGTGCAGCTTGGGTAGACACTGTACATTTTTTGCAATTTCGACCTGCCTTCCACCAAGAGTTGGGGCCGGTTTGTCAGCAAAAATTGTCAAACTTGTTCACATAATTTGACAATTTGTGAACACCACCTAGAGATGCTCTTAGGTAGGTATGTACTTATATGAGAGATTATTGTTGGCATCAAGAGCAAAGAGCTCGGACTCCTCCAACCCGTTTGTAGGCCTGAGACTGCATCTTTTTGTGGTGTGCATGGCCAATGCATATCTGAATTTCTTTATATTCACATATGAATCCTTTCAAAAATAATTCAATCTAGCTAGCTTGTGTGGATTTGGAAAAGTAATTTATTGTTTTGTGAATGGATTGCAAACAAAATAATAGAAGTGATCTATGGTAATATTGTGTGTTATGTTATTGCGTGAACATTGATCCTTTCTACAGATCGAGAAGAAATCCATTTGAAGAAGCCATAAAACCACTATAGTCTGGGCACTACAAATATTAGAAGATCGAGGTGGTGCATGGTTAATGTAGTCTTAGTTGTGTGTTGTGTTAGTACCCATTACAAAACTAAGAAACTAGTCAAAAGAGAGCACTCCAAACTTTTTCCTCACCTTCACTTGAGACAGGCAAGTACTTTCATCGTGATATTTACTTAGGACATATATAAAAACTTAAAAAGTTGAACTTGATGAAAAGAAGTTGAGGTTTTATATCCTCTTTATAAATGTCTATTTTTATCCTAAGGGATTAATAAGACATTACACCAAATGTTTATAACTTAGCTCTAATCTAAATGAAGAAAGGGAATGGTTTTGGTGGGTGGAAATGGCTTCTCATTATGAGTAAGAAAATGCCTACGTATCCAACACCTTTGGCTGAGACTGAAATCAAGCCAACATAGTTATGGGATTAGCTTTTATAGGTGTTATGAGCGAGTAGTTGGTAGGACACGTGTGGTGGTATGAACAAGTGTGCTGCTAGGATGAGCGACATGTCCTCACAGGCTGCACATGTGCGGTGGTTCCAGGTATTATGTTGTTTGAGCTAATATAGAAAAAGTGTGGTTAAGAATGTGATAATGACAATGATTTGAGTGTTGCAGTGGGTAAAGGCCTGATGCTAATGATAGCAATAATGAAAGTGGCAAATGATATTATGATGTCACGAGATGAAGTCAAGTGACGAGTCATTGAATGATGAATTGATCTTGGTAGAGTCGTTGTGTGTGGACTGCGTGCACATCACGTGCTTGATAAGATATCCCTTACATAGCCCTTTCTCGTTAGTACGTCGTTGAAAATGGAATGTTGAAAATCGTGGTCACGTGATGGGACGCGGTTACGTGGATTAGTGGTGAACGACTGGAACAATAACTGATGCGGTTATGATTATTTTTTCGTGAAGAGACAATTGTGGAGCTCGAGATAGGCACGTGGCGGTCAAAGCGTCGGTTTAGTTTTTCATGGGCGTACAAATGTTGGGTTGTTGGATGAAATGTTTATGGGTCGTGGATATGCATTATTTGATTTGAGAGTTTGCGCTTGAAACGGTTAAAGGAAAGGTCTTGGATGTGGGCCGTTAATGAGGGAAATGACGGTTTTCCATCTAACGGTTGGGTTTCATCTGGTGCTAGTATATAACTCAAGGGAGTTGGCAGAAAAAAAAGTTTTATTTTGGAACTGCAAGAAGTTTTTGAGTGTTGTAAGAGTGGTTGTGCTGCCAATTATTCTAGAGGAGGCTTGCGAGAAGTAGTGAAATTTGTGTTAGTGAGAAAGGTGTGCTTTCTTTGTTCTCTTTAACAGGTTGTTTGTTTTGAATGTTGCATGTTTCGTTTTTGGCTAGGAAATGTTTGATTTAGTCGAGTGCTTGACATGGTTGTTGAGAGTCAAGTCGATTCAGGAATCGTATTCGGTGTTGCGTAGACGTGATTGTGTAGTGCAAGAATGCTTGTGCCTATTCTTTAATAGATAGACAGCATTGAGCAATAGGTTAATGAACTGTGGCTCCATTCTTAGTCTTCTATCGTGTCTAGATAGAATTGAGGATGGGGCATGTGGCTGAAGAAGAAAAAATGTAGCCCTTAGTGTAATGATATGTTTGTTGAATTTGCATTTGTAGATATAGTGAGATGTCCGACCGACACATGTAAATGCGTTGTGGTCATTATGAAGATTGTGATATGGCCTATGGACTTTGCTGAATAAAAAAAATAAATATAAGTATATCGTTGAAGTTTTGGAGAAGTCGTTGTTAGACTTATTGTATAGATCGAGCATCAGCGAAGTTAAGAATGTAGTTTGTAGTACTTGCTTGTCAAAAGATTAGCCCTCAATGTAATAAGTATACGTACCGACTGTGCGGTTGGTTTGTGTTTGGGTGAGAACTCACACAAACACACCAATGATCTTGTTGGAGAGGTTGATATGAAGTGAGAGAGACTGTACCACCAATGGCTGCCTACGTATCCAAATTGTTCTCTGGAATCAAGTCTCAAAAATGCACGTAGTTCTTTGTTTGAAATGATTGTTGGGTATTTATAGGAAAATGAATATGTTAAGCTTCTTATTGGTTAAAATACCCTTTCCTTATTTGACGAGATATTTCCCTCTTTGTATGAAATATTTCCAAAAGCTTTATATGGAAAAAATCCCTTGATATATCTCCGAACCTGCTATATATAACTTGGGTGCTATATTAGTGGGCAGTGTCATTGCTCCAATAGAGGGCATGCCCAAATGTCATACTAGTAGGCAAGTGGGAATGCCACAGTAGTGGGCAAGCAAGCACGCCTCACTAGTAGGCAAGCAATGCCACAGTAGCGAGCAAGCAAGCACGCCTCACTAGTAGGCCGGCAAACGGGAATGCCATAGTAGTGGGCAAGCAAACACGCCTCATTAGTGGGCGGCACTTATAGTAGTACCCAATGATGGTCGTTTGTAGGGGTACGAGTACACTGGTACATACACCGCCCCCCCCTCTTCGTCCGATGGAATTTGTTCCTTGCGGCGAAGAATAAACATTATATTACTACAAAAGAATGAAATAGTGTGATTGAAATATCTACGATGCAAGTGCATGACAAAGCTGATAGTAGAAACTGCCCGTTTGACATGGCATCTGTTAATGATAGTGTTGGTATTGATGCCAAAGGAGCTGGTTAGGGGCAATTTACCTAGGGTGTTGAGCATCAGCCACATCATGTTTCTTTAAACCATGAGGCTATGATTACTGATATTCTTGTTTTCGAAAAAGACGTTGAAACTATGGAGAAGCAGCCACCGTTTACGGAAATCGAACGGGTCCAAGCCGCCCCCAATCGTGCTATTGAAAATAGGACCAAAAATGGTGTGCATGGTGTCTCCTTGTATGCCACAAATGGTATACCAATCCACAACACGGATCACATTCCCATTGTATTTCTTGATGATGATGTGATAAAGGCGCTGAAGCTGACAGATGATATAGTTTTCTCTACCGAGATGGTTGAAGAGTATATGAATAATCCATTGGTAACGGAGATGAGTTCGAATAATGCGAAAGGCGTGGAGGATATTTCAGACATGTGTATTACTGGGATACACAAATTCCAAGAAGTAAAACAACTGCATATATAAATATATACTCCTTGTTTTGTTGTTTGATATAATTTATGATAAAGAAGCCATTTGTATAACTTGTATAGTGAAGTTAGTACAGAGCTTTTATATATATATATTTAACTATGATTGAGTTGAAACCACAAGACTTAATTCGTAGGTCGTTGCTGTACTACCCACTTTAAAGATAATTGGGTTCAAGTTGCAGAAGAACTATATGTTTGCTTATGGGGATATGAGTCGATGAAAAAGGACTTGTGATAGGATGCACTTGTGTGGGCTAAGACTACTAAACTTTGCTTATGATACGCTATGTTGCGAAGCGTGTTATTTGATTGGGAGCTGAGGCTATAACTCGATTCCAGCTTAGTGAACCATAAGACATTTTTGCCTTTGCAACATGGGGTATGCTGGTTCATGCGCTTCTTGCATGAATAATATGTGTGCTTTAAGCATAGTGTTTGTTGGCGTTGCCACTGCTTACTTGACAATTTTTTTTTTTTTTTTGGGTGCATGAAGAGAGGTGTTGAAAACGCAAACTCCACGACTTTCTGGTGCATGGAGAGAGGTGTTGAAAACGCAAACTCCATGACTTTTTGGTGTATGGAGAGAGGTGTTGAAAACACAAACCCCATGACTTATTGGTGCGTGGAGAGAGGTGTTAAAAACGTAAACTCCACGACTTTTGGTGCATGGAGAGAGGTGTTGAAAATGCAAACCCCATGACTTTTTGGTGCGTGGAGAGAGGTGTTGAAAACGCAAACTCCACGGCTTTTGGTGCATGGAGAGAGGTGTTGAAAATGCAAACCCCATGTCTTTTTGGCTCGTGGAGAGAGGTGTTGAAAACACAAACTCCACAACTTTTGGTGCATGGAGAGAGGTGTTGAACGCAAACTCCACGGTTTTTTGGTGCATGGAGAGAGGTGTTGAAAATGCAAACTCCATGACTTTTTGGTGCGTTGAGAGGTGTTGAAAACGCAAACTCCATGACTTTTGGGTGCATGGAGAGAAGTGTTGCAAACGCAAACTCCATGACTTTTGAATTTGTATATGTTTTTTATAGTTTAGCTTTCCAATCAACTGCTTGTCTTTAAGAATGGTAATTGAGTAATTTACATATATTATTTTTGACTAACTAACTGAATGAAAATAAAAAAATGTGGAATAATGCATTTTATTGATGAGTGATAATCTGAAAAACAAAAGAAAATTACTTCAAGGACCAGTTCTAAGAAACTGTCAGCCCAAACTACTAATTGTCTGGCTTGATAAAAGCCTATCCTAATCCAGAGCCGGCTTTGTTGTGTAAGACATCCGTGTAAGCCATCTATGAATCAGGGGATGAGGCCGTAAGATTTGTTGGGCCTTCCTCGCCCCCAACTGCTGGTGCTTCACTAGAGATGCCCTCATCTTGGTTGATTTCAGGGACAAAATTGTCAATTGGAAAATCTGTCATTAAGGATGCAAGGGTGTGACCCTTTTCTGAAATGCGAGGTTCAAAGACAATGTTGTAAGCGCTTAAATAGATGTTCAATTTAGCCAGTCTGCTTGATTCCTGAGCACTACGAAAAACTTTGCAAAATGGGTATTCAGTGTATACCTTGACCAATCTTCCTTGGAAGTATAGCTTGAGGCGTTTGGCAGCATGAACCAATGCTAGAGCGATTTTTTCAACTCTCGCATATCTAGTTTCCACCCCCGATAGGGTCTTACTAATGAAGAAGATTGGACGACCGTCTTCTCTATCGATGAACAGTATTGCACTGACTGCAGTGTCTGTAGCGGCCAAGTAAACTCTGACAAGTTGCCCTGTGGCTGGGCTGGCTAACATTGGTGGCGAGACTAAGTATTTTTTGATGGATTGGAAGGCATTTTCACAGTCATCATTCCACCCTACTGAGTCCTTTAAAGTCTGAAAGAAAGGACGACATCTATCCGAGTACATAGAGATGAAACGGTTGAGAGCTGTTAAGCGTCCTGTGAGCTGTTGAATCTCCTTTTTTTGTTTTTAGCACTGGCATGGCTTGAATGGATCGGATATGCTCTGGGTTAGCTTCGATGCCTCGACGAGTCATCAAATACCCCAGAAAATTTCCGAAGATTAGCCTGAAAGCGCATTTCGAAAGATTGAGCTGCATGTTGAATTCTTCAATTCTGTCAAAAACTAATTGTAAGTCAGAGATGTTATCTCCCTTATGCTTGGATTTTACAATCATGTCATCAATGTACGCCTCCATTATCTTGCCTAACATATCTCCAAATATGGTGTTGATCATTCTCTAATAATTGCCACCCGTGCTTTTTAAACCAAAAGGCATGACCTAGTAACAAAAAATTCCCTGATCAGCTATGAATGTAGTTTCTTTTTGGTCTTTAATAGATAGCGGAATCTGGTGGTATCCTAAAGAAACATCCATAAATGATAATCACGGGTAGCCAGATGTGGCATCTACCCATTTTGATATCTGCGGAAGAGGGTAGGGATGAATCGGGCAAGCTTTGTTAAAGATCATGAAATCGATGCACACTCTCATTTTACCATCTTTCTTAGGCTTGACTGAGAGTAGACGATCAATCTCCTCTTTAACCTTGAGTTTTCTATCTGGTGTCATACGCCTAGGTTTCTGTCACACTAGCTTGATTGTAGGATCAATGTCAAGCACGCAGCATGCAATATCTGGGCTAATTCCAGGCATTTGTTCTACTGACCAAGCAAATATCGTCTTGTTTTTTCTGAGGAGGACAATCATCTCCGCTTGTTCGCTTTCTGACAGTTCTGCCGATATGAAAATTGTTTCACCGCTTGATCGAATTCCCAGTCTGCACTTCTAAGAGGCGGTCTATAGTTGGCGGCCCTTCATTTCGTGAACTAATAGTACAAATATTGTGTGGTACTGATTCTGACTTAGACACCTCCTGCGAATTGCTGAGAACTGTATTTCCTCGCATATCGGACTGACGTTACTCCTCCAAGACCTTTTCGTGGCAGCTGTGGGAAGCCATTTGGTCACCCCGTATCTTACAAATTTTGCCGAGGGATGGGAATTTGATTGCTTGATGAAAAGTAGAGACTACTGCCCCCATACTGTGGAGCCAATCCCTTCCTAAGAATGCATTGTAAGGGGATTTGCAATTCATCAGAAGGAATTCAATGTCTGCCACCTTGTCCATGAGTGACTGGTAAAGAAACTTTTCCCACTGGGGTTGTTGTTGTTCCATCGAAACTGACTATTGGATTATTTTCTATAACCACCAAATTCTCTGAAAGCTGCATGTTCTTGTAGCAACCTGCAAAAATGACATTGACAGAACTCCTTATGTCTATCATTATGCGCTGAACTCGCCATAATCTAATGAAAGCAGAGATGACGACCATATCATAATGAGGATGATGGACGCCCATTTGGTCTTTATCACTAAAACATAAGGGACCGGGTTCGGTAGTTTCTGAACGAATTCCTTCTGCAAAATCAATGTTATTTATGTGATAAAATTCATGCAAGAAACCAAACTTGGCTCGTTGCTCATACTTCTGCCTTGTTCGTGAAATGTCATTAATGTTGGCATGACCAGCTAGGATGGCATTGTTGCCCGTCATTGCTAAATTTTGCTTCATAGTCTTTGGAAGTAAAAACTCGTCTAACTATCCTTTTTCAACTAACCTCTGTATTTTTGTCACTCCTAGACTTTGTGTTTTCAGGTAAGGGCATTGGAAGAAAAATTAAGTTACGTCCTTTAATCTTCTCATATATTGTTGCATATTTGGCATTTAATGGAGTGAGCTTCGTTTCTTCGCGAACCGTGTCTGATTTTTGTTGTTGTCCTTCCACAGTGTTTTGCTTCTGTTTGGCTTTACCATCGCTTGAATCTTTACTTTGAAAATAATCTTTGTCTCTTGAGGCTTTTGCTATAACATCTTCTTCAACGTTAATGAACTGTTGTGGTTGTGCTCGTGTAAACAAATCGGACTTGGATTATAGGGGGTCTCATACAAGGGAATTGTAAATTCCATTTTTATCGAAATGTATTCCTTCCTTGAATGCATGAACAATCATTACGTCAGGGACATCAATAACCTCTGCTTACACTTGGCGGAAACGAATTACAAACTTTGCCAGAGTTTCGTCTTTTTGCTGCTTGGTATTTAGCAAGATGTTAATATCCTTAGGACGTGTCCAATTATGCTTGAACCGGTCTGTGAACTGACTTGCTAATTCTTGGAATGATGTGATCGAACGAGCTGGTAGGCCGGAGAGCCAACGGAGAGCTTCTCCTTTTAATGTCGACGAAAAAGTTTGCATAATAGGGGGTCATCTCCACGCTAGAGAATTAGTCTGCTTTTAAATTCCATGACATGATCGTTCGGGGACCTCCTGCTTCATCAAACTTAGGAAGATCTGGTTGTTTGAAGTCGTCTTGATGTTTTGCATTTTGTATGATCAGAGAAAATCGCCCAACGACATCTTCGTTCACTGCAAGGTCTTTCCATCGAGTTTCAGCCACACCCGCATTGGTTATTGTTTTCTTGATAATGTCTCTGATTTGTTGTTCCGTAAATGCTGCTCCTACGGCCTCTTGACTTCCGACTTGAGGAGTGACTTCACTATGTTGCATCTTACGGTGTGGTCGCCCCCAGTTGTTGCTTACTTCTAGATTTTGTTGGTGCCTTGGACTACGGGATCTGTGTCGGTAAGACAAGCTAGGTTGCCGTTCTGGGGAGTAGTTCCTTTGGTGTGGTTACACTCTAGGTTGATCTGCGTTAAATCTTCTGTACTGGTTTGCCGCATTCAAACCATGTCTAAGGTCGTGATGCAATTTGGCTCTGAGGTCATGATCTTGGCGTCCAACACTGCCTCTCATTGTGGCTGTTGTCCACCTTTCTGACGCGCTATGATCAACGTTCAATGACTTTGTCCTGTTAAGGAAGGTATAATGATTACCTAACAATGTGTATTATTATTCTTCGTGCCCTGTGTTATGAGCACTGCTACGCCTAGTGTTGTTGGTATTTCGAGATCTGGATTACCCTCTTGAATGGGATGAATGTCTGCTTAACCTCGAGTAATCTTGACAATGTTCGGGGATGGGTTCCAATGGATGGGATTTGCCATTATTATCTTGTATTCGGTTGAATACACTCCTGCTTTCGCCAGATCTGGGGGCTCTTGCCGATGTGGAAGATGCAGCATCGACGTCATCCCTCTATACTTGCTTCCCTTGGTCCAGTTGTTTTTGCAAGTTTTTGTTGCATTCCTTCTCTCTTATGGACTTTTGACGCATCATTTCTAACGTAAGGTAATCATTGTTTTCCGCCATATTTTTAGAATCTACTTTGTTTGCATTTGTAGCATCTAGATCTTGAGGGTGAATTATTGGAGCCTGAGGTGGTGGACGTCTAGATCTGGGTTGTCGTGGCACTTGGAGCTGTGAAAGCTGATCTTGCATATATGTTGCAGCGGGTTGATCTATCACTTCCTGATTGACTAGAACTTCCAGATTTTCTTCTTCTTGTTATTGTTGTTGTGTTCTTGCATTCTTGTTCACCTGGGACCTTGTAGTTTTCGCCATTAATGGTGCATGGAAGAAGTAACGTGGAAGAGGGCCTATCAATAAGGACCACGAACGGCGCCAATTATGTTTGGGTGAGAACTCACACAAACACACCAATGATCTTGTTGGAGAGGTTGATATGAAGTGAGAGAGACTATACCACCAATGGCTACCTACGTATCCAAATCGTTCTCTGGAATCAAGTCTTAAAAAGGCACGTAGTTCTTTGTTTGAAATGATTGTTGGGTATTTATAGGAAAAATGAATATGTTAAGCTTCTTATTGGTTAAAATACCCTTTCCTTATTTGATGAGATATTTCCCTCTTTGTATGAAATCTTTCCCAAAGCTTTATATGGAAAAAAATCCCTTGACATATCTCCGGACCTGCTATATATAACTTGGGTGCTATATTAGTGGGCAGTGGCATTGCTCCAATAGAGGGCATGCCCGAATGCCACACTAGTAGGCAAGCGGGAATGCCACAGTAGCGGGCAAGCAAGCACGCCTCACTAGTAGGCAAGCGATGCCACAGTAGCGGGCAAGCAAGCACGCCTTACTAGTAGGCAAACGGGAATTCCATAGTAGTGAGCAAGCAAGCACGCCTCATTAGTGAGCGGCTCTTATAGTAGTACCCAATGATGGTCGTTCGTAGGGGTACGAGTACACTGGTACATACAGTTTGAACTGATGAGAATATTCTGAAGTCAATATGGGGAAATAGTCGACCAACATATGTAAATGCGTTGTGGTCATTGTAAAGAGTGTGTCATCTTCATCAGATTGTGCAGGAGAGCAAGAGGATGCTTGAAGATATTGTTGAGAGTCGTATTATAGTTAAAGTAGTTGAGATAGTGTGTTGAGCAATGATCTGAAGGTCATAAACGAATAGAGGATTCGCTGTTAGGCAGTGATGTATGCACTTTTATAGATTTATTGTATGAAATCCAAATGAACTATAAACATACAAATTTTCAAGATTTTTTTTCCTTACTCACGTGCCTTTTGCGTAAGCATAGAGTAAGGGTTTCGTCCAACCTAAATACTAGGCTGAGGTCACAACCAAAATAGATTTAAAGGGAGCTAGTGAGAAGGATTTTTGTTTTGACTTCCTATGATAACTTAACATGCAAGACAAGGTGAAAAAAAAACTAAATTTTAGTTGTTTTAAACAAGAAACTAGAGAGAGAGAAAGGAGAGGATAAATCTACTCATGCAAGAATAGTTACATAGCTTTTAGGTAACAGGATCACTACATCTCTAATCCGTTATGGGTTCATAGACAAACCCGAAAATGGATTTGAGTCTCGATCCCTAGCAAGATGTACTCATCTCTGAGTCCATCTTACTAGCATGAGGAGTTGAACTGATATTTCATCTCTGAAATACCATCTCAACTCCTGGTCTCATCCTACATCAACCTAGCAAATAAAGAAGTTTGAATTCTCCAGAAGCTCGCGCGCGCGATGCATCCCGTCGTCACATGGGTGGCGCACATGAGTTCATCTCGAGCTCTAGACTTTTAATTTGGTCGGACACTACCATTTTGGGGTAGGAGGTCAAATGAGTCCTAATTTCCTAAGTAGTGATACTGGAATGCTAATTCATAACATGATCCTCACATGAACATCATTAACCCTCCCCTTGGAGGGTTTTAGTTCATGATCATGGGAATTGAAATTATATGTTAATTATGCTAGGATAATATAAGAATGGAAAAGAAGAAAAATAGAAAAGACCTTATTTTACTTAAGAAAAAAGATAATTATTCTTCTTAGAACACAAGTGTTGCCACCATTAAAGATAATACAAGAACTTACAAAAGCTAAGAAAATGAAACATGCATGAATGTGAGAATGAATGAGAGTTGTTCCAAAATCAGCCCATTCCAAAAGCTTTCTCTCTTTCTCCCACGTGATTCACCTCCCACCATTACTCACATTTAATTCTATCTTATCTCCAAATCAAACAAATCCAAATTTAAACACTATTTGGCACAAAAAAGTTTAACCAAGGTAATAAATACATGCAAGGTGTCAATTTGTGCCAATAATTTGGCACTTTTATCTTGACTTGCTCCATGATTGATGACTCATCCCCTCTTGTGGTCCACGTGCTGCGTCGAGTGGTGGGTCCGCAAGACGATTTCTGCAAAATTTGGCATGCGGTAGAGCTTGTCGCACTGATTGTCTGGGCAGCTTACTTGCCAGAATCGGAGTCCAGGTTCAAGAGGTATGAGCTCCGAAAGGTTGATGCTTTTCTGTATGTAATCCCGTTCTGACTTGGAATTATCCCATTGGAGTTCCTGGGCTTTATGTGAGATTCATTTAGCTTTTCATGAGCTAAATCAGAAAGCTTTACATAGACACATTATTCCGTGCTTAAATACTGGCTTTGTTCTCATTTTTACGCTGATTGCTCAAACCTGCAAAAAACACGAAAATACGATTATTTCATGACTATTAAACACATAATCAACCAAAATGTTATGCCTCTATAGGGTTTTATATTACAATTTTGGGTGCTTATCACACCACCCCCAACACAGCACTTTGTTTGTCCTCAAGCAAAGAAGAGACATTAAACAGATAAGTGGCCAAAAATGTGTAGTCCTAAGCTAATTCTCATTTCACAGAGTGCGGTTGTATTGACCGTATGCAACAAGGCCTTAAACCATAAGGAATTCCCTAGTGGACGGGTTATAGCCTCATGAGAGTTTTCCAGAGAAGATACCCACAAACTTTATCTATACTACAATGACTTAGTAACAAAAACTTGTTTCCTAAATTAATCTTAGATATCTATACATCTCCTTAGCGAAAAATGAGGATTAATACATTTGAAACTCAAGTTAATATGCATACAATAATTAAATTATCTACATATGAATATGCATACAGCGAACTTTACATTAAAATATACAAGCAGGGCCATTTCTGGATCCTTTGGAGAACGTCCCTAAATAGGTTCTCACGGTATATGTCGAAACATAAATTCACTCATAATTTTTCTACTCAGGTTTTGCTAACTCCAGTGTGCAGTAGGCACACATTTCCTCACATACTCAATGATAATAGAGGAGCCGAGGTCGATCAATCACATCTACTAGCTACTTATTATCACACCATCCTACTCCTAATTAAGCTAGAGGTCTTTATTAGGTATTATGGGGCTTAGGTGGTAGTGTAGAAGAAAATTGCAATGGAAAATCAACAATGAAAAGTATGAGAGAATAAGGTCTTCCATATATTTACACTAGAGAAATCATTGTTTTCTTTTCCTGCTTCTACATGAGTTTCCATACTTTGCTCTTAAGCCTTTGGACTCCTTTTAATATGAATTTGGGGAGTTATAACTTCTTTTTTTTGGGACAAGTCTTTCTCTTTATTTTTCTACATTTCATCCTATTCTCATACTCATCATTTAGGTAGGTTTATTTTATTTGGGGTTAATAGAAGGGTAAGGAATTGTTGGTAAAAGTGAAAGGTTTGATGAAAAGTTCAGTGGGGCGACTAGCGGTAAAATTTGTAACAGGTATGAATTTTTGGCTATGTCAATCCAAAGAAGGCCTAAATTCTTGCCTAGGGCTTGGATGATGATCAAGTAAGTAGATGCGTGATTTTCTCTATTCGGAAAAACTACGTACTCCTCTGTGTCATTACTCACATATCACAAATATCGAGGCTTTTTTGTTAGATTCTCACAGGATTGATAATTTAAGTAGACTAACCGTGGGTTCCAGAAACTTACTGCTATGTACAATCGATGATACTCAGTGCATGAATACTCATGAAAAGATGTAAAAACTATTGCGTACGTGTTATCTTAAGTTTCTTAAGAACAAATCCTAATTCGAATGCTAATGCGAGATTTCTAGACAATTTTCATCATAGAAAAGGAAACAAGACTTTGTCACTAAGTATATTCACTAAAAAGAAACTAGAAACTATATACAACCTACAAGTTGCCTAATTTTTACTACAGGTTTATAGCACCCCAAACAGAATGATGTTTAGTCCTCGAAGTATCAATAGATAAAGAAAGAAATTACCTGAGAACCATGAGCAAAATTAGGGATGGACTGCTGTAACAGAAAGTTATTCCAACATAATATATTATACAAAAAAAACAAAAAAAAACAATAATACACTAAACACAACTATATACATTTAGATATATATATATATATATTAGCCTACTCAAATTTACATTGTTCTCGCGACATCTCGAGTGAAATGCATTTCCTTAGCATCACGCCAAAATATAATGGTTTGCCAAATGGTGCTCCATTGTTGTTCCCCTGATTCGTTCAAATAAGCCAACATATCATCGTCGTCCAGGTAGCAACGAACATAGCTCAGGTACCATGAAGGACGATCACGCCATTGCCGAAACCTTAATGAACGAATTTTTTTGTTCGCTGGGCATATAGAATCTACTTTAACCCAGTCGTAAAAAGTAGTTGAGAACTGTGGGAAATATGTCCTCATAATTCGGCAAGCGGTTATAGATAAAAGTAGATATTGATGCTGAACAATGCAAGCTCGTTTCAGATTGGAGATAACACAGTTTATGATATCAAAGAATGTATGACCTTGAGCAAGCGCATTGAATACTACATAGGCAGCATCATTGAACAACAGTTTAAAATTTGTCGGGAAATGATGGTTTATTGATAACAACAAGAATTATTACAACCTAATGGCACATTATCCGTAACCACTGCATAACAACACCAACTAGGCAAAAGAGGTGGACTAAAAGATAAACATAAGTAAAAACCTAATTTATAAAGGTGGAACCAAATCCAGGGCTTTGTTGATGACAAGGATGGTTAAGTGGAAGCAGATCATTTACAAGACTGTTGAGTTCATCAATCTGCTGGATGAGCTGTTGTTGTAGTTCACTCTGGTTTGTGGAAAAATCACTGTGGTTCTGCATTATGAGAGTGTGATTTTCGAAAAACTGTGAGTGGTTTTGCAAGAATTCTTCATGTGCCACTTCGTGTATTGCTTGAACTTCCTATAATTCCAGCAGACTTGTAAATATGACTTCTTGGCGGGCGCGTAGGGCTCGCAGGCCTTGGTGAAGAAAATTTATGCCCTCCATAGGATTAAAGATATTATGCATGACATTTTCATCAAAGAAATGTTCAGAGTATAGATTTTGCTCTTCTTGTTCCTCTGTCAGGTTCATTGGAGAACCTGGAGTCCAAAAACCAGCGACGCACTCTGAATGAATTACAATAAGGCCAGCTATTTGAAGAGGTATTTATGGATAAACAGCTTGATAACCCCAATGCAACATAATCTTCGTGACTAGAGTAGGCAAAGGTGCTAACCATTTTTTAGGCTTGGTGATCGAGTTCCAGAGATATTGGATTATGCAAAAGTCATCCCTTTAAGTCTGTATAATCCAGAGTAGGTGGAGAAGAGGTTTGGTCACTTCAGATGTTTGTGATGTTCCCGCCACATTGTGCCCTAACCAGTGGAGCACGGTTCGTTGATTCTGTTTCAAAGAGTGCTGAAGAACAATGTGGTTTCTGTTTTCGAGTTTGTCATGAGATATAGTGGCCTTCAGTAGTTGTTTGACGGTATCAAATGGTGACTCCTGAAAATGCATCTCCGAGTTCGTCATTGGAATTTGAAGGATGTCAGATATGATTTCCCTAGTCAATTCAAAACTTTAGCCATGGGCATGGAAATATAATTTACCATGGTCAAGTCCGCTAAATTGGTAGAACATCAAGACCAATTCTCTGGAATAAACAACTGCCAAATGATATAGAAGAGGCATCCATCCTCGACGTACAATTTATGTGTCAAAATATGGAGCAAACAGGCCTTCATGAAAAAAAATCAAATAATTTTTCTCGGGCTCTATTTTTCTTGGTCGATCTATTTGAAAGTATAAGTGAGGGAAGAATGAGTGAAATGAAGATGGCTGAAAGGAAGAGATTTATAGCCAATATATGAACCTTTATGAATCAGGATGACAAGTGTAGTTAGATCCAGAATTAATATGTGGAAAACACAAGTGAAACATGTGTTGTTGTTGTGACACATAATTATGTAACAGTATGTAGCAAGTAGGGGTATCCATAGTAGGTCTTTTCATGTCAGATTCCCAAAACAATTAATGAGGTGTTCACAATATTAGAAAATACGGATGAAGGTTTCATATGGCAGTTAGACCAACACATATTTTCTATCTTGAGTTGTCAAATAGGGTATTGAAAATCACGTCCCTAAGACTGTTACTGAGGTATGCAAAAAGATAAAATGTATGGAGGTGAAGGAGCCACAGTATAGTTAGACCTACAGGTAAATTCTGAATTGATGTAGCAAACCTCAATAATGGAAGATGGATAGAATTTATAGAGTTGCGTCGTTAGTGACAGTTGTTAGGCCTATCGAAATAGCGTGCGCGACTTGCTATGAACACAATGAGTCGAGATTGTTTTATTTTTGTGAGTTATTGATTTTGTTTATTTGTTATGGGTTTTATGATTTTTTTTTTTTTTTTTATGTTTATGATAAGGTAAAAATACAACTAATACACAAAAATATTAAATAGGGAACTTCTCCATTTAATACGTAAACTATACAAATGTTTGAGAATTATTTAATACACCACACTAATATACAAAGCGACAAAGGAAAAGGAAAAGAGAGATGTATGTTACATAAATCTAGATATTCTGAAGGATGTTATGCATTATTAACAATATTACAATGATAAATACTACTATCAGGAAGACCTTGAATGCATCGATCACGTTGCTGCCTTTTGAATTTCTCGATTGGATCCATTATATTGAAGAAGATGAGAGTTGGTGAAGATAAAATTTGTGGGGAGTGAAGGGATGGGATGAATGAAGCATGGTGAGGAGGGTCGAGTTTTATAGTCGAAAATTTGACTGTTTGTGGATTAGAGTGCCGAATGAAGCCGTTAGGCCTAGTGGGGTATCAGACCGTTGAGCATACTTTGGATTAGTCCGATGGACTTACTATTTAAATCAGTCCTTTGGACTTAAACAAATAAGATGTGGACTTAAACATTAGGCCCAATGCATAAGGCAACAAATTAAGATATATTTATAGAAGGAAAACAATAATCTTATAACGTAAATAATTTCTCATTTGATTCGTCGCCAGATACAAAATTTTGTGAAATTAAGCAACACACCATTTTACATTAATATAAAAATAAAATGTAATACGTAAAGGAAACAAATGACAAAAGTCATTTTTAAACTAGATAGAGTAAAGCTGCTACTGTGACTCTTCAGGGTTAGCTGAATATGAACCAGGGTTACGACGACGACGTTGTGGATGAGCTCCCAAGGTTGCTAGCTATGGTCCTGAATATCCTCCAGTCACTGCAGTGCCTGACCCTGAAACTACATCACCTTACCCTAAAACTGGTGTTGGTTCGCCATGATTATGCACTGAAACTTGTTTTGACGAGTACACATGGTCCTTTGAAATTCACCCATGGAAGTTTCCATATTCACCTGGCATGTGAACATGTTACGCATGCCAGTGTTTATCAATCGTATTGCTTCCATGGGGTTACTCATTCGTCTCATGTCAGCCTCATTAAAATAATTTGGTGGGGATGCAGGAGGAACAGGCACGTGATCGTGCTCTGCCACTACCTTTGTTGTAGGGCCCCAGTGATCAATGACACATGTCTCAAAAATTCCAAAGTTTTAAAAGGGCCTTGTGGGAAGTAACGGAGTAGCAAACTGGAACCCTAAATGAATCATGATCTATGTAACAAGAATAGCAAGAGGGGCTAACCTGTTAATGGCATGAGTAATGATATCAGCAAGGAACTGCACCATACAGAAATTGTCTTTCCTCTCATGTAGGATCCACAGTAGGTGAAGGATGGTCTTGTTGTCGTCCAAAGTCTCTAAGGTGCCGATCACATTGTAGGCCACCCATTGAGTGACCACCAGTTGGTTCTGTCTCAGCGAGTGTTGGTATGCACATCTCGAGCTATCATTGTATTCTCCCTCGATTAGCATGTCGATCATTAAGTCCAAAGTAGTTTGGTACTCCGATATTTGTAGTGTCGGAGTATAGTCAGTGATTGGAATACTAGTGATATCGGATATCAATTCCAATGTGAGTTCACGTTCCAGCCCATCCACCACAATCCAAAATTCATTCCCTCGAAAACCACCATTGTTGTAAAACTTCAAAACCAAATCTTCGGAGTAGGGTTCCGCATGTTGGTGCAACAGATACTCCCACCCTCTACTTTCAATTTCCTCATCGAAAAAGGGGTGAAACATGCCACCATTATATAGGGTGTGGAAATTTTGCTCAATTGTTATTCTTCGATTCACGGCCATAGAGAGCTATTTTTTATTCGTGTGAGGTGTATATAAGGTGATCAATGTATGGGGAAGGAGCTATAGGAATAGAACTGGATTTGGGTTCGATTAGGTCGCGTGCGCGAGTTGAATTTTAGGGATGGGTATCGCGTTCGCGAGGGGGAAGGATGGAAACCAGATCCGGCTTTTGTAGGTGAAGAAAATGAAAGGGGCTGACGCGTATGATGGCTCGCGAGATGGTTTTATGAAATGGGCACGTGATTTGGGTCGGGTTGGAATTTTTTGCCCAAGCCCAAATGAAATCCGGAAATGCCCATTATGTCCTGAATTGATTCGGAAACTTCAAATGTGGATTCTCGATTCGTTTTAACTCCAAATTTGACAAATGAACTACCAAAATGATCGGCATTAAAAATTCCATCCAATGTTATATGGTGCTCATTCGAACTTGTTTTTGGAAAATATGGAAGAAGAATGTACAAAGTGTGATGGGGTTGAGTCCTGTGGAAACAGAAATCAACCATTTTTTTATTGTTTATTATTATTATTATTATTATTATTATTATTATATTTTTTATTTATTTTTTATACAAATGTATAATGGAAGAGTAACGTGTTTGCAACACTGGACGGCCAGAAGACTCTCCACGTAAAATCTAGGCAACGGTCATGTTGGCGCTGGAGTGAACCCAATCCAGCCAGACTGTGGCTTAACCTTTATGTTTTGGGGGCCTAGGGTGTAGGACGGCACCATCCTTGACTATGCAAGGGGTGCAACGGTCTAATAATATTACCCTTATTACATATGGTATAGCCTCAAACTGCCCCAAAATGAACTCAAGTAGCAAACGGCTAAGGGTTGGTCTGGTGGAATCCATTGCCCGTGTCCTAAGAAGGCAACATCCAATGGTGAACACAAATCTCGTTGAGCACAGAAATAGTGCAAAGGAAAAAAAACTGAATATATACATGTTGAGTCTTTTAATGTCAGATCATCAAGACGATTGTGAGTCTTTTAACGTCAGATCCTCAAGACAAAGGTGAGTATTTTAACGTTAGATCCTCAAGACGAATCCCAACTTGTGGGAGCAATGGGGCGACGACGAAGTTTATCTTGCTCAGCTGGTGTCAGACAAAAGTATACCTTATACCGGCAAATATCAAATAGTAATTTAAGACCTGGACAGAAAGGTGTTTGACAATGCATACACCATCCCATCCATCGCACACGTCACTTATGAGCAAAAGTACTACGACCATTATCTATTCGAGATGAGTGAGACTTAAACCAAATGATGAGCTGAAGTTTGCGAGGAAAATAATAGAAAAGGGAAGAGAAGGACGGAGGGGCAAATTTTTGGTACCCATTATTTACCAGAAGGCACGTTTGTTCGATTATCAGAAGACATTTATACTCAATTATGAAATAGAGTTTTTGTGGACTATGGTCCCGGCGCTTGCAACCATACACTCTAAGATATTTGAGAGAAGAAAAGAAAAGAGGGCCCAACTACCCTAATGGTATACTTCCCCTTTTTTAAACACATGGAAGGAAGTACACCAGTAAATCTAGTAGTCTCTATAGACTAGATCTTGGAGAAGAGTCTTTTCGACATCTGGGAAGCGTAACTCATGATAATGTTTAAGGCATTGGCCATTTACTTGAAATTCGCTGTTATCGGTTAAATTTTTCAACGAAATTGCCCCATAAGGTGTGACAACATAGACAATGAAAGGACCAGACCATCGTGTTTTCAATTTTTTCCTGGAAAGATGTGTAATATTGAGTTGTACAACAAAACTTTTTAACCAATTTTGAAATATTTTCTCAATATTTGCTTGTCATGCACTCTTTTCATGTTGGCTTTATAGGACTTTGAGATATCATAGGCATCACTCCGAATTTCCTCAAGCTTATTTAATTGCAATTTTCACTTCTCGCCTGCCGCATTAGTATTATAATTTAGGCTTTTGATGGCCCATAGAGCACGATGCTCAAGTTCAATCGACAGATGACAAGGTTTTTCAAGAACGAGGCGATAAGGAGACATCCCTATGGGTGTCTTAAATGTCGTTCTATATGCCCACAAGGCATCAGATAATCGAAGAGACCAATCTTTCCTAGATGGATTAACTGTTTTCTCTAAAATGGACTTAATCTCTCTATTAGAGACTTCCACTTGACCACTGGTCTGAAGATGATATGGAGTTGCCACCTTGTGGGTGACTCCATATTTCTTTACTAACAACTCAAAAAATTTATTACAAAAATATTTTCCCCTATCACTAATAATAGCTTTAGGAGCACCAAAACAAGAGAAAATATTTTCTTTTATAAACAAAATGACAGTCTTCTGATCATTAGCCCGACATGCATGCCATTGCCTCAATCCATTTTGACAGGTAGTCAACAGCTACCAGGATGTAGGGAAAGTCATGAGAATTTGGAAAGGGACCCATGAAGTCGATGCCCCACACATCAAATTTTTTGACAATTAGAATAGGATTTAAAGGCATCATATTGCGTTGATTAATGAGTCCTAGCTGCTGGCAGCAGGAGCATGCTTTGCAATGCTCATGTGCATCTCTAAACAGTGTTGGCAAATAAAAACCACATTGTAAAACCTTGGCCGCAGTTTTCTTACCACTAAAATGACCACCACAAAATTGTTCATGGTAGAAGGATAACACGTCATTGTGTTCCCAGTCGGGAATGCAACGATGGATTAGTTAGTCTGAACAATACTTGAAGAGGTAGGGATCATCCCAAAAATAAAATTTAACAGTGGAGAAAAACTTTTTTCGGTCGGCACGAGTCCACGATGAAGGGACTTCCTCGATAACTAGGTAGTTTACTATATCACCGTACCAAGGAGACGAAAAGACTGAGTACAAGTGTTCATCAAGAAAGGAATCACAGATAGGTTCTGAATCATTATCGACATCACTAATGAGTCGTGATAAATGGTCAGCCACAACATTCTCGTAACCTTTTTTATCTCTAATTTCTAGAGTAAACTCTTGCAAGAAGAGGATCCATCAGATTAACCTCTGTTTTGCATCTTTTTTTGCTAATAAGTAACGAAGTGCTGCATAGTCAGTGTTGACTATTGTTGAAGAACCAACTAGGTATGGATAAAACTTATCCAAGGCATTGACAACAGCGAGAAACTCTTTCTCCGTGGTGGTATAGTTATGTTGAGCTTCATTAAGAGTTTTACTAGCGTAGTAAATGACAACTGGCTTGTCATCTCGGCGTTGCCCTAAGATGATGAAGTTTTAATAATGGTTTGTATATTGTAAAAGAGTTTAGATTAGAAGTTGAGGTTCATCCTAAATTTTTTAGAGTTTGAGTAAGGGAGATGTGAAGAAGAAAGGTAGACTCTTGAAATGATTAGAATAGTTCTAAGCAATTGAAACTTGAAAGCTAGATTGTTGTATTGAAATGACTTGAAAACATGAAGGGGAAGATTGATTAAAACATTGAAATGAAAGCAAGCAAATAAGTTTGAAGATTGAAACAAAGACAAGTAAATAACAAGTTGATTGAAATAAAGAACAAGGAAATAACAAGTTGATTGAAAGGAATTAAAACAACAAGGAAAATAAAAACATAAATTGAAAAACAAGACAAGAATTAAACAAACCAAATGGTTTGGATCCTAAGACAATGGATGAGTTTCTTTCTCTCTTGCTTTTATACAGATTTACCCTTCTCCATTACAAACTAGACACCTCACCCTTTCACTTTTGCTTTTGCTTTTGCTTTTTGATTTCTTCATGACCAAGGTAGGTTTAGGGAGAAAATCTTCATAATTTGATATAAGGGCCTCCATCTTTGGTCTTCTGAATTTAGGAGTTTGACCGGTTGACTTTGACTTTTTTAGCACTTTTCCACAGCAGCTACTGGTCTTCATAATAAGCATGATTAAGGCTCATTTTGGTGCTAAGACGTAGCTTTTATGATAAGTGATCTGAAATACTCCTTAACTTGAAAAAAAAATATTAAAAGCAATGAGTTGTCTTTTCGTTAAGTGTAAGAAGGACTGTAATGTAGCAATATACTGGTAATAAAATGCACATTTGGGAGCTAATTAGATGGCTCCAATAGCATAATCTCTTGCGTCACACATCAATTCAAATGGTTTAGACCAATTAGGTGGTTGAATTATAAGAGCTGTAGTCAGGGTGGTTTTTAAGGTTTCAAAAGCATGTTTGCAATTGAAATTGAAGTCAAAGATGGCATCTTTAATCAGGAGATTTGTTAAAGGTCGAGCAACCTTAGAGAAATCTTGAATAAATCACCTATAGAACCCTGCGTGGCCTAAAATGGCACGAATGTCTCGAACTGTTCTTGGTATAGGAAGAGATGTTATTTTTTCAATCTTCACTTTATCAACTTCTATTCCGTGCTTTGAAACAGTATGTCCTAGAACGTACTATTCCTTTTGTAACCATAAAATGGCATTTTTTCCAATTAAGGGCGAGATTTTTTCTTCACATTGCGCAAAAACCTTTACAAGATTTGATAGGCATCTATCAAAAGAATTACCATATATTGAGAAATCGTTCATGAAGACTTCCATAAAATGTTTAACCATATCACTGAAAATGTGAAGCATACAGCATTGGAATGTACCAGGGGCAATGCAAAGGCCGAAAGGCATTCGTTTATACGCAAAGGTGCCAAAGGGCCAAGTGAACGTTGTTTTTTCTTAATCAGCAAGATCGATTATAATTTGAAAATAGTCTGAATATCCATCAAGAAAACAGTAATATGTATGACCCACTAAACGTTCAAGCATATGGTCGATGAAGAAAGTGGGAAGTGATCCTTACGAGTTACCGTATTAAGTTTGCGATAGTCAATGCATATTCTCTATTTCACTGGGATGCGAGTCGAGATGCATTCATCCTTATCATTTTGCACAACTGTAATGCCAGACTTCTTGGGAACAACATGGACTGGACTTACCCAAACACTATCAGAGATAGGGTATATAATACCTGCATCGAGTAACCTTAAAACTTACTCCCTTACCATATCCTTCATGGCTGGGTTTAGACGACATTGCGGTTCACGCGATGTTTTTGTATTTTCTTCCAAATGTATGCGATAGGTGCACACACTAGGGTTAATGCCCTTAATGTCATCGAGAGACCATCCAATAGCAAAACGGTGTTGTTCAATGACATTAATTAAACTGGATTCTTGATCGTCAGTCAATTAGGATGATATGATAATTGGATGACTACCATCTGGATCAAGATGTACGTATTTTAAATCCAAAGGAAGAGGCTTTAAGTCAGGGGTGGGAGGAGTGGGTATCAAAGATTCTTGAGGAAAGTCGTCTTCCACAGAGAAAATAGATTGATGTTCTTCCAAATCGGTCGACATCACGGTAGTAGGGTCAAATAATGGTATTGACTCTAATAACGCGTTTACTTCCTGAGTGTAAGAATCGACATCAAATTTGAAAACACCAAAGTAAAGAAATTGGTGTACTTCATAGTCAGGAAAAGAGTTTACTAAATACTCTTGCACAAGGCTGTCAACCATGTTATCCTCACCATTAATGTCAGCCTCTGGAATTTGTTTCATTAACTTAAACACATTTACCTCGACTGAAAGATTTCCGAAGGACATGGTCATGGAACCATCCCTACAGTTTATGAGGGCATTAGCAGTTGCAAGGAAAGGACGCCCTAAGATGATAGGAATGGAGTCACAGGCAACTTCTGTATCCATAATGACAAAATCGGCAGGATAATAAAAGTCTTGGACTTTTACGATGACGTTTTCCATAATTCCCTTTGGATACTTAATGGAATGATCAGCTAACTGCAGAGTCATGGTGGTAGGTTTAAGCTCATGAAGACCTAGCTGTTTGAATAGGTAATATGGAAGTAAATTCACACTAATGCCTAGGTATAGTAATACATTAGCAGTATATTTGTCACCCAATGTGCATGGAATGGTTGGTCTACCAGGGTCCTTGTATTTAATTTGACAATTCTATTGGATTCAATGATGGAAGAGAACTAATCGGTGAGGAACACTTGTTGAGGAATATTTGTTCTCCTTTTGGTGGTGCACATATCTTTCAAAAACTTTACATGTTTTGGTAATTGTTTGAGAGCATCGAGAAAAGGTAAGTTGATTATCAAATTCTTAAAAGTTTCTCGAATTTCATCAAAATTTTCGTCGGGTTTATTTTATACCAAACGAGCAGGAAATGGTGCCTTAGGACAGAATTTGGCATAGGGATTTTCTTGGTCGTTTCTCAATTTTTGAGTTGGTGACTTGGTTGAAATTGGTGCTTCCAACGTAGGTTCATTATCATAAACAGATTCATTGGAAGTTCTAGTTACCTTTGGTTGATCATCTGGCATACGTATTTAATTGTCTACGGTTTTGCCGGATCGAAGAGTAGTGATTGCATTCACCTCACCCTGGTTTGGATCAGAGTATTTATACCAGGTGTATTGGTGAGTTCAAAGGGAGTGTTAGCTGGCTTAAGGTTTGGAACTGCTTGTCTAGGAAATACGTCTTTCTAACTCTTTTCCTGAGCTAATTGTTGAAGCGAGTGTTGGATAGACGTCAATATTTGAGATTGTTGGTTCATGTAAGCCAAGAAAGTCTCACTCGTCTTATCAGTAGCGAGTTGCCAAGTGGTGAGAAGTTGAGGATTATAGCCGTAACTAGGATTGGCTGGAACAAGCAGGCTGCGGTTGTTTTGATAGTTAGAATTGGAATTACTTGGAAACTAATTTTGACTTTGTTGATACTGCTAATTATTTCCCTGACGGTATGGAATATAGTTGGGGGATGGTATAGCAGGTGGATTGGCAAAACTTGGAGGAGCCATTTGTTGAGTGTTTGGGTGCCAAGTGAAATTTGGATTCTGTCTCCAAGGTGCATTAAGAATGTTGAACACACAAACCTCTTCTGATGGTTGGGAAGAGGAGGCATATAACAAGGGACAATAAGCATCAGGATGGTCAAGACTTAGACAAAGAATACATGGGGAGGTGTTAACGTTCATGACTTGTTTTGGGAGTTGATCGTTCACTTGAACTGCGAGGCCATCTTCTTTTTTAGTCAGGGATTCTATCAAATTTTTTAATTCAGGATTGAGTTTTACCTCAAAAATAGATGTAGCTTTTGTAACAGTGTCCTTAGATGATCTAGAAGAATCAATGTTACCCGAATGTGTACCTTTCGTTGCTTGTTTTTCAAGAAAATTGTACGCCTCTATAGCTCCTTTGTCCATGAAGCAACCTCCATTCATTATATCAAGTGTTTCTTTTTGATGATCGGAAAGTCCATTAAAGAATGAACGAACAAGGACAGCAGTGTCGAGCTGATGATAGGGACATTCTAAAAGAAGATCAGTAAATTGACTTCATGCTTCCATAAAGGATTCATGAGGATTTTGGTGAAAGAATTGGATTTTTTGAAGCATTTTAGTAGTTTTCTTCTAAGTGTAAAATTGGAACATGAAAGCTTGCATAACTTTATTCCATGTTTCTATGGATTGTGGTTGTTGTCCTGCTAGCCAAACTGAAGCTTTATCAGTTAAAGTGAAAGGAAACAACTTTAGCAAGACTTGTTCAGTAGAGACAGATGGATGGTGAAATGTGGTGGCTACTTGTTGAATCCTACGAAGGTAATTGTACGGTTTCTCATGGTCTAAACCATTAGGTAACAATCCAAAAACGTTAGGGGGGATTCGAAAATCACCGGCAATATCCTCGAGTTTGATGCAGGAAGAAGGTCCTTCCTGTAAGGTAGTATAAAAGTCCGAAAGGGTCTTCTAAGCTGGTGGAGTTTCGTCTGCCATAACGAATGAAGTTAATGGTGACAAGGGACCTTGATGATTTTTATTAACAGATGAAGAACTTTGTTGTGGTGAGAACTTAAGCAATTGCCTATCGTATTTTCTCCTACAATAAGTATGTTCAAATTCTTTAGTATTACAAAACCTTAATCTCATGCAAGCATAAAACTAGATCTGATGCACAAAAGGAACGTATTATTACTTGAATTTTATTTATTTTTTTAAGCATTAGAAGTGAACAACATAAACCTAAGTTGCTGGTAACGTAGGCCTAGCTAACGTAGCAGTGAAGCTAGGAATATATATGCATAAACCAACAGCCAAGTCACAAGAAAAATATGAGGGAGGTTTTCCATGCAAGCACAGTCCTAATTAAGGAACCTCAATCTTTCAAGTTTCCTAGACACCGTTGGAATATGTTTAAGATTTATGTGATTTTTTTTTAATATATTTTTATTGAAGTTATTTAAAATTTATGGATAGGATAAAGCCGCAAAATATTATTATTATTATTATAATTTATGCACGGTCCTTACTTTTTTTATTTTTTTTTTAATTACTAAATAGGCATATAAAATCTAATCATGCATAAATAATATACTCAGATGTAGCTAGAGACTGTAGCATGTGAAGATATTCGACTCAAATATATATAAATACTAATAGGCAAAGAAGTATCATCTATAAATATTTCTATACGAACAGACAAATACATATCAGTAATACGTATATAGAGGCTAATATGCAAATATATATTACGTATACGTATATCTACGCTAATAGGCAAATTGAAACTACCCATACGTGTCTAGATATGGTAGTAGGCAAAGATATTCTATGTACGTGTATATATACTGATAGGCAAAGACGTAACATATACTTAAGAACTAAACAGGCAACGTATTATATATAGACTAATATACTACTCGTGTTTTGCATAATAATTCAATTTCGTCAATACTCAGTGAGATTGTGAATTTCATATAGAGAGCAGCTTTACCCCGCAGGGTTTAGAAACAACTTATCCAACTCATATTTTGACCCTCGTTGGAATGTTCTCATCTTTCATGACAAAATCAACTTATTAAGAAAGACAGTTTACCTATAAGTAGATAGATACTAAACATGCAACAACGTCCACTTATACATATATGTAGATATAACCATGCAAAACATTATCACGGGCATGTATATAGACATTAAGATGCAACTCATAATCACTCAAATGTATATATATATATATATATTAACAGGTGTATTCACATGATTCATACATATTTCTAACCTAATACACAAGTAATAATCTATTACCTATGACATAATAGATAAACACATGTGGAACATGCAAAATTTTATTTAAAATTAGAACCTGTAAGAGTCCCACAAGTCTGCCTTAGAATTTAAACGTCGTTTCACCACGTGAACGTGTCGAACTCCGAAGGTACTGGACGAATCCAATACAAATGGCCTGGACTCAAATCAGTACTGGATTTCTACAGAACAGGAGTTTCTGTTGTTGCAAAATTTTGGAAACCAGATAAAACCACCAGTGCACGCGACCCAAATAGCCTAAAATTGAGCTAGTGCACGCGAGCCAAAAATTTCATAAACGTCTAAAATTTTCCCAGCATTCTTAGATATTGGTGAAACTTCTGTTCCAGGTCTTTGTTTGTGGTACTTGTCAGCAAAAAAAATATCCAGGAGATGGATCAATAGCGAAACTTGAAGAAGATAAAAATGAAAACAACCTAAAAATGAAAAATAAAAGATATGGAAGGGTAGGAGAGGGATGGGTTCCCCTTGGAACAATTCCGGCTTGTAACTTGTGGTCCTTGCGTCTTTAGGATGGTAGCGGCGCCATTTGATGTATGCACTTTTGTAGATTATTTATTGTATGAAATCCAAATGAACTATAAACGTACAAATTTTCAAGATTTCTTTTCCTTACTCACGTGTCTTTTGTGTAAACTTAGAATAAGGGTTTCGTCCAACCTAAATACTAGGCTAAGGGCACAACCGAAATAGATTTAAAGGAAACTAGTGAGAAAGATTTTTGTTTTGAACTTTTTGTTTTGACTTCCTATGATGACTTAACATGCAAGACAAGGTGAAAAAAAAACTAAACTTTAATTGTTTTAAACAAGAAACTAGAGAGAGAGAAAGGAGAGGGTAAATCTACTCATGCAAGAATAGTTACATAGCTTTTAGGCAACAAGATCACTACATCTCTAATCCGTTTTGGGTTCATAGACAAACCAGAAAATGAATTCGAGTCTCGATTCCTAGCAAGATGTACTCATCTCTGAGTCCATCTTACTAGCATAAGGAGTTGAACTGATATTTCATCTTTGAAATACCATCTCAACTCCTGGTCTCATCCTACATCAACCTAGCAAATAAAGAAGTCTGAATTCTCCAGAAGCTCACGCGCGTGATGCATCCCATCTTCACATGGGTGGCGCACGCGAGTTCATCTCGAGCTCCAGACTTTTAATTTGGTTGAACACTACCATTTTGGGGTAGGAGGTCAAATAAGTCCAAATTTGCTAAGTAGTGAAATTAGAATCCTAATTCATAACCTAATCCTCACATGAACATCATTAACCCTCCCCTTGGAAGGTTTTAGTTCATGATCATGGGAATTGAAATTATATGTTAATTATGCTAGGATAATATAAGAATGGAAGAAAAGAAAAATAGAAAAGACCTGATTTTACTTAAGAAAAATGAGAATTATTCTTCTTAGAACACAAGTGTTGCCACCATTAAAGATAATACAATAACTTACAAAAGCTAAGAAAATGAAACATGCATGAATGTGAGAATGAATGAGAGTTGTTCCAAAATCAGCCCATTTCAAGAGCTTTCTCTCTTTCTCCCACGTGATTCACCTCCCACCATTACTCACATTTAATTCTATCTTATCTCCAAATCAAACAAATCTAAATGTAAACACTATTTGGCATAAAAAAGTCTAACCAAGGTAATAAATACATGCAATGTGTCAATTTGTTCCAATAATTTGGCACTTTTGTCTTGACTTGCTCCATGATTGATGACTCATCCCCTCTTGTGGGCTCGCAATGTGGGTCTTCATGATGCATCCAGTGGCGGGTCCGCAAGTCAATTTCTGCAAAATCTGGCTTGAAGTAGAGCTTGTCGCACTGATTGTCTGGGAATTAGCTTACTTGCCGGAATCGGAGTCCAGGTTCAAGAGGTATTAGCTCTAGAAGGTTGATGCTTATGTACATAATCCCGTTCTGACTTGGAATCATCCCGTTGGAGTTCATGGGATTTATGCAGGCTTCATTTAGCTTTTCATGAGTTAAATCGGAAAGCTTTAGGTAGACACATTATTCCGTGCTTAAATACTGGCTTTGTCCTTATTTTTACGCTAATTGCTCAAACCTGCAAAAAACACAAAAATACGATTATTTCATGATTATTAAACACATAATCAACCAAAATATTATATCTCTATGGGGTTTTATATTACAGTTTTGGTGCTTATCAGCTAGCATACAAGGGTGCTCTTTTGCCAGTGAACAATTGGTCGAGGCGCTGTGAGCAAGCGTTTGAGAATGAGTTGACAATTCAAGAGAGTGTCAAACCCGTATGATAGTTTGTGGGGAGTAGCAAACCCGTATGACAGTTTAATGTGTGGATGTCCTATGACAGTTTATTGTGGAAATGTCGAACCCGTATGAAATTTTATTGTGGGAATGTTGAACCTATATGATAGTTTATAAGGAGTATCAAACTCGTATGATAGTTTGTGAACCCAATAAGTGTAGGGCATTTTCATTGATTGTATTAAGTAGGCAAAATGGAAGTGTTTGTGGCTTGTATAAATTGCGCTAAGGGCTTACGAATGGCCTTAACAAAATAAAAGTTGGAGAGGGTTTACCTTGATAAAATACGAGTTGGCAAAGGCTTACGAATTGCCTCAAAAAATGAGCTTGCTTGACATATAGTGATATGAAGAGAAAAAGTAAGAAGGCTTATGAACTGCCTCTATAAATAGATAGGACTTACAAATTGCCTATGAGTCATAGTAGTGAAGACATGTGAATCACTTCAATTTCTTGCCTTTGTGTGATACTAAGTTGGAGGTCTAATGAACTGCCTCATCAAATGATATCGTGTGAGTGTGTGCGTGCCTTGGCGAAATAGTTGGTGGCTCAAGTAGCAATAACAATAGCAGCAATAGTGGCAGTAGCAACATCATCAAGAACATAGGAAAATGACAGTTTAAAGCAAGAGTAGCATTAGCAACAATAGTATGGTCTATGTACATAGGACGTTTGTGGTTAACATATTGTTTGACTTGTGATAGCTGAGGAAAATAACAGTTTGTGGATGTATGTGTAATCAATGTATAACTTGAATTTGGCAGAGAAAAATGTAGCAAGAACTGATTGCATGCATGTTAAAAAACTTTTAAGTGTGCTTAAATATGGTGGTCATGGTTGGTTGTTTGGCTTGATTGTGAAAGAATTCTTGTGCGAAGATGGTTTTGAACGTGCAGAAATTTGTAATGGATGAGGCAAGTAGGTCAAAGATCGAACCATTTGAGTGTGGGTCCCTTGAAAGTAGATGGGAAGAGACGGCATAGCACTCTGTTGAGATGAGTGTACATTGTCAAACATTGCATGAAGCTTTTGATGTGTTCGAAAGGGCAGGTGGAGCCATCATACATCAAGAATTTTAGTTGTTTGAAATATAGGTGTAATTGTTTTTTGTATTTCTTTGGTTAGGGGGAAGCCATTGAATTTCTGCAGCGTTTGGAGGACAGCTTAAGACATGTCTTTGCTTTCATGTATCTCTGTGATGGTGGGAGGGTGTTGTGCTACTGCGAGGGTGGCAGTTTCAATATTTGCTTAGATGTTGGTAGGATCACCATGATTTTCTGCTTCAGAATCGTTGACTGGTGGATCGGGATGTGTGGCTCTGAATGCCTCATACCGCTCTTGTAGTAATTGTAGCTGAGCTGCAAGTTCGGTAGTGGTGGGTGGAGGAGGTTAATCAACATCCATTGTAGAAGCTTGAGTGGAAGGGAAGTTAACCACAGGTGAAGAGAGTTGTGTGAGTTATCGTATTTTCAAGAAATCTACCACAGACGGCGCCAAATGTAAATGTCTATTTTTATTCTTTGGGATTAACAAGACATTACACCAAATATTTATGACTTAGTTTTAATCTAAATGAAGAAAAGGAATGGTTTTGGTGGGTGGAAATGGTTGCTCTTTATGAGTAAGAAGTTGTCTACGTATCCAACACCTTTGGGTGAGACTGGAATCAAGCCAACCTAGTTCTAGGGTTGGCTTTTATAGGTGTTGTGAATGAGTAGTTAGTAAGACACGTGTGGTGGTATGAACAAGTGCGCTGCTAGGATGAGTGACACGTCCTCACAGGCTGCACATGTGCGGTGGCTCCAGGTATTATGTTATTTGAGCTGATATAGAAAGAGTGTGGTTAAGGATATGATGATGGCAATGATTTGAGTGTTGCAGTGGATAAATGTCTGATGCTAATGATAATACTGAGGGTGGCAAGTGATAATGTCATGAGATGAAGTTAAGTGACGAGTCATTGATGCTGAACTAATCTTGATGAGTGAGCGAGTGCTTGTGTTCTTGGAGTTGAGTCAAGATGGCGGAGTAGTTGTGTGTGGACTGCGTGCACATCACATGCTTGATAGGATGTCCCTTACACTCTTCAAATCCTCTTCGATGGGTGTCAAAGAAGTAATATATTCCATAAATGGGCCATGGACTATTTTATTTAAGATTTGAAGAGGATAGAAACTTGAGGACGAAGAAAAACACGTTATAAGAAAGCTAGAGTTATCTTTTCTAAATTTACAGCCAAATATCCCGAGATTTGGAAAAATGTTTTGGGGCTACAGTTCTAGAATGAGACATACCGTGTTTTTCAACAATGTAAGTCTGTTATGTACTGAGTTTATCGAAGTGTGTGATGCTAATTGAGAAAGAGATATTGATTACCAGCACTTCAATATTTTAAGGGGTTTTTTTACTTAACCAGCCAAAGTTTGTACCCCTTTTGTGAATACCCCCTATTTTCAAAATCATTAGTGATTGCCCCCCCCCCTCAATTTTCTATGTAACGGACGTTGATATTTAGCATAATGGCAATTTTACCCCTACTTCAGAGCGAGAATATTTTGGGTTTCCCACCACATTAAAACAAACAATGCTTTGTGAAAACCCCCTAAATTATGCCCTAAATTGATATGATTGTTCTTTCTCTCTCACTCTCGCACTCATCTGGATCGATCGTGGTCACTTGAAGTTCATTCTCGCATTCATCTGGATTGATCGTGCTCACTTCTCGTTCCCCCTTCTCTCTCACACTCTCTCTCTCACTTCACTCGCACTGGTAAGTTCGCTAAAAAGATTTACTTTTTTAATGTAGTATAATAAAATTCCATCTTTAAAACCTTGTTGTTTGTTTTATGGCAAGTTTCCTGTGTAATGATGGTTGTACTTCTTAATGGTTTGTAACTTTGATTGTTTGATCTGTAATGCGTGATACTATGTTTAAGCAAAACATAATTTTTAATTTTTAATTTGTATAGTACTGTGTTTCAGAAAAATGTTTGTTAGAGGATATAGGGTTTTGAGGATACATATTAATGGAGAATGGAGATAAGCAACTAGAGATGGTGTTAGGTGCAATGTCTATATGGGTGGGGAAACAGTGGATACAGACATGATAGATGGAGATAAAGCATCTATGGTGGAATTGGTTGCTTGGGTCACACGTAAAATGGATTGTCTCCCAAATCCTATATTTCAGCTTAGTTGGGCTGATGGAGAAAATATAAAACAAAGTGTCTAATGATGATTTGTTTTATATGTGGGCTTATGCAAGTAGAGATAGGAGAGGGTATAGTCATTTGTATGTCAATGTTATTGAGGTGGAGGAACTAAGTAGTGATAATGAGGATAATTCTAGTGATTACCCACCCACAGACTATAAAGCAGAAGAAAGTGATGATGATGTCATATATGTTGAAGGAATACCATGCAAGAAAGGACAGGAATTTGATCTTGATGAATGGCCAACAGTTGAAGAAGTGGATAGATTGCTAGACTTGACAAGTGGGTTTTGTTAGGGTAAACAACTCTTGGAGTATAATATTGTGGATGATGGGTCGGAGTCCAATACTTTAGGGCCCAATAGCCAATGCAATACAGCACATGGAGGGGACCAATTGGGTGTGGGAAGTCAAGCAAATTGTTCTATTGAAGGAGAAAAGTTTCAAAGCAACTCTAAACAAAGGAAGAGTAGGAGAAGTTCCCAGTCCCAAAGCTCTTGCTCCAAAGTTGCAGGTATACTTCTCATTCTTTTTGTTATTCATTTTGAGATGTATTCATATTTGTGTATATGTTTCATTGATTTTAGCAGATGAATCTGGCCATGGTAAGTTTGATGACACTGTTAACTTAGACATTTTGAGCTTTATAGTGGAAGGCAATGTTGCTGAAGCAGATGAAGTTGTAGGTATAGTTCTCATTTATTTTGTTCTTCATTTGATTTGTATTGTACAAGATAGAGGTGATGATATATTTACTAGATGTTTGATTAATTTTGCAGAGGAGGGATATCACATTTATGCATCATCAGATGAGGAATACATCCCTTCTGTAGGTGATAATGATAGTGAATTTGATGACTATGTTGAAGAAAACAATGGAGAACAAGTGGAAGATGTAAACAATGTTGCTAGAGTTAATGAGCTTTTAAACACAACATTCAACATACCATTTGATGAAGGTGTTATTGTTGAACCACAACCAGTGAAGTTGTTTGTTTGTCAGACTTGGAAAGATAGGTATGGATTAAGAGATAACATGAGACTATATGCAATTACTGATAAGTACATTCTGAAACAAAATAGAAATGATAGTGATAAGATGGAGTGTATGAAGTTTATTGATATACATACATGTGTAGGTGATGCAGAAGACAGGAATCCAATGGCAAATGCTAACCGGATAGCAAGTCAAATTGAGATATAAATGAGGATGCATCATAGGACCTTTACTCGTATTAACATTAAAGAAGAAATTATGCATAAATTTCAAGTGGGGATTAAGTATTGGCAAGCTTGGCATGTTAGGAACCTAGCAATGGAGAAGATACATGGAAGCTATGATCTTTCATATACAAAATTGCAGAGTGTTGACTGCAGTATTGAATTTGAGCAATAAATTTGTGTTTTTAGTACTTATTTATGTTTTTGTTATGCCAGACATAAGTTGAAGCGGTCTAATACTGCTATGTTTTGTTCTGTTTTGTTATGCTTGTTACATAAGTTGAAGTGCTCTGTATTCTGTTATGTAAGGTACTGACATGTTAGCCTATTTTGATTTAACATGTAAATGTAGACTTCAATACATGTAAAATGCAATAACTCCAAATTACATAAATTACATTGTCAGTTTCTTTACAAGTTTAGTTACATTAAACACACTGTCTTCAATGTGCATCTTAATAGCACCATCAATACCCAACTTCAATTTCCCCTCCTCTTTCGGCTTATCTTTTTCCTTAATTGGAATCAACTTCCAAATCAACAGCCTTTCCTTTTGCTTCACAGGTTCCTAGATCAATCCATTTGAAACCACTGCATCTTGGTGCACTATTACATCTGAGGAACCTCGATCTGTCCATTACTACACTCTTGGATACTCCAACGAACCATCATGGTATCTCCACATCCCTTAACACAAAGGTAGTTAAGCCATTTGTAATCACACTTCTAGTGATCAGCATCTTCACACAGAAAACACAATCCATTGTTTGTTGATGACATTGCAATAGGTTCCTGAAATACCAACAAAAAACTTAAATTATTCTTTAAAACATAATGTTCTAAAACACCCCAAAATGAAATAATGTATTTGTAAAAACCCCCCATTTTTAACATACACCTTTGACCAGTAATAACCCCCCATTTTCAAAGTCAGTGAAACAAACGAGATGATATTTAATTTAAGACGAATCATACATAAAATAAGAGGGATCAACCTTGTTAAGACCATATCTACCACACATGAAACTAAAAAAAATTGATTTTGAGAATAATCGAGATAGAGAAGAATGGTCTTCGTTTTTGCTGCATGTTTGGTTCAAGTTGGTCCAAGTTGGACTTAAATAATATAGAAAAGGGAAAAAAAAAAAAAAAGAAATGCAATGGCTATTTTTTAAGGGTAAAATTGTCATTATCTAAAATATCAACGTTTGGGCAACAATTGATTGATGGAGTGGGGGGTAATCACTAAGGATTTTGAAAATGGGGGGTATTCACAAAAGGGGTACAAACTTTGGGGTTAAGTAAAAAAAAAACCCATATTTTAAGCCAATTTGAAGTTTTAAACCATGTCACCATGTGTTAACTTCATACCCCATACCATTCCCATCTTCCTACATGAAGAAAACAAGTCTGGGTGAAACTTTGCTACATACTCAAAAGGAATGTGTCCTGACAATGTGCAAGCGCCCATATTTATGCTTGGTCATAATTTTTTGTCATTATCAGATTATCGGTGCAAGGTTTATGGTGAAATGCCTTGAACTCGTTGAAGATTCAAGCTCAAAAGCCAACCAACCATGTAATTGCATCACAAAATTAGGCCCAATCCCACAAATTGAACAATAATTCAGAGAACAGGCCCATAGAACAGAATTTGGGATTAATTTCGCTTCTAGTTTCGTTCAACAAATAATTAAAACTACATGACAAACCGGGTTGCAAATATGGTATTGCCCTTTTATTGCTTTTGAACCCAACTCTTCATCTCTGTTAAGTCACACCAATTGAAAGCTCAAAAACCACCATGATTAGTTTTGCATACAACCTCATCTCACAATCTACCTTTGTTAATTTAAGAAAGCTAACATTTTTAAACACACACAACTTTAAATTTCTTTCAATACCCAATTTAAAACTCTAATCTACGAAATTTGAAAACCCTAATTTCTAACAATTTGAGAATGAGAAATTCGGATCAACATAGTGATGAAGATTTGGGAAGAAATGAAGATTCATACAATGAAAAATATGAATTACCATTAAAGGTAAAACCCTAGCTTTTGTGAATTATCTTATTTGTGAGTTAGTTGTCTAAAAAAAATTAGAATAATAATTTGTAATTAGCATGTCTTTATTCCATTTTTACTTTTATTTACAACTAATTTGAGCAACGAATTTACATGCATAAAGTTGTCTGCATGTTCTAACACACATGCATAATCTTATTTGCATGTGTGTCGTACTTGCGTGAAATTAGCGAATGAAGTATCATGAATTTTTCAGGGTTATTACATTTAAAAAGTTGTTTTTTTTTTAGAAGTTTTCAATCATTTGTATCGTATTATTGTTTGTTGGTGTAGAAAAATCGTCAGAGGAAGTTGAAACTCAAAGTTTATAGAGAACAAAATGAAGAAGACATAGATCCAAACCTACGATGTTGCTATAATAGTGGAGAATCAACTCACTGTAAAGAGTTGAAGTGTGCTCCGAATGATAATTATTGTCATGTGCATAGTGTTTTGAATAATGAGGACACGTCAAGAGAAGTTATGAATTATGAAATTGATGGTGAGCATGAAGAAGAAGACAATGATGGTCCTTGCTGCAATCAACAAACGTATAGCTATGGAGAACCCAATAGAAAAGTTGATACTGGATAGAAAATTGGATGGCATGCCCTGCAACCACCAAGAAACCCCGTAAGTACCATTCTTTTAAGAATTGGATGAATATATATTCTTTTAAGAAATGATTTTTCTTTGACATTTATGTTAATACTTTTTCACCATTCAGGAATGATTGTGCTATATACATATGTTTTTTCATGGGAACAATAATCATGGGGGCCGGTAAGTTTCTAACCTCAAAGTTGAAGAAACATGGTGTGGACTTCTTGACAGCAGAAATGGCATACCAATTGTTGTGTGACGATACAAGAAGTTGGAAGCTGAAAATCAATGACAGTCAAGAATCAAGAGAAAGACAAGCAAAAGAAGGCAAAACAAGGAAGTCATGAATGAAGCATTGGACAAATATTGAATTGGTCAAGATAGATCCTTAGCTTGAGTGTCTGCTGTTAGTAATAGTCTTTTAGTAATAGTAAATGGTTGAGGCAATCTCTGATACAATGCTTCAATTTTTTGAATGCTATTTCTTTTCAAATGATAAATACTTTTTCCACTTAATAGTGAAACTATTTTTGCGAATTGGTTGTACATGCATGCATGTCCATTTTTGCAAATTGATTTTACATGCATACAGGTATATGCATGTGCTTATTTATAGGTCTATGGTAGAAAAAAAAAAAAGTACATGCAAACTGGTATATGTATGTGCATTATACACATGCATACATGTATATGCATGTGTTTATTTACAGGTCTACAGTAGAAAGAAAATTACATGCAAACTAGTATATGCATGCGCATTATACACATACATACAGGTATATGCATGTAAATATTTAGTACATAAATTTGGTAGCAACGATAAGCGGGGGATATTGAACCAAAGAGACTTGCAAATTAAATAGCAAAAACAAAAAAGAATCGCTAACAAGAGAATGTATTACAAATTGTATGTATTTTAAAGCTTCACTCGTTAGCCATTTATCTCGTAAAGTATTGTCCATCATTTCTACGATTGTTCTATCAGTCCAATGTTGTCATGTATGTCACACCAACTAGATATTCTAAAGTTTAGTACATAAATTTGGTCTTTGTTGTGTATATATGCGTGCAGCACAACACTTAATAAAAGCCAATAAAATTTTGGAGTCTTAAAGTAGAAATTAAAAAACAAATAATTACATACTAGGAATAAGTAAAGTGGGAGAACTAATATTATGCATATGCACGGTAGAAAGAACAACACATGCAAACTGGTGTATGCATGTGCAATATACACATGCATATTGGTAATATGCATGTATAAGTTTAGTACATAAATTTGGTCTTTATCGTATACCTGTAAAAACAAACTTCCAACCATGAAAATAAATACTACATATATATTGGTATGAGAATGGTAATGAATTAAACAACTCTAGTCTAATATTTAGTACTATTTGTTATATGTATGTCTTAACTACTAATATTATCCATCCATGAAAAAAAAATCAAAAGAAGAATATCTCTAACAAAAAACAATAAGTTCAATCAATTGCAATAGCTTCTAATGAATACGTCTCCAGCTTGCTCCTGTGCTTTCAATCCTCTTTTTCTTTGGCCTTTCAGGACCTCTGCTAACATCAGGTGGCATTATATCACAATTTTCAGGCATCTCAATATTTGCAATAGGATGAATTGATTGGGAGTACGACTGGGAAAAAGAAGAGACAGCGAAAGCCAGATTAATGAATGAGTATAATGAACCACCAGAACTAATAATAGACGCCACTGCATGTACACAGGGGAAACCGTCAATCTGCCAGTAACGACAATGACAACTACAAGACTTGCGTTCCACGTTAACATAATGAACTATGACATCCTCAACTTCAAACTCAACCTCATTTGATATAACAACCCTGAAAAATCTTGCAACATCAACTTTAGCACGATAAATACTTTCCATTAAAGGGCACAACTCCGAACGCCAAGACAAACACTCACGACAGCAATCATCAAACATCTTCATCATCTTTCGACGGATATGATACAACATAGCAGTGACAGACATAAAACGCTCTTCTTTAATCCACCCATTGAAGCACTCGGCAAGAGTACAACACATCTTACTATACTTGCATCCCTGAAAGCACGCATTAGCCGAATGCTCAAATGGGATCTTCACTAAGAACTCCTCAATTTTTGGCCCTCCAATTCTCTTTAGCTAAGTAAGCTTGTCCCGAAACTCAGCAATTGTAGGAGCATTAGCACACTCCGAGAACAAAGTCACAACATGCGGTATATTTGCACTCTTCCCACACATAGTCGTAGACACATTGTTCTTTAGGTGCCATAAACAATAGCTATGGAATGAAGTTGGGAAAACAATGGGAATGTTTTTAACTAAGCTAGCATATCTGTCACTCAGAAATGTGTACCTCCTATCACAAGGGACAACCAACTTCAAATTCTCCAAGAACCAACGCCAATTGTCATCTGTTTCATTAACTAGCCACGACAGCCATGGCCATTTGAAACAAAGCTAAAGAAGAAAAAAAAAAACAAATATAACCAATATAAAACATAATATATATATATATAGCCCGGCTCCTAAAAGGACCTTAAAATTGGACCAAATCTAAAACAACCACAATTTCACCTACAAAATGATTTAAAACCTAATCTTTTGTGCATATGATCTACTAACCATAAAGAACATCTCTATAAAAATTCAACTCGTTTGATATCCTCTAACTTAGATAAAAATTGTTGTCCATTTTTTAAAAATATCTAATGGTCCAGAAATGTCTAGTTTTTGCAATCATATTTTGCCAATATTAAAAATTGTCAAACGAGTTGAATTTTTATAGAGATGTTCTTTATGGTTAGTAGATCATATGTGCAAAAGATTAGGTTTTAAATCATTTTGTAGGTGAAGTTTTGGTTGTTTTAGATTTGGTCCAATTTTAAGGTCCTTTTAGGAGCCATATATATAAAAAGTATCTACTTAAGTTAACTTAAAATAAATACGTAAGTAAAACTTAGCCTAGAAAATGAATTCAACCCTAATATTTTGTGGATATGATATACTCAACATTAAGATCATCTCCACAAAATTTCAACTCATTTGAAACCTTCTAACATAGATAAAAATTGTTATTATCTTTAAAAAAAATCTAATGGTCCAGAAATATCGAATTTTTGCAATCACTTTTTGTCACACTGGGAAAGCTCACCAACATTTACATGCAAATTGAAGTATGCATGTACAAACAACGTAAACAAGGCATATGTGAAGACAAATAAGCACGATAAGACACTATTAAAACAATATCAAAATAACAAACATACGTTCAACAAAAAGATAGTTGTTTTAGAATAAAACCTTGATTTCCATTTTTAATTGTCGCTGCTAACAAACAACCTTTAAATTTGGCCTTCAAGAAAGTCTCGTCCAAATAGATCATTAGGCGACAATATATACTTGAACCTATGGATACACGCTCCAAAATTGATAAAAATCCTACGAAACTTATAAAGTCCCTCATCAATTTCAAGCACAACATAACTACTAGGATTCGAAACCCTTAAAACATCTTCAAACTAACACAGCTGATAATATGAAAGACCATCCTCATCATTTATGTCTTTCAAAGCCAACTCGATCTCTACCAATATAAGCATAATAGTATGATATATCAAGGTGATACTCTCTATGAATCAAGTGCATAATTTCTCTCGGCTTCATAGAAGGATTATCACGAATCATCTCAAGAATCGGGATTTTCACAAGTTAACTCGAAACTTTACAATTACTAACGTCTTTACATGCAAAACTACAACTATGTTCAAGGTTAAGCTTCTTCATCTCGAAAGAACCAAACTTCAAAGCACCATGGACAACCCAAAAGCAACCAGTTTCCCCTTTCTTTTTACAAATAGCATGTATTCGCTGCAAATCATTCTTCTTATACAATTATTTATATCCCGTTTCAATTGAGTACATGGTTAGCTTCACACGGAAATCACATGGTCCTTTACATTTTTGTCCAACATGCGTAAACACCTTAGCCCAAGTCTTTATCTTGTTTTCACGAGTAAACTCAATATCATGATCAAGAAAAATAGAACCACCTGAGTTAGTACTCCCTTCACCCCTCACAATTCCCAACAATAATTGAAGAAGACAAACCCAACACTATATTAAAATCAATCATGCTTATATGCTTTGGGGAACTATAACAAGCAATGGCTTGGAGCTCGGCATCAGTTTCAATAATAGATTGTTTACCATCACGAGAAATCCATACATTAAAATCCATTGTACACAATTCATTCCACTTATTTCGGATCTCTTCCTTAATTTTAGAAACTGTTAAATCTATTCCGATACGAAAAGTTAAACTATCATGGTCATAGCAAAACACTACTAGTACTGAAATATTCAAATCACTGCAAGGAAAAAAAAACTTATTTTCATTAAAAGTAAGCTCATTATATTTCATATAAAGACATGTTTTGCATGTCATAAGCAATCAACAACAAAAATGACACAACACCATAAAAAATCAAAACAAACAATGAATTAACTATGAATAACGCTAAACAATAAAATAAAAAGAAAAAGAATATGAGATGAGATAAAATGGAAAAATAAGAAAAACAAAAATGAACCTAGATGAGCAACGATTGATAGAGAGAAGTGGAATGGCAGAAAGTAAACATAACAAGAGTTTGCGTACGAAAGTTAGGTTTACTCTGGAAATTTTATAATTCTATTATTTATAGGAGGAGAAGGTTATTATTGAAATTATATAAAGCAAAAATAGAAAAATTTGTCTTGGAACCGTAATTGCTTACACTGACCAGTTGATTTGTTCTAAAACTATAATTATTGGTCAACCAGGCCTAAAACCGAAATTATTGTTCAATTTATGTATTTGGGCCTAAATCTATGACAATAATTATGGTTGTAGTATCGGGTTACTTTATTTATGGTTTTAGGACAAATCAATGGCTAGTGTTAGTAATTATGGTTTCAGGTTCTATTTTTGTCTCTTTTTTTTCAATAATATCCTTCTGCTCCTTACATAATATAAATTGAATTTTTTTGGACTCAACCCAATTTTCATGTGAGCAAACTCTTATTCTCCAAATCTTTATTCCACTTCTATTGATCAATTTCTTATTCTCTCATGGCAAACACCTTATTCTCTCATGACAAATATCTACATTCTTCTCCATCTAGAAAAAAAAAAAAAAAAAAAAAATCTCATGACAAATATCTACATTCTTCTCCATCTAGAAAAAAAAAAAAAAAAAAACCCCTTTCAACTATAAATTTGTAAAAAAAAATTGAGATCTACTTGTTTCCATGTTTGAGCTAGTTAATTAGTGTGATGTGATTAGTGATTTAAGAGGTTAGAAAACATCTTATTATCTCATGACAAATACTCTTCTCACTTTGCAATCTACTTTTTCACTTTTCAATTCTAGGTTATTATTGATTGAAGAATAATTTGGTCGATTTCGACATTGGCTCGACTAGTAATTGAACAACAATTGAATTTCCTCTTCAAATATTAGAATCTTTTGTTAATCAATCATGTGATTTATCTCGATTTCAATATTGTTATCGTCGATAATATTTTTAAGTTGGGACTTGAGAGTAGTAGTCTAATACACATGCAAACACTACTATGCATGTGTATTCCAACATGCACACAACATTATGCATTTGTATAACAAATATGCAAACATCATTACATATGTGTATAACACACATGCAAATACTACTATGCATGTGTATATCACATCATGCACACACCATTATGCATTTGTACAACATACATGCAAACATCATTACGCATATGTATAACACGCATGCAAACACTACTATGCATGTGTATATCACACATGTACACACCATTATGCATGTGTATAACACACATGCAAACAGTATTATGCATGTGTATTAAAACATACATGTAAATTCGTTGCTAAAATTTGAATCACCCACTCTCTGTAATTAAATTTGATTTCCAAAAATTAGTGGAGGGAGATGAATAAAGAAAGAAGAGATAAAAGCGGTCAAACAAAGTGGAGACATATTTTTGCCCAAAATCATCAAGTGGAGAGTAGAAAGGTCATTGAACAAAAACTGCCCTTGAGCCATAATTATATGCAGACCCTAACTAAAACCAAAATTAAAACTCAATATTATCCTACGGGCCATTCTCTGTTACATATATGTAGCTTGTTAAAGTGAACTCTAAACAGATATCATATCAGAATAAATTTGTGGACAAGCAACTGTTTGCTGTCCACAAGACCTTAGTTTCTGATTGGTGGAGTGACTGCCCAAAAACACTGTTAAACTGACCGAAAATGGATTTAACCAATAGAAATCTGCTGTTTGTGGACAAGTCTGTCCACAAATTCGGACTCATATCATATTGGTGGATTTGTATTGAAGGTATCCAATGTTGGGCAATGGGTCTGTCCAGGGCCCATCGAAACCGATTCAAGTTTGTCAATTTTGTTTATCGCATACTTGCCTGCACCTCAACATTTGGTTTACCAAGTCAGAGGGAATGTCTAATTCTTGTGAAAACGTTCAAACATCCACCGATCCACTTGTGACATCCATACTTGGAGAAGTTATGGGATGACACCTTGGGGGGATCTCGAACAACTTCACCGAAAACCAAACTACTTATTCTAAGTTATAACATTAGAATAACTCAAAGCACTTCAAATGATATAAAGAGGTTGTTACTGATCCACTTGGGGTGGAGACTTGCAACATTCTCATACACAAAACCTGTTAAAATTTTCCCTGTTGATCACAAAATGCCTTAGAACAGTCTACAAGCAAGCACATCTTAAGGTTCCATGTCTCATCATCACAGCATTCAGAGACATCACATACTGTCATACACAAAACTATTTTAAATTTACTCAGGTTGAAGAGAAAATGTTCTACAAGCAAGCAAATCTTAAGGTTCCATCTCATGACATTCATTTACTGCAACTGGAGCAACTCTACTGTGTATGACTGTATCTTGCCGTGGATGGGTACTATTGGGGGCATCATCATCCTGAGTAAAAGCCAAGGTCAAGATAGGTGCCACTTAAACAATGAACTAGACAAAAATAGTAACCAAAATGATCCAAGTACCACTGCAGCATTCTTTAAGACTTTACCCACAGCCATGTTTTCTTCCAACAATTTTTATTCCCACGTTTTATTTTCACCATTTTCAGTTTAAACAAAAGAACATGTGCTCCCATTTCATTCAGTAGGATTATGGAAATTATAAGCTAGAGTTAGATTTCACAAAAAGGATAGTAATCTTACAAGCAATTAACCACCGTCTTGAACTAAATCGGAGAGCTGGTCAATAATTCCATTAAGACTTCCGAGAACCTTGATCAGCTCATTTCCTTGCCATCTCTTGAATTCTAATTGGGATTCTCCAGGACCTTTCATGTCACTATAGCTGCTGCATTCGGGATCTCCTCTCAAAATAGCATGGACTAACCGTGCTTGTTCACGCAATTTCACTGCCATCTCATCATCCTTCTCATCGTTCTTGCTTTCCCGAGGAATTTGCCAGCGCCGTTTTTTCTTCAAACCTGGGAAAACCCTAATTTTATAGTGCAGTCAAAGCTAAAGATATAGGAGAAAAGAAAAACATGCTTTTCAGATAAGTTAGACCAAGGAACCATATCTGGGATTGACAAAAATATATCGATTCTTGGCATGATTAATCGTTTGCAGACAACATAGTCACAACATGACACACTACCAAAAGAATTTACAAGACTGTTGTACAGTTCTTTGCAGTCTGACCAGGCTTCTAGTTCCTCAACCCTCATTGGATCACAAATATAAAGGAGGGCAAGGAGAAGTTCTCATCACTGGGCCACTTTTTTCTCTCTTTTTTTTCTTTTTTCTGGATGGGCAAACCGAGACTTCTTTCATAATCCAAAGATGAATCAAATGCAACAAGAGGAGCACACCCCAGATTACTGCATTTCCCACAACCTCCTGTAGGCATAGCCATAACTGCCAGGACTGGTACCTATTGGAGTCATGAACTAGGGGTACGAGCTATCATTTAGGTATACAAACCACCAACATAAGGGAGTATGATACAAACAACTCTAACCAAGATGCCAAAAGGGGACCAAAATATCAGTTATGCTTTTCTCTCCATCGACGAACAACTGTTAAACTTATCTCTTGCCTTAGTAGAAAATAGTTCTCCTCTTTTCAGTACCAATTTTGGTTCCACAACCGCATATAGGCTTATAGCTGGAAGAAAAAATGAATAATTTTCTATATAAATGGTAAAAAGACGTATGCAGATTTAGGACCATTTTCCCTTTAGTCTCTATGGTAATGATAATAAAATTAAAAGTCACCAAACAATATAAAGCAAATAATGATGTATTAGATATAAATTGCGTTGGTTGATAACCCATAAACTCACATAAGAAACATGGTATACTGAGAGTTTGAGATAATACATATGTATTAGATTACGCAACATAATTCCTGTTATACAAGAGGGACCAGAAGACTCAGCAGTGACCGACTCTAGTTAATATACCATGTGACCCAGTACTCGTAATACTCCTAAAGCAGATAATTTTGTGCTCATCTTGGACCACACGTTCACTTCTCACCTACTTTACCCACTCTTGAGAATGGGTTCAAGATCAAGGATCGCAGTCCTCTTCACTATTTTGGGTCTTGAGGTGTCTTATAAGGCTTCTTTAAGATGTTGGTATACAACTGATCTTCTATGAATGACTGAATGTAACTCCAATGCTAATGTCTTAGCTCTCAGCATTTACTTGTGTTCCTCCTGATGCTACAGAGCAGCTTAATTGGCTCTTTCAGACTTTCCGTATTTAATTATCCCACGACAAGATATGCCTTTGTGGTGCATCATTTTTCCCATTTTATGAGTGCACCTCATACTGCACACTCAGCTGTCATTAAGACATCTTGTGCTAACCGGAAGGTACTTCGGATGATTTAGCTTTTTGAAAGTCTTTTGGTGTCCTGACCCTTGTAAAACTCTGAATAAAGAGCAAGTTATCCACAAATTACTGCACATCTTTAGATAAACAGTTAATTCTTTATAAACAATCCAATAATTGATAAAGACTAATGCTCATACGACTAGAACGGCCACTTAAAGTATACAGATAATGCCAGTGCATTGTAAAATGATACATATGTTATGTTCCCCCAAACACAATTGGTCAAAGAGGTTAGTCACGTTTGCCTTCAAGAATACAAGAAATTGGTCCCCAAGGCCCAATTTTGGGAAAAATGAAGTCTAGAGGACATGGTTTTTTGTGAGTAACTCACAAGGACAAATTTTGGGAAAAAGTAACTCACGAACCTACTATTTCAAAATTAATAACCCTCAAGGACAAAATAAGTAGGCCCCGCCTTTTTACATTTTTTTAAATGCCAGTTATACCTTTCCGTGAAAATAACCCTCAAGGACAAATGGCCCGGATTTAAAATAAATATTTTTCGATTTTACCCTTTCTGTCATTTTACTATGAACAATGAGTGTTCATACCTTCTGCTGGTGTATGAACAATGATTGTTCATATCCAAATAGGTGAATGTACAATATATTGATGTATGAACATTGAATGTTCATACCAAAAAGACTATGAACATTCAATGTTCATACCCAATCAATGTTCATACCCAAAGACTATGAACATTGAATGTTCATACCCAAAGGACCAAACCCAAAAGACCAAGGACTATGAACATCGAATGTTCATACCCAAAGAACTATGAACATTGAATGTTCATACCCAATCAATGTTCATACCCAAGGACAATGAACAATTAATGTTCATACCTACCAATTGAAAAAAAAAAAAAAAAAAAAGTAGTCATAAACAATGATTGTTCATGTTTGATATATGAACACTTTTGATGTATGAACAGTGATTTTTCATACCCAATCAATGTTCATACCCAAAGACTATGAACATTGAATGTTTCATACCCAAAGACTATGAACAATTAATGTTCATACCTACCAATTGAAAAAAAAAAAAAAGTAGTCATGAACAATGATTGTTCATGTTTGATATATGAACACTTTTGATGTATGAACAGTGATTTTTCATACTCCCAAATAGGTATGAACAATTCATGTTCATAACTGGATCAATGTTCATACCTATTGGATAATTGTTCATAGCTCCAATAGGTATGAACACTCATTGTTCATAGCAAATGTTTGTAATTGGGGGTATGACGTTCATACTAAATACACCAGGTCGTTTCGTCTGGGCCGGGCCATTAATTATTTCGCGTCAGGGGTATACTTGACATTTCATCTACCCGATCCGTTTTTTATTTTGCGTCAAGGGTATACTTGACCTTTCATCTACCCGGTCCTTGTGAGTTACGAAAAAAAAAATGGTGTCCTTGACAGTTACGTTTTCGACAGTTTTGTCCTTGAGAGTCACTCCCTGTAAAGAATATGGCACACTTTAGCGGAGCCATGCCATAGATTTGTTTCAAGACAACATGAAAAATGGAGTACTTGTCAAAAGGAGGAAGGTTCGCCCGTTTATCAAAAGCACAGAAACTTATTTGCCTACTAATAACATGTCTCTTCACAATTCTAGTTAGTGTAGCAAAAAGGTTTGAGAGAATCATCACAATTCCACTCAAAATAAAAGGATGATCCATTTCGGAAGTGAGTCAAAAGGAAAGTGAGTTATATAGATTTACCATGGTTCTCATTGGACCACGGACCACAGATCCATCCAAAGGGTGAAGTCTTAAACTTATCTTAAACTTATATTCCTTGTTGAGTTCTGATTTCCTTGGGAATGGCTATATAGATTTACCATGGTTCTGATTCTCTTTGGAATAGGAGCATCCATTTCTTTGTGTATCTTCCGCCTTTAAAGTTTTTTTTCCTCATTTCTTTTAGTTAGCCCACTTAGCTGTCTTTGGTAGTGATATGATACCTATCATACCACATCACTTGTTGATGTAATTACCCTAGATGTGCAGCAATATGTTCAGTAGCACCTCCTTAGTAAAGTGTTCACAACCTTAACCGAAAAGATGGAAACTTGAGAGACATCAAACATCTACTTGACCAAGTATCAAGAATCAACTTGCTTTATTTAATTCTCACAAGGCATTCATTTGTATCTTTGAATTTTGTTGCTTATATTCAACCACACCCCTTAAAAATGGAGAAGAGGGATGATCCTCCATATCATTTTTGTTTTGAGGATATTGCCAAGGTGACCAAAAATCCGAATATCTCTTGCTTGTGAGAGCTCCACTGTAGGTCAGGCCGTCAGGACGGAATGTTATAGAGAAGGATGTCGTGATCCAGCAAAAGAGTATAGCAAACCAAAATTCACATCATACTAAAGAAAAAGAGTATTAATTCACCACAAATTTTCTTGGATCAATGGTGAGAACCGCATTTATCAAAGATGTGTAACAAACCAAAAAGGAAGTTCTGAACGGGATATTAAATTATTCCCTTGGGGAAGATCGTATCCATGCTGATATAGAGTTGGCAAGGACAATATAACAATCAAACTAAAGGAGAAAGAGGAGAACTTATAGTCTATGTTAGGGACCACCTTTGAGTGTCTACTCTCTGTCTCATTTGTGGAGAAATAAAATCCAAATAAACCAGTCGTAAACTTATATGCATTGAGGTTCCTTCTCAAGTGAAAATTTGAATTCTCATCAGCCTCACCCATCAATGGCTGTGTATCAGTGTATGCATCGTACTTGCTATGGTGACAAAGTAGGATAACCGCAAGAAAGGCTTTCTCTACTCATAAAGTCCTAACCCACTTGTAAAAGGAGAATATTATGCTCTCTACACCGCACCCATTAGGTCTACATAAGGAGCCACTTTACAACAAGTCTCAACTGCAAACCTCAAGCACCACAACTTCTTCCCAAGGCTATCTTGTCCTCCATAAAATTATCAAACAGAGATCTATCATAGAAAAAAAGTGATGCTTGGCCACCCTTTTCTTCTTAGAGTGGCACAACTTTACTAATGGTACATAGAGAGGCCTACAAGCAATCCCTCTACAAAAAATGTAGTTAAGTATCTCTAGTCCACCCTGGAAAGAAGAAAGGGCAAAGATCTCACACCTGTTGAATCAATGGATAATTTCTTGATACTAAAAGCATAGAGATCAATTGCATAAAAGTAAGGGCTAAAATATAAAAAGTGGTACCAGATTTAGTCAAAGTGAAATTAGGATCCGAATCAGTATCGGTCTCCTCCTGGGCTTGAACAGCTTCCTCAATAGAACCAAACAAATCCTTATCAAACAAAAGCGGAAGTTGTAATTCCAACTGACTATCACAATCCAATGACCAATAAGAAACAACCCGAGACTGCATTTCCCAGTCTTTAATCCTACTATACTGATCAAACAACAACTCCCACTTCCTACGACACTGGTTCAACGACCTCGACACTCCCAATGCATTGCAGTTGTCGGAAATGTGTTTCCATTTCGATATTGTCTTTGTGGAATCTGATTCAACGGTTGCCACCTCGTTTACTAGAACGAACATTTCTCCTAGTGTCCAATTAGGCGCTGCTTTAGAACGTCTTCTGCGAAATGACTTTTTTATCTCTGAGCATTCACCGTTTTCTTTTGCTCTTTCTGCTTTAATTTCAATCGCTTTTTTTTCTACTTTATTTTTCTTCATCCGAAGTTCCATTTTGAAAGATACAGTTTGTGGCATAATATATCGCTCTTTAAGCAAAATACATGTCGGCATATGTTGGTGTGGACGACATTTTGGACTGTTTGCCACGTGCAACTTTAATAATAATAATGGAAAAGTGAGAAATTAGGGAAAAAAACAAAAATGAAAAGATAACTGAGCAGTCAAGAAGAAGAGGAAGAAGACATGGAAATTTACGAAGATGATGACGTGGAGACTGAAGAAAAGATACAGGAACAAAAACAAGTGGAAGAGAAACCTAAGCTGGATGTTAGGAGGAAAAGAATCCGTAAGGTACACATTAGTTGATTTTAACTGATTTGTCATGATGATTATTTCTTTGTTAATACTGGAATTACCCTTTGCTAATAGTGTGCTAACTTGAGGGACTTGGTTGTAGCTTAGATATAATAAGAAAATAGGTTATGGGAGAAGATTACTCGAGTACCAAAGCAAAAGGTGGGTGTCACACCCCAAATTTCTAGAATATTTAAAATTGGGAATTATCCAATATATAATTATCTCAATCGTCACCCTATTTAATCATCTGAAAATCCAGGATTAAACGAAACTCTAATAGCATATTATCAATCAGGATATTAAAATCCGAGATCAAATTTAAAACCAAAATGAATAATCCTTCAATCACATTATTAAACTACAAGGAAACTAACCAACTGTATTATATCTGTCTCAAAAACAAAACCGTACATTTCAGAAAAACTTAAATCAGAAAACTCCAAGAGCAAATCCAAATCACGTGTCCTCATCCACTGCACTCCACAATCTATATTTTCAAGAATACACCCATGTTGTAAAACAAAACAAATATGGGTCAGAAAATTGAATTTGTTGAATTGCTGGTATGAGTAAGACTAAAATAAAAACATGTTCAATATTTCAAATAAAAGAATATACTATTACAATAATTTCAACTTGGAAAACAAGTTAGTTCCGTTTTTTTCAAAACGGTATGTAGTTTCTTCCCAAGTAATATTTCACTCCCAATATATAATTCCAAAAATCTCATATAACAGTACTCATTATTCTAACTTTTCAAAATAACTCACAATATAAATATCACTTATATTCCACTTATTAAATGCACATATGATAACCTAATTAAATATGAGTTTAATACACTTTAATTTTAAGCCAACACGTCGCCTTAGGGTAGGATATTTACGTCTCTGTATAAAAGAATAATAAATCCTACCCTCCTGCAAAACAGAGTTAGACATCACAATAAAATGATTTATCTCAGCCAGTCAAATTTTCATTCATAATCAAACCACATTTAAGACACTTAAGTTTAATTGATACAACCTAATTCGTCCCGCATATTTGGGGAATATCACTTATCATAATAACTATATCAAGGGTAGTCATTCACATGACATCATTACGTTATAAAGTTTCTACGTGCATAACCATAAATCTTAGACTATCACAAGTCATTAATATTTGCGTAATAACATATCAAGTTATAGTCATTTCGCAATCACATAAAAGATCACAAGCATTCACTAATATTATTCACAGTCACACTTCACATTTATAACATCACACAAATTCACATACTTTTAGTTCATTCAATTTCACAATATATCTTGTTTATTAATCACTTATTTACTGACCTCACATTTAGTTCCTACTCTACGATTTGCACTTTACATATTTGTCAAATCACACATACCCGTGTGCCTCTTTCACACCGAATACCACTACAAGATATATGTCCCAAGCAGAGATATCGCCTCCAGGAACATATTTACATCTTGCAAACTCGTAACTTATAAGTCACAGCCATTTCTGGGCTTTCCATGCGCATAATCACAGCCTCCTATGGGCATTCAATATCTTATATCATTCATGGCATATTCAATAAATACCTTGGGTTATTCCCACCACATTTAAGGAATATCCATCATACACTAACAGGTCATTCATGGCACATTCAATGAATACATTCCTATCATTACCAAATCCTGAGACATGGAGAGTTCTAAAGGTGTGCTCGACTTATTAAAAATATTATTCTCAGCCCACTTATCATTGTATTAGCATTAATCATGCACAACAATTTATCACACATGCAGAAAGTTAATTTCACGCAAATCAATCACGCATTTAAATATCATTGAATGCAACACAAATGATCATCAATCAAATACAATTCAAACAGCCACAATCACGTACACAATTAAATACTAACATTATACACATATAGTTATCACAAAAACTAATATATAATATATAATATAGTGGCTACACCTGTACGTATCCAATCTTTCAAGAATAGAATCAAGTCTTACGTAGCTCTTAACCAATAAATGTCAACATTCTTGTATGTACTTTTGAAGAAAACAACAATTTATTCTATATAAAATCACATACAATAAGTTTCAAATACTACCACAATCATATACGTAAAGTTTTATATCCAAAGATACACTATGAACCTTTAAATCCAAAAACTCACAAATGGATTTTTCTCTACTTTTGATTCTAAAAAACACGATCTTATGAACCATGTCGGTTCCAAATAAAACCACAGTCTAAAAGTAGGCTGCAAACACTATATAAAACACCTAAAAGAGTTTAAGAGACTCATAGTTCATTACTAGACATATTTTCCAAAATAGGTTCATACACATAAAGGATAACACGGTAGGTTTTCTAGCCAACTTGTCAAAGCAATAACATTTTCTACAGTCATCCAAAATAATACACCACTTGATTATTTGAAAACTAGGATAGTTATACCTACTTCTTCATGTATAACTCGAAATCCTAACCTCAGCCCATCTAAAAGAAAACTTAGGTCGAAAACAGTAAAAATCCTAATTTTCAACAAACTAGATTCCTGACGGACTATTTTTCGAATGGAGATCAACTATTTCCACAAGTTTCCAAACGAGACAAGGCTTTTTGCGTTGAAAAGAAGACTCTCACTCTAACTATATTAAAACTGGACTTGAACACGGTCTTGTGGCCCGATTTCTCGACGATTGTTTTCTCACAACCAAACTTCCGCATTACATTATATCTATCTCCACAGAACTCGGAATGTGACGAGGCCAATTGAGTTAGAAAGAAGACTCGTAAAACTCACATTTTCATGTTTTACTTCTCCCCCTAGCTTTATGCAATTTGTGATCAATATGTAGAAAATTGTTTTCTGACGAATAGAATTTCTGACGCATAGAATTGTCGAGGTCATATCTTTTTCGTCACTCATCCAAATTAAATGAGGCTCACTATGTCGGATAAAAGACTCTCTAAGGTTTCATTAGGTTTTGGTTTCGCACAAATCTACAAAGTATAGTGTCCTACACTTCCTACAATGCAACATGTCCAAAATATATGCACAAACAGTCATCATATATTGAAGTCTGTTTTCATAATCTTAAACACGAATATGAACTCGGGTCAAAGTTAGAGGTTGTATCTCTAGATTCTAATGGTCTTGATTCTAATTTTGATTTTATTATTCGTTTCTACTCGTTTTAGGTCCAGTTTTTTTTCAACTTCAATTTCAAGATGCAAAACGACTAGATGTGAAATTTTACAAAAACACGAAAGTTGTAGATATCGCGTCTACAAGAAATGTGCATGTCTACACAAAAAGAGTAAATTTTTATTTTATATGATTTTATTATTGCAGATCGCTTTCGGTTTAGGTCCAGTTTAGCGTCGGACTTCAACTTCAATTTTAGTATGCAAAACGACTAGATATGAAATTTTACAAAACACGAAAGTTGTAGATATGCGTGTCTACAGTAAACAAGAGTAAACAGGCGTTGGATTCATATCAAAAAGATCAAAAACGAATTTTCTATGCTTCAATTACCAAGAACAGTTCTTAAATTCTGAAAATCAAAACCCTATAACATGAATCCAATGACTTCACATCATTCAAAACAGTTGCCGGCCTATATAATACTACCAATCAATCAATAAACACATGGTTTACTCACTACCGTATACAAATACTCCTCAACACGACAACACCTATATATCAAAACTAAACTTTTGGTGCCAGTAACTCAGTATATCGAAAGTCTTTGATTAAATAAATAATTTCGATCTCAAAGTTTCATTATAGATAATTAAATACACAACTAATCTAAACCCTAGTAATAAATCAATTATATAAAAATAAGGTTTAGACTACTCACCGGAATTAATCGAAAAGCGAAAACGTTAGTTTACGCAACAAACTTGAAATCAGGCAAACTCGAAAACCGGCGTTAAGATAGTCTTTCTCCTTCGAAACCTTCTCTTTACCACTCTCAAAGCAATAGCACTCTATCTCTCTTTTCACTATTTACGTCTCTTTTTGTTTTCTTTCCTTTCCTTTTTTTTTTTTTTTTTTTTGAAACCCCTGAAAATATCCAAGAGGGAGCAAAAGAGGGTTCGTTGTAACTAAACCCCTTTTCTCTCTCCCCACGTTTTCTCTCTCCTCTTTTATCTTTATCTTTTTTTCTTATTATTATTACTTAACTTCATATATTTAATTAAAAAGGGGAATAAAAAAAATAGGAGTGTTATAGTGGGGCAAGTGTGTTTTTGGCTTGGCTAGAGCTAAACTAGAAAGGAAAAGAATCACCCTTTTGGCTCATCCTGAGTGAATTTATATAATGTAGATCTTATTGGCGAAAATTTCAGTTTAATTGAATCTACACTTTAATTGAAACACAATTAAAGACGACCTAAAAATCACTTTTTAATTAAATCTCTCAATCACAAATCACACACATAAACAAAACTACTAAAATCCTAACTACAAGCCCATTATTTAAAGTAAACCTAGAAAGCATAAACCAATAGGAACACGACATGTGTCCAACTAATTAATTGACTCGAACCATGGGCTTGGACTCAACTAAGGGGCTCACGCCCATAACATGTAAAGGGAACATAGGCGCACACCTATGACACTGACAGACTCGACTAATGTTCTATATCACTCTCCCCAACCGAAAAAAATTCGTCATCGAATTTCTAATCAACAAGAACTTTAGGTAAAGAGAACCACGTCCACAAGTTTTAGGAAATCGGCCAATACCCCAACTGAAAGGAATCCGACTATGAATTTTTCCTTTGTATCAGCTTCTCTAGCTTAAAATCAGTAACCCACAACATGCTCTTGCACACAGATTATGAAAACAATAACCAGAAGATGCACTAAAAAATTTCGGTACCAATGGCTCATCTTGAAAGCTTGTAACTTCACCAACATATGTGACTTTTTTTAAGGAAATCCAAATCTGCAATCGTGCTTTTTTGAAAAACAAATCACTTCGTTTATCAAAGTGAGTCACAAAATTTTCCCAAATTAGATCTTCGTACTTATCAAAAAGAGACTCATTTTTATACTTATCAAAGATTGGTGGAGTGCCCAATAGGGGGGCTTCAACACCTGCTAGCAGTCGAGCAGCGCCATCATTGAGGGGTACACCCTCACGTTCCTCATTGAGAGGAGGTTCCCTGTTGGTGTTATCTTTCATGCCAACTCTGTTCTCTCTGCTGTTTTCTAGATTTGTAGGCCCAAAAGGGTTCAGAAGAGGGATTGAACCATCAACCTGAGATGCATCATTAGTACTAGCCACTGAACCATTATTCTGTGGTGGTGGAGGTGGTTGTTGCATCTCTCTTTGGACTGGAAACTTTGCTTCCATCAGGTTTTTGAACATCTGTGTCATGTTCTTTATGCTTTCTTCTAAACGAGACATGCGAGTATCTACGGATGGAGGACGACCTCAAGTTGCTTTGTGATTTATCATAACAACACAAAAAAAATTGACTTTTCGAGGGAAAAAAAAAATCACCGTGAATAGTAACCTGGGTGAACAGTGACGAGGTGAAAAGTGCCCGATGAACAGTGTTTCACGAACAATGTTTTCGGAGAACAGTACCATGAATAGTAACTCCTGGAATTAATCTGCTCCGATACCAAATAATGTAGATCTTACTGGCGAAAGCTTTAGTTTAATTGAATCTACACTTTAATTGAAACAAAATTAAAAGACGACTTAAAAATCACTCTTTTATTGAATCTCTCATACACATAAACACAACTACTGAAACCCTAACTACAAGCCCGTTATTTAAAGTAAACCTAAAGAGCATAAACCAATAGGAACACGACATGTGTCCAACTAATTAATGGACTCGAATCATGGGCTTGGACTCAACTAAGGGGCTCACGCCCATAACATGTAGAGGGAACATAGGTGCACCCCTATGACACTAACAGACAGACTTCGACTAATGTTCTACATCATTATATGTCAAACATATATCCCGACCCTTAATTGATTGGGAAATCGAGTCGTATGAGTCACTTTTGGCTACACAAGGGGATAATTTTGGGAAGGTGGGTAGAACAATGAGGAGTTCTCGGTGCAGTCTTTCTGCTATGTGTTGGATTTGTATGCTTGCACAATCTAGAAAGTAAAGAAATGATTTTGATTTCCTTAAAAGAAAATTTGTTAAAATTTGCTTTCCTTTGTTGGATTAGGGAGAGTTAAAACCATTGACCTCTTCAATAGAAGAGGTATGGAGCTCCACAATGTCTGTCCACTTGCAAAGTGAGTCGGAGAGTGGATCATCTCCTTCTTACTTGACTATTTTTGAAGGGTATTTGGAAAATTTGCTTCTCATCATTCCTTAAGCCTTGGAGGATGCCTTCTAACGTTAAAGATGCGTTAAGTAGTAAATGTTTGAACCACACTTCAACTATATGGAAAATTGAACAAAGTAATAAAATTTTATTGATAACTATATGAATAAAGAAAATTATGTTTTACAGAATAAAAGAAATAACAATAATAAAAGAAATTACTCTTGATGATTGAGGATTGCAAATGCAATGTCTTAAAGACGAATTTCACCCCTGTCCGAGTGCTCACAGTTCTTCGAGTGTCGTCTTGCCAGAATACAACAATCAGTAACTCCAAAGTGTAGCACCACAACTTCGAAATCCTAGCGAACCTTTGAATGGATTTTTGTACTCTATGAAAACTTCAGAAAATCAAAATGGAGAAAAAGAGGATGATTATTTTCAAGTATTTCTCTTAGATTTAAGATCCTCTTGAATGAACAAGACAGGGGTTTAAATAAAAATAAAGTGTCTTCAAACAGCCACCATGTCTGTTCCATGGGTCACTTTGTCTCTTCAAGCATATGTCTCTCCAAGACCATGTTTAAAGAGTTTGAAAAGATAATGATAATTATCCAAAAAGTAAACGTTAGTAACTTCTTGATTATCCGAAAATAAAAACTAAGTACCAACCATACAAGTCCAAGTCCCCCAAGGCCCAATCATAGACCATAGAATATTCAATATATTCCTATGTCTATTTTGTTGGGGAGTGGGTTTAAACCTTCCATATCCAACTTGGATTCCAAAATGTGTACCACTAGACCAACTTTTTAAAGTTCAAATACACCATCTTTTATATATAGGACTATTTTTTATTCACACTTAGATTTTCCAATAGTAAACTCATACTACCACCATTGTCTAACAAGGCATCATAGATTGCGGAATACCTCCCTAGAGCTATTGTTTGGAACTTTTGGAAGGAGAGGAACACAAGAATTTTTTAGCAACTAGAGAAAAACATTCACAGGATAGTGGAGGGATAAAGAGGAGTTACATGATTGGACATGTGCTAACCCAAGTTTCAATGAGGTGACTTACCAAGATTTTATTTAAAATTGAAATACCGTTGTACTATAAAAGGGCTTGTAACCGGGTAGAGGGGATCTTCTTGGGCATTGCTTAGCTCCTTGCTATGTGGCCTATTAGTTGTAATACTCTATTTTAATCACATTAGCTAATTAATTGAATTTTACCTATGAAATAAAAATAAATAAATAAAGACTTCTTACCATGTTGTAAGTCAAATTAAATCTAATGATTAATAGGCAGTATATTTTTTTCCAATTTGTTATTCAATTTTCATATTGATATAACTGTTGAAATGAGTCACTTGGTCACTCACTTGAACCAGTAACTCAGTAAGCATTATCTCGCTGAGGAACCCTTAACGAGTGTTCTACTGAACCTAGTACATAAGAGTACATAGGTGCCGTGAATTGAATTGAAAGCTGGTGTATATGAGGATGGCACACAGTGATTCTTCTCTTTCATTTATCTTCTTTGGAAGTGTTTGACTGAAATTAGTTAAACACTTATGCTTGAAAGCCTATTTTACTTCTAAATTATATCGTAGTATTGATCTATCTTTTTGTCTGCAATTAGAGGCATAATTATATTGGTCAAGGAGTTGTCTGTAATTAACTATTCGCCTTTCGTGATTTTGGATTTTTGTGTTATCTTTGTGGGAAGTCATCGATTGTTATTATTCTTAAAAGTTTTACTTTCATGAAAATATGCCCATCTTCTATAAGCTCTAACATGACAATTTCTGGGGTTCTTTTACAGCTTAGGAAAATGCTCGATCTTGTGGTACATGCTTCTCAGTGTCGCTCTGCCAATTGCCCTTACCTGAACTGCCGTAAGGTCAAAGGACTATTCAAGCATGGCCAGATGTGCAGAACTCGTGCCACAGGGGGCTGTAGTCTCTGCAAGAAAATGTGGTATATCCTTCAACTGCATGCTCGAGCATGTAAAGATCCAGGATGTCATGTACCACGCTGCAAGTGAGTACCACTCATTTTCAAGTATTTGTATATGCATTTTGACCTAAGTTACATTGACACGGACACGTGTGTCCGTATTTGACACGGCGAGATATCAAAAATTGAGGTATATTCATAGTTCAAGATTTTGGAATTTTGGAAATCTGGAAAACCAAAATTCACAATATTTCGACCCATGTCATATTCTGATTTCGACTAATTTTGGAATTATCAATATTTCGACCCTATGTTGTTTTTTCCGTTTTTTTTTAAAAACTGAAATATCCAGTGGAATTCCGACATTCCGTTCAGAATTGTGAACACTAGGTATATTCAGTGGCGGAGCCAGGGGGGGCCCAGGGTACACCCTGGCTCACCCTCAATTTCTTCCAAAAAAAATGACTACTATATATATGAAAATGATTTTGTTACTAAACCCTCAATCAGAATCCACCAAAAATAAAACTCCTTCCCCTAACTAACATAAGAAAGCTCTCCATTTCTAATTTTATGTATTTTGAGAAACAACACTTTTGGCAAGTGTTTTTCCTTGTTTGGAAAAACAAAAAGATGAAAGAGAAAAAAAAAGAGTAATAACATTCTCAAATCTCAACTCAATAATTCATATGTATGTTTATTGGTATGTTTTCTAAACCTTAATTCCCCAAACTCTTATTTTTTTTTTTTTTAATAAATTTTATTAGTTATAATTCAATTTTGTAATAATGAATTCAATCCATCGACTTTGAGTCCATTACAATTTTAATTTGTTGCATAAAATTGTAGTAAATTTACTTTTGAATCTACTTAAAGCATTGATTGGAATTTCGGGATTAAATGAAAAACGAAAAACTAAAACAATTAAAATAAATGCTAAAGTGACCACAAAAAAATATACTTGGTGTCTAAACATGTATAGTTTAAAACAATGGTGGGATCATAAACCATGTTGGCTTTAACAAGCTAGTTTGAAAATCCAAATTTTGCTTACCCACTATAGATTTTTGAGAAAGCGTAAACATGAGAATTATGTTCCCAATCCAGAATTTGTAAACGCTTTGTAAGTCCAGAAACACCATTTTTGTTATTAATATTAATTACCCTTTAGCCAAAAAAAAAAATGTCTAAACATTGTATAATATTTTTATTATTAGCCTATGTGTTTTTTTTTTTTTCCCAATGCCTTTTGGACTATTTTCCTTACAGGTTCTAAAGAATTCATTGTTTTTTATTTGTTGAATTTTAAAGTGGTTTCCATAAGCATATATATTTGTAAGAAGCATATATTTGTAGGCACTTTCTTCTTAAGTTCCTAATTTTCTAAAGCTAAATATCCGTGTAATTTTTTTTTTCTCCTAAATCGATCTATTAAGCAATCTAGTCTTTTGTAATTCCAAAATTTACATATCTTTTGTGATGGGATTCGAATTGTGTTTTTTTCTTTTTTTACTTTTAAAAAATATGCAAGGGAAAACAAAAAGTCGACAAATTGGGTGTTATCTTATTTTAGTTTTTATATAGTGACTAGTTGTGGCTCACCCTCACCCAATTTCCTGGCTCCGCCACTGGGTATATTACATGCAATATGTGTCTGTGTGTCCGACACGGACACATGGATACGTATCCGACACAGATTATTTTTGAAATATGGTGTGTCCATGTAACATAGATTTTGACTTGTACAGCGATTTATATGTTCTGTGCAATGTTACTCTCCAGGGATCTGAAGAACATTTGTGGTGGCGGAGGGCACCAGTAATGGTGATGATGAGACAGGGAGCTGCAGTGCTTAAATTATATGAATAAAGAAAACACTTCCAGTTTAACAATTACATTCAGCTTCTTGTTTCTACAAATTTCGTTGGTTTCAGACAGTTCTTACCCAAGGCAATAACTTTCACCCTATAGTCTTGCTATTAAAGAAACTGAGGTGAGACTGTTCAATATCACACTATATAAGTATTGTTGCACCAATTGTTGGATCATCTCGCATTGCGACTGAGTAGGCTATCAGGTTTCACACGTAATGACGAAGCTGTAAGCTGTAAGCTGTAGCACTTCTATTTCAGCAATGGTTCACTTCTCTTTTGGAGTGGGAGAATTACACCTTTGCCATTGCAGCCTTAAACGTGCAGACATTAACATGTCTCGCCAGGCATGTGTTCAGGGCTTAAATGACATCGAAACCATAAGCTCTCCCTATATAAACGGTTACAGAATTATACAATTAACGGCATTGCGAATTTGCAATTTCAGCCCTAAACAAACAAACATATATGGGATCCCAACATGTATTACAGGGTGTCCCTCTTCCCAATTTCGTGTATCCCCTGTATGTGTTTATTGGCAGACAGACGTATTGTCGCCACTCGCCAATGTCACCCTACCCGGCCGCCCCGTTACCTTTAGACACAGGTTTAGGCCTTTGGGGTGAACATCACATTCATAAATCCCGTCATTATACAAACCTGGGGTGCATGAGTGCTTCAGAAGTTCAGAGCATAACAGAAATTCAGAAAACATGAAACTTAAAACTTAAAACAGAGAGAAAGAAATAAGGAATCAGAAAGTACAACTTCATAATTCAGGAACCTTTACAGTTTGTTTAAACATAAAATATAGTACAATTGAATCCCAATGACCAACCAAATTCCCACAAAACTAGAGAAAAATTGTTCCAAATTAAATCAATTTAACTTTTAACCAACACAAATATCAAGCAAGCTAGAGTAACTAGGATGAGGGAGAGAGTTAAAAAGGGCTGCAATCTCCTCATCCATGTAATAACACTCTTCTTCGCTTCTCCCTTCCAAATCAATATCACCAACATTGCCTTTGTTAGAAAAAACATAATCATTCCCAAACGCCGCAAAATCATCAGAAAAAAGACTTGAACCGTCTTCAACAACATCATTATTATCAAGAATATTTTCAAGTGAACCCCACCATGTTTCTTCTTCTTTTCCCTCTTTCATAGTAACAAGAGCACTACTCTCTTCAGCAGCATGATCAACAACACTGTTCATGCCAACCTCGGATGCGACTCTACTCGAAACTTTCTCTCTAAGGCACTTCAAATCCACGTCGAGTTTCTGCAACTTGTCCAATGTATCGAATTCGGATAAATCAACATTCTCCCACCAGAACTCACCCTTCTTATTTCCTTCTTCTTTTTTAGTACCCTCGTTCGCATTATGATGATCATCATAGACTACTACTAGAGAATTTTTATTTGAAACGTCTGAAGATTTAAGATACCGATCGACAACAGTTTGTACAGAGGAAGAGCCAAACTCATATGATTTGCCATGTTCAGAAAACGCAAGAACGACGATCTCAGCATTGCAAAGTTTGCATAAGCTCTCGGCTTTCTTGAAGAGACCTTGGCGTCTTTTGCATAAGGTGACTTGCCTCCTTTTTGCGTTTTGTATTCTCTCGATCTCAATCTTATTCTTTCCCATCTCTGATCTCTCAGTGGCAATAACAACTCTCGGGAAAACTAGGAAGAAGAAAAATAAAAGTGAAGTGTGGTGTGGTGCGGGCAAGTGTGTTTTATTTATAGGTTACGGGGTGACAACTGGAGTTACAGCTGTTAACACAGGGTTACTAAGGGCCATTTGTTTTTGCCTCTTATAAGACCTTGAGGTCTTATAACCTCTTATAAGATGTGTTAGTGATTTTTGACATTTTTTTTGTTTGTTTTTTGCCTCTTATAAAAGGCATTCTACTAGAAATGTCTTATAAAAGGCTCCAATTCTATAAGTACCAAAATTGGATCTACTTCAATTCTATAAGTCTTATAACTTAAAAAATAACTCAAATACCCCCGTCCATATACCCCTAACCTCATTTATCTCTTCTTTCTTTTTCATTATCTTCTTCTCCAAATAATTCAATTGCCCTAGCCACCACCAGCTACCACCACCACCACCACCACCAAACTATTAAAACCACCACCACCACTGCCGCCACTACCACCACCACCATCATCACCAATTCACCACCACTACCACCACTACCACCACCATCATCACCTCCACCACCACTATCACTGTACTATTAAGACTATCACCACCACCACCACCACCGTGCTATTAAAACCACCACCATCATCATCACCTCCACCACCACTATCACCGTATTATTAAGACTATCACCACCACCACCACCGTGCTATTCACCACCGTGCTACTAAAATCACCACCACCACCATCACTACCACCGTGTTATTAAGACCAATATCATCACCTCCACTACCACTACCATCACCACCACTACCACCGTACTATTAAGACTATCATCACCACCACCACCACCACTACCACCACCATCATCACCAATTCACCACCACTACCACCACCATCATCACCACCACCACCAAACTATTAAAACCACCACCACCACTACCGCCACTACCACCACCATCACCACCACCACCACTACTACCACCATCATCACCTCCACCACTACTATCACCGTACTATTAAGACTATCACCACCACCACCACTACCACTACCACCACGCTATTAAGACCAATATCATCACCTCCACTACCACTACCATTACCACCACTATCACCGTACTATTAAAACTATCACCACTACCACCACCGTGCTATTAAAATATCCACCACTTCTACTACTACTACTACTACTACTATTACCACTACCACCACCGTGTTATTAAGACCAATATCATCACTTACACTACCACCACCGTGCTATTAAGACCACTACCACCGTGCTATTAAGACCACTACCCCAAACTAAAGTAGTTTTCTAAAATCGATATTCTAATTATCAAAATTGATTTGAAATCGAAAATCAAACTATATTTTTGTTTCAAATTAATCTATTCATGTTAAATCTGATGTAAAGTAGGGTTATATTTGTCAAATAACCATCTATAAGATGTTATGTATTTATTTTTTCTATTTTTACAAGTGCTTATAAGAGGAACTTAAAATGAAAAACAAACCACTTTATAAGACCATCTTATAAGACCCTCTTATAACACATGGTCTTATAAGACCCTCTTATAACTTAACCCAAAAAAACAAATAGCCCCTCAACTCTGAAACTCTGAAACTAGATGCCAAAATAGAAACAGAAAAAGAGTTGGAACCGACTTATTACAACGGTTAATTTTTTATATTTCAATTCGCTGTTGTTGTAAAATTGGCCCTTTTGGTTATGAACTTATGACCCTTGCGATTAATGGTCATTTAAGAACAAATTTGCACTTTTCTATGCCGGTCTGATAAATCCATAGTTCGGAATTTTGGAATTTTCGAAATTCTGAAAAATCCAAAATCCGAAATTCATTAAATTTCAACTCTTATCACATCGGAATTTCAAATAATTTCAAAATTTCGACTTTATATTTGGAATTCCATTTTTTTGAAAAACCGAAATTTCAAACGGTATTTCGAAGTTTCGTTCGGAATCACAAATTATAGATAAATCACAACACCCCCCACCCTCCAGAAAATGTATTTCTTTTACCGTATATGTCCTACATATTTATTTTAGTTTGTGTGTTCTATGTAATTCGAATAAGTGAACTAAGTGTTATGTATTTCTTTTAGTTTGTGTCCAATATATTTTAATTTCATTGCTAAGTGTATTTCAATTAAATGAATTATCTATATTGACACATGTTGCACAAAATGTGGGGAGCATATGTGTAACATTTGGAGCACATGTGTTACTGGAAATACTTCATTAAACACATAAAAAGAAAATCCATAATTCATTAACTAAATACTACTAGAAGTGTGAGTTGAAAATATTGAAGACACATAGCGTAGTTAGTAATTCGCGGATTTGTCGTTTAATTCGGAAAACAATTAATAAAGCCGCACTTTTCAATCATACGGCGCGGATTAATTCGCAAATTTATGAACGTCCCAATAATTATCGAATAATAAGTCTCTGAGTCCATATTAATTAAAATACCTAAATAAATGTGATTATTGTTATAGAAAGAGAAAATTTTGGGACTTAAAAAGATAATTGGAAAGGGACGGGACGTGGCAGAAAAGAAAAGAATGAAATAACAACAATAAACCGGTAGAAAATAAATAAATTCTTCTCTTCTTGTTTTTCTCTCCTCATTTCTGTTCTACCAACATTTTAATAGTAAAGAACTAGAAACCATTAAAACTGAAAAAGCTACCTAGACATTTTTGTCACCAACTTGTCCAAGAAAAGAACACTAAACAAAAGCGTCATATACAATTTGTTGTAGCAACTCCGAATTCATATTTTCAACACCCAACATTGTTTTTGTACAATTTTCATCTTTGATATTACTTATATCAACTTCTCCACATTTTAAAGGAAGAAATGAATAAGACAAATTTGTGGGTTTTGCTAGAGTTTTGAGTATGACACTAGTTGTGGGATTGAGATGGAAAGGGTGTGGGTCTATATCGTTAGTTAGAAGAATATAAAACAGGATTGTTTTGGATAAAGTAGAAGAGCAATTACTGAAGAAAAGTTGACAAGAGACTATGTAAATAAGAGATTGAATCCTATTTTCCAATAATAAAATCCTCGCATTGTGAACTTTGTAACTTCAATACGTTTTCATTTTGATCTTCAAAGTCCAATCCTAATAAATTCACAAACTTATAAGCATTGATAATAGTTTGGTATTTCTTCTCTACCAATACATTTTAGTGTTTTTTTTTTTGGAGAAGAGAAAGCAAGAGTCGGAAATCGGGGAAATGAGGAGAGAGAAACGAGAATAGAAAATTTTGTTTATTTTCCCCAGTTTCTTGGTGTTATTATTTCATTGTTTTATTTTCTGCCACGTCATTCCAATTCAGCCAATAAGAGATGACTTCACAATTTTTGTTTGTGCTGGCTATATGTTGTAGTCGCATTGTAGTCGCACCCAATTGGAAAAAGGTAAACTTAATAGTGCATGGAAAAGTAGAACTTGGTAATATTTGGTATTAATGACTTAGAGCATCTTTAGGAGAGCAACTAAAAAAACACCAAAATTTTGAACCAAAAAAACACCAAACCAAAAAAACACCAAGCAACTTTAGGAGCAACATCAAAAAAACACCAAGCAACTACGCGGTTTTGCCAAAACCGCACCATATAGCCCACGCGGTTTTGAGCAAAATCGCGCCACTAAATCCCAACTAACAGGCCCAAGACCACGCGGTGTTCTTAAAGCCGCGTGCTACTATTATATAATCAGGACCAAAGCCGCGTGGTTCAATCACTTTCAACTCTTTTCTCAATTATAAACCTTCTCCTTAAAAAAAAAAAAAAAAAAAACTTGGAGAAGAATTTTATATGGATCCTTTTGAACCTTTCGATGGTGATGATTGGCAGTACACAAATGACATTGGCGATGAGGGAGAAGAATCCGAAGAAGTACAATACGGTGGGGGAGAAGAACCCGAGAATGTCGCGCCGACTGATAGACATCTCTATATACTGGAGTATCAGATGAACGATTTCGATTGGCAATTTGCACTGGAGAAGCACTTGATATGGAAGTTGTGTCTTCTACACGACCCAAAACACGGTCGAGTCGCGATGACTAATACTCGGGTAATTAATTAGTTTTGATTAAATATTTTGAATATTAATTAGTTGAGTTGGACCAATTAATTATTTATCTTATACGCATTATTTTTTTTTTATATAATATCAAAGATGTTATTGACTACCGAGTTAGATCGGCTTTACTTGGTGTTAGAGAGTGGTGGAAGGTTATTAGGAGTTTGGATGAGTTTGTACATATTAGAGATAATATTTTGTATACACCTTTGGGTATTTTGATTGATCTGGGATTATGATTGGGCAGGCGGTGGTCATAGCTTTAGTAGAAAGATGGTGGAGTAGAACTCATACATTTCATTTCCCTTGTGCGGAGTTAGGGTTCACACCACTAGACTTTATTATGATTTCTGGGTTGAGTATCGGTATAGGCTAACCGATACATTTTCATACAAATTATGAGAATATGGATAGTATGCTTATGAGTTTTCCTCGTTTGGGTGCGGATGCTTATGATTCTTACGGGATTAAGCTATCTCATATTAAGATCTGCATATATGGAACCCCTCTTACATCCCGATACACGGCGGAGTTAGCTTTGATTCGCTCTACCGGGTAGTGAGGGTCTTGTCGATATATTAGGGCTTTTTATGTTTTTATTGGGCATGTTTTGTTTCCCAATGGTCATTCTACTCTGCATAACCGGGATATTATGCTTATGTATCCGATTTGCATACTATGAGAGATTATGACACGGGTAGCTTCGGTATATGCCACATTGATATCGGCGTTAGATAAAGCTTCACGCATATTGAGTAGAAGTCCTCAGATTGCAGGATTCACGGGACTTTTAGAAATTTGGTTTTATGAGTACTTTCGATGTCTTTGTCCTAACATAAACATGATTGCTGATACTTGCCCTAGATTTGCTAGTTGGTCAGGGCCTCACTTGACTCGTAACAGAGGGCAGATTAGGGATAATATCTATATGGCTCGTGCTCAGATTGATATTAGATCATTGTCATCTATTAAGTGGAGACCTTGACATTTGTTTACTGCCTTTGACGATCCAGTTGTACAGCATGATTGTGTGTTGTCACGTCACAGAGTTATTTTTGCCGCACGTGGCTGTCAGGTTTGGTACTATGGCGACAGATGTTGGAGGCAGATGACTGGACGTTATGGAGTTCCATGTGCTCCCATGCCAAATGTTAGTGATGTGAAGTCGTGGGGTAGAACTCATATTCATGAAGTTCATGCTAGTTGTGGTCCTTGGCCAGATGCATCTTCTTTTGTTGTTGGCGATCACGATCAAGATTATAGATGGTGGAACCGTGTCTCCATGGGTCCGTTGTTGCCTCCTGTTGGTCGGGCTAGCAACTTCGAGTTTGTAGGCCTGGAAGGGATGAGACGTGAGCTACGTATTCCTCATCCGCCACAGCCTGTTTACAACCCACAACCTCTGAATGCATATCATTCAGCTCTTGTGTCTGCCAGTAATCCTCAGATATTTGCCGTGTGTGGACCTGATGGGGAGCCTACTTATATTTCCATTCCTGAGGTGCCTCATGCTCGTTTCTCTGAGTTAGAGCCGCATATTGATCAGTATACCATGGTGAGTTTAATTGTTTTATTTATCTTCTTCATTATATATATAATATGTATTCACATTGTATTTTTTTGGATCTTTAGGCTGAGGTTTTAGAAAGATATGAGAACCAAGTTCTTATGTTTGATGGGATGAGGACTGCCCTGTATCATTATAGCCAAGAAAGAGATGAGGCATATTCTCAGACATATCAGCAATCCCAGCGTGTGTATGACGAGACTCGGAAAGCGTATGAGGATATGCAGCAAGTGTACACGCAAAGAACATCGGGGATATGAGGAACTTCAGTGAAGTAGTTAACCTCCGTCTGCATTGAGAAGATCATGATTCTCGATTAGGAACTTAGAGGAAGCGACTTTAACGTCCAAATAGAGAGAGGAGAGGGATCGAGTGGTAAGGGGCGTAAGAAGAGAGATAAATAAATTTGATGTAATATGATAGGTTTTGGATTATTTTGGATATTATATGATTATATCATAATCATAGATTTTGGATTGCATAATCATAATCATAGGTTTTTAATTTCTTTAATTTTTTCGATTTTGAATTACAATTCTTAATTTCTTCAATTGCACAATTGTTAATTTCTTAACTTCTATGCACAACTCATAATTTTTCAAGCTCTATGTACCACAATTCTAATTTTCAGAAAAAACGCACGCGGTTTTGGCAAAACCGCGCCCATTAAAGCCCAAGCCCACGCGATTTTGCCAAAACTGCGCCATAGAAGCCCATTTAGCAGCCCAAGCCCACGCTGTTTTGCTAAAACCGCGCGGTATTTCTCAAACCGCGTAAGTGATTTGATACAACATCAAACTTAGAACCAAATATTAGTCGATTTGGTGTTTGGTTTGGTGTTTTTTTGGTGTTTTCATCAACATGTAGTTCTCCTGAAGTTGAAAAAACACTAAATTTGAGAATTTGGTGTTTGATGCTAGGTTGATATCACTGCTAAAGATGCTCTTACCATTTGCAGCTGGCGAAGATTAATTGATAGAAATAAAATCAGTTTTTTTATTCGATTGAAGAACATGTTACACTTGGAGGTGAGGATTTACTCATAAGAATAAACAACGAATTTTAACTTTTCACAAAAAAAAATTTTGGGCCGAATTTTTACACGAATTTTCATTAGAAACTTGAATAATACATGAATACGTCCTTGTATCGAATTTTTGCCATATGGCGAATTACTAACTATGACATAGCGTATAAATACCAAACTTCTAAAATTTTGACTGTTTTGAAATTATGATTGTTAACATTTTGAATATAAACTGAATGGAGAATGACTTGACCAGTCACTTAATAATCTAACTAGTCGTTAATTCATCGGAGAAATTTTGCTCACCATCCCCACTCAAGTCTATCAACTTTAGTTTATGAATTGAGACGAGATGTTTCATTCCGTATGGATTACAAGCTAAGAAAAACAAAGCGATATGGGATCTTAGAACCACATGGTGTGAATATTGAGTGAGACAGAATGTTACATTCCTACCCGTGTTCACAATAATGTAACTTCTTTCACATCAATTTTTTTTTTCGATAATACCATTTCCATTTCTATTAAACATCAAAATAATAAGGATTACATCCTTAAAAAAACTTGGTGGAGGCTCCATTCCTGAATACTTAAGTGCCCACTTGGCTATAATGTGAACCTCCCCCATTTTCAGTCCTGTTAATCCAGTTGTAACTTACAGGGAAAGAAAAGTTATTACACATACTTCTAATGTTTCCTAGAATAGATAGACTAAGCCATTCAATGGAGTCCGAAGCATTTTCCAGTGAATTCATTACAGATTGGTTATCTCCCATAAGAGTTGCTTACTCAGGGGTTGACTGTTGCAGAAGCTTGCAAGCCATCTCTGCAGCAAGCCAGCAAGTAATTTTATCTGCTGTGAGGTTCTGGCCTTGAACGTGGTGAATCCTGCATTAATTAAAGCACATGTCCACCTTGATCCTTGCAAAGTGCTCCTGCGGCTCCAAAATTTTTAACATTGTCATAGGCAACATCAAAATAGATATAAGTCTTGTTATCAGCTAAATTATTAATTGATGAGTTGTTAACTGTTGAGTAGTTAACTGATCGATGTGGAGGTGGGTGAGCCATTCGCTGCCTTGAAGGCTTCCAGATGATTTGTCCATGTGGAGAGTGTATTTCTCCATATGACATTCGTAGTCCCAGGCTCCCAGGGACATTTTCAAATCTTACACTATTTATGTGTTTCCAGATCTCATGCAACATAATTAAGTAGTATAGACCTCTTTGTTGCAGATCTTCATATTCATCATCTAGCCAGAGTAGGAACATTTCTATCCACTGCTTAGGAGTATCATAATTATGCGCTTCAAGCCTTCAACTCTTACAACTGCAACTGATCTGAAGCATAGCATGCAGGTTCACCATATATAAAAGTAAAATACCAATCAGAAGCAATAACTAGATTTGATATTTTACCTGTGATGTGATTTTGCGTGGCTCCTATGATTTCCAGCTGCAAATTTTCTTCCAAAAAATTGCCAGACCCCCTTTTAGACCTTCTACTATGACAACATAACTTCTCTGAAACTTGAGCTTCTTTAGTCCTCTTTTCATTTGCTTTGGTTTCCGAAATACAAACTAGTATTTTCTCCATCCTCTTTTCATTTGCTTTGGTTTCCGAAATACAAACTACGCCTGGCTCATGTTCAGTGCCGGCTCGTCCATAAGGCGAGTTAGGCGATTGCCTAAGGCCTCGAGTGAAATAAGGCCTCAAATTTCCACAAAAATCGTACTATTCAACATAAAATTCCTACTAAATAGCCAATAAATCTTACTAAAAGATTTTTGGATACTACAAAACATAATACATATCCCATAAAAGTCTCCTAATAAAAGGTAATAACTCTCCTTCTCTTATGTTAAAAAGAATTTCCGAAAATACCTCAAATTTCAAATGGTTAAATTTTCAATTTTCCATCTCTATACTATATCTCTACAAATGATAAGTCTAACCAGACCTATGAGAAACAAATTAATCAAAATAAGCATAAATTTCAATCCTATTAGGCAAAGAAAACTTACTATGTAGTGTAGAATTGCAAACAAAAAAATGGAGTAATTGACTTAAAATTTGGTTTGGAAAAAGGCCTCAAGTTCTGAGTTTCACTTAAGGCCTCACCGAAGCTAGGGCCGGCCCTGCTCATGTTCACAAACGAGGTCCTTTAGATTCTGAAAGTGACCTTTCACATCAATTGCTATCTCCAAAGTTACATTATTATTTGAGGCAACAACCAAAATGACCTTGGCTCCAACTATCTCGAGAATATCTTCATAGGGATGAGGGTCCGCGAACCTTAGATGTGTGATTCAATGGTCTGAAAATCAAAAACAAAAAGAAAGAGAGAGAAAATGAGAGGATGTTGTATTTCTAAACAGTTGTATGACGCAGACCTCGTTCCTATCAGAACATCCTCGGGATAGACAACCTCAGTGATATTTGCATTTGCACCGGGAACTGTTTTTGGCTCAATAGGGTCACTTGTACCATTTCACCTCCAAAGTGAATGCTGTGAAAAAAAGATCAAGGTTACACATTGATAGCGGCTCATGCACCCGGAAGTATGACAGCTGGTGATGAGTATGTAGGTGCTATTGTGGCCTAAAGCTGTAATAGTGTAATGAACCATTGTACCCAGACACACTCGCACACACCTACCTACTAGTCTACTACTATGAGTCCACCTAAATATAGAAAAAATTAAAACAATATATTGCACTTTCCATGCCGGTCTGATACAGATGCCATACCAGCAGGTACATTACCGTACCCCCAACACAACAGTTGTACTGTTTAGCACTTGGAATTAAGACTTCACCAAACAGAACTGATCCTATATATTTATAATAATAAAAGTGAGAAAATAAGAGCAGATAAAAAACAGAAAAGGCCAAAAAAAAAAATGAAGGGCGGGAGTGCTAGTAAAAAAAATGAGGAGACCCCACCACAATCACCGGAACGATCACAGCCAGCAATGACTAGTCAAGAAGAAGAAGAAGAAGAAGAAGAAGAAGTCTACGAAGATGATGACGTGGAGACTGAAGAAAAGATACAAGTGGAAGAGAAACCTCCTAAGCTGGATGATGGGTTTTACGAAATTGAAGATGTTAGGAGGAAAAGAATCCGTAAGGTACTTCATCAACTTATTTTATTTGTTTTCATTTAACTCATTTCTCATGATGATCATTTCTTTTGTTTGAATAAATGTGTGAATGAAAACTCATGGATGGAATGGATAGGGGAAAGTACAATATCTTATTAAATGGTAAGTTTTTTTTTTTTTTTTTTTTTAGATTAGAGCCTTAGTAAGTAAGTAAACCTTGTTTGAATTATAGGCGTGGTTGGCCGGAAGCAGCTAATACATGGGAACCTGTTGAAAATCTATTGTCTTGTATTGACATTATTGATGCGTTTGAACGCACGTAAGTCTTCTTTTTTCTGTCCTTTTTATGAATTGTAATTACTTGTTTTTACTAGTTGGTGTTATGATGATTATTTTATAGGTCATCCAAGTCACGTAAGCGGAAGCGTAAACAAGGAAATTCAATACCTCAACCCAAGAAGAAGCAACAGCGTAGTGTGTCAACTTCACCTTCTGCTAAAGTAAATTATAATAAGTTTACCCACCTAGGCTTTACTTCACCACATCCTATTCCACACGATGGAGTTGAAGAAGGTAAATCAGCTGAGAGCTCTGGGAATGTGGATAGGGAACTGAGTTATGGCAATGTGGGTCCAAACAATGCTGGCCATGTGGGTAAGGAATTGTGCTACAGCAATAGGGGTCCAAATTATGCCGGCGATGTGGACAAAGAAATGGATTATGCTCATGCGGGTACAACTGACCACCTGGCTGAGAATGGGGATACACACATTTGTCTAGAAAAGAGTCAAAGTGAAGAAGTAAATGTAGCTGACCCTCATTCCGGTGAGCTTAATGGAGTGCTCACACATAGGTTAGATGACGGAAATTTTTCCATACAAGTTCCTGATACCAGATCTTCGGGTAAAGATGGTGATGCAGATGAGCAATCAAAATCCGGATTTCCTGGAAATGTTCAGAGTAGTCGCTCCATTGGGGCGAAAGGAGGAAGTCTGGGTCCGTTAAAAGGTTTAAAATGGACTCAGCCTCTAATAAATTGAATGGGGATCAAAATCAAAACTCAGGGAGTGCATTTGGGTCTGGTCATCAATCCCAAGCACCAGTGGGTGAAGACGCTGATTCCTCTGGAGATAATGCACGTGATGGGGACCGGTTGGAAGATGCAGTAGATCCGTCTACTATTGTGAAGATCATCAGGCCTCTTAGCTATTTGACTTCTATATCTAACAATGTGCAAGACGTATCAGTAACATTCCAGGCATTGAGGTAATGTTAATTATTTCTTTATGTTTATTGAATGCTTTTGTAAACAATACATATGTGTTTTTTAGCTAATTGGGTTAATATCATTGAGACGTAACACCTTTTGCGACTACAATATCCATGTTCTTGTGCTTCTTGCTTTGATACGTTGCTTAGATAACTAAGTGTAGGCTTTGATGGGAACTTTTTCTTGGCATGATGTCCATCAATATTCTGGTTTACCCAAGAAGAAAATATTAAAAATTAATATTGTAACAGATAAGTAAAATATTTAAAACGTAAGATCTGGTGGGGATCGCATGCCATGATACTAGTATTAACTATTAAGGTTCCCTTTTGGAATGTACAATTATTTGAATTTTCTTTGGGCATTGTCTTAATCACCTCAATATTCAGTACAAGCTTCCCTTGCTTTTCAAAAAAAAAGTGGCAAATGTATTTCCAAGATGGCGGTGGATCTTAAGGCCATGTTTGATTTTCGATAACATAGTGGGAAAATCCAAATGTTTGCCAATGCCCCTTTTGCCACTGGAAAATTATAGGGGGCAAATGAAAATCCATGTATTGGAATCACAGATTTGTCCACTATATAATGGGTACATAACCTATAGTGGACAATTGTGAAAAATATCAACACCTTCAAAATGCAATCCGGCGGTGCCAAATTCTAATGTAGTGGGCAAATCTTTTCGCTCACTGTATTGTCGGCAAATAATGCCAATTAAAGGCAACCTAAATGATGAAGATTGACTGATAGAATTCAAGTTGTCGATATTATTTAGGAGGCAAACAAAAAGTAGAAGAAAGGAAAAGATCCAGCTCTTGCGTAGTAATTCTACCAGTTTTGCAAATCTAGATTATGTCAAAGTTTTGAAGCATATCGGAATATGTCTATAAAGGAAAGCTTCTAGATGAAAAACTAGATTCCCATGAAAATTTATGATCCAAATTTTAGGGACTGTGGCTTCATTAGGTAAAAAGGAGCCGCTGAGCCAAACACCATAACCTCCCGGGAAAAAAGATGAAGAGGGATGTTTGCTGGGAATAAGGATACAACCAGTGGAGGAAATCACTTTCTTAAACAGTACAATGAAGAACCGTCTAGGATAAGGCTATGAAATACCAAAATGTGTTGAAGAAATCCACATGCAGACTTGCAGAGTAATCTATGCCACTGCATCTTGGACAAGCACAAACTAGTTGGTCAATTCTGCTGAGGAGTTTAATCTTAATAAAGGCGTTTTCCCACACAGCGTGAGCTAACTTAAATACCTAGCTTACTTGAAAATTGATAACACCATGAGTTGTACTTGTTGAGTCGGATTAAACTTCTTCCCCATATCAATCCTTTTCCTTCTGAAGATTCTGATGCTGTAATTCACATATGGTTGTGTGACATAGAGGAAAAAAGGAATGTTTCTAAAATAAGGGTAGGTAGTGAAAAGAGGATAAAGTTGTAAAAGGTACTAATCAAATGTATCATATGATGATCTGACTTGAGCTAGCCCAGGCCTTTAGGCAAAACCCATCCATAGGTTCATTGGTGCCGTTAATCTTAGTCGTAACCATGTTGTGCCCAAGCTTGAAATATGCAGGTCTTAACCTGAGGCGGAGCTATTTTGAGTCTGTTGGATTGTCCTGTGAAGTAGCTCGTTAACGCTGTAGTGGCTCTACTAGTTGAAGTCTCGCCATAAGATGTATATATACAGATATACTCAGTGTTTGACTTGTCAGAGTTGGAAGTTATGTAAGTAGTGGTCCAAATTTCTGTTTAGCAAAACCAAATAACTGGGATAAGCTCCTACACTGATATTTGGTGCAGGCTTGGTCGTCATCACCGTCACTTTTTAATCAGCATAAATATCAGAATTTATTGTGCCTCTATAACCTTCTATGGTACACTGCAATACTGCAAAAAAATTCTATTTCGAGCATGGCTAGCATCTGGTCTACTTGTGGAGTTGTTAATTACATATGTATGCCATATATGGACACGTCAAATATGAGTGCTTTATTAGTCAGATTATATTTCTGCTTTGTTCAAGTGGATATGTAGGTTGTGTGTGTGTGATAGGGTTTAACTTTAAACTTTTATTTTTTGTACGTTTTGTAGTTTGTCGAGTGTGATCGGTTATATATTCTATTTTTAAGTTTCAATGAGTTGACATTTTTTAAACGTGCTTGCCGTTCTATAGATTTGATGGGCGAGAGACGGTGGTGGATAACAAATTTTTGAAAGCTAACAACCCTCTTATGGTAACTTGCTTCATTGCTAATATTTAAGTATATTGAAATTTCAAGCATTATCACTAGATATTCACACAATGTTTTTTTTGTGTGGCAGTTGATTAACTTTTATGAACAACATGTGCGGTACAGCCCTCCTACATGAGCCCCTTCAAGGTGTATTAGGGGCAGCAACAACGTGATCCTTATTGGCCTTTTTGCATGCTCCTATGTGGTTGCATGTTGTGTTGGCTGATAATATAGCTCCAATTTGTATCAGCTCATCCATTTTGTATCTGCTTCAATGTGTATGTGAAAGCTCTTCCTCAGGGGTAGCGTATTCACTTCTAACTTGGTTATGTCATGTCCATAACCGTTAAAGCTGTAATACTGATGTCCATTATCAGTGTCACTGTCCAAAAATCGTCAAACTTAGTTAAAGCTTATGTGTCAATTGTGGATAGGTACAAAATACTTTTTATAAGCTCTTGTGCAGTTTGTGCCAGTGCTATTACCTCCATGCTCAAGATTGCTAAATAATTTGGAGACCTGCGTAACTAAGAAACACACACCCGAGTTTCTAGAGTAATGGAAGTTTAAACTGGGAGAAAGTTTTGCTGGGTGAGAGGCAAATCGTTTTTGTCGACCAGAAAGTTGACCGTTTGTGTTTTGCTCCTGAAGTCCTGATTAGAGAATTGAATCATTTTAACTTTTTAAGAAGATCATTTTTGTAAGTGCATTATTATTATTATTTATTTTTTTTTTTTTTTTTTTTTTTTAATTTTTTTTTTACACCAAACTTTTCATTAACACGTATAGCAAAAAGTTCGTACAGACTTGACTGGATGTCATAAAACCCAAGTTTCACTGCCATAGGAATTACGAAATCGGTTAGGGCCACTCGGTTATTACAAACAAGAGATGCAGGAAACTTTGCTGATTCAGCCATAGACGGGCATGTTTAATCAGCTCCCTGCGACAAAATACAACTTTGAAGAAACTAATCCTAGATTTGAGATTATATATCTCCTTCAAAAGACCCAAAAAAGTCCAAGACACAGTAGCTGATTCTCTATTAAGTTCTTGAACGATGCTCTTGTTATCAGAACATACCACCACTTTTTTAACACTTATCTGACGAGCTTGTTCCAAACCGATTTTTACTGCCTGCAGCTCGGCCTCTTCGGCTGACCTGCTGAGATGGGCTTGCTTCCTGCATAGCACAAATCATAATTCCAATTGATTGATTGTATATACTACACCAGCTTTCAAGGAAAAGGGTTCAAAACCTCCATCACATGCAAGCACAAAAAGGTTAAAAATATGCTGTCCTGGAATTAAATATTTTAAGACAATCAGAGTAGTAGTGGGAATAATAGACTTTCTTGCTTGTTCAAACACCTGAGATGGGTTAAAAACTTTATAACTAGAATAAAAAACAAGAGAATTTCTATCCATTCATATATGCAATAGTGGCTAAAATAGATAAGTTATTAATAGTACTATCATTAGAGCAATTGGAGGGCTGCTATAATGGGCTGCTAAAAAGTGTCACATACATCTTTTAGCAGGCCCAATCAAATTTGGCGGCCCAAGTTCCAAAAAACATTCTAACGGCACTTTTTAACATCTATTAAGTTTGGGAGACGGACGGCTAAAATTCTGTCATCTGTATATTAAGTTGTAACAGACGGATTACTACCATCTGTCTAGTCCAGACATCCCAACAGCTAGTTTTTTCTGAAATTACAAATTTATAGCAACTACTTCACACAACTCTCTCACCATTTGCTCCCAATTATTAAAAAAATTATATCTACTCCAACTACAACAATCACTACTCCAAGTACAACAATGGATCCAAATGAACATACAACCACATCAAAATGAAAGAAATCTACAAAGTCAGGACGAGACTCTTAATTTGCAAAGCGTGGATATATGTTAATGAAGATCCAATTGTTGGTACGAGACAACGAATCACATATTTTTGGGAGAGATTATTAGAAAAATTTCTAGAGAGAGTTGACGAAAACAACAAGAGAAGCAAGGATTCGGTATTCACTCGATTTGGACACATCCAAAAAGCTTGCAACCGGTGGGCGAGAATTATCTCCTCTTCGGAGAGGACCACAAGAAGTGGCACAACGATCCAAGATCGGTTGGGCAAGGCAAAAACAATATATATGTTGGCTCATAACACACACTTTCAATTTAAGCATTGTTGGGTCCTCCTCAAAGATAACCCAAAATGGAATAAATAATTGGAGAGCCGGTCCACAACTACATCGATCGAGGAGACGAACCAACATCATTCTCGATGTAGATGACGAAGTCGTGCCTTCAACACCCACAACGCCGTCAGTAACTCTTGGTGGATTTCTAATTGATCCATTTCCTACACAAATTGGGGATGGAAGTGGAGGTGGAAGTGGAAATGCAAGTGGAAGTGAAACCAAAAAAAAATGACCACCGGGAACAAGGGGTGAGAAAGAAATGATGAAGAAAGGAGGAGAGAAGTACAAGATGATGGAGAAGTATTTGACACAAATGACAAATGTCGCCGCCGATAGGGTGAAGATGATGGAGCTCAAGAAGTGGAAAGAAGACAACAAAATATTAGCACAAGATACTTCTACTCTTGAGCCGGAAGTTGCCGAATACTTTAAGACGAAGAAAATTGAGATAATTCGCCAAAGGAGAGAGAGTGGAACATTTGGAACTCCAAGTGGTGCTTATAATGGAGGTGGTGCTTCTACTACTTAGCTTAATTTCAATGTTGTTTTAGTTCTTTTATTTCCATTGTTGTTGTTAGTTCATTTCCAATATTGTAATTTCAATTTTAATTGAAATTGCCTTGAAACAACATAAAGTCAAACATAGATAATACTCAAACTATAAACATAGAAATACTCATACTACATTCCTTGATCCGCACGAAATTGCCAAAGGTGATTAATGAGGTCAACTCTTAGTTGAACATTAATTTATCTGCTCTAAATGTGATGAATTGTGTTGAGTCTTCTTGCAATTTCCTCATTTCAATTCCTGGCAACATGCAATGCGACTGGTGGCTCCCAATCCATGTCAATTTGCCAATCTTCGATATCAATTTCTCGTTCATCCCTGACAATCATATTATATAAAATTATACACGTCTTCATTATCTGATTAATGTCATCCCTACTCCACACTTACACCGCCCTCTTGATTATCCCCCACCTAGTTTGTAAGACACCAAATGCATGCTTCTTGCATCTTAGCAAAAAATCCCTTTATTTGAGTTGTTAGGTGAGAGATTGTTTGTACAAGTGTAGCCCATTTAGGATAAATATTAATCCCATCGGCTAGACAGTAACCCATGCCATTTTGTATGGGCGACCATTCACGGTGTAATTGCAACGAGGAGCATCACCACGCATCAGATTGTCAAAGAGGTGAGAACGTTGAAGCACGTTGACGTTGTTGTTTGAACCTGTCATACCAAAAAAAACGTGCCAAATCCACAAGTCTTGATCGGCAACGACTTCCAAAATGATTGTAGGTTTTTTTTTATGTCCTATATGTGTACCTTGGCATGCCATATGACACATTTCTCATTGCCAATGCATACAGTCCAAACTTCCAAGTATACTCGGAAAGCCATGATTTTCACTTTGTGCAAGTAGACGTTGAATGTCTTCTTCATTTGGAGCCCTCAAATATTCTTCCTCGAAGACCGCCAACACGGCATCACAAAAATGCCTCAAGCTTTCGAAAAGAGTGCTCTTTGCGATTTGAACGTATTCATCCCACGCATCCGCACCACAACCATATGCAAGCAAACGAATGCAAGCAACCACCTTTTTCATACCTGTCAAACATGGTTTTCCAATGTCATCAACTTTGTATGTGAAGTACTTGTCATGGTCGGAGACGGCTTTCAAGATTTGGAGGAAAAGATGGTGTTACATCCTAAACCTCCTACGGAAGATATCAAGGGGATACTTCGGGCTTTGAATAAAGTAATCCCTCATAATCCTATTGTGAACGTTGATTCAATGATCATGATAAATGTACTTTCTACTAGGGACAGAGTCTCGATGATCACGAGTAGCTTTGTGCATGTCTTGCAACAACGAGAAAATAGGTACGAACATGTTTTCATCATCATTCACTATGTTCTCATCTTCGGATGAGGAGCTTGATTCAACATAGCGAGAAGAATAAGCCATTTTGAATGTAAGAAGAAAGGTTGCAAAGTTGATAATAGTAATGCAAAAAGTGTAAGTGAAGGCAAAATTGAGAAATTTGTGTGGTCTATAAAGTGAAGGCAAAATTGAGAAATTTGTGTGGTCTATAAAGTTGACACAAGAAATGACGTTGGTGGTTGAGGAGTTGATGGTTGAGGCTTTGATGACAAATAAATGCATGTGAGTGAAAAATTGGTTGAATTTGGCTAAGTCAAAATCGTGTCGAGTGTCTGGAAGGTACGGACGACACAATGTCTGTCGTCCGTCTATTTAATTAAAACGTTTTTGTCGTCTGTACATAAATAACCTACAGACGGGAGAAACTATGTCGTCCGTTACTCGGAGCTTATTATGGCAGTTACTAGCGAATGTCTTAGCTTTGTTTGGGTTTTTGACCTCTTCCAAATTTAATACTCTTTTAGTAGCCCCATTGGAATGACATTTTTGTGGTTGGAGTGCTAAATGACCCTTTAGCAGCCCATATAGCACCCCATTGGAGTTGGTCTTAGAGGTACAGTGAGAAGGAACTGTATTAATCACATCACAAACACTAAATTTATGATTCCAAGATTGAAATCGCATGGCTAAAAAAAACCAAATTTTATCTATATATATATATATATATATATGAGGACAACTGAAAATAGCAGGGTGAATGCAACTCCCGAGCTCATAATGGGCCGGATCGACAATGACCGATACGTGTTTTGGGCCTTGTTAAAATAATATCTGGTCTTCAAATTCTAGTGAGTCGTCATTGTTGAACATTATTTATTCCAAAGTCTGCTTTTTCAGGTCGGTAAATCTGAAATCTGAAATCTGAATTGAAGGATGTGGGCAGCTTCATGTCTGGCGTCATGTTGTGCGGCCTGCGCGTGCGAGGCGTGCAAGAGCGTTGCGGGTAGTGTTAGCCGGCGGTCCGCAAGAATTGCATATTGTGGATTATTTGGTTTGTCCTTGATCGTTGCATGGATTCTTCGCGAAGTTGCCGCCCCTCTTATGGAAAAAATCCCTTGTAAGTTTCAAAATTTTAATTTAATTAATATTAGCCCATTGTAATTGGTTTGCATCTGCAGGGATTAACCATTTTACTAAAACTCCCAATAGGGAGTGGTTTGAAACTGATGCGGTGCTTCGTGTCAGCTTGGGGAACTTCTTGTTTTTTACCATCTTTGCTCTTATAATGGTTGGAGTCAAGAATCAAAAAGATCCCCGGGACCGCTTGCACCATGGTGGATGGATGATGAAAGTTGTAACCTGGTGTCTTCTTGTTATATTTATGTTCTTCCTTCCTAATGGGATTGTCAGCTTCTACGGTAAACATTGTTACATACATGTCTCACGCATGCTTGTTTACCTCCTTTTTTTTTTTTTTTTCTTTTTCCTGTCTTGAATATCTTGCGTGCTTAAATTTCATGACGCTCTTGAATGATGCTATTTGAAACGTTTCAACTTTCAACAATTATTTGGATTTAGGCAGCCCAAAGTGCAATTGACTCTGAAAATCCTTTACAGTCTGAGATAATTACTCATCCATGGGAGGGACAAAGAAGGTTCAATTACAATCTAACATAGTATCTATAGCAGTCAGCTTATCAGTTACAGCTATTAGTCTGTAAAAACATGGGAAAAAACAAACAGTGCTCCCAGTAGTTCATGCAAATGCTCTAATGATTTCAATGTTTTTTTTTTTTTTAATTTCCTTCAACACACCCCCTGAATGACATCTCAATGCTTTTAAGCTCTTGAAACATAACTGACCTTTGAATACCTCCACCAAAGCTACAATGTCTAACATTTTTAAAATGGTGTCTAATTGCTCAACGATATCTGTATTCTCTTGCAGTTCTTGCTCCATCAGTATTAAGATTTAGACACCCATCAGCTGGTGCTTACCTTTCGCTTTATTGAGCTTTACCATTAGTTGGTTTGATAGAACACCTAGTTGATGAAAAAATTGTCAGTTTTTCTGACACTGGTTTGTAAAGCGAAACTTTGTCAAATCCTAGTTAGCCAGAGAGCCATTATTTCTGACGTGCAGATTTTTGTTTTCATTTTATTGTTTTCATGTCTTTTAACTTTTAGATGAAGTTCAGTTGGTTACAAATTGACTTTTCTGTTACCACTTTAGTTAGAGTATGTATTCAAGTATGTTATATTGCTTATAGATTTTCATTCATATGCTACCTTATTTGAGTTTGGATTGTAGCTTACTGTTAGTTTCTATAAATGCAGAATCGGCATCGAAATTTGGCTCAGGAATGTTTCTTCTTGTTCAAGTTGTTCTCTTGTTGGATTTCGTTCACGGATGGAACGACGCATGGGTTAAAAAAGATGAGCAATTCTGGTTAGTGGAGTTTCTTTATCCTCTTGATATGTCTGTAAACCATAAAACGTTTTAATTCTGCTTCATTCTTTAGTTATTATGCTTTAATATTTGCATAGTGAAATGGACAGATTCGAAGTTTTTACTTCTATTTCATGTTTGCAACGTGATTTAAGTATTTATTCTAAATATTACATAAACGTTGATCTAAATACAGGTACGTCGCGTTGTTCGTCGTTTAAGCTAGTGTGTTACATTGCAACCATTTGCTTCTCGGGGCTGCTCTTCCATTTTTTCGTTCCATCTGGACATGATTGTGGACTCAATATCTTCTTTATCTCGATGACTCTGATTTTTGTGTTTGTTTTTGCAATAGTTGCTCTGCATCCAATTGTAAGTTGCTATCTTTCAATTATTATCTCATTCCAGTTATTATATACATGTAAGATGGTGTCCCTTGATGTTTTTAGCATGGAAGACAAACATGTAACTTGACCTTTTATATGCTAGACTTAACAATGAAAACACCGTCTTGTTAGTCCAAATTGCTGGATAAGTTCCTCTCCCATCTATGTATGTTTTCAAAAATGACCTTTGATATACCAGAATTTGGCTTGTGAGATTGGAGTTTGTCCTTTTTTCTGTTTTTCTTTTATTCCATACCAGTGTCTAGACATAGTATTTGTGTTCTAAGAATGACTATCGGCTGCTTACTTGTTGTTAGGTTTCTTATTAACTGTGAGACCAGCAATTCAACATTCAACAAAAAAGTGACACAAAAAATTTGAATAACACTATTGAAAGTTGGAACAAATAGAAGGAAAATGTTATCTTCCAGTAGTATTATCCGATTAGTACTTACAAGATGAAAACAAATAGAAGAACAGTTGAGTTTCTTATAGATCTATCCTTTAAAGTAAGGGAATAATATGTTTAAAATAGTGGCTGTAATAGCCCGCCAAATCTGTGTGTAATATGAATAAAACAGGAAATGGGTAACTGTATAAAAGAAGTCGAAAATGCATAAATGTTTTCAGGAAAATAACAAACATGCATAAATTGTTTGTGAGATTGTTTTATAGTTGTCCTCAAGTGTTATGAGTTCTTCTTCTCTTTTAATGACATTAAATTTATGTATTATCTCTGAGACGCTGTCAAGTGAATTGTTAAGCTCCATAATATGAAATCAGTATATGGAATTAGACAGGACCCCCCAAAATGAAGGAATGGTCAAGTCAACTTGTATTGACCATTAAAAGGACCACTTGAAATATCAAATATCACAGATGCCCCCCAACCATGTTTGTGAAAAGTTTACTTGCACCGCACAAATGGCGGTCAATTCATGTTGACTTGACTATTCTGTCATTTTTGGTGGGGTGGGATGTGTACTTTCAGTAAATATAACCTTCAAGAAAAATTACCAATGTAGTCACACACTTCATAGAATCACATATTAGCCTGTGATAAATGGTATATTCCTCTCCTAATTTTCATTTGTAAGCAACAGGTTGGTGGAAGTCTTTTACCAGCTTCAGTTATTTCGTTGTACTGCACATACCTATGCTACAGTGGACTTGCCAGTGAGCCCAGGGACTATGAGTGTAATGGCCTTCACAATCATTCGAAAGCCGTTTCCACTGGCACACTAACCTTGGGGCTTGTTACCACAGTACTCTCCGTCGTCTATTCTGCTGTTCGTGCTGGTTCTTCTAATGACTCTGCTTTCGCACCAAGTTCACCTCGTGCTGGTCAGTATTTTTCTTAGATTGCTATGAACTTCAAAATCTTCATAAAATGACTTACTGGTTACTCTCTTTTGTGAAGGTGCGGATAAGCCTTTACTTCCATTTCAGAAGACGGATGAAGTGGATGAAAAGAAGGATGGAAAGGATAGGACTGTTACATACTCTTATTCCTTCTTCCATATCATCTTCTCTCTTGCTAGTATGTATTCAGCAATGCTCCTGACAGGTTGGTCGACCTCGGTTGGGGAAAGTGGGAAGCTGGTTGATGTGGGTTGGCCGTCCGTGTGGGTTCGCGTGATAACAGGATGGGCTACTGCTGGTCTGTTTATCTGGTCTCTGGTTGCTCCTGTCTTGTTCCCGGAGAGGGAGTTCTGATGGACTTCCCCACTTGCTTAAGCTTAAGTGTATATGTGGTACTATTGTGCGAGTGTGTGTACAAGTTTCTCAGAGTTTGCATATTCTGTGATATTGTATATGTTTTAAAACACCTCAACTTGGTATTACTGCCACAACTCAGTCATCGTGTTTGCAGATAATAGCAGTAATCAAGATGGTTTGCATGCGATTTGTTTTGGATATTATATATATATTTTTAGTTACCTTACAAGGCTTACAACGATGACTGATAATGAAGTGTGTATGTGACTCATTTTTATAATCAGATGGGTTACACCCCCCTTACCCCCCTAGATGAGCAACTTTCTGATGTGCTCTCGTTTACAATCTTTGACATTAGCATGTCGAACAATTGCCTGTGGGCACCTGCACTCTTGCAGTGTTACCCTTAGCATCCTAGGATTCGTAGCCATTACTATTTGAAGGTTGAAGGTTGTTTATTATGGTATGTAAAATGACTAGCGTAACAGGCGTTGCAAATATTCCAATTTTAGCACATCCCTTGTGCTCGGTTCAACAGTGTACATACATACAATACAAGTCCACTGCTTATGTGTAACCATGTGTGTGTGGGATCTGCAACCTATGGTCCACTGCTTGAAAATGCCGCATCCAAGTGAATGACTTTATGGTTTTCATGTTCTCTGTATATTACTCCTTATCATCAACATTATTATCATAATATGGTAAGCAACATAGCAGGCTTGTGAATTGTGATAGATAGGAGGAGCAAACTTCTACACCATTCACTCAAGTTCGACAACTCCGTATAAACACATGCATATAATCAGTACCCATGGCTATCACTTCCAAAGCTTGTAAATTCTTCCTCAGTCTCACCATCCTCATTTTATTCTTGACAATCCAAATTTGTGTAGCTCGAATTGTTGATGATAGAAGAGATTCATACATGAAGCCGGAGAAGTCCACCATGTAGGCTCAAGTCTTTTGTCGAAAGGTTTTCATCCCCCCTCCGGTCCAAGCTCTGGAATGACAGATCCCAACTTTGCGAGGCATCTCCCTGTAACAAGCTTCCCATATGACCTGAATCTGTGCCTACGGAACAGCATTGTTCAAATTTTTGTTACAAGTTCATCTCATTTAATATGAGAAAACCTAAATAACCCAAACAGATATTCCTCTTGCGCCCTTCGAAAGAATAATTGAGAAGATCGGGCCCTAATTTAAAGAAAGAATCAAAGTCATATTAATGCAGTACCAGCCACATTTGGCAAATTTTCCTCCACAAAACAAAACTGCCCGAGTATCAGACCACTTGCCCAAGTATATGCTACTAAATTTTTTATACAAAGCCTAAATTTTCAACACATAACTTCCACTAGAAAATATCTCATATTCAGTCGAGGGAAAAATAGTAGAAATTGGTGGATACATATCAAAAATATCATTATCAGTTACCTGAAATTCCGTATATAGCACCAATATTCTCCAATATATTGGATAGTTCGGGCCATATTACACATTTACATCATAAGTTAGATTTCTCCTCGATAACCACCAGACCCAAAGTAGTCCCTTCTTGTGTTGGCGATTGCCTGGCTTTTCTGGTGCTCTAGCTTGGGACAGTCAGCGATACGATGCCCAAGACCACCACAGTAAGCACAGCCCTTAACACCACTGGCATTTGTGATTGCATCTGCATCATCCATTGGACCACTGAGCTCCGCCAGAACCGGTGGGATCCTCTGCTTAGCCTCCTGTAAGAGGTGCTTCAGATCAAGAAGGGTGGTCTCGTTCTGGTTCTTATTTATAAAAGTTGTTGCAATTCCAGTCTTGCCACACCTTCCAGTTCGTCCAATCCGGTGAACATAGTTCTCAATTTCTGCAGGCATGTCATAGTTGATGACATGTTGTATATCAGGGAAATCCAGCCCTTTTGAAGCGACATCAGTTGCAACCAATACATCTTTCTTCCCTGCTTTAAATGATGAAATTGCATTCTCCCTCTCTTCCTGATCCTTTCCTCCATGAATGGCCACTGCTTCGACACCTTTTAGTAGAAGATATTCGTGGATATCATCCACGTCAGCCTTGTTTTCACAAAAGATCAGAACAGGAGGTGGAGTCTTTTGCAGGCATTCAAGAAGGTAGACAATTTTAAGCCTCTTGCTTCACATACTTTCGACTTCTTGTATAACATCCAGATTGGCAGCTCCAGCTCTTCCAACATTGACAGTCACAGGTTTAACCAAAGCACTTTTCGCAAAAATTCTGGATTTTGGCGGCATTGTTGCAGAGAATAGAAGTGTTTGCCTCTGCGCTTTGAAATGGTCAAAAACTTCTCGGATGTCGTCCTCAAAACCCAGGTCAACCAACCGATCTGCCTCATCCAATGTCAAGTACCTGTAAATAAAGTAGTGATTGAGCATTCAAGTCTAACTTGTTCAGAAAAAAATGAAGAATAAGGTTCCACATCCAACAATCTGCTACTTACTTTTCTTCTTTATTTGCTTTTCTATTTTCTACCACAGAACATAGAACATTAATTATCAATTATCACCCTTGAAATTTTTAGTAGGATAAATTTCAAAAGTAATAAATATGGTGATAGTATTTTTACCGCTAAAATCACATACTCACCATTATTTGTTTATTCACTCACTAATTTTCCAATTCACGAAATAAATTAAAGAAATAAAATAACAAAACCTCATCCCCCCCCCAGCCACACACACACCCCACCCAAAAAGGAAGAAGAGCAATGCTACATACTTTCTAACAATCACAAAGTCAAATCTTAACAAGAACACAACTTCAGCACAAGAATATAGGCAGAAAATATGTTACAGTAACTACTTTACTTGATTGTGCAACAGACCTTTATGAAGCTCCTGCTTTCTTCCTCCTAACATTTTTATAAAATCTTCAAATTAACGCCCAACTATAATCTGATATATCGGAAGACTAAATTTCATAGCCTCATTAGAAAATGGGAAAAAAAATAGTGGTAGAAATTGATGGATATATAAATCCATCCCCCCCTCTCTCACGTTTAGTTGAAATAGTAGCCCAAGAGTTTTCTTCTTAGTAAGAATCTGCGGACTATGATGTCTAAAACTTATATGCAATGCACACCATACCAAATCGCAAAAGATGACCAAAGAGCATCTAATCATCATAAAATCTCTTAACAAGAACACAACTTCGGGGCAAGAATGAATAGAGGCACAAACTACGTTACAGTAACTAGATCACGTGATTGTGCAGTAAAGTTTTATAAAGCTCTTGCTTTCTACTTGCTAAAATTTTCTATTAAAATGAGCCCACATTATTACATCTGATTTATTGGAAGCGTAATTTCCAATACATATCATCTCCAGGAAAATATCAGTCTCATATTCAGTCAACGGAAAAGAGTAGTAGAAATTGGTGGATACATATCGGAAGTATCATTATCAGTTAACTGAAATTCCGTATATAGCACCAATATTCTCCAATATATAGGATACTACCGGCCATATTTCCAATACAGAAAAGTGTAGAACACATTTGCATTTTATCTTGGGACTCTAATCAATCTATTATCCTAGAGGATTGAGCAGTCATTATCAGTGTTACCCTTAGTGTAACATATGGGCTACTTGTACCTGAATTCCATCAAATCATTTTATCAAGTGAAAAACCTATTTTGAGCCATACCATGAATTTTCTTTCGCAATTTAAGTCTATATAGAGCTACAAACTCTTAAACACTCAAGATCATATACACAGAGATAGGAAACCATTAAAGTGCTAAAGATTTTGATACACAGGAGCCTTCAAGACATAACCCTCCTACAGACCATATGCTCCCAACCTAGCAATTGGATATAACAAAATAATATCATCGTCCTCAGAACTGATCCTCTACAAGTATCAGTAGTTCAGTGCAAAAGAAACAATCACTTCCCAACATCCTTCTTCTACATATGCATCTCAAAACCCAAATGAAAACACCCAAGCTCTGATTATTACCTGCTCTTATTTCCCACAACATAAAAATCCAATAAGCACTAAAGTGCACATGCAAAGAAGAAACTCAACAAAAAAATACTTTAAATAGCTTAACAACAACATATCAACAATGCAGAGCAAAAAACATGCATCAATATTAATTTAAGTTTTCGAGTTATAAAATACCTGCAGTTATCTAAATTCATCTTCTTCTTAGCCAACATGTCCTTCAACCTCCCAGGCGTAGCAACAACAATATGAACCCCCTTCTTCACAACTTCCAACTGAGACCTCATATCAACCCCACCAATACAAAGCAGTGGCCTAATCTCCGGATACCCACACTGCTTCATCGGTGTCAAAAACTCCTCCAAAACTTCATAAGTCTGTCTAGCTAACTCCCTAGACGGACAAATAACCAAACCAAAAGGCCCCTCCCCAGGCATAATCGGCATCGAAACCTCCTCTTGCAACGCAACCATAATCAACGGCAAAACAAAAACCAAAGTCTTCCCAGACCCAGTAAACGCAATCCCAATCATATCCCTCCCAGACAAAATAACCGGTAAACCCTGGACCTGTATCGGAGGGGTTGCACAATCCCTTTCTTTTCAATTTGTCCAAAACCGGGTCCAACAATCTCATATCTCTAAAATTCTTAATAGGCGGCGGAACATCTTCCCCGTCAACTAAAATATGCCACTGTTTCCTAATCCTATCACAAACCTTCCTAGACATTCTTCTAATATTTAAGGGAGGTTTCCAGCCAGTATTCAAAGGTTCACTATATGTAATCCCCTTAGCTAATTCTCTAACAGACATTAATGTTTTACGGTCCGATAAGTGTTCAATCATTTCCTTTTCTTGTAAAACTAATTGTTGAGTCGGAGTTACCTCGGGTAAGTCACGTTTTAACTGAGTAGCTTTGAATAGTAGACTTGGCTTTGCTGCTGCTTCTGAATGGGCCATGTCTTCTTCTTCTTCTACTTGTTCTTGGGGATTGGTGTTGTTTTGGTCGAGGGGTATTTTGGATTTGGCTTTTCTTTGCATGAGAATCTTTTGGGCTTCTCTTAATCTACGTACTTTGATTGACACGTAATCTTCTTCTTCTTCCATCCTCTTTTCTCCACTCTGGATTTCCATGTTTTCTTTTCTGTGAATAAAGGGTTTGTGAAATCTCGATATTCCATATCTTGTGCTGTAAAAGAAGGCCCAACAATTATAAGTGAGGCCCAAGATATTGAGATGGCCCGAAATTAAAATGATTAGGAAGGCCATGCCATGTTTGTTAAAATTTTACTAATGGAAAGGAAAATAATGGAATGGAATGGAAACAGTTTTAAAATGGTGTCTGTTTGGTAAACTGTGGAAAAGAAAGTAAAACTGGGGAAAAGAATAATCCTGTTTGTTATGCAAAAGCTGTGGAAAGGAAAAGAAATTCTGAAATAGAATATTTCATCCGTATTATTTATCATTTTTCTCCAAACTCATAGTTTTGGGAAAAAAAAATAAAAAATAAAAATTGGCATGACTTTTCCTGTTTTGCGGATATATGACATACATGACACCTGTAAAAAAAAATTAGCATATAGAAAAAAAAATGACATAAACTACCATGTTTTATCAACATAGAGTACAAATACTTGTATGACACCTGCAAAGTCATATATAATATTGTCTAACAATAACAATAGAGACCTGCCACAAACATGTAACCATTGTGCACTCACTAAAGCACCAATACAAAACTACTGTAATCCCCCAAAACATCCAAAACACTTAGAAGACTTGAGAACTCCACCATAAAAATAAAAAGAACAACATCAAAGCATACCTAAAGTGTATCTAAAACACCCACAAAAGTCTTAAGAACTCATCCACTCAATTATCAACAAGCTTCTTCAATAACCAACTAGCACGCATGTTCGTACTCATCTTGAGAAAAAACATTTTCATGTTTTCAGCACCATCCTTGCCGCTATAGCGTCCTTATCTATCGTAAGACTAGTTTTTTGTATGTTACCACAAGCAATATAGTCTCCGAATACTTCAACCCACTTCAACAACCTAGGTATTGGCTTACCTTTATAGGTTTTCCTTTCCGGGTTTGCCTGCCAACATAACACAATATGCACAACTTGTTAGTCATATATATATATATATATATATATATATATATATTTTTTTTTTTTTTCCCGTTATGTTAGTCATATTCACAAAAGCAAAAGATACTTCGTAACACTTTTATAATTACATGTCATGCCACAATTTTAAAATAATAATCAAACGGACATGGTATTGTAAAGGAAAATACTCATCAATCGATTCAACATATATATAGTCAAGAATAAAATTATGGTTAAGCACACTATTGAAACAATCCTAGCTTTCTCTATATAAGTTGGATTGACACAAATCCAAATGGGTTAGAAACTACACTCCAAGCTCTACAATGTTTGTTCACACTCAAAATCTTGAATCCGACTTAGAAATTTACTTAACCTAATCAGTAAACACAGAACTTCGTCAGAAAAAATTATGGTGACCTCTCTGTACTAAAACAGTCATAACTTTTTTTGTATAACTTGGATTAGTACAAGGTCAATTGGGTATGAAACTACACTAGATTATCTACAACTAACCTTCAGACCATGAAAGCAGGTTCCAACAGAAAATGCACAGAATGCCACCAAACACAGAACATCGTCGGATAAATCCTTTTTGTACTAGAGAAGTCATAACTACTTGCGGACATAAATGGTGACTAATACTACCAAGGATTTATACCATGATTAATAGAATGTATTATAAACTGTTTTAAGATTAAGCCCAAATAAAATATTAAGAATAACAAATATAATATTAACTAACATGAAAATATATACGATATCGACATGATATAACATAATTCACAATAAGTGAAAGTAAAACGAGATTATATGACAACATAAGGAAGTAACTAATAAAGTTGAGGTAGCATAATACAAGAAGTTGACTATACAGTTCTTATAACTCATACCAGAATAAAGTTGAGGTCATTCTTACAAAGAAAGTGAAACAAAACAATATGGCGGATATAGGCTGCTTTAACATAAGGCGATAAGAACTATGATATCACACTAATCTCCCATTATACTATTTAGATTTTTCCAATTGAACTACAACAAAAAAAAATTGATATAAGGGGTTCATGCATCTAAACTAGCTTACCAGCCATTAGTCTAATTGTTCTAACCACACCAAAAATTCACAAGAACGGCTAGTGTATTGAATGAAATTGATTGCTTGCTTTTTATTAGTATGCAATGTGGTGGCATATTTATATTACTAACCAACAGGAATCAATGTCCTCGTTGTCTGTAAAGCCCTAGAAACTCATACATCTATAGTTAGTCAGAAAAAGGCATGTTCCCATTATACGAAAAATGACGTCGCTTAATTGATAGAATTAGGAAATATATCTCAAATTCTTAGTTACTAGTCTTGAATTCCACATTTGATAATTCGAAAAAATTTATTCTTTGAAGAGGAAAAAAAAAATACAAATCCAAAAACCAAAGAAAAAATAGTATAACAAACGATTGATCGATACCTTGTAGCGCTAAAAAACTTGGCTTGTGAAGAGAAACAAACAAAAGAATGACCAGAGAAGATAGGAGTGAAGAAGAGGACGTAGCTTTGGAGATGGGCGTTGCTCTCTCTCGACTCTCTTTTTTTTCCCTTTTCCTTTCCACAAAATTTTTTTGGGGTATGGCACGGGCTCAAAATCGTTTCCGTTTCTGTGGTTCTATTTCCATACGGAAAAGTCTTTTCCTTTCCATCGTGCAAACAAACACCCAAAAAACTAAGGAAAAGGTAAACCAGTGCTCTTTTCCTTTCCTTTCCATAGTCTTTCCGTCAAAACAAACAGGCCCTTAGATGTTTCTCATTCTAGATTCAGGGTTTGGCTACAAGGATGGAAAAAGATACAACAAAGCAACCCCGAAAGAAATAGTATGAGAAAAATACCTCAGTAAACTGAACGAGAATTTAAAAATTCTATATACTCCCAAAGAATTGAAATTTAATGGAAGTTTGTTACAGGTCTTAATCTTGACCAAATGTACAGTTGACATCCTATCGACAAAAAATCAAGGGAAATATGAATCTGAAAGAGTCCACAGATCAGGCATAGCAACGATTTGGTTGGAAGGAGACACTTGGATACCCTCGTCTACACATGACCTCCAACTTGCGTGCATACCCTCCTTGTAAAAACTTGTACGGATGTGTTTCACGACCATCACTGCCGTGTCTTGAATAAACTTGATGGCACCTGAAATAATCAGAAAATCTAAATTAACTAGTGGAAGTATAGATTCTGAGTTTCATAAATTAAGAACCGTTTACACTACCTTCTAAGGGCTAAGGGCCCTCACTTCTAGAAGACCCTCACTTCCGATATATATCGATAACATTTTGGGATATATCAGTTTTTGGAGCAAATACAAAAAATCTATATAAATAAAATGCTCCAAATATATTGAGAGCCACAAGTTTACCTTAACATGATGCATATCGGCATGATCTTGATATCAAAATCGGCACATGAAGCCATGCTTCGGGTGGATATAACATGAAGTTCTCAGGCTTACTAGTGTAGACATCTGCATATTGATGGATGTTGTAAGCAAAGGCTGACTCCTGACCCGTATCAGTAAGGAATGTGGCACCAAAAGAACTATTGAACATGTTTTTCATTGTGGAGCGCACAAGTTCCCTCTCCTCATTCAGCTCCTTCAAAAGTGAACCACAAGTTTCGCTTCTCTGATCACTCGCAGCAGTTGCATGGAGTTTCCCAAGCAATTCTTGTATAATATGAAATTTGGCCTACATTCAAAGTTAATAGAAATAATAAATGAAATGTTTTCACCGTGATTATAATTGACTCAAAAGGAAATAAGCATTAATTTCCAAACAATGGAGAACAAAGGAGAACTTCAGAAAAGGTTAAGCCACTTTGAAGAAGACACAATTCCTTCCTTGAAATAGGTATGGAACTAGCCAAGTGCCTTAAATTGCAAGAGCCATCAATTGGTTTACCAAGTCAGAAACCTTAAATTCTAGTGCCCCATGCCTCACAGCACAAATAACGTCTTACACCAATTAAAATTTAAAAATAACACTGCGTACAACTTTCTAGTAGTTCCTGATTTTATGTACCACTTATTTGTACAACTGATTGGAAGTGGGGTAAATATGTAATAGGCTAATAGCAACTATACACACTCACTTACTAAGAACAATTTACTGCCAACTACTAAAGCATGAATAAACATTCTGAGATGAGCATTTATAACTTACAAGTTGTAACTTGGTCAAGGTGAAGAGTGAAAAGAGTCAAATAAACAAATGTACTTTATTGATCCATAACAGAGGCACTCGTACAGGGTCACTCACTATTAAAACCTGCTTGTATTTCTTTTAACCAACGTATCAAGTCAAAGTTCATTTCCACCTTTGTGCAATAAATTCGGAGTATACTCTGTGTTAAATTTGGAAGGAAAAATTAATGTGTCATCATGCATATTTATTAGGGTATTTCATCTTTTACATTCTTAAAATACATTTGAAGCGTCTAAATAAAAGCAGAAGGAAGTTGAAGCCGAGCTAAGTTGAAAATTTCAAACTCCCTTGTTCTTCTACAATCCGCTTATACAATTTTCCATTTTGGGAAAGTCACCACTTGTCAAAAGAAGAGTAGTTAAAAAATTATCAATTTATTTGAAAAGCACATTTCTCTTTAGAACACCTGAACAAATATCAAAGTTTCATTCCACAGAAATAACGACAACTTTTAGAAAAATACCTGATGGAAACGATAACTGTCATTGTTTTGTATTTGTATTTCGCTCTGCAGTAAGTAAACATAAAGAAGAACACTGGTTACAACAAGTATAAAAATTGTAAAAGTGCACGACAAATAAACAAAACAAAAAGGTTGTGCTTGTTTGAATTGCAAATTTGGAAACTTTTCAATGGAGAAATATAACTAAAGCACGGTAGCATGAACCAAGGAATTGGTAGGTGTTTCCACCACCAACATCCGATTAAAAAGGAAGGAAATCCAGTCAAACTTTGCTGCGTTTAAAATTTTGAAGTTTTATCAGAATTAATTATCATAATTTGCATACACCTACCAAATTCCTCGACTAATGCCCTGTTCTAGTTCTATTTTTCCATGAAAAATATTCAAAATTTGCAATTCACACAAGCACAGCCAATTCCAAAAGACCAACGGTTCACATAAAAAAAAAACGAGTGCAAAATACAAAATTTTAAGCAGTTTATCAAAAGCTTGTTCTTCTCTCACAACACAAATGTCCTCATTTGTGGGGAGGATCTCCATTATGGGGACTGGGGAGACCATTTTCACCCAAAATCAGTCCTCTGACCTCAATTCATCGTTGGTGCACTTTTGTGGTGGAGTAAAATTGGAGTTTACTTTGGGTGGACTCCAGTAATGTTTCCATAGCTTGTCGTATTTGAAAAACGCAAATCTTTATCAATTTCCATGTCACATAACAATAAAGTAGAAGCACTCGAAATGAAAGATAGGCATCATTGAAAGAAGTTATTGAAGTGTGAGTACGTCTATGACAGTGAAATATAACTCAGTATTAGAAATAAGTTTACTCGTTACATGGGTTTCAAATCTTAAAAAAAATCACGTGGTACAACAACCATAAGGACAATGTTAGAGTTCTAATAAGGCCGTATCCTCTTTTTCTCTTTTCTCTCTAAACTTCCTCTCTGTTAATAACCATACAATTTTACTGATGTAAACAACATAGATCTAGAAGAACAAATGCTAGAGAATAATAGGAAACAAGTGGTCCCACCAAACCCTAAGTAATCAACATAATGGGTACAACTAAATTCCAGATTACCTGGACTATAAATATGAAAATCTTAAGTATAAAATTGATGTTGTTGCCCATTGGGAAATGCAGGGACAATAAACAGTAGAGAAGAAGAGGTAACATAGAATGCATACTTCTAGTTCATGAATGATAGCAGCAGCGATGCAACCAGCTTTTGAAGGTCCTCTTAGGTCACTAAATAGATGATCCCCAAAATAAATTACCTGATGAACGAAGCAATTACACATTCAAGATGTTTTCATTAGCATAAACAACATATATAGTGCAAAATCCTGGGACATAGCAATATCGATTAATTGTTCAAGGTACTGAGACCAATATATTCCAAAATATCACGATCTATCACTTTTTAGAATTTCAATCGATTTTTTTTTTCTTTAGTTTTATAAAAAGCTTTAGATTTAGTGGTGTACGTAGGCATCTGCGAACACAATTAAGAGTGCAGGATATGTCCATGAATATCAACAAACTTTAGAGCTAATGAAAACATATGATGTTTTAGAGTGCATATATTAGAAAATTAGCACAAGCGAATGTTTTAAAGTGCAGGATATGTCCATCTTGCTGACATAGCAATATCGATTAATTCTAGTTTGTTTATATTCATGGACATATTTTAGTAAATTTGCACAAGATCAACAGAAATAGTGTTTGAGAATAGTAAGTTTTAAAGTATCCACATAGCCATAGGGGTTGAGTTCGCAGAGAGTGAGTACTTGTGATGCATGGGCATGGAATTAATAGTATTTCGTTTAGTTAGTTTTTATTTTTATTTGTTATGTTAGTATTAGTTTCCTATTAGGACTATAATTAGAATTAGAAGTAAAGTTTATTATATAAAGGCATCTAGGCCTTCATTGTTAGGTAGGTTGTTTTTGGATTGTTTAATCAAGAGATTGAATTAAGGAAATTCGTTTTTCCTTTGAAACCCTATTTTTTGGGTATTTATCAATTTTATTCATCGGTGTTATTTATTCGAAGTTGCTTCCACCTTCGTATACATCAAATTGGTATCGGAGCTTTAGGTTTTTTTCCTGGTTTGCTCGTTATGGACACTCAACAAAGAGGACGCGGACGACCACCAGCAGAATACACGACTAAACCGTGTAGAAGAAGAACTACAAGGTAGCAAGATGAAATTACGAGAAATTAAGGAGATGTTGTCGAAACTCGTACCTAATTATCAATGCACCGCAACTGTTGAAGAGCAACTCGTGCCAAAAGTAGTGAGCACAGTTTGCATAGTTCCAGTTCCGATGTCGAAGTACGCAACCTTCCAACCCCTCTCCAACACAGCCACGCACCTTCTAGACCACATTCACCAACAGTTTCCAGCGATACTGAACAACGAATTGCTCAATCGCAGCATATCAAACCCACCATCTCCAATTTGTGGAATTCAAACTCCCCAACACAGCCAAAGAGATAAAGAGTGAAATCCCAGCACTTCAGCAACAAAAATCTTGATTTTGAAGGAGAAGATCGAAAAAAGCGCCACCGCCAAGTTTAGAATTTGGTTCCTCCACCAGCGAAATCAAAGAGGTCGACATAGAAATCAGCGTGCTTACCCCACAAATCAAGTTTTTGCACCCCTGGCAGCTCGTCTTCAACAACCAGTTCGTCGGAGAAAGAGACCTTTTCCTTCTATTTCTGATTGTGACATTGAAACCCCACATTGGGCTTCTACTGACCAAGCCCAATATGTTACTAGCACTGGACCAGGTTCTAATTTTGCACCTAATTCCAACTGTGGGCTTATACAGACTAGGCCCAAGGCCGAGAACAACATGCTTTCAGGCCCAATCCTAATGGTCACGCCCACCAGAATTTTAGACGCCACCAGGGTGCTCCAATAGCCCGTGGTCGACGCGTTTCACCACCAAGTTCTCCACGAAGAAATCACCGACTGCCCCACCGCATTGCTCATGATTTTGATCCACCTAATCCATCAGACTTCTCATCTAGTCCATCACCACCTCGTCGCAATGGGAGAAATCGAGAAATCCAAGACATCGAAATTTTTAGCACACCACGGGTAATTTTGATATTAATCGTTTATTGTGCATTTTAGAGAAGAATCAGATTGGTGATATTAAATTGGATGTGCCTGAATTTGATGGAAAATTACAGCTTGATGCTTTTGTTGACTGGTTAAATAAAATTGAAAATGTTTTTTATTATAAAAATTTGGAGGATCCTAAGTGTGTTAAATTAGTTGCGACTAAATTAACGGGCTATGCACTTGTTTGGTGTGGGATGAACTTCAATTGACTCGTGCTAAATTGGGTTACAATAAAATTACAACTTGGGATAAGATGTGCCGAGAGCTGAAAAGAGAATTTATACCTCATGATTATGAGAGGGATTTATTTATGCGCCTCCAAAATTTAAAACAAGAGCTTAAGAGTGTGACTGAGTATACCGAGGTGTTTCTTTTATTGGCCACCAGGGCTGATTTAGCTGAGACTATGGAACAGAAGGTAGGACGATATTTGAATGGTTTGAACCAATCAATACAGAAGGATTTATCATTTAAAGATATTTTTTTATATGTTTGATGCTATCAAATATGCTCTTAAAATTTTGAAGAATTGCATAAATCTTACGTTTCTATAGCTACACCACATCCATTTTACGTTCCCCGGAAGCACTTTTGAGGCTACATGTTTTGAGTCGTGGCGAGTTGGACATAAGAAAAGTGATTGTCCACAGTTAAAGAGAGTGGCGTTAGTCCATGATGATCATAGTGAGATGTCGCCGCATAGTATGACTCAGCCTGTGGTTGTTACCCCTCCTGATTCTAGTGTTCCTGCTTTGATGCTGATAAACCTTCATGACGTCGTTTTGCCATTTTTGAAACTCGTTGTATTGCAGGAGGCAAACTTTGCAATGTCATTATTGATAGTGGTTCTAGTGATAATCTTGTGTCACAAGAAATGGTTGATAAGCTCCAATTGAAGACTGAATTGCTTCCAGAACCATACAACATACAAGGTTTGAGCAAGGGTAGTGCAATTGAGGTTACTCGTCATTGCTTGGTTCCTTTCTCCATTGGCTCCCTTTACAAAGATGAAGTTTGGTGCAATCGCGGATACCTATGACTCTTTGTTTGCATCCATCTATTATTGGCTTACCATGGCAATATGACAAAGACACAACTTATGATGGCGCTGCCAGTACCTATTCTTTCATTTTTCAGGGCCAACAGGTTGTATTGTCTCCACTTCCTCCTACATCTGCTGTTCAAGGTCTGCCACAACGTTCTGTCTTTTTCTTCTTCTTAATCTCGAGGGGCGAGTTTGTTTCTAAGCCGGGGAGTCTGATGCATGGGCATGGAATTAATAGTATTTAGTTTAGTTAGTTTCTATTTTTATTTGTTATGTTAGTAGTAGTTTCCTATTAGGACTATAATTAGAATTAGAAGTAAGGTTTATTATATAAAGGTATCTAGGCCTTCATTGTTAGGTTGGTTGTTTTTGGATTGTTTAATCATGAGATTAAGGAAATTCGTTTTCCCTTTGAAACCCTAGTTTTTGAGTATTTATCAATTTTATTCATTGGTGTTATTGATTCAAAGTTGCTTCCGCCTTCGTATACATCAACTTGGAACTTTCAACCGAGTATGTGAACTCTTAATCTATACATATGAATGAAACTATTGGAGGTTATGGGATTCTTAATCAAGTGTCAGTCATCCCATTTGGATTTTGTGTTTCCATCTCCAAAGATGAGCGAAGTAAATGATTTTGGCATTCCAAAAAATGTAATCAGAAGCTTGCTAACCAGTATACATGCATGCATGAAAGTATTATCCTCAGTGAATGATGGAAGTCAATACATTTTAGAACAAACTCTTTTGTGCATAAATTCTCTAGCAAGAATTTGATATCACATTCACCTTTTGATCAACATTGAGATGCATGTCGACAACCACTTTAATCCATCTTAAGAGTAGCAAGTCTGAATTTTTAATAACCATTTGTCCTTGAGCTTGTGTCATCTTTTTACCAGGCTATAAGATTGTTTGTTTTTCTTTGCTAACCTCAATTTATATGTCAACCTCTTTTAGCACATCAAGAAAATGATGTTTGTTGTCCCTCTAGGGCCTAGGCTGTAGCAATAATAAGGTACACTCTTGGGTTTTTAATATGAAGCTTATGCAAATGGACATTCTTATCTGCATTAATTACCAATTTTGTGCAAGGACAGGACACCCAGTGGATGCCAACCTGATTCTAGTGTTGTCACCAATCAGAAACTCTATTTTAAAAAAGTAATAGTCTAAATATCAAAGCAAAGCTTTTGCTTGACTAGGGCAAAAACCAGATACATGAAATCTAGTCAAAAGAAACTTCAACAAGGCGGTATGCATAAATGCCACAAGAAAAAAACATACCTCAGGTCCATGCCACTTTGTAATCTGGAGGAAAGATTTGAGGCATCCATGGTAATAGATTTGATTTGGAAGAAATTCATCCACCTTTGAGAAAGCTAGCCTGTCCTTCTCAGCATCGTAGAAGCTGCAAGAAGGGTTCATAGAAAGAATGGCGGGAAACCGAACAATCAAGTAAAGGTGTGACAGAAGATTGTATGCTTGAAATATTTAACAAATGGATGCTCAAAAGGATGCAAGAAGGGTTCATAGAAAGAATGGCGGGAAACTGAACAATCAGGTAAAGGTGTGACAGAAGATTGTATGCTTGAAATATTTAACAAATGGATGCTCGTATATGTATGTATAGGGCTTCCGAACCAAGAGTTTACCTACACAAGGAATTAATGGCTGATTTTTTTTGTGGGCATCATCCCCCCACTATAGAGATCTTCCACACAAAAATCTTCTCATATGAAATTCTTACCATTCAAGTTTTAGGATTTATATGACGGTCCACATTTTTTCAGTTTGCAATACCTATAGTTTTTTCTAGGTCAGAAATATTGGAATAAGCTGATTATTTGTGTGGAAGATCTCCAAGGTGGGGAGGTCATATCCAAAAAAAGCCACTAATTCCTTGTGTATTTCACACCCACAGCTCACAAGGAAATTAAATCTATTTATAACCCACCAAAGAGTTTGCTCCACTCAACGATATGAACGAGTTGAAACCTCTTTTAGCATAGAAAGGCATTAGACACCTTCTGAGAACTCACATAGAAAAAGTAATAGAAAATGTAGTTGATGAAAAAGATTTAGGAGTAATATAGAATAAAAAAGATTTTTACAAGAGGGAGACAGATACCGGAATGGGTGCTCAGAAGTATAGAACTGTGGCTTATTGGCCTGAGCAATCACAACGTCAAAAAGATCTCTCCAAGAGTCTCTGCTGTCCATAGAATCCTAACAAAAAAATTCAATAAACGTGACCAAAATAAGATTACAATGTAAGCAAATAAAGATGTTAAAAAATCGGCAACTTAAAAAATTCTACAAGAACAGACATAAGCATCTTATACAGGAAAACACGTGTCGGTGTCCGACACGGCAACCTATATGAAGTAGGACATGAGGACAGCTAGAAGAGAAAAATAAGCATATAAATATACAAATAGCAACCTATTACTATTCTTTAGTTACACAACTATTTCTTAGCCAAGCAAGACCTTACAAAGCACCTCCTTACAACAAATTACTATCCAACAGGCACATCATGGAGTTGCAACTATGTTAAATCGTTAATAGATTGTGTTCATAGTCTTTTCAGGTTTAAACACTGCATCCAACACGAATTTCTTTTTTTCTTTGTTTTTTTATCGGTAAAGATAGAGATGTACTATCTAAACAAAGACTACAAAGCCGTAGGATGGGATATCCTAACACAAAATTACAACAACTGTAAGAAAAAACTAACAGAATAAACTAAATCTCGCTAAGCATAGCCCAACAAAGATTCCCATCTGAACACAAAATCATCGGCGGGGGTGTCATGCCATTCCTCCCTTGACCAAAGAAACATAAAACCTTTTCTCAAAAACAATCACCTCCTCCAATTAGTGTGATATATCCTCAAAATGCCTCTGATTCTGTTCCGACCATCAAATCCATTGGTTCCGATAAGGAAAGCTTGAGAATCGATTAGTATCAAAATCGCTGAAAGGCCTTCCATTATCGTGAAAGTAGTAGTATTCCATAGCTTATATCCACCAAGAGAATGAACTCTCAAGACCCAGGAATCTAATAATTCCTTTACAGAGCGGGGAACAACCCAAACCACTCTTGGTTGTCTACGAAAATGACACCAAAACCTCAGAGTAAGGACAATGGATAAAAGTGAGACTAACTGACCCTCCATCAAACACAGATTTCCTTCTCTCTTTTTTGAGAATATGAAGTGTCCATGTTACATAGACTATAGTTCAACACACTTAAGTAAAAGCATTATTAATGTGTTTCCTCACTAACACCATGATCACAGAACATATAAGCTTCATGCTTAAGAAAAAGACTTGTACTACATACATCTCTAGAATTTCATTTATTTTTTCTTTTTATTGAGCAGTCGAATTTCATGTGCACAAAATGTTTTAAAATTCCAGTCCTACGAAACCTAAAATCTTCATGTACATGTACACCTCCCCTATAATCCGAACAAGCAAAACGAGTTTCTTGAAACACGGGGGAGGAACTGAAAATTAGTGACACAAATACCATCCTGTGTCACACTTTCCCTCTCAAACAGAAACAGTCTAACAAACCCCTCCCCCACACACACACACACACACACCAGAGGTTTCTCTTTCTTTATTAACCCCATAAAAGGGTCATAAACACACCTAATTAACTTTAAAATAATGCTATATAAACTACAAACTAATTGCTGGGCCTCTGTGCTTCCCATGGCAAAATCAAGTAAGTGATGAGTTGCAAAAACCACATTATGCAAAAATTGCACCTCTACCATTCAGAATTATTGGATGTTATCTGCGAATGTTCTAATTACTCTTCTGGTTCACTAAAGATTCGGCAGAGAAAGAGGGTATTAGACATCCTTCACCTTTTCGTTCAGTTGTTATGGGAAGTGGCAAGGAAGGGCATAGAAAAACCATCTTGTGTGATGTCTGTATCTCTCTCTTTCTATATATATGGGTATGAGAGAGAGAGAGAGAGAGAGATTTTATGTTCAAATTTGTTCTAGAGTGAAGAGTGAGTTGACATTTGACAGTGGCTTGGCTCCGTCATTTAAATTTGTGTAAGGGGCGACAAATAGATTACCAAACATCTAATTTGTATTAACAAAAATATCAAAGAACTAATGCATGCAAGAAAAAAAAAACATTTCTTCTTGGGTGGTTGGAAGAGCCAAAACAATTTTTCTTAACTTGTATTTGAGTGGGTAATGTTGTCATAACTAATAGATGGAATTTGTCAAAACAAAGAAACAAATTATGACATGGCATTCACCTCCAACATGAAACGATCCCTCCATCCACAAAATAATATGGAGAATTAGTCAGCAGAAAAGCTTTTTTCCCTTATCCCTCAGCATCTTCAGAAAGCGTAGAAGCTCGCCCTAGAGTATGCAAGACAATAATCAGCAAAAATAAAATGAGAAGAAATTCACAAGCATCAAACTGCAATTTAGCATAAAAAGTCGTGTCAGGCCGAGGCCCTTTGAACTCCCTTGGGAAATGTCCCATAAATAACAGAACTCTAACAGTAACTCACATTTTTCACTAGGTACCTTTGAGGATCAGAAAGAATTCCTCTATGAACCAAACCACTTAGGTGAACATGCTGAATTGCACGATTTACGTCTTGATAGATGTAAGAAGCATCAAACTGCAACTTAGCATCAACAAAGTGTTGTACAATGTCCGCAATAAGGCATGCCTGCAGAATAGAATAATCATGAAGACATTGTTAGGTCGCCAGACATATGTATGTGTCCATTCACACAGATACCATGCAACTAACAGGGTCTCTATTCCAACTTCCATGTAAATTCTAGTGCACATTAGAATTTTAAAACCATTTAGAAATAATTATAGGCATTTTGTAATAACCAAGTCACTACCACATTTAAATTCATTCATCTTGTGATTAGCTAGTGTACGATTATATAGCTTAACTCGGCATAATTCTTGACCGCCCTAACTAAAATGATCACATATATAAACATTTAATATGCACTTGGATTTGGTAAGACCACGACCTAAAATGGATTTATTGTGTGGGCTTTAATATTCGGCCCAAAAGTAGGAAAATAATCAATGACCCGGTCCAACTGGTAAGCTTGTTCCTCCTATATGTTTAGCCTGCTGATATTGGGTCGCAAAATTATCACTAGTCAGCCACACATTTGACCATTACCTTTTGTCCTTTACTATCTGTGCGATTCTGTCATTTTAGTGAGAATGATCTCTCTGTTGACAAATGACAATATCATTCTCATAAAAAATTAATCACTAAAGCATACCACATGTGGGCCAGTAATCATGTCTAAAAGATATGAGCAATTTTTGGGCCCCATGAGTACCATTTTAAGATTAACCAGCAATGGTCCTTTTCGACACTTGTTCATGGAGTTAAGCATGGAAATGAATTGAAGATATTATGCTGGGGAAGATAATCTCATCTTGAAGATCATTATCACAGATAGAATTTGCTTGTTTTGATGCTTAGATTCTAATGTAAGTTTAGCTTTAAGCATAAAACGGCTGCTCATTTTATCATAGGTGGTCAGCCAATGATGCACAGCTTTCAAACCCAGATTTTTAATAACTCCCATAGACCCCATGAACTTAGCTACTTCGCACCTGCACAGGTTATCCTATTTAAATCTTTTGAAAGTTAAAATGCACCATTACACAATGCTATACAACTGAAAAGCTGGACTGCTATAATGAATGAAGCCACAACTCACAAGAGTATGAGAAAGAAGCATATAACAGACATATTAGCATATCTGACCTCACTAAAGCAAAAGAAATCCATCAAACCCACAAGTCCACGTGCTTGATCTCGACCAATATGTCTGGTGCCATATATCTCTGCTATTTCCATCCTGCTAAGCTGCATTTTCAAAAGTGAGAGTACTTAAAATGTGAAAAAAAGATGTTTTATGCTCACAAGAAAGGATAAACAATTGATCTCAAACTCTCTTTCCATGTTTTTTTGTCTTTACTGTTAAACACTAACGTACAGTTTTCTTCACTTCACAAACTTATCCAAACAGAAAAGATATCCTTTTTCACAAAAAATCTTCTCTCATCTTACATGCTACTTATTGCAAACAAAAACTGCTTGACATGCTTAAGAACTTTCGAGAATAATAAGTACAGACTAGAGCTCTAATCATCAGCCCTTAAGTATATAAAGACTTCATGTGGGCAGAGGGTAAAGTTATGACCAATATGAGTACTCTGACGTATGGAAGGTCAAATGCCAGATGATAAGGACCAAAGCTGAAGAAGGCAAACTAATCAGAGTTGTAAGATGCGCCTATGGACTAGGTAGATACCTAACATTGTATATTTGTACTTGCGCATAAGACTAAGCCCAATTGGCATCCTAGCTTGACAAAACATACAACAAGATATGAGTGGTCTGGAGGTCTGAAATGCTAGATACTATCCAGCTAGGCTTCTGCACAGCCACGACGCCATATACCTCGTCACATACACGTGGTGCGGGTAAAGCGACCATGTATGGGCACTGGATGGATGAGAGCTAACTTGACAGTGATTAGCTCTGGAAATTTCTGCCAACACTTTTCAGCTGACCTTCACAACGTGCTGCCGACATGCCCTCTCTAGATGAGCTTCTGTGAATAGTTGAGCTGCAAGGCCAGCCAAGAAAGCCAATAACCAGGAAGAATAGAATGTAAAGACAGGAACGACACAAGTTTCCTTATCCAAACCCTCCACTTAACTCCAAACCCTAAAGGACCTAACCTACATTAGAAAATTCCCAGCTAAAACAGTTGTAGCTTTGACAGCAGATTCATCGGCTTGCAAAGTCCAAGTTGTAGCTTTTAGTATTTCTTTTTGTTTCTTGCATTTGTAGAATATCTCATTCTTCGTGTAATAGTTTTTCTTTATTAATATAATTCTCGTTTTACCGATCAAAAATAAAAAAATTCCAAGGCACTTAGGTCAAAGTAAAAGGCGTCCACAATTTAGAATTGTTAAGGGAGGCTATACTTTGGAAATTATTGTTTTAGTACAAGAAATACAAATCTCAAAGTGAATTGTTTTGTTCAGAAACTGCTTCCCTATGCCACCTGTTGGACTATTTCGAGGTGAACAATGACATTTTTAGGATAAGGGTATGCCTCCTGCTTTTGTTAGTATTAGATCAAAACCTCCCTATCTTAATATTACAAATTATGTAGGCAGATTTCCACAAGTATATTGGACTCTGAGAAAAATGACAGTTATTTAACAGATGAAGTCAATTTGGAGGTACAATAACAAGTGGAAGCTTATTATTCAAAATGTACCAAAACAAAAACAATCAAACACACATAAAAGCTGGTTAAAAGAGCAATACCTTGCGACGTCCAAAGAAACATCCGTCAGGTTCAATAGAGCCAAAGAAATCCAACTTCAACAAACACCCTTTAATCTTATCATAATACAAACCCCCGATCGGAAACGTAGGATCATACTTAAATTCTAAACAACTCTCTGGATACTTAAGCTGAAAACAAAACAAAACATCACATACCCAAACAAGAAATACACTTAAACTAAATAAAAAGTTATGACTAACCTCATTAACAATATGTTCTTTGGCAAGATCATATATCAAAGTCTGTAAATTAGACGAGTAATGCGCCAAAGTATAATCATAATCAAATCCATATACTTGTATATTGTCCAACCTCAAATTCTTATTCACATATATTCCTATACACCAAAAAACAATATTGTTTAAAACTAATAAAGATACTAGTAAAATGAAGCAATATAATATACCTTCGGGGTTCATTTTACGCATTTTCTTAAGTGCTTCTGGTATGTTATGAAAACTAAGTTTAGCCGCGTCGAATTTTTTTTGTATTTTAGTAATCTCGTCATCTTCTTCTTTTTCTAATAATTTTGGGAATACTGAAGATGATGATAATGAGGAGGAGGAAAAGCTTCTTTTGTGAAATTGAGAGCCTAAGGGAAGAAGCTTTCGAATGAAGGCCATCGAGGGAGAATGATCAGGTGTGCTGCGTTTTATTATTTTTATTGTGCAACTAACTCACTTTTAGGGGTTTTTTATTTAGTTCGGGTGCTTTTTATATACCAGGAGGTGGAGGACTGTGTTTTTCTATATAACTTGGCGGCTATGGAGATACTGATTAGTATGAATAATATTAATGTTCAGCCAGAATGCTAAGTTTGTTTTGTGTCTACAGTTGATGATACATGGATTTGACACTATGTTTATCTATAAGATTTAACTGATAAATATATGTTTTGGATACAAAAGAGCCAGGCCAGAGAGGTATTTACATCAAAAATATTATTTAAAATATCAATTTTCCAAGTCCTAGTGTTTATATCTATTAGATCATACACTGTAGCAAAAAAATCTCTATTAGATCATATACATATCTATAGAGATGGTTGTGTGCTATGACAGGCGGTATTTTTCTATTAGATCATACACTGTAGCAAAAAAAATCTCTATTAGAACATATTTATAGAGATGGTTGTGTGCTATGACAGGCGGTATTTTCCAAGGGGAAGAGCATGTATCCAATTATCATACCATATTTTGATGTTCTTACTTGAACCTACTTGCCACATTGTGTGGTCTATTATTGTTATGATAAGTTTTGACATACCCCCGCCATAACCAAGAAATACCAACATTGTGTGCAGAGTGAACAATATGATTAACAGTATATTGCATTGCAGTGGGGCGTGAGCGTAGCAAATAACCTTGTTATGGACTTATGGTTCATCACAGTTTTTATGGAACAAACTTCACAGTTCCTCCTTAAGAGGTGCAAATGCCCACCGTGGCTCCCCCATGAATGCCCAGAGAATGGCTCTAAGCTATTTATCATTGAAATATCTCTATTCCACTCTTGACAATAGGTGGTCATCTATATCAGGAGCATGAGCTCAACCATAATAGGAAGTAACCCACATAGCATATTTTGGAGAAGTTGTATACATCTGCCAATATGCATTCTCCTGTGGTTTGCCAATATGCGTTTTCCTGCAGTAATCACATGATAAAGGACGAGCGCATATATCAATAGTAGCTAAAGTAAAATTAAGAATGATGAGGCAAAACCAAAAAGGAGAAAATTGATTGAATTCTATAGCAAGTACTCCTTTTCAACATGTTTTCTTCTTAATAATCACACAAGTAGTCATCACCAACAAGCATCATTATTACAATATAAATGGAAGTCTGGCAAATATTGCAACATCCAGAACCATTATTCGTATCATTTACTTCTTAAACACCAACAAATGAACCAATGCAAACAAACAACTCTTATTCGTAACACATTTTATGAATAGAAATTTCCATAGTCTTTTTTGTATTTTCAACATTAAGTCACAAAACCTGTCATAAAACTAAAGTAACAACATCCCAAAGTGCTAAAACATTATATATGCATATAACAACAAATCCAGTCATTTACTTGACAAATGGCTTAACTCAAAAGCTCTCACACCTGGTGTTACATATACTCCACTACGCTTGCACACTTATATATGAAAAAAGGACATAGGGAGGGGAGTAGCAAGAGTCCAAACAATTGTAATATAAAACTAGTAGCTGAAGCGACAAGTGAATTTGCAGCAACCATCAAAAGTTGTCCTTCTATACATTTTTTGTAGAGCACCTACATAAATCAAAACAACTAAATTAAGCATGATAACAATATTAGATATTCATTCATGAGAAATCTAAAACATCTTGATGAAACATAAATACGACCACTTTGTTATATCTAAAAGAAACAATGAAATTTGTACTATTATTACCCGCATAATAAATGCACTAATACTAACTAATGTATAAGGAGATATTAAGAATATAAAGTGCAAGAAAAAAAATGCAAGAATCTCCACGACAAATGCACGACTTATATGACACCGCCTCCACCAATCGCATAAGTTGGAGACCATGTAAATAGTAGTTACAAACTCAAAACAAATTAAAATAAGGAGCAAAGCAAATTCGAATGAATACATGAATGAATAGATACCTATTTTTTTGACCCAAATAACTCCAAGAAATAGAATGACTTAGAACCAAAACAAAACCAAAAGAACTGAGCCTGTAAGAACAAAACAAATAATGGATAACTTTAGAAATATATTGTAATGAAAACGGTTAGTTAGAGGCCAAATAATTGCCACATATTTGAATGAAAACATACCGCAACCTTGTCAAATATTTTCTATAAAAACACAAAGACCTAGAACCAAAAAATTGCAGCTGTAAAGACAAAAGAAAATGGTTAGCTCCATGAATATAGATATTTAAACAAGTAAATCTACATAACGATTTGTTTGCTTTTTTTTTTGAATTGTTTGAAAATGACAGAGTAAAGGTGTATCTAATTTCTTGTTATTCCTTTTGGATAATTTTGTTTACTAATTTAAAGTTAAAATACATTTCCAAATAAATAAAACTATATAATGTCAAAAATTGGACTTACATGCATTTGACATAAACAAACCCAAATTCTCAATCATTATCCAGTCCCTTTGGTGGTAGGTTGATGTATAATGCGATCATGACAAAGAGATTAAATTCTCTCTCTTCTTGCATTATTACAAGTGGACATTGTGTCGATCAAATATGATCAAAACACTAAGTGGTGACGAAAGAGATGAATTATGTAGAAAAGTAATGAGAAAAGTGATGGTGATTGAGAGAATGATGAGATTGTACCTTTCGGTTGCCTATGTACCCAAATTATTGATGGGATCAAGTCTCAAGAACGTAGTTCTTTATGAAAAATAGTTTCATATTTATATATGTAGAGTAGAGACTTCTTGTAGCTCAAATAATTGTAATTGAATATAACTTTTAATTGATAATTATCTCTTTGATAAAAACGAATCTTGACATAAATTAATGTACGTAAAGTGGCAAGCCATGTGGCTAGGGTTCAACCCTAGACACATGAGTTAATGGGCATGTATATCAATCCATGGTATTGCACATTAGGCTTTAACCTTGTCGATTAAACGAATAAAGTAGAGACCCTTACCAATAGACGCGTTTGCCAATGTGGGTGGGGTCAAAATCACCTTCTTTGGCATGTGAACGGTTCATATGGCAAAGAAGAGAAAAGAAAATCAATAGTAATAAGAAAAGAATAAGCAGAATGAACAATCAGGGGTTGTGTGAATTTAAACGAATAGTTATATATGAAAATGCAATGTCGGTAAATATGATAAATATACGTGAATCAATGTAAACCAAAATAACTGGGGAAATCTAATATGCGTGAAACAATATAATAGAAGGCAAGCGAGAAATAACAAGAGCGGCAAAGCCAAAAACTGACGTGAGAATTGGATTTAGATAAGTAAAATTAGGTATATTGGCAGGAGTGCAGGGCAAAAGGGCATGAATGCACAAGGTACTGGAACATGGACACGTAAACAAGATAGCTTAGCACCTTCGTTGGTGTACAATATCAACACGTGGAATGAAAAAGTTCAGAATATTGACTAGAAACAACAAAGAGATGGATTAATGGGTCCAAGACAATAAAAGACAAAAACAATAAAACTAAGTGATGTGGGACACCTTACCCAAAGAATTGTATAAGGAAACGGATTGGAAAGTGTACCAAGGTTATCTCAAACATGAATCCTCTTGGCACAAGTCTTTAAATCTAACTACAACTTAACTTCAATCCTTATTGTGAGGGAGTAATATACACTTCCAGTAAATATTAAGCACGTGTCCAGCACAGTAGAATTAACAACCAACCTCGTGTCCTCGTCCTAAGAGCTCACTTCATAGTGACTCGATTAAGGCAAGCAACTTATTCAACTCACGCCTTGAGCGATGTCACCACCAACCGATCTCTAGTACTTGACCTGCGAGCTCGCTTCAAAGTGACTCGAGTCGAGTAAACGATCTCGCCAAGAAGCGACCTCCACAGCGCTCACTCCTTTCGCTCCACAACGGCTCGTAATGTATGTCTTTATTACAACCATCAAGACCAAAGCTTCAGGCACGCAGCTCATTGGTTCTTTATAACTCGTCATCATGGCTTATAAGTGACCTGAAAACCTAGATCTTACCTGATGCAGGAAGGCGAGAGATGCTGGCACCTTGTCTATATAAAGAGAATTAGGAACTACGTCTGACCTGATTCAAGTTCCCCCTCCAGAGAGAGAGAACTTGATACGTAGGCAGTTTGTCCATACGAACTCGGTCAAATTCAATCCAATCATCCCAATCCCTTGATCAAATCTACATTTGTAAGGATTATCAAAAACATCCTTTACATTGGTGCCATCTGTGGATTGAATTACTTGAAAATTCATCTACTCAAAATTTCCATTTCTTCCAACCATCTTCCTAGAATCGTTAATTTTCAATCCCACAAAGCATGGAAAGCCTCCAAGATCAAATGAAGGTCATGGCCGCATAGATGGGAGCCATGAATGACAACATCACCCTATTATGACAGGAGAACGCCGCTTCAGAACTCGGTGGTAGCTCGTAACCCCAATGGAGTCCGCGGCCCAAGACGACATTAACGAAGTGAATCAACAAATCAACGAGCTGTCCCAATGAATTGACCAGAGTGTTGTGAAGAAGGACGCCACTCAGATCGTCCAGAAGATGTTAAAAACTTATCAAGCATCCCCATTCATACTGGAGATACTTAGTAAACCCTCCCCGCATGATTTCATACAGCCGTGCTTCGCGATGTATGATGGAAGTTCGTGTCTTGGTCAACACATAGCTCTCTACATCCAGAGCCTCGCACTCTATAGTGCGCAAGAGTTCGACTACTTGCAGTGCCGCCTATTTTCCTGCAAGTCTGAAAGAAGAAGCTCTCGATTGGTACTACTCATTGGAACCGAACTCCGTCGATAGCTTTGAAAAGCTAACTTATCAGTTCGCTAACCATTACGTCCACAACAGACGTAAAAAAACCAATGTAGACTCACTCTTCATGCTGTCTCAGAAGAAAGATGAGTCAATTTGCTCCTTAGGGCGATTCAAGACAGACCTGCTGTCCATAAAAAGTGACCTCCAAGAGTCCTTTGCAACCTTGGCATTCACTAAGGCAATCTGAAAAAGCACCTGGCTATACAGGTCGCTCATGAAGGAGCATCCTGAAAAATTGGAAGACTTGTGCACTCGCGTGTACAAATATATAAAGCTACATGAAGCTTTAGTAACGACGGTGAACAAGAGGAAGTCACAGCAATCTCAAATGCTGCCCCATCCTCAATCAAATGACCCGGACCTCGAGGGACGATGTTCGGTACTAGGACGCATTACCTGAAGCGTGAGTTCACTGTGTCTTAACAAGATTTCCAAGCTACATACCGGAGAAAATAAAATCAACGGCCTATTACCGACTTGAGGTAAAGCGGCCAGAAGACACACCAAGAAAGCCATACTACGCTTTCCACAAAGCAAAGTGCCATGAAACCAATGACTGCTGCGGACTCAAGCACTACCTCCAAGACCTCATTGAGGCAAGTCATATCAAGCACTATACTGATATAGCCAATGGCGACCTGCGCCATAAGCTCATGGCTCACAGAGAGCGAAGCCGATCTCCTCCACGCCACCACCAATGACTTCGTTCACACACTAGAGGACACTCCAATGAGGCGTTCGCCCATGAGACCGCCAACACTCTTCCGGCGGGGGAGAATCACGTAAACAATCAACATGATCACATTCCAAGATGACTCGCCGCATCCTCCACGAGTAAGCGCTCTGCATGAGGTCTACTAGTTCTCCTCCCCGACTCCTCGCCCCACATGCAATGGCCCGCAACTTCGGGAGACATCACTTTTACCGAGGCCGATCTCAACAAGGTGTGTCTCCACATAATGACGCCTAGTGGTCCACGTCAAGATCATCGACCGACTTTTAAAAGATCCCGATAGACCCGCATAGTTCATGTGATATCTTATTCTACCAAACTCTAAAGGAGATGAACATGCCTGTGTCGGTCATGATCGATCCAATAGCCCCCTACGGGCTTCAACGGATCCCGAGCGACCCAATAGGAGACATCATTCTACCTATCTCAGTTGGGTCGCACGAAGACAAGGTCAGCATCAACACGCACTTCAGCATTCTGGATGTCAACTTGTCCTATACTGTTATTTTAGGACAACGTTGGATCCACAAGATGTAAGCAGTTCCATTAACACTCCATCAAGTTTTACGGTTCCCTCGCCCCAGAAGCATGATGGAGCTCAGAAACAACCAGCTCAATGCCCACAATTGCAACCAGATCCTCTCAATCAACAAGCCTACTAGGGCTTCACTTAAAAACAAGGGAGAGATCGCTAAAGCTAAGTGATAAAACGATAAAAATTGAATAGTCACCTACGTAATGAAGCGATGAACCCAAAACGCAAGTAAAACTAAAACTATTTACGTGTGCCTATATTTTATCAAAGATTCTACTCTCAATCCTATGAGATATAGTGGAGTAGAGTGATTCGTTCCACTCTAAGTCTCTCCGCATGCTGTGTTTTCTAAATATAAGTACTCTTACTTAAAGTCAATGAGAGATTTACGAACAAGGCAACTAGACTACGATGCAACTACCCACAAGATGCAACTAGTCGGTTATCAATATAACTAAGGGAATGCTACGTTGATTGATGATGATAAGGAGTTAGAGGGGATTGATTCCACCTTAACTTCGACTTAATCCTATTAACGGCGAATCGTCAAATAATCCGATTGAAATGCTTCGAGAACAATTGGTTCTTCCTAATCCCTAATTACACATGACATTTCTACCAATTAATAACTAGCATGTGAGCGATTAAACCCATTCTCATGGTGAACTAAACGTTTCTAGAGTGGAAAGGAAATTACGACAAATCTATATAATTGAATCAAGCTTTCATCAAGGTTTCTCAACCCCCTAATGGAGGTTTAGCCGAGAATCATTACGCAATCATTTCCGATTAAATTTAAACTAAACATGATATAAAGAATTGAAATTTACTTAATTAAACAATAATGAAATCTAATTTAATGACTAAACTGCAATAAGGACAGGAATTGAAATTAGATCTAGAAATGGAAATGACAAAAATTGAAGTTACTAAAAATACTACTTTATTGATCTAATCAAAATGAAGAACAAGATTCAAAGGTTTAATCTAATACAATAATTGAAATGGAACTAAACTTAATTAATCTATATGAAAAACTAGATCTAGAATCCATTAATGGAGGCTACTAATCTAATTCTAATCTAGGTCTAACTATCTACTATTTACTAACTACCATTAACAAAGAGCTAAGCTTTTGTTTTTATACATCCAGATCCAAAAATCGTGCATAGGCTTGGAGCCATGTTTTGGGCCAGAGAATCAGGCCCAAAACCCAATTCTTTCAGTCCAAAAAGGCCTCTTCAGCTGCAGTTGGCTTCCACAGAATTTTCATCCACTTCTGCTCCTCTGATTGGGTCAAGGCTTAGAGCATTGGAAAGCTCTTTCCGAGCCGGTCGTTTTGACATAAGGTAGGCCCCATTCCGAGGTCTGAGTCCAAAGATACGTCCTTCGGAAGTTCTGGCGACTTTGAGTCTCTGTTTCTGCCCGCGTTGACTTTGACTTTTCAGCTTTGACCGGGCTTTAGAAAGGCTTTGTCTTCTTGAATCTTGGCCTTTAATCATAGAACTTCTTAGCAACCAACCATTGCTCCTTTATCTCGCTAAAGTGGCACATTTCTGCACATAATGGACTTTGCAACCTGAAATGCATAAAAACACGTGTCGGTGCTAACTCTTAATTATTACTCACATAATTGGTCTAAAAGTATGTCTGTTTACGGGGTTAAAACTACAGTTTTGGGCTCTTATCAAACCACCCCAAACAGCATTTTGCTTGTCCTCAAGCAAAGATGAGAAATTAGAATAAGTGACCAAAATGGAGTTCTAACTACTCTCGTTTAGCGAGCTGTCATTGATTGACCATATCGCAACAAGGCCTTAAACCACTAGGAATTCCCTAGTGGATCGAGTTAGCCTCGTGGAGAGTTTTTCAGTGAAGGTACTCACAAACTTCATCTATACTACAACGACTAAGAAATAAAACTATTGTTTCCTTTATTCATGCTCCAAACTATCTATACATCTCACCAAATTATGAACAAGAATAACCAAGTAAAACCCTAAGCTAATATATGCATAATAATCAATCATCTATAATAACCATATATACAATGAGTAATACTATGAAATGTCTAGCAGGTCCGTTTCTGAAACTCGGAATAGCGTCCTTAAGTAGGTTCTCACAATAATAGTCAAGATACAACACTCGATTTTTCCACTCAGAGTTTTAATCTAAATACGGTCTTGTGAGTACACACTTTACCTTACAATCTCAATGACAAACAAGGAAGCCGGAGTCGATCAAACACATCTGCCACTTACTATCACACTAACCTATTCCTAATTGAGCTAGAGGTCTTTATTAAGTGTTGCGGGGATTAGGAGATGGTTTTAGGAAGGAAATGGATGTTCAAAAAAGACAAGTCCGAGATAATAGAGTCTTCATATTAGGTAACTTAGAAAACCTTGTTATTTTCTTTTGCTTCTATACTTTGTTTCCATCCTTAGCCATATATATATATATATATATATATATATATATATATATATATTTTTTTTTTTTTTTTTTTTTCTTTGGCTTTTGACTCCCTTTTCTTCTATTTTTGGAGTTTTTATTTATTTCTATTTTATTTTTCTTTTCTTTGGATGGAAACTTCTTTTCTTTATTTTCTGAAGCAATCAACTAACTTTTGTTTACACAGGTCTTTCTCTTCTTCTTTCTTCACTCATTCTATTCTCAGACTTATCTTAATTGGGTAGGTTGATTTATTATATTTTTTTTTTATTTTGTTTTTGTTTTTGTAACTGTGGTAAAGGATTTGTGGTTTATGAAAGGCTAAAAAAAAGCTCTCGAGGCTTACTAGCGGAAAAATAATTCATAGGTTTGAATTTCCGCTATATCGATCCAAAAAAGGGCCTAAATTCTCGCTTAGGATATGGCATAGTGATCAAGCAAGTGGGACGCATGTGATTCTCTATCCGATTTTACTTCTCCCTTGTGTCATTTCTCAAATGTTTCGCTCATATAAGGCTTTAGGCTATATTCTCACAGGATTTGTAATAAAGTACTCTAGCCTAGATTTAAAACTTATCATAACAATCATAGATACTCATGTAATAATATTTATCGATAGATGCAAAGATTATTACCTACATATTAACCTAAGTTTCTAACAATTATTCTGATGCAAAGCTACGTGAGACTTCTAGATCGTTAAGAGCATAGAGAAAGAAAACAATACCACTATTCCTAAGTGTATAACATAACTTTATTTATTTATATTTTTGAATTTTTTAAATTTTAACTAGAAACACATGCATATTATACATATCTAGGTCCTAACAGATGCCCTAATTACACATGTTTCTATCCCCCCCCCCCCCCCCCCAAACAAAAAGCATGCTTTGTCCTCAAAGCATTGTAAATAAAGAGGGTAGGAAAGATACCATTGAAACGTGTGAAATTCAGAACATCTGCAAAAACAAGGTTAGAACGCACTAATATAGGAAATAAAAACTGACACAACTCTATCACGAAGTTCTACCCATTATGGGGTTAACAAGAATGAAATTGCTTGGGACATAAGCGGACACTAACTAGAATGAAAACTTACCTCATCTCCCCGCATTACTCATCATCTTACTCATCCTCTTCTTCCATAAAGAAGTGAGGTTCCTTCAAGGCCCGCCATGCCATGATAATTTGCCGGGTTTCCGCCATTTATCATCTATTATTGCTAACCTATTAAGAGCCACTTTGTCGGACGGGTGTAGGGTGCAACCAGATGAGGTTGTATCCTCCACCCTTGCCAAGTCATTTACGGAAAGATCGAATAATATTATTGGTGGTCGATTACGGTGTCGACCGTAATCCAATCCGTGGAAGCGTGTACAAAAAGCGGGGAAGAAACATAGCATAATCGGGGAACTAGAAACGGGCATAAGAAGGTACTTATGCCTCATGCTATGGGATCGGGCTAAACTAGACATCAAGGTTCGGGAAGGTCATGACACATACGTCCCGTGGCTAAAGTAAGGAAGACGCCGCAAGTGGCATCATTCACGTAAGAAAAACGCCATTCCCTAAAATGTTTAGCATAATCCAAAACATAATAGTTCCTATATTCATGGACCCGGGCTACCAAAGGCGACGTTATATTCCCCTTGGTCCTCAATACTGAAAAATGCCCGCCATACGACTCATGCAAAACTTCGTAAGTGTAGACATACATATTATCGACCCAATAGCACCATGGGTCTTGTATTTCAGCGGCATAGCCATCAAGAACAAATGCTAGCAAGAACCTGGTAATTTCCATTGGTTCATTATCAATGTTGATGGAGAACACTTGTTCTCCATCTGGTCTTTCAAAGAAAATGCAGTTATCGTAAAAATAAGATGCTAGTGTTGGAGAATAAAGTGCATCAGGGCTTACCATAAGCGGCTCCCAACCAACGTATGTGATCGCTTCGCGAAACCAAGCACCATAAGTAGTGCTTTGGAACAAATCTTCGAAGGACTATTCTGCTATCAATGTTGGAGATGTCATCTCAAAATTACGCTTTGGAATAGCTGCGAATGATCCGGATACTACGCGCGAAAAACTGGAAATTTTCTGGTCCACGCGGAGTCGGTAGCCGAGCGCTCGATAGAAGCGCGGCGCTCAAGAAATTGAAATTCCAGTGTTTGAGCCACGGTTTGCGCTCAGCTTGAAGCGCCTTGGCCTCGACAAAAACTCAGAAAAAATATCACGAGCGAAAATAGGCCTCAGAGGGCTTGGCCTTCGGAGTTGCCAAACTTCGGAAAATGAGCGAAACGAGGGAATCGCGGAGTGAAAGGTGAGTGATGGAGTTTAGGTGTAGTGTGAGTTGTTGTGAGGATAGATTGTATCAAGTTTATATAGGTTTAAAGTTGCTAAAATGGATCGAAGTTGCCAAAACTAATTACGGCGCCTTCAGAATCCTAAAATTTCCAAATCCAACGGAAACAACTCATATCCTGGATTCTAATTCAAACCCAGTATCTTTTAGGTTGATTTTATGATAGAATGTACCTATTTAATCTAGATTTCATCCTACAATGATACTTAATCATATATATGCCTAAACAACCATATTTTCACCTTGACTCCGCAATAAATTCTAATAATGGGGTTATACAAAAAATAATGCTTGAATTGATAAAACCACCCCCAAACAAGTTGGGAAGGTGGGATGAATATGAAATAACCACGCATACTGAAAATAACCCCTTATATTAAAATTTTCATTCGGAGTACATTACACTACAAAATTCAAATTACGGAAATAAACTTGCATTAAAATAAATAACAATAAAGAAATTAAAACATAAAACATCAAACTATACTATCCCTAGCTACTCCAGAACTGGTGGCGGAGGGCACATGGTCCGAGATCGCTCTGGCGCTGAAGAGCAAGAGCACCATTAGATCGCCCTTCGGCGGCGACGCCGTGCTGGATGGTGTGTCCTCGGAAGGAGGAGAGTCTCGCGAGGTGGGAATCGAGTAAGCATCTCGTCCGGGCTCGGGGCCGAAGCTTCTAGCTCGCCCCTCATCGGCCCCACCTCTCGTCCTCTCTCGGGTGCGGAGCTCGAAGTTATGATGCATCGTTGCTGTCGAGTCCGGAGGTCTTCACAGATAGTGTTAAGCGAACGCATGCCTCGATGGATCACAGCCATGCGTTCTGCATCTGTCCAGCATCTCTCCAAGGCATCCGAGTCAAAACAGGTCATGTCCTCCTCATCCCTCGGAGGCATCCCCGATGTCCCCATCCTCCCTCGGCATTCTCAGCTCCTCCATCCTCTTCTTCTTCTTCTTCTCTATCCTCGGCCAATCTCCAAACCCGTTGGACACACTCCTTATAGATCACGAGGGTTATGGTGGAGATCGATGTATGTCCGATCGATCGCGATGAGCCGCTTCAACTTGAGCATGATCTTTGTTATCAACCACGGGGGGAGGGGCAACAATCCTCCCTACTCCCCGATCATGCTCAAGAAAAACTCTAAGATCGCAGAACTCATACTTCCGCTCCTGGAGTATCCATAAGATGTGGAGGCAGGTCAGGCCGATGTCGCTGACCTTCCCCTTCCCCTGGACGTTCCGACCAATCCACTGAGCTGTAGCCAGCTGGTTGGTCCTAAGGGAAGCCTGTCAAACACAATGCGATCTCGCATTGTAGTCCCCTCCAATAACTGTCTCGTGCATCAATGGCTCTACCCCATTATGCTGGGACTCCTGCAGGGTGACATCCACATGGATTCTAGGCGGAATGCCTAGAATCTCAGCCAACAACCCAGTCGTCACTTCCTTCCTCTTCTTCGCCACAACTACAAAAATCCTAGTCCCTTCCAACTCCCTCGTATCGTAGAACCGTCGGACTAAATCCTCGTGGTAATAGGCTTCAGTCGAGTACCACAAGCTATTCCAGTCTCGAGTGATCATCTCGTCACCGTAAAACGGCGCGAAGTGGTCGGCGGTAAAAACTTGCTCCGGCAAAATTCGGCGTTGTTGAGCCATTAGAAGTTTGGAATGTAGTGGGGGTTTAAATGTGATGTGGTGGTGGGATTTTAATCGACCGACTGAAGCAACCAGTGGTGGCGGTGGAGTGGTCGCGCGGGAGCACCAAAATTCGGAATTTTTGGTCGTTTTTGGTGATGTAAATCGGTGGAGGTTGTGGTGGGTGGTGTTTGGAATCGATTTGGGATGGAAATTTATTTTGGGCGTGGGTTAATTGTTGGTTTCTTTTTATTTTGATTTTTTGTTTTGGTTTTGTTTTAAGCTTGGCGTTAATGGCGAAATGGAGGAGAAGATCGCGAGTGCTGCTAAAGGTAAGGGCGCGGTCGTGCTGTCGGTGGGCGCGGGTTGGGCGCGAGTTGGGCCCAAGCCCAAAATCGAAATTTGTGATTTTTTCCGATTTTTTGCGAACTTCAAATCAAAATTGCCACTTCGTTACCGGTCTGATTTTTGCGAATGAGATATGGAAATGATCAGGAGAGAATTTCCAATCCAATGATCCATAAAACACTCCATTCAGACCGTGGATGACATATAAGATAATGGAAAACGCCTCGAAGTGCGTGCATGACGTACGTTATGCGAACATTAGAAATCCAAATTCATGGATTATGTCAACCCGAATCGTAATATAAAAAAACGGCCTAAGCAACTGTAATGGGACATGAATATTTAGTACGGAAACATTTAACACCCTGACCCCCAAACAAATTTTTTACAACGGCTTAGAAAATTTGTTTTAGCGATGGTCTTTTTAAAGTCGATTCGAGACTTCCTATATTACTTCCTTTATATTATATATGTTTATATATATATATATATATATATATATATATATATATATATATATATATATATATATATATATATATTTATTTGTAATTTAAAAAAAAAAAACAATAAACAATAAAGACATAATTCACCCCATAGAGAAACATGACTAAAAAATCCGAAAAACATGCAAGAGTGGAAAACGTGAATTATGTCAAACGTGGACTTCGTGATCCGTACTTTACTTACCACACACACTCCATAGGGAGGCCCCCGTTACCTTAATGGTGCACTCACCAATATATGGAAATGAAAGGAAATGCACCAAACACAAAAGTTGAGTCGTTTATAGTCAGATACTCGAGACTTTATCTAAACATATGTATGAATATGCAGTTTATCATATATCATATCAACAACTGAAATAGTTGTGGATCATTCCATAAATAAATATCACAGAAAATATATTCAAACACAATCAAGCACCAAGATTTCCTATGACGCAACTTAGTAAAATAAAAGCGAAGTCGGATAACCCTATTACTTAACCTAGCATGCACATTCTTTTTCATTTTTGAATGAGTGGGTGTTCTAGTAAATAAGTGTGGAAAAATGAATGGTTGTGGAGAATATGGTGGATATGGATAAGTTGTAGAAAAGACGATCCGTAAACAATGAGGATGTGGTTTTAGCACAAAACTCATTCATTGTGTGTGTAGGGACTGTCTCAAGTCTGAAAATGAAGGTGTCAAATGGGTTGTCCTTCTGAAGTATTTGTTTACTAGGTGGATTTAAAAAATTATGAAGCACAGAAGAAACAAAAGGATCGAGTGCAAACTCGAGATTCCTTTGAAAGGGTGGAAGGAGGGGAGTCGAGGTGGATGTTGTGCAAGGTAGTTCTGGATAGGGTGATTCATCACCTGTTCGAAGAAACTCATCGAATTGCTCATCTAGATTGGTCATATCCTCGTTACTATGATAGTTCTCTACATCTTTGAGAAAGTCATCTATTTCATCCTCATCCATAATATGTGTATCGACTAGTGTAGGGATGGAAATGTTGGAGTCTGAAATTCCAAAGGAGAGAAATTTGGGCATATGATTATCAGGGAACGTGTTGTTGAAATAATCTCGAGCAAAGCTCGATCATGTTAACCTCTCCATCCATAGATCTAATCGGGTAATCGTGTCTTTGTTTTAAAAATATTGACTTCAACGTAAAGATGGCCAAAAGACATGGACATTGAACCATCACGGCAATTAATGAGCGCATTGGCGGTTTGCCGGAAAAAGGCGCCCTAAGATGATCGACAGAGTCATTAGCGACTTTCGTATCGAGGACTACAAAATCAGCGGATAGTAAAAATCCTGAATTTTTACCGTAACATTTTCGACGACACCCTTAGGATACTTAATAGATCGATCGAGCTAATTGCAACGCCATTTTAGTGGGTTGCATCTCGCCTAGACCTATTTGTCTATACAAATAAAACGGGAGTAAGTTGACACTAGCCCCCAAAGTCTAATAACGGTTGTCGTGATAGGAATCTCCTAAGGTGCATTGTGCAAGAGGGATCGACCGTGGTCCTTGTACTTAACAATTCCATTATGTTCGGATAGAGTTGGGAATTGTTCATTTAAGAAAGCGCCTTTTGGTATATTGGTCTTACGCCTAGTAGTACACAACTCCTTAAGAAACTTAGCATGGTGTGGTAGCTTTTTTATAGCTTCGAGGAAGGGAAGGTTTATAGTTAGATTCTTGAAAACATCCCTGATCTCCTCATAATTAGTATCCCTAGTTAACATGGCTAATTTTTGTGGAAACGGTGGTTTCTGTCTATATGTAGCAATAGTATCAGCTGGATGTTTAACCGTGGCTTTTTGTTTCTTAAGTTGTGTTGTAACTGGGACCTCTACAGTGGTAGGCTCTTCAGTTTCTATTTCGGTATCTAGTAATATAGCAGGTGTAGGGGCTACTGGTGGGGTAACTATAGGCATAGTTACTTTGTTATCAACCACTCTGCCAGAACGGAGAGTGGTGATAGCCTTTAGCTCACCTAGATCTTCATATTCATTACTAGTATTATCTGTTACCTCAAAGGCTGTATTTGTTGTTTTAGGATTTGGTATTGCGTTACCTGGAAACACACCTTTGGGTTGGGCTTTATCTTGAGCCAACTGTTGGGTTAAATTATTAACGGATTGTAGAAGCTGTTGGTTGGATTGAGCCATGGTTTGGAAAAGTTTTTGGCTCACTTGTATGAAGGTGTCAAGACGATCCGGTTGTGTGGGTGTAGTGTTCACGGGTGGTGTGACTGGAACTATTTCCCGTGAATTATTTATGGGTGGATTTTGATAGTTATTATTTACCGGAACGATACCTCTATTAGCATTATAATTATTATAACTACCTTGACTTTGTGCTTGACCTTGTCGAGGTTGCACTTGGTTGTTATAATTATTAAAATTTCCCTGACCCTGTCCTTGTCGTAGTGGGCCTTGGTTAAAGCTGTGCGTAGGCCTAACATATTGATTATTGTACCCTTAAGGTGTGACGTTTTGGTTATTTCTCCAACCGGGTTGGGATTTTGTCTCCAAGGCGGTTAGGTTCACTATTAATGGAACAAGCCTGTTCATAGGCTATAGGGACGATTAAGAGTCGGATGCTCGTGGCTCCAACGAAAACTACATGGATTTGAATTTACATTCATGACGGGATTGGCTTTTGTTGTACGTGAAATGGCCTCTACCTTTTGTGAGGGATTCAATTAGAGTTTTAAGCTCGGGGATCTGATTTAACCTCAAACATACTAGTAGCCTTAACTGTGGAAGAAGAACTAGCGGAGCCGGGAGTAATCGTCCACTACCCCCGTTGTTATTTAAGCTTAGTTTGATCCTCTAAAAATTTATAAGCCTCAGAGGCTCCTTTGTTTAAGAAACTACCCCCATTCATGATGTCTAGGACTTCTTTATGGTGGTGTAGAAGTCCTTTGAAAAGGCACGAACTAACGTGTCTTTCACTAAGTTATGATGTGGACACTCTATCGGGAGATCGGTGAAACGATTCCAAGCCTCAAAATGTTTCATGAGGATTTTGTCGAAAAGAAATGAATCTTGGAAAACATCTCATCCGTCTTTAGGGGTGGGTAAAATGTTCCATAAACAGTTGAACAAGTTTAGCCCATGAGTCCACGAATTAAGCGCTTTGGGCGCTTAACCAAGACGCCTTTATCGGCTAAGGTGAAAGGGAATACCCTTAATTTAATTTGTTCCGTACCAACCGTAGGATGGTGGAATGTTGTTAGGACTTGTTCAATCCTACGATAGCTGATAAGGTTTTTCATGGTCTAATCCATGAAAAGCGGGTAACAAATTAAATATATTTGGAGGGATTCGAAATCCCCACCGGTCCGCTAGAACGATGCAAGATTTGGGGCTATCGCTCAAGGCTTTGTAGAAGTCGAGAGAGGAGTCTCTCTTTCTTCACCATTATATCGGTGGTGTGTGTGAAATAGTAGCTAGAGGTGTAGTGTGTGGTATACTAGATAGACTTGATTGTTGATGTTGTTGTGTATTTACGTTCGGTGTTTTGTTCGGCCCGCCGACCTTAACCTCATACAAGGCTAAGACCAACTTAGCTAAACACGCCAACACTCCAAACAATTCTGATATACTAGTATAAACCTCTAACGAGAGATCGCGAGGTGTGGAAGAAAGGAATACCTTGATTTGCCTTGCTTCGCTTATGAATAGTGTCTTGTTTACGCTTTGTTCGGTGTATATAGCATGTTAGAACACTGAAAAAAATATAAAAAGAGCAAAGTTCGAGTCAAACCGCCGAAATCCGAATTTTTTAACCTGGTGGCTTCCAAGCTAGCATTGGCGCCGTCGCTCTCGAAAGTAATTTTCAAATTACAGTGTTATAACGCGGGTCACGCTCCACATGGGGGTGGGTCGCTCGTGTCCGATGAGTTAGGGCGGTCGCTCAAAGGAGAGCGATACAGCCAAGTAATTTTTGCCCGAATTTTCAACTCAAAATGGACAACCACAAAGATGAATCAAACAAGGGTGGGTGGGTGAAATGGGACTTTAAGAACAGTACTAATACTACGAAAACAATACGAAAGTGAATCTAAGACGGCAGCGGCGCCATTTGATAAAACATAAAAATTGAATAGTCTTACCTACGAAATAAAGCGATGAACTCATGTCGCAAGTAAAACTAAAACTATGTATTGTGTGCCTATATTTTATCAAAGATTCTACTCTCAATCCTATGAGATATAGTGGAGTAGAGTGATTCGTTCCACTCTTAGTCCCTCCGCATGATGTGTTTTCTAAATATAAGTACTCTTACTTAAAGTCAATGAGAGATTTACGAACAAGGCAACTAGACTACGATGCAACTACCCACAAGATGCAACTAGTCGGTTATCAATATAACTAAGGGAATGCTACGTTGATTCGATGATAAGGAGTTAGAGGGGGATTGATTCCACCTTAACTCGACTTAATCCTATTAATCCAGAATTTAATCGTAATCCGAATTGAATCGAATCTGCCGCGCAGAACAATTGGTTCTTCCTAATCCCTAATTACACATGGCATTTCTACCAATTAATAACTAGCATGTGAACGATTACACCCATTCTCATGGTGAACTAAACGTTTCTAGAGTGGAAAGGAAATTACGACAAATCTACGATAATTGGAATCAAGCTTTCATCAAGGTTTCTCAACCCCCTCTAATGGAGGTTTAGCCGAGAATCATTACGCAATCATTTCCGATTAAATTTAAACTAAACATGATATAAAGAATTGAAATTTACTTAATTAAACAATAATGAAATCTAATTTAATGACTAAAATGCAATAAGGACAGGAATTGAAATTAGATCTAGAAATGGAAATGACAAAAATTGAAGTTACTAAAAATACTACTTTATTGATCTAATCAAAATGAAGAACAAGATTCAAAGGTTTAATCTAATATAATAATTGAAATGGAACTAAACTTAATTAATCTATATGAAAAACTAGATCTATAATCCATTAATGGAGGCTACTAATCTAATTCTAATCTAGGTCTAACTATCTACTATTTACTAACTACCATTAACAAAGAGCTAAGCTTTTGTTTTTATACATCCAGATCCAAAAATCGTGCATGGGCTTGGAGCCATGTTTTGGGCCAGAGAATCAGACCCAAAACCCAATTCTTTCAGTCCAAAAAGGCCTCTTCAGCTGCAGTTGGCTTCCACAGACTTTTCGTCCACTTCTGCTCCTCTGATTGGGTCAAGCCTTGGAGCATTGGAAAGCTCTTTCCGAGCCGGTCGTTTTGACATAAGGTAGGCCCCATTCCGAGGTCTGAGTCCAAAGATACGTCCTTCTAAGTTCTCACGACTTTGAGTCTTGTTTACGCCCGCGTTGACTTTGACTTTTCAGCTTTGACCGGGCTTTAGAAAGGCTTTGTCTTCTTGAATCTTGGCCTTTAATCATAGAACTTCTTAGCAACCAACCATTGTTCCTTTATCTCGCTAAAGTGGCACATTTCTGCATATAATGGACTTTGCAACCCGAAAATGCATAAAACACGTCGCGTGCTAACTCTTAATTATTACTCACATAATTGGTCTAAAAGTATGTCTGTTACAGGGTTAAAACTACAGTTTTGGGCTCTTATCACTAAGCTGGTAGAAGACTTTATCTCTGAGGTCAAGACCCTTACCAAGGCCCCCCAAAGCAAACTGACAAAGGAGAACACTGGGGGATCGATCCAAACGCCCTCCGTAGCTTCGGACTTCGAGGGGTTCGCCCCCCCTTCCAAAAGGAGACACCGCCAGAGACTAAGACCCTAGAGGTCGCCCAGCCCACTGAGACGGGCTGCTCAGACTGAGCTGAAGCAAAATGTCAACCTAGGAACTGAGGATGACCTCAAGTTTGTTTATGTAGGAGCTAACATTGATCCTACTCTCAAGGCACAACTTGTAAGCTTTTTATCATTAAATAAAGATATTTTTGCTTGGTCGTACATCGATATGTCTGGAATTGACCCCAATATTGCATGCAATAAGTTAAATGTTAACCCAAATACTAAACCAGTTCGCCAACGACCTAGAAAACTATCTCTTAGGTTCAAAAAAGCAATAAACGACGAGGTCGACAATCTTAAAAAAGTAGGCTTCATTAGAAAAGTAGAATAACCTGAGTGGATTGCTAACATTGTAGCAGTCCCAAAAAAGAATGGCACAGTTCGTCTATGTGTCGACTTCACCAATGTCAACTAAGAAACCCCTAAAGATGGCTTCCCCTTACCAAGAATCAACCAACTCGTAGACCAAACCGCTGGCCACGAACTCCTGTCATTCATAGACGCCTACAGTGGCTATAACCAGATCCCACGAGCAGAAGAAGACAAAGAAAAACCTCATTAGTAACAGCGAGCAAGGCATATACTGTTACAACGTCCTCCCGTTCAACCTAAATAATGCTGGGCGTGACCTACCAACGATTGGTCACCGATATGTTCCAAGACATGTTAGGAGATACCATGGAGGTCTACATAAACGACATGGTGGTAAAAAGCAAGAAATCTGGAGATAGCTTGGGTCATCTCAAACAAGCATTCTTTAGACTGAGGCGAACTCAGATGAAGCTCAACCCCGAGACCTCTTCGGAGTGTCCTCTGGGAAATTTCTTGGATATCAGGTTTCTCAACGAGGGATAGAAACAAGCCCAGATAAGATTCGAGTGTTCTTGGATATGCCAGATCTAAAAACAAAGAAGCAAATACAGGAATTATCTGGGATGGTTGCAGCTCTAAACCGATTCATATCGAGAGCATCTGACAAATGTCGACCCTTCCTATAGATTCTCAAAAAGGGTGAATAGTTCTCATGGAATGAGCAATGCCACTAGGCGTTCTCCACTCTCAAAGACTACCTCACAACACCACCCGTACTAGCAAAACCAATTGATAGAGAGACAATGGGGCTATACTTGGCCATCTCTGACTTCACCATTAGTTCGGTTATCTTCAAAGAGGAACAGAACGCTGAAAAGTTGATCTACTTCACTAGCAAGACGCTATTACCAACTGAAAAGAACTATTCCACAATTGAAAAGGTAGTATTGGCACTATTTTATTTCGCAAGAAAGTTCAGGCCATACTTCCAGGTGTATCCAATCAAAGTTCTAACTAATCTACCTCTGAAGAAGATCCTTCTCAAAGCCAACAAAGCAACTTGCATGGCAATATGGGCAGAAAAACTCGGGGAACACCACATAGAGTTCACCCCTGGAACCTCACAGAAGGGATAGTCCGTTGCAGATTTTTTAGCCGATTTTCCAGTCGATGATCTCAACTGGGAACCACTGGCCGACATCCCGACCTCTAAACAACATGATGCATCTATATGGTCACTTTTTGTAGATGGAACAAGCAACCCAGGTGGCAGCAGAGTGGGTGTAATCATAGTGCCACCAGATGGCAACATGGTGGAAAAATTAGTTCGCATTGATTTTGCGACCTCGAACAATGAAGCTGAATACGAAGCCCTGATTATGGCTTTGCATGGCATTAGAACTCAATGTCCAGGAGTTGAAGATTTTTAGCGATTCACAAGTGGTCGTTTGCAAGGTCGCCAACGAGTACACCACCAATGAAGGTAACCTTTCTAAGTATCTTCAAATTGTGAATCAAATACTGCATTCTTTTAAGAAAGTCACCATACACCATTTCCTACGGGAAGATAATCGCCACGTAGACAGCCTGGCATACTTAGTGACCCAAACACCTAACTGTGACCCTAGGAAGCTACTCATCGAAGTAATCAATAGACCCACTTACCAAAATGAGCACGTCCTGGAAGTCAATAACCTATGCCCACTCTCTGAAACTTAGATGAGCCAAACATGAATGCAACCTATCATAAACTGTGTCAAACAAGGCAAAGCACTAGAAGATTGACTTAAGGCCAGACAAGTTCACTACCAGTCAGGTCGCTACTGCCTAGTAAATGACAAACTATTTAGAAAGTCCGCCGAAGGACCTCATCTGAGGTGCATAAGCCCAGAACAAGGTCAGATGATTTTCATAGAGATCCATGAGGGGGAATGCGGTAATCATGCAGGAGGTCGTTCTTTGGCTCATAAAGCTATCTCACAAGGATACTTCTGGCCAAGAATGCAAATTGATGCCAAAAAGTATGTCCTCAAATGCATTAAGTGTCAAACATTTGGCCACAACATCATCTAGCCAGCTTGCGAACTGATCAACATTGCTAGCCTTTGGCCATTTCATATGTCGGGTTTGGCCATCATGTGTCCATTCATTCTACAGAAAAACACAGGCTTTCGGTTCGTCCTAGCCATAACATACTACTTCACCAAATGGCTAGAAGCCATTCCCTTGGCTCATGTCAAAAAATCTAATGTTAGAAGCTTCATTTGGACCAACATCATTACCAGATTTGGCCTCCCCCACACACTAGTGATGGATAATGGCTCCCAGTTTAAAGGAAAAACAGTTAAAGAAATCTTGGCTAAGTGGAAGATCGTTCACACATTCTCCACTCCCCAGTACGCTCAGAGCAATGGTCAAGCAGAAGCCAGTAACAAAGTAATTCTGGAAAACTTGAAAAAGAATATCGAAAAGAACAAGAGCTAGTGGCCAATGCAGCTAGAAAACATTCTATGGGCCCATAGAACGACAGCTTGTTCTAGTACAAGTGAGTCACCGTTCTCACTATGCTATGAGACTGAGGCCATCATCCCTACTGAGCTAACAGTTACAACAACCCGCTTAGAGATTGTTGAAACTGGTCAGAATGATGCCGTTCTTGCAAGAGAAGTCAACCTATTGGAAGAATGACGCGACCTAGCAGCCATTCGAGTGGCATCCTACAAGCAAACTCTGAAGAAGACATATAACAAGCGAATTAACCCTCGAAGTTTTCAACCTGGCAACCTAGTTTTGAAAAAGACTAAGGATGACTCAAAACAAGCACCAACATGGGAAGGCCCCTTATATAGTGGAACGAGTCGTTGGCAATGGAACATATTGGATCAAAACCCAAGATGGATAGGCATTTCCACGTATTTGGAATACTTTCTTATTAAAGAAATTTTATCAATAAAAAATTCCATTTCCATGAGTTCTTACTCTTAGTATTTATACACACAATTTTTATTCTTGCATCAATGCACTGCAATCCCTCAATGTTATCAAGTCGACTCAAAACTCACTCTCTAAGAGCAGAACGCTCACTCGAACTAAAACGCTTTACAGGGCTTAAATGTTCTCCACATCAAAACGCTCACTCGAGCTCAGGGCTACATAGCTCATAGGCTACTTAGCCTTAACACTGCTCGCTAGTTAGAGACCTATACTCTAGGGTCAACTAAGTGCAGAACACTCTCTAAGAGCAAAACATTCAAACGAACTTAAACCCTCTCCAAAGCTCAAATGTTCTGAATGACCAAACGCTCACTTGAGCTCAAGGCTACGTAGCTCACACACCTCTCACTAGTTCAAAACCTACATTTAAAGGATTAACTTAGTGTAGAATGCTCTCTAAGAGCAACACACTTACTTAAGCTACAACGTTCACTCGAGCTCAAGGGCTTCGTAGCTCCAACACTTCTTACTAGTTGAATACATATAACTCTAGGATCAACTTAGTGCAGAACGTTCTCTGGAATAGTCAAACCGCTCTCCTGAGCAGTACACTCAATCGAGCTCAAACGCTTTATAGCATACTATGTCTTCCTAGACAATCGGATATATATTTCTAGGTCAAATTCCTACAAAAATGTCAAAACAATATGCAACAAGCATTCCGATGAAAGTAAACATCATGCGTTCCATAACGTGCAAAGCAAATGAACTATCTGAACACACTCAGGAAACCAGTTCTTCAAAATAACCTAACAGCCACTCATGTGGACACCAGTTCGCTACGTTATCAATAACATGAAATGTCCAGGTTTTCCTAGGGTATCAACTCTTAATGTATTTGGGCCATGCCCCAACCATTTCAAAAGTGAACTGCCCAGGCAAGCCCAAGAAACCAGTTCTATTATTTTACAACCACTTACAAATCTAAAACTATAGATAAATATTCAAAACCACACAACTTACACAAAAGAAGAAGAAATCTAGAAGCAATGGTTAAGCACCAGGAGTAACATGCTTATCATCCGTAGGCACGTCAGCTCGCTAAGCAGGAACAATACTGGTAGATGGAGCGTTACTAGCATCTCCAGGTACGACAATCACACTTGTGCCTAGAGCCTCACGTTCACGCTCTTCTTTCAATTGAAAGTACATCTCCTCCAGCAACAAATAATCTTGGCACACTCGGTCATATGCCTGCTGAGCCTTTTGTGCAACCGACTTGCAGTGCTTGGCGTACTCCGTTACTGCACCCAGTCTTTCCTACAAGTCAAGCATTGAACTGACCATCGAGGTCCTCTCAAATGCAGCGTTCTGATGCATTTTCCTTAAAACCTCCAGTTCCTTCTTTACCTTGCCCACATCATTTTCCTCAGCTTCCATAACTTGGATCGTGTGCTTCAATTTCTAATATCTAGCAAGAAACTACAAATAGAAACAACAATGTTACTCTTGCCAATAAGATAAAAAGAGACCAGAGAAGATTAAAACTTACCAAACAGCAAGCCGTGTCCATGGTCTTCAAAGTCTTGTCCAAATCTCGGCCTTCTAGCTCTTCCTTATCACTTTCCAAGACAATCCCTTCTAGAAGACAATTAGCTATGGATGCCGACCCGAAGCTGCAGTCAGATCGTTTCACTGCATGCTTCTTCCCCATCTTCCCAGTATAGACGAAGTCGTTTCCCAGGTTGCCACCCCACCTCCCCAACGAGCTAGTATCAAAATTTTCTCCAGCAACAACTTTTCCCTTGCCTGCCACACCACAGTTGTGAGCACTCAGGTCGACCCCACCCGTAGAGCTCGGGTACCTGAACACCACACCTCCAGTTCACCTGCGCGAACCAGAGTTAAAGCAACCCACAGGTTTGGACCACTTAGTGGTCCTCAAGTCAGAAGTAATAGCCTTCCGCTTATCCAGTTCGGCCCTACGACGCGGCAAGAAATCGATCTCATCTAAAACGAGGGGAGAGCCCTCCCTCACCCTACCCGTTGGAAAGACCGAAATTCCATCGTCATCACCGTTTAGCCTAGCCATCCTACACTTTATTGACAACGCAACATTCAGCAAAATAAGCATACAAAACTTACCTATTATAAAAGAAGAGAAAGGGAAAGAAGTTGGAAGCTAACTTGAAGCGCTCTAGAACTTTGGAAAACAGCTTGAGGGAGATGACGAACCAGTACCCTTGATGTGCCACATGACTCATCATCTTTTCAAATTCCACAACTATGCGGTTACTATTTCTGCTCACAAACGTTTTGCCTCCTCACACGTGCCAAACACGTGTTAAAGTCCTCTCTCAGTAGAACGCTCTAACATGGAGAACGTTCTTTAAGAGCAAGACGCTCACTCGAGCCCATAAGCTACATAGTCTCAGCACTTCTCACTAGTGGAAGCCTACAACGCTAGATGCGACTTAGTGAAGAACGTTATCAAAGAGCAAGACGCTCACTTGAGCTCAAAGGCTATATAGCCTGGACACTTCTCGCTAGTTGGATACCTACAACTCAAGGATCAACTTATCGCAGAACACTTACTCAATTGAGCTAAAATGGTTCACGGTAGCCTAAGTCTTCTTAGACAACAGAACATACGTCTCTAGGTTAAGTTCCTACTGAGATATGAAAGCAACATGCTACAAGCATTCAGAGAAAAGTAAGAGCATACTTCAAAGTAAACAAACATTTCATAAGAGAAAAATACAAACTACCTGAACACACTCAGGAAACCAATTCTTTAAATTTACCGAACTACCACTTATGTGGAAACTAGTTCGTTCAGATCTCACAAGTAAAGCCATAAATAAATCGAACTGCCCAGGTCGCCCCAGGTTATCAGCTCTTAATGTATATGGCCCATGCCATACAACCAAGAATAAGGCAAACTGCCCAGGCAAACCCGGGAAACCAGCTCTAATGTTTTGGGCCCAAGGCCAATGAAAGGAATCTTACTTATACAACTTTCTCAATTAACATGCTTAAAACCTGAAGAGGGTCCAGTTCGGTGGGGAGACAAGTTTGGTCGGAGTCACAGCAAGAGGATCCACAACACTAGTGTCCAGTTCATTATCAACAGGAAGGTTATCAACAGGAGCAGCAACAATAGGTACAAGGGAAAGAGCGGCATTGGCATCTACGACTGAGGGCGCCTCCCTCCCACACATAACCACATGAGCATATTCCTCCTTGAGCTGCTCATGCTTCTACTCCAACTCGTCTAGGCCGGTGCACATCGAATTGTACGCGTCTTTAGCTTGGAGGGCGACCGCTTTACACTTTTCAGCAAAGTCGTTAACCGTGGCCAACTTTCCCTTCAGATTGCTCAGCTCATTAACCGCGACCATTTTCTCCAGCGTCACGGAAGTGAGCTAAGCTTTCAGATCGCTAAGCTCCTTCTGCTCGGATTGCTGCACCACCCAAACTGTTTCCAGCTTCGTCTTTCACCCAAATATGATCAAAACACTAAGTGGTGATGAAAGAGATGAATTATGTAGAAAAGTAATGAGAAAAGTGATGGTGATTGAGAGAATGATGAGATTGTACCTTTCGGTTGCCTACGTACCCAAATTATTGATGGGATCAAGTCTAACAAACGTAGTTCTTTATGAAAAATAATTTCATATTTATATGTGTAGAGTAGAGACTTCTTGTAACTCAAGTAATTATAATTGAATATAACTCTTAATTGATAATTATCTCTTTGATAAGAAACGAATCTTGACATAAATTAATGTACGTAAGTGGCAAGCCATGTGGCTAGGGTTCAACCCTAGACACATGAGTTAATGGGCATGTACATTAATTCATGGTATTGCAAATTGGGCTTTAGCCTTATCGATTAAATGAATAAAGTAGAGACCCCTACCAATGGACGTTTGCCACATAAGTGGGGGTCGAAACAGACATCTTGTTATTTGGGATTTCTTGATCTCCTTCAAATTCTCTGCTACGCTTTGGAGCAAGTTGATTTACTTCACTTATAGTAGAGGTATTGTTTTGAATAAACGAAAAAATAGATTGACGACTTTGGTCCCATGTCTTGACATATCTAATTTATTTCTTCATGGAGTATGAAGTAAAATCAACACGGTCATTTTCAAGATCATTGGTGGTTGGATTGAATGGAACATAGCCAAACTGGCGTAGTACTCGAAGTGGCACATATGGAGTGGAACCATGAAGGCCAACAAGTACAAGACTTTGTCGACCTGGAATATGTAGATAAATATTTCTCTAACACAAGAGCCAATCACATTTCCACTTGATGTCCTCCGTCTTCAAATAATTTAAGCTTGTGTACCATGCGTCTGCTGATAAGCACCCAAAATTGTATTATAAAACCCCGTAGAGACGTAACATTTCGGTCAATTTTGTGTTTAATAATCATGAAATAATCGCATCTTCGTGCTTTTTGCAGGTTAGAGCAACTAATGTAAAAATGATGATAAAACCATCATTTAAGCACGGAATAGAGAGTATACATAAGCCTTCCGATCAAGCCCATGTGAAGCCCAACAAATCCGGACTAAAGCCCAAAGACTCAAACAGTACATAATCCAGTCAGAAACGGGATTACGTGCACATAAGCATCAAACTGCCGAAGCTTATATCTTTTGAACCAGGACTCCAAATGTAACAAGTGAGCTGCTCAGACGATCAGTGCGGCGAATTCTATGCAGTGACAGAAAGTTGCGAAAATGCCAAAAGACTAGACCGCCACTAGACACAGCACATGGACCCACTATGCGGGCCGCAAGAGTTGATGAGTCATCATGCAAGTCAAGACAAAGATGCAAATAATTGGTGCCAAAGTGACACCTTGCATGTAATTAATGAGATTAGGTGCTAATAATAAAAAAGAAGCAAGGTGTCAAGTTTTTGGATTGTGTGGGTAAGAAGGAAGTAAATGGGATTTTTTGTTTCACGTGGGAGGAAATGAGATTTCTCTCAAGTAGAGAAGAAAACAAACAAGGGGGGATGCACTACATTAACTCCCTTGACTCTTGCTCCATGTTAATGGTGGACATCACTTTCTAGTCTTGAATAAAATTTGTTTCTTCCTTAGTAAAAAAAAATAGGTTGTTATATCTTGTTTATCTTTTCTCTCTCTCTCTCTCTCTCTCTCTCTCTCTCTCTCTTTTTACATATCTATTTTGTAATTTTCATCTTAATTAATCCCAAGGATCATGAGCTAAAACCCTCCAAGGTGGAGGGTTAATGATGCTCACATGAGGGTTCGTATAGATTTCTTAGTAGTAGGATTCATTGCCTAGACTTAAGGACTCATCTAACATACTACCCCAAAATGGTAGTGTCCGACCAAACTTGAGGCCTGGAAGTGAAGGAAGACTCGCGTGTGCCTCCCTTTCTATACTTGAGCTAGCCGCGCGCGCTGGTCTTAGTTAGCTTCTTGTTTCCAGATTTGACAGGATTAAGTTCTATGAGTCCAGGAGTTGAGATGGGATTTCAGAGATGAAACCCCAGTTCAACTTCTTAAGTTAGGGAAATGGACTTAGAGATTAGTCCATTTCGCTAGGGATCGCTACTCAAGCCGGTTCGGGTTTGATAATGAACCCCAAACAACTTAGAGATGGTGATAATCTTATACTAAGATAGGATAATATGACCTTGCATGAGCAGCTTGATTCTCCACCCCCTCTTTCTCTTTGAATATCTTATGAAACATCTTAGTTTTTTACCGTCTTTTGTATTTCCCGTGTTTAAACATTCGTTAGGATTTACATGACATAACTAAACCTAGTTAGTAATCAAAAATTGAATCTTACTCACTAGTTCCCTACTGAGAGCACAATAAAGTTGTACGCTGTCCTAGTATTTAGGTTGGTTCGAATCCTTTCTCGAATTAGCCACACAAAGACGTGAGTAAGGACTTGAATCTACACCGAACGGAAACGAGATTTCGTATCTTTCGACCGCAGAAGTGTATAGATCAAATGGCGCCGCTGCCATTCTAAAGAACCAAAGACCTGTGCTTGCAAACTGGAAATGCTCCAAGGGGAAACCCCCACTCTCATCCTTTCAATCATTTCAATCATTTCAATTTTCTATTTTTCTACGTTTTGTCGTTTTGAATTTTTTCCCGCGTTTTGGACCTGACCAATATCGGATTTTTCGTGGCACTTGCAGGAACCAAAAGTTAGGACCTGGAAAATCATCTATATATTGCTGTAAGACTACTGTGAAAATTTGAGCCATTTGTACTGAATAGTTGCGCGTGTGCGGTATTGGACTAGCGTCCACCATCATCCCTCGTGCGCGCGAGTGGTGGTAACTTTCACCTGCTCGATTTTCATCAGCAACATCTACTGGTCTAGTTCATTCTAGTGAAGGGCCTAAGTTTCTGATCTTGAACCAGTTACTGAAAATTCCTCTTGGTGTTCAAGATGTCTACGGGTTGAAATGAAAGTTTCATTTCTTGGCGGCTTTGCGGGACGCTGCAGGTTCCAATTTTTAAAATAGCTTTGCATGATTCACATGTACATAGATAGTTACTATGTCGTAATTAATGGACTATCTCTTGCGTATTAGGTTAATAATATGCATGAATCATGTCAATACCCGTGTGAATATATATATGCGGTTATGTAGTTACGAATTGCATATTAATGTATATATACATATAAATGGTAATATTCTGCATGGTTATCTCTATCTATATGCATAAGTGACTGTTGTTGCATGTTTAGTATTTATCTACGTATAAATAAAATGTCTTGTTTAATAAGTCGATTTTGTAATGAAAGAGGAGAACATTCCAACGAGGGTTAAAATCCGAGTTGGGTAAGTTGTTTCTAAACCTTGCGGGGTAAAGCTGCTCTCTATACGACATTCGCAATCTCAATGAGTATTGACGAAATCAAATTATTTTGCAATACAATAGTCATATTTTAATTTATGTATAATACATTGCATGTCTAGTTTACGTATTTGCTTAGTAGTATATATACGCGTGCGTATAATATTTTCACATGCTACTATATCTAAATACGTATGAGTAATTCCAATTTACCTGTTACTGTAGATATATGTCTACATAATATATATTTACAAATTAGCCTACATATATGTATTACTAATGTGTATTTGCCTGTACATATCGACGTATTTATTAACGATACAACACTGTCTATAAGTATTACTATACGTATAAGTAGAGTATCCTCACATGTTACGGTATCTGATAATGTATGAGTCAGTTATAATTGCATGATTAGACTCCAATTATATACGTAAGAGTTATATTTCCATGATGGCAAGATTTTACTTTAACCCTTGCATAAATATTAAAAAAATAAATAAAAATAAAAATAAAATAAAATTAATTAAGACCTTGCATAAATTTTAATTCCATATATCTTAATCATATTCCAACGGTGTCTAGGAAACTTGAAAGATTGAGGTTACTTAATTAGAACCATGCTTGCACAGAAATCCTCCCTCATATCTTTTTTGTGACCTGGCTGTTGGTTTATGCGCACGTATCCTAGCTTTACTACTACGTTAGCAGCAACTTAGGCCTACGTTGTTAAACTCTAATGTTTAAAGATAATCATAAAGCTCAAGTAATAATAAGTTCATTTTGTCAAATAGACCTAATTTTATGCATGCATGAGATTACGGTCTGGTTCTACTAAAGAATTTGAACATACTTATCGTAGGAGAAAATACGATAAGCATTTGCGTAAGTTCTCACCTCCACAAAGTTCTTCATCTATTAATCCAAATCAACCAGATTCCTTGTCACCATTCCCATCATTCATATGGCTGGCGAAAATCCACCAGCTGAGAAGCCCCTTTCGGACTTCTATACAGCATTACAGGAAGAACCTTCTTCCTGCATCAAACTCGAGGACATTGTCAGTGATTTTCGAATTCCGCCAAACGTTTTTAGTTTGTTACCTGTGTATCATGGTTTGGATCATGAAAAACCGTCCAATCACCTTCGTAGGCTTCAACAAGTGGCCACAACATTTCACCATCCAGCCGTCTCTAAGGAACAACTCTTGCTGCAGCTGTTTCCATTCACTTTAGCAGATAAAACGTCAATCTGGCTAGCACGACAACAACCACAATCCATAGACACATGGAATAAACTTGTTTAAGCTTTCATACTTCAATTTTATACTCAGAAGAAAACTACTGAAATGCTTCAGAAAATTCAATTCTTTCGTTAAAATCCTCATGAATCCTTTACGGAAGCATGGAGTCGCTTTACTGATCTTCTTTTAGAATGTCCTCATCACCAACTAGACAAAGTTGTACTTGTTCGTTCATTCTTTAATAGGCTTTCAGATTATCAAAAAGAAACGCTTGATATAATGAACGGCGGTTGCTTCATGGACAAATGAGCTACTGAAGCATATACTTTTCTTGAAAAACAAGCGAAAAAAGGTACACATTGGGGTAACACTGATTCTTCTAGGTCATCTAAGGATAGTGTTACAAAAGCTACGTCTATTTTTTAGGTAAAACCCAATCCCGAGTTGAAAAAATTGATAGAATCCCTCACTAAAGAAGTAGATGCTCTTGCAATTCAAGTAAACGATCAACTTCCATAACAGGCGATGAACGTTAACACTTTCCCATGTGTTCTATGTCTTAGTCCAGACCATCCCGATGCTTATTGTCCCTTGTTACATACTTCCCCTACCCAAACACAGGAGGAGGCATGTGCATTCAACATTCCTAATGCAGCTTGGAGACAACATCCGAATTTCGCTTGGCGCCCGAATAACCAACAAATGGCTCCTTCAGGTTTCACCAATCCACCTGTTCGACCAATCAACAATTTTATTCCATACCGCCAAGGAAATAATCAGCAATACCAACAAAGTCCAAATCCGTTTCAAAGTAATTCCAATGCTAACTATCAAAACAACCGCAGCCTTGTTCCAGCCAATCCAAATTCTGGCTATAATCAACCACTTCTAAGCAATAATCGTGAACTCGTCCCTGTTGCACAACCTATGCCTCTCGCTACTGATAGGACAAACGAGACTTTCTTCGCTTACATGAACCAACAATCACAAATCCTAACGTCTATCCAACAATCACTTCAACAATTAGCGCAAGAAAAGAGTCAGAAAGGCGTGTTTCCTGGCCAAGCAGTTCTGAACCATAAGCCATTTGAACTCACCAATACACCTGGTACAAATGCTCCAACCCAAGGTAAGGTGAATGCAATCACTACTCTTCGATCTGGAAAAACCGTTGACAATAAAATATGTATGTCAGATGATCAAACAAAAGATACCGGAGGTTCCAATGAATCTATTTCAGAGAATGAACCTACGATGGAAACACCAAGTTCAACAATGTCACCATCTAAAAAATTGGAAAACGAGAAAGTGGACCCTTATGCCAAATTCCGCCCTAAGGCACCATTTTCTGCCCGGTTGGCAAAGAATAAACATTATGAAAACTTTGATGAAATTAGAGAAACCTTTAAGAATTTAACAATAAACTTACCCTTTCTCGATGCCTTAAAACAATTACCAAAACATGCAAATTTTTTGAAAGACATGTGCACCACAAAAAGAAGAACAAATGTGCCTCAACAGGCCTTCCTTACCGAACAGTTTCCACCCATCACTGAATACAATGGTATAGTAAAATACAAGGACCCTGTTAGACCAACAGTTCCATGCAAATTAGGTGACAAATATATGACCACGACATTACTAGACCTAAGAGCTAGTGTGAACTTACTTCCTTATTACTTATTCAAACAGCTAGGTCTACATGAGCTTAAACCTACCACGATGACTCTACAATTAGCCGATCGATCCATTAAGTATCCAAAAGGTATTATAGAAAATGTCCTTGTAAAAATTCAAGATTTCTTTTATCCCGTCGATTTTGTCATTTTGGATACAGAAGTTGCCTATGACTCCATTCCTATCATATTAGGGGGTCCGTTCCTTGCAACTGCTAATACTCTCATAAATTGTAGGGATGGGTCCATGACCATGTCTTTCGAAAATCTTTCGGCCGAGGTTAATGTGTTCAAGTTGATGAAATAAATTCCAGAGAAAGACATTGATGGTGAGATTAATATGATTGACACTCTTGTACAAAAATATTTCACAAACTCTTTTCTTGAAGATGAAGTACACAAATTCCATTCTTTTAGTGGTTCTGAATTTGATGTTGATGATTATTCAAAGGAGGTACTCGAGTTTTTAGAGTCAATACCACCAATTGACTCTACTACCGTCCTATCAAGCAACTTGGACGAACATCAATCTGTTTTCTCTCTGGAAGATGACTTTCCTCAAGAATCTTTAATATCCACTCCTCCTACCCCTGACTTAAAGCCTATTCCTTCGTATTTAAAGTACGTATATCTAGATCCAGATAGTAGTCACCCAATTATCATATCATCACAATTGACTACCAATCAGGAATCACGTTTAATTAAGGTCATTCAAGAACACCGTTCTGCTATTGGATGGTCTCTCAATGACATTAAACGCATTGACCCTAATGTGTACACCCATCGTATACATCTTGAAGAAAATGCCAAGACATCATGTGAACCGCAACGTCGTCTAAATCCCATCATGAAGGATGTGGTACGGGAATAAATTTTAAGGTTACTTGATGCAGGTATTATTTACCCCATCTCCGATAGTGTTTGGGTAAGTCCCGTACATGTGGTTCCCAAGAAGTCTGACATTACAGTTATGCAAAATGATAAAGATGAATGCATCTCCGCTCGCATTCCAGTGAAGTGGCAAATATGCATTGACTATCTAAAATTTAATGCAGTCACTCGTAAGGATCATTTTCCACTTCCCTTCATTGACCAGATGCTTGAACGGTTAGCGGGTCATGCATTTTACTGTTTTCTTTATGGCTATTCAGGATATTTTCAAATCATCATAGATCCTGCTGACCAAGAAAAAACAACGTTCACTTATCTTTTTGGTACATTTACATATAAACAAATGTCTTTTGGCCTTTGCAATGCACCAGGTATATTCCAATGTTGTATGCACCACATTTTTAGTGATATGGTTGAACGTTTTATGGAAGTATTCATGGACGATTTCTCATTATATGGAAATTCTTTTGATAATTGTTTATCAAATCTTGAAAAGGTTCTAGTACGTTGTGAAGAGAAAAATCTAGTTCTTAATTGGGAAAAATGTCATTTTATGGTTACAAAAGGAATAGTTCTAGGTCATATTGTTTCAAAGGACGGAATCGGAGTCGATAAAGCAAAGATTGAAAAAATTGCTTCCTTGCCTATACCAACTTCAGTTCGAGACATACATGCATTTCTAGGACACTCAGGGTTCTATAGGAGATTTATTTAAGATTTCTCAAAGGTTGCCCGACCTTTAACAAATTTGTTACTTAAAGATGTCGTATTTGACTTCACTTTTGATTGCAAATAAGCTTTTGAGACCTTAAAGTCCACCCTGACTACAACTCCGATAATTCAACCACCTGATTGGTCTAAACCTTTTGAATTAATGTGTGACGTGAGTGACTACGCTATTGAAGCTGTCCTAGGGCAACGCCGAGAGAACAAGCCAATTGTCATTTACTGTGCTAGTAAAACTCTTAATGACACTTAACGTAACTATACCACCACTGAAAAAGAATTTCTTGTAGTTGTATATGTCCTGGATAAGTTTCGTCCTTACCTAGTTGGTTCTTCCACAATAGTCTATACTGACCATGCGGCGCTGCGTTATCTATTAGCAAAGAAAGATGTCAAACAGAGGTTGATCTGATGAATCCTCCTTTAGCAAGAGTTTACTCTAGAAATTAGAGATAAAAAAAGGTTGCGAGAATGTGGTAGCAGACCATTTATCAAGACTCATAAATGATGTTGATAATGATGCCGAACCAATCTACGATTCATTTCCAGATGAACACTTGTACTCCGTTTTTTCATCTCCTTGGTATGCTGATATAGTAAACTACCTAGTTACCGAGGAGGTCCCTTCATCTTGGACTCGAATGGATTGGAAAAAGTTTTTATCCACTGTGAAATTTTATTTCTGGGACGATCCCTACCTCTTCAAGTATTGTTCCGACCAACTGATACATTGTTGCATTCCCGACTGGGAACATAATGACGTGTTATCCTTTTGCCATGAACAATCTTGTGGTGGTCATTTCAGTGGTAAGAAAACTGTAGCTAAGGTCTTACATTGTGGATTTTATTGGCCAACGCTGTTTAAAGACGCACATGAGCATTTCAAATCATGCAACCGCTGCCAGCAGTTAGGACGCATTACTCAACGCAATATGATGCCCTTAAATCCAATTTTAATTGTAGAAATTTTTGATGTATGGGGCATCAACTTTATGGGTCACTTTCCAAATAGTCATGGCTTCCTATACATACTGGTAGCTGTTGACTACGTGTCAAAATGGATTGAGGAATTGGCATGTCGTGCTAATGATCATAAAACGGTAGTTTTGTTCGTAAAGGAAAATATTTTCTCTCGATTTGGTGTTCCCAAAACTATAATTAGTGATGGGGGAAAACATTTCTGTAATAAAATTTTTGAATCATTAGTAAATAAATATGGAGTCACTCACAAAGTGACAACTCCGTATCATCCTCAGACCAGTGGCCAAGTAGAAGTCTCTAATAGAGAGATTAAATCAATTTTAGAAAAGACAGTTAATCCATCTAGAAAAGACTAGTCTCTTCGATTATCTGATGCCTTCTAGGGATATAGAACGGCTTTTAAGACACCTATAGGCATGTCCCTTTACCGCCTCGTTTTTGGTAAACCTTGTCATCTTCCGGTTGAACTTGAGCATCATGCTCTATAGGCCATCAAAAGCCTAAATTATAATACCGATGCGGCAGGCGAGAAGTGAAAATTGTAGTTAAATGAGCTTGATGAGATTCGGAGTGATGCCTATGATCTCTCGAAATCTTATAAAGCCAACATGAAAAGAGTACATGACAAGTACATATTAAGAAAAGAATTCAAAATTGGTCAAACAATTTTGCTGTACAACTCGAGATTACACATTTTTCTAGAAAAATTAAAAACTCGATGGTCTGGTCCTTTCACTGTCTCTGCTGTCAACCCGTATGGGGCTATCTCTTTGAAAAATTTAAACGATGACAGCGAATTTCAAGTAAATGGCCAACGCCTTACACATTATCATGAGTTGCTGATAAGAGCCCAAAACTGTAGTTTTAACTTTTAACCTCCTAACAATAATACTTTTAGACCAATTATGCGAGTAATAAATAAGAGTTAATGTTGATTACGTGTTTTTATGTATTTCAGGCATTGGAGTCGATTATGTGCAGAAATATGTCACTTTTGCGAGATAAAGTAAAGCAAAGATTAGTTGCTAATAAGTTCTGTGATTAAAGGCCAAGATTCAAGGAGAAAAAGTCTTTTTAAAGCACGGTCAAAGCTGAAAAGTCAAAGTCAACGCGGGCAGAAATAGCGCACAAAAGTCACCAGAACTTCCGAAGGCCGTATCTTTGGACTCAGACCTTGGAATTGGGCCTACCTTATGTTAAAACGGCCGGCTTGGAAGGAGCTTTCCAATGGTCCAAGCCTTTACCCAATCATAGGAGTTGAAGTGGACAAAACGTCTATTGAAGCAAAATCCAGTTGAAAAGATCTCTGTGGACTGAAGAAATTGGGTTTTGGGCTCGATTTTCTGGCCCAAAACATGGCTCCTCATCGCATGCATGAAAATGTGGATCTTGTCTCCTCCAATTCAAGACACAAGACTTAATTCTTAAGCATCTAGTTTTTTAGTTAGCCAAAAAAAAAAAGTTTTAGATATAGTTTTCTTTACATTCAATTAATTAGTTAGAACAAAGTAGATTATTATTTTAGAATCAATATTGTTATTTATTCATTAGATCAATAAAAATTTATTCATTAGATCAATAAAAGTAGTTAGTTATTCATAATTTCAAGTTTTGGTTTATTAAATTACTTAGATCTAAATTCAGTTATTAGTTGTTAATCATTTATTAGTTGTTAAGTTAGATTTGAATTCGTGAGTAGATAAATATAGTAAAGTTATAATCTTTATATCATGTCTTGTTTAAATTCATATAGAAATGATAGATAGTTTTATGAATCAAAACTAAACTTCCATTAGAGGAGTTTGAGGAAGCCTTGATGAAAACTTGATTGTGTAGTGTAGAAATAATTGTAAGATTCTATTCCACTCTAGAAGGTAGTTGATTCGCTATGAGAATGGGTAGAACTTCCTCACATGCTAGTTATTAGTTGATAGAGATTGCCATGAATGATTAGGGATTAGAACGACCAATTCTTATCGTAAGAACGTAAAAATTTGATTACAACAATCTATGCTAGTTTATTAAGTTGGTTTTAAGGTGGAATCAATCCCCCATAATTCTTTATCTTATTCAAATTTTAGTATTTGAATTCCGTCATTTTATTATTCGTATCTTGTTAGTATAATTTCCACCGTAGTATAAATTCTCCATCGCACTCTCACTGACTTTGGTAGAACCGATAATCTTAGTAAACACTAATTCTAAAGAACTAGGAGTGGAACGAATTCTCTACACTAAACGTACTGCATTGATAAAGAGAGTAGAAAACTTTGATAACATATGGTCCCAAGGCTAGTTCTAGTTTTACTTGCATTGAATTTTCATAACTTATTCGTAGGTAAAACTAACATTTTACGTTTATCAAATGGCGCCGCTGCCATCTTAGTTCCCTTTAGTATTGTTTTCTTTAGTATTGTTAGTCTTCCCAAAGTCCCATTAAACCCACCCACCCGTGTTTGATTCTAACTGTGGTTGTTTGTTTAAGAACTGAATTTTTCCTCGCAGGAATACACGGAACGCACCCTGCGCCCAAAACACTAGACATCCACTAAGGTTGACCACGACCCGCGCCCTACCAAGGTAAAGTTCGAGCGCCCCCCGCGCTGAAGCGCCTGGAACTTGAGTTTCACCTGAGCGCGATCTGCGCCCTACCAAGGCAAAGTTCGAGCGCCCCCCGCACTAAAGCACCTAGAACTCGAGTTGGACCTGACCGCGACCTGCGCCCTCCCAAGGCGTAACCAGAGTGCACTCTGCGCCCAAGTGCCTGGACCTCGAGTAAAACACGAGCGCACCACATGCTCATTGATATTAACTTTTTACTACATTAGAGATTGAATCTCTAATTTGGCGAACGAGCGAATTCAAAGTTTCCTTACTCACGATCTTCGTATTCATAAAGTTGAAATAAGGATTCGAACCAACCTAAAGTCTAGGACAACTACAATTTGGTTTTTACTCTTAGGGAACTAGTGAGTAAGTTAATACAAATACTAAGTTTCTTTCCTATACAAACATTTAAAGAAAAACATTAATATTAGAAATCATGAAACTAAGATAAAATACAAATTGCTAAAGAAAAGGTGGAGAGCTAATCCTCCTCATGTGAAAATAACTTTTTGTTGTTGATTTGAATAGGTTCATTTGATTCTTCCTAGACTCATAGACAAGCCCTAATGGAAGAAAACTTGATCCCTAACATGTATGGCTCATCTCTAAGCTCATACATGTTAGCAAATGGAACCAAGCAATGACTTATCTCTAAGCTCATCACTTTGATTCCTAACTAGACACTACACCAACTATCATTTTGGGATAGGATGTAGGTCTAGTTGTTCTTCCTAAACAACTTACCAACCCAACAACAACCATAATCCTTGGGACAAAGGATTACTAGTTAGAAATACAAAAAGAGAGAGAGAAAGAGGAAAAAGAAAACTAACTATCTAAACTCACTTGATTTTTATTTATTTTCTAGAAGAAAACCAAAGTTTCCTCCATTAAAACTATTACAAGCTTTTCTTACAAAACTAAAAACTAAATAATAAAAATGGCTAAGGAACTAAAATAATACAAGGTAAGGAAAAGAAGTCAAGGGAGTAAATGGAGTGTCTCCCCCTTGTTTTGTTTTCTTCTCCATATAAAAGACATCTCATTTCCTCCCATGTGAAACATCAAACCACATTTACTTCATTTTTATCCACCACATTAAAACAAAGTGACACATTGCCTTTTTTTTCACTATTAACACCTAATCTAATTAATTACATGCAAGGTGTCAACTTTGCACCAATAATTTGTCATTTTTGTCTTGACATGCTCCATGATTGATGACTCATCCAATCTTGTGGGCCCGTATAGTGGGTCCTATGTGTAGTCCAGTGGCGGTCCGGTCTTTGGGCAATTTTACAACTTTCCGCCTATGCGTAGAATTCATCGCCCTGATTGTCTGAGCAGCTCACTTGTTGCATTCGGAATCCTGGTTCAAGAGGTAGGAGCTTCGGAAGTTTGATGCTTCTGTGCGGATTTGGAAGAATTCATATATATGTCGTTCCTCGTGATTTATCGCAGGTTTAAACCATATTTCCATGTTTACTGTGAATACCTGCAAAAGTATGAAAACATATTTATTTCATGATTATTAAACACATAATTAACCAAATTTATATGTCTCAACGGGGTTTCATAATACACTTTTGGGTGCTTATCACACTACCCCCAAACAACACTTTGCTTGTCCTCAAGCAAAGAAGAGACATTAAAACAGATAAGTGGCCAAAAATGTGTAGTCTTAACTAATTCTCGTTTCGGAGAGTGCGGTTGTATTGACCATATGCAACAAGGCATTAAACCACTAGGAATTCCCTAGTGGACGAGTTATAGCCTCGTGAGAGTTTTCCAGAGAAGATACTCACAAACTTCATTTATACAACAACGACTCAGTGACAGAAACTCGTTTCCTAAATTAATCTCAGAAATCCATACATCTCCTTAGCAGGGAACGAGGATTGATTTCTTTGAAACTCAAGTTAATATGTATTCAATAATTAAAACATCTACATATGATCATGCATGCAGTGAACTTTTCATTGAAATGTACTAGCAGGGTTGTTTCTGAATCCTTTGGAGAGTGTACCTAAATGGGTTCTCACAGGTATGTGTCAAAACATAATTTCACTCAAAATTTTTCCACTCAGGTTTTGTTAACTCCATTAATGCAAATGGGCACACGCTTTCCTCACATCTCAATGACAAATGGGAGGAGCCGATGTCGATCAATCACGTCTACTACTTATTATCACACCACCCTACTCCTAATTGAGCTAGAGGTCTTTATTAGGTATTGTGGGGCTTAGGTGATAGTGTACAAAAAAATGGAAATGGATAATCAAAATTTATGAGTATGAGAGAATAGGGTCTTCATATATTTACACTAGAGAAATCCTTGTTTTCTTTCTTTCTTCTAACTGAGTTTTCCAACCTTGTTCTTAAGCCTCTAATAGATTTTTTTTTTTTTTTTTTTTTTTTTTTTGATGGCTTAAAAACATGATTCTATTTTTCTTTCCTGAAGCAAGTAACTGACTTTTATTTGGGACAAGTCTTTCTCTTTATTCTTTCCACATTTCATCCTATTTCTCATACTCATCACTTAGGTATGTTCTTTTATTTGGTTTAATAGATGGGTAAGGATTTTTTTTTTTTTGAAAGTGAAAGGTTTGATGAAAGGTTCAGTGGAGTGACTAGTGGTAAAATCTGTAACAAGTAAGAATTTTTAGCTACGTCGATCCAAAGATGGCCTAAATTCTCGCCTAGGGTTCGGGTGGTGATCAAGTAAGTAGATGCATGATTTTCTCTAATCGGAAAAACTACTCCTCTGTGTCATCACACACAAATCACTCATGTCAAGGTTTTTGGTTAGATTCTCACAGGATTGATAGTTTAAGTAACTAACCGTTTGTTCCAGAAACTTACTGCTATGTACAATCGATGATACTCAGTACATGAATGTTCATGAAAAGATGTATAAACTATTGCATACGTATTATCTTAAGTTTCTTAAAAACAAATCCTAATTCGGATACTAATGTGAGATTTCTAGACAATTTTCATCATTGAAAAGGAAACAAAACTTTGTCACTAAGTTCAATTATTAACATGAAAATAAAAACTATATACAGGTTACAATTTGCCTAATATTTGCTACAAGGTTAAAGCACCCCCAAGAGAATGATGCTTAGTCCTCGAAGTATCAATAAATAAAGAGAGAAAGTACCTGAGAACCGTGAGCAAAATTAAGGCTAGATTGCTGGAACAGAAAGGTTGGAGAACATAATATAATATATTATTCAGAAAGAACAATAAAATATTCAATAGCACACTAAACATAGCACATGAAATAATGAAAAACAATAGCATACGAAACATGAAAAACAATAACACACCAAACATAAGGTTTAGCTAGATATGTACAATGGCAAGCTCAAGTTTACCATCCAGCAGGATGTGAAGTTCTAGCGTCCTCTTGAAGGAAATGCATTTCCTTAACATCGTGCCAAAAGATAATAGTCTGCCAAATTTCTGCCCATTCTTCGTTTCCAGATTTCCTCAAATGTGTCTTCATATTTTCATCCTTCGGGTAACAACGAACATGCCTCAGGTACCGAGCGGGACGCTTCCATTGTCGAAACCTCAATGAACGAATGATTCTGTTTGCTGGGCACATATAATCTACCTTGACCCAGTCATGAAAAGTAGCTGCAAACTGTGGGAAATGTGTCTTCATGATTCGGCAAGCGGTGACCGGTAAAAGTATATACTGATCCTGAAAAGTGCGAGCTCATTTTAGATTGGAGATAACACAACCTGTGATGTTAAAAAAAGTATGACCTTGAGCTAGGGCACTGAATACAACGCAAGCAGCCTCATTGGCAGTAGAAAAATGCCAATCTCCCATAATGTTCAGGAGTACAAATAACATCGCAGTCCCCATGTTCATGGTCATGCTTGCTAAGGGAATGGTGACGTCACGCCATGCCACATGGCCATTTCCTTCTCGTTTAATCACAAGACCATCACCGTAAGTTTCACGAAACGCTTGCCACTGAAAGGAACGGTAATAATTATGATAGATGTAATGCCATGATGCAACAAGTTTGTGATATGGAAGATCCAAAGTTAGTGCAAGTTTTTGTTCAGAAAAGATATGAGGTGTGTCACCAACTTGGATTGTGAACCCGTCTAAGTAGAAACCATGCGCATGGTTGAATGCTGGTGTGTCTTCCATATTAGCATAAAAGTATGCAGCCAAACTCGGAGAATAAGTTTGGTCAGGTTGAAGAATTAGGGAAGACCATCCGATGTTTGTAATGTAGTCACGGAAGAGATGTCAATAGGTATTGGAATCCATCATAGACTGAAAGGATTGCTCAGGAATGAGTTTGGGAGTTACCATGTTTGATGAAGATGCAATTGATGAAGATGCCATAGTGGATGAAGTAAAGAAATAGGTAACGACAAAGGCAAACTGGATGGATAAATGAGTATGTAAGATAATAGACCCTCCCCGTAGCACATGTTAAATTATATTAGTCACAACGCAAAATGATGACAATCCTATTAAGCATTTCATACAAAAGGAAAACACAAAGATAAGACAAAATTGATAATACGATGAAAAATGTAATAACATATACGGTATTTATTTATTGACTTAGTAATATTAGAAAATTATGGATTGTTATGTTGATCTTGGAGACGCATATCGTGCACCGCATCGCTTAGTTCTTCCATTTGTTGGCCGAGCTGCATCTGAATGCCCCCTTGGCTAGCAGAGAGTACAGTTTGATTTTCCATTAGGAAAGCGTGATTTTGCAAGGACTGAGAATGATTTTCCAAGATCTCCTCCTATTCAACATCATGCATTGCTTGACGTTCTTGGAAATCCTTAAGAGTTGTGATGATGATATTTAGACGAGCGTGTAGTTCCCTCAAACCATGATGAAGAAGTTGAATGCCTTCCATGGGATTAATAATGTTCAGCATGGCATTTTCATCAAATAAATGTTCAGAATTTAAGCTTGGGTCGTTCTGTTCATCTATCAGAGTATCAAGAGTCCAAAAACCAACGGAGTAGTCTGTTTGGAGTACTTTTATATGTGCTCTTTGAAGGGGTGTCTCGAGAAATTCATCGGATAACCCCAACGATCATAATCTAGCATGACTAAAGTGGGTAGGGTGCCGACCTTCTTGTTTTCTTGGTGATTACGTTCCAGAGGTGTTGGATTAGACAAAAGTCATCTCTTTGGTCTGCAAAATCCAAAGTAGGTGAAGTTGAGGCTTTGTGACTTCTGATTGGTGTGATGTACCTACCACATTGTGTCCCAACCAGTGGAGCACAACACGTTGATTCTGTTTCAAAGAGCGTTAAAGAACAATGTGATGTGTATTTTCGACTTCGTCATGAGATACGGTAGCTCGTAGTAAAGATTTGGCGGAATCAAATGATGACTCTTGAAAAAGGGACTCCTGGGTATTCATTGGGATTTGAAGTATGTCAGAGATCATTTCCTTAGTCAATTCAGATCGTCGTCCATAGGCATTGAAGTAGAATTTTCCATTTTCAGATCCGCTAAATTGGTAGAACATCAAAACCAATTCTCAGGAATAACCAAATTTCTTTGAATGATATAGAAGAGGCCCATCACGACGATATGATTTCGGTGTCAAAATAAGGAGAAAACCGCCATCTTCGAAAGTTTTCGTGTAGTCTTTCTCACCGTTATTTTTCTTGGTTGATCCATTGGTAGTATTACTGAGGGAAGGATAGTGAAAATTGTTTGAATAAGAATGGCTGAAAAAGACGAGATTTATAGCCAATCTATGAGTCTGTACCAATCTAGATTCCAAGTGTAGTTAATGACCCATGTGATTATGAACAACATCAATGGGGATCCACAGTAAGTCTTGTCATGTCAGATTTCCAAAGACAATTAATGAGATGGTTCAATGTTAGAAAATACGGAGGAAAGTTTTACAGGGTAGTTAGACTTACACGTAATTTCAGAAATGATGATTATAACTCAGTAATAGAATATGGATAGAATAATCGAGCTGCATGTGTGACAAGTGTTATGCGTACCTTGTAGCGTGTGCGATCTTCTCTCAACACCATGTGTATCAATTAATTATTTTGGTAAGTTTGGGATGGTGTTTCTTTATTATGGTTTTATTTATTTATTTATTATTATTATTATTATTATTATTTTTTAGAGAGTAAAAGACAACTAATATATATAAATATTTAATACTAAACTTCTCCATTTAATACGTAACCCGTACAAATGTGTGAGAATTATTTAACACACCATACTAATATACAAAACGACTGATGGAAAGAGAGATAGTTACATAGATCTAGATGTTCTGGATCATGTTATGCATGAGTGACAGCAGAACAATGATAAACACTGTTATCACGAATATTGTGATAGCCCATTCGCGTTGCTCCTTTTCCCATCGCTCTATTTGATTCATTATGTTCAAGAAATTGAGAATATGTGAAGAAGAATTTGTGAAGAGGGAGAGAAGGGAATGAGTGAAAGTGGAAAAGGAAAGTTGTATTTATAACTTGATTTCTGACCGTTGGGTATCTGACCGTTTTGATCAGTCCGTTTGGTTCTGACCATTGGGCTTTGAGAGTAGGCCTAATGCATTAAGGGACAAACTAATATAGTAGGAATTACAATAATTGCATAACATAAATAATTTCTCATTCAAACTGTCTGGAGATACAAAATTATGAGAAATCAACTGATATATAATGTTTGTATCACAAGAAAACTAGAAATGCAATGCATAAGGGAAATAAATAGCTACTGGGAATCCTCCGGGTTAGCAGAAGATGAACCCGGGTTTCTACGTCGTCGGCCATGACGAACTTCTGGCTGAGCTGACTGGTCTGGAATGTGGCCTATAGACTGTAGCAATTGATCTTGGAATTGCAGGTGATTTGCCATCATCATTCTTTGGAAACGGCCTTGGTGATTGCACATTTCTTGCTGGAAGTCATTTTGGGAAGTAAGCATCTCTTGCTGACGAAGAAACATCCTGCGCATACTAGTGTTCATGTGTCTCAAGGCTTCCATGGGAGCGTTGATTCGGTGCATGGTAGCCTCATTAAAATAGTCGGGTGGTGAAGGGGGAGGAGGAGGTACGTTATCACGCTCAATGTCATCTCTAGCTACTGGGTCCCAGTGGTCCAGAACACAAGTCTCGAAAATTCCGAAATTCTCGAAAAACCTTGTCGGAATGAAAGGAGTAGCGGACTGGAACCCTAAGTTAATCATAAGCTGAGTAACAAGTACAGCAAGAGGAGCTGACCTGTTTGACGCGGTCGTAAGAATATGGCCCAGAAAATAGACCATACAGAAAGTGTGTTTCTTCTCCTGGAGGATCCACATCAGGTGCAAGAATATCTTGTTCACGTCAGACGTCTTTGAAGTTCCAATGACGTTGCAAGCCAGCCATTGAGTGACGGCTAGTTGGTTTCATCTGAGCAAGTGCTGGTACACGCAATTCGAGGCATCATTGTACTCTCCCTCGAGAAGCGTGTCAAACATTAAGTCCCTCGTAGTCGGATATTCAGACAACAACAGTCGGACTATCGAGTTTATTGGAATCAGTGTCAGTATTCGATATTAACTCCAAATAAGTGAGTTCACGTTCCAACCCATCCGCCGTAATCCAAAATTCATCACCCCGGAAACCTCCATTGTTGTAAAATTTCCACACTAAATCTTCGAAATACTGGGCTGGAATTCGATGCAATAGATATTCCCACTCTCTACTAGCAATTTCCTCATCGAAAAATGGATAGAACATCCCGGAATTGTAGAGATTTTCAAAATTCTTCTCAATGGTGTACTTTCCCTGTTTTAAACACCTGAAAAGAAAGACATCAGCGAATCTTTAGTCTTTGTAGACTGGATCTTTGAGAAGAGTCTTTTCGACATCTGGAGAACGCAATTGATAAAGGTAAAAACGATAGTTTTACCTACGAATAAGTTACGAAAACCCAACGCAAGTAAAACTAAAACTAGACTTGGTTCTATATATTATCAAAGTTTTCTACTCTCTTTATCAATGCAATACATTTAGAGTAGAGAATTCATTCCACTCCTAGTTCTTTAGAATTAGCGTTTACTAAGATTATCGGTTCTACCAAAGTCAGTGAGAGTACGATGGAGAATTTATACTACGGTGGAAATTATACTAACAAGATACGAATAATGAAATGATGGAATTCAAATACTAAAATTTGAATCTAGATAAAAAATTAGGGGGGATTGATTCCACCTTAAATCCAACTTAATAAACTAGCATAGATTGTTGTAATCAAATTCTTACGTTCTTACGATAAGAATTGGTCGTTCTAATCCCTAATCATTCATGGCAATCTCTATCAACTAATGACTAGCATGTGAGGAAGTTCTACCCATTCTCATGGCGAATCAACTACCTTCTAGAGTGGAATAGAATCTTACAACTATTTCTACACTACACAATCAAGTTTTCATCAAGGCTTCCTCAAACTCCTCTAATGGGGGTTTAGCCTTGATTCATAAAACTATCTATCATTTCTATATGAATTTAAGCAAGACATGATATAAAGATTATAACTTTACTATATTGATCTACTCAAGAATTCAAAGCTAACTTAACAACTAAGAAATGATTAACAACTAATAACTGAATTTAGATCTAAGTAATTTAACAAACCAAAACTTGAAATTATGAATAACTAACTACTTTTATTGATCTAATGAATAAATAATAATACTGATTCTAAAATAATAATCTACTTTGTTCTAACTAATTAATTGAATGTAAAGAAAACTATATCTAAAACTATTTTTTTTTTTGGCTAACTAAAAAACTAGATGCTTAAGAGTTAAGTCTTGTGTCTTTAAATAGAGGAGACAAGATCCACATTTTCATACATGGGCTGAGGAGCCATGTTTTGGGTTGGAAAATCGAGCCCAAAACCCAATTTCTTCAGTCCACAGAGCCATATCAGCTAGATTTTTTTTCAATAGACTTTTCGTCCACTTTCGCTCCTCTGATTAGGTCCAGGTTTAGAGCATTGGAAAGCTCTTTCCAAGCCGGTCGTTTTGACATAAGGTAGGCCCAATTCCAAGGTCTAAGTCCAAAGATACGGCCTTTGGAAGTTCTACTCACTTTTGTGCGTTGTTTCTGCCCACGTTGACTTTGACTTTTCAGCTTTGACCGGGCTTTAAAAAGGCTTTTTCTCCTTGAATCTTGGCCTGTAATCACAGAACTTCTTAGACACCAACCTTTGCTCCTTTATCTCGCAAAAGTGACACATTTATGCATATAATCGACTCCAATGCCTGAAATACATAAAAAGACGTAATCAGCATTAACTCTTATTTATTACTCGCATAATTGGTCTAAAAGTATTATTGTTAGGGGATTAAAACTACAGTTTTGGGCTCTTATCAAACCACCCCAAAACAGCATTTTGCTTGTCCTCAAACAAATATGAGAAATTAGAATAAGTGACCAAAAATAGAGTTCTAACTACTCTCGTTTCGCCAAGTGCGATTGCATTGACCATATGCAACAAGGCCTTAAACCACTAGGAATTCCCTAGTGGACGAGTTATAACTTCATGAGAGTTTTCCAGTGAAGGTACTCACAAACTTCATCTATACTACAACGACTAAGAAATAAAGCTATTGTTTTCTTATTTATTCTCCCAATTATCTATATATCTCACTAGCAATGAATACAGAATAATCATGTCGAAACCTAAGCTAATATATGCATAATAATCAATCATATACGAATACACATATATACAATGAGTAATTCTATGAAATGCACTAGCAGGTCCGTTTCTAAAAACTTGGAATATCGTCCTTAAGTAGGTCCTCACATAAATGTCAAGACAAAAACCACTCTGATTTTTCTGCTAAAGTTTCCATACTCTAGTGTGCAGTGGGCACACTTTACCTTACAATCTCAATGACACACAAGGAAGCCGGAGTCGATCAAACACATCTGCCACTTACTATCACACTAACCTATTCCTAATTGAGCTAGAGGTCTTTATTAGGTGTTGCGGGGATTAGGAGATGGTTTAAGAAGGAAGAAAATGGATATTCAAAAAGGAAAAGTCTAAGATAATAGAGTCTTCATATTATGTAACTAGAGAAAACCTTGTTCTTACTTTTGTTTCTACACTTTGTTTCCATCCTTAGCCATATTTTTCTTTTTCTTTGGCTTTTGACTCATTTGATTCTTTTGGAGTTTTAACTCTTTATTTTATTTTTTATTTTTTTATTATTTTATTTGGATGGAAACTTTCTTTTCTTATTTGAAGCAACTAACAACTCTTGATTTCAAAGGTCTTTCTCTTTTCTATTCTTCATATATATTCTCAGACTCATTCAAAGAATGGGTAGGCTGATTTTTTTATTTTTATTTTGTTTTATAAAAGGTTAAAGGATTTGCAGTTTATGAAAGGCTAAAGAAAGGCTCAGAGGGGCAACTAGCGGAAAATACTTTCATAATGTTTGAATTTCTGGCTATATCGATCCAAAGAGGGCCTAAATTCTCGCTTAGGATATGGTATAGTGATCAAGCAAGTGGACGTGTAATTTCTCTATCCGGATTTTACTTCTCCCTTGTGTCATTTCTCAAATGTTTCACTCATATAAGGCTTTAGGCTATATTCTCACAGGATTTGTAAAATAAGTACTCTAGCCTAGATTTCAAAAACTTACTACCAAACAATCATAGATACTCATGCAATATATTTACAGAAAGATGCAAAGATTATTATTTACATATTAACCTAAGTTTCTAAAAACTATTCTAATGCAAACGCTACGTGAGACTTCTAGATTATTGAGAGCATAAAGAAATAAAACAAAACCAATATTCCTAAGTATATAGCATAACCTTTTTATTTATATTTTTTAATTTTTGAAATTTTTACTAGAAAACAAGTGCATATTGTACATATCTATATCCTAACAGATGCCTTAATTACATGTGTTTCTATGCCACCCCCAAACAAGAAGCATGCTTTGTCCTCAAAGTATTTAAATAAAAAGGGTAGAAAAATATCATGAGAACGCCTGAAATTCTGGAATATCTGCAAAACAAGGTTAAAACATACTAATAAAGAAATAAAAACTTATGCAACTCTATAGGAGTTCCACCCATTATGGGGTTAACAAGAATTAAATTGCTTGGGACATAAACAGACACTAACTGAAACTAAAAATTTACCTTATTTCCCGTTTAATCATCATCCTCCTCATCTTCCTCTTCAAAGAGATGAGGTTCCTTCGCGCCCTACCATGCCATGATAACTTGCCAAGCTTACTGTCGTGTGCCATCAACTCGTACTAACCTGTCGAGTGTTGCTAGGTCTGATGGGGTGTAAAGAGCAACCAAATGAGGTTACACCTGCCATCCCGGCCAAGTCATAACTCGAAATGAATGAATCAACCAATTGGTAGGTCTCATGACTTCAACCCTTTTGAACTGGGTACAGAATTCAGGTAAACAACCATGCATGATGCGACCAACCAAAATAGGCATAAGAAGATATTTATGCCCCATGCTTTGGGCTCTCTTAAGACTAGCCACTAATACTTGGGGAATGTTATATCGGCGACGTCCCTCAGCTAAAGCAAGGAAAACACCAGCAATACTATTTGCAGAATTAAACTACCACTCCCCTAAAATATTCATCAGGATGAATAACATGGTGGTGCCTACATTCAGGGACAGGCTACCAAGGGCTATGTTATAACGCCCTTGGTCCATTATACGAAACACCCCTCCCCCATAATACTCATGGAAATATATATATTCATAGAGGTATGCATTATCAGTCATATATCCCCACGTGTGCATAGGATCAGGCAATGGCAATCTCGAAACTAACGCTACTAAAGACTTACTGAATTCCATTGTCGTGTCTTCAATTGCAAGGGAAAATTTTTGTTCTCCGTCTTGGTTACAATAGAAAGTAATATTATTGTAGAAAAATGCAGTAAGTTGAGGTGAATACGAGTCGTCATCACTTATCAGTAGATGCCGCCATCCTAACTGCAAGATCCTATCGCAGAACCAACCTCCATAAGTCTCGCTTCCCAACAAGTCTTCGAAAGACTGCTCGAGTATGATTATAGGAGATGTCATCACAAAACTACTCTCTAGAACAGCTCCAAACGATCCTGGAACAACCCACCAAAAATTGGAATTTTTCGTGCCTACGGATGTCAAAGCGGCGGGGCACTCAAACTATGCCTTGTATGGGCGCAGGTTGCGCTCTGGCTATGATCAAGTTCCAGGCACTTAGGCACAGGCCGCGCTCACTTTTAGCCTGGGATGGGCGCGGGATGTACTCAGGTGAATTTCGAGTTACAGTGTTTTGGGCGTGGGGCCTGCTCAAATTTGGTCTGGGTAGGACGTAGGTCGCTCCTCACTGAATCGAGTTACAGGTGGAGCTCAACTGAGGCGCAGGGCGCGCTCCGTAGAGCTGGAGTGCTGAAGTGAAGAATAAAAGAGGGAAACTTGGGAGTGAAAGGTGAGAGATGAAAGTGAGATGTAGTGTGGGTTGTGAGTGTAGAATGAAAGAAGTTTATATATGTTTTGAGTTTCCAAAACGAATCGGCAAGTTGCCAAAAAGTTTTAAGGCAATTGTCGGAAACAAAATATTTCCAAAACCAAAAATGAAAACAACCTATATTCTCTATTCCAAAACAAACCTAATATCTTTTAGGTTGAATTTAGGATAGTAACTGCCTAACTCATTGAGATTTCATCCTACCACAATATCTACTCATAGCCATGCCAATATCGACAACATTCCCAACAATCATCGTAAAATTACATAATAAATTTTGGATCATATAAAAAACCATGTTAAAAGAAATAATACCATCCCCAAACAATTCGGGAAGGTGGGATTAACACTAAAATCAACGCATAATTTGAAAAGAACCAAATTATATTCAAATTCAAATTCAAATACAATTAACTACCGAATTCAAATTTAACTACTGAATTCAAAATCTTAACATCCGAACTAATAAAAACACATCAATCAATTAACTCCCTAAACCACGCGCTACTAGTTAAGGATGGAACATGAGATGACGATTAGGCCTGAGTTCCTGATGGGCCGAAGCTATCCGGCCCTTCCTTAACGATGCTGCTGCGGCCCGCATCGCCCTCGAAAGAAGAACCCCCTTGGGGTGGGAAGCGTTCAAGCATATCTTCTCGGAACTTGCGCTGTGCATCCATCTCTGCCTTCATCTGTTCCCAATGCTCATCCTCATGCTGGGCACGAGTCTCATAGTTACGATGTATGACAGTCTGGCGAGTCCGAAGGTTTTCACAAATTGTATTAAGAGAACACATGCCACGATGAAGCACCGACATGTGTTCTGCATCAGAAGTACACCTCTCCAAGGCATCGACATCAAAACATGTCGTATCCTCCTCATCATCATCCGAATTAGTCTCTTCCACTACCCTCTCTCCAGGCAACCTCCAAACCTTCTAAACACAGTCCGTATACGCTATGACATTCGTATGCAACTTAATCATAGTACGCAGCTCGGTTTTGGGTTGCTCTCAAACTCATCATGATCTTTGTTATCAAAACAGGGAGAGGTACAATACTCTTCCCAACTGAAAAAGCACGCAACATGTAATTATTTGTGTCGTTGTTTGTGTTACGTATCTTTTGCAAATCTTACTTAGCCTATTAAATATTGATTAGTATAGTGGCAAGCAAGGTATCAATCCTACTCTAAATAACTAAGTGATGATAATAGAAATTCCTAATCTAAGTTACTCTAATGGATGCAAGTAAAAGATGTGGCTAAGTAATGACGAATATATAGTTGATTTATTTTGAGATGTAAAATAAGCATAAACTAAACTAAATTAAATATATTAATATGAATCAAGAGAGAATATCTTGGGAGAGATGAATCCACCAAAATCATAGAATTAGTCTAATAGATCTACCTATCATGCTTAATATAAATCACCAATAGAAACTCACCATACCTACAAACCTTATGCTCATAACCATAATGATAATATGTGGCTTTCAATGTGCTTTCTATCTTTCCATTAAATACTTCTTAAATCTCTAATAATATCTTTTATCTAACCAAATTGTGTTTTAACTGCCATTCAATATACAACTCTAGGTGCCATGGAAATCCACATATGGCATTAACCATACAACTAATTGAGGTGCCATAAAGAATCCAATCATCACACTAGAACACTAAAAACTAGAAGAAAAGAATCTAGGGTTTGTGGTATTTGGCTCTACACAATCTTAAATTTCCCTAAGACCTCCTAACCTCCACAAGAGCGTTAGATCAATGGACGAATAAGAAGAAACTCAATGAGGGATTTAAACTAAAACATGATAGAAGAAGAACTAAACTAAAACATACGAAAAATGCTTCATCTCCCCTCCCAAGAGAAGGGAGATTAGCCCCTCATACTATGTTATGAACACAATATGAAAAGGAATCATCTTTATAGCTATTAATGGTGAAAAGGTCTGAACTTTTTTCTCTCTTAATTCTAGATCTAAGATGCAAACACTAAATTACCTAGATGATGTAAATTGAGGTTTTTGTGCCTTATATATTGGCTTACATGCTCGTCTGGATAGAGATCTGAATCCTATATTTATTTGGTGTCAAACTCTCTGTAATCTTTCTAGAAGCATTCCTTACAGAGTTGAATTCGGTTGGACCAAAGTTGGATGTGGCCCACTTTGTTTTGCAGGCTATTTCCCAAGCTGCAGCTTCTGACAGCTTTCAGTTTCCTAATTCTTGTGAAACTCTGACTTCTTTTCCATGTTGATCTTCTCTTTTTATGAAGTCGAAATTAAGGCTTTGAGATCAGATTTAAGACTTTTCTAACTCACTTATTATCCTCTTTTAGAGTCCCATTAGGCTTGGCACTTATAGAGACAAATATGACGTTTTTGCTCTAGGCCTTTAGTTGTAATTCCCAGTGACTCCTTTTTGACTTGTTTGCCTTCTTTTCCCTTAATATTTCACATTTAGGTTCTTTGACCTGCAAAAACTCAAATTGCATCATATTAGAATATTTAAATATAAAATAGAGACTAACATACACATAATTGGGGTTATAAATCATTACTTTTGAGCACTTATCACCAATTCCCCTAATCATATTAATCAAAAACTCAAGAATACAGAATTCATACTTCCGCTCTTGGAGTATCCATAGAACGTGAAGACAGCCTCGCCGATGATGTCACTTGACCTTCTTTTTCAAAGACATTCCGACCAATCCATCGAGCTACAACCGGTGGTTGGTTCAAGCAGAGACGATCGGTGAACACAATGCGAGCTCGCATTGTAGTTTCTCTCCAAAACCGCCTCGCTCATCAAAGACTTCGATCCCACCAAATTAGATTCCTGCAATGTGGCGTCCGAGATGGCGCTAAGCGGAATGCTTAAAATCTCGACCAAAGACCTCTTAGATATACTTCTCTCCTCGTCCAAGCCACCTTAATAAAAATTCTATTCCCATCCAACTCCCTCTTCTTATAGAAGTATTCCACCAAATCGGAGTGATAGAAATCATCTGTCAAATACCACAACCTATTCCAATCCCTCCTAATCATCTCGTCATTGTAAAACGGCGCGAAGCGGTCAGCCGTAAAAGCTTGTTCCGGCAAAATTCTCTGTCTTTGCGCCATTGAAACTTTGAAACGATTTGAGGGTTTAAATGCAATGTGGGGATGGAGTTTAAATCAAACTCACTTAAAGTTTGGGCGGTGGCGCGGTGGTGGCATGGTGGTTTGAGTTTTTTTTTTAAAATTTACTGTTTTGGTGGTTGAAATTGATGGAGATGGTGGTGGGGATGTTGTGGGGAAGGTTTGGGGTGGGGGAATCCTAATTGGCATGGTAGTATTTAGGGTTTCTTTTTTATTTCTAGGGTTTAAAATTTGGTAATGACGAAATATGGAGTGAGGAAGAAGAAGAACGTGATGCGTTCTTGGTTCGTATTGTTGACTTGGCCCAACCCCAATTCGATTTCCAAAAATTTTCGATTTTTTTTCGCGCAACTTCAAACTAAAATTCCTGACTCGTTACCGGTTCGATTTTTGCGAATGAGCTATGGAAACGATCAGTAGAGAATTTCCAATCCAATGATCCATCAAACACTCTATTCTAACTGTGGGTGACATATAAGAAGATGGAAAATATCTCAAAGTGCGTGTGATATTAGCTTTTTTTACTACGTTAGAGATTTGACTCTCTAATTTGATGCGAAAGCGAACTCAAAGTTCTTTACTCACGATCTTCGTTTCGTAAAGTTGGAATAAGGATTCGAACCAACCTAAAGTCCAGGACAGCTACAAATTGGTTGTTACTCTTAGGGAACTAGTGAGTAAGTTTACTACTACTGCTAGGTTTCTTTCCTATACAAACATTAAAGAAAAAAAAACATTAAGATTTGAAATCATGCAATTAATACAAAATTCAATTTACTAAAAAAAAGGTGGAGAGCTAATCCTCCTCATGTGAAAATAACATTTAGTTGTTGATTTGAACAGGTGCATTTGATTCTTCCTAGACTCATAGACAAGCCCTAATGGAAGAAAACTTGATCCCTAGCATGTATGGCTCATTAAAGAGTTCATACATGCTAGCAAGTGGAACCAAGCAATGACTTATCTCTAAGCTCATTACTTTGATTCCTAACTAGGCACTACACCAACTATCATTTTGGGATAGGATGCAGGTCTAGTTGTTCTTCCTAACAACCTGCCAAGCCAACCACAAATATTCTCCCTCACATGAGATGGATTTACTCCCCAAAAGAGAAGTTAGCTCATGATCCTTGGGATGATAAATTACAAGCTAGAAGAACAAAAGAGAGAAAAAGAAGAAGAAGAAAAACCAATTAAACTCGCTTGCTTTTTATTTTTTAGAAGAAAGCTAAGGTTTCCTCCATTAAAAACTATTACAAGCTTTCTTACAAAAACTAAAACTAAAAACTAAAAATGGCTAAGGAACTAAAATAATACAAGGAAAGGAAAATAAGTCAAGGGAGTAAATGGAGTGTCCCCCCCTTGTTTTGTTTTATTCTCAATTTGAGAGACATCTCATTTCCTCCCATGTGAAACATCAAACCACATTTACTTCATTTTTATCCACCACATTAAAACAAAGTGACACCTTGCCTTTTTTTCACTATTAACACCTAATCTAATTAATTACATGCAAGGTGTCAACTTTGCACCAATAATTTGTCATTTTTGTCTTGACATGCTCCATGATTGATGACTCATCCAATCTTGTGGGCCCGCATAGTGGGTCCTATGTGTAGTCCAGTGGCGGTCCGGTCTTTGGGCAATTTTACAACTTCCCGCCTATGCATAGAGTTCATCGCCCTGATTGTCTGAGCAGCTCACTTGTCGCATTCGGAGTCCTGGTTCAAGAGGTAGGAGCTTCGAAGTTTGATGCTTCTGTGAGGATTTGGAAGAATTCATATATATGTCGTTCCTCGTGCTTTATCGCAGGTTTAAACCATATTTCCATGTTTACTGCGAATACCTGCAAAAGTATGAAAACATATTTATTTCATGATTATTAAACACATAGTTAACCAAATTTATATGTCTCAATGGGGTTTCATAATACACTTTTGGGTGCTTATCACACTATCCCCAAACAGCACTTTGCTTGTCCTCAAGCAAAGAAAAGACATTAAAACAGATAAGTGGCCAAAAATGTGTAGTCCTAACTAAGTCTCGTTTCGCAGAGTGCGGTTGCATTGACTATGTGCAACAAGGCCTTAAACCACTAGGAATTCTCTAGTGGACGAGTTATAGCCTCGTGAGAGTTTTCCAGAGAAGATACTCACAAACTTCATTTATAGCACACCAAACATAAGGTTTAGCTAGATATATGTACAATGGCAAACTCAAGTTTACCATCTAGCAGGATGTGAAGTTCTGGCGTCCTCTTGAAGGAAATGCATTTCCTTAGCATCTTGCCAAAAAATAATAGTCTGCCAAATTTCTGCCCATTCTTCGTTTCCAGCTTTCCTCAAATGTGTCTTCATATTTTCATCTTTCGGGTAACAACGAACATGCCTCGTGTAATCGAAATGGGGATGCTTCCATTGCCTAAACCTCAATGAATGAATGATTCTGTTTGCTGGGCACATAGAATCTACCTTGACCCAGTCATGAAAAGTAGCTGCAAACTGTGGGAAATGTGTCTTCATGATTCGACAAGCGGTGACCGGTAAGAGTATATACTTATCCTGAAAAGTGCGAGCTCATTTTAGGTTGGAGATAACACAACCTGTGATGTTAAAAAAAGTATGACCTTGAGCTAGGGCATCGAATACAACGCAAGCAGCCTCATTGGCAGTAGAAAAATGCCAATCTCCCATAATGTTCAGGAGTACAAATAACATCGCAGTCCCCATGTTCATGGTCATGCTTGCTAAGGGAATGGTGACGTCACGCCATGCCACATGGCCATTTCCTTCTCGTTTAATCCCAAGACCATCACCATAAGTTTCACGAAACGCTTGCCACTGAAAGGCACGGTAAGAATTATGATAGATGTAATGCCATGATGCAACAGGATTGTGATATGGAAGATCCAAAGTTAGTGCAAGTTGTTGTTCAGAAAAGATATGAGGTGTGTCACCAACTTGGATTGTGAACCCGTCTAAGTAGAAACTATGTGCATGGTTGAATGCTGGTGTGTCTTCCACATTAGCATAAACGTATGCAGCCAAACTCGGAGAATAAGTTTGGTCAGGTTGAAGAATTAGGGAAGACCATCCGATGTTTGTAATGTAGTCACGGAAGAGATGGCCATAGGTATTGGAATCCATCATAGACTGAAAGGATTGCTCAGGAATGAGTTTGGGAGGTACCATGTTTGATGAAGATGCAATTGATGAAGACGCCATAGTGGATGAAGTAAAGAAATAGGTAACGACAAAGGCAAATTGGATGGATAAGAGAATAGACCCTCCTGTAAGCACATGTTAAATTATATTAGTGACAACGCAAATGATGACAATCCTTTTAAGCATTTCATACAAAAGAAGACACAAAAGTAAGACAAAATTCATAATACGACGAAAAATGTAATAACATATATGAGTATTTATTTATGGACTTAGTAATAGTAGAAAATTATGGATTGTTATGTTGATCTTGGAGACGCATATCGTGCACCGCATCGCTTTAGGTCTTCCATTTGTTGGCCGAGTTGCATCTGAATGTCCCCTTAGCTGGCAGAGAGTACAATTTGATTTTGCATTAGGAGAGCGTGATTTTGTAAGGACTGAGAATGATTTTCCAAGATCTCCTCCTATTCAACATCATGCATTGCTTGACGATCTTTAAAATCCTGAAGAGTTGTGATGATGATATTCTGACGAGCGTGTAGTTCCCTCAAACCATGATGAAGAAGTTTAATGCCTTCTATGGGATTAATAATGTTCAGCATGGCATTTTCATCAAATAAATGGTCAGAATTTGAGCTTGGGTTGTTCTGTTCCTCTATCAGAGTATCAGGAGTCCAAAAACCAACGGAGTAATCTGTTTGGAGTACTTTTATTTGTGCTCTTTGAAGGGGTGTCTCTGGAGAAATTACTGGATAACCCCAACACATCATAATCTGCGTTAGTAAAGTGGGTAGGGGTGCTGACCTTCTTGTTTTCTTGGTGATTACGTTCCAGAGGTGTTGGATTAGACAAAAGTCATCTCTTTGAGTCTGCAAAATCCAAATTAGGTGAAGTTGAGGCTTTGTGACTTCTGATTGGTGTGATGTACCTACCACATTGTTGTCCCAACCAGTGGAGCACAACACGTTGATTCTGTTTCAAAGAGCGTTGAAGAACAATGTGATGTGTATTTCCGACTTCGTCATGAGATACGGTAGCTCGTAGTAAAGTTTTGGCGGAATTAAATGATGACTCTTGAAAAAGGGACCCCTGGGCATTCACTGGGATTTGAAGTATGTCGGAGATCATTTCCTTAGTCAATTACGATCGTTGTCCATAGGCATTGAAGTAGAATTTTCCATTTTCAGATCCGCTAAATTGGTAGAACATCAAAACCAATTCTCGAATAACCAAATTTCTTGAATGATATAGAAGAGGCGTCCATCCGCGATGTATGATTTCGGTGTCAAAATAAGGAGAAAACCGGCCATCTTCGAAAGTTTTCAGGTAGTCTTTCTCTGCCGTTATTTTTCTTGGTTGATCCATTGGTAATATTACTGAGGGAAGGATAGGGAAAATTGTTTGAATAAGAATGGCTGAAAAAGAAGAGATATATAGCCAATCTATGAGTCTGTACCAATCTGGAGTCCAAGTGTATTTAATGACCCATGTGATTATGAACAGCATCATAGGGGATCCACAGTAAGTCTTTGTCATGTCAGATATCCAAATACAATTAATGAGATGGTTTAATGTTAGAAAATACGGAGGAAAGTTTTACAGGGTAGTTAGACTTACACGTAATTTCAGAAATGATGATTATAACTCAGTAATAGAATATGGATAGAATAATCGAGCTGCATGTGTGACAAGTGTTATGCGTACCTTGTAGCGTGGTGAAGGGGGAGGAGGAGGTACGTTATCATGCTTAATGTCATCTCTAGCTACTGGGTCCCAGTGGTCCAGAACACAAGTCTCGAAAATTCCGAAATTATCGAAAAACCTTGTTGGAATGAAAGGAGTAGCGGACTGGAACCCTAAGTTAAGCATAAGCTGAGTAACAAGTACAGCAAGAGGAGCTGACCTGTTTGACGCGGTCGTAAGAATATGGCCCAGAAAATAGACCATACAGAAAGTGTGTTTCTTCTCCTGGAGGATCCACATCAGGTGCAAGAATGTCTTGTTCACGTCAGACGTCTTTGAAGTTCCAATGACGTTGCAAGCCAGCCATTGAGTGACGGCTGCTAGTTGGTTTCATCTGAGCGAGTGCTGGTACACACAATTCGAGGCATCATTGTACTCTCCCTCGAGAAGCGTGTCAAACATTAAGTCCCTCGTAGTCGGATATTCAGACAACAACAGAGTCGGACTATCAGAGTTTATTGGAATCTGTGTTGTATTCGATATTAACTCCAGCGTGAGTTCACGTTCCAACCCATCCGCCGTAATCCAAAATTCATCACCCCGGAAACCTCCATTGTTGTAAAATTTTCACACTAAATCTTTGAAATACTGGGCTGGAATTCGATGCAATAGATATTCCCACTCTCTACTAGCAATTTCCTCATCGAAAAATGGATGGAACATCCCGGAATTGTAGAGATTTTCAAAATTCTTCTCAACTGTGATTCTCCTTCGTGCTGCCATAGAGTGGTCTAGATGATTTTCTGAGGGTGGAAATCGCTTGGATTGTTGGAGGAGATGGTGCTGGAGGAAGGAGTTTCAATTTGGTGGAGTTTGGCGCGTCGTCGCGGGGTTGAATTCACGTCACGAGTCGCGTCTTGGGAGGGAGAGGGGAGACCAAGATCTGGATTTTTAGGGGGAAGAAATGAGAGGGGTGGACGCGTGGGTGCCCCGCGTGTGGGTTTTTGTAGCCGGGTCCGTGAATTTGGGTTAGGTCCAATTTTTTGCCCAAGCCCAAATGATTTCCAGAAATTCCCCTTATGTCCCGAATTGTTCCGAAATTTCAAACTTGGAATTTCGATTCGTTTTAACTCCAAATTGAACCAATGAGATATTAAAACGATCGGTATTAAAAATTCCATCCACTGGAATATGACATAATCACATTCAAACTCAATTTTATTTTATTTTTTTATTTTATTTTATTTTTATTTATTTATTATTTATTTTATTTTATTTTATTTTATTTTATTTTATTATTTTTTTTGGTTTTTATTTATTTACACTTTTATATACAAATGTACAAGACGAAAGGAACGTTTCAACAACACCGGAAGTCCAAATAAAACAACACATCACAACAGCTTAACTCAGGCAACTTTCATGTCGGCTCTGGGCAAGCCCAATCCAAATTTGACCGGGCTTAACCTTTATGTTTTGGGGCCTAGGGTTCGGGGCGGTACCATCCCCGACCAATGTGCAATGGTCTAATAATAATATTACCCTTAGTACATATGGTATAGCCTCAAACCGCCCTTTGATACAATCCACATAGAAAACCGATCGGGTTGGCCCGGTGGAATCCATTGCCCGCACGAACTAGGAAATGTCCGATGTTGCATATCACAACTCTCTTTGGGCACCATGCTTGGTGCTAAGGGAAAAACGATTATATACATGTTGAGTCTTTTTACGTCAGATCCTCAAGACGAATGTGAGTCTTTTAACGTTAGATCCTCAAGACGAATGTGAGTCGACGAATGTGAGTCTTTTAACGTCAGATCCTCAAGACGAATGTGAGTCTTTTAACGTCAGATCCTCAAGACGAATCCCAACCTGTGGGAACAATGGGACGACGATGAAGTTTATCCTGCTGAGCTGGTGTCAAACAATAATATACCTTATACTGGCTCATCTCGGATAGAAGATCAAGACCTGGACAGAAGTGTTGTTGACAATTCATACACCACTCCATCCTTCGCGCACGTCGCTTTCGAGCAAAAGTACTACGACCATTACCAATTCGAGATGGGTGAGATTTACACCAAATGATGAGTTGGAGTTCGCGAGGAAGAGAATAGAAAAGGGAGGAGAAAGAAGGAGTTGATATTTTTGGTACCTATTGTTTTCCAGGAGGCACGTATGCTCGATTATCAGAAGACATTTATACTCAGTTCTGAAGTAGAGTTTTTGTGGACTATGGTTCCTCGCTTGCAACCACACACTCTAGGGATATTAAGAAAAGAAAAAAATAGAAGAGGGCCCTACCCAAATGGCGACTTTCTCTGTTTAAACACATGGAAAGAAGTACACCATCGAATCTATTAGTCTATGTAGATCGGATCATTGAGAAGAGTCTCTTCGACATCCGGAGAGCGCAACTCATGATAATGTTTAAAGCGTTGGCCATTTACTTGAAATTTGTTGTCATCATTTACGTTTTCAAAGAAATAGCCCCATAAGGGGTGACAAAGCAGAGACAAAAAAGGACCGGACCATCAAGTTTTTAATTTTCCTGGAAAAATGTGTAACTTGAGTTGTACAACAAAACTTTTTGACCCACTTTGAATTCTTTTCTCAATATGTGCTTGTCATGCACTCTTTTTATGATGGCTTTATAGGATTTCGAGAGATCATAGGCATCACTCCGAATTTCCTCAAGCTCATTTAACTGCAATTTTCTCTTCGCGCCTGCCGCGTTAGTATTATAATTGAGGCTTTTGATGGCCCATAGAGCACGGTGCTCAAGTTCAACCGGCAGATGACAAGGTTTTCCAAATACGAGGCGATAAGGAGACATCCCTATAGGTGTCTTAAAAGTTGTTCTGTATGCCCACAATGCATCAGATAATCGTGGAGACCAGTCTTTTCTAGATGGATTGACAGTTTTTTCCAAAAAGGATTTGATCTCTCTATTAGAGACTTTTACTTGACCACTGGTTTGAGGATGATACGGAGTTTCCACTTTGTGCGTGACTCCATATTTCTTTACTAAAGATTCAAAAATTTTATTGCAGAAATGTTTTCCCCCATCACTAATTATAGCTTTTGGAACACCAAATCGAGAGAAAATATTTTCTTTACTTAACAAAACGACCGTTTTATGATCATTAGCACGACATGCCAATGCCTCAATCCATTTTGACACATAGTCAACTCCTACTCGAATGTATAGGAAGCCATGTGAATTTTTAAATGGACCCATGAAGTCGATGCTCCATACATCAAAGATTTCCACAATTAAAATGGGATTTAAGGGCATCATATTTCGTTGAGTAATGCGTCCCAGCTGCTGGCAGCGATTGCATGCTTTGCAATGCTCATGTGCATCTCTAAACAGTGTTGGACAATAAAATCCACATTGTAGAACCTTGGCCGCAGTTTTCTTACCACTAAAATGACCACCACAAGATTGTTCATGGCAGAAGGATAACACGTCATTGTGTTCCCAGTCGGGAATGCAATGTCGGATTAGTTGGTCGGAACAATACTTGAAAAGGTAGGAATCATCCCAGAAATAAAATTTCACAGTGGATAAGAACTTTTTCCAGTCATTATGAGACCAAGATGAAGGGACTTCTTCGGTAACTAAGTAATTTACTATGTCAGCGTACCAAGGGGACGAAAAAATAGAGTACAAGTGTTCATCTGGAAAAGAATCACGGATAGGTTCGATATCAGTATCAACATCACTAACAAGTCGTGAGAAATGGTTCGCAACCACATTTTCACAACCTTTTTTAACTCTAATTTCTAGAATAAACTCTTGCAAAAGGAGAATCCATCGGATCAACCTTTGTTTTGCATCTTTTTTCGCTAATAGATAACGAAGTGCCGCATGGTCAATGTAGACAATAGTTGGAGAACCCACTAGGTAAGGACGAAACTTATCCAAAGCATATACAACGGTGAGAAACTCTTTCTCAGTGGTGGTATAGTTACGTTGAGCTTCATTAAGGGTTTTACTCGCATAGTAAATGACAACTGACTTATCTTCTCGGCGTTGCCCTAGTACTCCAATAGCATAGTCATTTCGCGTCACATTAATTCAAAAGGTTTAGACCAATCAGGTGGTTGAATTATGGGAGCGGTAGTTAGTGCGGTTTTCAAAATCTCAAAGGCTTGTTTGCAATTGAAACTGAAATAAAAAATGGCATCTTTAAGCAGGAGATTAGTTAAAGGTCGAGCAACCTTTGAGAAATCTTGAATAAATCTCCTATAGAAACCCAAGTGTCCCTAAGAATGCGAATGTCTCTAATTGTTTTTGGTATAGGAAGTGAAGCGATTTTTTCTATCTTAGCTTTGTCGACTTTGATTCCGTCCCTTTGAAAACGATATGGCCTAAAACTATTCCTTTTGTAACCATGAAATGACATTTTTCCCAATTAAGAACAAGGTTTTTCTTCTTCAAACGTGTAAAGACTTTTTTCAAGATTTGATAGACAACTATCGAAAGAATCTCCATATATGGAGAAGTCATCCATGAACACTTCCATAAAACGTTCAACCATATCATTGAAAATGTGAAGCATGCAAAGATTGAAAACTACCAGGTGCATTGCAGGCGGCGAAAGGCATTCGTTTATATGCAAATGTACCAAATGGATGGTGGGCGTGGTCTTTTCTTGATCGCCGAGGTCTATGACTATCTGAAAATAACCTGAATAACCATCAAGAAAACAGTAAAGGCATGACCGCTAAAGCGTTCGAAAGTCCGATCGATGAATGGAAGTGGAAAGTGATCCTTACGAGTGACGACATTAAGTTTGCGATAGTCAATGCATATTCGCCATTTCAATCGGATACGAAAGGAAATGCATTCATCTTTATCATTTCGCAACCGTGAATGCCGATTTCTTGGGAACAACGTGTATTGGACTCCACCCAAACACTATCGAGATAGGGTAAATAATACCCGCGATCGAGTAATTTTAAAACTTCATCTCGCACCACATTTTTCATGGTAGGGTTTAGGCGTCTTTGCGTTCACGCGACGCCTTAGCATTTTCTTCAAGGTGTATCACGATGGGTGCACACAAGAGGTTCAATGCCTTTAATGTCATCGAGGGACCATCCAATAGCGAACGATATTGTTGAATGACATTAATTAAACGAGCTTCCCGATCGTCGCTTAATTGTGAAGAAATGATAACCGGGTGACGACCATTTGGATCAAGTCATGCGTATTTTAATTCGGGAAAGAGGTTTTAAATTAGGGGTGGGAGTGGGTATTAAAGATTCTTGAGGAAATCATCATCCATGTAGTAAAAGATTGATGTTCATCCAAGTTATCGGACATCACAAATGAGGGTCAAATAATGGTATTGACTCTAATAACTCATTTACTTCTTGTGTATAATCATCGCCCTCAAACTCGGATTCGCTAAAGGAAAGAAATTGGTACACTTCATCTTCGGAAACGAGTTTGTTAAATACTCTTCGAAATGTCAACAACCCCGCTCACCTCACCATCAATGTCGGGCTCGAATTTGTTTCATCAACTTGAACACATTTACCTCTACCGATAGATTTCGAAGGACATGGTCATTGAACCATCTCTACAGTTAATAAGAGCATTAGCGGTTGCTAGGAACGGACGTCCTAAGATGATAGGAATGGAATCAAATGCAACTTCAGATCCAAAATAACAAAGTCTACAGGATAGAAAAAGTCTTGGACTTTTACAAGGGCGTTTTCCACAATTCCTTTTGGATACTTAATGGAACGATCGAGCTAACCTGTAGAGTCATGGTGGTAGGTTTGAGCTCATGAAGACCTAGTTGTTTAAATAAGTAATACTGAAGTAAGTTCACACTAGCTCCTAGGTCTAGTAAATAAAAGAGTCGTGATATTTGTCACCTAAGGTGCATGGAACCGCTGGTCTACCGGTCTTTTTGTATTTGACTATACCATTGTGTTCGGATGGAAGGAAACCGCTCGTGAGGAACGCTTGTTGATGAACATTAGTTCTCCTTTTGTGGTTCACATATCCTTCCGAAATTTTGCATGTTTTGGTAATAGTTTTAAGGCATCGAAAAGGCAAGTTGATCGTCAAATTTTTAAAAGTCTCGAATTTCAGCAAAATTCTCATCGGGTTTATTCTTTGCCAAGCGTCAGAAACGGTGCCTTAGGGCAGAATTTGGAAAAGGGGGTCTTCTTGCTTATTTCCTATATTCGAGATGTTGACTTTGTTTGATCCGGTGAATCGTCCCAGAGGTTCATTATTAGAAATAGATTCATTGAACCTTCGTTCCTTTGGTTGATCATCCGCATAATGTATTTGATTGTCTACCGTTTTTCCAGATCGTAGAGTAGTGATTGCATGCACCTCACCTTGATTGGAGGTGCTTGTACCAGGTGCATTAGTAAGTTCAAAGGCTGTGTTTGCTAGTTTAGGGTTTGGAACTGCTTGTCCAGGAAACCCGCCTTTCTGACTCTTTTCTTGCGCCAATTGTTGAAGTGATTGTTGGATAGACGTTAAATTTTAGACTGTTGGTTCATGTAAGCTAAAAAAGTCTCGTTTGCCCTATCCGAAAACGGGTTGCGCAGGTTGTGCAATAGGTAGTAGTTCACAATTATTGCTGAGAAGTTGTTGATTATAGTTGGGATCTGGATTAGCGGGAACAAGGCTGCGGTTGGTTTGATAGTTAGCATTGGAATTATTTTGAAATTGACCTTGTTGGTATTGTTAATTATTTCCTTGGCGGTATGGAATAAAGTTGTTGGTTGGTCGAACAGGTGGATTAGCGAAACCTGGAGGAGCCCCCATTTGTTGGTTATTTTGCCACCAAGCGAAGTTCGGATGTTGTCTCCACGGTGCATTGGGAATGTTGAAAGCACATGCCTCCTCCGACTGTTGAGAAGGGGAGGCATATAACAAGGGACAATAAACATCAGGATGGTCAGGACTGAGACAAAGAACACATGGGGATGTGTCAACGCTCGGACCTCGATTTGGTATTTGATCGCTTTTACTTGAACTGCAAGGGCATCTACTTTTTTAGTTAGGGATTATATCAAATTTTTTAATTCGGGATCGAGTTTTACTTCAAAAATAGATGTGGCTTTTGTAACATTGTCCTTTGATGACCTAGACGACTTAGTGTTACCCCAGTGTGTACCTTTTTTCGCTTGTTTTTCAAGAAAAGTATATGCTTCAGTAGCTCCTTTGTCCATGAAGCAACCGCCGTTCATTATATCAAGAGTTTCTTTTTGATGATCAGAAAGACCATTAAAGAATGAACGAACAAGGACAACTTTGTCCAGTTGGTGATGAGGACATTCTAACAGAAGATCAGTAAAACGACTCCATGCTTTCGTAAAGGATTCATGAGGATTTTGACGAAAGAATTGAATTTTCTGAAGCATTTTAGTTGTTTTCTTCTGAGTGTAAAACTGAAGCATGAAAGCTTGAACTAGTTTATTCCATGTGTCTATGGATTTGGGCTGTTGTCCCTTAGCCAAATTGACGCTTTTTCCGCTAAAGTGAATGGAAACAAATCGCAAGAGTTGCTCCTTAGAGACTGCTGGATGGTGAAATGTTGTTGCCACTTGTTGAAGACTACGAAGATGATTGTAAGGTTTTTCGTGCTCCAAACCATGATATATAGGTAACAAACTAAAAATGTTTGGTGAGATACGAAAATCACCGACAATGTCCTCAAGTTTGATGCAGGAAGAAGGTCCTTCCTGTAATGTAGTATAGAAGTCCGAGAGGGGCTTCTCAGCTGGTGGAGGATCGTCGGCCATAATGACAGAAGTTGATGGCGACGAAGGATCGTGATGAAGGTAATTAACATAAGAAGAACAATTTTTAGGTGAGAACTTACGCAATTGCTTATCGTATTTTTTTCGACGATAGGTATGTTTAATTTCTATAGTGGAACCAGACCTTAATCTCATGCAAGCATAAAATTAGATCTAATTTACAGAAGGAATTTAGTAGTACTCGAATTTTATTATTATCTTAAGCATTAGAGTTGAACAACATAGGCCTAAGCTGCTGCTAACGTAGCAGTGAAGCTAGGAATACGTGTATATAAACCAACAGCCAGGTCACAAGAGAGATATGAGGGAGGCTTTCCGTGCGAGCACGGTTCTAATTAAGTAACCTCAATCTTTCAAGTTTTCTAGACACCGTTGGAATATGATTACGATTTATGGAAATAAAATTTATACAAAGGCGGTATTAATTTTAATTTAATTTGTGTGTGTGTGTGTGTGTGTGTGTGTGTGTGTTTTTTTTTAAGATTTATGCAAGGATTAAAATACAAACATGCAAATACGACCTACTCATACAATACTAGGTGCAGTAGCATGTGAAGATACTCTACTCATACGTATAGCTATACGAATAGGCAAACTTGTGTCATCGATAAATACTTCCATACGTACAGGCAAATATACATCAGCAATACGTATATGTACGCTAATTTGTAAATTGATATTACGTAAACGTATATCAACAAGAATGTGAAAATTTGAATCACTCATAATGTATCTAAATACATTAGCATCGCTAATATAGTATACATATGCAGATAAATACGACAAAACTAAACATGCAAGGTATTATACATAAACTAAAATACGACTCTTGTATTGCATAATAATTCGATTTCGACAATACTCATTGAGATTGCGAGTGTTATATAGAGAGTATCTTCACCCCGTAGGGTTCAGAAACAACTTACCCAACTCAGATTTTAACCCTCGTTGGAATGTTCTCCTCTTTCTTGACAAAATCGACTTATTAGACAATACCGTGTGTGTATACGTAGAGAAATACTAAACATGCAATAATAGACACTTATACATATAAATATAGATAACCAAGCAAAACAGTACCATTGGTATGTACATATACATTAATATGCAATTCATACCCACTTAATCGCATATAAATATTTACAGGCGTATTAACATGATTCATGCATATTTCTAGCCTAAGACGTAAATAATAATCCATAAACTAATTTATAATAACTACGTACATGGCATTCATGAAACAAAATAAAAAAAAAAAAAGTAAAACTTTGGAACCTGTAGCTTCCCGCTATTTCGCCAAAAAAATTGAAAAAAACGTTTCAATTCATCGACGTGATTAATCCCAATAGAATAGTCGAATTTTCAGTTACAAGTCCAGAGATTGAGGCCTGGATATGGATCAAGATAGATCAGGGGATGCCGGAGGTAAATTATTAGCACCAACAGAACAAATACACCCGCAGACGCGGGTTAAACCAGCGGACGCGTGTCCAATACCGCGCACGCATGTCTTTGATGTCACAATGAGTTCAACTTTTCACAGAACTCTTATAATCACCTGCAGTGTACTTTCCCAGTCCTAACTTTTGGTACCTGAAAGTACAGCCAAAAATCCGTGAGTGAACAGGTTGTTTTCGAGACAAAATACGAAAATAACAAAAAAACGTAAGAAAGAACGAAAAGGAAGAAAGGAAGAGAGTGGGGGTTCCCCCTTGATGAAACTTCTAATCTGTAGCACAAGTCCTATTCCTTTAGAACAGCAGCAGCGCCATTTTGATTTTAAATTTTTACTACGTTAGAGATTGACTCTCTAATTTGGCGAAAGAGTGAATTCAAATTTTCCTTACTCACGATCTTCGTGCTCGTAAAGTTGAAATAAGGATTCGAACCAACCTAAAGTCTAGGACAACTACAATTTGGTTTTTACTCTTAGGGAACTATTGAGTAAGTTAATACAAATACTAAGTTTCTTTCCTACACAAACATTTAAAGAAAAACATTAATATTAGAAATCATGAAACTAAGACAAAATACAAATTGCTAAAGAAAAGGTGGAGAGCTAATCCTCCTCATGTGAAAATAACTTTTTGTTGTTGATTTGAATAGGTTCATTTGATTCTTCCTAGACTCATAGACAAGCCCTAATGGAAGAAAACTTGATCCCTAACATGTATGGCTCATCTCTAAGCTCATACATGTTAGCAAATGGAACCAAGCAATGACTTATCTCTAAGCTCATCACTTTGATTCCTAACTAGACACTACACCAACTATCATTTTGGGATATGATGTAGGTCTAGATGTTCTTCCTAAACAACTTACCAACCCAACAACAAATATTTTCCCTCACATGAGTTGGATTAACTCCCCAAAAGGGAAGTTAGCTCATGATCCTTGGGACAAAGGATTACTAGTTAGAAATACAAAGAGAGAGAGAGAAAGAAGAAAAAGAAAACTAACTATCTAAACTCACTTGATTTTTATTTATTTTCTAGAAGAAAACCAAAATTTCCTCCATTAAAACTATTACAAGCTTTTCTTACAAAACTAAAAACTAAATAATAAAAATGGCTAAGGAACTAAAATAATACAAGGTAAGGAAAAGAAGTCAAGGGAGTAAATGGAGTGTCCCCTTGTTTTGTTTTCTTCTCCATATGAAAGACATCTCATTTCCTCCCATGTGAAACATCAAACCACATTTACTTCATTTTTATCCACCACATTAAAACAAAGTGACACCTTCCCTTTTTTTCACTATTAACACCTAATCTAATTAATTACATGCAAGGTGTCAACTTTGCACCAATAATTTGTCATTTTTGTCTTGACATGCTCCATGATTAATGACTCATCCAATCTTGTGGGCCCGTATAGTGGGTCTTATGTGTAGTCCAGTGGTGGTCTGGTCTTTGGGCAATTTTACAACTTCCCGCCTATGCGTAGAGTTCATCGCCCTGATTGTCTGAGCAGCTCACTTGTTGCATTCGGAATCCTGGTTCAAGAGGTAGGAGCTTCGGAAGTTTGATGCTTCTGTGCGGATTTGGAAGAATTCATATATATGTCGTTCCTCGTGCTTTATCGCAGGTTTAAACCATATTCCATGTTTACTGCGAATACCTGCAAAAGTATGAAAACATATTTATTTCATGATTATTAAACACATAGTTAACCAAATTTATATGTCTCAATGGGGTTTCATAATACACTTTTGGGTGCTTATCACTCATCCTAGGCTAAGTCGGAGCGCACCCCCAAGTGGTCGGACCTCGAAGTCGGACACGAAGCATATCTTTCATCCTAGGCTAAATCGGAGTGCACCCACTCTATTCATTCTCAACCTAAATTTCCACAGGTTAGTTCAAATTTCCATTACTTCAAGTTATTCAGTGTTCTAACTTGTTAAATACACTGAGCTAGCGTAAACAAGACGCTATTCATAAGCGAAGCAAGGAGGCATTCAGATACTTCTTTCTTCCACTCCTCGAATCTTCTGTCAGAAGAGTTCTTATACTAGCATATCAGGGTTGTTTTGAATGTTGTCGTGTTTCTTCAATATTGGACTTAGCCTTGGATAAGATTAAGGTCAGGTAGAGAAAAAACGACTAACGTAATCTATCGTGAACGTCAACACACACACCTATCTAGTATACCACACACCACACCTAAAATGATGGTTGAAGAAAGAGAGTCTCCACTCTTTGACTTTTACAAAATCTTGCATTGTTCTTGCAAACCCAGTGGGGGATTTCCGAATCCCCCTAAATATATTTAATTTGTTACCCGTTTTTCATGGGTTAGACCATGAAAAACCTTATCAGCACATGCGTAGGATTGAACAAGTCCTTACTACATTCCACCATCCTACAGTTGGTACTGAACAAATTAAACTAAGGGTGTTTTCTTTCACCTTAGCCGATAAGGCGGCGTCTTGGTTAATTGCCCAAGCGCCTAATTCTGTAGACTCATGGGCCAAACTTGTTCAACTATTTATGGAACATTTTTACCCACCACTGAAGATCGATGAAATGCTTTCCAAGATTCATTTCTTTCGATAGAATCCTCATGAATCATTTTCAGAGGCTTGGAATCGTTTCACCGATCTTCTTATAGAGTGTCCACACCATAACCTCGCGAAAGACATGTTAGTTCGTGCCTTTTTCAAGGGACTGTTACACCACCACAAAGAGGTGCTTGACATAATGAATGAGTGTAGTTTCCTCAGTAAAGGAGCCTCAGAGGCTTATAAATTTTTAAAAGATCAAACAAACCGTAATAATAACTGGGGGGGTAGTGACGATATCTCCCGTTCTGCTAGTTCTTCTACAACAGTTAAGGCTGCCGGTATGTTTGAGATGAAATCCGATCCTGAGCTTAAAACTCTAATCGAATCTCTAACTAAAAAAGTAGAAGCTATTTCTGTTCAACAAAAGCCTATCCCCGTCATGAATGTCAACTCCAATCCATGTAATTTATGTTTGAGTCCTGAGTATCCCAACTCCTATTGTCCTCTCGCTTATAAACAACAAACATCACAACAAGACAATGTTTGTTCCATTAATAGCGAGCCTAACACACCTTGGCGACAAAACCCCAACTACGGTTGGCGAAATAATCAACAAGTTACACCTCCAAAGTTTAATACCAAAATGTTAGGCAAGCAAACAACTACAATCAAGCTCCACCGAGGCAAAGACAAGGCCAAGGAAATTATAATAATTATAACAATAATAATTATAATGCTAATAGAGGTATCGTTCTGGTAAAAAATAACTATCAAAATCCACCCATTAATAATCAACATGACATAGTTCCTATCACACAACCTCTAACAAACACTCCTCCACAACCGGATCGTTTTGATGCCTTTATGCAATCCCAACAATAGATTTTACAAGCCATCCAACTTTCCTTACAGCAGTTAGCACAAGAGAAAGTACAACCAAAAGGTGTGTTTCCAGGTCAAGCGATACCTAATCCTAAAATAACAAACACAGCCTTTGAGGTAAACGGTAATACTAGTAATGAAAATGAAAATGTAGGTGAGCTAAATGCCATCACCACCCTCTGTTCTGGCAGAGTAGTTGATAACGCCGTAACTATGCCTATAGTTACCCCACCAGTGGTCCCTACACCAGATATTGAACTAGATACCGAAATAGAAACTGAAGATCCTACCCCTGTAGAGGTACCAGTTAAACCACAACCTAAGAAACATAAAGTCATGATTAAACATCCTGTTGATCCATATGCTAAATATAGAGAGAAACCACCGTTTCCTCAGAGGTTAGCTACGTTAAACAAGGATACAAATTTTGACGAGATTAGGAAAGTTTTTAAAAATTTAATAATAAACTTATCTGTTCTTGAAGTAATTAAAAAGTTACCTCACCATGCTAAGTTTCTCAAAGAGTTGTGCACTACTAGGCATAAGACAAAGGATTCCTAAAGACACCTTTTTAACTGAACAGTTTCCAACTTTAACGGAACACAATGGAATCGTTAAGTACAAGGACCCTGGTCGTCCTACTGTACAATGCACTTTAGGGGATACTCACACGACCACTGCTTTATTAAACATGGGGGTTAGTGTTAACTTACTCTCTTATTATTTATATAAACAAATAGGTCTACAGGAGATGCAACCTACAAAAATGACGTTGCAATTAGCTGATATATCTATCAAGTATCCTAAGGGTGTAGTGAAAAACGTGCTTGTTAAGGTTTAGGATTTCTACTATCCTGCTGATTTCGTTATTCTCGATACAGAAGTCGCCAACGACTCTGTTCCGATCATTTTAGAGCGTCCTTTCTTGGCTACTGCCAACGCGCTTATAAATTGCCGCAATGGTTCGATGTCCTTGTCTTTTGGCCATCTTTCTATTGAGGTAAATGTTTTTAAAACAATGAAACAGTTTCCTGATACGAATATCGATGGAGAGGTTAGCATGATTGAGACCTTAGCTCATGATTATTTCAAAACCACGTTTCCGGATGATCAGATACACAAATTCCTTTCCTTTGGAAGTTCCAACTTCAACGGTAACTCCCTGGAAGTTGAGGAAGATTTCTTTCGTCTCTTTTGCAACTCTTCCTTGCCAACTCGTGAGTCCCACCCTGCCAACATCCCTTCATCCCTTGACACTATGACGGAAGATGAATTTTTCACCCTCTATCCCAGTGATTCTTTTGACCCATCTATTGAGGAATGTCTTGCATATCTCAAGGCTTCTGATGATCTAGACCTGAGAGCTCTAGCTGACACTCATTTATCTTCCATTACCAATTTTCCCCACCTTCCACCTTTTCAAAGGAACCTGGAGTTTTCACTTGACCCTCTTGCTTCTTCTGTGCGTAAGGATTTTCTAAATCCTTATAATACAGAAATAATTCCCAAAGGAAAAGGCACTTGACATCTTCATTTTCAGAATTGACACAGTTCCCACCTACACCATGAATGAGTTTGGTGCTAAACCCACATTCCCATTTTTTCCATTTTTTCCATTCTTTCCTTCTAAACCTTATACCTATCCAACATATCTTCCACAAACATCTATTTTCTCACGATCATTCACTTGGACACCCTCTCGTTTAAAGATGAAGAAGAAGGTGCATGCTCTGTTACGTTCTAGATCTATCAGACTTCGATTTGATTTCACTAAGTTGCGTAGTAGAAAATCATGGTACTTGATTATGTTTGTGGGTGCATTCCATGGTAATTATTTATGTAATGATCCACAACTATTTCGGTTGTTAATATATGGTAAACTGCATGTTCATTATCCACATATGTTTTAAATATAGTATTGAGTATCTGACTATAAAAGACTCATTTTGTTGCTTGGTGTACTTCCTTTCACGTCCATATATTGGTAAGTGCACCATTCAGGTAACCGGGCCCTCTCTATGGAGTGTGTGGCTGTAAGTACCGGATCCTAACTCCACGTTTTCCACTCTTGCATGTTTTCTCGGTTTTTGAGTCATGTTCCTCTATAGTGTGAATTATGTCTTTATTGCTTTTCGTTTCTCTTATATTAAATCTTATTCATAAAAAGTTTTTTTTTTAAATCATAAAACTAGTAATCTAGGAAGTCTCGGGAATCTGACTTTAAAAGACCCACGTTTAAAACAAATTATCTAAACTCGGTTGTCTAAAATTTGTTTGGGGGTGGGGTGTTGGTCTTTCCATCCGTGATTGCTAAACTTTCCATTTTTGTTGCTTATGCCGTTTAATCGTATTTTCATTATGGTTGACATTATCTATGAATTTAGATTTCATTCGTTCGCATAATTTACGTCACGCACGCTGATAAGCACCAAAAAGTGTATTATGAAACCCCGTTGAGACATATAAATTTGGTTAACTATATGTTTAATAATCATGAAATAAATATGTTTTCATACTTTTGCAGGTATTCGCAGTAAACATGGAAATATGGTTTAAACCTGCGATAAAGCACGAGGAACGACATATATATGAATTCTTCCAAATCCACACAGAAGCATCAAACTTCCGAAGCTCCTACCTCTTGAACCAGGACTCCGAATGCGACAAGTGAGCTGCTCAGACGATCAGGGCGATGAACTCTACGCATAGGCGGAAAGTTGTAAAATTGCCCAAAGACCGGACCGCCACTGGACTACACATAGGACCCACTATGCGGGTCCACAAGATTGGATGAGTCATCAATCACGGAGCATGTCAAGACAAAAATGACAAATTGTTGGTGTAAAGTTAACACCTTGCATGTAATTTATTAGATTAGGTGTTAATAGTGAAAAAAAAGGGAAGGTGTCACTTTGTTTTAATGTGGTGGATAAAAATGAAGTAAATGTGGTTTGATGTTTCACATGGGAGGAAATGAGATGTCTCTCAAATTGAGAAGAAAACAAAACAAGGGGGGACACTCCATTTACTCCCTTGACTTATTTTCCTTTCCTTGTATTATTTTAGTTCCTTAGCCATTTTTAGTTTTTAGTTTTAGTTTTTGTAAGAAAGCTTGTAATAGTTTTTAATGGAGGAAACCTTAGTTTTCTTCTAGAAAATAAAAATCAAGTGAGTTTAATTGGTTTTTTTCTTTTTCTTCTTCTTCTTTTTCTCTCTTTTGTTCTTCTAGCTTGTAATTCATCATCCCAAGGATCATGAGCTAATTTCTCTTTTGGAGAGTTAATCCATCTCATGTGAGGGAGAATATTTGTGGTTGGCTTGGCAGGTTGTTAGGAAGAACAACTAGACCTGCATCCTATCCCAAAATGATAGTTGGTGTAGTGTCTAGTTAGGAATCAAAGTAATGAGCTTAGAGATAAGTCATTGCTTACTGTGAAACATTTGGTCTGTTGTGCACGTTTCTTTTATTTGGTGGACTTGCGGGAAGCTTGCAGGTTCCAAATTTTAAATATTTTTGCATGCTTCACATGTATGTAGTTATTATGTTGTAGTTAATGGATTATATTTTGCATATTAGGTTAGTAATATGCATGAATCATGTGAATACGCCTGTGAATATATATATACGGTTAACTGGTCATGAATTACATATTAATGTATATATACATACAAATGGAACTGTTTTGCATGGTTATCTATATATATATATCTAAGTCACATGTTTAGCATATATATTACCGAATGAGTGATTATTTGCATGTTAGCATCTATAACTTAGGAGTTATACATAGTAATTAGGATGTGTTTTAGTATTTTGGCCATAACTTTGGCTACGGTTCTCTGAATCACGCGTGTGAGCTCAATTCGGAAAGATCTCGACGGCGCGCACGCTGTCTCCACCAAGCTTGCTCGCCTTGCTCGATGGAGGTCATTTTTGAGGTCAAAATCAACTGTTTTCCCCTCCAAAATCATCATTTTCGAAAATGGTGTTGTTTAATAAATCGATTTTGTCAAGAAAGAGGAGAACATTCCAACGAGGGTTAAAATCTGAGTTAGGTAAGTTGTTTCTAAACCCTACGGGGTAAAGCTGCTCTCTATATGACACTCGCAATCTCAATGAGTATTGTCGAAATCGAATTATTATGCAATACAAGAGTCGTATTTTAGTTTATATATAATACTTTGCATGTTTAGTTTTGTCGTTATTATTCTCATTATGTATACTATATTAAGCATGCTAATATATTTAGATAATGCATTTGTGATTCAAATTTGCATGTTATTGTTGATATACGTTTACGTAATATCAATTTACAAATTAGCGTACACATACGTATTACTGATGTATATTTGCCTGTACGTATGGAAGTACTTATTGATGACACAAGCTTGCCTATTCGTATAGCTATACGTATGAGTAGAGTATCTTCACATGCTACTGCACCTAGTATTGTATGAGTAGATCGTATTTGCATGTTTGTATTTTAACCCTTACATAAATCTTAAAATTAAAAAAAAAATAATAATAATAATAAATTAAAAATTAAAAATTAAAAATTAAAAAATTAAAAAATTAAAAAAAAATTAAAAAAATTAAAAAAAAAATTAAATTAAAATTAATACCGCATTTGCATAAATTTTAATTCCATAAATCTTAATCATATTCCAATGGTGTCTAGGAAACTTGAAAGATTGAGGTTACTTAATTAGAACCGTGCTTGCACGGAAAGCCTCCCTCATATCTCTCTTGTGACCCGGCCGTTGGTTTATGCACACGTATTCCTAGCTTCACCGCTACGTTAGGCAGCGGTTTAGGCATATGTTCTTCAACTCTAATGCTTAAGATAATAATAAAATTCGAGTCCTACTAAATTCCTTACCGTCGGTTAGATCTAATTTTATGCTTGCATGAGATTAAGGTCCGGTTCCACTAAAGAAATTGAACATACCTATCGTCGAAAAAAATACGATAAGCAATTGCGTAAGTTCTCACCTAAAAATTGTTCTTCTTCTGGTAATTACCTTCATCACAATCCTTCGCCGCCATCAACTTCGTCATTATGGCCGACGATCCTCCACCCAGCCAGAGAAGCCCCTCTCGGACTTCTATCTTTGCATTACTGAGGAAGGACCTTCTTCCTGCATCAAACTTGAGGACATTGTCGGTGATTTTCGGATCCCACCAAACGTTTTCAGTTTGTTACCTATATATCATGGTTTGGAGCACGAAAAACCTTACAATCATCTTCGTAGGCTTCAACAAGTGGCAACAACATTTCACCATCCAGTGATCTCTAAGGAACAACTCTTGCTTCCGGATTTTGTTTCCATTCACTTTAGCGGAAAAAGCGTCAATCTGGCTAGCAGGACAAAAGCCACAGTCCATAGATACATGGAATAGACTAGTTCAAGCTTTCATGCTTCAGTTTTACACTCAGAAAAAAACAACTAAAATGCTTCAGAAAATTCAATTCTTTCGTCAAAATCCTCATGAATCCTTTACAGAAGCATGGAGTCGTTTTACTGATCTTCTGTTAGAATGTCCTCATCACCAACTGGACAAAGCTGTCCTTGTTCGTTCATTCTTTAATGGTCTTTCTGATCATCAAAAAGAAACTCTTGATATAATGAACGGTGGTTGCTTCATGGACAAAGGAGCTACCGAAGCTTATACTTTTCTTGAAAAACAAGCGAAAAAAAGTACACACCGGGGTAACACCGAAGTCGCCTCTCGGTCATCAAAGGACAATGTTACAAAGGCCACATCTATTTTTGAGGTAAAACCTGATCCCGAAATAAAAAATTTGATAGAATCCCTAACTAAAAAAGTAGATGCCCTTGTAGTTCAAGTAAACGATCAACTACCAAAACCAGTCATGAACGTTGACACCGCCCCATGTGTCCTTTGTCTTAGTCCTGACCATCATGATGCATATTGTCCCTTGTTATATGCTTCCCCTACTAAACAATCGGAGGAGGCATGTGCATTCAACATTCCTAATGCACCGTGGAGACAACATCCGAATTTAAGCTTTGGCCAAAAATAACCAACAAATGGGGGCTCCTCCAGGTTTCGCTATTCCACCTGTTCGACCTACCAACAATTTTATTCCATACCGCCAAGGAAATAATCAACAATACCAACAAGGTCAATTTCAAAATAATTCCAATGCTAACTATCAAACCAACCGCATCCTTGTTCCTGCTAATTCAGATCCCAATTATAATCAACAACTTCTCAGCAATAGTCGTGAACTACTACCTGTTGCACAACCTGCGTGTTACGGATAGGACAAATGAGACTTTCTTGGCTTACATGAACCAACAGTCTCAAATTTTAACGTCTATCCAACAATCACTTCAACAATTGGTGCAAGAAAAGAGTCGAAGGCGTGTTTCTGCCCTTCAAACCAAAGCGGTTCCAAAACCCTAAACCAAAGCAAACCTCCAATCAAGGCCTTTGAATCACTCACCAATGCAAAATGGTAGACAATCAAATACACCTCCAATCAACCAAAGGAATCGAAGGTTCCAATGAACCCATTTCTAATAATGAACCTACGGACGATTCACCAGATCAAACAAAGTCAACATCTCAGAATTTAGGAAATAAGCAAGAAGACCCCTTTTCCAAATTCCGTCCTAAGGCACCATTTCCTACACGCTTGGCAAAGAATAAACCTGACGAGAATTTTGCTGAAATTCGAGAGACTTTTAAAAATTTGACGATCAACTTGCCTTTTCTCGATGCCTTAAAACTATTACCAAAACATGCAAAATTTCTGAAGGATATGTGCACCACAAAAAGGAGAACTAATGGTTCTTCAACAAGCATTCCTCACCGAACAGTTTCCTTCCATCACAGAACACAATGGTATAGTCAAATACAAAGACCCTGGTAGACCAACGGTTCCATGCACCTTAGGTGACAAATATCACGACTCTTTGCTTACTAGACCTAGGAGCTAATGTGAACTTACTTCCATATTACTTATTTAAACAACTAGGTCTTCATGAGCTCAAACCTACCACCATGACTCTACAGTTAGCCGATCGTTCCATAAAGTATCCAAAAGGAATTGTGGAAAACGTCCTTGTAAAAGTCCTAGACTTCTTCTATCCTGTAGACTTTGTTATTTTGGATACAGAAGTTGCATGTGATTCCATTCCTATCATCTTAGGACGTCCGTTCCTAGCAACTGCTAATGCTCTTATTAACTGTAGGGATGGTTCAATGACCATGTCCTTCGGAAATCTATCGGTAGAGGTAAATGTGTTCAAATTGATGAAACAAATTCCAGAGCCTGACATTGATGGTGAGGTGAATAGGGTTGACAGCATTCCGCAAGAGTTTTTAACAAACTCGTTTATAGAAGATGAAGTGTACCAATTTCTTTCCTTTAGCGAATCCGAGTTTGAGGACGATGATTATACACAAGAAGTAAATGAGTTATTAGAGTCAATACCATTATTTGACCTTACGACTGTAATGTCCAGTAACTTGGATGAACATCAATTTGTTTACTGCATGGATGATGACTTTCCTCAAGAATCTTTAATACCCACTCCGCCCACCCCTGATTTAAAACCTCTTCTTTCGGAATTAAAATACGTACAACTTGATCCAAATGGTCGTCACCCAGTTAGCATTTCTTCACAATTAACTGACGATCAAGAAGCTCGTTTAATTAATGTCATTCAACAACATCGTTCTGCTATTGGATGGTCCCTCGATGACATTAAAGGCATTGTACCTACTGTGTGCACCCATCACATACACCTTGAAGAAAATGCTAAGACGTCGCGTGAACCGCAGCGTCGACTAAACCCTACCATGAAAGATGTGGTACGAGAGGAAGTTTTAAAATTACTCGATGCGGGTATTATTTACCCTATCTCGATAGTGTTTGGTTCGAGTCCAATACACGTTGTTCCCAAGAAATCGGCATTACGGTTGTGAGAAATGATAAAGATGAATGCATTTCCACTTTCGTATCGATAAAATGGCGAATATGCATTGATTATCGCAAACTTAATGCCGTCCACTCGTAAGGATCACTTTCCACTCCCATTCATCGATCGGATGCTCGAACGCTTAGAATGGTCATGCATATTACTATTTTCTTGATGGTTATTCAGGTTATTTTCAGATAGTCATAGACCACTGCCAGATCAAGACAAGACCACGTTCACTGTCCATTTGGTACATTTGCATATAAGCGAATGCCTTTCGGCCTTTGTAATGCAACCGGTACTTTCCAATATTTGCATGCTTCACATTTTCGATATATGGTTGAACGTTTTATGGAAGTGTTCATGGACGACTTCTCCATATATGGAGATTCTTTCGATAGTTGTCTATCAAATCTTGAAAAAGTCTTTAGACGTTGTGAAGAGAAAAACCTTGTTCTTAATTGGGAAAAATGTCATTTCATGGTGACAAAAGGAATAGTTTTGGGACATATCGTTTCAAAGGACGGAATCGAAGTCTACAAAGCTAAGATAGAAAAAATTGCTTCACTTCCTATACCAAAATCAGTTCGAGACATTCGCGCATTTTTAGGACACGAGGTTTTCTATAGGAGATTTATTCAAGATTTCTCAAAAAATTCGACCTTTAACCAATCTCTAAAGATGCCGTTTTTATTTCAGTTTCAATTGCAAACAAGCCTTTGAAATTTTAAAAAATGCATTAACTACATCCCATAATTCAACCACCGATTGGTCTAAACCTTTTGAATTAATGTGTGACGCGGCGACTAATTAGCTATTGAGCTGTACTAGGGCAACGCCAAGAAGATAAGCCGTTGTCATTTACTATGCGAAAAACCCTTAATGAAGCTCAACGTAACTATACCACCATTGAAAAGAGTTTCTCGCCGTTGTATATGCTTTGGATAAGTTTCGTCCTTACCTAGTGGGTTCTCCAACTATTGTCTTCTGACACGACCATGCGGCACTTCGCCGTTATCTATTAGCTAAAAAGATGCAAAACAAAGGTTGATCCGATGGATTCTCCTTTTGCAAGAGTTTACTCTAGAAATTAGAGATAAAAAGGTTGCGAAAATGTGGTTGCTCCTTATCACGACTTGTCGGTGATGTTGATACTAATACCGAGCCTATCCGCGTGATTCCTTTCCGGATGAACACTTGTACTCTATTTTTTCGCCTCCTTGGTACTTAAATTACTTAGTTACCGAAGAAGTCCCTTCATCTTGGTCTCAGAATGACCGGAAAAGTTCTTATCCAAAAAATTTATTTTTGGGATGATCCCTACCTCTTCAAATATTGTTCCGACAAACTAATCCGCCCGTTGCATCCCGATTGGGAACACAATGACGTGTTATCATTCTGTCATGAACAATCTTGTGGTGGTCATTTTAGTGGTAAGAAAACTGCGCCAAGGTCCTACAATGTGGATTCTATTGGCCAACACCTTTGTTAAAGATGCACATGAGCATTGCAAAGCATGCAATCGAACAGTTAGGACGCATTACTCAACGTAATATGATGCCCTTAAATCCCATTTTAATTGTGGAAATCTTTGATGTATGGGGCATCAACTTCATGGGTCCATTTCCAAATTCACATGGCTTTATATACATACTAGTAGCAGTTGACTACGTGTCAAAATGGATTAAGGCATTGGCATGTCGTGCTAACGATCATAAAACGGTCGTTTTGTTCGTAAAAGAAAATATTTTCTCTCGATTTGGTGTTCCAAAAGCTATAATTAGTGATGGGGGAAAACATTTCTGCAATAAAATTTTTGAATCATTAGTAAAGAAATATGGAGTCACGCACAAAGTGGCAACTCCGTATCATCCTCAAACCAGTGGTCAAGTAGAAGTCTCTAATAGAGAGATCAAATCCATTTTGGAAAAACTGTCAATCCATCTAGAAAAAAAGATCGGTCTCTACGATTATCGATGCCTTGTGGGCATCTGAACGACTTTTAAGACACCTATAGGGATGTCTCCTTATCGCCTCGTTTTTGGAAAACCTTGTCATCTGCCGGTTGAACTTGAGCACCGTGCTCTATGGGCCATCAAAAGCCTCAATTATAATACTAACGCGGCAGGCGCGAAGAGAAAATTGCAGTTAAATGAGCTTGAGGAAATTTGTAGTGATGCCTATGATCTCTCAAATCCTATAAAGCCAACATGAAAAGAGTGCATGATAAGCACATATTGAGAAAAGAATTCAAATTGGGTCAAAAGTTTTTTGTTGTACAAATCAAGATTACACATTTTTCCAGAAAATTAAAGACTTCGATGGTCCGGTCCTTTCACGATCTCTGCTTTCACCCCCCTTACGGGGCTATTTCTTTGAAAAACATTAATGATGACAAATAATTTCAAGTAAATGGCCAACGCCTTTAAACATTATCATGAGTTGCGCTCTCCGGATGTCGAAGAGACTCTTCTCAATAACCCAAATACACATAGACTAATAGATTCTATGGTGTACTTCTTTCCATGTGTTTAAACAGAAAAGTACGCCATTTGGGTAGCCGGCCCTCTTTTTATTTTCTTTTCTAAAAATCCCTAGAGTGTGTGGTTGCAAGCGCCGGAACCATAGTCCACAAAAACTCTACTTCAGAACTGAGTATAAATGTCTTCTGATAATCGAGCAAACGTGCCTCCTGGAAAACAATGGGTACCAAAAATTTCAACTCCTTCTTTCTCCTCCCTTTTCTATTCTCTTCCTCGCGAACCCCAACTCATCATTTGGTCCAAATCTCACCCATCTCGAATAGGTAATGGTCATAGTACTTTTGATCGAAAGCGACGGGCGAAAAGGATGGGGTGGTGTATGAACTGTCAAACTCCTTTCTGTCCAGGTCTTGATCTTCTATCCGAGATGAGCCAGTATAAGGTATATTATTGTCTGACACCAGCTCAGCAGGATAAACTTCGTCGTCGTCCCGTTGTTCCCACAGGTTTGGATTCGTCTTGAGGATCTGACGTTAAAAGACTCACATTCGTCTTGAGGATCTAACGTTAAAAGACTCAACATGTATATACTTGTTTTTCCCTTAGCATTAAGCATGGTGCCCAAAGAAAGTCGTGATATGCAACATCGGACATTCCACCAGGCCAACCCCGATCAGTTTTCTATGTGACTGTATCAAGGGGCGGTTTGAGGCTATACCATATGTACTAAGGGTAATATTATTACTAGACCATTGCACATTGGTCAGGGATGGTACCGTCCTGAACCCTAGGCCCCTATAACATAAAGGTTAAGCCACAGTCTGGTAGGATTGGGTTCGCCCCGGAGCCGACATGAAAGTTGCCTGAGTTAAGCTGTTGTGATGTGTTGTTTTATTTGGATTTCCGGTGTTGTTGATACGTTCCTTTCGTCTTGTACATTTGTATATAAAAGTGTAAATAAATAAATAAAAAAATAAAAAAATTGAGTTTGAATGTGATTATGTCATATTCCAGTGGATGGAATTTTTAATGCCGATCGTTTTGATATCTCATTGGTTCAATTTGGAGTTAAAACGAATCGTAATTCCAAGTTTGAAATTTTGGAACAATTCGGGACATAAGGGGAATTTCTGGAAATCATTTGGGCTTGGGCAAAAATATTGGACCTAACCCAAAATAATAGATTCCTACTATATTAGTTGTCCCTTGATGCATTGGGCCTACTCTCAAAGCCCAACGGTCAGAACCAAACGGACTGATTCCAACGGTCAGATGCCCAACGGTTAGAAATCAAGTTATAAATACAACTCTCCTTTTCCACTTTCCCTCATTCCCTTCTCCCCCTCTTCAAAAATTCTTTTTCACAAATTCTCAATTTCTTGAACATAATGAATCAAATAGAGCGATGGGAAAAGGAGCAACGCGAATGGGCTATCACAGTATTCGTGATAACATTGTTTATCATTATTCTCTTGTCACTCATGCATAACATGATCCAGAACATCTAGATCTATGTAACCGTCTCTTTTTCTGATTTTCATTTTGTATATTAGTAAGGTGTGTTAAATAATTCTCACACATTTGTACGGGTTACGTATTAAATGGAGAAGTTCCGTATTAAATATTTGTGTATATTAGTTGTCTTTTCCTCTCTAAATATATATATATATATATATATATATAATAAAAAAATAATAATAATAAAAAATAATAATGAGTAAATAAATAAACAAACCATAACAAAGAAAGGCCATCCAAAACTCACCAAAATAATTAATGGATACACATGGTGCTCAGAGAAAATCGCACACGCTACAAGGTCCGCATAACACTTGTCACACATGCAGCTCGATTATTCTATCCATGTTCTATTACTGAGTTATGATCATCATTTCTGAAATTACGTGTAAGTCTAACTACCCTGTGAAACTTTCCTCCGTATTTTCTAACATTAAACCATCTCATTAATTGTATTTGGATATCTGACATGACAAAGACTTACTATGGATCCCCTATGATGCTGTTCATAATCACATGGGTCATTAAATACACTTGGACTCCAGATTGGTACAGACTCATAGATTGGCTATATATCTCTTCTTTTTCAGCCATTCTTATTCAAACAATTTTCCCTATCCTTCCCTCGATAATACTACCAATGGATCAACCAAGAAAAATAACGGCAGAGAAAGACTACACGAAAACTTTCGAAGATGGCGGTTTTCTCCTTATTTTGACACCAAATCATACGTCATGGATGGGCGCCTCTTCTATATCATTCAAAGAAATGGTTATTCCCGAAATTGGTTTTGATGTTCTACCAATTTAGCGGATCTAAAAATGGAAAATTCTACTTCAATGCCTATGGACAACGATCGTAATTGACTAAGGAAATGATCTCCGACATACTTCAAATCCCGTGAATACCGGGGGGTCCCTTTTTCAAGAGTCATCATTTGATTCATGGCTTTACTACGAGCTACCGTGATATCTCATGACGAAGTCGGAAATACACATCACATTGTTCTTCAACGCTCTTTGAAACAGAATCAACGTGTTGTGCTCCACGGTTAGGACCACAATGTGGTAGGTACATCACACCAATCAAGAAGTCACAAAGCCTCAACTTCACCTAATTTGGATTTTGCGGACTCAAAGAGACGACTTTTGTCTAATCCAACACCTCGAACGTAATCACCAAGAAAACAAGAAGGTCGAGACTTACCCACCCACTTTAGTAACGCAGATTATGATGCGTTGGGGTTATCCAGTAATTTCTCCAGAGACACCCCTTCAAAGAGCACAAATAAAAGTACTCCAAACAGATTACTCCGTTGGTTTTTGGACTCCTGATACTCTGATAGAGGAACATAACAACCCAAGCTCAAATTCTGACCATTTATTTGATGAAAATGCCATGCTGAACATTATTAATCCCATGGAAGGCATTAAACTTCTTCATCATGGTTTGAGGGAACTACACGCTCGTCAGAATATCATCATCACAACTCTTCAGGATTTTCAAGATCGTCAAGCAATGCATGATGTTGAACAGGAGGAGATCTTGGAAAATCATTCTCAGTCCTTACAAAATCACGCTCTCCTAATGCAAAATCAAACTGTACTCTCTACCAGCCAAGGGGATATTCAGATGCAACTCGGCCAACAAATGGAAGACCTAAACAGTCTGGTGCACGATATGCGTCTCCAAGATCAACATAACAATCCATAATTTTCTACTATTACTAAGTCCATAAATAAATACTCATATATGTTATTACATTTTTCGTCGTATTATGAATTTTGTCTTACTTTTGTGTCTTCTTTTGTATGAAATGCTTAAAAGGATTGTCATCATTTGCGTTGTCACTAATATAATTTAACATGTGCTTACAGGAGGGTCTATTCTCTTATCCATCCAGTTTGCCTTTGTCGTTACCTATTTCTTTACTTCATCCACTATGGCGTCTTCATCAATTGCATCTTCATCAAACATGGTACCTCCCAAACTCATTCCTGAGCAATCCTTTCACTCTATGATGGATTCCAATACCTATGGCCATCTCTTCCGTGACTACATTACAAACATCGGATGGTATTCCCTAATTCTTCAACCTGACCAAACTTATCCTCCGAGTTTGGCTGCATACTTTTATACTAATATGGAAGACACACCAGCATTCAACCATGCGTATGGTTTCTACTTAGATGGGTTCACAATCCAAGTTGGTGACACACCTCATATCTTTTCTGAACAACAACTTGCACTAACTTTGGATCTTCCATATCACGATCCTGTTGCATCATGGCATTACATCTATCATAATTCTTACCGTGCCTTTCAGTGGCAAGCGTTTCGTGAAACTTATGGTGATGGTCTTGAGATTAAACGAGAAGGAAATAGCCATGTGGCATGGCGTGACGTCACCATTCCCTTAGCAAGCATGACCATGAACATGGGGACTGCGATGTTATTTGTGCTCCTGAACATTATGGGAGATTGGCATTTTTCTACTGCCAATGAGGCTGCTTGCGTTGTATTCGGTGCCCTAGCTCAAGGTCATACTTTTTTTAACATCACAGGTTGTGTTATCTCCAACCTAAAATGAGCTCGCACTTTTCAGGATCAGTATATACTCTTACCGGTCACCGCTTGTCGAATCATGAAGACACATTTCCCACAGTTTGCATCTAATTTCATGACTGGGTCAAGGTAGATTCTATGTGCCCAGCAAACAGAATCATTCATTCATTGAGGTTTAGGCAATGGAAGCGTCCCGCTCGGTACCTGAGGCATGTTCGTTGTTACCCGAAAGATGAAAATATGAAGACACATTTGAGGAAAAGCGGAAACGAAGAATGGGAAGAAATTTGGCAGACTATTATTTTTTGGCATGATGCTAAGGAAATGCATTTCCTTCAAGAGGACGCCAGAACTTCACATCCTGCTGGATGGTAAACTTGAGTTTGCCATTGTACATATATCTAGCTAAACCTTATGTTTGGTGTGCTATTGTTTTTCATGTTTCGTATGCTATTGTTTTTATTTAGGTGTGCTATGTTTAGTGTGTTATTGAACATTTTCTTGTTCTTTCTGAATAATATATTATGTTCTCCAACCTTTCTGTTCCAGCAATCTAGCCCTAATTTTGTTCACGGTTCTCAGGTACTTTCTCTCTTTAATTATTGATACTTCGAGGACTAAACATCATTCTGTTGGGGGTGCTTTAAACCTGTAGCAAATATTAGGCAAATTGCAACCTGTATATAGTTTTATTTCATGTTAATAATTGTACTTAGTGACAAAGTCTTGTTTCCTTTTCAATGATGAAAATTGTCTAGAAATCTCACATTAGTATCCGAATTAGGATTTGTTTTTTAAGAAACTTAAGATAATATGTATGCAATAGTTTATACATCTTTTCATGAACATTCATGTACTGAGTATCATTGATTGTACATAGCAGTAAGTTTCTGGAACCAACGGTTAGTTACTTAAACTATAAATCTTGTGAGAATCTAACCAAAAACCTTGACATGAGTGATTTGTGTGTGATGACCGCGAGGAGTAGTTTTCCGATTAGAAAAATCACGATCTACTTACTTTATCACCACCCGAACCCTAGGCGAAATTTAGGCCATCTTTGGATCGACATAGCTAAAAATTTCTTACTTACAAATTTTACCGCTAGTCACTCCAATCAACCTTTCATCAAACCTTTCACTTTCACCAAAAAATTCCTTACCCATCTATTAAACCAAATAAAAGAACCTACCTAAGTGATGAGTATGAGAAATATGATGAAATGTGGAAAGAATAAAGAGAAAGACTTGTCCCAAATAAAAGTCAGTTACTTGCTTCAGGAAAGAAAAATAGAATCATGTTCTTAAGCCATCTAAAAAAAATAAAAAAAAAAAATAAAAAAAAAAAAAAAAATCCATTAAAGGCTTAAGAACAAGGTTGGAAAACTCAGGTAGAAGAAGGAAAGAAAACAAAGATTTCTCTAGTGTAAATATATGAAGACCCTATTCTCTCATACTCGTAAATTTTGATTATCCATTTCCATTTTCTTGTACACTATCCACCTAAGCCCCACAATACCTAATAAAGACCTCTAGCTCAATTAGGAGTAGGGTGGTGTGATAATAAGTAGTAGACGTGATTGATCGACATCGGCTCCTCTGACTGTCATTAAGATGTAAGGAAATGTGTGCCCACTACACACTGGAGTTAACAAAACCTGAGTGGAAAAATTTTGAGTGAATTTGTGTTTCAAAACATACCTGTGAGAACCCATTTAGGTATGCTCTCCAAAGGATCCAGAAACAACCCTGCTAGTACATTTCAATGAAAAGTTCACTACATGCATAATCATATGTAGATGTTTTAATTATTGAATACATATTAACTTGAGTTTCAAAGAAATCAATCCTCGTTCCCTGCTAAGGAGATGTATAGATATCTGAGATTAATTTAGGAAACGAGTTTCTATCACTGAGTCGTTGTAGTATAAATGAAGTTTGTGAGTATCTTCTCTGGAAAACTCTCACGAGGCTATAACTCGTCCACTAGGGAATTCCTAGTGGTTTAAGGCCTTGTTGCACATGGTCAATGCAACCGCACTCTGCGAAACGAGACTTAGTTAGGACTACACATTTTTTGCCACTTATCTGTTTTAATGTCTTTTATTTGCTTGAGGACAAGCAAAGTGCTGTTTGGGGATAGTGTGATAAGCACCCAAAAGTGTATTCCGTTGAGACATATAAATTTGGTTAACTATGTGTTTAATAATCATGAAATAAATATGTTTTCATACTTTTGCAGGTATTCGCAGTAAACATGGAAATATGGTTTAAACCTGTGATAAAGCACGAGGAACAACATATATATGAATTCTTCCAAATCCGCACAGAAGCATCAAACTTCCGAAGCTCCTACCTCTTTAACCAGGACTCCGAATGCTACAAGTGAGATGCTCAGACAATCAGGGCGATGAACTCTACGCATAGGCGGGAAGTTGTAAAATTGCCCAAAGACCGGACCGCCACTGGACTACATATAGGACCCACTATGCAGGCCCACAAGATTGGATGAGTCATCAATCATGGAGCATGTCAAGACAAAAATGACAAATTATTGGTGCAAAGTTGACACCTTGCATGTAATTTATTAGATTAGGTGTTAATAGTGAAAAAAAGGCAAGGTGTCACTTTGTTTTAATGTGGTGGATAAAAATGAAGTAAATGTGGTTTGATGTTTCACATGGGAGGAAATGAGATGTCTCTCAAATTGAGAAGAAAACAAAACAAGGGGGGGAACCTCCATTTACTCCCTTGACTTATTTTCCTTTCATTGTATTATTTTAGTTCCTTAGCCATTTTTAGTTTTTAGTTTTAGTTTTTGTAAGAAAGCTTGTAATAGTTTTTAATGGAGGAAACCTTAGTTCTCTTCTAAAAAATAAAAAGCAAGTGAGTTTAATTGGTTTTTCTTCTTCTTCTTTTTCTCTCTTTTGTTCTTCTAGCTTGTAATTCATCATCCCAAGGATCATGAGCTAACTTCTCTTTTGGGGAGTTAATCTATCTCATGTGAGGGAGAATATTTGTGGTTGGCTTGGCAGGTTGTTAGGAAGAACAACTAGACCTGCATCCTATCCCAAAATGATAGTTGGTGTAGTGCCTAGTTAAGAATTAAAGTAATGAGCTTAGAGATAAGTCATTGCTTGGTTCCACTTGCTAGCATGTATGAACTCTTTAATGAGCCATACATGCTAGGGATCAAGTTTTCTTCCATTAGGGCTTGTCTATGAGTCTAGGAAGAATCAAATGCACCTGTTCAAATCAACAACTAAATATTATTTTCACATGAGGAGGATTAGCTCTCCACCTTTTCTTTAGTAAATTGAATTTTGTATTAATTGCATGATTTCAAATCTTAATGTTTTTTCTTTAATGTTTGTATAGGAAAGAAACTTAGCAGTAGTAGTAAACTTACTCACTAGTTCCCTAAGAGTAACAACCAATTTGCAGCTGTCCTGGACTTTAGGTTGGTTCGAATCCTTATTCCAACTTTACGAAACGAAGATCATGAGTAAGGAACTTTGAGTTCGCTTTCGCATCAAATTAGAGAGTTAAATCTCTAACGTAGTAAAAAAAGCTAATATCACACGCACTTCGAGATATTTTCCATCTTCTTATATGTCACCCACAATTAGAATAGAGTGTTTGATGGATCATTGGATTGGAAATTATCTACTGATCGTTTCCATAGCTCATTCGCAAAAATTGGACCGGTAACGAGTCGGGAATTTTAGTTTGAAGTTGCGCGAAAAAAAATCGAATTTTTTTGGAAATCGAATTGGGGTTGGGCCAAGTCAACAATACGAACCAAGAACGCATCACGTTCTTCTTCTTCCTCACTCCATATTTCGTCATTACCAAATTTTAAACCCTAGAAAAAAAAAAAAAAAAAAAAAAAACCTAAATACTACCACGCCAATTAGGATTCCCCCACCCCAAACCTTCCCCACAACATCCCCACCACCATCTCCATCAATTTCAACCACCAAAACAGTAAATTTTTAAAAAAAAACTTCGAACCACCATGCCACCACCGCGCCACCGCCCAAACTTTAAGTGAGTTTGATTTAAACTCCATCCCCACATTGCATTTAAACCCTCAAATCGTTTCAAAATTTCAATGGCGCAAAGACGGAGAATTTTGCCTGAACAAGCTTTTACGGCTGACCGCTTCGCGCCGTTTTACAATGACGAGATGATTAGGAGGGATTGGAATAGGTTGTGGTATTTGACAGATGATTTCTATCACTCCGATTTGGTGGAATACTTCTATAAGAAGAGGGAGTTGGATGGGAATAGAATTTTTATTAAGGTGGCTTGGACGAGGAGAGAAGTATCTAGGAGGTTGTTGGCTGAGATTTTAAGCATTCCGCCTAGGCGCCATCTCGACGCCACATTGCAGGAATCCTAATTTGGTGGGATCGAGTCTTTGATGAACGAGACGGTTTTGGAGGGAAACTACAATGCGAGCTCACATTGTGTTCACCAGTCGTCTCTGCGAACCAACCAGCTGGTTGTAGCTCAGTGGATTGGTCGGAATGTCACTGGAAAAGAGAAGGTCAGTGACATCAGTCTGAACTGTCTTCACGTTCTATGGATACTCCAAGAGCGGAAGTATGAATTCTGTATTCTTGAGTTTTTGATTAATATGATTAGGGGAGTTGGTGATAAGTGCTCAAAAGTAATGATTTATAACCCCAATTAGGTGTATGTTAGTCTCTATTTTATATTTAAATATTCTAATATGATGCAATTTGAGTTTTTGCAGGTCAAAGAACCTAAATGTGAAATATTGAGGGAAAAGAAGGCAAACAAGTCAAAAATGAGTCACTGGGAATTACAACTAAAGGCCTAGAGCAAAAACGTCATATTTGTCTCTATAAGTGCCAAGCCTAATGGGACTCTAAAAGAGGATAATAAGTGAGTTACAAAAGTCTTAAATCTGATCTCAAAGCCTTAATTTCGACTTCATAAAAAGAGAAGATCAACATGGAAAAGAAGTCAGAGTTTCACAAGAATTAGGAAACTGAAAGCTGTCAGAAGCTGCAGCTTGGGAAATAGCCTGCAGAACAAAGTGGGCCACGTCAAACTTTAGTTCAACCGAATTCAACTCTGTAAGGAATGCTTCTAGAAAGATTACAGAGAGTTTGACACCAAATAAACATAGGATTCAGATCTCGATCCAGACGAGCATGTAAGCCAATATATAAGGCACAAAAACCTTAATTTACATCATCTAGGAAATTTAGTGTTTGCATCTTAGATCTAGAATTAAGAGAGAAAAAAGTTCAGACCTTTTCACCATTAATAGCTATAAAGATTATTCCTTTTCATATTGTGTTCATAACATAGTATAAGGGGCTAATCTCCCTTCTCTTGGGAAGGGAGATGAAGCATTTTTCGTATGTTTTAGTTTAGTTCTTCTTCTATCATGTTTTAGTTTAAATCCCTCATTGAGTTTCTTCTTATTCGTCCATTGATCTAACGCTCTTGTGGAGGTTAGGAGGTCTTAGGGAAATTTAAGATTGTGTAGAGCCAAATACCACAAACCCTAGATTCTTTTCTTCTAGTTTTTAGTGTTCTAGTGTGATGATTGGATTCTTTATGGCACCTCAATTAGTTGTATGGTTAATGCCATATGTGGATTTTCCATGGCACCTAGAGTTATATATTGAATGCTAGTTAAAACACAATTTGGTTAGATAAAAGATATTATTGGAGATTTAAGAAGTATTTAATGGAAAGATAGAAAGCACGTTGAAAGCCACATATTATCATCATGGTTATGAGCATAAGGTTTGTAGGTATGGTGAGTTTCTATTGGTGATTTATATTAAGCATGATAGGTAGATCTATTAGACTAATTCTATGATTTTGGTGGATTCATCTCTCCCAAGATATTCTCTCTTGATTCATATTAATATATTTAATTTAGTTTAGTTTATGCTTATTTTACATCTCAAAATAAATCAACTATATATTCGTCATTACTTAGCCACATCTTTTACTTGCATCCATTAGAGTAACTTAAATTAGGAATTTCTATTATCATCACTTAGTTATTTAGAGTAGGATTGATACCTTGCTTGCCACTATACTAATCAATATTTAATAGGCTAAGTAAGATTTGCAAAAGATACGTAACACAAACAACGACACAAATAATTACGTGTTGCGTGCTTTTTCAGTTGGGAAGAGTATTGTACCTCTCCCTGTTTTGATAACAAAGATCATGATGAGTTTGAGAGCAACTCCGAAAACTGAGCGTACTATGATTAAGTTGCATACGAATGTCATAGCGTATACGGACTGTGTTTAGAAGGTTTGGAGGTTGCCTGGAGAGAGGGTAGTGGAAGAGACTAATTCGGATGATGATGAGGAGGATACGACATGTTTTGATGTCGATGCCTTGGAGAGGTGTACTTCTGATGCAGAACACATGTCGGTGCTTCATCGTGGCATGTGTTCTCTTAATACAATTTGTGAAAACCTTCGGACTCGCCAGACTGTCATACATCGTAACTATGAGACTCGTGCCCAACATGAGGATGAGCATTGGGAACAGATGAAGGCAGAGATGGATGCACAGCGCAAGTTCCGAGAAGATATGCTTGAACGCTTCCCACCCCAGGGGGGTTCTTCTTCTGAGGAGGCGTCTGTCAGGCACGAGCATCGTTGGCGAAGGACGGATAGCTCGGGCCCATCAGGAACTCAGGCCTAATCGTCATCTCATGTTCCATCCTTAACTAGTAGCGCGTGGTTTAGGGAGTTGATTGATTGATATGTTTTTATTGTTTTTATTAGTTCGGATGTTAAGATTTTGAATTCAGTAGTTAAATTTGAATTCGGTAGTTAATTGTATTTGAATTTGAATTTGAATATAATTTGGTTCTTTTCAAATTATGCGTTGATTTTAGTGTTAATCCCACCTTCCCGAATTGTTTGGGGATGGTATTATTTCTTTTAACATGGTTTTTTATATGATCCAAAATTTATTATGTAATTTTACGATGATTGTAGGGAATGTTGTCGATATTGACATGGCTATGAGTAGATATTGTGGTAGGATGAAATCTCAATGAGTTAGGCAGTTACTATCCTAAATTCAACCTAAAAGATATTAGGTTTGTTTTGGAATAGAGAATATAGGTTGTTTTCATTTTTGGTTTTCGAAATATTTTGTTTCCGGCAATTGCCTTAAAACTTTTTGGCAACTTGCTGATTCGTTTTGGAAACTCAAAACATATATAAACTTCCTTCATTCTACACTCACAACCCACACTACATCTCACTTTCATCTCTCACCTTTCACTCCCAAGTTTCCCTCTTTTATTCTTCACTTCAAAGACTCGGCTCTACGGACGAGCACTGCGCGCCGCCTCGGTTGAGCTCCACCTGCTTTTTGAACCACCAAATTCGATTCAGTGAGGAGCGACTGCTGCTCTACCCAGACCAAATTTGAGTGGGCCCCACGCCCAAAACACTATAACTCGAAATTCACCTGAGTACATCCCGCCCATCCCATTTAAAAGTGAGCTGCACGTGCCTAAGTGCACGGAACTTGATCATAGCCGGGCGAACCTCGCCCCCATACAAGGCATAGTTTGAGTGTCCCCGCTTTGACATCCGTAGGCACGAAAAATTCCAATTTTTGGTGGGTTGTTCCAGGATCATTTGGAGCTGTTCTAGAGAGTAGTTTTGTGATGACATCTCCTATAATCATACTCGAAGCGATCTTTCAAGACTTGTTGGGAAGCGAGACTTATGGAGGTTGGTTCCGCGATAGGATCTTGCGATTAGGATGGCGGCATCTCTTGATAAGTGATGACGACTTCGTGTTCACCTCAACTTCGCATTTTTTCTACAATAATATTACTTTCTATTGTAACCAAGACGGAGAACAAAAATTTTCCCTTGCAATTGAAGACACGACAATGGAATTCAGTAAGTCTTTAGTAGCGTTAGTTTCGAGATTGCCATTGCCTGATCCTATGCACACGTGGGGATATATGACCGATAATGCATACCTCTATGAATATATATATTTCCATGAGTATTATGGGGGAGGGGTGTTTCGTATAATGGACTAAGGGCGTTATAACATAGCCCTTAGTAGCCTGTCCCTGAATGTAGGCACCACCATGTTATTCATCCTGATGAATATTTTAGGGGAGTGGTAGTTTAATTCTGCAAATAGTATTGCTGGTGTTTTCCTTGCTTTAGCTGAGGGACGTCGCCGATATAACATTCCCCAAGTATTAGTGGCTAGTCTTAAGAGAGCCCAAAGCATGGGGCATAAATATCTTCTTATGCCTATTTTGGTTGGCCGCATCATGCATGGTTGTTTACTTGAATTCTGTACCCAGTTCAAAAGGGTTGAAGTCATGAGACCTACCAATTGGGTGGTTCATTCATTTCGAGTTATGACTTGGCCGGGATGGCAGGTACAACCTCATTTGGTTGCTCTTTACACCCCATCAGACCTAGCAACACTCGACAGGTTAGTACGAGTTGATGGCACACGACGATAAGCTTGGCAAGTTATCATGGCATGGTAGGACGCGAAGGAACCTCATCTCTTTGAAGAGGAAGATGAGGAGGATGATGATTAAACGGGAGATAAGGTAAGTTTTTAGTTTCAGTTAGTGTCTGTTTATGTCCCAAGCAATTTAATTCTTGTTAACCCCATAATGGGTGGAACTCCTATAGAGTTGCGTCAGTTTTTATTTCTTTATTAGTATGTTTTAACCTTGTTTTGCAGATATTCCAGAATTTCAGGAGTTTCCATGATATTTTTCTACCCTTTTTATTTAATTACTTTGAGGACAAAGCATGCTTCTTGTTTGGGGGTGGCATAGAAACACGTGTAATTAAAGCATTTGTTAGGATATAGATATGTACAATATGCACTTGTTTTCTAATAAAAATTTCAAAAATTAAAAAATATAAATAAAAAGGTTATGCTATATACTTAGGAATATTGGTTTTGTTTTCTTTCTCTATGCTCTCAATAATCTAGAAGTCTCACGTAGCGTTTGCATTAGAATTGTTTTTAGAAAGTTAGGTTAATATGTAAATAATAATCTTTGCATCTTTCTGTAAATATATTGCATGAGTATCTATGATTGTTTGGTAGTAAGTTTTTGAAATCTAGGCTAGAGTACTTATTTTACAAATCCTGTGAGAATATAGCCTAAAGCCTTATATGAGTGAAACATTTGAGAAATGACACAAAGGAGAAGTAAAATCCGGATAGAGAAATTACACGTCCACTTGCTTGATCACTATACCATATTCTAAGCGAGAATTTATGCCCTCTTTGGATCGATATAGCCAGAAATTCAAACATTATGAAAGTATTTTCCGCTAGTCGCCCCTCTGAGCCTTTCTTTAGCCTTTCATAAACCGCAAATCCTTTAACCTTTTATAAAACAAAATAAAAATAAAAAATAAATAAAAAAATCAGCCTGCCCATTCTTTGAATGAGTCTGAGAATATATATGAAGAATAGAAAAGAGAAAGACCTTTGAAATCAAGAGTTGTTAGTTGCTTCAAATAAGAAAAGAAAGTTTCCATCCAAATAAAAAAAAAAAAATAAAATAAATAAAATAAAGAGTTAGAACTCCAAAAAGAATCAAAGGAGTCAAAAGCCAAAGAAAAAGAAAAATATGGCTAAGGATGGAAACAAAGTGTAGAAACAAAAGTAAGAACAAGGTTTTCTCTAGTTACATAATATGAAGACTCTATTATCTCAGACTTTTCCTTTTTGAATATCCATTTTCTTCCTTCTTAAACCATCTCCTAATCCCCGCAACACCTAATAAAGACCTCTAGCTCAATTAGGAATAGGTTAGTGTGATAGTAAGTGGCAGATGTGTTTGATCGACTCCGGCTTCCTTGTGTGTCATTGAGATTGTAAGGTAAAGTGTGCCCACTACACACTAGAGTAGGGAAACTTTAGCAGAAAAATCAGAGTGGTTTTTGTCTTGACATTTATGTGAGGACCTACTTAAGGACGATATTCCAAGTTTTTAGAAACGGACCTGCTAGTGCATTTCATAGTATTACTCATTGTATATATGTGTATTCGTAGATGATTGATTATTATGCATATATTAGCTTAGGTTTCGACATGATTATTCTGTATTCATTGCTAGTGAGATATATAGATAATTGGGAGCATAAATAAGAAAACAATAGCTTTATTTCTTAGTCGTTGTAGTATAGATGAAGTTTGTGAGTACCTTCACTGGAAAACTCTCATGAAGCTATAACTCGTCCACTAGGGAATTCCTAGTGGTTTAAGGCCTTGTTGCATATGGTCAATGCAATCGCACTTGGCGAAACGAGAGTAGTTAGAACTCTATTTTTGGTCACTTATTCTAATTTCTCATATTTGCTTGAGGACAAGCAAAATGCTGTTTTGGGGTGGTTTGATAAGAACCCAAAACTGTAGTTTTAATCCCCTAACAATAATACTTTTATACCAATTATGCGAGTAATAAATAAGAGTTAATGCTGATTACGTCTTTTTATGTATTTCAGGCATTGGAGTCGATTATATGCAGAAATGTGTCACTTTTGCGAGATAAAGGAGCAAAGGTTGGTGTCTAAGAAGTTCTGTGATTAAAGGCCAATATTCAAGGAGAAAAAGCCTTTTTAAAGCCCGGTCAAAGCTGAAAAGTCAAAGTCAACGCGGGCAGAAACAACGCACAAAAGTGAATAGAACTTCCAAAGGCCGTATCTTTGGACTCAGACCTTGGAATTGGGCCTACCTTATGTCAAAACGACCGGCTTGGAAAGATCTTTCCAATGCTCTAAGCCTTGACCTAATCAGAGGAGCAAAAGTGGACGAAAAGTCTATTGAAAAAAATTCTAGCTGATATGGCTCTGTGGACTGAAGAAATTGGGTTTTGGGCTCGATTTTCCAACCCAAAACATGGCTCCTCAGCCCATGTATGAAAATGTGGATCTTGTCTCCTCTATTTAAAGACACAAGACTTAACTCTTAAGCATCTAGTTTTTTAGTTAGCCAAAAAAAAAAAAGTTTTAGATATAGTTTTCTTTACATTCAATTAATTAGTTAGAACAAAGTAGATTATTATTTTAGAATCAGTATTGTTATTTATTCATTAGATCAATAAAAGTAGTTAGTTATTCATAATTTCAGGTTTTGGTTTGTTAAATTACTTAGATCTAAATTCAGTTATTAGTTGTTAATCATTTCTTAGTTGTTAAGTTAGATTTGAATTCTTGAGTAGATCAATATAGTAAAGTTATAATCTTTATATCATGTCTTGCTTAAATTCATATAGAAATGATAGATAGTTTTATGAATCAAGGCTAAACCTCCATTAGAGGAGTTTGAGGAAGCCTTGATGAAAACTTGATTGTGAAGTGTAGAAATAGTTGTAAGATTCTATTCCACTCTAGAAGGTAGTTGATTCGCCATAAGAATGGGTAGAACTTCCTCACATGCTAGTCATTAGTTGATAGAGATTGCCATGAATGATTAGGGATTAGAACGACCAATTCTTATCCTAAGAACGTAAGAATTTGATTACAACAATCTATGCTAGTTTATTAAGTTGGATTTAAGGTGGAATCAATCCCCCCTAATTTTTTATCTAGATTCAAATTTTAGTATTTGAATTCCGTCATTTCATTATTCGTATCTTGTTAGTATAATTTCCACCGTAGTATAAATTCTCCATCGTACTCTCACTGACTTTGGTAGAACCGATAATCTTAGTAAACGCTAATTCTAAAGAACTAGGAGTGGAATGAATTCTCTACTCTAAATGTATTGCATTGATAAAGAGAGTAGAAAACTTTGATAATATATAGAACCAAGTCTAGTTTTAGTTTTACTTGCGTTGGGTTTTAAGTAACTTATTAAGTAGGTAAAACTATCGTTTTACCTTTATCGATTCATGTTCTCCAGATGTCGAAAAGACTCTTCTCAAAGATCCAGTCTACAAAGACTAAAGATTCGCTGATGTCTTTCTTTTCAGGTGTTTAAAACAGGGAAAGTACACCATTAGGGTAGTCGGGCCATCTTCTATTTTCTTCTCTCAAATCTCCTAGCGTGTGTGGTTGCAAGCACCAGAATCTTAGTCCACAAAAACTCTATTTCAGAACTGAGTATAAATGTCTCCTGTTAATCGAGCAAACATGCCTTCTGGTAAACAATGGGTACCAAAAATGTCTCAGCCTTCCTTCTCTTCCCGTTTCTATTCTCTTCCTCGCAAACTCCAGCTCATCATTTGGTGTAAATCTCAACCATCTCGAATAGGTAATGGTCGTAGTACTTTTGCTCGAAAGTGACGTGCACGAAGGATGGGGTGGTGTATGAATTGTCAAACACCTTTCTGTCCAGGTCTCGAACTACTATCCGATATGAGCGGGTATAAGGTATATTATTGTCTGATACCAGCTCAGCAAGATAAACTTCATCGTCGTCCCGTTGCTCCCACAGGTTGGGATTCATCTTGAGGATCTAACATTAAAAGACTCACATTCGTCTTGAGGATCTGACGTTAAAAGACTCATATTCGTCTTGAGGATCTGACGTTAAAAGACTCAACATGTATATACTCGTGTCTTTTATTTTCACCTTTGCACTAAACATTGTGCACAAAGAGAGTTGTGAGGTGCAACACCGAATAGTCCCTCGTTCGCACGGGCAATGGATTTCACCAGGCCAACCCCGAATAGTTTTCTATTTGATGACAATTCGGGGCGGTTTGAGGCTACACCATATGTACTAAGGGTAATATTATTATTAGACCATTGCACATTGGTTAGGGATGGTACCGTCCTAAACCCTAGGCCCCCAAAACATAAAGGATAAGCCACAGTCTTGCTGGATTGGGTTCGCCCCAGAGCCGACATGACAGTTGCCTGATTTTACTGTAATGGTTTTCTTCTTGAAGTCCGGTGTTGTTGACGCGTTCATCTCCTCTTGTAAATTTGTAAATAAATAAATTTTAAATTTTAAAAACATAAAAATTTTAAAAAAAAAAAAAAAAAAAAAGTTACGTTTTTTTACAAAATTCAACCCCCCAAAAATAAAAATAAATATAAAAAAGGTTTGAATGTCCCTTTAGCCATATTCTATTGGATGACATTTTTAATGCCGATCGTTTTGACATGTCATTAGTTCAATTTGGAGTTGAAACGAATCGAGATTCCGCGTTTGAAATTTCAGGACATTTCGGGACATAAGGGGAATTTCCGGAATTCATTTGGGCTTGGGCCAAAAATTAGAACAGACCCAAATCACGTGTCCAGTCACAAAACCCATCACGCGAGACAACCCTCGCGTCAGCCTCTTACTTTTCTTCCCCCAAAATCCGGATCTTGCTCCCCCATAGAAATCCTCGCGAACGTGGTACTCCTAGTCTAAAATCGACTCGCACACGCGGTACGAACCTCACCAACTCCGATCCAGTTCGAGCAGAACCATCCCCTCACTTAGCGCAACCAATATAGACCCTCAGAAATTCATCTCGATCACTCTATGGCTGGAAATCGGAGAATCACAGTTGAGAGAAATTTTACAAATCTCTATAATTCCGGCATGTTTCATCCCTTTTTCGATGAGGAAATTGCTAGTAGGGAGTGGGAATACCTTTTGCATCGAATTCCAACTCATTACTCCAAAGAATTGGTGTTGAAGTTCTATAACAATGGAGGTTTTCGGGGGAATGAGTTTTGGATCACGGCGGATGGGATGGAACGTGAACTCACGTTGGAGTTGATATCGACTACTGCGAATATTCCAATCAACTCCGATAGTCCGACCCTACTATTTTAAGAGTATCCGAATACAATTGAGTTGATGTTTAACACGCTTCTCAAGGGAGAATACAATGATAGCTCGAGATGTGTGTACCAACATTCCCTCCGACGGAACCAACTGGCAGTCACGCAATGGCTGGCCTACAACGTCATCAGTACATCGAAGACGTCAGACGTCAACAAAACATTCTTGCATCTACTGTGGATACTTCAGGAGAAGAAGGATACATTCTGTATGGTCCATTTCCTGGGCCATGTTCTTACGACTGCTTCAAACAGGTCAGCTCCTCTTGTTGTACTTGTTACTCAGCTTATGATTAATTTAGGGTTCCAGTCCGCTAGGCCATTAATTAAAACAAGGTCTTTCGAAAATTTCACGATTTTTGAGACTTGTGTCATGGATCACTGGGAACCTATAGCGAGAGATGATATTGAGCGTGATAATGTGCCTCCTCCTCCTCTTTCACCGCCCAACTGTTTTAATGAGGATACCATGCGCCGAATCAGCATCCCCATGGAAGCCTTGAGAGTAATGAACACTGGTATGCACAGCATGTTTCTTCACCAGGAAGAGATGTATACTTCCATGAGTGAATTTCAGCAGGAGATGTGTAATCGCCAGGGCCGTTTTCAGCGCATGATGTTAGCTAATCACCAGCAATTTCAGGATAGGATAATTCAGTCCTTAGGCAACAGACAGGACCAGTCATCTCCCTCAGGAGTTCGCAGTACACGTTGTCGTCGGAACCATGGTTCTTCATAAGCTAACCCTGACGACTCACAGTAGCAACTTGTTTATCTTAGTCTATAATGTCTCTATCATTTATTTCCCTTATGCAGTGCATTTTTATTTTTCTAGTAATGTAAAACGGTATATCATATGATTTCTCATAATTATGTATTTCAAGATGGATTAAATGAGAAATTCATTATGTTATTAGATTATTGTCTTCCTAATATAAATAATTACTTTGTTCCTTTATACATTGGGCCTACTCTTTAGGCCCAACGGACTGATTTAAATACTGAACCCATCACTTTGATTCCTCAAGCCCAACGGTCAGAAATCAAACGGTCAGATATCATAAAACGGTCAGATTTTCGACTATAAAATCCGCCATTTCTCATCTAACTTCACTCATTCCATTCTCTTACTCTCCATAACTAAATCTTCATATATTTTCATCTTATTCAACGGAATGGATCCGATCGAGAAATTAAACAAAGAGCAACGTGATGGGGCATCACAGTCGCACTGATAGCAGTATTTATCATTGTGATACTGTTAATCATGCATAACATCCTTCAGAATATCTAGATTTATGTAACCTACATCTCTCTTTACCTTTTGTCGTTTTGTAAATTACTATGGTGTGTTAAATAATTCTCAAAACATTTGTACGAGTTACGTATTAAATGGTGAAGTCCCTTATTTAATATTTGTGTGTATTAATCGTATTTTCACTTTATCATAAACAATAAATAAAATTATTATCAAATCCATAACAAAGAAGGAAAATCAATAACTCACGAAAATAATTCGATCTAAACTCATTGTGTTCATGGAAAATCGCGCACGTTATACGGTACACCTAAAAAATTATCACACACACAACTCGAAATTGTATCCAGCTTCCTTTATTGAGGTATGATCATCAATTCTGAAATTATGTGTAGGTCTAACTGCCCTGTGAAACCTTCCTCCATACTTTCTATCATTTTAATACCTCATTAATTGTTGTTGGACATCTGACATGAAAAGACATACTATGGATATACATAGTTGTTGTACATAATTGTGTGTACCAACACCACAAGGTTTACTTGTGTTTCACATATTAATTCTGCATCTAACTGCGCTTGGCATCTTGATTCGTACAAGATCTTATATTGGCTATAAATCTCTCCGTTCAACCATTTTCACTTCACGAATTCTCCACTATCCCTCCATCCCTTACACTTTCAAATGGATCAACCAAGAAAGATAGTGCCCGAAAAAGACTACCTGAAACTTTTTGATGATGGTCGATTTTCTCCTTATTTTGACATAGAAATTGTTCGTCGAGGATGGTTGCTTCTTCTATATCATTCAGCAGCTGATTATTCCAGAGAATTGGTTTTGATGTTCTACCAATTTAGCGGACCTGAAAATGGAAAATTCTATTTCAATGCCTATGGACAACGATTTGAATTGACTAGGGAAATTATCTCCGACATACTTCAAATTCCAATGAATACACAGGAGTTCCACCTCCCAGAGTCAACATTTGATTCCGTCAAATCTTTACTACGTGCCACTGTATCTCGTGGCGAAGTCGAAAATAGACATCACATTGTTCTGCAACGCTTTTTGAAACAGAATCAAAGAGTTGTGCTCCACTGGTTGGGACACAATGTGGTAGGTACATCACACCAATCTGAAGTGACAAAACCTCAACTCCACCTACTCTAGATTATGCAGAATCAAAGGGATGATTTTCGCATAATCCAACACCTTTGGAACGCGATCACCAGGAAAACTAAAAGGTTAGCACCTTTGCCTACTTTAGTCACGAAAATCATGACGCGTTGGGGCTATCCAATAATTGATCCAGAGATACCTCTTCAAAGAGCGGCCATTACTATGCTTCACACAGACTGCTCCATTAGGTTTTGGACTCCAGATACTCCGACAGATGAACAGGACGACCAAAGCTCAAACTCTGAACATTTCTTTAGTGCAAATGCCTTACAGAACATTTTTAATCCCATGGAAGGCATTCAATTTCTTCATGAAAGCATGAAGGAACTACACGCACGTCAGAAAATCATCACCAAAAGCCTTATAGAATTCCAAGAATGTCAACCAATGCATGATGTTGACCAGGAGGCAATCTTGGAAACTCACTCTCAGTTATTGGAAAATCACTCTTCTAATAGAGAATCAAACTACACTATCTGGCAACCAGGGGGGCTTTCAACTCCAGCTTAGCCAACAACTTGATGAACTGAACAGTATTGTCCACGATCTACATTCCTATCACCATCCTCATCATCATCCTGATCCATGAGGTCTAAAAAAAAAGGAGGGGGGGGGGTGCGTTCTGTTTTTACAAAACTCAACTTTCCCCAAAATAAATAAAATAAAATTATTATTATTAAGTGTTTCGTCGTGTTCTCCTTTAATTAATATTGTTGTTATCTTTCTGTCCTCTTTTATAAACTAGACCTACTACTAGAATTATCAGAATTGACGTTGTTGTATCCAATAATCAAATTTTAACATGTATTTTAAATTTGATTATAGGAAGAGTCTATCTTCTTCCATACTCTGTCATTCATCTAATCAAACTTTATTGGATTTTTTTTTCTTCAAAACCATCTTTATCTATTAAGCATGGGCGACATACTTGATTTCTTTCTGATTGGACTCTCACGTTGCTATTCACAACGTGGCTACTTCATTTTGGACATTTCCTCACGTACACTGATTGATAGTCTGTCAGGAATCTTTGCATTACCCATCGCCCTACTCCATCACAAATGGGTTCTTCGTCACACGTAGCATCTTCATCAAGCATGGCACCTCCGAAACTCATTCTTGAGCAATCTTTTCAGGCTATGATGGATTCTGAAGCTTATGGCCTTCACTTCCGTGATTGCATTACTAACATCGGGTGGTCTTCCCTTGTTATTCGCCCTGACCAAACTTATTCTCCGAGTTTTGCAGCTTACTTTTATGCTAATATGGAAGATACACCAGCATTCAACGCTGCTCATGGCTTTTTCTTAGACGGATTCACAATCTAAGTTGGTGGCACAAACCATGTCTTTTCGGAGCCAACATGGCCATACATTTATCACAACTCTACTCGTTCACGCAGCATACGGTGACAGTCTCGAAATTAAAGATGAAGGAACTAAACTTGGCAGATGGCCAGACATCACCATTCCTTTAGCCAACATGACCATGAACGTGGGAAATGTGATGTTGTTTGTCTTTCTGAACATCATGGGAGATTGGCACTTTTCGACCGCAAATGATGCTGCATGTATAGTCTTCAATGCGCTTGCTCAAGGTCATACATTCTTTGATATCTTAAATTGTGTTATCTCCAATCTGAAACGAACTCGCACTTTTCGGGATCAATATATACTTTTACCTGTAACCGCTTGCCGAATTATGAAGACACATTTCCCACAGTTTTCAGCTACTTTTCATAACTAGGTCAAGGTAGATTCTATGTGCCCATCAAACAAGATAATTTGTTCATTAAGGTTAAGGCAATGGAAATGTCCTGCACGATACTTGAGGCATATTCGTTGTTATCCAAACGATGATAAAATGTTGAAACATTTGAATGAATCCGGTGAACAAGAATGGGCCACCATTTGGGAATACATTATATTTTGGCGTAATGCTAAGGAAATGCATTTCACTAAAGAAGACGCCAGACCATCACCATATCCAGGATGGTAAACTTGAGTAGGGATTTGTACATATATCTAACTGTATATATTTGTATATATTGTGCTATTGTTTTTTGTTGTTTATTTCTGTGTAATATATTATGTTACCACAACTTTCTGTTCCAGCAATCTAACCCTAATTTTGCTCACGGACTCAAGTAATTCCTTTCTTTATCTATTTTTATTTTGAAGACCTTCATCACTCTGTTTGGGAGTGATGTAATCCTGTGGCAAAAATTAGGCAACCTGTAGGTTGTATATAGTTTCTATTTTCTTGTTAGTAAAGGTAGTTAGTGACAAAGTCTTGTTTCCTTTTCAATGATGAAAATTGTCTAGAAGTCTCACGTTAGCATTCGAATTAGGATTCATTTTTAAGAAACTTAAGAAAATACGTACGCAATAGTTTTTACATCTTTTCATGAGTATTCATGCACTGAGTATCATTAATTGTACATAGCAGTAAGTTTCTGGAATCTACAGTTAGTCTACTTAAACTATCAATCATGTGAAAATCTAACCAAAAGCCTCGATATGAGTGATTTGTGAGAAATAATACAGAGTAGTTTTTTCGAATAGAGAAAATCATGCATCGACTTACTTGATCACCATCCGAACCCTAGGCGAGAATTTAGGCCTTCTTTGGATCGACATAGCTAAAAATTCTTACCTGTTACAAATTTTACCGCTAGTCACTCCACTGAACCTTTCATCAAACCTTTCACTTTCACCAAAAATTTCTTACCCATCTATTAAACCCAAATAAAAGAACCTACCTAAGTGATGAGTATGAGAAATAGGATGAAATGTAGAAAAATAAAGAGAAACACTTGTCCCAAATAAAATTAGTTACTTGCTTCAGGAAAGAAAAATAGAATCATGTTTCTTAAGCCTTAAAAAAAAATAAAATAAAATAAAAATTAGTATGTGAAATAAGTACAAGGCTTAAGAACAAAGTAGGAAAACTCAGGTAGAAATAGGAAAAGAAAACAAAGATTTCTCAATGTAAAGATCACTATATGCATGTTCATATGTAGATGTTTTAATTATTGTATGCATATTAACTTGAGTTTCAAAGGAATTAATCATCGTTCCCCACTAAGGAGATGTATAGATATCTGAAATTAATTTAGGAAACAAGTTTTTGTTACTGAGTCGTTGTAGTATAAATGAAGTTTGTGAGTATCTTCTCTGGAAAACTCTCACGAGGCTATAACTCGTCCACTAGGGAATTCATAGTGGTTTATGGCCTTGTTGCATACGGTCAATGCAACTGCACTCTGCGAAACGAGACTTAGTTTAGAACGCACAGTTTTGGCCATTTATCTGTTTTAATGTCTCTTCTTTGCTTGAGGACAAGCAAAATGCTGTTTATGAGTGGTGTGATAAGCACCCAAAACTGTATTATAAAACCCCGTAGAGACATAATATTTCGGCAAATTTTGTGTTTAATCATGAAATAATCGCATTTTCGTGCTTTTTGCAGGTTTGAGCAACTAATGTAAAAATGATGATAAAGCCAGCATTTAAGCACGGAATAGGGAGTATACATAAGCCTTCCGATCAAGCCCATGTGAAGCCCAATAAATCCGGACTAAAGCCCAAAGACTCAAACAGTACAGAATCCAGTCAGAAACGGGATTACGTGCACAGAAGCATCAAACTGCCGAAGCTCATATCTCTTGAACCAGGACTCCGAATACGACAAGTGAGCTGCTCAGACGATCAGTGCGGCGAACTCTACGCAGAGGCAGGAAGTTGCAAAAATGCCAAAAGACTGGACCGCCACTGGACACAGCACATGGACCCACTATGCGGGCCCGTGAGAGTTGATGAGTCATCATGCAAGTCAAGACAAAGATGCAAATAATTGGTGCCAAAGTGACACCTTGCATGTAATTAATGAGATTAGGTGCTAATAATCAAAAGGAAGCAAGGTGTCTAGTTTTTGGATTGTGTGGGTAAGAAGGAAGTAAATGGGATTTTTTGTTTCACGTGGGAGGAAATGAGATTTCTCTCAAATAGAGAAGAAAACAAACAAGGGGGGATGCACTACATTAACTCCCTTGACTCTTGTTCCATTTTAATACTTAGTCTTTAATTTTTAGTTTGTTTTTAGTTTTTGGTTTTAGAGAAAGAAAGCTTGTAATATGTTAATGGTGGACATCACTTTCTAGTCTTGAATAAAATTTCTTTCTTCCTTAGTAAAAAAAAACAGGTTGTTATATCTTGTTTATCTTCTCTCTCTCTCTCTCTCTCTCTCTCTCTCTCTCTCTCTCTCTCTATCTATCTCTCTATCTCTCTCTAATTTTCATATATCTATTTTGTAATTTTCATCTTAATCCCAAGGATCATGAGCTAAAACCCTCCAAGGTGGAGGGTTAATGATGCTCATGTGAAGGTTCGTATAGATTTCTTAGTAGTAGGATTCGTTGCCTAGACTTAAGGACGCATCTAACACACTACCCCAAAATGGTAGTGTCCGGCCAAACTTGAGGCCTGGAAGTGAAGGAAGACTCGCGTGCACCTCCCTTTCTATGCCTAGGCTAGCCGCGCGCGATGGTCTCAGTTAGCTTATTGTTTCCAGATTTGACAGGATTAAGTTCTATGAGTCCAAGAGTTGAGATGGGATTTCAGAGATGAAACCCCAGTTCAACTTCTGAAGCTAGGGAAATAGACTTAGAGATGAGTCCATTTCGCTAGGGATCGACTCTCAAGCCGATTCGGGTTTGATAATGAACCCCAAACAGCTTAGAGATGGTGATAATCCGATACTAAGATAGGATAATATGACCTTGCATGAGCAGCTTAATTCTCTTCCCCTTCTTTCTCTTTGAATATCTTAGGAAACATCTTAGTTTTTTACCGTCTTTTGTATTTCACGTGTTTAAACGTTAGTTAGGATTTACATGACATAACTAAACCTAGTTAGTAATCTAAAATTGAATCTTACTCAATAGTTCCCTACTTATAGCACAATAAAGTTGTACGCTGTTTTAGTATTTAGGTTGGTTCGAATCCTTTCTCGAATTAGACACACGAAGACGTGAGTAAGGACTTGAATCTACACCGAACGAAAACGAGATTTTGTATCTTTCGACCGCAGAAGTGTAGAGATCATCTGCATCTTTAGGAATTGTACAAGGACGCTTACTAATGCTTGTCTTGACAAGATTATATCTGCTATCTCCAACACTTTTCATTTTCACCAAGGAATTTGATAAGTGCTCATATTCCCAAACTTGAAGAAGTGGAATGCATCCAGAAAGTTTGGTATGTCTATTTATGACATAATTGGTCAAACCTATAAGAAGCAGTTCCGTTAATATCATTGGTACGATAGTAACGCTCCCAGTTCTAACTTCTTGAATAATTTTGCATAAAGAGGCATCAATCTTGTTTGTGTTATTTGGAAGAACATGTCCTTTTTTTTTATCGTTTGGATCACCGACATTCAAGTGTCTAGCGATAAGGAAATTAATCAAGAGAGTAAGTTTTCACTTGACCATTTGTTTCTTTTTCAAGAGTTTTTTTGGAGATATGTAGGAAATTGACAAGCTCCTTTATATAACTTTCTTTTAGGTGGGGTGATAAGAGCCCAAAACTGTAGGTTTAACCCTTTAATAACATTATATATAGACCAATTATGTTTATAATAAATAAGAGTTAGTAATGTTTACGTACTTTTGTGTATTTCAAGTTTTGGAATCAGTTATGTGAATAAATATGTCACTTTTTCAAGAGAAAGGAGCAAATGTTGGTTGCTAAGAAGTTCTATGATTAAAGCCCAAGTTTCAAGGAGAAAAAGCTTTTTTAAAGCCTAGTCAAAGCTGAAAAGTCAAAATCAACGCAAAAAGAAATGGAGCATAAAAGTCAACAAAACTTCCACAGGTCGTATCTTTGGACTCAGACCTTGGAATTGGGCCTATTATATGTCAAAACGACCGACTCGGAAAGGGCTCTCTAATGGTCTATGCCTTAATCCAATCAGAGAAGTAAAAATAGACAAAAAGGCTGTTGCAATAATTTCTACTAGAGAATCTCTTTTTTAGACTTAAGTAATTAGGTTTTGGGCTTGATTTAGTGGCCCAAAACATAGCTCCAAAGCCCATGCACAAAATTATAAAACTAACCCTCTCCTATATAAAAAAGACTAAGGTAAAACTCAAAATATAACCCTCATTAGTTTAATTTTAATTAGCTCTCTCTCTCACTCACCCATTAGTTAATTAGTCTCTTGTCTCTTAGTTTTTCTCTTTAGTATTCCTAGTTTATGTTATTTAACCTAGCCACCATTAATAAAATTCAAGTTCATTATATTCTTTAATTATGTTGTCTTATTCTTACTATGTTTTCCATGATAGTCTAATGAATCTTAACTAAACCTCAATTAGAGGGGTTTGATTGAAACTTTGATGAAGATTTGATGTGTTAGTATAGAATAATTGCTTTTAAGAATTTTAATCTAGATGGTAGTTCATTCACCATGAGAATGGATTTAAACTTTCTCTCATGCTAATTATTAGTTGGTTAGAGATACCATGAATAATTAGGGATCAAAATACCTAATATTTATGTTGAACCTTGTGTGAAAACATAAAGATTAGGGTTGCAATAAAAATCTATACTAGCATGTTAGGGATTAATCAAGATGGATATCAAATCTCCCTAATCCCTTTTTCTCTCATTCACATCTACATATTTAATTGTCATAGTATAATTTAGAATATCTTAATTAGTTATTCCCACATATTAGTCTTATTAAAAACATTGCTCTCATTAATATTGTTGAATTGTTTAAGTTAGTGAAATTATTATGTTCTAAGAAATTAGGAGTGGAACGAATCTTTACTCAAGTTATTACATGATAATTGAGAGTAGGAATTTGATCTAAACCTAGAATAATTTAGTTTTCTTATTCCTAGCAAAATCATTATTCTATAGGATATAGAAACGTGTTATTTTAGTATTATCAAATGGCGTCGCTGCCATCTTAATTGTGTTTAGAATAGTTTTCCTTCGTGTTTTCAATTCTACTAATATCCCACTTCACCCACCCACCCGATTGTTTGGTTCTAACTGTGTTTATTTTTTTTTTTTGAAAAAAAAAAAAAATTGCTCTTGGAAGTCTACTGGAAATTTTAGCAATTTTACTCAGAGCGCGCCTACGCCCTATCTACGTTGTTTCTAAGTGCACCCGCGCCCTACCTTCCAGTATTATAATTTTGAGTTTTATTTCTAAATTGCAGGCCCGACCCATTAAGGAACCACGCGAAAGCCTATTTCTAAAAAAAAATAAAAATCATAGGGCGCTCACGTGCCCTGGTTGCCTTATATTTGAGCGCGCCCACGCCCTTCTAAAGAAAGCCCGATTCACAGGTTAGTTACAGACTCTCTTTTTGTTCAAGTTATTTTTTATTCAGTGTTCCGAACTTCTTCAATACACTGAGATTGAGTATAAAAGATGACATTCATACGCGTAGCAAGGAGGCATTCAGGTACTCCTTTTTTCACTACTCGTCTCTTCTGTCAGAGGAGTTTTAAATCTAGTATATCAAGGTTGTTTGACTGCTGTTAGTGTTTCTTTCATATTGGACTTAGCCTTGCATGAGATTAAAGTCTGATAAGAGAAAACCATCTAACGCGCGTTATCTATCATAAACATCAACACACACGCCTATCTAGAATATCACACACTACACCTACATCAATGGCTGAAGAAATAGAGACTCCTCTCTCTGATTTTTACAAAGCCCTAAACAATGGCCCTAAGTCTTGCATCGTTCTTACAGACCCAATGGGGGATTTTTGAATTCCCCCGAATATACTTAATTTGTTACCCATTTTTCATGGTTTAGACCATGAAAAGCCTTATCAGCATATGCATAGGATATAACAAGTTCTCACTACATTCCATCATCCTAGCGTAGGTTCTGAACAAATTAAACTGAGGGTGTTTCCTTTCACCCTAGCCGATAAGGTGGCGTCTTGGTTAACTGCCCAAACGCCTAATTCTGTGGACTCATAGGCCAAACTCGTTCAATTGTTTATGAATAGTTTTACCCACCGCTGAAGACAGATGAAATGATTCAAAAGATTCATTTCTTCCGCCATAACCCTCATGAATCCTTTTCAGATGCCTGGAACCGGTATACTGATCTTCTTATAGATAGTCCACATCATAACCTTGCGAAAGACATGCTTGTTCGTGCCTTTTTCAAGGGGCTTTCACATCATCATAAAGAGGTTCTTGATATAATGAATGGGGATAGTTTCCTTAATAAAGGAGCCTTAGAGGCCTTTAGGTTTTTAGAAGATCAATCTAAGAATAATAATAACTGGGGGGTAACGACAACCCCCGCTTCGCTAATTCTTCTTCCACAGCCAAGGCTGCCAGTATGTTTGAGGTTAAAACTAATCCTGAACTTAGAACTCTAATTGAAACTCTCACAAAAAAGGTAGAAGCCATTTCTGTTCAACATAAGCCTACTGTCATCCCGACTCCTATTGTCCTCTCGTCTATGAACAACCACCCGTACAGCCGGATAATGTTTGCCCCATAAATAGCCAGCATAATGCACCTTGGAGACAAAACCCTAACTTCGGCTGGCGAAATAATCAACCAGTTACACCTCCAGGGTTTAATAATCAAAATGTTAGGCCAGCAAACAATTACAATCCAGCTCCACTAAGATAAGGACAAGGTCCAAGTAATTATAATAATTATAATAATAATGATATAGATATCGTCCTGATTAACAACAACTATCACAACCCACCCAACGTGAGATAATTCCTATCACACCACCTGTGGCCACTACACCTTCACAACTGGATCGTTTCGATGCCTACATGCAAGCTCAACAACAAATTCTATAATAGATTCAACAATCCATACAACAGTTAACCCAAGAGAAAGCCCAACCAAGAGGTGTGTTTTCAGGTCAAGCTATACCTAATCCTAAAACGCCAAACACAGCTTTTGAAGTAACCGGTAATACTAGTAACGCAAATTTAAAAGTAGGTGAGTTAAATGCCATCACCACTCTCCGTTCTGGCAGAGTGGTTAATAACACTGTAACTATGCCCATTGATACACCACCATTGGTCATTGAAAATGAAAAATTATTAGATACCGATATAGAAACTGAAGATCCTACTCTTGTAGAAGTACCAATTAAACCACAACCCAAGAAAAAAATGGCCAAGGTTAAAACTCCTATTGACCCATATGCTAAATATAGAGAGAAACCCCCGTTTCCCCAGAGACTAGCCATGTTAAACAATGATACAAATTTTGATGAGATTAGAAAAGCTTTTAAAAATCTAACGATAAACCTACATTTTCTTGAAGCTATTAAAAAATTACCACAATATGCTAAGTTTCTAAAGGAGTTGTGCACTACTAGGCAGAAAACAAACATTCCAAAAGACACCTTTTTAACTGAACAATTTTCCACTCTATCTGAACATAATGGAATCGTTAAGTACAAAGACCCTAGTCGTCCTATTGTACAATGCACCTTAGGGGATGCCCACACGACAACTGCTCTATTAGACCTGGGGGCGAGTGTTAACTTACTCCCTTATTATTTATATAAACAAATAGGTCTAAAAGAGATGCAACAAACTAAAATGACATGGCAATTAGTTGACCGTTCTATTAAGTATCCTAAGAGTGTCGTTGAAAACATGCTTGTTAAAGTTCAAGATTTTTACTACCCAGCTGATTTTGTTATCCTCGACACATAAGTCACTAACGACTCTGTTCCTATCATTTTAGGGTGTCCCTTCTTGGCAACTGCCAACGCGCTCATAAACTGCCGCGATGCTTCAATGTCCATGTCCTTTGGACACCTTTCTGTTGAGGTGAATGTTTTCAAAATGATGAAACAGTTACCAGATACGACTATCGATGGAGAAGCTATCATGATCAAGAGCTTAGCTCAACATTATTTCAACAACATGTTTCCTGAGAATCAGATGCACAAATTCCTTTCCTTCGGAAGTTCTGACTTTGACGATGACTCCTTGAACGTAAATGAAATTGAGGAAGATTTCCTTCGACTTTTTTGCAACTCTTCTTTGCCACCTCACGAGTCCCCCCCTGTTAACATTCATTCATCCACCTCACATCCTAATGTTACTCATTTACCTTCCATCACCAATATTCCCTACCTTCCACCTTTTCAAAGGAACCTTGAGTTTGCACTTGACCCTCTTGCTTCTCCTATGCTTCATGATTTTTTGAACCTATCTGGTGAGGAAATAATACCCAAGGACAAGCCACCCATTCCCATCATTTTTAGATGTGTGATAATACCAACCCACGCCACCAATGAGTTTTGTGTTAAACCCACATTCTCATTTTTTCCATTCCTTCCTTCTAAAACTTATCCATATCCCACATATCTTCCACAACCATCCATGTTTTCACGATCATTAATTTGGATACCCTTTCGTTGGAGAAAAAAGAAGAAATTGAATGCTACGCCACGTCATAGGAAATCTTGGTGCCTAATTCTGTTTAAGTTTACAATCTATGTTAATTATTTATAGACAGACCCATAACTCTTTAAGTTGTTGATATATGGTAAACTGCATGTTAATAAATGTTTTAGATAAAGTCTCGAGTATCTGACTATAAAAGACTCGATCATTTTATTCTTCGGTGTACTCCATTCCAATCTTATATTATAATAGTGCACCATTAAGATAACCGGACCCTCTCTTTGGAGTGTGTGGCTGTAAGTACTGGATCCTAAGTCCACATTTAACATAATTCACGCTTTCCACTCTTGCATGTTTTCTCGTTTTTGAGTCGTGTTTATCTATGGAGTGATTTACGTCCCTATTTCTTTATTATTTTCTTTTATATAAAACCTTATTCATAAAAAGTAAAAAAAATTAAAACCTTATAAACATTAGCCTAGTAAGTCTAGAGAATCTGAGTTTAAAAGACCCACGTTTTAAAACAAATTTTCTAAACTATGTTTTCAAAAATTTATTTAAGGGTGGGGTGTTTGGTCTTTCCATTCTTGATCACCCAAACTTCCTATTATTATCCCTTCCTCATCTCGTGGCTAGTTCGTAGTTATATTATGTTTAGGAATATTTTCCTATTTTAGTAGAATTTTTATTCCGAGTTGTTTCGTTAAGTAGTTAATATTTGATTATGTATTTGGTTTTTATTTGAATTTCAAGTTAATTTAATTTTTGTCTAAGCATGTTATTTATTTCTCATGAATCCTACCTTTTTGACTTGTTGACATTATTTGTTTAGCATTGTATTTACCCTATCCATATGTTTTTAGAAGTTAATATTGCAAGGTTGTAAGAATATAGGTTATATATGAGCATGCTGCTAATGTGGTGTAGCTAGAATTAGCTACTGCTGTTTGGTGCAACCTTAAGGGTTAGAGGCATTGAGATTGCTATTTTGATAGGATGTTTAAAACCATGTAGAATTGCTGCTAAGGTTTCTCTCGGCTGTTTCTATTTTGGTTTTTAGCAACCCTTTTCTTATTCTATTTATTTCTTTATCAATTAGGGAACCTTGAGGACCTTTGTTTAAGAAACTAGTACTCTATAAATACAAGTCACACCATATACTTCACACCACACCTCACAATTTCATACCACATGCCTAGCTCAGAGCGCGCCTGCGCCCAATTTCCAGTATCGCAGAATTTCCTTTTGTCAGAGTAAAGTGCACCCACCCTCTGACATAAGCCATTCAAAGTGCACCCGCGCCCTGACCTCAACAGACCTCTAGTTTTTTTTTTTTTGGGTTTTCCGCAGTCACTTCTAGGAGTTCAGTAGTGTATTTGTTTGCTATGAAATCTCCTCAAATCATACCGGAGTAGTCCTTTGAAGAATTGCTCGAGAGTGACACCTATGGGTTCTGGTTCCACGACTTGATTATACAGTCAAGATGGCAGCCTCTAATGATAAGTGCTGATGAAACTTATTATCCTGCACTTACTGCTTATTTCTATGATCATTGTAAGTTTTTTTATCGACCGGATGGGGAACAAGTGTTCTCTGTCACCATTAATGATGTAACAATGGACTTAAGCAAGTTTTTGTTGGCCTTTGCTATTGGATTGTCTATGCCTGCTGCCCAAAACTCATGGGGCTATATGGCTGATAATATGTACATTTACAACTATGAGTATTTCCATGAGACCTATGGGGTGGGGATTTTCGTGTAGAGGACCAATGGCAATATAACGTAGCCCTTGGTAGCCTGTCCCTTAACATGGGCACTATTATGCTCTTTATCATGCTGAATATCTTAGGGGAATGACATTTTTCTTCTGCGAACAACGCCACTTGTGACATCTTCCTTGCTCTAGCTGAGGGACGTATGCTCTATGACCTTCCCTAGACTTTTGTGTATTTTAGGTTTTGGAATAAATTATGTGAATAAATATGTCACTTTTGCAAGAGAAAGGAACAAAGGTTGGTTGCTAAGAAGTTCTATGGTTAAAGCCCAAGTTTTAAGGAGAAAAAGCCTTTTTAAAGTCCAGTCAAAACTGAAAAGTTAAAGTCAACGCGAGGCAGAAATGGAGCATAAAAGTTAACAAAACTTTTGCAGGTCGTATCTTTGGACTCAGACCTCGGAATTGGGCCTATTATATGTCAAAACGACCAAATCGGAAAGAGCTTTCTAATGGTCTAGGCCTTGATCCAATCAGAGAAGTAAAAAATGGATAAAAAGGCTGTTGCAGTAATTTCTAGCAGAGAATCCCTTTTTTGGACTTAAGTAATTAGGTTTTGGACTTGATTTAGTGGCCCAAAACATAGCTCCAAAGCCCATGCACGAAATTATAAACCTAACCCTCTTCTATATAAAGAGGACTAAGACAAAACTCAAAATATAACCCTCATTAGCTCTCTCTCTTTTTCACTCACTCACCCATTAGTTAATTAGTCTCTTGTCTCTTAGTTTTTCTCTTTAGTAACCCTAGTTTATGTTATTTAACCTAGCCACCATTAATAAAATTCAAGTTCATTATATTCTTTAATTATGTTGTCTTATTCTTATTATGTTTTACATGATAGTCTAATAAATCCTAGCTAAACCTCTATTAGAGGGGTTTGATTGAAGCTTTGATGAATACTTGATGTGTTAGTATAAAATAATTGCTTTTAAGAGTTTCAATTTAGAGAATAGTTCATTCACCATGAGAATGGGTTTAAACTTCTTCTCATGCTAATTATTAGTTGGTTAGAGATATCATGAATAAATAGGGATAAAAATACCTAACCTTTATGTTGAACCTTATGTGAAAACATAAATATTAGGGTTGCAATAAAAATCTATACTAGTATGTTAGGGATTAATCAAGATGGATATCAAATCTCCCTAATCCCTTTTTCTCTCATTCACATCTATGTATTTAATTGCTATAGTATAATTTAGAATATCTTAATTAGTTATTCCCACATATTAGTCTTATTAAAAACATTACTCTCATTAATATTGTTGAATTGTTTAAGTTAGTGAAATTATTACGTTCTAAGCAATTAGGAGTGGAACGAATCTTTACTCACGTTATTGCATGATAATTGAGAGTAGGAATTTGATCTAAACCTAAAATAATTTAGTTTTCTTATTCCTAGCAAAATCACTATTCTATAGGATATAGAAACGTGTTATTTTAGTATTATTATGGGGAAAAGCAGGGCTTCCTCCAAGAGACATTCCAAGAAGATGAGAACATTCTTCTAGTGTAGGAGAAAGTTGATGAGAGCCAAATTTGAAAACCATGTCATTTGGCTCCAAACATCTAACAAGTGCTTCTATGAAAGCCCAATTGATTTCGAGTTTAGCTAAAGTTAGTATGTTCCCCATACCACTCTTTTGCCTCCAATTGATCCAATCACCACTATTTCAATCATTATTAATGATTTCTAATAGACTTTTATTAGGCACTTTGGTATTCATTATCAAGTTCTCCACTCCCTCCTATAGAAATAAAAGGGTTCAATGAGAATACGAGACAAATTTATCTATGTCTATGTTGATTATACTGAATATATAAAGAATGAAAAAATCATTAAAAAAAAAACGTAATCTTTGAAACCACGATTAACAAGCATTTTCGAATAATCATGTTTTGCTTTATATAAAGATTGTATGTAAAAATGTGACAAATCTATGTATGTTGATTTAAAAAAAAATATGGATGTGTTTATTTAATATATTGAAATGGAAATGGCAAATTGCCTCGCAAAGGTTGAATACTTATAGATAGGAAAAAAAAATTGTTGTCTCGATTTAGATATTTTTTAAGGAAAAGACAAGCTGTCTTCGCAAATGATAAATAATTTTAAGTTAAGGTTATTTTTGTGTTTTGGTATATATATTGTGGTTTTTTAAACATATATATATGAAAAGAGAATAAATACATTTGGTTTTACATAATAAATAAACACTACCATAGTATAATATTCATATTCACTAGTGTATAATATTAATAGCCAACAACCAATCTCATATTACAACAACAATATGAAAAAAAAAACAATGTAAAAAATATTAACTTAAAAATAAAAAGCCACAAAGCAAGGTAAAGAATAATATAAAATACATTTTTGTAAACTTCGATTTTATAACAGTTACTTACTCTAATCTGGAGCAGATTCACATGGTTAGTGTTTTATATAGGTTAGGGTTTGTGTGAATTAGGCAATTTAATTTTGAAAAGAGAGAATTTTTGTCAATTAGGATTTCGATCTCATGAAATCCCCAACTTCTGGGCGCTCAAACAAAAGAGAGGGAAAAGATGGGGAAGAAAAAAAGCAGGAAAGGACTCACGTGTTTGCTATTCAGCTTGTGTGGTAAAAAAAAAATTGACATGTCTCCACGCAAAAATAAAAAAGCTCAAAATTTGGCTACGTCAACCCATTTTATCCGGAATATTTGCCATGGTCGCCACCCGTTTTTTTTTTTTTATAGTACAATGTATGTGACTAGGAAATTATATAGTACCCAAAGTGAAAAAAAAAAAAAAGCACAGTACATTGTATACCATCCCAATTAAGTGTAATTTTTTTTTAAAACTTAAAAATTAGTCAAAATAACAGCCCCATATGGAAATATGTTGATTTAAAATAGATTTATTTTCATCAATGATGAAACAATCCAAGGGCCGACCACAACATCATTTACATCTTATTCTACACAAATTCACCCGTATCTGTCCCCAGATATACCTTTTAACTGCAAAACAAATAGCGCCAGATACACCTTTACCTTTTAAAGATAAACTTTAGTTTGTTAAATTTAGCGGTATGCCCGTGCTAATATAAAACCAATTTTGACTTAACACACATCCGGCGGACATTTTGGGAAACCCTCAAGTCGAAGAAAATGGTTCACTCGAAAAAACAAGGCGACGTCGCTTCCTCAGTAGAAAAGAGAAACTATCCAGTACACCCAGAGGCATACACCTTATACGAAGAAATAGGAAAAGGAGCTGGTGCATACGTGTACAGAGCAGTATGTAAACCATTTGAAGAAATAGTAGCAATAAAAATACTAGATTTCGAACATGGGGATATAAATAAGTATGCTAATGAAGCACAATTAATGAGATTAGTGGAGCACCCTAATGTAGTGAAGGCACACTGTTCATTTGTTAATGAACATGATTTATGGGTTGTTATGCCTTTTATGGATGGTGGCTCTTGTTTACATATTTTAAAAGCTGCTTATACTGAAGGGTTTAAGGAAGAGGCTATTATTGCTACTGTTTTACACGAGGTTTTGAAAGGTTTGGAGTATCTTCATCAAATTGGGCAGATTCATCGCGACGTTAAGGTATAACTCAATTCAGTATTGTTATGTAACAATCTTTTTTGTTTCCCCAAAATCCAGGTTCTACAACTTCAAGTGTCACTACGTTCTCACTTCTCTTTTCATTTTCCAGGCCGGAAATATTTTAGTCAACTCACATGGTGAAATTAAGCTAGGGGATTTTGGTGTTTCTGCTTGCCTTTTTGATTCTTGTGACAGGCTACACACAAGAAATAGTATTGTTGGGACTCCTTGCTGGTATGTAAGCTACTCCTTTGTAGCTCATATTTTTCCAAGTTTCGGTTTGTTACTAATTAAATCTTGCTCTCTGACATAACTTCTTATTTGTATGCTGTAGGATGGCACCTGAGGTTGTGGAGAATTTACACGGTTATGACTTTAAGTTCGTCTCTCTCACACAAAGACGTTGCTTATCCTTTATTTCCGTTTATAATATTTTAATTTCATTGATCCTGCAGGGCAGATATTTGGTCATTTGGTATAACTGCGTTGGAGCTTGCCCATGGTCATGCTCCTTTCTCAAAATATCCTCCTGTGAAGGTGCCTACTCTATGAATTTGTTTCTATGTTATTATAGTTTTTAAAACATTATGTTTCCTGTATCTAAAATAACTTTCCATTGCTAGGTTTTTCTTATGACTCTGCAACATGCACCCCCAGGGTTAGATTATCCAAGGGACAGGAAGTTTTCTAAGGTGCCATTCAGTGTGAATAACTTGGGTATAGTTTCATTATTTCCACGTAGCATTGCTGACAAACTATTTCTTTCCCTTGTTTGTCCTCAGTCTTTCAAACAAATGATTGCTATGTGCTTGGTAAAAGATCCTTTAAAACGACCTTCTGCAAAGAAGCTTTTGAGGCATCCTTTCTTTAAGCATTGTAAGTCCAGAGAGTCTGTTGTGCATACACTATTGGAGGGGCTTCCTACCCTTGGGGAACGTCTGAAAGCTTTGAAGGTTAGGATATTCATCATATGCAATTTTATTTTCTTGGTATCCATTTTCTTACAGCTTCAGGTTCATAATTTGTACATGGCTTCAAACTTCTTCACAGATGAGGGAAGCAGATATGATTGCACAAGAATGGAAAAAGGAGGAGATATCACAGGTTCGGGTTTCTCAAACTTAGTGGTAGTAGTTTTATTAATTATAATACTACTGTAGCAGTTCCAGATTTCCCCAGACTGCATTCGTGTTCCTCTCTCTCTCTCTCTCTCTCTCCCACTCTTCCTTCTCTTGTTGACTTGGTGATGTGATTCTGTTCAATACCTTTCTTAAATTTATAATCATTGTGTTACACAACTTACTCAATGTTATATTCTAACCAAGTAACCATACAATATATGGTAATAATGGTTAAAGAAATGCAGAATGATGGACCGTTAAGATACATGCTTCTGATTGTAACCGTTTCAAAAATTATGTACATCTGTGTTTATACTAGTAGACACATGGTTGTAAATATATACTCAAATATTTTTAGATCTTACTTATCTTGTCAGTTGATTTTTTTGGTCTTTAAGACTGATTCATCGCTTGCAATTATTACACGGTTACACCTATATCATCTTGTCTCGTTTTATCTGGATCAAAATCTCCGAAGAATTGCATATCCTGAAGTTCAGATTTTCAATTGTTACGACACTATTGGTGGTTTTTGCTTAGCCTTTTATACTTTTCGTATAAAATGCCATCCTTTTATGATTTTCTTTTAATTTCTTATCGTGATTACTTTTTGACTTTTTCCCCCTGTATTACAATTATGGTTTTCTTTTTGGTTTGCACCCCACAAATTATCTTTGTTTGACATGATATGGTTTGCACCATCCTTTTTTTATATGATATTTTCTGCTTGTTGAGAACATGATATGGGTACGAATTCTTACAAATTATTCTGTAGAATGAATACAAACGGGGAATTAGTGACTGGAACTTCAACGTTGAAGATGTGAAGGCCCAAGCGGCCCTGGTATGTTTTCTTTTCCCCTTTCATGCCACTCATTATGAGATTCAATTCAGGTTGGCACATGCATATATGTATATTTTATTTGTCATTAAATCATTGTTAGATTCAAGATGTTGAGGAAACTCTCTCTGAAAAATATCAAGAAATTGGACTCGATACAGTAAAGCAGCCAGCAGAAGATAATTCGTTCTCAGTGGGCCACTATTTAAAGGACAATGATGCAGATAATGTAAGTTTCTGATCCTTTTCGTATTTCTTTTTTGTGGAATAGACATGTTGACTGTTCAGGGCTCTAATTGCATGGGAGCTTGCAGGAAAATGTAAAGGTGTTGCGGACTAAGGCAGATGCTCTCTCATTTGGTGAGGAAAATATCAAGTATGTTTCTTCCACACAATAAACAACTAATTTTCTCTGTTACAATCATTTTAATATGTATCTTTGCTGATGTTGGTTGCAAAACTCCCTAGAGAGTAAGAGAGCAATGCCTAGTCTTACAAATGCGTAGCCATAAATGTCTTGCTAAAGCTCTCTGTTCGATGTGTCCTCATAACATTTTGTTGATATTGAACACCCTTCCTTTTCTACTTGGTTTACTAGAACACCTTGCAGGTTACTATTAAAGTAATCTGACACTTCTATCAATATTAAAGTGTTTTACATTGTTAATTTATTATGTGTTTATTGTTTGTTTCTGAGTCTATGAGTCTCTTGCTTCCATCCCTAATAATTTTATATTGGTAGGGAAAATTGTCATGCACCAAGTTGGCTCCTTCTTCACTTGATTAAGCGAGGTTTGATTTCAAATATGACTAGTGTATCCGATTAGGAGCATGACTTGGGGTGGATAAGAGATTTTTCATCCATTAAATAATTTGGCCAAAAATCAATATCCTTTTGATCCTGATCCCTTGCGGTTAGATTTTTTCTTGTGGCATTTATTTAGCTTCTCGCTACTGACCTAATCTATTATTGATACACCTTTTTAATAAAAACTTTGGATAGTATACTCATTGGTAATGAGGCAATTAATGATAGGTGGGGGAGGGGCATGGAAAGAATTATGTATGAGGTGGATGTAACCAAGAGGAGTCAGAACAGAAGGAGATACAAGTGCAAGAAAATGACGACTGTTTGATCGAATTCGGCAAGAGATGGGGAGCTAATGTGGGAGCTAGCAGGGGTAAGATACAGGCATTGTTGGACACTAAGAGAGAGGTAGTTAAGCAGGAGAGGCAGGCAGCTGTAGAAGAGGTATACGAGTCCGAAGAAGAGGATTTTGACGATCTATTCGACTCAGGATGAGAGGTTGGATTTGGAGTTATTCGATGAGTACTAGAGCATGGGGGTGGATGGGGACAGTGAGGTGGAAGTAATGGAAACAGAGGAAGTGGAGGAAGATGAAGATTAGGCAGGCTTTGTAGGGTGGTGGTGGAACACGGGAGCAATATGAGCCTTGGTTCTGTTTTTTGGGTGGTGGTTTTCTTTGTCTATTTGCAGGGTGTATTAGGGATGTTGGGGTGGGGTTTTGGTCTTGATGAATTAGCTGCTGGCTACAAGTGTTGATGTACTCCAATCAATATGTTAATATATTAATTTATGCATTATAAAAAGAGGTGGATGTAACCAAGACTTATGAGCATGTGAATTGAAACTTTATGGATTATGTGCTAGTGCTATACTGCTATGGGGTTCGATTCCACATGGAGAGGGTGGATTAGGAAATTTATCTCTATTGCTTCTTTTCGGTGCTTCTAGATGGATCTCATGCATGTTTTCTTTAGGGTTCTAGACCATGTAACATGGACACGCCATATTTCAAAAATAATCTGTGTTGAATACGTATCCACGTGTTCATGTCGGATGCATATCGGACACATTGTATGTGACATACCTCAATTTTTTATATTTCGCCATGTCAGATACGTCGTATCCGTATCGGATACGGACACACCTATCCGTGTCAATGTAACTTAGGTTCTAATGGTCTTTAGGCAAGGGTAAATTTAGTTGCTCATTAATAACGTTTTGTGGGACGACATGGACGAGGATCATAGGTAACATCTTGTTAATGGGAATTTGATGTGCTTACCTAAGAAGGTGGGAGGTTTGGTGGTTCGGAGTATCATACCTTTAATGTTGCAGTGTTTGGGAATGGATAGTCAGGTTTGGCTTAAAGAGGGAGTTTTGGACGAAAGTCATTATTTCAAGGTTTGGTGGTTCGGTTCGTAATCCTTTCAGGTTTGATGTTTCATAATCCGTAGTCCTTACGCCTTTAAGAAAGGTAATAGGTATAAACTTAGTGCAGGTGATCGTATTTTGTTTTTGTTTTTGGAAAATGTTTGGCTGGGAGATTTACCTCTTAAAGTAGTGTGCAAGACTTTGTTTAACATGTTTGAGCTTAAAGGGTGTACAATTAGCAAATGCATGGCTAATCTTGAAGGGGTGAACTTGAACCGACTAGACTCTGATTCGTTATTTTGGTACCATAGCAAGAAAGGGATCTTCTCAACTAAGTCTTTAGTTTTTATTTCAATTTTTTGTCTTGGTCTGCCAATGGTACTATTTCATTTACTTATTTATCAGCCATAGGAGTTTGGGGTTCTTAGGGCCTATTACATTTTTTGTTTGGTCTGCAGCTTTGGTGCGTATTCTTATAATTAATAATCTTAGAAAAATAAATATTAGAGGAAAGTTAATTATGTCTTATTGTGTTATCTTTTTCCGTGGAAGTCTGGTCCAATTTTATTGGGGAGTCTGGCTTTGTTCGAGTTAGTCTTGGTCAGGTGGTGGATCTCCTTCTCATTTTTTTTTTTATTGGTAAATAGATACTTTATTGATATAATAATATAGAAACGTAGAAACATCCCCTTACTCAGTGGCTTACATGGTGTTTCTTTTCTAGAGGCCAGAGGATCTAGGGTATGGTTCCTTTTGCAATCATGTGGGGCATTTGGTTGGAATTTAACTGACTTCATTTTGAGGGTACATTTCTGGATTTTAGGCAGTCATTCTTCCCGTAAGAGGGTATCTTTGCTGTTGGAATAAGCTTTATGTGGATTTCAGGAACTTTCCTTGGAATCGTTTTGCTTCTAGATGGGAGAGTATATTTTTCTGCTAGATTTCGTGTACATGATTTCTCTTGTATTTATAGGTCATCTTGACCCTTTTTTCCCAAGTAACATGGGCACTTCATATTCTTAAGGAAATCCGTGTCGGACACTCGTGTTGGACACATGGATACGTTGTGGATACCATTTCAAACTAGGGTTTCTTCTATTCCCTTTCCCTAAAATACTAATTAAATAATCTATTAACATAGTTACAACTCCATGATATACCACTTTCATATTTATTTATTTGTAAGGAGCCGCTTTGTAAGGTTTTGGGACCAAAAATTAGTTGTGTTAATAAAGAATAGTACTATTTTTCTTTTCTAATTAGCTGTGTCCCCCTGTCCTACTTCATCTCCTGTGTCAGACACACCATAGCTGTGTCGGAAATGTGACTTTTTTTTTTTTTATAATATAATACTTTAATCTAATTATAAAAAATGAGTGCTACGATAAGGATACAAGAGGAAAAAGTGCTTGAGAGGAGAGCTGGAAAAGGGACGAAGTTGGTTGGCTGTTCAAGGCAGAAAGAAGGAAAAAGAACATGACAATTATTATGTACTCCCAAAAACTGGGAGCGGTTGCAAAAGAAAGAAAAATGCATAATAAGGATAACAGAGTAATATTTTTTGTTTGCTTGGTAAAGTAAAATTTCAATAAGGGAAAAGTAGGCTGAGGAAGGCTACAAAGGATGGGGGGTTGGGGTGGGGGGCATTACAAGAAATGAACCATCACCTAGGGTGCAGACGGATAGGTTCGGATTCGGATATGGTTATATCCGAATCCGAAATTGTTCACTAACATCCAAATTCGAATTCGACGGATGTATAACAATGATATTCGAATTCGAATCCGATATCCGATTCGGATATCGGGTAATATCTGATCCGATCACAAAATCGTTAGGATGATGAGATAATATTCTGATAATTGAATTTTTTGAATTACAATAGCAAATATCCAATATCCAAACAAATTTAGGACAAATTTCAAGGCAAACAAAACGCCAGAGAATCCAACAGCATGTTCATAGTAGAATGCCCTTTTATAATCAAAGAAGAGAAGGCCTTTTGCCAGAAAAAAGTGTGATGCCTTGAGACAATCCAAGTAGAGCAGCAACCGTAGATGCAAATCCCACGCTTCCTATTGCAGTTTCCAACTGGATTCCTTTCCAGAAAAGTGACATCATGATATAGACAAGATGGTACTTTCAGAGAGACCGACGAAAGTATTAGTAATGCCAAACATTAATCTCCAGAGAAGCATGCATACTCCAACCCCAACAACTCCGACCAAGATAAAATAGTTCCTTTTCCAGAATGTGTCAATTTGCAAACCCACAACCTACTCACCCATGTGATAGAAGGGTGACAAGAAAAATCAAAGAAGACATCAGAAAAACAATATCATGAAAGGAATCAGTGGAGAAAATCGATGATTATGCGTGGTGGGGGTGCACTTGAGAAAGAAGATGAGTTGCGGTGCGTTGAGAACTTGAGTGAATGAAATCTACTGATTTCACACTTTCCCTTTTATAATTGTATTATATTGACTTTAATTTGACTTTGGTTAAGTATGATATGACTTTAATAAATCCCCTGGCCCAAACCTGACGGAATGGAATTAGACTTAAAGCGGAACTTATCCGACGGATATGTCCAGAATCCATATCTATATCCGAAACCTTTTCGGATGGAAAAATTTATCCTAATCCGAGTCCGATATCCGATATCCGAAATTTTCGGATAATATCCCTTTTTTCGAATACGAATACGATTCGGATTTTCGGCTATCCGTCTGCACCCCTACCGTCACCCCATGTCTAAACATAAGATGATCCTACGTGGCTACAACATACTCAAAGTAACATCCTCTAAACTAGGGCAGGGAATGGGTCGGGTTCTGGTCGAATATGGCCATACCCAAACCCGATTGGGTAACACTAAAATTCTAAAACAATTTGAAAATTTACCCAAAACCCGTACCCAACATACCCTAACCCGAATACATAAATGGATATAGAAATGGACCTGAACCGAAACAACAGAGCTTGCTTTTATCAAGAGTAGTCTTCTTAAGCGAAGCTAAGATGTCTTCAAAGTGACGACGGTTCCTTGTTAGTAAGTTCGCGTTTAATTCGCATATTAAACACGAATTATTTGGGAAAAATTCGGCTATGAAAAGTTCTAAACGGGTAAAGTTTGGATTTGGGAATAATTCGGTTAAAAAATTCAGCAGTTTTAAAAAAAAAAAATCTTGAAAAAAAACACTATTTGTTTAGTATGTGATGTGTGGTTCAAAATGAGTATTTACGTTAAAATACTACTTAGAACACTTAATATAAGTAATTGTGTATGGTTTTGACCTATATTTTGTGAAATGAAAGTGGTTTATATCTATGAATTTTTCACGAATTTTTATTAGAGAAAATCGAATTATACACGAACAAACGTATGGACAAATGTTTTCCGTATAACGAATATATGACCGTATATTTCCCCGAATATTTCAAAATTAAAACCGAATTATACCCAATGGATTCCCGTTCCGAATAATTCCCGTCCCTGAATTTACTAACTAGGATAGGGATAGGACTATTAGAATTAGACAATCAAGAAATGATAGAAAAATAAAGGGACTTGACAGAATGTATAATGTATTAGAGAAATGACAATTGTATAGGCATTTGATGATGCTTCTTGGGACCTTGATAGTTATTGAAGGATTATGGTGGATGGATATTTTTTCCTTCAACAAATTTTTTTGGTAACTGGAGAGTTTCAATGATTTCTCCGGCAAGGTTCTCGGTTCTTATTGTCCTAGAATTATTTATTTCATTAATAACTAAGAAAGGAATCTATATGTGCAGTTTAGTTGTGGTAACAAAGCCTAGTATTGTAAAGAAGATAGCTCCCCTAATCAATTTTAGCGTCTCTCTCTCTCCTCCTTATTGTCCGACAGTTCTCCAATTCTTCACTCCTTCCTTTACTTGCATAAGGTGGTTAGTCAGCAAACTCTGTCCAATCCACTTCCACAAAGCTTTATCCACATCCTATAATTGACTGAATTTTCACTTCCTACGAAAAACCTGACAAAACTTAGTAGCTGAATTATGGTGGCGCATTGTCAGTCTTCTGACAATAAACTTAGCCTTAAACATAGTTCAGACACCTGTATAATGGACCTATCTGATGACACCTGTATAATGGATCTATCTGATACCTGAACGTTAAAGTTGAATTGTTTACTACTGTACTTTGTAAGTTTATATCCTACTGTTATTTGAGAACATGACCTGTAAATATTATTCACGTTTCTATATTATGGAGTTGTTTAAGTTGGTCTCTTGTCAAATATAGGTGCACACTTGCACAGTAGCCAAACTATAGAACTGAAAGCAATCCTGTTTTTACTGAGACATAGATCTGATTTTAAGTTTTCATTACTCAATGAGTTTTTTTGTTGTTGTTGTTGTTGTTGTTTTGTTTACTAATCATCTTTATGTAGATATAAAGTTGTGTAATATCAGTAATTCTCTTTCTGTAATATATGCAGTGACAAGAAGCACATTGGGGCACAGAATGTGGTAGATTGTAATGGAACAGTGGTTCCAAATGCTGTAGGCCCATCTTCTGCTAAATTACCAGGCATGCACCTTGTGTATTTTGTATTTTGTATTTTTATCCAGACCCCCACCTGCTTTCTCCTCTGACCTCATGCTCATCACTATCAATTCACTTCTGACACGCAAAAAGGCAAACTAATACACATCACTGCAGCTGCAAATGTTGACGATCTTGACAAAAAACCTGAGGGGCGAGTTGTCCAGAAAAGAGGGCGGTTCAAAGTGACATCTGAAGATGTCGACTTAGAAAAGGTCAGGGATTTTTAGTTTATGGTTTTGGTTCAAATGTTTGTAATCTGAACATTGGTTGGCTGTCATCTTTTCTTCAGGTACATCCATCTCCTGTTCTGCAGAAAGCCCTAGGTGGACAGGTTAGTAGAACTACTGTCTTTCAGCTAGCCCAGAAAGGCCATGAAATATCATTTATGGGCGCTCACTTCAATTTCTTGTCCTTTTCAGATATAAGTTCTATTACTAAGTGAATGTTATTTCTCTACGGTCACTTCAGTAGACTATTATTGCTACTTTTATTGCTTAAAACCTATGTTACATGGACACACCATATTTCTAAAATAATCCGTGTCGGATACGTATCGACGTGACTGTGTCGGACACACACAGACACATATTGTGTGAGATATTCCTCAGTTTTTGATATTTCATTGTGTCAGACACTCCGTATCCGTGTCTGATACGGACACATGTGTCCGTGTCAATGTAACTTAGTTTAAAACTGACAGTCAGTGTCTTATAATTAGGGTTGTTCATCTGACGTGTAAACGCCATCTTTTGAGTTTCCCATTTTCTGTGTTTTTTAAAAAGTACTATTTAGCTGCGATTTAAACCTGCTGGCGAGGACTGAGCAGTATCTTGTACGTTGTCAAACTGTAAAAGGAAATTTTGATGCATGTTTGTGTGCCTCTAGCGTGTTTTGTGCTTTCAACACATGTCCATTTCAAATTGCATCATTCTTTCTAAGGTTCAACTTGATGAGGAGGAAATATTGTTTGATTTCGTTTGAACCTACTTTTTACTCCTTACTATCATAAATATTATTCTTAGACTTCTGGAAATGACGCGTTGAGCTTATGTTTGGTTGTGCAACACTGTCTCTATCAACCACATGTCCTGGCCTAAACTCTGTCCTACTATATGTGCATAAATGCTTTTTCTCTTTCATCCCCTCTAGGTTACTAATACTCCCAGGTCTCTCATTAGAACGCATAGGTTCTTAACACTACAATGTAGTGCAACTAAAAGCATAGGTCATCAGGTATATAGAGACACAAGTTGGCACAAGTATCTTTTTCTGGAGACATAAGTTGGAGTCAAAGTAAATTATATTGTACAAACTCCACCTAATTGGAATTTCTTTTTTTGTTAAGGAACGTAGTTCTAGAACGTTGAAATAAATTAGAAGTTACTCATAAGACTCGAGAAAAAAGGAAATTAGAAGAAGCTATGAAAATCCGGACTAACATAACAAGGTACTAAATACCTCACAGCTGATATTCTGTCGTTGGCTAACCAGGGATCGATCATTGTATTCTTGATGGCGAATGCTATTAAGGAAGAGGGAGAACTAATGTTGGACACGAGATCACTATATCCTTGGACAGCCATCAAAGTTGGCTTCACAGGTTTTTCATACACTGGAGTACTGGACTACGGTCACCATCCAAAAAGTCCCAGCTCACAAACAAGACGCCAAGGTTTAAAAGAACACACCTTTTATGGGTTTAGTGGCTTGAGGCTTTTAAGCCTTACATATATTTTTTTTGTTTGGACCACTTAAACCCCTCATAACTTCTTTAAAGACTAAAAACTTCCTATTAGGTTATGTTTTGAGCATCAGAACACCTCATTCTATCAGAAACATCATCAAACTCCTTTTTCCCTCATTCTCTCTTCTTTTTTATTGAGGCTTAAGCTTCAAGCGCATCTGAGGCTCGCCTCAAGCCTCACACAGGCAGAGCACTTGGAGGCTTTCTGCCGTGTTTTAAACACTGCAAAACGCAAAACAATTAAAAGGAAGACAAAAGTCAAACTTAAGAGTCTCTGTAGTCATTGTCAAAACTCCATTAGAGCAGCTACCAAAACAGCACTTTCCACTTTCGTTCACCTCTAATCCACGTCCTTGTCGTCTCATCTTCTTGATCAATGCAACTGAAAATCAAGTGTTCCAGCTCGCCTTCCTCTTAATCATCTCAACCCATGTCTTCCTTTATCCATCTCCTCTGAATTTCATCCACCATCCTGATCAATCTTTTTCCTATTTGCCCCCACCTTAATTCCACACTTCTCACTAAATTTTAACATTTTATTTTTGTAACAAATCTGTTCTGCGGGTTTCTTACCCTCCTTGATTTTCCCTCTTCTACTGCTGCCCCAATTCTGATCTTCCATGGCTCAACAACAGTCCCAACCAGTTCTTTACCTGCTCTCCTGTCTCTCTCCTGTTGGTCTCTCTTCACCTCCTCCATAGTTCTGATATCGCCTCTCATTGCATTCCCTTCGCCTACCACTTGCAAAACCTTTTTCTTTAACCTCTTATATCCCTCTGCTCTTTTTCATCTCCTATAGATCCTTAACACCTTCCCGTTCTTTTCCTCTAAGCTTTTTTGCCTCCTCAAGTAATTTTTCGAGCCTCTCTATGGAGTACTTGCTAGGATAGATCGACGACCCGCCCACATTTCTTTTATCTTATCCATTCGATCATAGGCTGAGATGGAGCATTTGAGCCCCACTTCCTTCTGTTTTACCTCTCTCCCGCTGCACAGCTACTTTTATCCTCGGATTTGGTCTTCAGTGTTTTCATCCCCAATATATATGCTCATGCCTGTGTCCCCAGAGTTATAATACTACTCCTCACCGGTGTAGCCCATTGAAGTTGTCTCTATAAGCCAATGTGCCTTCTTACAGGCTCGAGTGTTACCTATATCTGTGTCGATCACCTCAAAGCCATCACACCTCTCATCTGACCATCTTTCAGTTCATTGCCAGTCGCCACCTAATTGACTAGGTCTTCTGTTCTTGCTTCCATGTGCACGTTTCTGATCGGCCACCTTATAAAGTAAGCCTGCTCCAAATAAGTTACTATCCCTGATCCAGATCCATTTATGCTTAGTAGAAGAAGCCCACTAGATTTTAGGCCCTCCAACAACAGTGTAGTATCTGCCCAGCCTCTTCTTCCTTACTCATCAATTTCCTCATCTCACCAGCTTGCTGAAATTCTAATAACTTTTCTCCCACAACTCCTGGCTCAATCTCAATTATCACTTTGACTCTTACAGTTTTCTTGACCATATTATCTTCTAATTTCTTGATTCTTGACACAATTCTTGTTCTTCTGTTTTTGAAGGACTCCTTTCCTTTTCAACGAATTTTAAGTATCCGTTCTGCATTACTCATAGGCCTTACGCTTTATATGAATCGTGTTAGAGACGAGTCATCTGCAATATTGGTCACAATGAGGGTCCGAAAGCGATCAATGTGAAATTAGAGCTCTGGGGAGTTGCTTTCCAAATTCCAAAGTGTTGGAGAATACAAAGGGATATGCAGTGCAACTTTAGTATGGATGCATGAAGTAATTTCCGGGTACTATTTGATGGACAAGAAATACCTTAGAGAGATTTGCTTTTGATAATTTGGTTAGGTTATCCATAATTCCATACCCTCCCAACAACATGCCAGCAGCAGTTAGGATGGGAAGAATGGAAGATCATGGAGGAATTTACCACGTATAATTAGGATTTGGGATTTCACAGGACGTCTTCTGCTGGTCTCCTTTTTCAATAGTCTATGTGATCCCTTTCATCAATCGTTTAGTTGAATGGAAGGCCTTTACTTAAGTTATCCTTGAAAATCTTGCTAGCCTTGTAAATTTAATATCGGTATTCCATTTTGTATGATTTAGTGGAGCTTATGCATATGATATTCAGCATCTGAAAGATTGAAAACAAAATTGCCAAATAGTACCGTGTACTTTGCAGCATTTTTCTCTTTGGGCCACCACATACTTTTGAACCCATTAAAAGAGCCTTAAACTTTCGAATATTTTTCAGTTTGGTACACTATTATGTTTCCATTAGAAAATGTTCTTATGTGGCCAAATGAAAGTAAACATCTAACGGAAGCTTATGTGAAACCAACGAAATTTCAATCGGCTAAAAACCTTAAATTTTGGTCAGAGTCACAAAAGGCTTCAAACTTGCTGAATGAATTTTGAGTTTTAGCTGGTTGAAAATTCATCAATTTAGAAATTGTGTGCCACATAAGCTTCTGTTTGGACACATCTAATTCTGTTTGGCCACATAAGCATAATCTCTAACTGAATAAATAACAGTCACCCAAACTGAAAAAAGTTGAATAATATGTGACTCGTTTGATGGGTTTAAAAGTACATGGACTAAAATGAAAGAAGGGTAAAGTACATGGTACTGTTCATCATTTTTTCTCTCTAAAAGTTTATTATATCATAACTGTGTCCCTGTACCATGAGTATTTGGATTTGAAGCCACTACTTCATTTGAACCCACCCCAGGCCTTATGGGTTAAAGAGCATCTGCGCTGCATGGGCAGCTCTATGCAATCAAGTTCTTTCTTTGGATATTCCTAGCCCAGTACAGTATTGAGCTTGCTGCTCAGTTTTTGTCATCTGATCAGTTTCAAAGTCAGATCATTCTTCATCAACATTGTTACTAAAGAGTTCTATGGCTGTTAATTAATGTGAACAATATGCTCAATTTTTCTGATCTAAACTAATTTTACAAGTCTCTGTGTTTGATGTGAGTCTGCCTAATCAAGTAATCCGATGGGCGTATGCCTGCATGCCGACTTAATTTATTAGTACAGCATACTAGCTTTTAAATAGTTCCAATTATATCTAAATTTCCGACTTCCTTTTATTGGAGTTTAATTTCTGAAGCTGTCTTTTGTGTGAGGCATGATTATTACTAATATAGAAAAAGATTGCAATAAAAGAATACGCTTTGGGGGTTTAGGGGTGTGTTAATTTCCTAGTATAATTCTCACCCAAAAGTCATGCCAAGGATTGAGGAAGCCAAATCCTATTAAGCTTTATTGTTTCAATAAGGGCGGATAAGTTCTGATTGAATCTTTGACAGAGTTTTAGTAGTATGAGCACCTACTAAGTTCAACCTATGCTGCCTAAAGCCCTAAACACGTTACTGTTACTTATTCTGATCATCAAACTTTGCCAGATTTGCTTGTTTACCAAGAGGAGCCTGTCATTTGTGGATTTTACATTTTCGATTTTATGTGTTAGTTATGTACTCAAGCGAGGTTTTGGTGGGGCCTTTCTCTGGTTTTTTATGTTTATACAACTAATTACTATCAGTAATTGCCTCTTCTTCTTCATTTTCTAGACTGCATTTTAATTCTGTTAATTCACTTTCCACTTTGCAGTTAGTACAAGCACATGGGATGAGGTAGTGCAGAAATTTGACCAAATTGCAGTGAGGTAGGTTGTCATTGATGTTATCCAACATAGTCAGTGAGGTGGTGTCTGTTTGCACTTTGTTAGATCTGCACTCGCTTTGATATACATTGTTGTGCCTATCTCCATCAGCTCAACAGACACACTGAGAACTGAACCAAATTCCACACAATTTGTCCTGTTGTTGTAGCATGTTCTTTACATTAAATCCTAGTTTACTCTTTCTACTGTCTAAACACTTTTTAATTCCAGGTACATTGAAGCAATTGGCTTGTTTTTTTACTACGTAAATATCAATTGTCAGATAAAAAGAGGAGACTGCTAATCCAGAGCATTAACTAACAGGGTTCCTATATTTTATTTCAAATGTCTAAGTGGTTCAGCCTGTTTCAAGGTGCCTAGTGTTTTTACTTTTTAACGATACAGTTATTGCCTTCTTGTACAAATTTGTGTAGGCTTCTCATTGAGATGTCTGAGAAGCTTGTAATGCCTTACACCTTGGCACCTTTGGCATTTGATTTTAGAGTGTGTATATATAGTTAACTATACATTGCAGAGTAAATTTTCAGCACACTTTGCAATTATGCACTAGAGCTGCATGCGACTATATCCTTCATAAATCATAAGCCATCCCTGCATTGTGCAGTTTATTTTTGAAGTATTTTTTTTATACCAGTTGCGGCAGCTATTTTTAGACCCAATGAGTCATATAGCTAGTAGCTTTTGCCATGAATTGATTTAATGCTTGCAGTACAGTGCCTAATGAATGTTATGTTTAATTTTGTTTTGTTCAGTTTCCGTTGCCGCATAAATCTTTTGGAAGTTTGAACTGTTATCGCATAAATCATTTGCAAACAAACAGCTAATCGCGTGTAATCTAAAAAAGTTCTGAGGAAGATTTCAAAATACATATCATATTGGCATCTTTCAAAATTTGTAAATACATATCTTAAGTGGTCATCTTGAAAGAATGCTACCAACGCAAAGCCACACCTTAATGATAGATGATGATACCAGTTTTGTAGAAATTATTATATGCGAGTTCTTCGTATTAGTGGTCAGGTATGTCCCGTGTTTCCTTTGCTTATACTATAAATTTAGTTATTGCTACTATCAACGAGCAGAGTAACCTCTCATAAAATCTGGACCAGTAATTATCGACATGTGATTATGGACATTTTTTAGGTTTGTTTTTTTGCCTCTTATAAAAATCATTCTACTAGAAATGTCTGAGAAGAGACTCCAATTTTATAAGTATCAAAATTGGATATATTTTAATTCTATAAGTCTTATAACTTATAAAATTACTCAAACACTCCGGCCTATATACCCTTTAGCCTCATTTCTCTTTTCTTCCCTTTTCACTATCTTTTTCTTTGTCCTAGCCGCTGCTACCATCATCACCACTACCACCGTACTATTAAGACCGCCACCACCACCATCGTGCTATTAAGACCAATTCTATCACCTCCACTACCATCACCATCACCATCACCACCACCACCACCGTGTTATTAAGATCACTATCACCATCACCACCACTTTTTCTAAAATTGATATTTTAATTTGACAAAATTGATTTGAAACCGAAAATCAAATTATACGTATGTTTCAAATTAATCTATTCAAATTAAATGGGATGAGATTATCGGAAAAAAATAAATAAAAATAAAATGGGATGTAAAGGGCAGGATTATATTTGTTAAATAACCATCTATAAGATGTTGTATATTTGTTTTTTCTATTTTTACAAGTGCTTACAAGAGAAACTTAAAATGAAAAATAAACTATTTTATAAGACCATCTTAGAGCATTCCCAATGCAGGTGAAAAAGAGGGGAATGTAAAAAATTTCACCACCTTTTGGTTCAAAACCAGTGCCCAATGCAGAGGTGAAAAAGATGGTGACTATTTTCCGAAGTCATTCCCAGGGTGAAATTTTCAACCGAGATAGTGGCTGACTTGTGAACTTTAGACGAGATGTTGGATTACGTCTCGTGTTTTTTTTTTTCGGACGGAATAAAACATTCCGCCTCGAATGATTTTTTAACTTTTTTTCGGTTTTTTTTTTAAATTTCAGACGGGATGTGTTAATTTCGTCTGGAGTGTTTTTTCGATTTTTACGTCTAGACGGAATCTAACATCTCGTCCGAGATTAATAATTACCTTTGCATTGGGCAGCTTCACCTTACTTTTCACCAAAACAGTAATAAAAGGGGGAAAACTGCCTAGGTGGATTTGATAATAGGGGGAAAAATTGACTTGCGTTAGGAATGCTATTATAAGACTCTTATATATAACTTAACCCAAATAAACAAATAGCCCCTTACCCACCCTAGTAAATTTTGTACTATCAGCTCCATATTCCTGCCCGATGTTATGTAACCCAAACTCTTATAAGGCATCTATGAGGCATGAAATGACAACTTAGCTGGGATCTAGTCCGTAAACCCTTCTTTGTTTTTTTAAGATAACGTCTGTAAACCCTTCAAACAAGGTGGACTAACAAAGAGAAAAGTGGACTACGTGCTAGTGTCTGATAACACCTCGACAAATTGATGTCAAGTATTGAGCTGCATGGATGATATCTCCAATTTTAAACATATTTAGATTTGATGATCTAATTTGAGACAACATAATTTGGAGTAGTCTAGCAGATTAGCCTCGATAAATTGTTTGAATTATATTTATCACTGACAAATTTTGTTTTTTGGTAAAGATCACCGACAAATTGAAATATAGCTCGCTAGCATTCCTCATTCTCCAATCCGTTACGAGGGCACTGGAATAGTTGAATCACTCAGCTCAATTTGCCCATTCATTTATGGGCCTAATCTTTAAAGATGTGCCATTCCGTAGTGAACAATGGGTAGCTTCTTTCTTCAAGGTAAATGAAAAAAATTTAACAATTTCTTTTTTTTAAAAAATAGGGTGATTTTGGACATACCCAACAAACCACCCATAACTAACATAAATTTTTGTCATATCCCAATAACTGTCTAAATCCAATAATATATCCTAAATAAATTTGGGATATTTCCATTAGGGACAGAGAATTAAAAAAAAAATGAAAACAAAAAATAACACAAGTATGTTTTGGTACCTGTTTTTCCATTTTTGTTAGGGAAAGTTTCTTTATTCCCATCTTTTTCCCCCGGTCTATCTTTAGGCGAAAAAAAAAAAAAAACTTTGGCCTTGCAAACACAGTGGCTATAGCAACAAACTATGCCTTTATGTCGGAAGATCTTCAGTGGCTATAACTCGGAATAAATTGGCTTTGGAGAAAGGTATTCCTGAATCAGAAATGACTATGACTGAATCATATATGTTTATTCACAAACCAAAGGAAATGACTCCGCATAGCCAAGAATGAGTGGTTAGTTTGTTATACTGTTTTAAATTTCTATTGTACATAGTTAATTCAAAGCAAATGAATCAATATCTCCTCTTCTTTATTTCTTCCTGCTGCCCATGGTTTCAACGTTTGGATTCGATTTATTCAAATCTTTTCTGCCGTTTGTTCATATGAATTAATCATTGCTCAATTTCAGGTTATCTTTAAGTTTTGCGATATCAGACAAAGCTTTTTAGGTGTTATTGAGGATACTTGTTTAGATGAAAAATGTGCACATCTTTTGCAAGATGGTCCAAAAAGGTGGAGTTTTAACAATGACATGGAAAATCCAAGTACAGAGTACATTGTAAGTTGTGACGAGCCTGCTTTCATGGCGTAGGTTGTTAGGATATACCCTCTTGCAACTTGAATATGTATTTTCTTATATAGACCGCGTTGGAAAAATAGCTGGTGACATTGAGAAACTCTATTGATAGACATCAAAGCAAGATACCGGTGGTATGAATTGATTCTTGAACAATCTCTGTTTTCAGTTTTATTTACTATGAGAAATCAACACAGTTGACTTGCTACTAATAAAAAGAGTGAGGGACTTTGTATGTGAATCATTGTATCACCTCACTGATCGACTCCTCATTTTCAAACTAGATCAACTTGAGGTTAAATGGATCAAGTTGCAGCACCACTAACTAGATTGTAAATTTTCTTGTCAGGGAACATCGTTTGTATATTATGGTAGAAAATGAATTCATAGGCTTGATGTCTTCTTCAGTCTTCAGTATGATTATGGATTTTCTTGTCGAAAAGCAGCCATAGCATCATGCATATAAATTGGTCATTTGGTCCCTCACTCAACATCATGCATGATGAGGTTTATATATCATAACGATCTTTTCCATCTCCTATAGTCTTGGCTTAATTGTCTTTTCCCTGCCTTGCCCTCGCAGTTAGGTAGTATTAATAGCGCTTAAAAATATCATGTCGCCTGTATATACTAGAAATCCTTCTGGAGGGGATGTTTGAGTTACTTTTGTTTTTCAGGTGCATAAGTGCATTATAGACCTGACAAATTGAGCAAGTCGTCAGGTGTTGGAGAACTCAGTGAGGCATTACAGTCTTTAGGGAAGCAGTCTCTAGGCATTGCAGTGCTATCTTTACACTGCCCCACCTCTCAACCAAAGGGGACGTTCATGAAAGGCCATAGATCATACACAAACATTCATACAATGATAAAAGTTGTCCTCCCATAATCGACTATATAATAATATCATAGAGCCCGAGCAAAGCGAGAACCCAAATGAGACATCTTAGTTTCTTTTGCAGTTTTATTTATTCTTTCCATTTTGATGGTCTCCACGGGTTCAAAACATTTATACTCTCGGCCATTCTCCTTCAGTTTTGTTTATCTTGTCCATAGATTGGGCACATTATTGTATACCACCTTTCTCATTGAGAAGATGTACAATTATAATGGCTGCGGTTATTATTAATGCAGTATTCTTAGAGATAGAGGATAGATGGCTGGTAGAAGAGATTGTAAATATAAGATATATACACCAAATATTGAAGCCGTGAGGTGGTTGGTATGGGGGTACCGCATTGGTTGGGTTAGTCAGGGGAGGATGACCATATTAATATTGTTGCTTCAGCTTTACAGTTCCATTAATAGAATTCTCAGTTTTTCCCACTTGGTAATGTGCTCCCTTGTGCATTTATTTAAAGTTCAATATGTTGAGTTTTCATCTGCCTTAAAAAGCTCTGGAATTTCCAGTTTTTGTTGTAATAAGGAGTTTGAAGTGGTGTCAAAATGTTGGAGGTTTTTAGGCAAGTGATGTATAAGTTTGTGGAGATGATATTCTGATATCTTACAAAGTGTTTGGAAGTATTTGATTGTTTTTCAGTTAGAGTAATGGAGGGTATCGCTTTTGCCAAGTATTGTTGGTTGAAGCACTGATTGCCACCTTTAAAAATAGACAATTGGACATGGAGGCCTATGGAAAGATCGATTTTTTTTTTATGGTTACCGACTTTAGGTCTTAAAGTGAAAGAACATTTAGGGAGATTCCGAGGAACGAAAGCACCGCACGGCCACAAGCTGACGAGCCACAACACAAGTAAGAAACTTAAGCAGCACTTATACCGTACTTAATTTCTGATTAGAGTTTAGAGTATCAGAAAAGGGTGTAGCCGTGTAGGCATGCGTTTTCCCGTAGTGAGGGGACGAGTGTCTTAATGAGGCACTTAATTACAAAAGGCAGTCACATGCAAGTATTTAAGTGATCAAGATCCATGAAAGTTGCTGATAAAAATTTAAAAGAGATCTTTGAAACTCTAAAATTCAATGACCCTTATTCCAAACAAACAGTAATAAGGCCTATCCAGTTAGCTCAGGCTCTCAAGTCTGAAGTCTCAACTACGTACATATGTGTGACTGGTGTGAGCCGTTGAGTTGTTCATTCAGTAATTTGCGTCGATCTTCAATCTTCAGCATCGTTCATTAAGAATTTGGGCATGAATGTCGCAGTCTGAAGCTAAAGCCCAACTAAATTCTCTGCCAATTTTTTTTATGTAAGCCTACTTCTTAAATCCTTGACATGGATTTGAATCATTTGATGATGAAGATGATTGTAGAAGATGACAATATTTAGCACTATACTGTTCTTATGTTTTCCTTTTGCTTTCATATATTTGGTTTGGTGTAATATTATGTTTTTACTCATCAATATATAGTGGTAAATTGTTTGGTCAATAAATATTTTGGGTACGCCTAATAAAAAAGAAGGATAATTTAGGAAGCTAAATGTGTCTAAAGTCATTTTATTTATTTATTTTAAATTTAGGGTACGGGAGTATTTTGTTGGGTATGTCCAAGATCACCCAAAAAATAAGCTTTTATAGTTCGGCCAACCTTTATTTGAACCATGTCCTTAATAGCTTCTCCGTGTATTTTTAAAAAGTAAGGCATATTGCAAAATATATATCTAATGCATTTGTCCAACAAGGTGAACTATGCATCTGAACATCCAGGCAGCGAAATGAGTGCAGGTCTTTGAAGGGTTGTTTATGCATAGCGCTGTTATGATTTAGTCTATTTTTATTAGAAGGTCTACATCACAAAGTGCATTTTGTAATTTACTTTTAAGCAATATACTTTGAGACGAAACACTCATTTTTTGTAAACTCTTGATTTGAAACCTGGGATGGTGCAGTGGAGTTCCGAAAGCAATGCACTCTGTGACTACTTTGTCTTAAGCAACAGAGCCACCCAAAGAAGATAATAAATTGCTAATTCAAATTCCAACTAATCAGAAGATTTCAGTATATAAAATCCAAAAGTAACACAGCATGGAGCTAAAAGGCAAAAAAGATGAAACATGGAAAAGGAAACATATAAACAGAGAAAAGAAAAGTCCTAGCTAGACAACAATTGCAGGTGTGTGAATCTAATTTTTCTTGCTCCTTCTTGATGCTATTTCTAAAGCCCAAGCTTTGCCCACATCAGTCTGGAATTTCCCTGCAGTCATAACACAATAGCAGATCAGCGCAACTCCTGCTTCAAACACTTAATTTTACAAATCTGGGACTGTGAGCTGAAAGGAAAAAGAATGGTTCTTCCTATCATATAATAACTTAAGAAATCTGAAGTATATCTGCCAACTATGTTTCAAATGAACATTGACACATTATAAATAGAAATGTGGAAGGTGTGTGCATGTCTACTCTGCTTTTGATCCGATTAGAAGGTAGAGGGACATGGTGTATCGGTAAGCATGTTTGGAATGATTACATCCACCACAAGACCGCAGCCAATGCCTGGAAGTTATGCAATAACAATGCTACAACTGACTCAAGTGCTCAAACCAAAGAAGTGAGGTTGGGATCAAGAAGGAGACTTGGTGTCAAGTGTCAACACCAACTACTATGCAGAATGTATGGCTATACGAGAGTCAGCAGAATGTGCAATTGCAGAAGGATGGGACAAGCTATGGGTAGAGTCAGATTTTAAAGCCACAGTCATGGCTTTTAAAGGAGCCTTCTGTGGGACTTGGTTCAGAGAGGAAGATAGCTTCAAGCCACACAATGCATTATTATCAGACTTCTGAGAGGGGCTAATTTCTCAGCAGACAAAGCAGCCAACAATGCTACAAATATGGGCTCTACACAGGAGTTTTCACATGAAGGTAACCTCCTTGGATAGTTGGATTACCACATGGGAAGTCCCCAGCTTGGCATACTAAAGATTTGCAAAATAGGGTCTATAGCATAACCCTATCTTTTTGTTTTTTGTTCTTACTGTACATTCTCCCAAATAACCTATATATTTTAGATTAATACAACAACAACAACAACAACAACAACAACAACAACAACAACAACAACAACAATAATAATAATAAGGGTCCGTCCACAGCAATTCCATCTATCCCTCTAACGACCTGTATCAGAATTGGCATGTCCATTCAGTTCAGTCCAAATCCTCTGTCTTATTCATTGTCTCTCTGCCTTCCAGGTCTAGGTACAGATCCACATGTCCATAAGGCTAACTCCAATGGTTTGGTGCGCCAAAACACCAAACCACAATAACACAGTAGATACAGTTAGTGAGATAGCGAAATCAAATCCAATGGTTTATTTTTCCAGCCGCCAGTGAGAATGGCGTACAACACAAAATATTAAAAAAACCAAGTTTTTTGGGCGCCATCACCGATGGCGGGCAAAAATAAAAAAAAAAACCAAACTTTTTATGCGCCATCACCAAGCGTGGAGTTATTATCTTCCTATATTGCCCTTTAAAAAACCATAACACAAAAGAAATAAAAACAAAAAAAACCAAAAACCTTATGCGCCATCACCCGGTGGTAAAAAAAAAACCAAAAAAATCAAGTTTTTGTTGTACGCCATCACCAGTGGCGTGTAGTTATTCTCCCAGAACAAAAAAAAAAAAAAAACGCTCTCTCTCACTAAAAAAAAAAATCGCTCACTCTAAATCGCTCTCACACTCACCTTTTGTTTAGAAAATCACTCTCACACTCACACTCACCTCTAAATCGCTCACTCTTAATTTCACTCTTAATTTTGTTTAGAAACCCAACAGGAAGAAGTTGTTGAGATTGGACAGGCGGTCCCTAATCGCTCCTGATCAAACTAAGAAGTTGCTCCTATTGTGTATGTCTTCTCCTTCACTTATCCCATATCTAATTAAAGTAGATTCTCTGTTGTTCTAGGCGTTTGACAAAATAAAAAGAAAAGAAAAATGTGAAATCTTTGAAACAAGAACAAGCTTTGAAGGAGATTGGAGAAGGAAGATGATTTCCTCGAAAAGTTAGATCTGTTTTAAAATCACAGTAGAAACTCATATATAAAACAAAATGTGGCTTCCTCTTTGTGCTTCTCGGAGGCGAAGCATACCCCATTTCACCATGTCCATTCCAACCACCTCCCTTATTCTTCAATGCTCCACGGCGGGTTAGGCTTTTCTCCATTTACTTTTGTACTACTTTTCTCAAACACCCCCTTGATCTAGTTAAGTTTGAAAATGACATAATAGAATTATGGGTGATTGTTTTATCGTGTTATCCATATAAGTGTATAACTGTAAAAGCGCTTAAGAGAACTAAAAGTCGGGGCTGAACTTGTTTTTCGAACAAAGATCTCTTTGACTCGGCAACACTATGCTTTTGTGTGATACTCAATTAACAAGATCAAAACCTAAATGGTTAGCTCTTTGGGACTATGACACTCCATTATGTGCATTTCATGATATGATTGTATCTTTGCAAAATCTCTAGACACCAATTCTCTTTCTCTTTTATATGTATATATATTTTGTGTCATACCATAGTGTGAATACTATAGTGTGGTCTAGTTTTGTGTCATACCATCGGTAGAAAAGAAAATGTGACACTTAATTTTATTGTCGTAATGCCATATCATCTAGTTTTGTGTCATACCATCGATAGAAAGAAAATGTGACACTTAATTTTATTGTCGTAATGCCATATCATCTAGTTTTGTGTCATACCATCAGTAGAAAGAAAAAATGTGACACTTAATTTTATTGTCGTAATGCCATATCATCTAGTTTTGTGTCATACCATCAGTAGAAAGAAAATGTGACACTTAATTTTATTGTCGTAATGCCATATCATCTAGTTTTGTGTCATATTATAACTTGCACTTAATTTTATTTGTCGTAATGCAAGACCAATTTATTTAGTTTCATATTATAAATTATGTTTAATTTTAGTGTTAATTTATTTCTCACCAGTTACAATGTCCGGCATTTTACACAAATTCGGAGGTAAAGGGGTACAAAGTCAAAAAGTCGGGGGACACCAAATGCCCCAAATCCGAAGATGTATGCGTGTAGGGACTTCTTATTCGAGTTTGATCCTAGTTCTTATCAACGTGTTGTTGTAGAGGAAAGTACACACATATCCTTTACTCTTCGTGAAGGTGGTGGAACGAAGGAAAAAGTCGGTAAGAAAGGGACTTTGGCCCCTGTTTTGGAATGGTTGAGCCAAGTGAACTTTGGAGAATTTCAATTGATGCTTGAGAATGTTGGTTTTGACGTCTTTGCTCAAATTGATATTGAAAAGTCCGATGAAGCGGAGTTAGTTGAAGCAATTGTAGAGATGGTGGGACTCTACCCACACATTTCATTTTCCATGTGGCGAGATAGGCTTTACTCCCCTTGATTTCTCAATGCTTTCACGGGGTTGCGTGTTGGAGAAGGAAAGATTGTAGCTTTTGATTCAAAATATGAGTTATTTGATGAGGTCATCAAATATTTACCTTTTTAACGGAGGATGAGATTTATAGTGGCGATCAAACCGAGTCATTTAGAGATGTATCTGACTTATGCGTTGAAGATGATATTAATGAAAGAGAAATAGGGTTTAGTGCTTTCATGTTGTATGTTATTGGAAATGTATTGTTAGCAAATTCCCATAGCAAGGTTAGTTTGGGATATCTAGCTAGTCTCATTCGGATAGATGAGATCGGTAGTTATGGTTGGGGAGGAGCTGCATATCACGCATTTGATTATGTCTTTGGACTTGGTATGTCGTTTTGGCATTGACAATGGTAGTAAAGCCGTGGTGGGGATGTGGCAAGTCATTGAGGTAGTTAAAGTTATTTATTTTTAAATGGATTTGATTAGTTAGTTATGTGCTAATATATTTGTTTTTGTTCGATCTTGGTATTATTCCTATTTTCGAAATGGCATGCGTTCGGATACTTGAAGAGCAGACCAATTTCTGCTATAAATAATTGGGGTCCAACTTACCGTCATAAGGTTGCGGGTGAAGCCCATTGTAATCTAAAGTCTAACGGCCAGATAGAGTCTCGTACTCGGAGTTCTATTGTATGGCTACCATGGATAGATTCCACATGCATCTGCGTAAATCATCCATATGTTCGAAAGCATTAGAGTTGACTAATTGGCGATGCATCTTGTTTGGACCGTTAGTAAATGTCCGGTATTTAGGAGGCGTTATGCCGCCAAGTCAATTTCCTTCAGTTCCTTGTGATCCCCGCCCGATATGAATCTTAACGGATGCGGGCCGATATATTATCGATCCAATGGTACAACCCGGTGGCGGCATTTACGGTGATGCTTTGATTAGGCGGGTTAGTGGCGACAATACAATCGACTATTGGGCTCGTGTCTCCGATGGGGATGCTTCTACCCCAACTTATAGAGGTGTGAATGTGGACTTTGTTGGTGCATCCGGTCTTAAAGAGGATGTAGGTATCTCACGGCCGATGGGGGCAACCCTTAATCGTTCATCATATCCTCCATTGTCACAAGTTGAAGCGGTTTGTTACTCCCGAAGCCAATTGGGTTATCCCATTACTTGTCGTAATGGTGAAATCTTTAATTTACGTGTTCCACCAATTGACAAAGATTTGGTGCCACATCTCCTATTGATGCCAACTTGACACCGATGAAGTAAATTAAATAGTTTATTTTATTTTATTTTTTGTATCAACATTTAATTTATTTAATTATGGTATAAATTTAGGCCTGATTGAAGAGCGATGTTAGAGGACTATATGCATGCCACGGCTTCTATGGCTAGTTTTATTTGCAAAATGAATAGTGGGTTGCACTCTAGTAAGGATGATATATTGGAATAAACCGTCAAGAATTGAATAGTCATGACATTTCATATTCGAATATCCCGGTAGTAGTTAAGCCTCGATGACCCCCACAAGTTCGGACTTCGGCCATCTATCTCAAGGGAGGATGTATATGTCCCTCATTTTGCGGTGAATCAACCGATCCAAATGGCGTTACTTTCGAGCTCCGCGGGAGAAGGAAGTAGCGTTATGGTTTCTATTAGTATTTCATTGTGAGTAACTTAATTTATATATGTTTTGTATTGGTTGAATATGTTTAAAATCATATTGATTATGTTGTGTGATTGTTGCATTATGAAATTGAGTGGTGCACTGATGTGATCAAGTCTAACTGAAATCAAAATGTTCCCATATATATTATGACATTTAAGAGTGTTAGTTTAGTAGGAAGTCTCTCTAACTGAAAATCCTGATAAATCCCCCGTGTGTCACCGTACAACAAATAAAACCCAACCCAGAGTGCCTTTAATTTAATCCCACAGTACACTTGCTAGCTAGTATTATATTGTGCCACTCTTCCCTCTTTGGGGAAAAGTGATTCAATCTGCACAATATTGGTACTCTTTTAATATGTATGTTCTTTAATTTATGGAGTTCCCTGGTTTAGTATTTCATACTTTCATGTGTTACTTAATGTGTGGAGTTCCCCGGTTAATGATTTCATACTTTAACATATGTTCTTGGGTCCTCATTTTTTTTTACTTGTTGGGTCCTCGTCTATTTCCTACTATGACAGGGGTACGACATTGTGTTTGCTCATCAATAGTATCCTCTGACAGAGAATCAAGAATGCTAGCATTGACAGGGAAAAAACATACTAAAAAGCTCTATGAGATTCGAGTTCATGGAGCAGTTCCTCTGCCTCGGTCCCTAGACTTGCAATCATCAGATCCTGCTAGACGTTCTCAAGGACAGACCGGGCCTCATTGTACCTCCCTTATTTCATTAAATGATTTGTAGTGTATACACGATACCTAGTTGCTAATATATTTGCTGTGAAACATTCTGAGAACTGTTGAAGCCTTGAAAGTGTCTTTAATTGGCCCTACTAGCTGATTTGCAAATATGCTGACCATTCACCTATCTAAACTAATTTCTTTTGTTAATTCAGCTCTTTTGTTTGTTTGTTTTTTCTGACATAAATTTTGATTATTTATGTATAGGGTAATATTGGTTAGAAATGGTGATTCAAGAAGGTGTTGGGAAGGACTATTTTCATACACAGCAGTCAATGATGCAATGAGCACATTCTGGAAATTTGTACAAGATGTTTGAGACTATACCATTGCGATGAAAGTGCACTACTTATCAGCAGCCTTTCTAAAGATAGAGGTTAGTGATTTGAAATTTGTTTCTCCTACTCATTTTCTTAGCTTAACGATTTCTCACAATGCTACTTAACTCAATAGGAGAGCTTTTGAGCAAACCATGACTGTGGTAGTCCAAAATGTCCATCAAATTCACTTCCACTAGAAGATACACTTTTGAAAGAATATTGAATAAACTACCAAGGTTACTCATAATTGGCACAAATCTTCTTACAAAAGTGATTAGACTGGGCTTCTCTCTGTGTAGAAGTTATTGAAACTACTATAAGGCTTGCTCTCAGGAGTCTCAAGCTTGTGAAAGATATTAAATTAATAAATATGATATTGTTGTTAGTATTTAACTAGTTGGAAGTAGAAAAATATGTGATGAAGTATGATTTCATGTTCTATGAAGTATGAACTGCCTCTACAAACATAAATGATTGGTTTCAAAGTGATATGAGAGAGAATGACGAAGTTTTAGTTTAGAAGATATATTCATAAATATGTTTTGAAGTTCTAAATGATGAACCTCAAGCCTCATGTGCTGTGTTTCACTACTGTTACGACTATGTAGTGCTGTAGGAGGAATTCAATTGGTTCTTCTGTTTCCTGGACCGTCTTTGTTTTCATTTTATGTTCTAAATGGTCCAACGAGTATAACTGCTGTGCCATTTCCATGTAACAGATGGCAAGATCCTTGTTGAAGACATAGTCAAATTGGGTACTCAAAAAGAAGATGTCAATGCAGCTGATGAAGAACGGTAGAGTAATATATGTTTGCTTGTTATCATATATTTTGACTTGATGTGTTGGTGGCCACGTCTAGTGATGCTTCTGGTTGTGTTCTTCGTGGAGCAGTATGCATGTGATATGTTTCTCATTATCCCATATGTTTCAAAGTAAAAAAGTTTTTTTTTTTTTTTTTTTTTTTTTTTTTTGGCTAACCGGGTGTTGCTCTGTGATAATCTTCTAAAACTGTTGCTCTGTGCTAACAGCAGCAGTTGTTAGACTTCCTTTTGTAGTGGGCAACGATGATATTGATTTTGATAGTAAAAATACATTATTAATGTCCAAGAATGTCTTCGTGTCCATTGATATTTCCTTTTCCTTATGGCTGCCGAGCAAATGATGTATGTAAATGTAGACAAAACCGACAATATTTCCTTTTCCTTATGGGGGATAGAAGCAGTCACAATTTTCGACTCATTCTTATAAACGAAGCAACAGTGAAGAGAAAAGTTCAATTCGTGTTACCTTAGGACCTGGGCACATCGAAACCATGCAACAGGATTCCCACTCCATAAAAAGAATCACAAGAAAACAAAGGAATGTACCATATACGTCACTCCAACTTCTCAGATAAACCAATGATGCAATGAGCACATTCAAGCAATTGAATGGAGCAGGCACTTGAAATTCACGACATAAAAAGACTACCGTTCCCATAAATGCACGAGTAAACGTACATGAGTAAACGCATGAGTAAACGTATACTGGAAATATATAAGAAATGCACGACATAAACACATCTTAATTACATCCGCCATTCCCATAAATGGTTAATCGGTGCTGCTCTAATTCCACATGCTCGTGCCTATTATGCACATATGCCACGCGTTGCAAGACTCTCTACTGAAATTCAGCTTGAATTGGGGTTTTGGTCGGGGAACAACTTCGCTATATTAGGATTTTCAAAGTAATCATGGTTAATAATAGGTTCGAGTCTCCATAAACGTAAAGCGTTCAAATAGTTATGTCGTTCTTCCTCAACAATCATGTTATGCAAAATAATGCACGCCGACATAACATCATGGAGCACATCTTTGTCCCACAAGCGAGCTTTGCCTCTAACAATTGCAAAGCGAGATTGAAGAACCCCAAATGCTTTCGTTCAACGTCTTTTCTATAAGATTCTTGCATCGGTAAAAATTTATCTCTTCTTGATTTAGGATTCCTTTTTAATAGTGTAGACAATCGAGGATATATACCGTCGACCAAGTAATAACCGACAAGTATAGTCCTTACCCATGAGAGAATAGTTTGCCGGGAGGGGTTAAACCTAATGTTAGTTTGTGAAAAAGATTAGAGCCACAAAACATTAACATCATTATTAGTACACGTAAACCAAAGTAAGCATGCCATATCCACATGTCGAAAGAAGAAGCAACCGCCGAAAGTACAAGAGTTGCTTCGATCCATGTCGTCCAATCGATATCGTTGTCTGCCCATTCCATTGGACATGCTTGCCATGTCCAATGCATCGATCTAGACGCCAAGCATGCCGGAAAACCTCTTAACTTCGGAACCGCGAACAATCGGCAATGTCTTCTTCATTTGGAGATCTCGGATATTGTGCACCAAATCTCTCCACCACATGTTTGCAAAACATTTTTAACAAAGGAGAGTGTTGTTGATTGTAAATCTGAAAATACTGATCCATTGAATCACCGGGCTTCCGTTTGCTAGCATTTGCAATGCACATTATTTTGCCGTGTGGCGACAAACCGGGTTTATTAGGTGCATCATATTTCTTCATCCGAAAATCACTATGTTCCTTAAGACCACTCCTAATCCTCAAGAATAGGTGACCGCTCATTCGCTTCGCTTCGAAATAAAACTTCATCATATGTGGGATTGACACGAAATAATCGGCCTTTTTAAGAGAGCATTTCCGTTGCCCTATTACGATTCCTATAAGTCGTCCCAGGACATACCCAATCTGGAGAGTTGGTTGATTAGAGTTTTCAATGATATGAGAATTTCTTTGTAACAAGATTCATTTGAATTCGCGAGTCATTTCTTTGTCAACACTTCTTGTTCATGCATGAAGTGTCTTTCAATCGTCGTCTTCTTCTCGGGAATCGAATCATAATCATTATCACTATCATAATTCATTTTGCTAGTAAATAAATTATGGAATAAAAATTGAAAATATTAAAAATTGTGTGAGATAGCAAAATTGGTTTAATTTCTTGCCCGAAGAGTTATGTTATATATATCTTTGGTGGAGGGCGGGAGAGTACACATGCAACATCGTGCTCTAGTACTCTAGATAGATTACATAATTTTTTATCTTGCACACCAATAAATAGATTCCATGCATGCATGATTCATTTCAATCTTGCCCACAATTATTTATCTTGCACACACCCTATAATTTCTTAGATAATTCATTACAATCTTGCCCACAACCCAATGACCCTAATCAATAAGCGTCGGACCACGAAAAGTAAAATTCAATAATTCAATTTGACCCTATAAAAGAATGTCTTTTCCTCTCTCGAAAGTCACATTCCAAACATCGGTAATATTTTATTTTTGTATTATCAATATCATCTTTATCTCTCTCTTTCACTCTTTCAAGAACAATGTCAAGCGGAAGATCATCATTTAGCATTGATGAAGACCGCGATTATTATGCCAAGCATGGTTGGATAATTCAATTGATCCAATTACGGAACAAATCAATCATGCAACATATTGTGGGATAAAATTAAAGAACAATTTGAGAATCGGGAGGATGATCACGGGGTTTTCTGAGGCACGAACTATGAGAAGTGTTACAAGTCGTTGGCAACTTATAAATAAAGCGATTACTTTATTTAAGTGGATGTTTGAATCAAGCCGAGGATATGAACAGTCGAGGGAACTAACGAAATGGACATTGTAAGATGGAGCAATTATTTAGCTAGAATATAATTGATGAAACTCAAACTATTTTTTTTTTCTTTTCTGGATGGAGCAAGCAAAGAAGTTGTATGTCACCAGTCTTGGATAATAAACCCTTCAAATTTGATCATCGTGGTTTATTTTGAAAGACTTCTGAAAAATGGGCGCCATTCAATTCCAACTACACTGGTTTCTCTCAAACTAATTTTCATTCACGGGTCTCGGCTCCATTAAACGAACAAGATGGCATGGGGAACACGATTACGAAATGCAAAGACACGGTTCATCAAAAAGACCGGATTGTGGAAGAGACAAATCAAAACAAAAAAAAAAAAAGTTGATAGTCAAAATGAAACTTCTCTCAAAGAATTAACGACAATCTCAACGGGCGATGGAGGCCATTGAAACCGACAATGACCGTGGGAAAAAAATTCTATGAAAGTGAAGCGTTTAATCCTTCAAGGATTAAACTTGCGAAAAAAAGAATTCCGTGAGACATTGGCATGGGAAAAGGAGATCATGAGCACAAATACATCGACTATGACACCTCGAGGAAAAGAATGGTACAAAAAGCATAAAAAGAAACAAATTTTGAAAGATCAAACTCTTCTTGAATTCACGGACTCCTTCAAGAAATTTGCACTTTGAAGAATACGGAGAAAGCGATTGATTAATTTGATTAAGAATTTTAAATGTTTAGTTATGTATTTGATGTATTTTTAATGTATTTCTTTTTAATTTGTTGTTTTTTTATTTTCAATAAATGTTTTATTTAAATAATTAATTAAGTTGTTGGAATAAATTTAATCTTAAAATTGAAATTATAACAAAGAGATACAAATAAATCAAAAATTTAAAAGGGTAGGATAGAATGGTAATTTAACAAATTAAGTTATTAAAAACAAAAAAAAATCAATTAATGCGCCATTGTGAGTGGCGTGTAAGAATTAATAATTAATTTCTTGACTTTACATGCGCCATTGTGAGTGGCGTGCAACTTATTATTTAAATGAATTCTCATTCCTACCATCGCCAGGCGTGCAACACTAATAATGATTTTTTTGATTTGATGCGCCATTTGCAATGGCGTCTGAGCATCACGCTATAACGTTAAAATTGGCGGCAAAAATAGAAATTTATGAAGATAAGCGTTAAGCGGTATAACGTTTTAACGTACCATTGGATCACATTTTACGTTAAATTTGATGATTTGCAGCACCATTGGACTTAGCCTAAGGCAATCGGAAACAATAAGATAACGAGGTTCTTAAAGAATTATTATTATTAATAACAGGGTAAATTATAAGTTATAAATTATTATTGTACTAGTAGTATTAATTATTATTATTATTATTATGGTTGTTATTATTATGCCCTATAAAGAACCATAGTAGCATATAATGAACTGTGAAAGAAAGGTAGACGTTAGGAGGGTGTTTCTAAACTTTTCCACTTGAAGGAACGTTCGAACAGAAAACCCGATTAAGAATGTAATATCCATGGAAAGAAAATAGTGTAAACAGTAGAGTAATACTACTGTAGCTTCGTCCCCTTTTACGGTTATAAATATTCAAGGAAACACATGTCTTTCCTTTTATGGTGCTTGGTAAATACTAAATAGAGATAAATTGAAACAACAAATGTAGGTTGAAGTAAATGCAAGGAAATAAGAAAAGCATTACAATTGTAACACAGTCAACCAAGCATACACAATAACAAAATGTCAAAACCCAAAGTGCTCTCATCTACCCACACAATAACAAAATGCAATTTTTCTTGGCATTAGTCTAGCAAATTGAGTTATCTGCTTGTCAACTCAGTTTTCGCATATGCCGATATAACAAGTTCTTTCTTTCGCATGTCTAATGCACAACTTGATTGGTGTTCTTCTGTTTTATATATCCCAGAGCACAGCAAAGTATTAAAGTAACTAGCTACAGCTACAATCTGTATGAACATCAGAATGTGTGAATTCTTTACAATCAGAAACGGGGCTTGTCAAACTAGAATTGAAAGAAATGAAAAAGTCTTTCGGACCGATGCTTTGTGAACTAGTGTTATGTCGAAAGGCTGATTAGGTTATTTGGTAAACTGGAGATAGACACAATAAGAAAGTTGGAGGAGGATGACATAGAGATAATTGATATGTCCACCTACAAGAAAAATGTCTTCAAGACACCTCCTTCTTTTAAAAGAGGCAAATTGTCCCCTTCACCGAACACCCGTATGAAATAAACAATAAGAAGATGGCAATGGAAGAGGTCAAGAAGGGTAACTTCAATTAGCATATAACAACTTACTCTTCTTATAAGAATGACTTAAGATTATAATTTTCTTTTCTTGTAAGAACACCTCAGGATTACAGACTTATAGTTTCTTTGCTTTGTAGGTTCTGCCTGAGTGTGAGATTGAAAAAAATCCTTTAAGGATATAAAGGAAGAATGGCTACAACCACACCCATTGTTGACGCATGAAGAAGTCGTTCCAATATTTTCACCTCTTGGAAAAGCGGGTAAACGGTCTTGTCTTTGTCTTTTTTTTTTTTTTTTTTTGAGTTACCTCAGCCACTAATTCACATTTGTGTTTGACAGGTATTACTAGATCAAATACAACTCCTGACTTTTCATCACAACTCTACAAAATGTGGGAAATCCCCATTGCACTCATGATATTAAACTATTCTACAGAAGTCCCTCCACTTTTCATTTTTTGTTATATTTATTTTTTCAGGGAAACTATCACCTTTTCACTTTTTGTCATATGTCCTTTTCAAGAAATTGGGCTAGAGAGTCTCATTTAAAAAAAAACTCAAAAACCCTATCCATATTTTTTTTGGGTTTTAATACCCCTATATTGTTTTTATCCGCTGTAAGTGTTTTTTTATAGAAAATCTTTAGAATCTAAGCTTTTGACTCGAGACCAGGCGCCACCTGTTATTTTTTAATATAAATTATTCTCTTTTTCACCCTTCCAAGATAACTACTTGTAGATAAGATAACTACCAGAATAAAATTGAATAAGATAACTACCTTTAGATAAGATAACTACTAGAACAAAAAGAGTAGATTTTGGGTTTGAATAGAATTTTTAGCAAAAAGTAACGTGTATTGCTCCAAAAGTTAAATTTGACACTACCTGTTTTCATCCGAATGTGGACGTTATAAACTTATACATTTTAAAATGCAGATGCACCATGTTATAAACTTGTATATTTTAAAATACAGATGCACCACGTTATAAACTTATATATTTTAAAATGCAGATGCACCACGTTATAAACTTATACATTTTAAAATGCAAACACACCACGCATTTTAAAATGTAGATACAAAATGCATTTGATTATTTATTTTGTGGGTTTGATTAACTACTATTAAATGAAACGGGTTGGTTTAGGATTTAATGTTTATAAATTTAGGATATAGGGATTAGGGTTTAGTGTCTTAAGGTTTAGGCTTTAGGCTTAGGGTCTAGTTTATAGGGGTTAGGGTTTAGTGTCTTAAGGTTTAGGGTTTAGGTTTAGGGTCTAGTTTATAAAGATTTTGGGTTTAGTGTCTAGTGGTTTGGGGTTTAGACTTAACGACTAGTGTTAAATGCCCCTACAAAATATTGGAGGCATAATATTTTTAGTTTTTTCATTACCGAAAAGCTAGTGTGCGTAGGGTGTACTCAGCGTATAGTATTTGAGCCACTCATATAGGCACAAATACTGGTGTATCGCAGCAAAGAAGTACTGTCCAAGGGCTCTCATTCCTGCGCACTCATACACTCTGATGCACCCTAGATGCCTTCTTTTCATTATATGCATTTTTAAATGTAAAGGCAGGTAGTTATAAGTGAAATTTTTGTGTGAAATTCAATTTTTTGTTTTGTATCCCACTATGTTACTGGGTAGATAGTCGGTTATGTTTGTTTTCAAGTGAGGATATTTTCGTCTATTCCTGGTAAAGTTGGATAACAGGTGGTTAGTTCCATATTTTGGTCAAATTGGGGTATTAAATTCTAAAAAAATTTAAGAAGAGTCTTAGGACTACTAAATATTTATAACTAACTCCTATAGACTAATTTTCTGATTTCCTTTTTCAGGGAAACTATGCATCTTTAATGCATCTCTTAGTATTTGAATACCTATTTGCTTCTTTATAGGAATATGCATGCCAACTTGATGAAAATACTCGTCTTTAGGTGTATCAATAAATATTTCACCAAGTATACCAAGGAGAGAGTCACACAAGTACACAACAGTCACCATTTATTTTAGCTACAATACACTTCTGACAATATGGAGTAACCATAATAGCAATAGCAGTGAAGACGAAAGAATGCATACCAGCAGTTGACTGGAAAAATTCATCCAAATCCTTTCCTTGCTCTGCACAAAGAAAGAAAGAAAAAATGCAACGCTCATAGAGATCCCCATTCAAAAATAATAATAGAATGAATAAAACCTTCAAGACTTTGATATGATTCTTGCCATAGACGCCATAAATATTTTTCTTTTTCCATTTGTCAGTATAAATGGCATATTAGAAAGAGACGTTGAAGACAACAACAACAACCTCGGAAATAGGAAGTTGAGACTTGAGACCAAAGGGAATTCAAAGAGGTTAGTGACTAATTGTGCTGATGCAACTTAGTGACTACTTAAATGATGGGACTTTTTGGTCATTTCACAATTTTCTCTCACATAGTAATTAAATCTACCAAGGAATGCAAAAATTGGGATTCTCTATAACCCTAGCCTACAAATGATTGAGGACCAACAAAGAAGACAGCTCTAGAATGAGAAAAAGTATACCGTCCTTATAATATTAAATAGAATAATGAAATCCAACTTATTCCCTGACCCTTTCTCTTAGTTGCTGCTAAAGCGCCATTGGAAGAGCAAGAAGGATACACTTTCAATGGAATAAAGGCTAATTATAACCTTGAGCAACTGGTTAAATAAGAATTTATTCAATATAATTGTGACCTCAAATCATTAGTCATTAAAGTTGCAGTCAAACTTTCCACCATTAAGAAATCAGAAACTGAACACACACATTATATGAATGTTTACATAATTACATCCAAACTTTAATCTCCTTCGTCTCCATTATAAGTAGTATTCTATATGAGTTGCTTACCACGGTCATGAGTACTTCGAAGATAGGGCCGGCCCTGAATTTCGAAAGGCCCAATGCAAACTCCCCAATTGGACCTTTTTTGTTTCTTTTATCTGTTTAATTATATGGGCTTTTGTACTGGATCTGTTTAATATAGTGGGTTTTTTAAGGCTGAATGGGGGCCTTGATCTTGATTTTTCTTTGGAAGGCCAATGCAAGGGCTTAGACTGCATAGGCCTAGGGCCGGCCCTGTTTGAAGAGTGACCTTAAAAACTGATGCAAAGCATGAAGACGTTGAAGTTGTTGCTGCCAAGACATGGGCGTGTGCCCTTGTTTTCTTCTAATATTATGGGCTTGCGCCCATAGTTTGAGTCCAAGCCCAATGGGTCGAGAGTTCACTAGTTTAATTGTTTGAAGTTACTATTTGTGACACATGTCGTGTTACTAAGTTATTATGTACCTCCCTGACCATTGTTGGCGAAAGGTGTCATGGGGACCCTACAACCCTTTCTTTGCTCCAAGTGTTAAGGGTTACTGTACCTCTATTGGAGTATTTCCACCCCCACATAATAAGGGAAAACCTAATGTCCAAGCATCACCACCCATGAGACAAAGAGATCCACCACATCGAGGAGAAGACCCTACACCTCCAACCCGCGATGGTCAAGAGACTACACTTCCTCCTAGTCTTGATTTAGAGATCGAGCTCTTTGGACTGGTGGATTTTAGGATCCAAAAAATATTTTTAAAACTGTAAACATAGAATTCTAACTAGAGGGTATAATGGAGGCTTCAATCTGCATTGAGGCAAAACATTTCATCTTCCAAACTCTACGCAGTTCGTACACTTTCAGGGTTGTGGAAGAAAGTAGGAAGAGGAAAGGTGCAATAGTTTTTAAACTTGATGAGGCAATATGGATTCAAAAAGCAATTAAAGACTCAGCTTTGGAAGGGTGCAGCTGGTATCAGAAAAGATTCAGAGGCAGAGTTATCACAATCAGAAAGAGGTCGAACAGATCAGGTAGATTTATTAGCATCGAAGCTTACTTTGGGAACCCAAATGACGCACAGTCTCTTGCCATTCCAGAGGGTCAAAACAGGAGGGGATGGTTGGAATTCACACGGATGTTTGCGGCAACCACAGCAGGTCGAGGATACCAGATTCCTACGCCTCAAAACCACACTGTTCAAAATACACAGTGTAACCAGAGTTTAAGGAATGAAGGTATATCCTACGAAAATGGTGAGAAATGGGTCGCCATCATCACAAATCAGAAACAAAGATCGGAGATGGGTATCCATTTGGGGGTTAAGTAAAAAAGAGTGGAATCCTGCAACCTTCACCAAGATCAAAGGAAGTTGTCCGGGCATTACTCTTGTTGTAGTGATATCCTCCAAAGAAGATGGTCTTTTCGCTTTAATCGACGAACCAACTGTGGAAATCCCCTGATCAATCTCTATCAGGAGCCGAGGTAAATCACTTCGTTTGTTTCTAGACACTGATCCAAAAGAGGATTTACTTCAACTGATTGGTATTAAAGGCAGCTCGGAGTCGAGAGCAGTCGGGAGCCGATCTGAGGAGGAACAGAGCACAAGACAGGCCTCTCCGGTGGCCAAGGATGTTCCGTCGCCGAAAAAATTTCTGGTGGTGGTCAAACCCAAGACTGTTGGTCAACAGTGGGCAATGTGGAGCCTCATGATTCCAACACGCTGAGAGAGAGGATTGGCAGAAATTTGAATTGTGGTGTCAGGGAAGCAGAAGGTTGCAGAACGGATAGGCCTGCATCTGTAGGTACGAATGCATAGCGTGGCAATATAGGGTCTACGGGATCAAGATATGAAGTTCTAGGAAGGCAAGATAGTCAACAGGGTCAAGAGTCTCCAGAAGTGGGCCAGTTGAGAACTCCCAATTTATTTCCTAGGTTACAAAGGATTAGGGAGGGACATAGGACTCAACATCAGGCTCCACAGGATCAAGAGTATACAGAAGTGGGCCAGTAAAGAACTCCTATTTTATTTCCTAGGATGCAAATGATGACGGAGCGACATAGGACTAAACATCTCGTGACTCCTCAATCAGTGGGACAGCAGAATATGATGGGTGGGGGTTCTGTTGTGGACCTGAACAATGTCTCAGCTAGGTACCAGTTCAATCCAGCCCACAGTCATATCTTTCCAGCCAGGCCCACAGATGCACAAGACAGTCACATTTTAGGCCCATATGCTTCTAATAGGGCCCAATCCTCTGTATCTAATTCAGCTCAGGAGTCCAGCGTTGCTGGGCCTCATGATGCGGGCTTAAACATCTCAAACATACCACCTGGGCTACATGATGCGGGATTAAACAACATTAATAGATCACCCATCTATCATTTCAACCAGTGCAACCGTTCTTTACAAACTGGAAATGGTAGACAAAACGAGTCTATGGAATCACGAGATGGGCTTGGTGCTATTCTTACTTTTAACACCCATCCAGCTCCAGCTCCTCCAATAAATGGAAATGATAGCAGCAGTGATCAGCCTGACAGGGGCCACCGCCAGTCTAGTGGTTCTAGTACTCATGAACACAGGTCGTCAGCCGGTGTAGTTAATGAGAATTCTAACAGCAGAACGACAACTACTAGAGATGATTTTTTGAATTCCACTGAGGAGACTAATAGAACCGACGATGACGGGATTACAGTTGGGGATGAAGCAGCAACAGCACCCATGGACCAAACAGTAGAAGTGAGGGTTGGTATGCAAACAAACGAATCTGAACATGGGTGGGGTATCATAGAAGCCTTATCATCAAGAGTTCACTCTTCCCCTCCAATCTTTGCCATCAACGAGGCTGCTGATCTCCTTCTTCGAACTTCAGAACCTCTAACTTATCCCATCTCTCTTTTGACATGTTTTAATTTTAATCTTCCAATCTTGGGGCAACTAGAGTCTAATTTTGGTTGTATGTCTACACAGGATAGCCCGTTGGGAGCATGGACCCAAACCTTGGCAGGAGACTTCTCTGAGGCCGATATAGGTGGATCATCTTGCACATCTCCGAGTGAGAGGTGTCCAAATCCTCAATCCCCTGGTCGAAATGTTTTGAATATGAGAAGGTCCATGGGGGCAGTAGCACTTCTTCAGTCCGATATCATAATTCGGCATAATACATTGAAAGATTCAAACCTGTCTGACTTGACATGGCATCCTGCTAGTCCTACTTGCGAGGTTGGGGGTGAAAGGGGTTGTCAGGAGTTGGCCATTGCTGAACATAGTTTGGAGAGTCCTTTAGAAATAGAACCCATTAATGTGAGTGAAGGTGTTGGAACTTTTGAGTTAGCGAGTGCCAGTTGGTTAGAGAGTCATCGTGAGGAGTTTGCGAGGTTAGCTGGTCTGTCTTTTCAAGGGCGTTGGGAAGACGCCCTTAATATCCTTAGTGATATTATGGGATCACAAAGGAGTTGTAACACACCTCTGAATAATGGTACTGATCTGGTTTTGTCTGAAGGGAGAGAGGAAACTTCGTCAGTTATATTCCCTAACTGCAACCGTAAATTAGCCAAGGAGGTTATGAGGTTATCGTCTACCGTGAATTATGGGGAACCACCCAGTGGGAGCAGGAGGAGTGTGAGGGGGAATAAGTTGTCTTAATGACGCCAAAGATCTTGTCTTGGAATGTTAGAGGATTAGGTGATATGGATAAAAGAACTCTTGTCAAGGATTTTATACGTCAGTTTGGGGCTTCGATTGTTACTCTACAAGATACTAAACTGGAAGTGATAGATAATAATGTGATTCAAGATATTTGGGGCAGGAATAATTTGGGGTGGGTTGCCACTCCAGCTTTAGGTACCCGAGGTGGGGTATGTGTGATTTGGGACAAAAATGTGATTGCGGTAGAAGATTCCCTTATCGGGGCATACTCTGCTACCATTTTGTATTATGAGATTGGAAGCCTTGATAAATGGATGTTTTCAGGAGTATATGGTCCATCTAATAAGAGCGATCTCAAGGATCTCTGGGAAGAGTTAGATAACGTTCGAGCTTACTCTGTGTTGGCTTCGTGGTGTCTTGCAGGGGATTTTAATACGATAAGGTTTTCTGAGGAGAAGAGTGGTGGATGCGCCATTAACTCGGGTATAAGGAGATTTTCTGACTTTGTTAATCGGCACGATTTGGTGGATCTGCCGTTTGTTGGGGGTAATTTTACTTGGTCAGACCACAAGGTGGACCCTATACTTGTTCGTCTTGACAGGTTTCTCATTGATACTGGATGGGAGGATAAGGCCCCGAACTTGATCCAAACCATACACTCTGCTCCTATTTCTGACCATCGGCCCATCACTTTGGAGTGTAGAAAATCTTCTAAGCGACCTCTCCTCCTTTCGCTTTGAGTTAATGTGGGCTGCTTGAACCGCCTTTTGAAGAGTTGGTGAAAACTTGGTGGGGTGAAGAAGTGTTTGAAGGACGGCCTAGTTTCATTGTCGCAAAAAAATTGAACTTTGTTAAATCTAAAATCAAAGTGTGGAGCAAGGAAGTCTTTGGGAGTGTGGAGACACGAAAAAAAGAACTCCCTTCAAGAACTTAAGGATTTGGACACCGTGGAGGAGGAGAGCGAACCTAACGTGTTTCCGAAAGGGATAGGAGGGAGGTGGTTAAAAGAGAGTTAGAGAGTGATCTTGATGGAAGAGATTGCTTGGAAGCAAAGATCAAGGGATAAGGAGATCCAAGAAGGAGACCGTAATCACGGCATTTCCACGACCTCGCTAATGGTAGGAGAAGAGTTAATTCGATTTCCAAGTTGAACAACATAGGGCTCTCGGTTGATGATGAAGAGGTAATCCGTAATGAGACCGCGTGAATTTTTATACGCAATTGTACAAAGAGCCTATGAGATCTGCACTCAACTTGACAATCTCGGGTTAATCAAATTTCGGTGGAAGATAAGGAGTGTTTGGAGCAACCGCTTCAGGAGGAGGAGATTTTTGGAGCTCTGAATTCAATGGATGGAGACCGTGCTCCAGGCCCTGATGGGTTTCCTATTGAATTTTTTAAAAAGTTTTGGACTACCATTAAAAGAGATTTTTTGGAGATGGTGAGAGATTTCCAAATGAACTGTTTTTTGGAGCATAGTTTGAACCATATTTTTCTCACTCTTATTCCTAAGGTGCATGGGGCAGTGGAAATGGGGGATTTTAGGCCTATTAGTCTTGTGGGAACTGCTTATAAAATTATCTCCAAGGCTCTTTCTTTGAGGTTAAAAAAGGTTCTTGACTCGGTTATCTCGCAGGAACAAGGAGCGTTTAATTTCGATAGACAAATCCTAGACGGTGTTCTAATTGCTAATGAAGCCATTGATGATAGGATTCGTTCTAGGACGCCTGGGATTGTTTGTAAGGTGGACATCTCCAAAGCCTATGATAATGTGAGTTGGTCCTTTTTAGATTATATGTTGAGGCGGATGGGTTTTGGAGAGGTTTGGAGAAGTTGGGTCCGTAAGTGCATTTCGTCCGCGTCTTTTTCCGTCTTAGTGAACGGGTCTCCCGCGGGGTGGTTTAAGAGTTCTAGGGGTTTAAGACAGGGTGATCCTTTATCTCCCTTCCATTTTCTCATTGTGGTGGAAGCTTTGAGTCGGATTATTCGAAGAGCCAATGAATGGGGTGTTTTGTCGGGGTTTTCCGTGGGGAGACACAATATTAAAATTACCCACTTACAATTTGCAGATGACACTATCATCTTTTTAGGCAATGAGGAGAATCAAGTTAGATACCTTAGAGGTCTTCTTGCTTGTTTTGAGGCTGCATCGCTTGAGGATCAACATTGCTAAGAGCACGTGTATATTGGTAGAGGGAGTAATAGTGCAGCTTCAGCTTGCTAGTGTCTTGGGGTGCTCTCCGGTGTTCTTCCTATGCCTTACTTAGGTCTTCCTTTGGTGCTGCTAATAGGTGTGTTTCTATTTGGGACCCGTGATATATAGATATATGAGCTTGAAGTTGGCTTCTCGAGAGGTCGTTACCTCGAAAGGGGGTAGAGTGGTCCTCATTAAGAGTTCTTTGTCTAGTCTACCCGCTTATTTCATGTCGCTTCTTTTTCGAGCACCAAAAGAGTGTCACTAAGCGGTTGGATAAGATTTCGAGATTTTTATGGGGAGATTCCGAGGAGGCACATCACTACCATCTCATTAGTTGGAATAGGGGTGTGTACTTCTAAGGATCAAGGTGGCATTGGTATAAAGAAGACCCGTTTATGAATCGTGCCCTTTTGAAAGTAAGTGGTTGTGGAGGTTCGGTATTGAGAGTGAGAGACCGTGGAGGAGAATTATTTTCTCCGTGTATGGGTTGAGTCCTTTTGGGTGGGAGAGCCGCGGATGTGACGATTCCCATGGGTGTGGAGTGTGGAAAGGGATTATGAAAGAAGTGGAGGACTATAGGAAAAATATTTCCTATATGAGTCAACAAAGGGGATAGAGTCGATTTTGGGAGGATGCTTGGAATGGGGATGAGCCTTGAGTAGGGATTTTGGAAACTTCTATGCCATGTCAAACAGAAGAATCACCCGGTTAGGGATTTCATTGTTATGATAGATGGTAATGCACGCCTCATGGAACATTGATCTCGCACATACGCTCAATGACCGAGATTGACGATTTGGCTACTTTGATGGCCGAGATTAGGGTCTCCACCTAATATCACTCTCAAGATGATCAATGTGTTTGGGCCCATGATGCCAAAGGTATTTTTATTGTTAGATCTTGGTATTCAACCCTCCTTGTCGCCTCTCACCTAACCAACCGATATCCTATCACACCTTGTTTATCCTTGGTGTTTCATTTGGAGGGCTAAAATTCCGCCTAGGGTTTCTTTCTTCACTTGGTGTTCGGTTTTGGGTAAAATTTTAACCATTGACAATCTTCTAAAAAGAAAAATGATTATTGTTAATTTCGCCCTTTTTGCTATGATTCGGAGAAATCCGTTGCTCATACTCTTATCCTTTGCCCTTTTTCTTATGCCATTTGGAACTATTTTATTAAATCTGGGTCAATCTCTTGGGTGTGTCCTCGATCTGCTTGTGATCTTTTGATGATGTGGTCTAGTCTTTGGTCTCCCACTGCATTAAGAGAAAGTTGTGGAGTATCATTCCCTTTGCGATACTATGGGGTATATGGTTGGAAAGAAACCGAGACATTTCGAGGATAGAAGCCTTGACGTTGCATTTGATTCTTCACATCAAAGGATTGCTTTTCCTTTGGTGTAAGCGGTGGAAGGAGTTCAAGGAGATACCATTCGGGTCCTTTGCTTTTTCTTGGGAGGATATCATTCGAGATGTCTAATCACTATTGTATTTCTGCGTTTCCTTGTTGTTGTCTTTTATTTTATTTTACGGTTCTTAGTAGGATATCTCATCCTATTTTGTAATTAACTTTTATATAGTTTATATATATATTGATCGTTTACCTCTTCAAAAAAAAAATGTCGTGTTACTATTGGTTTATTGTTTTTAGGGTTAGTATAAATAAGGGCTTATGGTTAGGGTTTGAGAGAGTTGTGTTTTTAGAGTGTTGATGTTTATGAGTTGTGAGATTCAATAAAAGAGTTGTCTTTTGTTTGTTTAATTCAAGTGTAGATTGTTAAACTGAAGCTTCCGCCAATAAAATCTACATAAAAAACAGTTAACAATTTCTTTTTCTTCGCATTTAATATGACGATTTACTTGCCATGATTTCTCTGATTTGGAGTTAGTTCTTGGAAAACCAATTTCTGGGTGCAACAAAATTTTGGAATTTAGTTTTACTTGTATCAGTAGTGACAATCTCTACTCAGTAGCAGTCGTAATGGGTACCCAATGTCTATCTAATCCATAAATTTAATGCAGCTCGATTTAAAATCCAATCAATGAATCTCTGTAATCAGTTTTTATACCAGTCCGAAATTCGATGCAGTCACTTTAGACAAGGAGAAACGAGGGGTCGATGTGTCTTTTTACGTAAAAGTGTTATTCCCTTTAGTGCCCCCCTCAATGTCTTCAGTGGCTTTAGTTGTTGGTTGTAGATTAAGTCACATTCATCGCAGAGGGAAGAATCTACAGCTTAGATCGAGAGTGGATAAAATGTGAGTGGCTCTATCGCTCCCCATGTGTGGCACTGTGGGCATTTGACGGACATGCCAAAGGCACAAGGCCACTCAAGGAAAAAGATTCAAATATATGTCCGAGGCACACATCATGTGCCAATATTTCTCTCCACTGTCGGGTTTGATGGATAGTGTCTTAAGCATGGAAACCACCACTATACACTTAGTAATAAATATAAACTTCGTATCATGTTAAATACCGTAACTTCCCAAATGTAAAACAATTTTCAGGTTTTTGTCATATTTGTGGCTAAGAATATTTTACTCTGGTACTAGAAACATGGTAACCGATTAGCTTGTAAAACTAACACATTATGTAGAATAAACTAATAAAGGAGCGTGACCAGCTATTATTCTCCCTCAATGGAAACAGAAGAGGTGTTTATTTCCTTCCATAGTTCTAAGGAAAATATTTAAAGAAAAATAAGACAGGTCATAGCTAGTACATCCATAAAAATTAATAATAATAAATTAATAATAATAATAATAAAATAAAAAATCATCCATATATCAATAGGAAAACAATAAGAATATAGAAGTCATACCATTCTCGTATTCTAAAGCTTGAAGTATCATTTCCACCTGAATGGAGCAAAAAAAGTCATTGTCAGTCTATAAATACAGAGAGCTACAATTGCAGCCACCAAACATAGTCCACTTCAGATATAAACTCGTTTAGATACAAGACTCTCAATATCAATATTGTACAATTTATCAGGACAAGTGCTAGTATTTCAACCGGAATAAAATTTACAAGTGCAAAAATAAGGCTAAATTTTTTGTCAGCTCTTCTTGATCTATAGACATCACTCTAATATCAGAATATCAGATGCTACAACAGAATCCAACGTTCACCTTTAATTTATTTATAATAGCCAACAATAGAAAAGGAAAGCATCTATATATTGTAAAAAGCATGAAGAATCTTTAACTACAGTAACTCGTTGATTTTCATTTACTTGTTTGATAAGCGAACTTAACCCACTGAGTAGGTAAAGAAAACAATACCTTGTCAAAATCCTTAACAACCTTAGCTTCTGGAGAAGAATTCTCCTCATACTCCATCCATAGCTCACTAATTTCTTTTGCTACACAGTTAGATCAAGAAATAAGAATCTAAAGAAACTTCAACTATCAATCAATAATTGACACAGGACTGAAAAGTTTGAAATCTACAAAGATACAGGATTCCGAATATAATTCCACTCTCTAGGAGTACGCTTGATTTGCATATAGATTATTTACAAAATCAAAATAGCGGTCGAAGTTATGATTAGGATAATTACAAGGGATGGAGACGTCAATGTATAAGATCTTTGAACTTTTTTGCAATCAGTTAGAAGTCACAAACTTAAAAATATATGAATGTAAAATTGTAAAGAGAGTTCCACTTGAACAAGCAAAATACAAGCTTAGTCAAACTTATTTTTCTTCTTTTATTCAAAACAAAAGTTCTGCTTAACCACAAAGAAAAGAAAGAAAAGAAAAACAACACATTGCACCTGAGCTCCATGTCCACCTACGCTAGGTTGTAGGTAAATATATAACAACTAGAAGCCAGTACTGTCTAATCCACTTAATCACATCCAGAATGATTATTATGTATGACCCACATAGTATCTATTCAAACCTACCAACCAAGCCCCATATGCAAACCTTATGGTGATTAAAATTTCATGCAAATTAATCACATCGGTGCAAAATATATTGATAACACTCTACTGTTCATTAAATGATGTGTTTCCTTCCTCCAAGCAGTAGAAATAAGCTGGGGACTATTCTTCTACACTCTCCCCGTCAACTTGACAGTGATTTTTTTTCTAAAGAGTCATTCCATTTGTGGTGGGCGTGTTTTGAATATCCAATGTCATGTATGTGTTGCTTTTCAACCTACTCTTCAAATCTTAAAAATCAGTCTTACGACTCAAGACACAAACTAAGTTACATTGATATGGATAGGTGTGTGTGTATCTGACACGGCGAAATATAAAAAAATGGAGGTATATCAGTATATCACATACAATGTGTGTCCGACACAGACATGTGGATACTTACCCAACATGTATTATTTTTGAAATATGGCGTAATAACAAAGCAATACCTCTTACACCACCACCAAGTAGTTTGCACATATGTTCTAATGCTTCCCTTTCCATTCGACTCTTCTCCTCTTTCGGTACTCCATCCTCAGGAGTAATATCACCAACAATAGCTATACAATTAACAAAAACGAACTAATTAACAAAGCCTCAAAAAAAAAAAAAAAAAACTACTAACCTTCAGCAATGTCATGAACAATAGCCATTTTAATACACCTACATTACAACAACAACATATAAATAAAGTAAGCAATAAACTTAAAAGAAAAGAAAAGAAAATGCAGGTGAACGTACTTGTGACGGTCAACGGCAGGCATGTCAGCAGAAATGAGTGCCATGAGAGCCATTCGATACATGTGGTCAGCTATTGATTCTGGGTTCTTGATTTCTTTACGTACCCAACCGGTTCTTTTAGTTACCTATACTCAAAACATACAATAAATAAATTACTTAAATTTAAAGAGTGGAATATATTATATTATATATTTTACCTTTAGACTATGGCAAAGAGTGAGGAAATCAATAGCGGAGGAAGTAGATTGGGTAGATGATGACATTTTGAGGATGAGTTTTAGGAGAGGTGAGGAGGATTTCTTCTTCTTGCTCGAGTTATAAGAGTACACTCCAACATTCTTATGGGTCATGGGCTCAAATACCCATTTTAGAGGACCCGAAGTCCAAGCACTCAAACAAACCCATATTGATCGGTTCAATTTATCCGATTTATATTGTGAGTCACACAAAATCATCGATAACAAATGGGTGACTGTCTTAACTTAGATCACATTTTACTTTCTCTTTCAAGTAGTGATGCAATTTGTCTCAGGTATGAATTTAAAATTACAAGAATTTGAGGTTAGGTTTCTTCTTCTTAGAGGTTAGAGCACCTCCAACTGAGCAGTCCTTACGGAACTCTTCTCTGTAAACACGTACAAAGACAACTAAAGACTAAACAAGTGGGTCTTAGCCAGTAAGGTGAAAATTAGTCCCCCCTATCTCTCAAAATTAATTTTTATTTTGCTACGCTTTTCACTAAGTGCTTTTGTTGATCATAATCTTAAGATTGACTTGTTTTTATATACGATATCTTCTACCATCTCACACTTGATTCTATTGTTTTGGAAAGGAAGTATATAATACTAATTTTCTCTACTTTATAGATTCTTTTTGGATACATATGGTTGACTTAGGTATGTGCATATTGACTTGCCGGATTTTGTTTGATATGGGTTGACAAGGACTCTGTCCTGACTGAGTCTTGCCAGGATACTGAGTATTGCCTCTTACCCCTTTTTTCTGCTCAGAGCAATTAGTAGTATGCCTATAACTTAAGACATCGTGCTTTTCCTTCCAAGTTGGCGTGAAAAAGTCTCTTCCATCTAAAATCCAGTTGAGCTGTTGTTTGTGTAGAACCCTCAGAATTTGATTTACATTCCACGTAAGCGCAGCTTTTGCAATGTGGAGGAGACAATAAATCACTGCATTGTGATGTCTCCTTTAGTAGAGTTAGAGGCCTACCGCATCCTGTTGGGGCTGGAATAGATTGTCCAGTGCAAATAGTGACGAGTTCTACAATCGCGTGTGTCAAGATATGACCCTTCCCTATTCTCTTGGTGCACAGAAGAGATGAAGACTCATCCATGCTATGGTTTTATATGCAGTATTTTAAAGTTTGTGGGGAACTGGGGATCAGATAATGGTGGTATTTTGAATGGTAAGCCGGCTTATATTAAGACTTATCCAAATCATTTGTTGCATCTTCAATCTGGTGCTATTAAAGAGGTGGATAGAGTTCTGTTTATATATTTACTCTTGGTGTATTTGGATACATCACACATGTAGCCAAAGGTTCTTTGGAATTTGCTTGTAGTCAGATTTTTCCTTTTCTTTTCTCTTTACCTTGAATAATTTTGGATTTTTAATGATGTTTCAATTAGATTAAATTTGTGGCTGGTAACAAGGAATAATGTCTGCATTTAAAACTTGTTTAGGATTCTTTGTAGTATATCTAGATTCACTCAAGTCCTTTTACTTATTTTGAGGCATGCAATTTATTCAGGAAATCAGGAGCACGTATTTGCACCTCTAGACTAGTTCATTTCTGAACTGTGTTAGTTCTCTTCAAGGCCTGAGATCTTCTTAAGACACTGATCTCTAGAGGACAGATTCCATCAGCTTTTCAGGGCCGTTCTGTGCAAACACCAGTATGTTGCGCCATGGTCCACAGCCTCCAGAACACATGGAGAACAAGATAGCTGTGCAGGTTGCAGAGATGGATAGACTCACAAGGGAAAACCAAAAGTTGGGTGCCACTCAAGTGAATCTGCGCAAGGAGCTTCTTGCCACTCAACAGGAAGTGCAGCGAATTCAGGCACATATAGGGAGCATCCAAACGGAGAGTGATATCCAAATTAGATTGTTGTTAGAAAAAATTAGGAAAATGGAGGTGGACATTCAGGCTGGTGAGAGTATGAAGAAAGATGTGCAACAGGCACACAAGGAAGCACAGAGCTTAATTACTACCAGACAAGGGCTTGCTACTGAAATTCAACAGGCCACTCAGGAATTGCAGAAAGCTCATGAGGAGGTTGAACAATTACCTGATTTGCATTCCGAGGTTAACAAGTTGAGACAAGAGTACCATAGGTTACGGTGAGTAAGTGATGATCCTGTCTTGATTGTTAAATTTTATTTACAGGTCATGAATTAAAAAATCTTAAACCGTTTCTGTACACAGTTGTGAAGTAACTCATTGATCACGTCATCCTTACAAATCATGTAGTAAATGGCATGAGCAATCAAATCGCATCATTGTGTGCCTATTACTCGATTTTGTAGATCCTCTGATATTTTACTTTTGTTATTCTCATACTGCGAAAACTGGTCCTCCCCGATATGAAGTCTCTAATTTCTTTCTACTGGAAAAGGGCTGCTTTTGAATATGAAAAAGGTTTGAATGTGGAGAAAGTGGAGCAATTGCATGGAATGGAGAAGAACTTGGTATCGATGGCTAGGGAGGTGTCAAAGCTTCGTGCTGATGTGTTGAATGCAGAGAACAGAGCACACGGTACTTCTCTCCCTATAAACATGTATAACTACTTATTGGGGAAAAAAGGATAGTTACTGGCTTTATTTAGTGAAATCATCTTTCTATTCCTCTGTAAAATGTGTGTTTTACAATTTTATTTACAGCACCGCAACCATATGGGGCCCCATATACAATACCAGATTCTTCATATCCACCTTCAGTTCAAGGTGGTGGCACGTACATGGATGGTTATGGGAGGCCCCAGATTCAGATGGATGGTGGGGTAGCAGGAAGTGGGGATATTCCATATGAAAGTGCTGCTACTTCTAGTAATGGTGATGGTGATATTGGTGCAGCTGTTGGGAGTAGTAGTGCGCTGTAGCTAGTAGCGGTGGCAGTGGCACATGGGTAGGACAAGACGATACTAAGATCAGACACTTTGTCAGTTAACTCAGAGGTAAAAAAATATGAAAACTGTTGAGGAGTATTGTTTAAGCTGATTAATGGAAAAGTTGGAGAACTCCACTGGTTTTAGAGCAGATTGGATTTTATAAGGGGGAGTGGGGTACGTATATCTCAGTTCCAGTGTTGTGATTATGAGGCATGGCTTTTCAGTTTATACCATTTTTCCCTCGGAGAACTATAATAGAAGACTAGCAAAGGGATGATCCATGTAGAGTTGATGATGATGAGAGTTGTTCACTACTTCAGTCACTAACTGTTCCATTCAACAGGATCATGGGCCTCCCCAATTTTCTCTTGCGAGATATATGTACGAGGATCCAGCCAGGCTATCCCTACCAGGTTTTAAAATCCTACTGGTTCCTTCGCTTGAAATGACACAATGACTGTCTGTGTATGTTTTATTGTATGGTGCATTTCTCAATTTGGCTGAAGTGAACCTTTTTGCGTTGTGTTTTTTTTTTTTAATTTTATTTTACTTAATTCATCCAGGAGGACAAGATTAAAGACTTAAAGTCATGTAAGGACCAAGATCTTCATGCTGTCAGAAGCTGCATTTTGCTATATATCACATTAGAATCAAGAGTCTTTACTCCTTAGGTCTTTAGGCATGCCCCCACATGTTTGGCCAATTAGACATGAACCCAGTTCTTTGCGCTCATTTTAGTCTTTTATATCCGAATTCCTAGAGTATTCAGTTGGGAAATGAGGATTGCATTCCGTAATTTCTTGTTTTTAGATTATATTGTCGTTTGACCTTGTAAAGCTTATGGATGTGGGTATCTTCCCATCTTGACGTTGCATTTCGTAAGGAAGCTGAAATATTATACGTAAGCGTAACAAGATATATTAAAGGATTATTAAAGAAAGGTTCAAAAAGTGACGATATATTCATTTAGCTGAACAACCTGTCCCGATCACCATATATCTCCTTTAGAAAAAGTGTGTCTGCTTTCTAGACATTCTATTAAGTTTTAGACACCTTCCCAGCACTGTTTTGCTTTTTCTTTGTTGGTGGGACTGGGATCTCACAGTGAAGGCCATCTTGCAGTGTGCACGAATGCATGATTTACAAACTTGAAGTTATTTATTGCCTCTCTTTTTCAAATGGGAAATTGTAGTGTAACACAAGGTGTGACACTCAAAGTGTAGCACATGCCAATGGAACCAGCCCAAGTAGAGGACAACCTAATGAACTTAATAAATTGGTAAACCAATAAAAAGAGCCTCCTTCTCCACAAGACCATGACCACCAGCTACCACTAAGACACCAATTAGCTGTTCCGCTGCCACAATCGTTTTCCTTTCCTTCATCTCTTCTTCTCTTGTTTATTTTCTTTTTTATTTTCTTCTTCTTTCCCATCACTTTTTACTCTCTAACCCACCATTATGAAATTTTGTGATCTTAGAACAAAGATTTGGGTATTTAATGTGAGAATTTCAAATCAATTGGGTTTTAGATCAAAATATTTAAAATAATTCGTTTAATTCCAAATAAAATTGCTAAGTTCTAAATTGAAACTAGAAAATATATTAAATTAATAAATTGGAGTGTAAACTTGTTGCATTTTGTTCCAATTAAATGTTATTGTCTGATAGAATAATAAAGAAAAAAAGAGAGATTGCCACTATAACAAAAATAATGATAGAGAGAAGTACAATAAGAGAGGAGAGAATGTGGAGAAGATAGTGCTCAATCTGGTAGTGGCAGATGTTACTTTCATGCAATTTCTATTTTTTTGTCATATTTTTTTGTTTGTTAGAGCATTATTAACGTGTTGCTATATTCCATTTATAATATGACATGTAGCAATTTTTTTTGGCAATTTTGTTCACCAACGTGCTACCAAACACCTGTTTTTATCTCAACAATTGTTAAATTATTGACCAAAATACTCAGAAATTTAGCAGCCACTCGCATAGGACAACTTTAGCCGTCCAGATGTTGGATGGGTAAACTTTTGTTGTCTATAAATTTTTCAATTTTTTTTATTAAAAATTAAAACGGATGTAATAAAAAATTTAATCATCATTTTTTGAATTTTTTGAACCGGTCAAGTTTTGCCGTTTTAATGTTTTGATTTTTTTTTAGTAAAAAAAATAGGGATAGACGGGACAACTATTCCCGTTTGAATGTTTTTTTTTTTTTTAAAAAAAAAAATGGAAATGCACGGGACAAGTTTTGATGTCCGAAATAGAAACTGAAAATATCGAAAAAAATACATTGGTATATAAACTGGTTTTAACAATTTTGACCGAGCTAAAATGATGATGTGTTGTAATTTTTTTTAGTAGCGTGTTGACAATGCTTTTATGGTGGTTTCAACTTTTGCAGTCTAGATTTTTTTTAATAAAAAATTAAAATAGCTGTAATAAAAAAAATTCATTATTATTTTTTGAATTTTTTGAACAGATCAAGTTTTGCCGTTTTAATGTTTTGATTTTTTTTTTAGTAAAAAAATTAAGAACAGATGGGACAACTATTCCCGATTGAATGTTTGTTTTTTTTTTTTAATAAAAAATTGAAATGCACAGTACAAATTCTGCTGTCCGAAACAGAAATTGAAAATATCGAAAAAATATATTGGTACATAAACTACTTTTAACAATTTTAACCCAATTAAAATGCTGATGTATCACAATTTTTTTTTAATAGCGTATTGATGATGTTCTCAAGGCGGTATCAAATTATATTTCGCGGTATCAAATTATATTTTCCGTGTGCCAGTATGGTATTTGCTTGTGTTACTGGCTAGTGTAAGACCCTGTGTTATTAGGGGACTCCGAGTCTTTTCAGATAGAAAAGATAGATGCTGGATAAATCATAATTGATAAATAGAAATTTTATTGAGGAATAATGATTTGAAAAGTTATCTTTATCAAAAGAAAAAGGAATGATGATTTGATGACTCAAAGGTCATTGCAGCGACAACTACAGAAGTATATAGAGCCATAGAGGTTATGATTAGGAGGCCTAATGAAATGCCATTGACTTGGAATTATTTGAAGCAAGTCAGCAACCCACTGCTACCGTGCTACGAGCCGACGGAAGTTTATTTTAGACCTCAGACAAGAAGTAAAAAAACTCTTGTTAAGTTGTCAGTTGCCCATGAGACGAGATATTAGCAATTAGCATAACTAGTCTTTACCAAAAATATTTAAAATAGAGCCTATGGATCGTGTTCGCCGGTGTAAATTGCAAATTGCAATCGTGCAATTCTATAGGGGGTCATTGTTAACGATGTCAATAGGCTGTCATAATAATAATTATGTTCTTCGTAATAGAAGTCAAAATTCTTACTCATTAATGCAATAAGCCAATAATGCATGCTTTAATCCCCACTATGAGCAGAAGCAAACATCAGTAGAAGTTCACCTGCGTTCATCAATTGTCCCAAAGTCCCAACGACGAAGGTGTTAGCAAAATACGACAAATAGAAAGGTTTTCCGCGTATGCATAGTGTTTCTTCTCCAGTTCAAACTTACCTACCGGCAGGAAAAAGTCCAGTAAACACACAGACGGACACACCTATACTGTATCTCTTGACACGCTTCCGTGTAGTACGTGGACAGTGCCCTCACGTTTACTTCAACCCAGACAACAACTTATTACCGAGTTAATCAACATTAAAACCTGAAGTAAGTAATCCATGACCATCTTTATCATTTTGTAACGTAAATGGAGTCTGCCTTCTCCAACTTTTGATTATACGAAAAACGATTAAAAAGGGTATCGAACTTTATAAGTTTTGACAATATGGGGACTAAAATTTTTTTTCCGGTAATTTGGGAATCAAATTTTTTAATTTTTGGGATGTGGGGACTAATTTATATATATATATTATAGCTCTCCCCTCCTCAATTGAGGAAGCGTTGGTAGAGTGTCCACGTGTCCATACTAATTACGAAAAATCAGGAGAAAAAAACTGCGAAAACTAAGAGTCCCACTTAATTATGTTTCCTAAAAATGAGGACGAACAAATGAAAGTAAGTTTACCGGCAACAAAAATGCAAACCCATCTTTCTCTCTACAAAGAAGAACGGCCAACCCATCTCTTACTCTTCGCCATTAAACAGAACTTACCATTCATTCTATATCAGCTAAGAGGATGTCACCCCAATATCGGTTATCTTTAACTTATTTCTTCAAACCAACTATCACAATCCATCCGATACCACAAAAATTTCAAAAACGTGTTAACCCTTAAACATCATGTACCAAGAACCCCATAAATCAATTGATAGAATGAAATTGCAATTTGTAAAAAATAATTTGGGGTTGTTTAAATGAAACTGAATTTAAGGAGTTCAAGAAACTTATCTTGACGGCTCGATATCAGTTATGAAATAATGAGGTTGCTACTACATTGATCCCATCTTTGGAGTTTGGACTGCTGTTGATATCAGTATCGGCATCCTTCTTGGTCTTTCTGAACATCAACCATGGCAAGTCGCCCCCAGTATCGGTATCGTCTAAATTTTTGATGTCGTCCCAGGTTTTTATCTGTATCGGTATCAAAAGTTTAAATGGGTGCTTGATATCGAACTTCAGTTGTTAGAATTGATTGGTATCGATATCGAAAATGGGTTGTTGACTGCGTTATGTTAAGTTGGGTTGGGTTGGGTTGGTTGGTCTCGATATCGAAAATTTGGTATCGATCTCAGTTTGTTGGGGTGTTATTCAGTATCAAAATTGGGTGTTGCTGTTTTTGGGAGTTTGAGATTTAGATCAAGGAGGAATCGAAGTCGCCCCCAGTATCGGTATCGAATTTGAAGTCGGGTATCGGTATCGAAGTTCTCCCACCCGATGATACAATACCACCCCTCTCCTTACGAGTTAGGAGTGTTCACTTCAAGTCTCTATTCTAAATAACAGGTGTTATTCTCAGTCACATACTCACACATGTGCCTTCTCTCAATCCGCCTCTGCTTATGCCGATGATTATTTATTTATTTAAATTTCTTTTTAGTTCGTATTTGTATTGAACTGATTAATTAGATTTTCATTGCAGTCTCACTCAATAAAAATAAGACTGGACCAGCAATTCGGGTTATCTAAGGTAATCACAATTGGATCAATTGAACTCTCCAATGATTAGTCATAGTAGAAAATGGTTATTGTATTTTGGTAAGGAAAATCGGTTACTATATTAAACTGTTGTTATTTCTCATGTCTCTGCTTTTTGATCACCTTCTCATTCTCAATCCTTTTATCAGGATATTGGCCATTAGAAAGGATTAAATTAATGCTTAGTAAGTGATTGCAGTGTGACAACAATTCTTTGGAGGAAAATACATTGGACTATTAACACCGAATCTTGATTCAATTAGGACTAATAGAGTGGATGTACAATCTAAGGTATGTAATTTACATGGCTAAAGACCCTATGAATCTACTAGAATTAGAGCATAGGCAATTTGTATGTATATTGTTCAGTGATTTTACATACAACATGGTTTTGTGCATCATCTTTATTGGTTCAACTCAAATACATTGTATTTATTGCACGACCATCCAACAATTTTTCACATGAGGTTTGTTATTATTTAAATAAATGGTGATACGGGTGTCTTTATATGTAGAATCACTATTTAAATTGTTGGCTAATTGTTTTTCTCCGTAACTTAGTCTGATTAGTTTTAGTATCTTCCTTTCGGTAATATATGTGTGATTAAAGTTGAATGAGTTAACTTAGCTTGAACTCCTTTCATGTCCAAACAAGTCATGGAGTGGAATAGCAGTCCCTTTTCAAGCTCTCTGATGTTATCCACGTAATCAGGGGGATTACGAAAAAAGTGGAGAGAAAAATGGGATTTTATGTAGACCTCATAGAGTTAAACACTTAAACCCAAACCCAAAAGAAAATATCATAAAAAAAAAAAAAACCTTTCTTCCCCGTCCAAAACCTTCGTCACTTTTATAAATCTGATACAGAATTTCATCACGATCATCAGCCTAATAAGTTGCAAACCTCGATACCCGAGTTCAGGTACGAAAAATTTCCTTACAAAACATTGAATTGTGTTTATCTTTTTCGCTATGTTTGAGGAATTATTAAGTTTGTGGTAGAATTATATTTATTTAAATAGGGATAATAATAATTTCAATGGGTTCAAAAACAAATAAGCTGACCACCCACGGAATGAAAATTCTAGACATGCAATATAACTCTCTTGAAATCTGAATGGGGTTAATGGGATTGCAACTATACGAGATAGTCTTTTCAACACTACCTTAACACCCAAGGTAAGTTCCTATCCTTCAATTGTTCTTCAGATTATACCATGAAGCCACAAGATGGTATCGGTGAAAGCGAACAAAATGTTTTCTCCCGCCTATGGCCATTATAACTTTTGAATGCCTTTCACGTGAAATTAAGAAGGGTTTGTATAGATTTGCAAAAATTCATCTCGGTGAAAATGATGTCATAGATTCCTTTCACATGGTTATAGGCTTTAATGAAATCATTATTTAATAAAGGTGAATCTCTGAGCTTTATTCATTTCCACCAATGTTTACAGCCAAGGCTCAATATACATGTCAAGAGAAAAGATTCAATAGGTGTGAAATCTGCTACAAGAACATGATGCAGAGGAAGATGCATTTGATGTTCATGAGAATTTAGAAGAAGAGGAAAATGAAGAAATAGTTGAGCTTGATCCGTCTGCATTTAGTAGTGACGAGGCATTTGCTAGAGCTCTTCAGGATGCTGAGGAGAGATAATTTGTTGTGAGATTGATGGCTTTTATTGGCGTAAATGATATAACCAGTTGTGAGTGTTTCTAGACTTGCCTTTTATAAGCATATGATAATGGAAGGTGTTGAGTAGTTGTTTAATTATGGGTTTGTTTTGTTTTTGCTTTATATAGGGATTGCGGATGATACTGAGAACAATGACGATAACTCTCAAGTAATTTTCCTTATCCTTGATTTTGATGTATTATGAGATTCAAGACTCATGATAAGTTTGTGGGCTGCATAGTAAAGTATTAGCTCTGATGTGTACTTTTGCTACACTTAATTGAGTTTGATATTATTCACCCTTAGTGGTTAGTACAACTTCCAAATATAGAATTCTCAAGTTATACTTGATATATGTATGGAATTTGTATTACCTTTGTATGGTGAACACTATCTTATCGTCAACACACTCTATTATGCAATATGTATTTGCAACTCAGGTATCTGCAGCTACAATTTTTATATGGTTGACTGGTTGTTTTGGTCTTATTTTTATGATACCTGAGTGTGTTTTACTATATGTTTGTTGTTTGTCTGTCTGTCATTGCTAATATTTAGGCATCAAGTTCATCGCAGTAGAGTAGTAAGTAGAAAACAGTTAATCAAATGCGTAGAGGCTCAATTTGGGCCGACTCTTACATATACTAATAAGTAATAACTAAAGATTAAATTCCATGAATGCTATTTTGACAAAGTGAAATTAATTAGCCAAACCCAGTAATCACTGATTACTCTTTGACAATGAACAACCCCAGTTTGATAATACTTCGTCATGGGTCACCTGAACAGCCGAATGATGTGATCTAAGACAAATGTAACTGCAAACTTTGCCCGTAATATTTATTTTTCTACCAACACCGTATGATTTTGTTGTTATATGGTTTTCCTTGCAATTGTTTTTTAATCAGTATCATTGCTACTTTTCCATTTGCATTGTTTAGAGTATTTGTGCCCACAAGCCGTACGCAGCTGACTATTGTCTTACTATATTAAAAGCATTAGTTGGATTTCGTAGTCATGTTGTTATTGTGGTTTTTCTATTTTGCCATATTGTGCCATCATTTTTTTGTTTTTACCGGTGCCTCAAAATGTAGTTTATAGACTTCAGGTAACCTCCCTACTCAGGCCAAACACCCTGACCATAACATTTGTTTTACTACTCTAAGTGGTCATTTTTGAGTTACTTGGCTATATCACAGTAGATTTATATCATTAATCTTTAGTGAAAACCCTTTAATCCTAGGTTGCATTGCATTAATGTCTGAATCATATATCTTTTTGTGTTTTTAGGACACGTGGGAGGAGGTTGATCCATATGAATTATCATATGAGGTAGACCAATTTATCAGGTTGTTGCTTTATAAATTAGGAGCTTCACTGTGGTTTACATAATATAATCTGCTTCTATCTTTATAGGAACTTATTGCATTGGGTGAAGTTGTTGGCATTGAAAGCAGAGGACTTTCTACAGATACAATAGCCTCTTTGCCTTCAGTAACGTATAAGGCTCAAAGCAATCAGGATGGTAGCGCTAAGCAGTAAGCACAACACGTGTCCTTAGTTGTCAGTAGTAGACAATTTTTATGTGATTATGATATTATGGTTGTAATATACAGATGTGTCATTTATTTGCTGGTTGGAGTATGAAGATGAAGACACCTTGACGGTGCTTTCATACAAGCACTCATACCACTATGAGTGTATAAACAATTGGCTTCAAATAAACAAGGTATGTGCTGTTGTTGTTTCATTTATTGTAAGTGTGGCAGATGATCAAATTCACACTGGCTGTGCATCATCTTATTATATGCTGATTTGACGGTGTAGATTCCATATTTGTTCGGACTCCAAATTCTACGATCATGTTCAAGATCTAAGGAAATAGAAATACTAAGAATTATCTTAGCATAGTCTGATGGCCAAAATGCACGGACCAAATCCTGTCGCCATTGTCTAGTAAGAGGGTCGATGAAGTCACTAACCCAATCAAGGTTGCAGTTATGTGGTTGATCTAAGAGAGGGAGAGGTGAAGGTGTCCCAAGCACCCAAGCATCCAACCAGACTCTAATAGAAAGACCATCACCTACTTTCCAATTGAGACCAAGGGCCATGAGTTTTTGAAGGTAATGGATGAGTTCCCAGCTTTTTGAAGCACTTCTATGTACTGTTGCTCTCATAAAGTCTTGAGGAGGTTAATATTTCATCTTCATCTGGCGTGCCCATAGTGAAGTTGGTTCAATCAGGTCCCATGCTTTCTTGCGCGCCTAGCAAGGCAAAATTTTGAATTTGAATATCTTTTATACCCAGTCCTCCTCCTTTTAGTGGTGAGCATGCAAGGTCCCAAGAGAAATAGTGTAACTTTCGTTCTCCCAGTTCATGACACCAAAAGAAAGCACCCCTAAAACTGTCAATTTTGGTATTAGTGGTGATTATGGACCATATCGACAGTTCTCCAAGTGTTTGAAGGTATGCCTTTATGTCATTCATTTCATTTTTATTTTTTTAGGTCTTTGTACGGTTTTTCTTTATATGAAAATCGCCATTTTAGTTTGTATGGGTTTTCTTTATATGAAAGTACACTTCTGAATTCATGCTTTTATTATATTCGGGTGTATTTGGGGCTTTCTAGCTTCCCATCTTCACATTGCTCGGTGTTTGAGAAAAAATATCTCGGCAGCACTGTTTATTTTGATGGATTTTAGAAAATAGTTTGTTTGATCTGTAACAGGTCTAATATTCTTCTCCAATACCATTTGAAATTTGGTTATACTGCTACGTTGTTTAATTTATTGTTTGGTTTGTAACAGGTCTAATATTCTTCTCCAATACCATTTGAAATTTGGTTATATTGCTACGTTGTTTAATTTACTGTTTGGTTTATTGCTTACTAAACTTAGAAACAACCTCCCGAAATTGAAAAAACCTTCCTCACACTGAAAAAACAATTCGTCGCATAAAAAAACCTTTCTTCCCTGTCCAAAACCTTCCTCACTTCTATAAAAAAGAAAGTAAAAAAAGCCATCACACCCTCAAATTTTCATCACAGTTTGAAGAAGAGATTTAGTTCTGAGTTTCAACTAACATCATTTATCTTCTCTCTTGATCACAACTTTAAGAACTAAGAAGAGGAAAGATTTGCTAGGTGTGAAATCTCATTGTATTAGAAAATAGTTTGGACTATTGACAGCTTTGATTCAAGATTTTGTAATGATATGATGACTGTAATTGATGATATATCTCATCATGATTTTCATTTTTTGTGTTGTTTCAGTGATTTATTATTTTGGTTTTTGTAGAAAAAAGGATTGTTATACAGTTATCAATTCGTTCAAGAGGTGGGTTTTCTTGGTGTGATTTTTCTGGGAAGATCAACCTCTTCTTTGTCACCATGTATTCATGCCTATCAACGTATCATGTCTTCCTATTCTATCAAGTAAGATGCCTTCATTGTCTTCTTATCTCTTCATGGTTAATTTATTTATTTTTTTATATTAGGTTTTACATGCAATCGCGTTGCCATTGGATGACACCCATTTTAATAGCTGTTGAGAATGTATGTCAGATCCAAGTAAAACTCTTATTAGTTTTGTGTTTTTATATTTCACTATTTACAATTTTTATGATTGGTTTGAGAAAAAATATCTCAGAAACTGGGATTTTTTTTTTTTTTTTTGGTGTTAATGTCCACATAAGTAACTGTTAAGTTAATTTGGATGGCAAACTGACAAAATCACCACATTGTTAAAATTGAAAAGTTGGATGCACAAAGTGTTAACAAAAAAAAGTTGGTTGCCCACTATGTGAAATTGGCCATAGTTTGATGCCCAGAAATTCTTTTTTTTTTTCTTTAGGAATGTCACGCCCCGAGACCCATCACACATCCCGAGGACGTGGAATGAATCTCGAGGCAGACACCTATCCCGATTCTACCGGATTTCGGGCAGAAGTTTCCTTTGTTTGATCGACATTCGTAAACCCTAAAACCTGCTATAAACCTGTTCATAACCTTGTCATAAACCCGGAAATCCTAACTACAACCTTCCAACAACATCAAATCCCATCCACCAACTATGTAAGTATAACTGCTACTTAAATACATAAAATATTACATCAAAATGGCCTAGCTCACCATATATACAACCAAATGAACTAGCCTCTTACTAAACAACCAAAAGAAAAGAGCTATGCTCATTATATACAGCAAAAGAATAACCTAGCTTATCTCTATACAGCCCAAAATGTAAACTTGACTCTGTCTCTCGTCAAGCGTAAGGAAATCCTCCCAAATCCCCATAACCCTCATCGCTAGGGTTAGGAAAAGCCTCCTCTGCAACTGGCTAGTCTGAAATGTTAAGTAGGATGAGCAAACAACTATGCCCAGTAGAAACGCACATAGCCAATAAATAGTCTACTTATAGAAAACATTTAAAACATGCAGGGTTTCTATAATAGTATTCAAATATTGTGACTAGGTATATATACATCACTAACTAGCAGAAATCATCTCGACATGCTTCATTGATATTCAAAATAGAGTTTTCACAATCATCATACAACTATTGTGACCGGCCGCGATCCTATTAAATGGGTGACGACCGGTATTTCGACCCCAGTCCGCGAGGCAATCTCGGTTCAAGATTTCCCAATGTGAACCATGCACCGTTGTTTTCCTCGATTTTACCGGCAGGAGATGAAATGCCGTTGTTGTTATTCAGACACACAAAATCCCCAAAGCTTTTAGGGGCTCAAAGGGCCCCTGTGACCACGACCCCCATACCGGGCTGTCACCTAACTTACGGTGGTCAACCGTTCGACGATTTTGCCGGGATCCTCGACACATCCAGAGTGGACTAAACTCTCACTCCGCCTAAAACCTCATCGAGGTAGCATGTAACCCCACACAAGCTAATCACCATACAAATAACGACGTTACAAACATGGTTATCTAGAAAAGTAGAAAAGGAATTCCCGGACTACATCCAAAGGATGCATCCCTTTAAAGGTGGCCCACCACCTCGAAAGGTATACACCACAGTTGAATCCTAAATAGCTTAACCCGCCGCCTCCAGAATTTCGACAACCTCCTTCTTTATAGGAATTCACGCCTTTCTACATCCCTCGTGATAAACATAGTAATATCTATATATATATACTTCGTATTACCGATTGTTTTCAAATACTCTAGTTACATATCTAGTTTTTCTTTTAAAACTGTTGATTATATAGGTGTGAGTTCATGGATTTCCCGAAATCGAGTAGAATAACCTATGACTCCCAAACGGCCAGTCATAGTAAATAACAACCGATGATTCCCAAACGGCGAATCATCGTAAATAACACAACCATCACGGGAACAATCCAGAACCTCCCACCTAGTTACAAACACCCGGGTAATTCTTACCCGCATTTCAAAATCCATCTCTCTGTCTCCTTCCTGAGACAAGAGACGCGAACCTTTCCCAAAACCAGTTTTTTTCACTTTTAACAAAGAAACAATCCCTCGCTACCCCGATTTTACAGAAAACCCATTTCACACGAAAGCTATCTATATATATAGTTTATAGCGAGGAAATACAATGCAAAACATGAATATCATATATACATGCATGGTTGATACACAAACTATCTATTTCCAATTTAATCAATTCAAATCATGTATGAAAATAAGCGGACTATATATTGGGATGTAGGTTCCTACCTTAGCAAGCTCCGCTTCTCCTCAAGCCCACTTAACCGATCGAGCCCGCTTAACCGAATCCCTCAGATTTACTCTACACATCATATATATATATATCGCCGACCATTAGAAGTTATCGAACTAACGAGAATTTTATATAACGTAAGTCGGAAGAATCTCGACACTACTTAATTTGGTTTCGGTAAATTTTTATCTAACTACCGTTAACAGAGCTACAGCCATTTCGCACCAAGTATTCGACGGTCTCTACGGCTATTTCGAGCCATTTGCTGCCCACACGACAAACGCCAATTATATCGCCCCAATAACGATTAAGATTTTTCTCGACTCACAACAACAACAAATTCCACTATTCCATTCACATTAAATTCTCGCAATATTTAATGTTGTCTTCCTTATCAATCGCTTCATTACTTAATCTACTCTTAAACAATTATAAACCGCATGAACCGCTCAAAATCGAAAGTGAATAGCCAAGATCCTTACCGAATCAAAGAATGCAATCGCCCTAGATTTCTCCCATCAAAATCGCCTCCACTCTATCTCCACCAACAACTTCATGTCGACATTACAAACATCCCATTTCAATTATCTTCCATCCATACACCCCTAATCCATCGAAATTTAGTTTAAATATCTATTTAGGAAGAAATTAAACTCGTTTTTTACCTTGGTACGACGCGATTCCAAGTGATTTCGAATCCTCACATTTGGGTTTAAGGTTTCTAAGGTTTGAGTGTGAAGAATTGTTGGTTTGGAGTGATGGAATTTGATGAATTCGAATTTCTCTCTCCTAGGGTTTCAGTAGGTGCGAAAATTGGGGAAGAAGGTGCGATTTTTGTTTGGCGATTTCGGTTGGTGCGATTTTTGTTTGGGCCGATTTTTGGTTATTAAGGCCCAAGCCCAATATGCCCAATTAGACTTAAAGTCTTAATTCACTCTTAACCGCTAAGTCATTTGACTTCGCGTCGTGATTATTTTTCCGGCCCATCCCGCTAAATTTAATCTCATATATTCTATCTCACCGCAGGCTATAACAATAACCCACTCAAGCGTGTAAGCTGTTAACTCGTGCCAGCTTCGACCGCAGAAACCGCTAACCGGCATTTTGTCAAATTTTCGCCTATGGTCGCTTACCTAACGTGACTTATGAGTCGGAGTTAAGTTTCATCCAGTTACGTACGTTTGAAAAATAAACCCGACGACCAATTTACATAACGGCCTTAGATTTAATATGAAATTTACAAAAATACCCTTAATAATAATTCAGGACTTTACAAGGAAATGGTTGAATCTAATATTAATGATACATTTTGCATTTTTTTTAAGTGTTTTACCACCGGCGAGAATAGTTGATGAACATGGATGGAAATTTATTTCAGGCAATATTCTTACAAATCATGGAGTCCTATGGGATCTTATACAAGGAGGACTTGAGCATGCTCAAATATCATATAAAGCTTAAACTCATTTGACGTGAAGGAACCTTCAATGTTTTTAATAAAAAGAGTGGTATTGTTGCTCTTTTCATTGAAACTATGTTCTTGAACACAAGTGATAACAGTAAGATTTTGTTTTAATGTAATATAGAGCTACAACAAAGGTATATTAAGTTTGCTTAAGGTTGAAAGGTGTTGTTCCTCTGGCAGTAGCAGTAATCAGAAATATGTCAAGAGCAATTTTTTTTTTTTGTTGAAAATGTAATGACTTTAGAAACTTTTGTTGCAAGTCTTCAGGATTGCACGTTTTTTTTTGTCAATTGAACAAAGAATTGTCTATCTAATGGTGATCATATTGTAATGTTTCCTATCAGTTTTGTTTATTGTGTAGACATATTCAAAGTCTTAAGGTTCTGTGTCATTCTACTTATTATGTAAATTTGATTTTGAAAATTAGCGATATTGGACCATCATAGATAATACGTACAAACATTTTCCACGCTCTATTTCATTATTTAAAAAGGTAATGGCCTTCATCCTCCTATTCCACTCATAGGTATTTGCATTTTATTTATTTTACTCTGCAATACTACATACTTCACACATTGCACTCAAGTTTTCAGAGTTCCTGACAAAGATTGATAGGCATTTTGGAAAGGAGCTGGAGAATGAGCCCAAGTTTTTGAACAATGGTGATGCAGGGTTTGTTAAGATGATTCTACTAAACAAATGGTGGTCAAAACTTTCTCCTTCAACAAAGAGGGCCCACGAAATGGGAAAGTGGTGGCGTCCCTATACTTTTTAAATAGCCATGAGTCAGCCTATTCTCCTGACTCATTATTCTTCTTTATAGATTTCGTTACTTTTAGTTAGCTATTGTCGAAAACTCTTAGCATTTTTTCGATAACCTAGAGTGCATATTTATCCCGCGGATCAGGCTGTCTCAAATCTTAGTCATTAGGCAAGGAAGTAGAATAAATGCGAGAACAAGAACACTAAGATTGAAGGAAGGATTAAATGAGCAGAACTGGGATCAACAAATATAGATAGCATAATAAAGCCGTTAATGGCAGTCCATAACGATGATTAACGGTAAATTGAGCGTTCCAATCATTTAAGATTTTTATGTCCACTCAAAATTTGACATGGCTGATCATCTGGAAGTATTCTTGCCACTTTAGCATCCATATTCCATAATATTAAGGCAGGAAGATTAAATAAAAATGTGAGAAATAACTGTCGATAAAAAAGAGAAACAACCTGTGAGAAAAAAAAAATTAAATAGTAAGAGTCCCAATTAATTATGTTTCTCTTTTGAAGAGTCCTAATTTAGTTTCCTAATCTATAATAATAAATATTACAGGCACAAAGAGATTCCTTTATATACTAATCTTCAAATCAGGAGAAAAAAACTGCAAGCAATTCTTGAACTTCTAAGTACCCCATACTCTCGAATTCTTTCTACAAGTCTTCTTTCAGCGAGAGACTCTCCTCCAATAAGGAGATTCCTTTATATCATCTTCAAATCAGGAGAAAAAAACTGCGACCAATTCTTGAACTTCTAAGTGTTCTTTCTACAAGTCTTCTTTCAATACCTCCCCGGTATATAGAAAGCACCATCTCAAGTTCTCTTAGCAACTTCACAAATAATGATGAACGACATTTTCTCTTTCACAACAACATGATTTTGAGTTCTTTTTACTAGGTAGCTATGTCTACAAGAAAGCGAGATGCACCTTAAGATACTTGAAAGTGTATTTAATCAAAAGAGTTTATATTATACTAAGGAAGAAATTAAACTTTTGACAACTCAGCTGTCAATACATGGTCAAATTTCAAAAGATAATATTTTTCAGGATGACCTCAAAGAATAATTAACGAGAAAATTGGAAATTTGATGCAACTGCATTGAACTAATCTCAAAGAATAATTAATATAAAATCGAAAACTGAATGTAAATGTATTGAACTAACTTTAAAGAATAATTAATGGGAACATCGAACTAACTTCAAAAAAAAAATTAACGGGAAATCATGAACTGGATGAAAATGCATTGAACTAACCTCAAAAAATAATTAACAGGAAATCAGAAATTGAATGCAAATACATCAAACTAACCCCAATGAATAATTAATGAAAAATTGGAAACTGGATGCAAATGCATCGAAACAATTAACTAAAAATCGAAACCGGATACAACAACATTTAACTAATCTCAAAAAAATAATTAACGGAAATCGAAACTAATGCAAATGTATTGAACTAACCTTGAAATATAGTTGTATTATATGTAGTTGAAATGTCTACACAAATATAGTTTTGCATTTAAAATAATGTTTACCACATATTTATTCGTATGATTGGGAATGCCTAGCTATTCAACTAGGTGCAATATGATCTTCGCCTCATTTGGCATTCTCAAAAAAACTTTGATCAAACGCCTATTATTAAAAAACAAAAAAAAAAGTCGAAAGGGTTCTTTATTTTTATAGGTGGGGTTTTCACGTTGCAAGATTGATATAATATTTATATCTCATAGCTCTGTATAGTTGCAAATATTTTTCAAAATAATATAATATAAAACGGCACCCGTTCGTAGGACGGGTTCGAAAACTAGTTACACATATAGTTTAAATTTCTCACATAGTGTTTCATAATTCACAAGTTACATACATTGTTATACACATGCTAACATTCTACAACCTCATGACCATGCTACAACCTCATGACCATAGAAATTAATTTGAATTGTAAAGCACCATATGAGAAATTTAGATGTCATGTTACACATGTCCCTACATTGCAAAAATTAAAAAATTTGGTCCCCAAATTGACAAAAAAAAAAATAATAAAATTAGTCCCCATATTGTCAAAACTTGTAAAGTTCAATACATTTTTTAATCGTTTTTCATTCGTTGATTATACAAATAAATTTATGTTGAAAAACTATAACATCCAACGTTATTTGACATAAAAATGTCCAACTTTGTATTATTACAAACTAACCCAAAGATATTGGAATTGTTATCTTTTCAGAGGATGATCTTCAACTTATGGATATAGACATAATATTATACAAAACTTTCATGAATTTCTACCGAGAAGACAAAAAAACATGCGCAAGAGTCTTCAAGTCGATTATATCGACAGACGACATGGACATTTAATCACGAAGTGACGAATTAGATAGGCATCCAAACTTTTCAAAGGCAAAACTTTAATATTTGATAAGATTATTTTTAGGAGAGCTACTAAAAAAACACCAAAATTTTGCACACAAAAAACACTAAACCAAAAAAATACTAAGCAACTTTAGGAGCAACATCAAAATTTCGACATCAAACTACGTGGTTTTGGATAAATCGCGTCATATAGCCCACGCGGTTTTTTCAAAACTGCGCCACTAAAGCCCAGCTGATAGGCCCAATCCCATGTGGTTTTGAGAAAACCGCGCCATGTATCGTACATAAACTTTTTCTTTTTTTTCTTTTTTTTCTTTTCCAATCTCTAGCGCAGTTTTCACAAAACTGCGCCATATAAACCCAATTAGAACCCCAAGCCCACGCGGTTTTGGCAAAACCGTGTGAGTGATTTGATACAACACCAAACCTAGAACCAAATATTGTCCAATTTGGTGTTTGGTTTGGCGTTTTTATCAACATGTGACTCTCCTGAAGTTGAAAAAACACCAAATTGTTGGAAATTTGATGTTTGATGCTAGGTTGATATCACTCCTAAAGATGCTCTAACAATTGATAACAAAATAGATTAAAAAGCAGACACACATTGTATTTTAGATTATATTGAACTCTTCAAAATTTGCTTATATTAGAGAGTTTCACACTGTCTCTATATATTGATTTGAAAGTTCCATTTATTTTTATCATGCATTGGTACGATGATCAACATGATTAATCACATTTTTCTTCGCCGGATATAACCTGTTAATTGGACGACCTTTGTAGGAAATTCGTCAAAACATGTGTCTCAACTCTCAACTTCCAAATATGGTAATAGATCTCGATCAACCATAGTATAAAATATCTCGATATATCGCGATATTTGGGGATATCTATCCAGATTCCAGAGAAAGATATATAAATATCACGATATGTTCAGAGAAATATACTACTGCAAATATCGGTGATATTTCAACGATATTTGTGATATTTGGAGATATTTTGTGATATTTGGTGATATTTGGTGTATATAACAATTTTATTTAATATTTACCATTATATTTTAAATAAATATAAATAATATATCATGATATATCAAGAAATATCCACAATATCTACAATATTTATCGATATTTTGGATATATCCACGATACATTTTTCAAAAATTGAATATCGATAAATACCCATATCCTGATATTTTGTAGTATGCGATCAACTATCTAATATCAGATTATCAGTATGACGATCTCCCAGATCACCCTCATACGGATTTAAATCATTGTTAGGTTAAGATGGTAAAAGGTAAGACCGTAAATAAATCGGTAAATGGCATAGCTGCTCTTGGGGCAGTGACATCATTGTGATACCTACTCGTCGGCACTACCCGCGTCATTTTTTTTTTTTTAAACCACGTCGCCCACTGGGCCCCACTGGAACACTGATTCAAAACCAACTCAAAAACGAGTAATAGTAAAAAATAAGAAAAACGAGTAACAGTAAAATACGTGGAACCTTCACAATACCGCCCTAACCACCCAGTCTAAAATCTCAGCCGTTCATTCCCAGAAGAAACCGTTTCTCTCTCTCTATAAATCCACTCTCTCTCTCTTCTCTTATCTTCTTGAAATTATTATTAGTTTTCTTTTTTGACTCGTCCTCAACAATGGCATTCAAAATAAGTAACAACTTAGTAGGAATCCTAAACTTCATTACCCTCCTCCTATCCATCGCAATCCTATCAACTGGAATATGGTTAACAGCCCGTGCCTCAACTGACTGTGAAAAGTTCCTAGATAAGCCTTTAATAGTATTAGGAGTATTCCTCCTAGTAGTTTCTCTAGCAGGATTTATAGGTGCTTGTTGTCGTGTTTCATGGATACTCTGGGTTTACTTGTTGGTTATGTTTTTGTTGATTGTTTTACTGTTTTGTTTCACTATATTTGCTTTTGTTGTTACTAATAAAGGGGCTGGTGAAGTTGTTAGTGAAAGAGGGTATAAGGAATATAGGTTGGGTGATTATAGTAATTGGTTACAGAAGAGAGTTGGGAATGGGAAGAATTGGAGGAGGATTAGAAGTTGTTTGGAAGATAGTAAAGTTTGTAAGTCTCTTTCTGATGATGCTAATGTAGATTTTCAGGCTTATATCAAGAAATCACTCAGCCCTCTTCAGGTACTATTTTATTTTTATCGGATCTGTTTTATTATGTTTCTTTTTTTATGGATTTGAAACTGCTTTTTTAATTGTTTAATTGATAGATCTGATATTTGATGTGGGTATTTATTATTATTTTTTATTAGGGTTTGACAAGAAATGTGGTTTGGGGTATGTTTGATATGGACTGTGTTCTTCTTGGTTTGTGGTATTTAATTTAGTTATGATGTAGGACTGGGGTTTTTATGGTTTGAATCATGAATTTGGAATACAATTTGGTATTTAATTTGTTTTAATTTGAGTTTTGGTGTTCTGTTTTAATAGCTGTGCTGCAGTGAATTGAGAAAATTTGTAATTAGAGAAGAAATTAAATAGAAAGTTAAAATTTCAAGAAAACTTGATAAATGGGGTTTTGTAAATTTGGTTGTTTCTGTTTTGATTAGTTTCTTTTGTTTTATGTTGAATAAGTTGAGGGCATTAAAGGAAAAATAAATGTTGAATGAGTTGCATTATGGTTGTTAGAGTAATGAGGATTTTGTGAAATGTTATATATGACAATATCTAAATTTTGGGTTTGTTTTGTGATGAATGCAGTCTGGGTGCTGCAAGCCACCAACAGAATGTAACTTCACTTATGTGAATGCGACTGTTTGGAATACACCAGCTACAGGGACGAACTCTACAAATCCCGACTGTGCTACTTGGACGAATCAGAATTTGTGTTTTGGTTGCCAGTCTTGCAAGGCAGGGGTACTGGATAACCTCAAGAAGGATTGGAAGAAGGTGGCCATTCTCAACATCATCTTTCTCATCTTCCTCATTGTCGTCTACTCCATTGGATGCTGTGCTTTTAGGAACAACAGAGAAGACAATGCTTATCCTAGATGGAAGGGGCATCCTTGAAAGAAGAATCAGTTGATCACTGTGGATTAGGTTTTAGAGAACATATAATTTTGTCTATTTTGGTTTTATCATATCGCTTCTAGTGGACGGATCGATCGTATACTTCTAGTATTACTAAGTGCTACTACTAATACTTTGATTCATTATCTTGTATAGAGAGCTCTTCATGACTAGTTACTGATTGGTTGTATAATCTATTCTTAGTTTGTTCTATTTCTTAGTTGTTTCCGTATTCTGATGTTGATCTTTCTTTCCTAGTGATTGGTTGGTTGGATATGAATCTATTCTTTGTTCATTTTGTTTTTACCTTTAACCTGTATTTGGATGTTGATGGTACTTTTGGATGCAAACTTGCCTTCTATGCCTCTCAACCCCCCTTTCCTTGCAGATGTAATTTTTCTGCACCATTGTGCCGAGATATCCAATGCAAAGTTGGATTACTGTTTGTGCTAGAATTAATAATCTGTTTTTGCATATTCTTAAGTGTGTTGCAGCCGAGTATTGCATTCAGTATGAACAGGGTTAATGGGCATGATCAATATGGAACTGTGTAGAGATTATGTGAAAAGTTTGTTTTGATGTACGCTTCCTTCTGGCTTTGTTCCTGCTCATATGATGTGGAGTTGGTTGGTCTGCATCATGGATGTAGGAGCTACTTTGAAATTGAACAAGTAATGTACATGACCAGCATTACCTGATTGCACCAAAAGCAACTGCATTTATTTGGTAGATAGGCGATTCAGCGACCCCAGCAAGTTGGGCTTGAATCGGAGAAAAGTTGGAAGAGTGGAGTTGCATGTAGGACCTCTGATTATTTTCACAGCCTCCAATCTCAACAAACTTTTCCGACCCAACTTTTCCCCCTTCCTTGCGGACAGTGTTGGAAACTTCATATTATATTTTATTTTCATTGAACTGGAAACTTCATCTATTGTTAGGATTCTTGGAGGATTATCGTTGTATCTTTATTTGGTACAATATGGAGATTTGGTAGTTACACACTTACACATTGTGATGATAGCTGAAACAGGTATATTTATTTTTAGTTGTCTGGTGGTGCGTTTGTAAAACTTCGACTTGAGCAAGTGCACAGGGCAGAAATGTTGGTTTTAGAGTATCTTACAGGTAAGGGAAAACGACAGTAGAAGAGGACTAACACTTGAGCAGCTGTTGGCAAGTATGGGTTGTTCAAATAATTTCATGAATTCTAAACCATCAGAAGAATGTCTCTAGTTAACCTAACTTACTTATGTGCCGGCCAACACAGCCTGGAAATGTTGGTCTAGAATTTTGGCTAATTTGTCAGGTCCTTATAACAATCACTGTGCTAACTGATAACTTTATATATGTGAATTGTGGGCTTGTGGCTGATATATTTGTAATCCCTTTAGTCACCTTCTTCACATGCCTGAAGTAATCCATGCGCTGTGGCGCAAATGGATATAGTACATACATTTCTGAAAGACTGCTTTGGATTTTTGTTCTTCTTGAGATGAGTACATACATTTCTGAAAGACTGCTTTGGATTTTCGTTCTTCTTGAGATGCTTGTCGGGGTGCCGTGCTCATTAGATCCTTTTTTAAGTTTTAAGCACATTGCCAACCTAATGCTGTACATGACAAACACACATACGGCCACAAGGATTTGAGGGGCTTTCTTCGTTATTACAAAGCTTCAGTGAGTGTGAATTTTGGACTGAAATGTCTGACATATACAACGCTGACTTGAGCACTTGTCTGTTTCTCTTTTCCATTTATTTCGAAATTTTCATGTTTTCAAGTTTCAATGCTTTTCCATATTTTTATCTTTTCAATCTATTTTCATATTTTATTGCCACCATCTGTTAGTCACATTATTTACCAATGAACTTTTAGATTTTAAGCAACGCACAACTTTATCAGCGACATTCGAACGAACTAATTTTCATTTTTGGATACACCCAATTTGTCTTAAGATTATTTAAGAATCATGCATTAGACCATTAGTCAACGACTTTTACATCGAAAACGTGCTGGACACTACAGTCTTTTTGTGTTTTTTTTGGTAATCATTTTTAATTTTATTGATATAAACACGGTGTTACATTGATATCTACATGCTCCAGGCTATGTTGCAACCATATTGGAGCTATATTAGACCTTCTACTAGTTAATATATCTTGATAATCCACCTCCAAAATATTAACAAGCCAAGATGGAGGGTGAGGTGTCCAGCTATAGGATTGTGATTTTTCACGGCAAAGCTAGCTAACATGTGTGCTACTTTGTTTCCATTTCTGTGTACATAACATATATTTACATTCCCAAAACTTTTCAAAAAACTAGCTACATCATATAGTATTCCTTTTGATTTCCATCCCACACTCGATGGCTTTCCTTGCAAGAAATCTGTGACAACTTTTGCATCCATTTCCACTACTAAGTTTGTAATTAGGTGCCCTCAGCACCATTTGAGGGCTTTAAGTAGTCCTTTGCATTCTGAGTCTGTTGGGTCTGCTGCCCATCTTGAACTAGTACCAGTAGCATCCAAAACCTGCTCGCGCGATCTGTTACCTATGATATGGTAACTAGAATCCACATTTAGCTTTTTATAGCTTTTAGGTGTACTTGTATTTCCCATTTCATAGCTATAGGAGTCTTAATGATTTTGGTATGCACTAAATGATTTGCAAGTTCAGAGAAGAAACTATTAATGATTTTTGAGATTCTAAATAAAGATATGATAGAAACACAGTACACCTTTCTCTCCAAATATTGGAATACAAAAGCAAACAAAATTTTGCCCAAGTCTCATTGTTTATTAGCTAGTCTGCAGGTGGATTAAACCACAAATTTATCCATTCTTTAACTTGTCCATTCTTTAACTTGAAGATGTTGAAATTTATCAAGTCTAATGAGCTAAGGGGATTGGTACCAAAGAGCCCTTGTAAAAGTACAATCTAAAAAAAGATGATGTATACTTTCAATTTGAGAGCCACATAACATACAACTCTTGTCAGGTATATATATGATTGTTGCCAAATGATCTCTAATTGGGACAACATTATTGTATAATTTCCATGCTAGTAAAACCTCTCTCGGTGAATTATTGTTTTTCCATAAAGCCAGATAAAGAGTTAGAAGTGACGGGGTAAGAGTGTTGTGTGTACATATATAGTTTATTATACATAAACTTTACAGCTAGAGTGAGCACCTTTTTTAGTTAAGCTCCAGTGCAAGGAGTCCTGTAGATTAGTATCAAACAAGTGAATGCTTTGTATTTTTCTAACTGTACTAGAGTCAAAGATTGAATTTAGAGTTTCATTATTCCTAGTTCTAGAATAAGTTTAAATCAGTTGAGAAACTGATGTGTAAGAGTTATTTACAGGAATAGAAGGTGGAATTTTAACCAGTTGAATATCTAGTATCCAAGCATCATTCCAAAGATTAATATTTGTACATGCACCCTCATGCCAAGTTGAGTTTCCAATGATGAGAGGTAGTATATGTAACATACATTTCCAAAACCATGATGAGTCATTGTTTTTATTTACTTGAGGGAGTGAAGTGTGTGGGAAGTACTTTGGTTTGATCTCTGATGCTAACAAGGAGTTGGGATTAGTAACAATTTGCCATAAAATACGAGATAGGTGTGCTTTATTATTCAGATGAGTATCTCTAATACCCAACCCACCAGATATTTTGGATTTACAAATAAAAGACCAGCTTTTTAGGTACATTATTTGTGTTTTATCTTGTTTTATCCCCCACCAGAAATCTCTTTGAAGAGCATTTATTTTATCAGTAACAGAAATAGGAATGAGAAATGTACTCATATGATACACTGGGATGGCAGTAGAGATAGATTTGATTAAAACAGTTCTTGCAGCTTGTGAAAGAGTTTACACTTCCATCCTGTAATACGAGCATTGACCTTGTTGATTAATTAACCAAAAATTTCTGATTTAGGTTGTCCTAAGAAGAGTTTAGAACCAATATATTTTTCTCTCACCTCAATCTTTTTCATAATTAAATATTTTTGTATCATGATAGCATGATTACCTTCTAGATTTTTGCTGAAGTGAATACCAGACTTATTAAAATTGATTTCTTGGTCTGTTATAGCACAAAAATTGTTTAAAATATCTAGTATAGTTTGTGCTTCCTCCATGTTAGCCATGGAAAATATAAAAGCATCGTCTGCAAAAAGAAAGTGGGTTATAGGAGCATTCTGATTTGAAATTTTGATACCATGCAGTTTGTTCTCATTTTTTTTTTTTTTTTTTTTTTTTTTTTTTTTTTTTAATTAATTAATCTAGAGAGCATTTCCATGCATATGATGAAGAGAAGGGGAGATAAAGGGTCTCCCTGGCTAAGCCCTTTATTAGTGGTGAAGTGACCATGAGGAGTTCCATTGACAATTACAGAAAAATGTGCTGTTGAAACGCATTGGTGAATGAGCAAGATAGAGTGTTGATTTACCCCCATAGAGCTTAAGATATCCAGTTTACCCTATCAAAGGCCTTTGACATATCTAATTTTATAGCCATCAGCCTAGAAGTGCCTTGTTTTCTTTTCATGGTGTGGATGATCTCATGAGCTAGTATAACATTGTCTGAAATTTGTCTTCCAGTAACAAAAACACTTTGATAAGGAGATATAGAGGGGAAGAGAAAAGATTTAAGCCTATTAGTAAGAATTTTCGAGATAAGCTTATATAAAATGTTCCATAGACTTATAGGCCTAAAATCAGTGCATTTTTCTGGATTTTGAGTTTTTGGGATTAAAGCAATGTTTGTGTGATTGAGGATTTCCAAAGAATGAGCAGAGGAGAAGAAATTTGACACCATGTGAAAGATGTCATCACCTATAATATCCCAAGAAGAGTGATAGAAAAGTGCAGGGAACCCATTAGGTCCAGGTGACTTGAGGGCTCCCATACTGAACATGACTGACTTAACCTCTTCCTTAGTAACAGGTCTTGTAATATCTTCATTTTCCTCTTGAGTAATGATCATTGGTAAAAGAGATGATATATTATTTGTGTTAGCTACGAAGGAATCATTGAGAATTTTTTTAAAGTGTTGAACCAAAGCTTCAATTCACCTATGAGCCTTGGAGATGAGATCCACAAATCTTGTTCAGTTTTTAATCAATCAATCCTGTTATATTTTATATGTCTCAAAGTCTTTATGTGAAAGTATTTTGTGTTTCTATCACCTTCTTTTATATCTGAATCTCTTGATTTTTGCTTCCATATTTTTTCCTCACATTCAAGCAGAGAGTTAAGAAGAGTTAAAGTGTTATTCTCTAAAAGAACATTCTCTTTAGTTGGAATTTTCCCTTGAATTGATTCCAACTCTAGCTTTAAAACTTTTATTTGGTTAAAAATATTTCCAAAAGTTGTTTTATTTTAGAATTTTAAAGTTTTTTTTGTTGAAGCCAGTTGATATTTAATAGGAATCACATTTGGTGATACGGGTTGCTAGTATTCCAGGATGTATTTACCAAAGATTGGTAATCTTGATGGGTGATCCACATGGATTGAAATTTAAAGGGGACAGGAGATGAGGGTAGAGGAGGTTGAGTGTTGAGGAAGAGTGGGCAATGGTCAGAGCCTATAGCTACTTTGTGAATTAAAATAGCCTCAGGGAATAAAAGTAACCATTCCGAATTCATTAGTGCTCTATCCAACCTTTTTTGGATATTATACGGAGCAGTTATCTTATTAGACCATGTGTATGGATAACCTTTATAACCTAAGTCAATAAAACCTTGTGTATTTATGATATCATGAGCAGGTTCACCGTCATTGTATTCATAAGGTTTTCCTCCTAACACTTCAGATGATGAGAGAATGGCATTTAGGTCTCCAATAACCAAGATTGGGCAATTATGGACAGGGTCCCAACTTTTAATTCTAAGTGGTTTATAAGGGCTACCATAAAAGAAACATGCTATCCATCTATGTCTTGTACCTCTATTAAGCTCAGAGGTGATAGAGTTAGAAGTTGAGTCTAGAATTCTAAGATTTACTCCTTCCTTCCAAAGAAGGCACATACCACCAGCTAAATGAATAGGTGGTATAATGAAATGGTCTGGGTAATTGAGCTGATGAATGAGAGAATTGATGGTAGTGATTGAACCTTTAGTTTCAGAAAGGAACACAATATCAGGATTATTTAAAGAAATAAGATCATTGATAAGAAATAATTATTATCTTTGTTGATGAACAGTAGAATATGAGAAGTGTGAACAGTAAATTATGATGGAAAAATAGCAGATAAAGCTTATCAAAATCATGTGATAAAGAGGAGTAGTCGTTTTCACTAAACTCTAGTTGTACACTACTTAGATACGAATCTATATTGCAAATATGCTTCACTAATGAGAGTCAATATAGTAGGCATGAGGTGAAAACAGTGAATTTAAATGATGAATAAAGGTATTAGAAGGGGTTTAATCCACCACGCGATTCGATTGACTATTAGTTAGTATCGAATTGCTTGTATTGATCCCTAGTGAAGACCAAATCCTCTCGGATCGAGGTTTCACTAGCATGAGAGTGTAACTCAACCACAAATCTCTTTGGTGGTGGCTATATACTCTAGTTCTCCGTTATGAGCTCTATCTCTAGTTACTCGTAACGAAGAACTTGAAGTTCTTTTATGCAAAACAATAAATACTAATGGTGAATCATCCTCACATGGCTTGAACAACAACAACAAACTATTGAAATGGGGTCCTTTCTTAGGGCGATTGGTAGCAACATAACTTAAGTTGCTATTGTGATCCGATGCACCTCTCTTTTCCTGATTTTGTTAAAACTATGAGTTTTCCCTCGCTTATCCAAACCAGCCTCTAGATTCATTCCTTATATGGTAAAATCGCAAGTTCAGAGAAGGAATTTAAGAGCTTCATGACTCAGTTCATCCTACTTCACCATGGCCTCATCTAGCAACCCCTCTCGTTCGTCAAATCTGAATAGACAAGCTGGATATCGTCCAAATTCTTGGAGTGCGCTATTCAATAGAAATGGTGCTCAAGACGCGACTGGAGCATTTAAATCTTTCACTCCTGTCATTGTTAATGGCGTAGCTCAATTCCCCAAGAGCTGATTGAACAAGGACTTCAACAGTGGGATGAATACTTAGTGGGTTATTTTATGGACTCAAGACTGCTGTTCTTGATGGTTAAGGAGTTTCTGGAGAAGAAGTGGAAGTTAAAAGGTTCATTTGAGATTACCACTGACAAGGAGTTGTTCTATATGAGTTTCGCTAGCATTGAAGATCGACAAATGATACTGGAAGAAGGTCCTGTGTTTATAGCTGGAAAAGTGTTTGTTGTTAAACCTTGGACTGTGGAAGTGGATAATTATAGAAATAAGGTGGCTTCGGCACCGGTCTGGGTCAAGTTGATGGATGTTCCTAAGGAGATGTGGACGTCTGATGGGTTGTCATATCTAGAGAGTCTAGTAGGAGGAACACCTATGTTTATGGATGCTGCAACCGCACAATGAAAAAGACTATCATTTGCTCAGTTTTGCATTGAGTTCCCTGTGAATCATGATTACAAGGAGGTCATTACAGTAAAAGTTGGAGATCGAGAGGTTGTTATCCCACTTGAGTACCCATGGAAGCCAATATCCTGTACAAAATGTAACCGATTTGGGCACACAGATGACAAGTGTAATGGAAGAAATGCTAGAGTTTGGAGAAGACAAAACACACAGTAGAATGGCCAGGCACAAACAAATGAAGACACTACTAACCAAGAGTGTCTTCATGAAGGTGATACCATGAGGGATCTGGCATAAGAAAATGGAACAAGGGCAGTGAAGGAAGTAGTGGTGGCTACTACTACTGAGGATGAGAGCTTGACAGGTTGTAATGATAGCAGGGCTTTAGTTCCTTATGTGGGCCTTACTCACACTGAAAGTACCTTGAGCGCAGTAGCTGAGGGGCCGGGTGTGCTAACCCCTTTTACTGGAGCTAACACTAGCATGCAGGGAATCACGACAGATGAAATAGTTGAATCCATCCCTGAGTCTAGCAACACTATGAGGTTCATCAACCCAGAGGCTACTGCTCTGGATGTTAGTGGAGGTAGATTTGCCATCCTCTGAAACCCTGTAGAAGATATTGTACATAGTACTGAGTTGATCATTCATGGTGAAGCCCTGCCAACTGTTGAAGAATCTTAATTTCATGATGAACAAGTAGTTTATGAAGCAGCAATGCTAGAAGATGGAATCATTAAAGACGAACTTTTCGAACTTGAAAAGGAACTCTTTAATGATGAGCAACCACAGCAAGCATCCACACTAGATGTCCTTCCTTTGCAAGTTATAACAAGGTCACAGGCTAAGGACATCTCCTATTTAAAAATGGAAAGGAAAAGAAAAAGGGCTCTAGTAGGAAAGGAAAACACAAACATTAGTAATGTTGAAGCTTGCTATATGGAATGTGTGGGGACTTAATGACACTAATAAAGCTAGATACATGAATAGTTTTAGAAATGTGAATAAACTGTGCCTCTTTGGTATGTTAGAAACTAAAGTCAAGATTGAGAAGTTTCAGTCCATCAACAACATCTGTTACCCTTCATGGGCTTTTGTTAACAATTACATCAGTAGTCCTAGTGGTCGAGTATGGCTATCATGGGACCCGGGCATTATCTCCTTGTTGAAAATTATGGAAACAGATAAGCTTATTCACTATAAGATTGAGCTGCTACCTACTATGAAATCGTTCTTCTTAACTATGGTATATGCAAGTAACTCGAGTGCTGACAGACTGAGGTTATGGAGTGATATTTGCTCTATTCATTCTGGAGTTCAGGGTGAGTGGTGTGTTGCTGGGGATTTTATCAATGTTTTGTACTCCTTTGAACGTATTGGAGGAGAGGCGGTGCATGCTCGGGAGACAGGCCCCTTTTCTGACTGTCTTGTTCAAGCTGAACTATATGACCTCAAAGCTACCGGGGGTTTCTACACTTGGACCAACTTTGCCAGTAAGTGGTCTAAAATTGATAGGTGCTTGTTCAATAGCTCTTGGAGCTCTTCTTTTTCCTTCTCGTTTGCTGAATTCTTGCCACCTGGCACTTCTGACCACTCACCTATTATCATTACTATCTTGAATAATGTCTATGCAAGTCTCCCTTTCAGATTCAGTAATTTTTGGATTCTACATCCTGACTTTTTGGCCACATTTCTGGCCTACTAGAATGAAGTAGTGTTTGGGTGCCCCATGTACATCCTTACCCAAAAACTGAAGAAGCTGAAGAGTAAGCTTAAAGTATGGGCAAAATTCTACTACTTGGATTTAACTAAGTAGACAGAAGCAGCAAGGAAAGAGCTCATGAGCATCCAGAAAGCTCAACAAAGCAATCCCATGGGTAGTCTTTTATGCATACGAGAGAAGAAAGCCAGGACCACTCTTTGTCAGCTTATTATTATGGAAGGGGAGGATCTCCGACATAGAACCAAATGTGATTGGATGAAGTACGGGGATAAATGCACTGAATTTTTCCACAAGATGCTTAAAGAGAGAAAAGGCAGGAATCTTATATGGGCAGTTCAAGATCCCACTGGTGTTAGAAGGGAAGGTCATATGGGAGTATCAGAAGCATTTGTTGACTACTACAAAGGCTTGTTGGGACAGCCAACCCCTGTTCTATGTGATTCTGCAATCCTTGACGGTCTCCACTTCCCAAGGGTGCTTACTACATATGAGCCAGAGCTTATGGTGCAAGATTTTTTTGAGGTAGAAGTACAACTAGCCTTGTTTGAAATGGAAGATAACAAGGCCCCAGGGCCTGATGGCTTCAATGCATTTTTCTTCAAAAAGAACTGGCAGCATGTGAAGGAGGAGTTTGTCAAAGCTGTTACATCTGTGTTTGCATTGAAGTCTATTAATAGGGGAGTCAACTCTACCCACATCTGTCTCATCCCTAAATGTGCAACTCCCTCAAGAGTAGAAGAGTTCAGGCCTATTGCCTGTGGCAATGTCATCTATAAGTGTGTATCAAAGCTACTCACTAATAGAATGAAGCCGTATATGCATGACATCATCTCCATGCAACAATCTGCGTTCATCCCTTGGCAGATCGATCCAAGACAACATCCAGCTGGCTCATGAGCTTATCAGAAGCTATAATCAAGCACATGGGTCTAAAAGATGCTCCATCAAGATTGATATTACCAAAGCATATGACACAGTCAGTTGGCAGACTATTGAGAAAGTAATGGCAAGATTCAGATTCCATGAGAAATTCATTGAGTGGACAAAGATGTGCTATTTCACACCATACTACCTCAGGGCTACTTTGCTGGATGTAGGGGGCTCAGATAAGGGGACCCCATATCACTCTACTTATTTGTCCTTGTCATGGAGGTACTTGGTGGAATGTTGAACCGTAATGTTATGGCAAAAGAAATTTCTTACCACCCTAAATGTAAGAAACTGGACATTACACATATGTGTTTTGCCGATGATGTCTTGGTGTTTTGTAAAGGGGATGATACGACAATGAGGGCAGTGAAGAAGATTATTGATGATTTCTCTGAGTGCACTGGTCTAAGGTTGAGTACACAGAAGACTACCCTCCTTGCTGGAGGTATGAGTAATCATGAAGCTCAGGAATTGGCAGATATTATGGAAGTGCAGCTGGTACAACCCCTATAATGTATCTAGGGTTGCCACTCACTGCAGCAAGAATGGGGATTAAAGAATGCCTGCCTTTGACAGAAATGGTTACCAAGAAGATATCTAATTGGAAGAATAAAGCTCTCACTCATGCGGGAAGGCTACAATTGATTCAATCAGTCTCATCCTCTCTTCATGTTTACTGGGCTCGAACGTTTATCTTACCCAAAAAAACTTTGAGGGATATTGCTAAGATTTGTAATCGATTCCTCTGGGCAGGACCAGACTTGACACTGAAGATGCACCATGCTAGCCACTCTCTCATTAGAATGGATAAAGAACAGGGAGGATTGGGAATCCATGTGGAATAAGGCTGCCTACTGTGGCATTGTGTTCAAGATTGCCAGCTACGAGGACTCTTTATGGGTTAAATGGACAGTTGAACATCATGTCAGGAAGCAACACTTCTGGATGATGGAAATCCCAGCTGATTGTTCTTGGGTTTGGAGGAATGTCTTAAAGAATCGTAAAGCTGCGCAGAAGCTTGTTTGGCACCAGATAGCGAGAGGCGAGCAAACATATGTATGGCATGACCCTTGGTGCCATGACACTCTTCTTATAAAATGGACTGAAGCAGTACAAATGCTACAGGTCCCTCACACTGCCTTGGTCAGCGAACTCATTTCTGATGGTAGATGGAACCACCTTGTCTCCAGTCTGCCAGATAATGCTTTAAAAAAGAAGATAGAAGGCACTGAAATCAACCATATGCTTTAGTAGAACCAAGTCATCTGGACACCGACTGCTGCAGGCAGATTCATGATCAAATCAGCGTACATGGCGCTAAAGCATCTCATACCAAGAGTTAAATGGTATCGAGTGGTTTGGGGTAAGTTGGTTGTACTAAAATGCTCTTTTACTGGTTGGCAGCTGTTTGTGAAATGCTTACCCACTCAGGATTGACTGGTTTAGAAGAATATTATTCACCACTTGCTATGTTGTTTCTGCAATGCTTCCAGGGAGCATTCCAAACACCTCTTCTTTGATTGCCCATATACAAAAGATGTTTGGTCACGGGTGAAAGGATGGCTGGGATTGAACACTCAGGTGAAAGCATCAAAACTGCTGAATGGTATAGCATCCTAAGGATATGTTAAAATGCTTCTATCGAATCTGAAATTACTAGAGCAGTAACCTCTGCCACTATATACACCATTTGGATTGAGAGGAATTTGAGGAGGTTCCAGCAGAAAAGACACTCTGAGGCCCAAGTATGTGCGAAAATCAAGAAGGAGATGAAGACATATCTTCATTCAAACTATGCTGACAGAAGTGCCTGAAATAGTGGCTGCCAAAGTTCTACTTGACAGGATCGGAATTCAAGTTCAATTCACCTCATGCTCCCCTATCTGGTGCAAATGGTCTAAGCCACAGCCAGGTGAATTAGTAGCCAACACTGATGGGTCTGTATCAGAAGATTCTAATGGATTTGGCGGTGCTATCAGAGATGAGTTTGGTGCCGTTAAGCTTGCTTTTACAGGGAGTTTGACTAAAAGATTGGTAATCACCCAGGAGTTGTTAGCAGTTGAGGCTGGAATGAAGGGAGCACTTCATATAGGAGCGGGATGAATTAGTGTATGCTCTGATTCTATGGGTGCAGTAAGAGCTATTACTAGTACAGAGGAGCCGCCTTGGTACTGCCTTAACTTAGTGGCTGCTATCGACTGTTTGAAATAGCAGTTTGAATGGGTAGACTTCAAGCATGTGTTCAGGGAAGCAAATTGAGTCGCCGACTACTTCTCTAAGCTGAGCAAGGATCATGAGGATTCTCTTTTGTATTTCCTGCCTCCTATAGATTATGCACTATCAGATATTGTAAAGGAGGATGCATAAGGGAAACTGTACTTGAGAACATGATTTTTATTAATACAGGTCGAGGTCTGCCTAACCTCTAGCTTCTTCAAAAAAAAAAAAAAAAAAAAAATCCTCACATGGCTTCATAAACCTCCTCTAATAGAGGTTTAGCCTAGTGTCATTGGAATCATTATACTAAAGCAATAATAAGGAGACATTATAAAGTAAAGAAGAATTGAATAAACACGCTTTTATTGAAAGGTTTCTAATGGTGGCTACAAACTAAATTATTCTAACCCTAAAGAAAGTAAAACTAAACTAAACTAATTATTAACTAAGGAGGGTAAAGCGAGAGAGGAGTGTTTAGCCTTAACCTTCTTTATATATGAGAGGGTTAGGGTTACATTTTCGTGTATGGGCCAAAAAGGGAGACTTTGGGCCTCTAAACTAAGCCCAAAGTCTATTAGGTTAAGTCTAAAAGGGTCACAACTACTGGAAATTACTTATGTACCATTTTATTACACTTTTACAGCTCTGTTTGGGGCAAAGATAGGTCTATTGGAAAGCTTATTCCGAGACGGTCATTTTGACATAAAGTAGGCCTGATTCCGAGGACCGAGTCCAAAGCTAAGGCCTATTGAAGTTCTATTGATTTTTTGTCATTTTTCTACCCGGATTGACTTTGACTTTCCAGTTTTGACTTGGCTTGAAAAAGGCATTTCTCCATGATTCTTGGGCTTTAAATGTAGAACTTTCTTGTCAATCATCTTGACTCATTTTCCATGCAAAAGTGGTGCCTTTAGTCACCTAATCAACTTCAAGTCCTGAAATGCACAAAAACACGTAAATAGTAATAACTCTTATTTATTATAAACATAATTGGCCTAAGTAGAGCACTATTAAGGGGTTTAAACTACACTTTTGAGTGCTTATCAATCATGTAAGTGTCTCATAGTGGAAGTATTTCCACACCCTCTACAGTTCCATGAAAGTGTCTTCATATATTAACTACTGGTGACTGATCTGGTTTAGTCACAAATCCATCTGAGACAAGGGGATCTAAGCAGCAACACTGATAGTACTTTACACATATAAATTTCAAGTAACTAATAACCCATGTGAAACAATTTTGGCAAACATAGCACAAACAGGGAAGTTGCATATAGGAGAGACAATTGTTTATGTACATGATATACCCAGAGTAGACAGAGTAAGAACAATTGACCTTAACAAGAATAGACAAGTGAATATCTTAGATATTTAACAAGGAATTTTGACACGGAATACTTATGTAACATGCTAGACATATAGAAGGATTTTTAAAACAATTAATAATAGATTGAAAATCAAAATTTAGAAGTGGACTATTGGGGGACAGATGAACCTGATTGTGATGCTGAGCCCGAGCCAGAACCAATTTCCCATATATGCAAGTTTGATGGATCTTCAGAGATTGTAGGTAAAGTTGGCACAAATGAGGTGTCATAAGAGATTTGTGCTTCGATACTCATTTGGATTGCGAAATTTTCCTCCCATTCAGCATGATGATAGAGATCAGAAGCAGTACTATCGACTAAATGTTGTGTGGCTTCATTTGAGAATTGGTTGTTTGGGTCCCAACCATGTTCATTCCAAAGAGATTTGACCACAAGACCCTGTGCTAGAAGGAGTTGCACCTTTAGACTATGAATTATATCCAAGATAGCCTCATTTGAAAGAGTAGAATTTGAAAGATTTGTGTTTTGGGAGGGATTAAAAATATCATTTTCTCCCATCGGAAATGTGGTATGTGGCTCTATGAGTTAGATGACTGTTTGATTTGTAGAGATGGGATTTGGCGGTGGTGGAAGAGGGGTGTAGAAATTTTTAGTAACCAAATGTGGTAGTGAGATTGGTTTTGGGTCAGTAATGAAAATGCTTGATTGTCCTTTCTTTGGAGGACGTGAATCCTTTGACTCAATTAATATATATATATATTTTTTTTTTTTTTTTGAGGATATGCTAAATTATTTTAGAATAAACTGTTGGTGATTTTGGGTTGTTTAGACAAGTCGGTGGTTGTGAAATGAGGTGGTTAATCTGGTTAGAAAGAGGAGAAAGGTTGGGTTGGTTTTGAGAATTGTTTGGGCTTTCTTTTTATGGCCTTTGGTTTTATGACCTTGTTTGGTTTCGGACTTGATAATGGATCAAAGAAAATGTCCATCCCCACTAATATTGGTTCCTTGATATCAAGATTTTCAACAAGTTTAGATATTTCTGAGATTTGCACCGATTTTCCTTTTCTTAGAGCCATTGAAACTTTTCCAATAGTAGTCATATGATCTACACATAGTTTGATCTCTCCATCTATTGAGAGTAAAGCCACTGTTCCTCCAAACAAGTTTTGATGATGCTTATTTCATTTGTAATAATATTATTTTTCAGCTCTGGTAGATCTTGCGGATTGATTTCTCTTCCAGGATAACTTGTTGTTGGAAATTTGTCCCAATCGTCGTGATCCAAAGGAGTTCAGTCATTGTTGGTGGTGCTTCATTGCACATGAATGTGTCATGGGTATGTGATAATCGTAATAATAGTACTAGATTTCTCTAACTTATTCTTACGTTATAAATTATTTATTTTCTACTCTCACATATATATCCAAGCAATATATAGAGTACGGAATCGTTCCACTCTTAACTCTCTAGACTTAAACGAAATTAACTAATCAAACACAAGGAAACAATGGTGAGAGAGTAATATGTTAAGAGAAGAATTTATACTACGAAACTAAATATATGAATTTAACTTATACTAATTTAACTAAAGCAATTGAATACGACTTGAATAAAATATGGAAAAGAATAGAAAGAGATTGAAATCCACTTTAATTAATACTTAACATGCTAGCATAGAGTTGTTGCAAAACCTTAATCTTTACATTTAAACGTAAGGTTCAAACATAAAGGTTAGGCCTTTAATTGTCCCTAATCAATTATGGTATCTCTAGTCATAACTAATTAGCATGAGAGAAAGTTTGTTTTCCATTCTCATGGCAAAACTCACCATTCTCTAGTTTCGATTAAACTATTTTTATACTAAGTCAAGAAAAACATAAACTTGAAGTTCTAACCAACAATTCTATACTAACAAATCAAGTCCTCATCAAAGCCTTCAATCAATCCCCTTTAATGGAGGTTTAGCTTTGATTCATGAGACTATCATGAACAAACGAATAAGAAGAAGACATAATAGAAATAATAACTTGAATATGGAATTGAATAATAACTTTAAGTGTTTAATGGTGGCTAAAGGCTAAAAACATAAACCCTAAATTATTCTAAACTAAGGGGAAGAGGTAGGAGAGAAGGTATTAAACCCTAATTAAACTAAACTAAATGGGAGAGATAGAGCCCTAAATTATTCCAACTAATGGGAGAGAGAGACTAGAGTTTTGCCTTAATCCTCTTTATATAGGAGAGAGTTAGGATTACAATTTCATGCATGGGATTTAGAGCTATGTTTTGAGCCACTAAATCAAGCCCAAAACCTAATTATTTAAGTCCAAAAAGGGTTTATTTGCTGGAATTTACTACAACACCATTTTAGTCCACTTATACTATTCTGATTGGGTCAAGACCTATACTATTAGAAAGTTCTTTCCGAGTCGGTCGTTTTGACATATAACAGGCTCAATTCCAAGGTATGAGTCCAAAGATACGGCCTGTTGAAGTTCTATTAACTTTTTTGTTTTGTTTTCTGCCCGCGTTAACTTTTACTTTTCAACTTTGACTAGGCTTTAAAAAGGTTTTTTTTCCTTGAAACTTGAGCTTTAATCATAGAACTTCTCTATTAAGCAATTCAACTCTGTTATTTTGCAAAACTGATGTATTTCTTCACATAATTGATTTCAAGACCTGAAATATACAAAAACACGTAAACCTTACTAACTCTTATTTATTATAAACATAATTGGCCTAAATGTAATACTATTAAGGGCTATTTAGCTTTTGGGCCACTTTTTAATTGGATAATTTGCAGTTGGTCATCAATTGATCGTTTATTTGCGTTTGGGCCAAAATTGATGGTTACCCATCCATATTTTATATATTGACACATTTACCCTTAGGACCAAACTCTAATTTACAGTTAAACTTTGGGGCCAAACCTTACTTTTAAGATAAGACTTGGGCATCAATAAAAGGCCTAAATTTGTTCTAATTCCAATTGTATGCTCTAATTATGATGCATCTTTCATGTAATTGATAATTGACCCTAAATACAATAACCAACTCTAAATTAACATAAAATTAGCTGCTAATTGGGGTGTACATTTTTATGTTTTCGGTACCATTAAAAATAATTTTAGAGTGTTAATATTCTCCTTGTTACGTCTATAAACTCACTTTTAAAAAATTATATTATCTATTATACCCTTCTATTCTTCCACCTCTCCCATTAGCCTAAGTTCACCACCGCCTCCTTGAAAGTTAAAACTCTAATTAGATAAACTGGCCACCCAAATATCCACTCGATCTCTTTTACAAATATTTATTATATTCTAATTTATACCTAATGATAGCAATCGAATCAACGATAGATTGTTCAACCCCATGACTAACACTGGTAATAAATCATATGAGGTGTTCTGCAATCGGTCATCTTTATATGGATGTAAGAATCTTGTTCAAATTTAGGCTTGAGATAGTCCAATTTGAACAATATCTTACAATTATTTTAGTATAAAAGCTAATAAAAAGCAAACGCCTTCTAACCTCTAAGTATAGCAATTGAATTATGACAACCTCAAATGTGTTCATAATAATATTCGTGAAGTTTCGTTTTCCTCCTACTACAAAAAAATTTGTGTAATGATCGAGAATATTTAATTCATACAATTATGCAAAAATTAATAATATGCATTTTGTTTTTCTTCCACCCATCACTTTTGGGTTGTATTTACGTGTGTATGTTAATTATTATTTTTTTTTTCGATAATTTTTTTTAATTAACTTGGCTTAGATGCATGATGTAAGTTGGTTAAGTTATGGTCACAAAAAGATTCTTATATATATGGCCATTGAATCAAATCTTAGATTTTGTGTGTTTGACTATTACTTAGAATTTTTAGTATTTGGTCATACAATTAATAGTAATATTTGCGTTTGGTCCACAAGTAAGTCATGTGTATGGCATGGGTAGGGCATTTTAGCCATTTTTAGGAAATTATAGATGGAACAAGATGGTCAACTCAAAGTCAATGCAGTCAACCGTCAATTTTGGCCCAAACGCAAATAAACGATCAATTGGTGACCAACTGTAAATTATCCAATTAAAAAGTGGCCCAAAAGCTAAATAGCCATACTATTAAGGGGTTAAAACTACAGTTTTGGGCTCTTATCAAACCACCCCTAAACTGCATTTTGCTTGTCCTCAAGCAAATATGTGAAATTAAAATAAGTGGCCAAAAATGTATTCATAACTACTCTCTTTTCTCTGAGTGCGATTGCATTGACCATATGCAATAAAGCCTTAATTAAACTACTAGAATTCTCTAGTGGACGAGTTATAACCTCATGAGAGTTTTCCAGAGAAGATACTCACAAACTTTATTTATACTACAACGACTAAAAAATAAAAGTAATTGTCCCCTAATTTATCTAATTTATCTATACATCTCATTAACATTTAAACCAGGATCATAAATCTAACTCCTAAATTAATACATGTATAATAATCAATTCATCTTAAGATAAAAAACTGTACAATGAACTATGCTATGAAATACAATGGTAGGTTCGTTTCTAAAACTTTTGGGTAGCGTGCCTAAGTAGGTTCTCACAAGGAATGTGTCAAGACACATAATACTCTGATTTTTCCACTCAAGTTTGCTAACTCCAGTGTGTAGTGGGCACATGTTTCCTCACAATCTCAATGAGAATCCAAAGAAGCCGAGGTCGATCAAACACATCTACCACTTACTATCACACTAACCGATTCCTAATTGAGATAGATGTCTTTATTAGGTGATATGAGGCGTAGGTGTTGGTTAAAGAAGGAAGGAAATGGATAATCAAAAATACAAGTATGAGATAATAAGGTCTTTATATTATGTAACTAGAGAAAACCTTGTTCTTACTTTGCTTTTACACTTTGTTTCCATCCTTAGCCCTTTTGTTTTGGTTTTTGACTCATTTGATTCTGTTTTTGTAGTTCTAACTTTTTATTTTATTTATATTTTCTTTTTCTTTTCTTTAGATGAAAACTTTCTTTTTTCTTTTCTTTTTTTTTTTTTAAGCTACTAACAATTATTACTTTTCCATAGGTCTTTCTCTTTTCTTTTATTCATTTCATCCTATTTCTCAGACTCATTCAAGATGGGTAGGCTGATTTTTGTTTTTATTTTGTTTTTATAAAAGGTAAAGGATTTGTGGTTTATGAAAGACTAAAGAAAGGCTCAGAGGGGCCGGCGACTAGCGGAAAATATACTTAGGTCAGAATTTTTGGTTATATCGATCCAAAGATGGTCTAAATTCTTGCTTAGGATATTGTGTGGTGATCAAACAAGTGGACGTGTGATTTCTTTACTCAGATTTTACTTCTTCCTTGTGTTATCACTCAGATATTTTACTCTTATGAGGCTTTTGGTTAGATTCTCACAGGATATGTAAAATTAAGTACTTCAACCTAAGTCTCAGAAAAAATATACTGCCCAAAGTACAATCATAGATGCTCATGCAAGAAGTTTATGAAAAGATGCAATGAATATTACCTACATATTAATCTAAGATTCAAAAATTAAATCCTAATTCAAGTACTACGTGAGATTTTTAGACTAATACCATCATGAAGAAGGGAATAATACCATTATCACTAAGTGCATAGTATAAACTATATTTATGATTTTTAACATTTTATAAAGAAAAATGCATAATTTACATTCTAAAAGTGCCTAATTTTTGCAAATGTTTCTATCTCACCCCCAAACAATCGAACGCCTTATCCTCAAAGTGTAAAGAGATAAGGAAGAATTTACCATAGAAACGTGGCAAAAATTGGTAGTACCTGTAACAGCAATATTATAAAGATAATATGATAACATGAAATACAATTAAACTGTTACGTACTAACTAACACAAACTTTACTGGAGTAATCATGGCTGACAAAAGGTGACAAAAAGTTTTGAAATGAAATACCAAAATACGCCACCCCAAACAAAATTTGAAAACTCTTTTTAAGTTTGAAAAATTTTGTGGCCTATACTCCAGAAAGGTGGTATTGTACAAAAACTTGGGTATTTTAAAGTCAGATTCCCTAGACTTACTAATATATGTTTATGTTTTTAATTATTTTTTTTTTAAATTTTTATATGTTTGATTTTTGAAAAAACAAAATTATGAGAAAGAAATAAAAATGTAACTCAGTCCATAGAGAAACACTACTCAAACAACGAGAAAAAGTGCAAGAGATGAAAGCATGAGTCACATGAAATGTGGACTAAGGATCCGACATTTACAACCACGCACTCCAAAAGGAGGGTCCGGTTACCTTAATGGTGCACTCCTATAACATAAGATTGGAATGGAGTACACCAAAAAATAAAGTGAGTCTTTTATAGTCAGATACTCGAGACTTTATCTAAAATAGGTATTAACATGCAGTTTACCATATATCAAGAACCGAAAGAGTTATGGGTCTTTCTATAAATAATTAACATGGAATGTGATAAACGTAAAAACAACCTACTAGATTTCTCTAACCTATTCTTACGTTATCAATTATTTATTTCCTACTCTCACATATATATTCATGCAATATATAGAGTACGAAATCGTTCCACTTTTAACTCTTTAGACTTAAACGAATTCAACTAATCAAACACAAGGAAACAATGGTAAAAGAGTAATATGTTAAGAGAAGAATTTATACTACGAAACTAAATATATGAATTTAACTTATACTAATTTAATTAAAATAATTGAATATGAATTGAATAAAATATGGAGAAGAATAGAGAGAGATTGAAATCCACTTTTTAATTTCTTAACATGCTAGCATATATTTGTATAGAAAGCCCTAGTCTAGATATTCTCACACAATGTTAAAATATAAAGACTAGACCTTTAATGATCCCTAATTACTTTATACTATCTCTAGTCATAAACTAATTAGCTTGAGAGAAAGCTTGTTCCTATTCTCATGGCAAACTCACTATTATCTAGTTTAGGTTAAACTCTTTTTATCTCTAAGTCAAGAAAAACCTAAACTTGAAACCCTAAACAACAAATCTATACTAACAAATCAAGTCCTCTAAAAGCTCCATTCAAACTTCTTTTAATAGGAGTTTAGCTTTGATTCATGGGACTATCATGGACAAAAGAATGAAAAGAAGACATAATAGAAAGAGAAGCAATTAAATTGAATAATAATAATAACTTAAATATATTTTAATGGAGGTTTTATGCAGGTTATAATTATAAACCCTAATTACTTAAACTATATTAAACTAAAAAAAGAGGAGAGAGAGAGAGAGAGAACCTAATTTACAACTAAACTAAAGAGGGGAGTAGCAAAGTTTTGTTTAGCCTTAACCCTTTTATATAGGAGAGGGTTAGATTTACAATTTCATGTATGGGCTTTGGAGCTATATTTTGGGCCACTAAATCAAGCCCAAAACCTAATTACTTAAGTCTAAAAAGGGTTTCTCTATGGGAATTTACTATAATGCCATTTTCATCCACTTTTTCATCCACTTTTACTACTCTGATTTGGTCAAGGATTGGACCATTAGAAATCTATTTCCAAGACGGTCGTTTTGACATATAATAGGCTCTATTCCGAGGTATGAGTCCAAAGATACGCTCAATTTCGAGGTCTGAGTCCAAAGATATGACCTATGGAAATTCTATTGACTTTTCCGCTTTTTTCTACCCGTGTTGACTTTGAATTTTTAGCTTTGACTAGGCTTTAAAAAGGCTTTTTCTCCTTGAAACTTGGGCTTTAATCATATAATTTCTCTAGCAAGCAATTTGACTCCTTTCTCTTGCAAAAGTGACGTATTTCTTCACATAATTGATTCCAAGACCTGAAATACACAAAAACACGTAAACATTACTAACTCTTATTTATTATAAACATAATTGACCTAAATATAATACTATTAACGGGTTGAAACTATAGTTTTGGGCTTTTATCAAACCACCCCCAAACAACATTTTTATTGTCCTCAAGCAAATATGTGAAATTAAAATAAGTGGCCAAAAATGTATTCCTAACTACTCTCGTTTCACTGAGTGCGATTGTATTGACCATATGCAATAATGCCTTAAACCACTAAGAATTCCCTAGTGGACAAGTTATAGCACCATGAGAGTTTTGTAGAAAAGGTACTCACAAACTTCATTTATACTACAATGACTAAGAAATAAAAGTAATTGTCCCCTAATTTATCTCAGATATATATACATCTAACTAGCATTTAAACAAGGATTATCAATCTAACTCCTAAATTAATACATACATAATAATCAAATTATCTTAAGATAAACAACTATATAATAGACTATGATATGAAATGCAGTGGCACGTCTTTTTTTAAAACTTTTGGGTAGCGTGCCTAAGTAGGTTCTCACAAGGAATGTGTCAAGACACATAACATTCGGATTTTTCCACTAAAGTTTACTAACTCCAGTGTGCAGTGGGCACACGTTTTCTCACAATCTCAATGACAATCTAAGGAAGTCGAGGTCGATCAAACACATCTACCACTTACTATCACACCAACCTATTCCTAATTGAGCTAGAGGTCTTTATTAGGTAATACGGGCATAGGTATTGGTTAAAGAAGGAAGGAAATGGATATTCAAAAAGACAAATCTGAGAAAATAGGGTCTTCATATTATGTAACTAGAGAAAACCTCGTTCTTATTTTGCTTCTACACTTTGTTTCCATTATTAGCCTTTTTATTTGGGTTTTTTGACTCATTTTATTCTATTTTTTTTGGAGTTTTTATTTTATTTTATTTATATTTATATTTTATTATATTTTATTTTCTTTGGATGAAAACTTTCTTTTATTTTTCTTTTCTGAAGCAATTAACTAATTTTTGTTTATACAGGTTTTTCTCTTTTCTTTTCTTCACTCATCCTATTTCTCAGACTTATCCAGATAGGTAGGCTGATTTTATTTTTTATTTTATTTTATTGGGTAAAAATTTGTGGTTTGTGAAAAGGCTAATGAAAGGCTCAGTGGGGAGACTAGCAGATAATAAAGTTCATATATGTGTGAATTTCTGGCTATATCGATCCAAAAAGGGCCTAAATTCTCGCTTAGGATATGGTATGGTGATCAAATAAGTGGATGTATGATTTCTCTACTCGGAATTGACTTCTCCCTTGTGTCATCACTCATATATTAATTAATATGGGCTTTTTTTGGCTAGATGCTTACATGATATGTATTAAGTACTCTGACCTAAGTCTCAGAAAAATATTGCCAAGTACAATCATAGATGCTCATGCAATATATTCATGAAAAGATGCAATGACTATTACCTATATATTAATATAAGTTTCAAAAATTAAATCCTAATTCAAGTATTACGTGAGATTTCTAGACTAATATCATCATGGAGAAGGGAACAATACCATTATCACTAAGTGAATAACATAAACTATATTTTTGATGTATATATATTTTTAAATTTTTATAAGACAAATAATACGTAATATACAACCTAATATGTGCTTACATATTTACAATGTGTTTCTATACCACCCCCAAATAGAATCATGCTTTGTCCCCAAAGTATGGAATGAAAATAATGGATAGAGAGTACCATAGAAACGTGCTTATAAATGGGAGCACCTGAAAAAGAAGGTTAATCTATACTAATATAAATATATAAAAACATACACAACTCCTATATGAGTTCCTCCTACTATGGGGATAACATGAAATAATAAATAGCGCTTGTGACATAAGCGGACTCTAACAAAAATAAAATAATACCATACGTTCACAAATCAAGCATGCGCCTATCGTGGCTCCTATCGGATTAGCTTCCAAAATTCCGTGAAATAGTGAATTTCATGAAATTAAGGTACCTAATTACATTATACATCCCCATAAAATCAACAAGGCCTATGGATTCTATATTTCAAAATTTATACATGCAATTTTAATACGTGAACGTACAATGTGCTAAAATTAAATATACCACCCCCAAACAATTTGGGAGAAGGGGGTTCATGAAATAATTTAATAGTACAATTAAATTACGTAACTAACTAATTTTTATGATTTTAACATTTTATAAAGAAATGTGCGTAATTTACATCCTAAAAGTGCCTAATTTTTGCAAATGTTTCTATCCCACCCCCAAACAATCGAATGCTTTGTCCTCAAAGTGTAAAGAGATAAGGAAAGAATTTACCATAGAAACGGGGTAAAAATTAGCAGTACCTGTAACAGAAATATTATAAAGAAGATATGATAACATAAAACATAATTAAACTGTGACGTACTAACTAACACAAACTCTACTGGAGTAAACATGACAGGCAAAGGGTGACAAAAAGATTTAAAATGAAATACCAAAATACGCCACCCCCAAACAAAATTTGAAAACTCTTTTTAAGTTTGAAATTTTTTTGTGGCCTATACTCCAGAAAGGTCACCCCCAGGTCTAATAGAGTAGTTGTCGTGTGTGTATCCTCTAAGGTGCATTGTATAGTAGGACGACCAGGGTCCTTGTACTTAACAATTACATTGTGTTTAGATAATGTGGAAAACTGTTCAGTTAAAAAGGCGTCTTTTGGAATGTTTGTTTTTCGCCTAGTAGTGCACAACTCTTTTAGAAACTTAGCATGTTGTGGTAATTTTTTAATAGCTTTAAGAAAAGGTAGGCTTATCATTAGATTTTTAAAAACTTCCCTAATCTCATCATAATTTGTATTCTTGTTTAACATGGCTAGTCTCTGGGGAAACGATGGTTTCTCTCTATATTTAGCATATGGATCAATATGATTTTTAACCTTAGCCATTTTCTTCTTAGGTTGTGGTTTAATCGGTACCTCTACAGGGGTAGGATCTTCAGTTTCTATTTCGGTATCTAGTAAATTTTCATTTTCACTGACCACTAGTGGTGTATCTACGAGCATAGTTACGACATTATCGACCACTCTGCCAGAACGGAGAGTGGTGATGACATTTAACTCACCTACGTTTAAATTTTCTTTACTAGTATTACCGGTTACTTCAAAAGTTGTATTTGGTGTTTTAGGATTAGGTATAACTTGACCTGGAAACACACCTTTAGGTTGTGATTTTTCTTGAGTTAACTGATGTAATGATTGTTGTATAGATTGTAAAATCTATTGTTGAGTTTGCATGAAGGCGTCAAAACGATCCGGTTGTGAAAGTGTAGATGCCACAGGTGGTATGACGGGAACTATTTCCCATTGATTATTAATGGGTGGGTTGTAATAGTTATTATTAACCAGAATGATACCTTTATTAGTATTATAATTATAATTATTATAATTATTATAATTACTTTGTCCTTGTCCTTGTCCTTATTGTGGTGGAGCTTGGTTGTAATTGTTTGCTAGCCTAACATTTTGATTATTAAACCGTGGAGGTGTAACTTGTTGATTATTTTGCCAACCGAAGTTGGGGTGTTGTCTCCAAGGTGTGTTAGGTTGGCTATTGATGGAGCAAACATTATCTTGTTGTGCGGTTTGTTGTTCATATAGATGAGAGGACAATAGGAGTCGGGATGCTCCGGACTCAAACAGAAATTACATGGAATAGAGTTTACGTTAATGACAGGAATATGTTTTTGTTGAACAAAAGTGGCTTCTATCTTTTTTGTGAGAGATTCGATTAGAGTTCTAAGCTCGGGATTAGTTTTAACCTCAAACATAATGGCAGCAGCCTTAGCTGTGGAAGAAGAATTAGCGGAGCGGGAGATATCGTTACCCCCCCAGTTATTATTACGCTTAGATTGATTTTCTAAAAACCTATAAGCCTCTGAGGCTCATTTACTAAGGACACTGATAAATGTAAAAACTATAGTTTACTCCTACTTAACTAATTAAACTTAAACAGAAGTAAATCTATAGTAATTTACTCTAATGTATCAAAGTAATCTACTATCTTGAATCATGCAGTAAATGGAGTAGAGAATTCGTTCCACTCCTAGTCCTTTAAACGTAAGTTTCCGCTAGTTTAATCGATACTAACAAAATAGTTGAGAGTAATGAATTGAAATTATACTACTATGGCAATCGAACTTAAAGAGATGTTTGACTTATACTATGATAAATGAATATTGAAATGTGAATATGGAGAAGGGATTAGGGAGATTTGAATCCACTTGATGTACTCCTAATATGCTAGTGTAGGTTATTGCTATCCTAATAAACTAAGATTAAGTGTTGATCCCTAATTATTCATGGCAATATCTGCCAACTAATAATTAACATGTGAGGAAGTCCAACCTATTCTCATGGTGAATCAACTATCCTACTAGAGTGAAACTCTTAAACGCAATAAACCTAACTAAGAAATCAAGTTTTCATCAAGCTTCGTCAAACCTCTCTAATAGAGGTTTAGTTAGATGTCATTAGACTATTATAAACAGATATATAAGAGGAGACATAATGAAGAACAATAATGAACTTTTATTAATCTAATGAATAATAAAGAACAATAATTAACTAAGGTTTAAACTAATAACTAAGTCTAAATTCTAATTATCTATCTCTAATTAATTATATCTATCTAAGTATAAGTATATCTAAATCTCTCAAGAGTTATGCCTTAGTCCTCTTTATATAAGAGAGGCTAGGTCTACATTTTCATGCATGGGCTTTGGAGCCATGTTTTGGGCCTTTAAATTAAGCCCAACCTAATTATATAAGTCTAAAAAGGGTTTCTCTGCTGGAAATTACTGCAATAGCCTTTTCATCTACTTCTGTTCCTCCAATTGGGTAAAGTATTAGACCGTTAAAAATCTCTTTCCGAGTCGGTCGTTTTGACATGTAATAGGCCCAATTCCGAGGTCTGAGTCCAAAGATATGACATGTGGATTTCTACTCTATTTTTGCCCGCGTTGACTTTGACTTTTCAACTTTGACTGGTCTTTAAAAAGGCTTTTTCTCCTTGAATATTGGCCTTTAATCATAAAACTTCTTAGCAACCAACCTTTACTAACTCATATTTAAAAAGTGACATGTTTCTTCACATATCTCGCAACCAACCTTTGCTCCTTTATCTCGCAAAAGTGACATGTTTCTTCACATATTTGACTCCAATGCCTGAAATACAAAATGCACATAAACAATACTAACTCATATTTATTATACACATAATTGGTCTAAATGTAATGATATTAAGGGGTTAAAACTACAGTTTTGGGCTCTTATCAAACCACCCCCAAACAGCATTTTGCTTGTCCTCAAGCAAATATGAGAAATTAATATAAGTGACCAAAAATGGAGTTCTAACTAATCTCTTTTCGCCGAGTGTGATTGCATTGACCATATGCAACAAGGCCTTAAACCACTAGGAATTCCCTAGTGGATGAGTTATAGCCTCGTGAGAGTTTTCCAGAGAAGGTACTCACAAACTTCATCTATACTACAACGACTAAGAAATAAAATTACTATTTCCTACTTTATTCTCAGATATCTATACATCTCACTAGCAATGAATACAGAATAATCAAGTCGAAATCTAAGCTAATACGTGCATAATAATCAATCATCTATGAATAAACATATATATAATGAACTATGCTATGAAATGTAATAACAGGTCTGCTTATGAAACTTTGAAATAACGTCCTTAAGTAGATCCTCACATATATGTCAAGACAAAAACCACTCTAATTTTTCCACTCAAGTTTCGCTCACTCTATTGTGCAGTGGGCACACTTTACCTTACAATCTCAATGACACACAAGAAAGCCGAAGTCGATCAAACACATCTGCAACTTATTATCACACTAACCTATTCCTAATTGAGCTAGAGGTCTTTATTAGGTGTTACGGGGATTAGGTGATAGTTTAAGAATTAAGAAAATGGATATTCAAAAAGAACCAGTCTGAGATAATAGAGTCTTTATATTATGTAACTAGAGAAAACCTTGTTCTTTACTTTGCTTCTACACTTTGTTTCCATCCTTAGCCATTTTTTTTCTTTTTCTTTTGGCTTTTGACTCCTTTGATTTTGTTTTTGGAGTTCTAACTTTTTATTTTATTTTATTTTTCTTTTCTTTTCTTTGGATGGAAACTTTCTTTTCTTATTTGAAACAATTAACAAATTCTTGGTTTCAAAGGACTTTCTCTTTTCTATTCTTCATCTCTATTCTCAGACTCATTCAAAAATGGGTAGACCGATTTTTATTTTTATTTTGTTTTGTAAAATGGTAAAGGATTTGCACTTTATGAAAGGCTAAAGAAAGGTTCAGAGGGGTGACTAGCGAAAAATTATTTCATATAGGTTAAATTTTTTGGCTATATCGATCCAAAGAGGGCCTAAATTCTCGCTTAGGATGTGGTATAATGATCAAGCAAGTGGACGTGTGATTTCTCTATTCGAATTTACTTATCCCTTGTGTCATTTCTCAAATATTTCACTCATATAAGACTTTATGCTATATTCTCACAGGATTTGTATAATAAGTACTATAGCCTAGATTTTAGAAACTTACTGCCAAACAATCATAGATACTCATGCAATATATTTATAGAAAGATGCAATGATTATTACCTACATATTAACCTAAATTTCTAAAAACTATTATAGTATAATAGCTAATGTGAAATATCTAGACTAATATCATCATAGAGAAAGAAACAATACAAATATTTCAAAGTGTATAACATAAACTGTTTATTTATATTTTTGAATTTTTTGAATTTTTTAATTATAAAACAAGTGCATATTATACATGTATTATCCTAATAGGTTCCTTAAATTACACGTGTTTCTATGCCACCCTAAACAAAAACATGCTTTCTCTTCAAAGTATTAAAATAAGAAGGTTTAGGAAATACCATGGAAACGCGTGAAAATTGAAAAACACCTGCAAAACAAATTTAAAACATACTAATATAGGTAAAGAAAAACAGACGCAACTTTATACGATTTCCACCCGTTAAGGGGTTAACAAGAAATAAATTGCTTGGGACATAAGCAGACACTAACAAAAATAAAACATACATACCTCATATCCTGCATTTACTCATCGTCCTCTTCGTCTATATAGAAACGAGGTTCTTTTGCGTCTTGTCACGCCATGATAACTTGCCAAGCCTTTCTCCTTGTATCATCAACCCGTGATAATCTGTCAAGCGTTACTCGGTTTGATGGGGTGTAAGGAGCTACCCAATAAGGGTGTACCCTCCATCCTGGCCAAGTCATAACATGAAACGAACGAATAATACAATTGGTGGGTCTCATAATTTCAACCCCAACCCAATCCGTAAAATGGGTACAAAAATTAGGGAAAAAGAAACACATGATGCGGCAAACTAAAACAGGCATAAAAAGGTACTTATGCCTCATACTATGAACTCTTGCTAGGCTAGCCAGTAAAACCTAGGGAATGTCATATAGGAAACGTCCCTCAGCTAAAGCAAGGAAAACGTTACCAGCGGCATGATTCGCAGAAGAAAACCACTACTCCCTTAAGATGTTCATCATGGTAAAGAACATGGTAGTGCCTACTGATAAGAGCCCAAATCTGTAGTTTTAACCCTTTAACAATCATACTTTTAGACCAATTATGTGAGTAATAAATAAGAGTTAACATTGATTACGTGTTTTTATGCATTTCAGGCAGTAAAGTCCATTATGTGCAGAAATGTGCCACTTTAGCGAGATAAAGGAGCAAAGGTCGGTTGCTAAGGAGTTCTGTGATTAAAGACCAATTTTCAAGAAGACAAATCCCCTGTAAAGCCCGGTCAAAAGATGAAAAGTCAAAGTCCACGCGGGCAGAAACAGTGCACAAAGTCAGCAGAACTTCCAAAGACCATATCTTTGGACTCAGACCTCGGAATTGGGCCTACCTTACGTCAAAACGACCGGCTCGGAAAGAAATTTCCAATGGTCTAAGCCTTGACCCAATCAGAGGAGTAAAAGTGGATGAAAAGTTTGTTGAAGCCAAATCCAGCTGAAGATCCCTTTCAGGACTAAAATAATTGGGTTTTGGGCCCGATTTTCCGGCCCAAAATATGGCTCCAAGCCCATGCACGATTTTTGAATCTGAAGCATATAAAAACAAAAGCTTAGCTCTTTGTTAATGGTAGCTAATTAGACCTAAACTATAGATAATTCTAGATCTAGTTTTAGTTGGTTTTAATTAAGTTAGTTTCAATTCAATTCTTGTTTTAGATCAAACTCTTAAATCATCGTTCTTCATCATTAGATAAATAAAATAGTAGATTCTTGTTCATTTCAATTTTTTGTCATTTACAATTATTTAGATCTAAATTCCTTTATTACTTGTTATTCATTTCCTAGTTATTACCTAAGATTTCAATTAATGTTTAGACAAATTGCATAAAGATAGAATTTTTATATGATGTTTAGTTTTAATTTAATGGGAAATGATATTTGTATGAATCAAAGCTAAACCTCCATTAGAGGGGTTGAAGAAGCCTTGATGAAGCTTGATCTTTGTTAAACTTAGAAATCGTCGTGATAATTCCTTTCCACTCTAGAAATGATTAGTCACCATGAGAATGGGTTTAATCGTTCACATGCTAGTTATAATTGGTAGAAATGCCATGTGTAATTAGGGATTAAGAAGAACCAATTGTTCTGCGAAGCAGTTCAATTCGAATTATGACGATTCGTCATTAGCAAGTTAAGTTGAGTTAAGGTGGAATCAAATCCCCCCTAATTCCTTATCATAGAATTAACGTAGTATTTCTGTAATTGAATTATCGTATCTTGTTAGTATAAATTGAATCCGTAGTATAATTGTAGAATAGAAATTTCACATAATACATTACTCTCACCATTGTTCTTTGTGTTTGTTCAATTGAATTTGTTTAAGTCTTGAGAGTTAAGAGTGGAACGAATCCTGACTCTATATATATTGCATGAATCTATATGTGAGAGTAGGAAATAAAATATTGATACCGTAAGAATAAGGTTAGAGTAATCTAATTGAGTTTTTGGTTTATGAACATGTTGACTTTGACTGTTGGCTTTGATCGTTGACCATTGACCGTTGACTGTGGAATGTTGACTTTTTCCAGTTTTTCACATATTAAAGAATATGGACAAATATAGTAATAAAATATTGACGAGATTATATAACGTTGTTTGTCATTATCTAATTAAGATTTGACGTGAGTAGTGTGTAAAATATATATATATATATATTGGGCTTTGATTGTGGACTGGGACTGTTTAATTGTGCTACATTTTATGTTGTAAATTGTATGGACAAATCAAATGCTAAAATGCTGTGGAAGCTTGTATAAATTTGGTGGTCATTATCTAATTAAGATTTGACGTTGATATTGTGACATTATATAATATGTTGGGATATATATATTAAATGCAATAGTTTTGGAGAAATAAATGCATAAACACTTCATTATTATATATGTGAGATGCTTCTATGAGGTAGTATAGTATTGGTGAATATTTGCCCACGGGATTGTGGCTTAGTGCAATAATATATTGACACGTGAAAGAATGAAAGTGGTTATGAGATATAATTAAGATATTTCTAAATATTGTGGCTTAGTGCAATAAGGTATTTGACTTGCACGTAATATAGTGGAATGTTTATGAGTCATAAATGTATGACACCTGAATAAATTACGTAACGAAAATCCTAGAACCTAGCTACCACAACTCATGTGATTTGCCCTGTGTGGGCGTGTGCAATTTGATTGGCCCTTCTGGCGTTTCAGTGAATCTGAATGGCCCTTCTGGCGTAAGTAATGTGATTGGCCCTTCTGGCATTTCAGTAAAGCTGAATGGCCCTTCTGGCGTAGCCCAAATAGTGGCTTGATTATTCCGTTCGCAAAATAGAACGAGACGCGCGATATTTTATGCCGAATAGTGGCAGTACTTGCATAATGGCTTCCGTGTGAGGGTTACCTAGTGTGCGGCATCCCGCTCAGGGTAGTTACGCACGGAGTGGTTCATTATGTAAGGGGAGGCATGTGGATGTATATGTTCGGCGTTGGGAAGCGATTGTGGTAGCCAGAGAAACTAGGTAAGACATAGATACGACGTGATTTTAGGGACACACAAAGAAATCCTTAATTAATATAATTATGGTAATATGTTGGTTAATGATATATCTTTAGATAGATGATTGTATATGCTTGGCTGGTTATAGTTTAGTTAGAACCTAAGGCGCCTCGTGGAGAAATGTAAAAAGAATAGTTTTACTAATGAATAAAGCGATGAAACTCTAAACTAAATAAAACTAAACGATACTTTACGTGCCTAATTTATCAAAGTTTTCTACTCTCAATCAAATTAAGATATAGTGGAGTAGGAAGTTCGTTCCACTCCTAATTCTTTAGCATGCGATGGTTTCGTGTTAACTAATCAATCATAAGTCTAGTAAGAGATTTACGAGGGGAATTCTATACTACGAGGTGAATTCAATTAACAAGTTACGAATAACGAAATGATAGAATGCTAAGGGTTTGAATCTAGATAAAGAATTAAAGGGAATTGAATCCACCTTAACTCGACTTAATCCTACTAACAAAGACTTGTCGTGATCCAAATTGAATGCTTCGCATATCAAAATAGTAATTCTAATCCCTAATTATACATGACATTTCTACCAATTCATAACTAGCATGTGAGCGATTAAATCCATTCTCATGGTGAATTAATCGTTTCTAAAGTGGAATAATTATCACAACGATTTCTAAGTTTAACAAAGATCAAACTTCATCAAGGCTTCTTCAACCCCTCTAATGGAGGTTTAGCCTTGATTCATACAACTATCATTTCCCATTAAATTAAAACTAAACATCATATAAAAATTCTATCTTTATGCAATTTGTCTAAACATTAATTGAAATCTTAGGTAATAACTAGGAAATGAATAACAAGTAATAAAGGAATTTAGATCTAAATAATTGTAAATGACAAAAAATTGAAATGAACAAGAATCTACTATTTTATTTATCTAATGATGAAGAACGATGATTTAAGAGTTTGATCTAAAACAAGAATTGAATTGAAACTAACTTAATTAAAACTAACTAAAACTAAATCTAGAATTATCTATAGTTTAGGTCTAATTATCTACCATTAACAAAGAGCTAAGCTTTTGTTTTTATATGCTTCAGATCCAAAAATCGTGCATGGGCTTGGAGCCATGTTTTGGGCCGGAAAATCGGGCCCAAAACCCAATTATTTTAGTCCTGAAAGGGATCTTCAGCTGGATTTGGCTTCAACAAACTTTTCGTCCACTTCTACTCCTCTGATTGGGTCAAGGCTTAGACCATTGGAAAGCTCTTTCCGAGCCGGTCGTTTTGACGTAAGGTAAGCCAAATTCCAAGGTCTGAGTCCAAAGATATGGTCTTTGGAAGTTCTGCTGACTTTGTGCACTATTTCTGCCCGCGTGGACTTTGACTTTTCATTTTTTGACCGGGCTTTACAGGGGCTTTGTCTTCTTGAAAATTGGCTTTTAATCACAGAACTCCTTAGCAACCGACCTTTTCTCCTTTATCTCACTAAAGTGGCACATTTCTGCATATAATGGACTTTACTGCCTGAAATGTATAAAAACACGTAATCAGTGTTAACTCTAATTTATTACTCACATAATTGGTCTAAAAGTATGATTGTTAAAGGATTAAAACTACAGTTTTGGGCTCTTATCAAACCACCCCCAAACAGCATTTTGCTTGTCCTCAAGCAAATATGAGAAATTAGAATAAGTGACCAAAATATGGAGTTCTAACTAATCTCGTTTCGCTGAGTGCGATTGCATTGACTATATGCAACAAGGCCTTAAACCACTAGGAATTCCCTAGTGGACGAGTTGTAGCCTCGTGAGAGTTTTCCAGTGAAGGTACTCACAAACTTCATCTATACTATAACGACTAAGAAATAAAACTATTGTTTCCTTATTCATGCTCTAAATTATTATACATCTCACTACCAATGAATATAGAATAATCAAGTCGAAACCTAAGCTAATATATGCATAATAATCAATTATCTATGATACAAATATATATACTATGAGTAATACTATGAAATGCCTAGCAGGTTCGTTTATGAAAACTCGGAATAGCGTCCTTAAGTAGGTCCTCACATAAATGTCAAGACAAAAACCACTCTGATTTTTCCGCTCAAGTTTCCACTACTCCAAATGCGGTGGGCACACTTTACCTTACAATCTCAATGACAAACAAGGAAGCCGGAGTCGATCAAACACATCTGCCACTTACTATCACACTAACCTATTCCTAATTGAGCTAGAGGTCTTTATTAGATGTTGCGGGGATTAGGAGATGGTTTAAGAAGGAAGGAAATGGATATTCAAAAAGGACAAGTCTGAGATAATAGAGTCTTCATATTATGTAACTAGAGAAAACCTTGTTATTTACTTTTGCTTCTACACTTTGTTTCCATCCTTAGCCATATTTTTCTTTTTCTTTTCTTTGGCTTTTGACTCCCTTTTATTCTATTTTTGGAGTTTTTATTTATTTCTATTTTTCTTTTTCTTTTCCTTGGATGGAAACTTCTTTTCTTTTCCTGAAGCAACTAACTAATTTTTGTTTACACAGGTTTTTCTCTTCTTCTTTCTTTACTCATTCGATTCTCAGACTTATTCTAGATGGGGTAAGTTGAATTTTTTATTTTGTTTTATTTTTGTAACAGGGTAAAGGATTTGCGGTTTATGGAAGGTTAAGGAAAGGCTCAGAGAGGCGACTAGCGGAAAATAATTCATAGGTTTGAATTTCTGGCTATATCGATCCAAAGAGGGCCTAAATTCTCGCTTAGGATATGGCATAGTGATCAAGCAAGTGGACGTGTGATTTCTCTATCCGGATTTTACATCTCCCTCGTGTTATTTCTCAAATGTTTCGCTCATATAAGGCTTTAGGCTATATTCTCACAGGATTTGTAGAATAAGTACTCTAGCCTAGATTTCAGAAACTTACTGTTAACCATCATAGATACTCATGTAATATATTTATAGATAGATGCAAAGATTATTACCTACATATTAACCTAAGTTTCTAACAATTATTCTAATGCAAAAGCTACGTGAGACTTCTAGATTATTAAGAGCATAGAGAAAGAAAACAATACCAATATTCCTAAGTGTATAGCATAAACTTATTTATTTATATTTTTGATTTTTTTTTTAAATTTTAACTAGAAAACAAGTGCATATTATACATATCTATATCCTAACAGATGCCTTAATTACACGTGTTTCTATGCCCCCAAACAAAAATGCATGCTTTGTCCTCAAAGTATTTTAAATAATGAGGGTAGGAAAATACCATGGAAACGCGTGAAATTCTGAAACATCTGCAAAACAAGGGTAGAACATACTAATATAGGAAGGAAAACTGACGCAACTCTATAAGAGTTCCACCCGTTATGGGGTTAACAGAATTAAATTGCTTGGGACATAAGCAGACAATAACAAAACTAAAAACTTACCTTATTTCCCGCTTAAGCATTCTCCTCCTCATCAAAGAGATGAGGTTCCTTCGCATCCTGCCAGGCCATTATAACTTGCCAAGCTTGCCGCCATTTATCATCTACTAATGCTAACTTGTTAAGTGTTATTATGTCTGATGGGATGTACGGGGCGACCAAATAAGGCTGCACCTGCCATCCCGGCCAAGTCATAATTCGCAATGAGCGAACCACCCAATTGGTGGGTCTCATGACTTCAACCCTTTTCCAATCTGTGAATTGGGCACATAATACAGGTAAACAGCTACGCATGATGCGGCTTACCAAAACAGGCATAAGAAGATACTTACCTCATGCTTTGGGCTCTCTTAAGACTAGCGACTAAAACTCGGGGAATGTCATATCGGCGACGCCCTTCAAATAAAAGCGAGGAAAATGTCACCAGCGATGCTTGTTTGCGTAGTGAACTACCATTCCCTAAAATATTCATCGGGATGAATAACATGGTGGTGCCTACGTTTAGGGATTGGGCTACCAAGGGCAATGTTATATCGCCCGGGTCCATTACTCGAAATACCCTCCCCATAATACTCATGGAAATATGTATAATCATAAAGATATGTATTATCGGTCATATATGCCCATGTGTGAACATGATCGTATTGGTAATCCCAAACTAAAGCTACCACATATTTATTGAATTCTAGTGTTGTGTCATCGACTCACGACGGAGAATTCTTGTTCTCCATCTTGATTACAATAGAAACTAACGTGGTCGTAGAAATAAGCAGTAAGTTGTGCTGAATATGAATCATCATCACTTACCGTTAGATGGCCATCCTAATCGCAGGATCCTGTTTGAACCAATGTCCATAGGTCTCGGTTCCCAACACGCCTTCGAAAAGACTGTTCGTGTATGACTATAGGAGATGTCATCTCAACTACTCTTTGGAACAGCTCCAAAATCCTGGAACAACCCTCGAAAAATTGGAAATTTTCGTTTTTACGGAGGGCGGTAGCGCAGTCGCTCGCGAGTAAAATTTGGATTTACAATTTTAGGCGCAGTGCGCTCGTAAGTGCTGAAGCAGAAGTTTACAAGGAAAAAGAAGGAAAAGCTTGGAGTGAAAGGTGAGAGATGATGGAAAAGGTGTAAAGTGTGGAAAGTTGATGTGAGTGTAGAATGAAGGAAGTTTAAATAGGTTCTGAGCTTCCAAAACGAATCGGCAAGTTGCCAAATTGTTTAAGGCAATTTCCGAAAATAGAAAATTTCCAAACCCGAAAACGGAAACAAACCATATTTTTGATTTTATAACAACCCTAGTATCTTTTATACTGGATTTAGAATAGTAACTTCTAAACTCTCCTAGATTTCATGCTACCACCACACATAATCATAGATATGTCGATATCGGCCAAATTCTCAACCTTTACTCCAAGACAACTTTACAGAAGATGATCATATAACGAATTATGCTCGGTATAAATATTACCACCCCCAAACAATTCAGGAAGGTGGGATTAATGATAAAACACGCATAATTCAAAATAACCAATTATATTAAAAAAAAAAAAAAATTTAATCCAAACAACATAAAACAAACACATTAATATTTAAATTTAACAACTGAATTAAAATCTAACTAATAAAACAATAAAAACAATGAAATAACAGCGAACACAAACTGATGGTGAACACCTAGCCATGTGATGAAGATGGACCCTGAGATGGAGATTGGTCCTGGGATGAAGAATGGCTTGAGCCATCTGTCCTTCGGCGACGACGCTCATGCCTCTCAGACTCGGCTGAAACAGAATCCTCCAAGGGTGGCATGCGTCGTTGCATCTCTATTTGAACAAGCCGCGTGCTTCCATCTCACCCCGATCTGATCGCGATAATCGGGGCTTGGTGATGTTTGGTGGATAGTCTCCATGTTAGACAAGATATCTTCCCCGACCCTTTCGAGCATTTCAACTCTCGCCCCGAAGGTTCGCTTTGTTTATTTCGAACTACAATCTGTCTATCTCGGATATCTTCACAAATACCATAAATGCAACGCAAGCCAGTTTGCAACACTTGCATGCGTTCTAAATTAGAATTATAACTATCTAATGCATTTTCATCCAGACATGTCATATCTTCCATTTCATCCGCCAACTCAACTACATTTCCTTCAGACAACGGCCAAGTCTCTTGGATGCAATCCGTATAAATACTTGCATTAGAATGCAATTTGATCTTAATAGGAGCAGATTTTGCGACACCTCTAAATGAGAGCATGATCTTAGTGATCAATACGGAAGAGGCAATGCTCTTTCCCACCCTCTAATCACATTAAAAATTAAATCGAGGATGCAGAAATTATACTTATTCGTTTGCAAAATCCAGAGAACGTGCAGACATTGCAGACCGATATCGTTGACTTTTTCTTTCCCGAGGATGTTCCTACCAATCCATTGAGCTCTGATCGGTTGGTTGGTTCTCGACTTGATCGGCGGACGAATGAGAACTTCGTATTGTATTCACCCTCCACGACAAGTATCTTTCATCAAAGCAGAACTCCAAAGATACCGCGATTCCTGAATGGTGGCTTCTAGGTTGCTTCCAGCGTAACGCCTAACCAACAACCAACAACTGCTCGTTACTTCCTCCTCGCTCCTCGCTACCTTAATGAAAATCCTATCCCCCTCCAATTCTCACTTCTTATAAAACTGTTCTACCAAATCATAGTGATAGAACTCCTCACTCGAAAGTACCACAGTCCATTCCAATCCCTCCTAATCATCTCCGCGTCGTAAAATGGCACGAAGCGGTCGGCAGCAAATGCGTGCTCCGGCAAAATTCTTCGTCGTAGCGCCATTGAAGTTTTTGAAACAAACAATGGTTTTGTAGACGGTGGAGGAGGCGAGTTTGATGAAAAACAACTAAAAACAATGGTGGTGGCGATGGTGGGTACGGTGGCAGGTTGGAAGCTTGAATTGGCGGCTGTTTTCGGTGGTTTGGGAAATTTGTTTGAGAGAACTCGGGCTGGTGGTTAACAATGGGCGTGGTGTAAATAGGTGTTTGTTTTTCTTTTTTTCTTTTTTTTTTTTTTTTTTTTTTTTTGGTTGTTAGGTTACCTTTAAACCTTGTTAACTGGTGGGATGGAAAAGGAAACACGACTGTTGGTGGAAACAAAGGGGCGCAGGTGCGCTACCGGTGCGCGCGAGTTGGGCCCAAGCCCAATTCGAATTTTTCGAATTTTTTCGATATTTCACGCAATTTCAAATTCAATTTGCCGCTTTGTTATTGGTCCGATTTTGGCGAATGAGTTATGGAAATGATCAGTAGAGAATTTCCAATCCAATGATCCATAAAACACTCAATTCCAACCATGGGTGACATATAAGAAGGTGGAAAAATGCCTCGAAGTGCGTGTGTGACGTAAGTTATGCGAACGAAGGAAATCTAAGTTATAGATAATGTCAACCCGAATGAACTACGACTAACGGGCCTAAGCAACACAAATGGAAAGTTCGAAAGTGCGGATGGAAAGACCGACTGCCCACCCCCAAACAAATCTTTAAACACAAAATTTGTTTTAAACGTGGGTCGTTTAAAGTCAGATTCCCAAGACTTGTTGGATTGCTATTTCTATGATTTTAGCAATTTTTATTTTTATTTTTTAATAGTTTATTATAAGAAAAAACGAAAAATAATAAATATATAATTCACCCCATAGAGGAACATGACTCAAAAACCGAGAAAACATGCAAAAGTGGAAAACGTGCATTATGTGAAACATGGACTTAGGATCCGGTACTTACAGCCACACACTCCATAGGGAGGGCCCGGTTACCTGAATGGTGCACTTACCACTATATGGAAGTGAAAGGAAGTACACCAAATGACAAAGGTCAGTCCTCATAAGCGGGGGTCCTGTAAATGACTTCCTCTACATCGTGACGTGCTTTCGTGAAAATGTTTTAACCGTTGGCCATTGACTTGAAAGGTACTGTTGTCCTTGGGATTTACCAAGGTGATTGCCCCGTAAGGGGTGACTTCAGTAACTAGAAAAGGACCAGACCAACGGGTTTGTAGTTTCCCTAGGAAAATATGTAGACGGGAGTTGTAAAGCAAGACCTTTTGACCAACCACAAACTCTTTGGCAAGATTTGCTTATCATGAACACGTTTCATGTTAGCTTTATAATCCTTCGCGAGATCGTAAAACTCTAAACATTCAGAGCATATTGACCGTTGACTTTGATCGTTGACTCCACCACCGCCGCTGCCATCTTAGTTCCCTTTAGCTTTGGTTTCATAGTATAATTAGTCATTTTTAAGTCCCATTAAACTCACCCACCCTTGTTTGATTTATACTGTGGTTGTCCGTTTCAGCATTGAAATGTTCCTCGAAAAATTACACGGAGCGCACCTGCGACCAAACGCTTGGAACCCTGAAAGCACGACCTATTCCCAAACCGAGTGCGACCTGCGCTCAAACACTGTAACTTGAAGTTACACGGAGCGCACCTGCGCCCTCTGCTAAAATTGCCCAATTTCCTCAGGTTTGTTTCAAACTTTCCATTTCTTCAAGTTTTCAATGTTTCTAACATCATACAAACACTGAGAACGCGTATACAATACACTATTTGTAAGAGAAGCAAGGAGGCATTCAGGTACTCCTTCTTTCACTCCTTGTTTCTTCTGTCATAGGAGTTTTAATTCTAGTATAATCAGGCTTGTTTTCTTAAAATGAAATACCGCACGCCTATCTAGAAATGTATTCTTAGAGTTGTGGTTGCATATTAATTGCCCTATAATATATTTGAAAAACCAATATGGCATATCAATATGTAGACCAACAATCATATGATAATTATGCAAACCCTTCACCATGTTCATGCTGTGGTAGTCCTGACCATTGGGCTTCTCAATGCCCATCATATCAAGAGTAATCTTGTAATTATTATGGGAACCCTTCACCATGTTGTGGTAGTCCTGATCATTGGGCTTCTCAATGCCCATCATATCAAGAGCAATCTTGTAATTATTATGGGAACCCTTCACCATGTTCATGTTGTGGTAGTCCTGACCATTGAGCTTCTCAATGCCCATCATATCAAGAGTCTGAGCCTACTATAGGATATAATAATAATTATGAGCCTCAATTTTCAAATTTTTATAGTGACTCATACAATCAAGAGTTTTCTAGTCATCCAAACTATTCATGTAATTCCACCAATAACAATCAACCAGCCATTCAGCCTCAACCTAACCCATCACAGTACGACATCAACCAGAGTCACTCAAACGCCAATAACTATGACTATCAAACACCATACCAACCAGACCCATACCACCAAGCTTCCCCTCAGCTAACAACATTCGATGAAATAATGGCCCAAAACAAAATAATACTTCAGGAAATAAACCGGAACCTAAAGATACTAGGTTCACCTACGCCAGACATTTCTACCATGCCAGAGATCGACACTATTCCCATAACTAACCCAGTCAACCTAGTTCACACCTACCCTACATTTCATGAACCATTACCTTCCGAAGACCCTCCCATTAACCATGATATTAACTCCACACCCCACCTGGATGAGAAAATTCTTGTAGACGACTCTTTAGGACTAGTTTCGGATGACCACTCAAACTTGAGCGATGTCTCCAAGGAACTTCCCACTGATCCACCTGACGATGAATATAATGATGACACTTTAGAAGATATTTATAAAGGTGTGACGAAGGAAGAATTTGATAACTATTGGCATTCTCGTAATATGGACCCTCCTGTTGAGCATGTCCAGGCCTTTGAGTTTGCTAACCGCACTCGGCTGGATGATGTCTCGACACATTCGAATGAGGCCATTGAGGATACTTGTAGTGTTTTAAAGGAAGAGGGTGAGGACATGGAGATTAACAATTCAAATCTAAGGCATGAACAAGTTAATGTGCAAGAAAACGAGGAAGTTTCATCTTTAGAGCAATGTGAATCTCAATTCAGTTTGGCAGCTGAGGAAATAACAAGGAAAGAAATAGAGAAAAATCTTAAAGATAAAACCACGAACCACAACCTTGTGGATTCAACTAAGCTAGATGTAGAGTTCTTAAAAGCATGTGAGGATCCACCACCCGATGAACCACCAACCAACCACCATCCACCTTGAAAGCTACCACCTCCTATAATCCAACCATCTACCACAACTAAGCCATCCATTCACCCACCATTTAAAAGGAACCTCGATTTTGCCCTTGAGCCAATTGCCTCAGAGACCATCTATAATTTTTTCAACCCTCACAGTGAAGAGTGTTTGCCTAGCACACAATCTCATGAGTACACCATTCTGGTAATTAAGAGACAAGCTCGGACCGAGTGTAGTGAGAAACCTAGTTTGTCTTATTTTTCCTCATCTGAGCTTCATGAAAGACATCAGGATCCACACTTCATTCCCTTCTCACCTAAAGTATCGCTAATTCATCTTTTTGGTCATTCCAACTATTTAAAACAATTACAACATGATGGTTTGCATATGTTCTTTGATAGGATGCATAAATTTTCATTCCTTCGCTTACATGTTTGCTTCCAATTATACAACATTATTCTGTTTGGGGGTGCATTTAGTATCATGTTTTTATGGCTAGACCCCCAACTCTTCCAACTATTTGTTTATAGTTGACCACGCATCATCCACTTTGTGCCACCCCAGTTTCATGCTTGTTTGGGGGTGTGCACAGTCTAGGGGAATCTGACGTAAAATGACCCCACATTAAGTCTCGGGAATCTGACTTTAAAAGACCCACGTTTTAAAACAAATTTTTACAAACCTATTTTCAAAAATTTGTTTGGGGGTAGGGTGTTTGGTTTTTCCATTCTTGATCACTCAAATTCCTATTCTTACCCCCACCTCGCTCCCTTGAAGAGTAGCTAGATTTCTTCTTGTTTGTTGTTTTGATGTTGTTTTTTATTATTTTTAGTAGATAGGATGTTACGTTGTTAAATTCCGTAGTTAACTTTGAATTTGGTAGTTAAATGTTGTTTGAATTTCAATTTTAATATAATGTGGTTCTTTTCAAATTGTGCATGGATTTTATTGTTAATCCCACATTCCCGAATTGTTTAGGGGTGGTATTATTTATTCTATCATGATTTGTAGAAGATCCTCCATTTTAAAGTTTGTTTTGGAGTGAAGGTTGAGAATATTGCCGTAATTGGCATACCTATGATTAGATGCCGTAATTGGCATACTAGTCTAAATCTAGTATAAAAGATATTAGGGTTGTTATAGAATCAAGAATATGGGTTGTTTCCGTTTCCGGTTTTGGAAATTTCTGTTTCCGACAATTGCTTTAAAACGTTTTGGAAATTTCCCGATTCGTTTTTGGAAACCTAACCCTATATAAAGTTCATTCATTCTCCACACACACACACATCTCTCACATCCATCCCTTATTTTTCACTCCCAATTTTCGCTTAATTTTCCTTCGCGCCCGGCCTCTGCACTACACCCGACTCGAAAGCCCCATGGAAGGCGCACTGCGCTAATCACTGTCAGAAATTCTACCCTCAGTGCACCTGCGCCCAAGTTGAGCACGACTTGCGCCCAAAACACTGTAAATCCAAAACACCCGAAGCACTGCGCCCGAACTCGATGACGCGAAATTTCGATTTTTTTTTTGGGTTGTTCTAAGATAGTTGCAGTTGTTCCAGAGAGAGTAGTTTTGTGATGACATCCCACAGTATCATACCGAACAGTTTTTCGAAGACTTGTTCCAAAGTGACACCTATGGTGCTTGGTTTCGCGAAGTAATCATACAAGCAGGATGACAATCTTTAATGGTAAGTTATGATGAACTTTACTCCCCTGCACTTGCCTCGTATTTTTATAACCATTGTACATTCTTTTATCGGATGGATGGAGTGTTCTCCATCAACATTGATGACGAAACAATGGAGATAACTAAGTCCCTGTTGGCTTTTGTTATTGAGATTCCTATGCCTGCTAAGATTCAAGACCCATGGGGCTACATAGTTGATAATTTCTCTGCCTACAACTATGAGCTTTTACATGAGAATTATGGGTTCGGCATTTTCCGTGTAGAGGACCAAGGGACATATAACGTAGCCCTTGGTAGCTTGTCCCTTAATGTGATATGGTAATGTTCTTTATCATGCTAAACATTTTAGGGGAGCTGCATTTTTCTTCTGCGAATGATGTCACTTGTAATGTTTTCCTTGCTTTAGCTGAGGAACGCCTGCTATATGACCTTCCTAAGACCTTAATGTCTAGTTTAGTATGAGCCCATAGCATGAGGCATAAGTATCTTCTTATGCCTATATTAGTTTGTCGTATTATGCTATGTTTCTTCCCTATTTTTGGTGCCTGTTTCACGGACTGGGTTGGGGTCGACATCATGAGACCCACCAATTGGGTGGTTCGCTCATTACGAATTATGACTTGGCCGGGATGGCAGGTGCAGCCTCATTTGGTCGCCCCGTACATCCCATCAGACATAATAACACTTAACAAGTTAACATTAGTAGATGATAAATGGCGGCAAGCTTGGCAAGTTATAATGGCCTGGCAGGATGCGAATGAACCTTATCTCTTTGATGAGGAGGAGAATGCTTAAGCGGGAGAGTAGGTAAGTTTTTAGTTTTGTTATTGTCTGCTTATGTCCCAAGCAATTTAATTCTGTTAACCCCATAACGGGTGGAACTCTTATAGAGTTGCGTTAGTTTTCCTTCCTATATTAGTATGTTCTACCCTTGTTTTGCAGATGTTCCAGAATTTCACACGTTTCCATGGTATTTTCCTACCCTCGTTATTTAAAATACTTTGAGGACAAAGCATGCATTTTTGTTTGGGGGGGCATAGAAACACGTGTAATTAAGGCATCTGTTAGGATATAGATATGTATAATATGCACTTGTTTTCTAGTTAAAATTTTAAAAAAAATTCAAAAATATAAATAAATAAGTTTATGCTATACACTTAGGAATATTGGTATTGTTTTCTTTCTCTATGCTCTTAATAATCTAGAAGTTTCACGTAGCTTTTGCATTAGAATAATTGTTAGAAACTTAGGTTAATATATAGGTAATAATCTTTGCATCTATCTATAAATATATTACATGAGTATCTATGATTGTTAGCAGTAAGTTTCTGAAATCTAGGCTAGAGTACTTATTCTACAAATCCTGTGAGAATATAGCCTAAAGCCTTATATAAGCGAAACATTTGAGAAATAACACGAGGGAGATGTAAAATCCGGATAGAGAAATCACACGTCCACTTGCTTGATCACTATGCCATATCCTAAGCGAGAATTTAGGCCCTCTTTGGATCGATATAGCCAGAAATTCAAACCTATGAATTATTTTCCGCTAGTCGCCCCTCTGAGCCTTTCCTTAACCTTCCATAAACCGCAAATCCTTTACCTTGTTACAAAAACAAAACAAAATAAAAAATTCAACTTACCCATCTAGAATAAGTCTGAGAATAGAATGAGTGAAGAAAGAAGAAGAGAAAAACCTTTGTAAACAAAAATTAGTTAGTTGCTTCAGGAAAAGAAAAGAAGTTTTCATCCAAGGAAAAGAAAAGGAAAAATAGAAATAAATAAAAACTCCAAAAATAGAATAAAAGGGAGTCAAAAGCCAAAGAAAAGAAAAAGAAAAATATGGCTAAGGATGAAAACAAAGTGTAGAAGCAAAAATAAATAACAAGGTTTTCTCTAGTTACATAATATGAAGACTCTATTATCTCAGACTTGTCATTTTTGAATATCCATTTTCTTCCTTCTTAAACCATCTCCTAATCCCCGCAACATCTAATAAAGACCTCTAGCTCAATTAGGAATAGGTTAGTGTGATAGTAAGTGGCAGATGTGTTTGATCGACTCCGACTTTCTTGTTTGTCATTGAGATTGTAAGGTAAAGTGTGCCCCACCGCATCTTTGTAAATGAAACTTGGCGGGAAAAATAAGAGTGGTTTTTGTCTTGACATTTATGTGAGGACCTACTTAAAGACGCTATTCCGAGTTTTCAGAAATGAACCTGCTAGGCATTTCATAGTATTACTCATAATATATATATTTGTATCATAGATGATTGATTATTATGCATATATTAGCTTAGGTTTCGACTTGATTATTCTATATTCATTGCTAGTGAGATGTATAGTAATTTAGAGCATGAATAAGGAAACAATAGTTTTATTTCTTAGTCATTGTAGTATAGATGAAGTTTGTGAGTACCTTCACTGGAAAACTCTCACGAGGCTACAACTCGTCCACTAGGGAATTCCTAGTGGTTAAGGCCTTGTTGCATATGGTCAATGCAATCGCACTCAGCGAAACGAGATTAGTTAGAACTCTATTTTTTGGTCACTTATTCTAATTTCTCATATTTGCTTGAGGACAAGCAAAATGTTGTTTGGGGGTGGTTTGATAAGAGCCCAAAACTGTAGTTTTAACCCTTTAACAATCATACTTTTAGACCAATTATGTGAGTAATAAATAAGAGTTAACACTGATTACGTGTTTTTATACATTTCAGGCAGTAAAGTCCATTATGTGCAGAAATGTGCCACTTTAGCAAGATAAAGGAGCAAAGGTTGGTTGCTAAGGAGTTCTGTGATTAAAGGCCAATTTTGAAGAAGACAAATCCCCTGTAAAGCCCGGTCAAAAGATGAAAAGTCAAAGTCCACGCGGGCAGAAACAGTGCACAAAGTCAGCAGAACTTCCAAAGACCATATCTTTGGACTCAGACCTCGGAATTGGGCCTACCTTACGTCAAAACGACCGGCTCGGAAAGAACTTTCCAATGGTCTAAGCCTTGACCCAATCAGAGGAGTAAAAGTGGACGAAAAGTTTGTTGAAGCCAAATCCAGCTGAAAATCCCTTTCAGGACTAAAATAATTGGGTTTTGGGCCCGATTTTCCGGCCCAAAACATGGCTCCAAGCCCATGCACAATTTTTGGATCTGAAGCACATAAAAACAAAAGCTTAGCTCTTTGTTAATGGTAGCTAATTAGACCTAAACTATAGATAATTCTAGATCTAGTTTTAGTTGGTTTTAATTAAGTTAGTTTCAATTCAATTCTTGTTTTAGATCAAACTCTTAAATCATCGTTCTTCATCATTAGATAAATAAAATAGTAGATTCTTGTTCATTTCGATTTTTTGTCATTTACAATTATTTAGATCTAAATTCCTTTATTACTTGTTATTCATTTCCTAGTTATTACCTAAGATTTCAATTAATGTTTAGACAAATTGCAGAAAGATAGAATTTTTATATGATGTTTAGTTTTAATTTAATGGGAAATGATAGTTGTATGAATCAAGGCTAAACCTCCATTAGAGGGGTTGAAGAAGCCTTGATGAAGCTTGATCTTTGTTAAACTTAGAAATCGTCGTGATAATTATTCCACTCTAGAAACGATTAATTCACCATGAGAATGGGTTTAATCGTTCACATGCTAGTTATGAATTGGTAGAAATGCCATGTATAATTAGGGATTAGAATTACTATTTTGATATGCGAAGCATTCAATTTGGATCACGTCGAGTCTTTGTTAGTAGGATTAAGTCAAGTTAAGGTGGATTCAATTCCCTTTAATTCTTTATCTAGATTAAAACCCTTAGCATTCTATCATTTCGTTATTCGTAACTTGTTAATTGAATTCACCTCGTAGTATAGAATTCCCCTCGTAAATCTCTCACTAGACTTATGGTTGATTAGTTGACACGAAACCATCGCATGCTAAAGAATTAGGAGTGGAACGAACTTCCTACTCCACTATATCTTAATTTGATTGAGAGTAGAAAACTTTGATAAATTAGGCACATAAAGTATCGTTTAGTTTTACTTACATTTAGAGTTTCATCGCTTTATTCATTAGTAAGACTATTCTTTTTACGTTTATCACCTACGTTCAAGGACAGGCTACCAAGGGCTATGTTATATTGCCCTCGGTCCTCTACACAAAAAATTCCTGCCCCATAAGTCTCGTGAAAGTATTCATAGTTATAAAGGTATACATTATTAGTCAGATAGCCCCATGAGTTTTTAAGAACAGGCATAGGCAACCAAAAACTTACTGAAATCCATTGTCGTATCATTAACTATGACAGAGAACACTTGTTCTCCATCTGGTCTATAAAAGAACTTAGAATTATTATAGAAATATTCAGTAAGTTTAGGTGAGTACGAGTCATCAGGACTTACCATTAGATTCTGCCATCTTGACTGCACGATTCTTTCGCAGAACCATCCTCCATAGGTCTCGCTCCCAAGCAAATCTTTGAAGGATTGCTCCGATATAACCTGAGGAGTCTTCATGTCACCCAACATACTCTAGAACTACTGGAAACAACCTTGGAAGAACCTACAAAAAATCAGAACTGAAAGTGGCTGCTGAGGTGAAGGGCACGGGAGCGTTCAACTTTGTCTGTGGAAGGGTGCGGGCGCGCTCTTGTTTTGCTCAATGTCCAGTGATTTTAGGGAGTGCACGCTCTGAGTATAGGCAAAACAGAGGGCATGCGCGCCCTGAGTATGATGTGTCCAATGAAGTGCAAATTCAAAGGCAAAGTGAGAGGTGTGATGTGAAGTTGAGAGTGCACCAAGGATTTATAGAGAACTAGTTTCTAAATTTCACAAGTTTCTCAACTAGTTAAGGCAACATGATGGAATAAGACAGTTCTAAATCCAAAATAGAAACAGATAAGAGGCAAACTCCAAAACCAAACCAATAGTTTTTTGGCTGGAATTAAAATAACAATCATCTAATTATGACTCCTTGAGGTTGCACCAAACATTACTTGCTAATTCTAGCGGCACCAATATAGAAACATTCTCACATAATTCAATCATAATTAAGCAGACAATAATAATTCGACAAAAATGTGTGGATATGATTAGAGGCACTGCTAAATAAATAATTCCACCCCCAAACAAGTTGAAAGGGTGGGATTCACGATACAACACATAACATATGCCGGAAACTAAAATAACTTCAAATTAAATTAAAACAAAAATAACAATTACAGAATCCAAATATTAACTACTCAACTAACAATTCGGAAACAAAATCTACGAAAACAAGAAAAACAAGTCTTAACACAACAAGAATACAAAGTAAACTAGCCACGAGATGAGGAAGGGATAAAAATAGGAAGTTGATTGATAAAAAATGGAAAGACCGAACACCCTACCCCCAAACAAATTTATGAAAACATAGTTTAGAAAATTTGGTTAAACACGTGGGTCTTTTAAAGTTAGATTCCCGAGACTTGCTAGATTACTATTGTTATGGTTTTAATTTTAATTTTAATTTTTTATGAATAATATTTAATATATAGGAAAACAATAAAGCAATAAAGATATAATTCACACCATAGAGAAATATGACTCAAAAATCGAGAAAACATGCAAGATTGGAAAACATAAATTATGTTAAACGTGGACTTATGAACCGGTACTTACATCCACACACTTTAAAGGGAGGTCCCGGTTACCTGAATGGTGCACTTTCCAAAATATAAGAGTGGAATGGAGTACACTGAAGAATAAAAAGAGTCATTTACAGTCAGATACTCAAGACTGTATTTAAAACATGATATTACCCTACAACTTATCATATATTAACAATTAAAAAAGTTGGGGATCTTACCATAAATAAATATCACAGAAAACATCTCCAAACATAATCAAGCACCATGATTTCCCATTACATGGCGTAACGGAATGAGAGTGAATACAGATAGACCTAGCACCTAACCTAGCATGCAAATTTTTTTTTCTCCAACGAAAGGGTGGCCAAGTGAATGATTGTGAGAAAATGGATGGTTGTGGAAGATATGGTAGATATGGATGAATTTTAGAAGTAAGGAATGGAAGAAATGAGAGTGTGTGTTTATCATAAAATTCAGTGGTGGAGTGGGTTGGTATAATCACACAACTGAAAATGAAAGTGTCAGGTGGCTCTTTAGGTAGTATTTTCTTAACAGGAGAGTTTAGAAAATCATGAAGCACAGGAGAAACAAGAGGGTTAAGTGCAAACTCAAAGTTCCTTTGAAAAGGTGGAAGGAGGGGAATCGAGGCGGGTGGTGCGCAAGGTAGTTCTTGATAGGTTGAATCATCACATGCTCTAAGAAACTCGTCGAATTCCTTATCTAGCTTGGTCACATCTATATGACTATGGTATTCCTTTGCATCTTTGAGAAAGTCATCAATCTCGTCCTCGTCCATAAGATGGGTATCAACTAGTGTAGGGATGAAAACGGCGGAGTCGAAACTTTCGAAGGAAAGAAATTTGGGCATCTGATTATTAGGAAATGTGTTGTCAAAATAATCTTGAGCTAAGCTCTCGATCATGCTAACCTCTCCATCGATAGTCGTATCTGGGAACTATTGCATCGTTTTAAAAACATTTACCTTAACAGAAAAATGGCCAAAGGACAAGGACATCGAACCATCAAGGCAGTTTATGAGCGCGTTGGCAGTAGCCAAGAAGGGACACCCTAAAATGATAGGAACAGAGTTATTAGCGACTTCTGTGTCGAGGATAATGAAGTCGGCTGGGTAATAAAATTTTTTAACCTTAACCAACACGTTTTCAACCACACCCTTAGGATGGTTGCATATTGTAATGTCATTTCAACCACACCCTTAGGATGGTTGCATATTAAAATTTTTTCTTAATAGAACGATTAGCTAATTGCAATGTCATTTTAGTTGGTTGCATATCTTGTAGACCTATTTGTTTGTAGAGATAATAAGAGAGTAAGTTAACACTCGCCCCCAGGTCTAATAGAGCAGTTGTCGTGTGAGCATCCCCTAAGGTGCATTGTACAATAGGATGACCAGGGTCCTTACTTAACGATTCCATTATGTTCAGATAGGGTTGGGAACTATTCAGTTAAAAAGGCATCTTTTGGTATATTGGTCTTCTGTCTAGTAGTGCATAACTCTTTTAGAAACTTAGTATGTTGTGGTAACTTTTTAATAACGTCAAGAAAAGGTAGGTTAATCATTAGATTTTTAAAAACTTCCCTAATCTCATCAAAGTTAGTATCCTTGTGTAATATGGCTAGTCTCTGGGGAAACGGTGGGTTCTCTCTATATTTAGCATATGGATCAATAAGAGTTTTAACCTTGGCCGTTTTTCTCTTGGGTTGAGGTTTAACTGGTACCTCTACTGGAGAAGGATCATCAGTTACTACTTTGGTATCTAGTAAAATATCAGGTGTAGAGACCACTGGTGGGGTAACAACAGGCATCGTTACGGCGTTATCAACCACTCTGCTAGAACGGAGAGTGGTGATGGCATGCAACTCACCTACAATGATATTTTCATTACTAGGATTACCGGTTACTTCAAAGGTTATGCTTGGCATTTTAGGATTAGGTACAACTTGACCTGGAAACACACCTTTTGGTGGGGCTTTTTCTTGGGTTAAATGATTAATGGATTATAAAACTTGTTGTTTAGATTGAGTCATGGATTGGAAAAGTTGTTGGCTAACCTGAATGAAGGCATCGAGACAATCCGGTTGTGAAGGTGTAATGGGCACAGATGGTGTGACTGGAACTATCTCATGTTGATTATTAATGGGTGGGTTGCGATAGTTATTAGTAACTAGAATGATTCCTTTATTAGCATTATAATTATTATAATTTCCTTGTCCTTGTCCTTGTCTCAGTGGAGCTTGATTGTAATTTGGTGCTTGCCTAACATTTTGATTATTAAACCCTGGAAGTGTAACGTGATGATTATTTTTCCAACCGAAGTTGAGATGTTGCCTCCAAGGCACGTTAGGTTCGCTATTAATGGAATAAACATTGTCCAGTTGAGCGGATAGTTGTTCATAGACTAGAGGACAATATGAGTCGGGATGCTCAAAGCTGTAACAGAAATTACATGGAAGAGTGTTGACGTTCATTACATAAGTAGGTTGTTATTGGACAAAAATGGCTTCTATCTTTTTAGTGAGAGATTCGATTAAAGTTTTAAGCTCTCAGGATCAGATTTAACCTCAAACATACTGGCAGCCTTAACTGTGGAAGAAGAATTACTGGACCGGGGGATGTCATTACCCCCCTAGTTATTTTGACATTTAGATTGATCTTCCAAAAACCTATAAGCTTTTGAGGCACCTTTACTAAGAAAACTACCCCCAGTCATTATGTCAAGAACCTCCTTATGGTGATGTAAAAGCCCTTTGAAAAATGCACGAACAAATGTGTCTTTCGCGAGGTTATGATGTGGACACTCAATGAGAAGATCAGTGAACCAATTCCAGGCCTCTGAAAAGGATTCATGAGGATTCTGGCGGAAGAAATGAATCTTTTGAAGCCTTTCATCTGTCTTGAGTAGTGGGTAAAACTGTTCCATGAATAATTGAACAAGTTTGGCCTATGAGTCCACAAAATTAGGCACTTGAGCAGTTAACCAAGATGCCGCCTTATTGGCGAGGGTGAAAGGAAACACCCTCACTTTAATTTGCTCCGAACCAACAGTAGGATGATGAAATGTGGTAAGAACTTGTTCTATCCTACGCATATGCTGATAAGGCTTCTCATGGTCTAACCCATGAAAAACTAGTAACAAATTAAATATATTCGGGGGGATTCGAAAATCCCCCACTGGGTCTACAAGAACGATGCACGACTTAGGGCTATAGTTAAGGGACTTGTAAAAATCCGAGAGAGGAGTCTCTGTTTCGTCAGCCATTGGTGCATGTGTAGTGCGTTGACGTTTGCGATAAATAACAGAAGATGGTTTACTAGTACCAGACCTTAATCTCATACAAGGTTAAGGCCAATATAAAACAAACCACGAACAAACAGTCAAACAACCCTGATATGCTAGAATTTATCCTCTAACAGAAAAAGCGAGGAGTGGAAGCAGGAGTACCTAAATGCCTCCTTGCTACGCGTTTGAATAACGTCTTGTATACGCGATCACAGTGTATTCACGAAGTTAGAAACACTGAATAACTTAAATGAAATGAGTTGGAAACTAACCTGTAAAAATTGGGCAAATTCAAAAGTGGCGCACTTGGAACTAGGCGTAGAAGGGAGCATGCGCGCTCTTGCCTGAACCAATGTCCAGTGTTTTTAGGGCGCACGTGCTCTCGAGATAGCCTACTATGGGCGCGGGCACACTCCGTGTAGATATCTGAAAAAAAATATTTTCTAGGCCAATTGCAAACAAACACAGTCATAATCAAACAAGGGTGGCTGGGTTTTAATGGGATTTTGGTAGGGACGAAAATACTAAAGAAAATGAATTTAAACGTAACTAAGATGGTAGCGGCGCCATTTGATAAACGTAAAAACTATAGTTTACTCTTACTTAACTAATTAAACTTAAACAGAAGTAAACGCTATAGTAATTTACTCTAATGTATCAAAGTTATCTACTCTCTTGAATCATGCAATAAATGGAGTAGAGAATTTGTTCCACTTTTAGTCCTTTAAACGTAAGTTTCCGCTAGTTTAATCGATACTAACAAAACAGTTGAGAGTAATGAATTGAAATTATACTACTATGGCAATTGAACTTAAAGAGATGTTTGACTTATACTATGATAAATGAATATTGAAATGTGAATATGGAAAAGGGATTAGGGAGATTTGAATCCACTTGATGTACTCCTGCTAGTGTAGGTTATTGCTATCCTAATCAACTAAGATTAAGTGTTGATCCCTAATTATTCATGGCAATCTCTGCTAACTAATAATTAGCATGTGAGGAAGTCCAACCCATTCTCATAGCGAATCAACTATCCTACTAGAGTGAAACTCTTTAACTCAATAAACCTAACTAACAAATCAAGTCTTTATCAAACTTCGTCAAACCCCTCTAATGGAGGTTTAACTTGATGTCGTTAGACTATCATAAACAAATATATAAGAAGGAGACATAATGAAGAACAATAATAAACTTTTATTAATCTAATGAATACTGAAGAACAATAATTAACTAAGGTTTAAACTAATAACTAAGTCTAAATTCTAATTATCTACATCTAATTAATTATATCTATCTAAGTTTCTCAAGAGTTATGCCTTAGTCCTCTTTATATAAGAGAGGCTAGGTTTACATTTTCGTACATGGGCTTTGGAGCCATGTTTTGGGCCCTTAAATCAAGCCCAAAACCTAATTACATAAGTCCAAAAAAGGTTTCTCTATTAGAAATTACTAAAATAGTCTTTTCATCTACTTTTGCTCCTCCGATTGGGTCAAGGCCTGGACCGTTAGAAAGCTCTTTCCGAGTCGGTCGTTTTGACATATAATAGGCCTAATTCCAAGGTATGAGTCCAATGATACGGCCTGTGGAAGTTTTGTTGACTTTTCTGCTCTATTTCTGCCCGCATTGACTTTGACTTTTTAGCTTTGACCAAACTTTAAAAAGGCTTTTTCTCCTTGAATCTTGGCCTTTAATCATAGGAACTTCTTAGCAACCAACATGTACGCACAAAAATGTGTACCTAGGTCTATGCAATTGATTTTAGAGTCGCCACTAACTTTATTAAGGAAAAGTTGAGTAAAACCTATGTGAAGGACTAGCTCTCGAAACTAGATGATTATTGGGTTCGGGAGTCAAGGTACGATGTGGGAAGGTGTTAAGCACCCACGCTCGCCTGGTAAAAACCAGCCTTACTTCTATTGAGGTGTAAAGTTTTGAGATAGGAAAACGAAGAAAACTTGAAAATTAATCTACCAAGTTGGATGATCTTCACTAAATTATTTAAAAACAAATGACTATATGCTATTGTAAAACTAAAAAAAAAACAAGTAATCCTAATATGCAATACTAGTTAAAATAAAAGAGAAAAGAAAGATGTCACCTTGTTTGGAATGTTGCCTCATACTCGATTGTAGATTGATTGATTGATGATCTTGATCGATTGTTGATGAATGATGATGATAAACTTGATTTGGAATTGACAACTGTGAATTTTGGATTGAAACAAGTGATTTGAGAAAAAAAACAACTTTTGGTGAAAAGAAGCTTCTACTCAGACGATTCTAAAGAATTTGGAATTGACAACTATGATAAACTTGATGGAAGATTCTAAAATGAAGGAAGAAGACACGGACGAACACTGCTGGAGAAGATAAGAGATATGCTGGAGATGAAAGATGGATGCTGAGGATGATGATATTCAAGTTCAATCAATCAATCAATCAATTACGTTCAAGTACTCGGATTGGAAAAGACTGTCACTATGAGTTCAGGCTGATCCATCCGTGAGGTTGTCAATAAAACTGACATTGTTCTAGCGAACAATTTTTGTATTGCACAAATGGAGTTACCGAAATGATATTAATGATCAAGTGGTTGCCAATAGTGCGATGGAAAACAAAACTTTAATAAATATTTTTTTCATACTGTAGGGTAAGAACCCCATGATACTAGTATTCATTTTTTTTTATTTTTTGAAAAGTTTTTGGATTTTTTTTTGGAAAGTTTTTTTTTTTTTTTTTTTTGGGTCAAACTTGGTCAACTATCAAAATTGGTCAAAATCGGGTCAACATGGTCCAACCGGTCTAACCGGGTTGAACATGACCGAATGATAAAAAAGGTAAGGGCACCGACTTCCAAATTGCATTTGCACGGTCTCAACTAGGGGTGATAATTTGGCCCTCAGGCCCTCAACCCGGCCCGAAAAAATGCGCGTCAAAACCCTCAAAAGTTGGCCCTCACAGATTTGAGGGTTGGCGGCTAGGGTCTAGGTTCGAGCATAGGCCGCCCGCCATTTGGCCCTTCCAAGCCCTCACTTGGCCCTCACTTATATATGTAAGGTACCACAATTATCCCTATTTGAACTAAATATTTTCACTACAAATGATGTTTAATAATAGTAGTTTACCACATATCATATGAGGTATTTTGTAATTTGAGTAAAAGAGTTCAAATATAAAAAGAAAAGTGAATTATGATTATTTTGTGTAAAACCCAAAATAGAGGTGATAATTTATGTATTATATTATATATGTAAACCCTAAAAAGAAAACCATATTTTTCTTGTTATTTTTACATTATTTTATGTATTATACTATAATTATCTAAATTGTATAAAAAAAATTATTAAATTAGTTTTCAATAGGGGATAAATTATAACATAATATAATACATGCACTTTTGTAATTGATTTAATGATATGTATATAAGTCATACATAAAGCAAATCCAACCTAACAACATAGTTAAGTATTAAAATGTAGATATTTTAAGAATATCATCTCTTCCACCATCTCTATCTATTTTTTCCTAAAGATATAAGAATTAGTTTTGTATACTTATATACATATCATTAAATCAATTAAAAAAAAAAAAAAAAAAAAAAACAAAAAAAAATAGTAAACTAGTGAAGTATAATTAGACCGGGGCCCGACCCGCCCCTCATTTGGCCTAAAAAATGAGGGGTCGGAGGGCGGGTTAAGGGCTCGACATACTTTGACCCTACTCTTTCGACCGCCCCTCAATATCAAATAGGGCGGGAGCCGACCCTACCAAATCATGCTTTTATGGATTGATACGCTACGGTCTCAACAGATCTTCAATTTTCCAAAAAGGTAAAAGGAATCTTTGAAAAGTCAAACTGTTTTGTTTCCAAAAACAATCATTACTTTTTTTGTAAACAAAAATCGAACAGTACCCATTTTGTAAACAAAATCCGCCACACATTCCACTTTCTAATGAGTGTTTCTACAGCAACTCACACTTTTGAATCGAATTTGTGAACACACTGACGTGGCAAGCAGAGAGACCTTGATTTTCAGTACTTCTTTGACCAATACACACGCACCCCCTGCCTGATGAGTGCCACGTCAGTGTGTTCACAAATTCGGTTGCTATAGAATTTTGGCTTTCTAATTAAGCCGTCCAAACCAAGCCTATATAAACAGGGGAGGAAATATACGTACCTTCACCGACGCCCAAAGAATAGAGAAGGTGCTAACCATAATACGTCAGTCATCATATGGTAAGCCAAGACACATTTTTTTTTTATTTCTTTTCAGTAAATTCAAGCACTTATACTAATTAAATATTTACATGCAAAACCTTGTTAGTTCGATATATACGAGTAGAGAGGAGGAAATCATACATGTTGCACCACCATGCAAGAGATAGTAGTGAAGTGACTATGGTGTCGCCATGCTGATGCCTGCCAGTGGTAAGCTCAAACTCTATCTCAAATCTCATCTAATTACCTGATTTGCCAATGGTAGCAAGTATTTTTTCACTTTTCACTACACTTTTGGAATTTGTAGTCATGGACGACACTTGAACTTTAAGAAAACAATTTCTTGGCAAAGATTAGGCACGGGCATTATTTCTCTCCATGACAGGTTAGTATGATATACATAATGTACATAAAACTATAATACAACTATGTTATTAGAATATGCATGAGTGGTTAGATGATGATGTATGTATGAACCAACTTATTTGAATGATATGTTAGTAGAAAAAGTACATGGTTTAGTTAGGATATATTGGCCTCAGAATTTTCTATATGCTTGTAATCCTAGATTTTTCATCATAAGCAATCCAAAGCAAACCAAGTTTTCGAAAACAAATCATTTTTTTTTTTGAAATTCATTTTGAAAACAATTTTGAAAACCATGGAAAACAAAACAATTTTTTTTTCACAGAATAAGAAATATCACAGATGATTGAATAACAAGTGAGGGCGGGGGAATGAGTTACCGACAAGAATGTGAGCATGAGGATGACCATCGGATAGAAGTACGATCAAACTTGGCACCTATGAATTAGATGATATTCTTTTCTCTTTGATTGCTTGACCTTCACAACGAACTGAACGACACCCAAAAACTTTCTTCCAAAACAAATAGAGCATAAAGCATAGGACCAATCTTCTGGAGACAACTTCCTCATACATCGCAATCACTAGTAGTGAATCCTCCAATGCCTTCCATTTTTATTTATTTTTTTTTTCCGAGAGTACTTCTCAACTAGGAGATATAGTGGACTTAGAGATCAAGAGCGGACTTTCATAGGACTATAATGTAGGCTTAGGTGATGGGCTCAGAAAGAAAGGATAGGATCAAAAAATTATTTATGGAGTAGAACTTGTCATAAAAAGGGGATGAGTAATGGGAATGATGGTAGTGAGATGATGATACGGATCCCAAATCTCAAATGAAACTGCCCCTTGTTTAGGTTTTCCATTTTGGACCGGTGTTGATTATTTTGTGCAACTCTAAGCATTTTGAGTTCTGACGGGGTTTTGATGATTTATTTATTATTTTTTTTTTTGGCCCCTTGCATTAGGATTTTTTTCAACACATTCTTAGGATAAATAACAGGGGCAATTGTTTCGTGATCAAAGATGGATGGAATGATGCCCTTGGAATTTGACAAGTTCTATAAAAATAGGTATGGGTAATCTATGGGTAGGCTAAAGATTTATAAGGCTTCCTAAAAGATATGGACTTGTATTGTGGGAAATAAAAGAATAGGCTAAGGCTCAAATGGGCTTCTAATGGTAGCATATGACATTAGGTGGGCTTATGAGGCTAAAAACAAAACGATCAAAGATGGCCTATTCCATCGTTATCTAAGATTTCCATTATACTCTTCGTCTTAAAATAAACAAAGTTGGGTAAAAAATAGTACCTCTTTAATTGTTCGGCATTAGTAGGATTTTCCATGTAGAATCTTCATAGTGAATGGACATTCACTGTTGGGTTTGAACTTTCTGGTTCATTGATTCCACTCTAGTCTGGATCCGTTTGCCCAGCTTTACTTGCAACAATCTGTCTCCATTGGTATCTAAGTCCCAGTAGAACATCAATGCCCTCCTTCATATATCTCGGCTCTCAAAAATGTTGATCATAGATGAATTCCTTTCAGCATTCTGCTCTTTGATGTAGTCAGATTCGAGTCAGTTGACTTCTTTGATAGATAGCTCTCATGTCTTCGATCGAGGCTAATGATGCAATATAGAATTTGCCATCTCTTCTTCTTGGTGAGTGATTCTCTCATCTTCGAACAATGAAAATCATGTACCACCTTAAGACAATAGATTGTCATAGATATTATCAACACTTCTATGGATTCCTTCAATAATTTGATTAGGCTTCAACGCTTAGAGGGGATCAAGGTTATACCAATCTGTACATAATGTGGTTCATCTGTGGTGCCAAGGTTGATGGTCTTTGTCTCCACAATGATTAGCGTTTGTCAATCCTCAGACTGCTCATGAGAAAGAATGGACTCAGCAGCTTCATTATCCATTCCTTCTTCATCGTCAGGGGGAAGGGATCATAATAATTTGCACAAGTCATTCAATCATCTTGCACTAAGGCAAGTGGGTAAATCATATTCTGTGGGATTTTGAAAACTTTTTTGATTTTTTTTTTATATTTTGAAAATTTTTAATTTTTTTTGTCTTTTGAAATATCTGGATTTTTTTTTTAATTTTTGAAATATTTGATTTTTTTGGATTTTTGAAATATCTGTTTTTTTTTTAATTTTTTTTGAAATATTTGATTTTTTTGAATTTTTGAAATATAACTATATACAAAAGGAGTTAGAACAAAAAGTTTCACACCCTTTGAGCCCTATCGGATTCATCTGGTGGCTCAACCGGAGCAATATGATGGCTGGGGATTGGATCAATAATGACTTGCATTCCCCAATCATCATAGTCTCCATCAATGAATGGATCCTCATAAGAATCTAAGGTCTCTAAAAACCTTTCCCAAATCTCATATTGCGTCTGGGAGTTAGAAAGTGGCATGTTCTCAACATCCACTGGAACTGGGTCAACAATAGATTCCATATTCAACAGATCATCCAAATCAAGTATGGTTTGAGGGTCCAATTGGACATGATAAGGTGTGACAGTCTTGTCTCCTGGGTAAAATCCTAACCCTGGGGAACTGGCTAAAGTAAAAGATGGAGTATAGTCTGTACCTGAAGAGGAGGATGTCGATCCAGCCTCATTTATCCAACTAAACTGTCTAGCCTCATGATCTAACCTAAGTTGGCGATATCCTGAATAGGAATTAACATCTGGCTCCAAAACAGTAATTTCTGAGTTGGGATCTGGGTCATCGTCTTCGCCCCAAAATATGTTGGAATCAATAATAGCCTCAATCTCTGCCCCTAGATCAGGTAGATCCAATCTTAGATAATTCACCGTGGCGTTTGAATCGATAAATAATTCTACCAGTTCTTCCACAAACTACTCAGTATAGCCTAGTCCTTTTTTCGATCATCTTGACTAGGAATTTGTAGTGGTTATAAAATGCCGTTTTGGTTTTTTCCCCATCCAAATCCTAGAAAATAGTTCTGCTCACAGAACAACTGAGTCATCTTGGGATTTCCATTGCAAAACAGGGTAGGGAGCTTCTCCTTGTCGGGTGCTCTAAACTCCACAATCCCTAATGGTTCCTCAGTGTAGTTACACTTTCCTTCAATCATTGGTATTACCTTATGCTCCTCTGAAGAGTCCAGATCATCCGAATCACCAGTGATGCAGATAATCTTCCCTTGCCATAAAAACTTGAGCTTTCTATGAAGTGTAGATGGAATTACACCGGACTAGTGTAGCCACGGTCCGCCTAAAAGGAAATTGTAATTAACCTCGATGTCCATAGCCAAGAATGTGATTTTGAATGTGACTGGACCTATTTGGATGTCAATTGTGAACTTGCCAAGGACTTCTCTTCTCTGATTATCAAACCCATGAACTGCTCTGGTCGTATCCTTAGTGAAAGTGAAGTCTTCCGGCATGATTCCAATGGCTTTCGCAGAATTGACCGGGCTAATATTTAAACCAGATCTGTTGTCAATCATTACAAATGGCACCTTATGGTTGTTGCAATGCACCATAATAGTCAACGCTTTCGTGTGGCTTATTCCATCTGCGGTTAGATCATCATCAGAAAATATTATGGAGTTTGTCTTCCTGAGGGAAGCGACGGTATGTGCCAAATCGTTCGGTTGGATAGAAGTTGGAACATGAGCTTGGTTCAAGACTTGAAGAACTTCTTGCCTATGTTGTGGTGATGCCATGAGTAAACCCCATATGGAAATGTTGGACTTGGTTTTCTGCAATTGTTGGATTACTTCATTACCCTCCTGCTTTTCTGGTTCAGTAGCCGTGGGCGGGTTAGGTTGTAACCTGATCCTTCTGTAAGTGTGGTGCCTTGTATATTGATAATCATAAAAAAGATAGTCTTACTTACAAATAGAGCGATGAACTCTAAACGAAAGTAAAACTATAAACTGTTGCTTATACTAGACTTATCAAAGATATTTGTTTTCTACTCTCGAATCTATTGACGTAGAGTTGGAATAGAAGATTCGTTCCACTCCTAGTCCTTTAGCATTAAAGTTTTCTACAATTGATGGTCTATCCAAGGTCAATGAGAGATTTACGAAGGAAATTTATACTACTGGTGAATTCAAATAACAAGATACAAATAACGGAATGACAGAATGCTGAGAGTTGAATATAGATAAAGAATTAGGGGAATTGAATCCAACTTAATAAACTAGCATAGATTTGTTGTAAACCAATTCTTATGTTCTTACGGTAAGAATTGGTTGTTATAATCCCTAATTATACATGGCATTTCTACCAATCCATAACTAGCATGTGAGGTCGTCCACCCATTCTCATGGCGAATCAACGACCTTCTAGAGTGGAATAGATTCTTACAACGATTCTATACTACACAATCAAGTTTTCATCAAGGCTTCATCAAACCCCTCTAATGGAGGTTTAGCCTTGATTCATCAAACTATCATTTCTACATAATATAAAGATTTGAACTTTACTAATTTAACTACTCAAGATTTGAAATCCAAATTAATAACTAGGAAATGAATAACAAACAATAATTGAAATTAGATCTAAACAAATTTAAATGACAAAATCAAAATTAACAAGAACTACTATTTTATTTATCTAATGAATGAAGAACAATGATTCAAATAATTAATCTAAAACAAGGAATGAAACTAATTAATTACTAATTGAAATTCAAAAACTAGATCTACAAGCTATTCTAATGGCTACTTTATATTCTAAGCTATCTAAGCTATCTCTTTCTTAAGAGCTAAGTCTTGTTTTATGTAAAGCAGGAGACCAGATCCACAATTTCGTGCATGGGCTGAGGAGCCATGTTTTCGGTCGGAAAATCGAGCCCAAAGGCCAATTTCTTCAGTCCACAGAGCCCGTTTCAGCTGGCTTTGATTTCAGCAAATTTTTCATCCACTTCTGATCCTCTGATTGGGCCAAGGCTTGAACCATTGGAAAGCTCTTTCCGAGCCGGTCGTTTTGACGTAAGGTAGGCCCAAATCCGAGGCTTAAGTCCAAAGATATGGTCTTTGGAAGTTCTGCTGACTTGTGCACTGTTTCTGTCCGTGTTGACTTTTCAGCTTTTGACCGGGCTTCATAAAGGCTTTGTCTCCTTGAATCTTGGCATTTATCACAGAACTTCTTAGCAACCAACCCTTTGCTCCTTTATATCGCCAAAGTGGCATATTTCTGCACATAATTTAGTTCCCTGCCTGAAATACATAAAAACACGTAATTAGCATTAACTCTTATTTATTACTCGCATAATTGGTCTAAAAGTAGTATTATACAGTTTTGGGCTCTTATCAAACCACCCCCAAACAGCATTTTGTTTGTCTACAAGAAAATATGAGAAATTAGCATAAGTGACCAAAAATGGAGTTCTAACTAATCTCGTTTCGCCAAGTGCGATTGCATTGACCATATGCAACAAGGCCTTAAACCACTAGAAATTCCCTAGTGGACGAGTTATATCCTCGTGAGAGTTTTCCAGTGAAGGTACTCACAAACTTCATCTATACTATAACGACTCAGAAATAACTATTGTTTCATTATCTATGTCTCAATTATTCATACATCTCACTAGCAATGAATACAGAATAATAAAGTCGAAACCTAAGCTAATATATGCATAATAATCTATCATCTACGAATAAACACATTTACAATGAGTAATACTATGAGATGAACTAGCAGGTCCGTTTCTGAAAACTCGGAATAGCGTCCTTAAGTAGGTCCTCACATAAATGTCAAGACAAAAACCACTCTGATTTTTCCGCTCAAGTTTCACTACTCCAGTATGCGGTGGGCACACTTTACTTTACAAACTCAATGACACACAAGGAAGCCAGAGTCGATCAAACACATCTGCCACTTACTATCACACTAACCTATTCCTAATTGAGCTAGAGGTCTTTATTAGGTGTTGCGGGGATTAGGAGATGGTTTAAGAAGGAAGGAAATGGATATTCAAAGAGAACAAGTCTGAGATAATAGAGTCTTCATATTATGTAACTAGAGAAAACCTTATTCTTTACTTTTGCTTCTACACTTTGATTCCATCCTTAGCCATATATATATATGTATGAATATATTTTTTTTTTTTTTTTTTTTGCTTTTTGACTCCTTGATTCTATTTTTGGAGTTCTAACTCTTTATTTATTATTTTTATTATTATTTATTATTATTATTATTATTATTATTTATATTTGGATGGAAACTTACTTTTCTCTTCTGAAGCGACTAACGAATTCTTGATTTCAACAATTCTTCTCTTTTCTATTCTTCATCTCTATTCTCAAACTTATTCAAAGAATTGGGTAGGTTGATTTTTTATTTTGTTTTGTTTTGTAACAGGGTAAAGGATTTGTGGTTTATGAAAGGCTAAAGAAATACTCAGAGGGGCGACTAGTGGAAAATAATTCATAGGTTTGAATTTCTGGCTATATCGATCCAAAGAGGGCCTAAATTCTCGCTTAGGATATGGTATAGTAATCAAGCAAGTGGACGTGTGATTTCTCTATCCGGATTTTACTTCTCCCTTGTGTCATTTCTCAAATGTTTCACTCATATAAGGCTTTAGGCTATATTCTCACAGGATTTGTAAAATAAGTACTCTAGCCTAGGTTTCAGAAACTTACTGCCAACAATCATAGATACTCATGTAACATATTTATAGATAGATGCAAGGATTATTACCTACATATTAGCCTAAGTTTCTAAAAACTATTCTAATGCAAAAGCTACGTGAGACTTCTAGATTATTGAGAGCATAGAGAAAGAAAACAATACCAATATTCCTAAGTGTATATCATACTTTTTATTTATATTTTTAAAATTTTTGTATCTTTTTTAGCTATTTAACAAGTGCATATTATACATATCTATATCCTAATAGATGCCTTAATTACACGTGTTTCTATGCCCCTCCCAAATAAGAATCATGCTTTGTCCTCAAAGTATTTTAAATAAAGAGGGTAGGAAAATACCATTGAAACGCGTGAAATTCTGGAACATCTGCAAAACAAGGTTATAACATACTAATATAGAAAAGAAAACTGACGCAACTCTATAAGAGTTCCACCCGTAATAGGGTTTATGAGAAATAGATTGTTTGGGACATAAGTAGACACTAACTAAAATAAAAACTAACCTTAACTCCCGTTTAAACATTTTCCTCCTCATTTCTCTCTTCAAAGAGATGAGGTTCCTTCGCATCCTGCCATGCCATGATAACTTGCCAAGCCTGCCGCCGTGTGTCATCAACTTGTGCTAATCTATTTAGTGTTACTATGTCTGATGGGGTGTAAGGAGCAACCAAATGAGGTTGCACCTGCCATCCCGGCCAAGTCATTATTCGAAATGAGCGAACCACCCAATTGGTAGGTCTCATGACTTCAACCCTTTTCCAATCCGTGAACTGGGTACATAATTCAGGTAGACAACTGAGCATGATGCGGCAAACCAAAATAGGCATAAGAAGATACTTATGTCGCATGTTTTGGGCTCTCTTAAGACTAGCTACTAATACTCGGGGAATGTCATATCGGTGATGTCCCTCAGCTAAAGCAAGGAAGACGTCACCAGCAGTACTATTTGCAGAAGTAAACTGTCACTCCCCTAGAATATTCATCAGGATGAATAACATGGTGGTGCCTACATTTAGGGACAGGCTACTAAGGGCTATGTTGTAATGCCCTTGGTCCATTATACGAAATACCCCTCCCCCATATTACTCATGGAAATATGTATAGTCATAGAGGTATGAATTATCGCTCATATATCCCCACGTGTGAATAGGATCAGGTATTGGTATTCCCGAAACTAATGCTACCACATACTTATTGAATTCTAGGGGTGTGTCATCAACCGTGACGGAGAATTCTTGTTCTCCATCCTAGTTATAATAGAACTTAACATTATCGTAAAAAAATTCAATAAGCTTAGGTGAATACGAGTCGTCTTCACTTACCAGAAGATGCCTCCATCAGAACTGCATGATCCTCTCGCGGAACAAATGTCCATAAGACTCGCTCCCCAACAAGTGTTCGAAAGACTGCTCCGGTATTACTATAGAAGAAGTCATTACAAAAACTACTCTCTAGAGCAGCTGCAACTATCCTCGGAAAATTGGAATTTTTGGTGCCCATGCTGGTCGTATGCCAGGCCCTCAAGGTATGCTCGGATGATGCGAGTCGCTCTGTTGAATTCGAGTTCCGTGCACTTGGGCGGGGTGCTCACTTTTTTAGCTGGGATGGGCGCGGGGCGCTCCGATGAAAACCGGAATTCCGGTGTTTTGGGTGCAGTGGTGCTTTCGGGTTTGATTTGGAGAGAGGTGTCAGGTTCTTCGGGTAGAATTTCTCCGACATCTTGAGGCGGTGAGGTGTGGCGCCCATCAGGCGCAGTTCGCGGGAGCTGTTAGGCCGAAGTGCAAAGGAAAAATAAGGTAAAGTGGGAATGAAACGTGAGAGATGAATGTGAGATGTAGTTGGGGTTGTGAGTGTAGAATGAGTGTAATTTTTATAGGTTTTAAATTGCTAAACCGAATCGGGAATTTGCCAAAAAGCTTTAAGGCAATTTCTGAAAATAATAAAATTTTCAAAACCGAAAACGGAAACAACTCATATTCTTGATTCTAAAACAATCCTAATATCTTTTAGGTTGAATTTAGGATAGAAATTGCCTAACTCATCGAGATTTCATCCTACCACAATATCTATTTATAGCGATGCCCATATCGGCAATATTCTCAACCCTCACTCCAAAATAACTTCTTAAAATAGATGATCCTATAACGAATTATGCTAGCCTAAATAATACCACCCCCAAACAATTCGGTAAGGTGGGATTAATGATAAAAACAACGCATAATTCGAAATTAACCAACTTATATTAAAATTGAATTCAAATAACATACGACAACCAAATTCAAATTTAATTACTGAATTAATCTTTTTATATCCGTACTAAATAAAAACAAATACAATAAAACAAATCAACTCATTAGATCCCTAAACCACTCACTGCTAGTAGTGGAATGCGCCCGAGAAGAAGATGGCCCTTAGGCTTCCGATGGGCGAGCCATCCGCCTTCTTGGCGGCGGCGCTTTCGTGCCTCATAGATCTGCCTCCTTCAAGAAGAACTCCCCGGGGTGGGAAACGCTCAAGGATGTCGCCTCGAACCGGCGCGCCGAAGCTTCCATCTCGCCCTCGCCTCGTTCCCACCGCCATCTTCGTCTTTGGGTACGAGTCTCGAAGTTATGATGCATGGTAGCTTGCCGAGTTCGGAGGTCTTCACAAATAGTATTGAGAGAACGCATGCCACGGTGAATCACAGCCATGCGTTCTGCATCTGACCTACACCTCTCCAAGGCATCGGCATCAAAACATGCCGTGTCATCCTCATCCTCTGAGTCAATCTTCTTGACTACCCTCTCTTTAGGCAACCTCCAAACTCTCTGGATACACTCCGTATAAATATGATGATTTTGGTGCTCCTTCAGGCAAATCCTATCAGACCTCGGAGTCGCTCTCAAGGCCATCATGATTTTTGTTAGCAAAATAGGGAGAGGTGCAATACTCTTTCCAACTCCCCTAATCATGTTACGCAGAAACTCCAAAATACAGAACTCATACTTTTGCTCCTGGAGTATCCATAGAACGTGAAGGCAATTCAGATCAATATCGATGACTTCCACCTTCCCTATGACATTCCTACCAATCCACTGAGCTACAGCTAGCTGGTTGGTTCTGAGAGACGACTGGCGAACACAATGCGAGCTCGCATTGTAGTTCCCTTCCACAACAGTCGCATTCATCAAAGGTTCTACAACAGTAAACTGGGAATCCTGTAATGTGGCATCGAGATGGTGTCTAGGCGGAATGCCTAAAATCTCAGCTACTTTAACAAAAATTCGATTCCCATCCAACTCCCTCGTCCTATAAAACTCTCGGACCAAATCTTCGTGGTAAAAATTGTCTATCGAGTACCACAAACCACTCCAGTCTCTCCTAACCATCTCGTCACTGTAAAATGGCGCGAAGTGGTCGGCAGTAAAAGCGTGCTCCGGCAATATCCGACGTCTTTGAGCCATTGGAGTTTTTATAAGATGTGTGGGTTTAAATAAGGTAGGGGGACTTGTTTTGAAACACCCTAACTAAAAATAATGGCGAGGGTGGTGGTGGTGGTGGTGGCAGTCGAAATTTTTGAATTTTCGGTGGTTTTTGGTTGTTTAAATTGGTGGAGGTGGTGGTGGGTGTAGTTAGAAGAAGATTTGAGGTGGGTTTTAACTTTGGGCGTGGGTGTATTTAGGTTTTTTTTTTTTTTTTTTTTTTTTTTTATTTTTTTTTTTATTTGATTTAGGTTAGGTTTTTGAAGCTTTGTTGTTTGTTAATGGCGGTTTGGAGAATGAAACGTGACTGTTGGTGGAAGAAGGAGACGCACATGCGTTGCACGTGCACGCAAGGTTGGGCCCAAGCCCACTTGATTTTCCGATTTTGTTTTTCGATATTTCGCACAACTTCAAACTTAAATTGCCGCTTTGTTACCAGGACGATTTTTGGGAATGAGGTATGGAAATGATCAGGAGAGAATTTCCAATCCAAAGATCCATAAAACACTCTAGTCTGACCATTGGTGACATGTAAGAAGATGAAAAACACCTCGAAGTACATGCATGATGTAAGTTATGCGAACAAATGAAATCTAATTTCATAGATAATGTCAACCTGGATCGGAATACGATTAAACAACCTAAACAACCTAAACAACACAAATGGACAGTTGAACAATCTAGGATGGAAACCGGACACCCCACCCCCAAACAAATTTTTGAGAACAGAGTTTAGAAAATTTATTTTTTAAAAGTGGGTCTTTTAAAGTCAGATTCCCGAGACTTCTTAAATTACTATGTTTGTGATTTTAACAATTTTTTATTTTTTATGAATAAAATTTAATATAAGAAAAACAAGAAGGCAATAAAGGCATAATTCACACCATAGAGGAACATGACTCAAAAACCGAGAAAACATGCAATAGTGGAAAAGGTGAATTATGTTAACCGTGGACTTAGGATCCAGTACTTACAGCCACACACTCCATAGGGAGGGCCCGGTTACTTGAGTGGTGCACTTACCAATATATGGAAATGAAAGGAAGTACACCAATGAAAAAAGGTTAGTCCTCATAGATAGGGTCCTGTAAAAGGACTTCCTCTACATCAGGAGACAATAGCTTGTGAAAATGTTTCAACCGTTGGCCATTAACTTGAACGGTACTGTTATCCTTGGGATTTACCAAGGTGATTACCCTGTAAGGGGTGACTTCAGTAACCAGAAAAGGACCAAACCAACGGGTTTTTAATTTCCCTGGAAAAATATGTAGACGGGAATTGTACAGTAAGACCTTTTGACCTACCACAAACTCTTTGCGTAAGTTTTGCTTATCATGAACACGTTTCATGTTAGCTTTATAATCCTTTGCGAGATCATAAGAGTCGCTACAGATTTCTTCAAGCTCATTCAATTGCAACTTGCGCTTGACACCCGCCTCATCAAAATTGAAGTTAAAGCTTTTTATAGCCCACATAGCACGGTGCTCCAATTTAACGGGCAAATGACAAGGTTTCCCAAATACAAGTCTAAAGGGAAACATACCTATAGGAGTTTTGAAAGCAGTCCTATACACCCATAAGGCACCAGATAGACGCTTCGACTAGTCTTTCCTATCAGGATTTACAATTGTTTCTAAGATCTTTTTTATTTCCCTATTAGAAACTTCTACTTGTTCGCTAGTTTGTGGATGATACGATGTTGCTACTTCTTTACTAGTGATGCAACAACTCTGTTGTAAAAATGTGTTCCTCCATCACTAATGATGGCCTTGGGGATGCCAAATCGACAGAAAATATACTTTTTTACGAAAAACACAACTGTCTTATGGTCATTGCTACAGCAAGCCATGACCTCTATCCATTTAGACACGTAGTCCACGACAACTAGAATATAAATGAAACCGTGGGAAACTGGAAAGGGACCCATGAAATTAATGCCCCATACGTCAAAAATTTCTACCACCATGATTGGATTCAATGGCATCATATTACGCTTTGTGATTCGCCCAAGTTGTTGGCAACGAATGCACGCCTTGCAATGGACTTGGGCATCTTTAAAGAGAGTAGGCCAATAAAACCCACATTGTAGAATTTTAGCAGCTATTTTCATACCACCGAAATGGCCACCACACTCTTTTTCATGGCAGAATGAGAGTACCTCATTATATTCCCACTGGGGAATACAACGATGAATAATCTGATCCGCACAATACTTAAAAAGGTAGGGCTCATCCTAGTAGTATAGCTTAACTCTGGCGAAAAACTTTTTACGTTCATTTCTTGACCACTCATAAGGAATAACATCAGACGCTAAATAATTCACGATGTCGGCGATACCATGGTGCGTAAAAATATAGCATACGATGCTCATCCAAAAAGAGTCCGGTATGGAGTCGAATCACTATCATCGCCATTTGTAAGTCTAGATAAGTGGTCGCAAACTACGCTTTCGACCCCTTTGTTTGTCCTTTATTTCTAATGTGAATTCTTGCAGGAGAAGAATCCATCGGATCAATCTCTGCTTAGCATCCTTCTTTGCGAGAAGGTACCTAAGGGATGCATGGTCCATGTAAACTAGAGTCTTAGAACCAACTAAATAAGGACGAAACTTATCTAAAGCATAAACGACAGCTTAAAAATTCTTTTTCAGTAGTTGTATAATTCCTTTGAGCATCGTTTAGAGTTTTACTAGCATAATAAATAACGGTGGATTTATTATCTAGTTTCTGTCCCAAGATAGCACCAACTACATAATCACTAGCATCACACATAAGTTCGAAAGATTTAGACCAATCGGGAGACTGTATAATGGGTGCGGAAGTTAAGGCGGCTTTCAAAGTTTCAAAAGCCTGTTTACAGTTAAAATTAAAATCAAAGATGGCCTCCTTTAAAAGCAGATTAGTTAAGGGTCTAGCTATTTTCGAAAAATCTTTGATAAAACGCCTATAGAAACTTGCATGGCCTAGAAAGGCTATAATATCACAGACTGTCCGTGGTATAGGTAGAGTTGCTATCTTGTCTAGTTTGGCCTTATCAACTTCTATGCCATCACTAGATACAATGTAACCTAGTACTATGCCCTTTTTTACCATGAAATGACATTTTTCCCAGTTTAAGACCAGACTCTTCTCTTCACACCGTGTCAAAACATTAGATAGGTTAGACAGGCATTCAGTGAAAAAGTTTCCATAGATTGAAAAATCATCCATGAACACTTCCATGAAACGCTCTACCATGTCACTAAATATATGAAGCATACATCGCTGGAAGGTACCAGGAGCATTACAAAGGCCAAAAGGCATTCGTTTATAGGCATATGTTCCAAAAAGACATGTGAAGGTAGTCTTTTCTTGGTCATCAATATCAATAATAATTTAGAAATAGTCAAAGTAGCCATCCAAAAAACAATAAAAAGCATGACTAGCTAGACGTTCAAGCATCTGATCTATAAAGGGTAAAGGAAAATGATCCTTTCGAGTCATGGCATTTAAACGTCTGTAATCAATACAGATCCTCCATTTCATAGGACCATGTGTGGCAACATATTCACCCTTGGTATTACGTACCATGGTAATCCCTGATTTCTTTGGAACTACATGAATGGGACTGACCCATTCGCTATCAGAGATTGGGTATATGATACCCGCATCAAGTAATCATAAGACTTCTTTCCTGACCACTTCTTTCATGGCGGGGTTCAAGCGACGCTGAGGTTTGCGTGAAGTCTTTGCGTTATCCTCCTAATGGATATGGTAAGTGCACACATTAGGGTCAATTCCCTTAATGTCGGCTAGGGACCAACCAATCGCAGAACGATGTTCCCTAATCACCCTGATTAAACGTGTCTCTTTCTCTTTAGATAGCAGAGAAGATATAATTACCGGATGGCTACCATCCGGATCAAGTTGAATATATTTTAACTCAGGAGGAAGAGGTTTAAGTACCGGGGTGGTTGGTATGTCGATAAAAACTTCTGGAGGGTCCTCATCTTGAGTAATGAATACTTGCTTAGGCAGCAGGTCTTTAAACTCTGTATATGGAACAACCGAAGGGTCTACGATTTGTGTAGACTCGAAGATGGTGTTGACTTCCTCTATGTAGGAGTCATCGACAAAATCTGAACTTCCAAAAGAAAGGAATTTTTGCATATGGTTTTCTGGAAACGTGTTATTAAAGTAATCTTGAGCTAAGCTCTCGATCATGCTAACCTCTTCATCTATAGACGAATCTGGTAACTGTTTCATCAGTTTAAAAACATTTACCTCAACCGGAAGATGGCAAAAGACAAGGACATCACCCAATCGCGGCAGTTTATAAGCGCGTTGGCAGTCGCCAAGAAGGGATGCCCTAAAATGATCGGAACAGAGTCGTTAGTGACTTCTGTATCGAGGATAACAAAATTAGCAGGATAGTAGAAATCCTGGATCTTAACAAGCACATTTTCAACCACAGCCTTAGGGTACTTAATTGATCGATCCGCTAATTGTAACGTCATTTTAGTAGGTTGCATCTCTTGTAGACCTATTTGTTTGTATATATAATACGGGAGTAAGTTAACACTTGCCCCCAGATCTAGTAAAGCGGTCGTCGTGTGGGAATCTCCTAAGGTGCATTGTACAGTAGGACGACCAGGGTCTTTGTACTTAACGATTCCATTGTGTTCCGTTAAAGTTGGAAATTGTTCAGTTAAAAAGGCATCTTTAGGAATATTTGTCTTACGCCTTTTAGTGCACAACTCTTTGAGAAACTTAGCATAGTGAGGTAATTTTTTAATTGCGTCCAGAAAAGGTAAGTTTATCGTTAGATTTTTAAAAACTTCCCTAATCTCGCCGAAGTTTGTATCCCTATTTAACATAGCTAATTTCTGGGGAAACGGTGATTTCTCTCTATATTTAACATATGGATCAACTGGATGCCTAACCTTTGCTTTCTGTTTCTTAGGTTGTGGTTTAACTGGTACCTCTACAGGGGTAGGCTCTTCAGTTTCTATTACGGTATCTAGTACAATCTCCGGTGTAGGGACAACTGGTGGGGTAACTATAGGATAGTTACTTTGTTATCAACCACTCTCCCAGAACGGAGAGTGGATAAGGCATTTAGCTCACCTACATTTTCATTTTTCGTACTAGTATTACCATTTACCTCAAAGGCTGTATTTGGTGTTTTCGGATTAGGTATCGCTTGTCTTGGAAACACACCTTTGGGTTGTACTTTCTCTTGAGCTAGCTGCTATAAGGAAAGTTGGATGGCTTGTAAAATATGTTGTTGAGATTGCATAAAGGTATTGAAATGATCCGGTTGTGGAAGAGTGTTAGCTTTAGGTTGTGTGACAGGAACTATGTCACGTTGATTATTAATGGGTGGATTTTGATAGTTATTATTTACCGGAACGATACCTCTATTAGCACTATAATTATTATAATTACCCTGACCTTGTGCTTGACCTTGTTGTGGTTGCGCTTGGTTGTTATAATTATTATAATTACCCTGACCTTGTCCTTGTCGTGGTGGAGCTTGGTTATAATTGTTTGCTTGCCTAACATTTTGATTATTAAACCCTAGAGGTGTTACTTGTTGATTATTTCTCCAACTGAAGTTGGGATGTTGTCTCCAAGGGGCGTTAGGAATAGGAAAACTATTAATCGAGCAAACATTATCTTTTTATGACTGTTGTTGCTCATAGGCGAAAGGACAATAGGAGTCGGGATACTCTGGACTGAAACAGAAATTACATGGATTGGAGTTGACATTCATGACGGGGATCGGCATTTGTTGAACAGAAATAGCATCTACCTTTTTAGTTAGATATTCGATTAAATTTTTCAGTTCTGGATCCGGTTTCATCTCAAACATACCGGGCGCTTTTAATCATTTGTAGAAGAACTAGCTTTAACGGGAGAAATCATCACTACCCCCGCCATTATTACGCTTAGTTTGATCTTCTAAAAATTTATAAGCCTCTGAGGTTCCTTTACTTAAGAAACTACCCCCATTCATTATGTCAAGGACTTCTTTATGGTGGTGTAGAAGTCCCTTGAAAAAGGCACGAACTAACGTGTCTTTCGTGATGTTATGATGTAGACACTCTATAAGTAGATCGGTGAAACGATTCCAAGCCTTTGAAAATGATTCATGAGGATTCTGTCGAAAGAAATGAATCTTGGAAAGCATTTCATCAGTCTTCAATGGTGGGTAAAAATGTTCCATGAATAGTTGAACAAGTTTAGCTCACGAGTCCACAGAATTTGGCGCTTGGGCAGTTAACCAAGACGCGCCTTGTTCAGCACCAATCGTAGGATGGTGAAATGTAGTAAGGACTTGGTCAATCCTACGCATGTGCTGATAAGGCTTTTCATGGTCTAACCCATGAAAAACGAGTAACAAATTAAATATATTCGGGGGAATTCAGAAATCCCCCATTGGGTCTGATAGAACGATGCAAGATTTAGGGCTATCGTTCAAGGCTTTGTAAAAGTTAGAGAGATGAGACTTTCTTTCTTCAGCCATTGCTTCAGGTGGTGTGTGTGGTATATTAGTTAGATGTGTAGTCGATGGTATACTAGAAAGGCGTGTTTGTTGTCGTTGTCGGTTAATTACGTTAGGCGTTTTTCTTCGGCCTGGCCTTAATCTCATGTAAGGCTAAGACCAATCTTAATGAAACACAACAACACTCCAAACAATCCTGATATGCTAGTATGAACCTCTAACAGAAGATGCGAGGTGTTGAAGAATGGAGTACCTGAAAGCCTCCTTGCTTCGCTTATGAATAGCGTCTTGTTTACGCGTGCTCAGTGTATATAACAAGTTAGAACACTGAAAATCTTGAAGAAATGGAAGTTTGAATCAAACCTGTGGAAATCAGGTAGTTTCAGCAGAGGGCGCGGTCGCACTCAGAATAGACCTAGTCTGGGCGCAGGTCGCGCTCAGGTCAAATTGGAGTTCTAGGCGGGTGGGCGCAGGTCACGCTTAGGACAAGAAATGGAGTTCTAGGCGGGTGGGCGCAGGTCGCGCTCGTGTTTTGCCTTGGCAGGGCGTAGGTCGCACTCAGCCAAAAGATGGAATTCCAGTCGTGTGGGCGCAGGTCGCGCTCCAAGTTGGCTTGCCCAGGTCGCGGGTCGCACTTTAAGTAATTTTTTTGAGGAAAATTTCAGTGCTGAAATAGACAACCACAGTCAGAATCACACAAGGGTGGGTGGCTTATGGGACTTTGAAAAACTATCAATTCTAAAGAAAACAATACTAAAGAGTACTAAGATGGCAGCGGCTCCATTTGATAATCGTAAAAAAGATAGTCTTACTCACAAATAGAGCGATGAACTCTAAATGAAAGTAAAACTATAAACTGTTGCTTATACTAGACTTATCAAAGATATTTGTTTTCTACTCTCGAATCTATTGACGTAGAGTTAGAATAGAAGATTCGTTCCACTCTTAGTCCTTTAGCATTAAAGTTTTCTACAATTGATGGTCTATCCAAGGTCAATGAGAGATTTACGAAGGGAATTTATACTACTGGTGAATTCAAATAACAAGATACAAATAACGAAATGACAGAATGCTAAAAGTTGAATCTAGATAAAGAATTAGGGAAATTTGATTCCACCTTAAATCCAACTTAATAAACTAGCATAGATTTGTTGTAAACCAATTCTTACGTTCTTACGGTAAGAATTGGTCGTTCTAATCCCTAATTATACATGACATTTCTACCAATTCATAACTAGCATGTGAGGTCGTCCACCCATTCTTATGGTGCGTCAACGACCTTCTAGAGTGGAATTAAGTTTTCATCAAGGCTTCATCAAACCCCTCTAATGGAGGTTTAGTCTTGATTCATCAAACTATTAGTTCCAATTAAATTAAAACTAGACATAATATAAAGATTTGAACTTTACTAATTTAACTACTCAAGAATTGAAATCCAAATTAATAACTAGGAAATGAATAACAAACAATAATTGAAATTAGATCTAAACAAATTTAAATGACAAAATTGAAATTAACAAGAACTACTATTTTATTTATCTAATGAATGAAGAATAATGATTCAAATAATTAATCTAAAACAAGGAATGAAACTAATTAATTACTAATTGAAATTCAAAAACTAGATCTACAAGCTATTCTAATGGCTACTTTCTACTCTAAGCTATCTAACTATCTCTTTCTTAAGAGCTAAGTCTTGTTTTATGTAAAGCAGGAGACCAGATCCACAATTTTGTGCATGGGCTGAGGAGCCATGTTTTCGGCCGGAAAATTGACCCCAAATCCCAATTTCTTCAGTCCACAGAGCCCGTTTCAGCTGGCTTTGACTTTAACAGACTTTTTATCTACTTTTGCTCCTCTGATTAGGTCAAGGCTTGGACCATTGGAAAGACCTTTCCGAGTCGGTCGTTTTGACGTAAGGTAGGCCCAAATCCGAGGCCTACGTCTAAAGATATGGTCTTCGGAAGTTCTGCTGACTTGTGCACTGTTTTTGCCCGTGTTGACTTTTCATCTTTTGACCGGGCTTCATAAAGGCTTTGTCTCCTTGAATCTTGGCCTTTATCATAGAACTTCTTAGCAACCAACCCTTTGCTCCTTTATATCGCCAGAGTGGCACATTTCTGCACATAATTTAGTTCCCTGCCTAAAATACATAAAAGCACGTAATTAGCATTAACTCTTATTTATTACTCACATAATTGGTCTAAAAGTAGTATTATTAAGGGGTTAAAACTACAATTTTGGGATCTTATTATATATCCTTCCTCCTCTTGTCAAACCGTGAGTCTCAATACATTCCTCTGCTAAACTAGGTTCTAATTGTTTCAACTGATGTAGTGAGATTGCTGAGTCATCTTTACTTTTCTCGAGGTTAATTAACTTCTTCCCTAGAACCTCCTCGGTATCGTGACTCTTGGCTGGCACAAACTGGACCTTGGGGATTGTGATAGGAGTTGGGATCACCTGCTGCTGAGTTGGATTCTGGAGAATCACGGGTCCTTGAGGTTCTGACCTAACTTGTGACGCCGTGGATTGAGATGTATTCAAAGGATCTAGCCATTTTGTAATGGGCCTCTGCATCATAAAGGATTCCAGATGCTCTCTAATCAACTTGAACGGCTTTTGAATCTGTGGAGTTTGTAGAAATGGTGCTACCACCTCATTTAATTGGATACCTCTAGGCTTTGTTTGCTCCATGCATCTTCTGACTGCATCTTGAAGATTAACTGGCCTTGTGGTGCTAACATTGGACGTCTGTCTGATCGGAATGATGAATGATGTCGGATCCTTCTTGACAGCTTCCAAAGTATTAACTTTTCCATTATGAATTGGAAATGGATTTGTCAAAATATTGGGAGTGCCGAGACTGGAGGCATCTATCTTACCCTCATCAATTAAGTTTTGGATAAGATGTTTAAGGAGCATGCACTTCTCTGTCGTGTGACTTGGAGCCTAATGGAAGTCACAATGTTTCGAAGCGTCGTACCAGAACGGCACTGGATTTGGAGGATGCCTTGGCTGCATTAACGTAATCAAGCCCTGTTGGACTAAAGATCTCAATACAACTTGTAATGGGAAGCCCAATTCTGTGAACTGCCTCTGTTGCCTGGGAAAACCCCTGTCTTGCTATCTTGGAGGGAAAATGACTTGATTGGAAAAAGGATGATTTGTCACCTCCGACTGAATTTGCGTATGTGGCCGAGGTTGTACTTGTGTGGCAATGGCATGTGTGTCCTTCGGCTTATTGACAGTAACTGAAGGTGGCTTATTCTTCTGAGCATCGTTTGAACCTGATGATACAATTGAGGTCATAGTTCCACAAGCTAAAGCATCTTCAATTTGAGTCCCTGCTGAAACCAAAGCCTGAAAAGATGGATGATAGCTGAGACTCAATCAATTTGCATATTCGGAGTTCAAACTTTTTACCACCATTCGAATCTGTTCGGTCTCTGACGACCTGTCTAGAATTTGAGCTACTTTGGTCCTCCACCTGGTTACATACTCGGTGAATGTCTCAGTAGGACCTTGCTTGAGTGTCTCCAATTGTCTTCGACCCATCTGGATATTTGTATTGTATGAAAAATGGGTCACAAAAGTTGTTGCAAGTTCAGCCCACATTCTCATCTTCTGAGCGTTTGTGTTCATCCACCAAGTCAGTGCCGCACCTTTTAAACTCCTTTGGAATAATTGGACTAATAGTTCTAGCCCGATCCCCATAGGCTGCAAGTAGCTAGTGTACATTTTCACATGGGCTTTAGGACACCCAGTTCCGTCATATCTTTCCATCTTAGGGAATTCAAAACCATGTGGAACCCTGATTTGTGGATATGGACAGAGACTATCCAAGTCAAACTCATCCGCTTTCATCTTTGTCAGTGCTTCCTCAATCTTTTTCAATCTATCTACCACTGGGCCTTGGTATTGATCTTGACTTATAAGATTTTCATATTGGGTGTTCATGTAAGTGGTAGGTTGTGGTGTTTGTGTGACATATGGAGGAGGGAACATGAATGGTGTGGAGCTCATGGGTTGGGATATATTTGGGGTGAACATGGGTGAGGATGTATATTGGTTTGGGTTGTAGTATGAATGGTGAATGGTGGGTTGTGCCATGTAGGTAGGGTCGATATAGGAGATGGGTTAGCTTGGAGTCTGAGTTGGTATAGGAAGTTGTAGTTGGGTGTATTGATGTACGACATTCCTAGTAGGTAGTTGGGTTTGTGGAGTAGGTAGGTTAAGATCAAACCTTGGTAGTGGTAGCGGAGGGGATTGCCCTTGAGAAAATTGTCCTTGCCCCATGTTCATGAATTTTGGTAGCATTTCTTGAAGCATTTTCTCCATTGCTTGTCTCATTAGTTCTTCCGATCCAGGAGGGGGTGATGTTGGACTCTGACCACCTCCTTGGGGTGGTTGTCTATTGCTAGACAGTGATTGTTCACCTTGAGAGATAACCGGGGAACTAACCATTGGCTGAGATGCTAGTGGAAGAGACCCTTGAGGAGAATTAACTAGTAGATTCTCCATTTCCATAAGCAAGTTAACGGTTGCACGAGATAACCTTAACCCTGGCTTTCTATTCCAACTGGCTTCCGGATAAGCCTTCTTCTTTCCTATCTTAACTGAAACACCTCAAAAGAAAACATAAGTCTGACTCTCTAGGGAATTCCCCAACGGAGTCGCCAAAAAACCTGTACGCACAAAAATGTGTACCTAGGTCTATGCAATTGATTTTAGAGTCACCACTAACTTTATTAAGGAAAAGTTAAGTAAAACCTATGTTAAGGACTAGCCCTCGAAACTAAATGATTATTGGGTTCGGGAGTCAAGGTACGATGTGGGAAGGTGTTAGGCACCCACACTCGCCTGGTAAAAAACTAGCCTTACTTCTATTGAGGTGTAAAGTTTTGAGATAGGAAAATGAAGAAAGCTTGAAAATTAATCTACCAAGTTGGATGATCTTCACTAAATTATTTAAAAGCAAATGACTATATGCTATTGTAAAACTAAAAAAAAACAAGTAATCCTAATATGCAATACTAGTTAAAATAAAAGAGAAAAGAAAGATGTCACCTTGTTTAGAATGTTGCCTCATACTCGATTGTAGATTGATTGATTGATGATCTTGATCGATTGTTGATGAATGATGATGATAAACTTGATTTGGAATTGACAACTGTGAATTTTGGATTGAAACAGGTGATTTGAGAAAAAAAACAACTTTTGGTGAAAAGAAGCTTCTACTCAAGATTGAAATAGGGGAAAAGAAGACAAAAGACGAAGAACACGAAGAACTTCATTAGAAAAACCTTAAAGTCAAAATTTTACCATCAACTCCAGATTAAACTAAAGAAATTCTACTCTAGAATGATGAACTAGAAAAGAAAAAAAAGAACACTCAAGAAAAGAAAACTACTAGGCTATTAGCTCTGAATAGTTAGGTCAAGATTATTAACTCCGAATTCCTAGCTCCAGATCATTAGCTCTAGATATTTTTTGTGGGTGAATGAGACCCATATTTATAGCTTTTGGGCGTGGATTCAAATATAGTAATGAGTTTGATCCAATGGCTGAGTATTGATGAAGAAAAATCCAATGGATTGATCTCTTTCTGGTTGCACCTCCTAAATCTGGCCCTTGATTCAAGAGGTGGGATAAGGGGTGCGATCTTAGCCCTTGATCTTTGGATCTTTCAGATGGATTAGGGCAAAAAATCATACCCTACACGTCCTCAATGAGCCCATAATCCAGGGTTTCCAAACATGGCTCCAAAATGGCATATTATCTAGAATATTCTTGATTTCTGGGATCAAATCAAATCAAACAAATAAGGAAGGTTCTCTAGGTTTTTGGAGGCTTGAAAATGGGCTATTAATCCTAATGAAAAGGCCCAACTCGAGCTGAATCCACAGCCCATGAGCATGGGTCCAAAATCCACAAAAAGTGCCAATTTGACCATATTTTCAATGCTGCAAATTCTCTTTGACCGGGTCAAAATTAGGCAAGCTTTTCTTCACAAAAAATGTTAATTAATATACTAGTAAGGTCCATGAACTCTTAAAAATACCCTTAGGTTGAAATCTTACTCCAATAATATATTGCACTGAACAGCGCGCACAACGGGCCGGAACGGGATATGGCAAGATTAGGGTTTCTGAAATCCAAAAGGAACCTAGGCAAGCTTGTACTAATTTTGAAGGATTTTTCAAGAGGAATTCAAATATGAAATAATATCATCCAAAGAAAGAGTGGAAAAAATGAGATTTGGGCTCCAAAGGGTTACAGGGGCATTTTGGTCATTTTTAGCTCAAAACTCAGAAAGCAACGAAACTTCAGCCATAGCTAGAACATGATGAGGAGAGTCTAAAGACATTAAAAGAAGATGAAAAGAAAGATGTATGATGTAGAAATGAAGACTCTAGAAAGCAAATCACCTTATATGATCAAATTTAATTCAAGACAAAATCGTGAATGAATTATGCCTGGGGTGCAAAAATGGGGTGTCTACACAATCTTTGCTCCTTTATCTCGCAAAAGTGACATGTTTCTTCACATATTTGACTCCAATGCCTGAAATACATAAACGCACGTAAACAATACTAACTCATATTTATTATACACATAATTGGTCTAAATGTAATGATATTAAGAGATTAAAACTATAGTTTTGGGCTCTTATAAGAAACTACTCTAATTCATTATATCAAGAATCTCTTTATGATGATGTAAAAGTCCTTTGAAAAAGGCACGAACAAGCGTGTCTTTCGTAAGGTTATGATGTGGACATTCAATGAGAAGATCAGTGAAACGATTCTAGGCCTCTGAAAAGGATTCATGAGGATTTTGGCGGAAGAAATGAATCTTTTAAAGCATTTCATCTGTCTTTAGTGGTGGGTAAAACTGTTCTATGAACAATTAAACAAGTTTGGCCCATGAGTCCACAGAATTAGGCGCTTGGGCAGTTAACCAAGACACCGCCTTATCGGCTAAGGTGAAAGGAAGCACCTTTAGTTTAATTTGCTAAGAACCTACGTTAGGATGATGGAATGTCATGAGAACTTGTTCTATCCTACGCGTATGCTGATAAAGCTTTTCGTGGTCTAAACCATGAAAAACTGGTAACAAATTAAATATATTTGGGGGAATTCAAAAATCCCCCATTGGGTCTACAAGAACAATGCATGACTTATGCCCATCGGTTAAGGCCTTATAAAAATCAGAGGGAGAAGTCTCTGCTTCTCCAGCCATTGATGCAAGTGTAGTGTGTGGTAGTCTAGATAGGCGTGTGCATTGACGTTTACGATAGCTAATATAAGATGGTTTACTATTACCGGACCTTAATCTCATGCAAGGCTAAGGCCAATATGGAACAAACCACTAACAGCAGTCAAACAGCCCTGATATGCTAGAATGAAAACTACTCTGACAGAAGAGACGAGGAGTGAAAGAAAGAGTACCTGAATGCCTCCTTGCTTCGCGTATGAATAACGTCTTGTATACGCAATCTCAGTGTATTTAAGAAGTTGGAAACACTAAATATAAAATAATTTGAACAAAAGGAGAGGTTGCAACTAACCTGTGAATCAGGCTTTCTTTAGAAGGGGCGCGGCGCGCTCAAATATAAGGCAACTAGGGCACGTGCGCGCTTTACGATTTTTTTAGAAACAGGCTTTCGTGTTGTTCTTTAATGGGTTGGGCCTTGAAATTTGAAAATAAAATAGGAAATAAACTTACTGGATGACAGGCGCGTGTGTGCTTAGAAACAATGTAGATAGGGCACGTGCGCGCTCAGAGTTAAGACTTCGAAAATTCCAGTAGACTTCCAGGAGCAAATTTTTGGTTGCTTTTGGAAGATAGGTCTTGGCGCTTAGATAGATCAGAATAGGCGAAATGGCCAAAGCTTGTGTACAATTCCGAAAATTTCCAGTAGACTTCTTGGAGCAATTTTCCTTTTTTTTCTGAAGAACAGAAACACAGTTAGAACCAAACAATGGGTAGGTGGGTGAATTGGGATACGTAAAATTAAAAAACAAAGGGAAACTAATCTAAACAATACTAAGATGGCAGCGGCGCCATTTGATTATCTAAAAATAACTGTTTTACTCCTACTTAGCTAATTAAACTAGGAAGAAGTAAAAACTATTATTCTAGTCTTAGATCAAAATTTCTACTCTCGTTTATCATGCAATATGTGGAATAAAGATTTCGTTCCACTCCTAATTGTTTAGACGTAACCGTTTCAATAGTTTTAACAATTCTATGTATATCAATGAGAGCAATGGATTGTAATTATACTAATATGATAAAAATAACTAATTACAAAAATTTAATGGTCTAGTTTATACTAAGGCAATTTATTATGAAGATTTTAAATGAGAAGAAGGGATTAGGGGGATTTGATATTCACCTAGATAAATTCCTAATATGTTAGTGTAGATTATTGCAACCCTAACCAATAAATATTAAGTATTTGATCCCTAACTATTCATGACATCTCTAACCAGATAATAATTAGTATGAGAGAAAGTTTAACCCATTCTCATGATGAATAAACTAACCTCTAGATTGAAATTCTTGAATAAGCAATAATTCTAACTAACACATCAAGTCTCCATCAAAGGTTCATCAAACCCCTCTAATGGAGGTTTAGCTAAGATTCATTCGACTATCATTAATAGAAAAAGAATAAGACATAATAAAGACAATAACAATAACTTGGTTTTATTAATGGAGGCTAGGTTTTAGAAACAATAATTAGGTTATACTAAAGAGAGAGAGAGAGAAAGCTAATTAAGAGACTTCTAATTAATGGGAAGGAGTCTAAGAAATAAAAACTAAGTATCTAGAGAGTTATGCCTTAGTCTTCTTTATATAGGAGAGGGCTAGGTTTATAATTTCGTGTATGGGCTTTGGAGCTATGTTTTGGGCTATTAAATCAAACCCAAAACCTAATTACTTAAGTCCAAAAAGAGTTTTTATGTTAGAAATTATTATAATAGCCTTTTTGTCCACCTTTACTCCTCTGATTGGATCAAAACCTAGACCATTAGAAAGCTCTTCCCGAGCCGGTCATTTTGACATATAATAGGCCCAATTCCGAGGTCTGAGTCCAAAGATACGGCCTGCGGAAGTTCCTTTGACTTTTTTGCTCTATTTTTGCCCGTGTTGACTTTGACTTTTCAGCTCCGACTGGGCTTTAAAAAGGTTTTTTCTTCTTGAAACTTGGGCTTTAACCATAGAACTTCTTAGCAACCAACCTTTGCTCCTTTCTCTTGCAAAAGTGACATATTTCTTCACATAGTTGACTTCAAGACCTGAAATACACAAAAGTACTTAAACAGTACTAACTCTTATTTATTATAAATATAATTGGTCTAAATGTAATATTATTAAGGGGTTAAAACTACAGTTTTGGGCTCTTATCAGTGATGTTTGTCAATTCTCTAAAGAAACTCGTTTACCGTTTTCAAACTCACCCACTATGTCTAATAAATTATTTGGGTTAATTCATTCTGATGTTTAGGGACTTGCTCCTACTAATTCATATTATGGCTATAGGTATTTTGTGTTGTTTATTAATGATAAATCTCGTCCTACCTGGTTATATTTGTTGAAATCCAAGACTGAGGTTGTGCTACTTTCAAAGATTTTCATATGATTGTTACTAATCAATTTGGTGCTAAACTCAAGATGTTTAGATCTGACAATGGTACTGAGTTTGCCAAAGGACTACTACCCGAGTATCTTCGCAACTAGGGGATAATTTATCAAATAAGCTGTGTTGGCACACCTCAGCAGAATGGTGTGGATGAAAGAAAAAATAGACGCCTTTTGGAGACAACTCGTGCTCTTATGCTTGGCATGAATATTCCTAAGCAATACTGGTCTCATGGTGTCTTAACTGCTGGATATCTGATTAACTGTCTTCCCAGTCGGATTCTTGATTTTAAGTCTCCATTGGAAGTTCTCAAAACTAAGGGGTTGGATCTTTCTCATCTGCGAGTTTTCGGGTGTGTATGTTATGTACATCAGCAAGCAATCCATTGAGATAAATTCGATGCTCGGGCTACTCGCTGTATCTTCTTTGGTTATTCTTCCACACAGAAAGGCTATATCTATTACAATCTAGTGATAAGAAAACTAGTTGTATCTCGGGATGTACGTTTTGTGGAATCTAAAGCTTTCTTTCAAGCTCCCGATGTGCCTGGGAATCGGTCACAGGGGAAGTGTTTATCTGATTTGGCACCTCTCCCAACAAGTGGTGAAGTTATTATTTATGTAGCAGAAGTTATTGAACCTACTGCAGAAGTAATTGGGTTGTACCACTCATTGTTCCTACTGAAGAAATCGCTTATGATTCTGCACAGATTTAGGGGCATCCGCCCTCCTTTATTGAACAACTAAGGGGTGTGCACCCTGTCATCGCAGAGGGTCTTGATTCTATTCCGATTGAGGGGCGTGCACCCTCATCCAACGAGCAAATAAAGGGCATGCACCCTCCAGTTAAGCCCCAACCTCCTCAAGTTTCTCTACAATCTGAGAGAGAGAGAGATGACCTCCAGTAACTCTAAAGGATTACAATAAATCTGATAGAGAAAGGCATCCTCCAGTGATTCATCGGAATTTTTATTCCTTGCATGACATTTCATATCCTCTACAGGAGTATATAACGTATGCTAATATCACTTCATCTCATCATGCTTTCTTAAGTGCAGTTGAGGATGTTCAAGAACCAAAGAGCTTTAGAGAAGCTAACTCCCCACCAGTCTGGAGAAAGGTAATGCAAGAAGAACTTCATGCTCTAGGCGAGAATGGAACTTAGGAGATTGTTATGTGATCAGTCCCCAAATGTGAGTTTTATTACCTTTACAATGCTTCAAATATGCCCTTCTTATACTTAATGAATAGACAACTTATAGCTTTAGCTACCTTTTGCAGGATACATGCTATTTAGGACGTATATTCTTAATACGTGCATTTTAGAGCAAAAAGGATTGCTATTGACGCTACTTGGGAAGATTCCAGTTTAGGAGCAAAAGTGCCAAAAAGTCAAAAGCAACTGTCAAAGTCAACTCTCAAGGACTCAGGACTAAAAGCTGAAGACTCAAGAACTCACAGCTAAAAGCTATGGACTCAAGGACTTAAAGCCCAAAATCAAGAATTCAATTATATGGGCTTAAGTCTAAAGCCCACAAAGCTTAATCTTATCCTCAAGGTGTTTCTAGAAGAAGGGGCAAATATGTAATTGATGTCCTATACAAACCAAAGAGATGTAGAGAATTAGATATCCAATGTTTTAGGGTCCAAACCATTTGGTTTGTTAGGAGTAGAGTAACCTAATTTACATTTAAGCCATTTTAATTTTAAGTCTTTTTATTTGCTTAATTTAGTTTTCATTTGTGTTCTTCAAGTTCTTATTCAAGGTTCTTCATATCGATCTATTTCAAGTTTTCTTGATCTTGTTTGCTTGTTTTCTTTCATCTATTTCTCAATCTTGTTTGTTTTCTTTCAACCCAACCCGAACAAGTTGAATGAATACAACTTGTTTACTTAGTTACTAAACAATAAACCCGTCTACATACATGTCTTGATCTAAATTACCCAAGTTTTCATATTTTAATCTGGTCCTTAGAGCAACTAGTGATTTTAAACATACTTTCATTCAAATCCCACTTGAGAATAAACTAGAGTAAATAGGAAAAGAAGAAGTTTAAGTTGTAGGTTCATTCCCATCTTCTCCTTATCATAGATTAATGATGAACAACAAACCGAACACCACTACTTCTACCTCTTCAAATGGTGCCACCGTCATGGATCCCAATGGAAAGAGGAAGATGGAGAAAAAAAATCACTCATTGAACTCTTCTTTTCTCAATCTTATTTTCAATTTTTTTAAAGTTTTTTCCCTTTATTTCAAAATTGATGTTTCTTTTTCGCATATTTCCAGTACACATCTAAGCAAACGGAGCCCGAGAATAGCACGAGACGAATCACCGGAAACTACTTGGAAAAAACGAAAGCAAAAGCGAGCAAAAGAACCCGCGACCAGCTTTGTCACCCACGCCAAGACTGTTAGACACACAATAAGCGTAAGAGACGCGCCTGCACATTGTTTAACCGCGCCCGAGTGTGTTTATGTTTATGTTTTATTTTATATTAATTGTTGTTTATGCATGATTAGATTAAGATAATATCATATAGTTAAGTCAAAATACAAAAAAATTAATTAGGATAAATATAAAATAGTTTAAATTTTGGAAGTTTAGTATTTTGGTTTAAGTTTACTTACCAAGAGTTGGGGATTCAACCAACTTGGACCGGTTGGATGTGCGAGGCGTGTAGTGTAACATCATGCTCGCACATCACAACCCAACTTGGGGGTTGAAGTTCTAATCTTTGACGAACACTTTCCAAGCTTTTACATATTTTATTTAATTAATCATTAGTGAATAGTTAATTAGCTAAACGTAGTTAAATTTCGTGTTTCACTACACCATATTAGGCTATTTGTAACGGATAAAAATATTAGTAATAGTTATCTTGCGTTGACACAAAAGCGTGACAAATGAATAGTAACGGATATTAATGACACATCATCCGTTGCAAAATTTACTCACGGTTGCCAAGTGTCACTAAAATTAATTTCAGTGACGGATATAAAACATTACAATATGTTAGTAACACTTACTAAATTTGTTCATGATTTATGCACACCTAATAGAAGCGTTAGTAATTACCTTTGCAATGGTTTCCTATCCATTACTAAAAAAATGTTATTTTCAAAAAAAAAGATCATTGGTCTTCCTGCCCCTTTCGTTTCTATTAGGCCAACTGCACCCTTTTCACTCCAAAATAAATTACATACCAACTATCAAGTATCAACTAAACTCTTCCATTCATCCATATAACACTAGCAATCTCTACCACACAATTTCCAACATAAATCAATTACAAATTCAACAACATAAGCCAAGATTTTTGTTCTTTTTAATAAGTAAGCATTTCTCAATGAGAGAATAATAACAGTTAAATAATCATTTGTAATAATACAGAAAGATTCTTAAGCACATCCCATTATCTCAACATACACAAACAAACCCCATAATACATATAAGTATTGTAGTTTGCAAAAAAGTTTCACTAAGAACAATAATCAAGAACCTAAACAAGATTAAGAACAAAGTTCGAAAGGAAATGTTTGTTTAATTGATAACAATGATTACAAATTTTCTCTTTCTCTCTCTCTCTGCTCTGGTTTTGTTGGTTTTTTTATAATGAATTCGAAATGAATCTTTCTTTTTCCTTCTAGTCTTTATATAGTGTTCTAATAATAGCTTTACCAATCACTAACTGCCGCGTGTCCATTCTCTTCTTCTCCCTCCTTTCCCCGCCTTAAACCTGCAACATACAAACTATAATACCAATTATCGAAATATTGTAATATTTAGGCTGGAATATTGGGGTGACGATATTTGCCCACAACATCGCCCCCTCTCGAAACTTTCAAATTTCAACTACGAAAAAATTTGAATGTTTGGAGAACCAGAACAACTTCACCAATTTCAAAATTCAAAAAATCAATTGGCTACAGCTGTAAACAACCCAGTTACATCGAAATTACAAAAGCATTATTCCGCTTTCTCTCTCTTCACTTATTTGCGAAAAAGCTTGAGAGAAAAAACCCAAACCCCACCACCATTAACATCATCTGGAAAGCTTAATTTTGGCTGTACTCGCTGTCATCCTCAGCAAATCTCTCTGCATAGTTATCAGGTTAGTAAAAAGAATAACTTAACAAGCTACTTCTTGGCCAAACTTTATCGTTATCTTAAAAATATCTTGAACAACTCCATCTGTTTCTCTTTCCAGATTATTATACTTATGGCTTAAGCTTTGAGTATTCACATATTATTTGTGTATCTCTATACTAATTAGACATTGAATTATAATTTTTGACAGTTTGGCTAGGAGAAAAACTTGTGTTAACTTTATACGCACTCTCTCGAAACACTCCTGGCTTCGACGTCAAGAACGTATGCGTTTGAGACACAGTTCTTCACCTCGAACCCCGACATTATCATCCAGAGACCTCGATACGTGCTTAGTAAATAATATATTATATAATTACACTAGATATAGTGATAGTAGCTCAGATAAAAGATATAATTCTAATAAAAATTTTATTGTTTCTAGTGATACCGACATATCGAACAAAAGTATTGAATCTGTAACTCGAAACAACTCGTCTTCTTCAGCTTCGTCATCACAAAGGATTGAGACTGATGAACCAGAATGGCGTGCCACATATTTGGCTGATGGCTTAGCATGCTATCCTTTTGAAACTGTGGATTCGGAGTCTGAGCGCGAAGTTATAGATAATAATAGCATATGGAGTAGTGGCTTGAACCCTTGTTTTCCAAAAAGACCCAACTTAGACATAGTTAAAGTTGCTTACCAAATACCAGACACTATCCATCTTCAACATTATGCTGGAAGTACTAGAGGAACTTGATGCCAAAGTGGCGATCCTAAAACAACCATTATTACTGTTGGGCAACTAGCTGCTGGTTTGCACCTTCCCTTATCTAACCTCGATCGAGAGGTATTGAACTATCTAACCATTTCTCCTGGCCAAAGCACAGACAATTTCTGGAGATTGCTGCATATTTGTAACTACTATAATTCTCACCTTGCATCCGATGTTCGGATATCCCAAAGAATCCGTCTTATCGACATTCAAAAACACTATACCTTTGTCGAACGTAATGAGAAGAATAAAAATAATATATCAGAGCCTAATGACTATTTTTATCCCAAAAAATGAATCAACCGCGAAGGTATTAGAAGGATAAACCGAGATAGTGATTTCAGATGGCCATTATACCCTATCATTATATCTGGGCAATGGGAGTCGTTTGCTGATAAGAGTCCAAAACTGTAGTTTTAACCCATTAACAATATTACTTTTAGACCAATTATGTGATTAATAAGTAAGAGTTAGTACTGTTATCGTGTTCTTATGTATTTCAGGCATTGGAGTCGAATATATGCATAAATGCGTCCCTTTTGCGAGATAAAGAAGCAAATGTTGGTTGCTAAGAAGTTCTACGATTAAAGGCCAAGATTCAAGGAGAAAAAACCTTTTTAAAGCCCGGACAAAGCTGAAAAGTCAAAGTCAACGCGGGTAGAAATAAGCGTAAAAAGTCGTGAGAACTTCAAGGTCGTCGATTTGGACTCGGACCTCCGAGGTGGGCTACCTTATGTCAAAACGACCGGCTCGGAAAGAGCTTTCCAATGGTCTAAGTTTTGACCCAATAAGAGGAGCAAAAGTGGACAAAAAGACTATTGAAGTCATTTCTTGCTGAAAACTCCTTCGTGGACTGAAGTAATGTGGTTTTGGGCTCAATTTTTCCGGCCCAAAACAGGCTCCTCAGCCCATACACGAATTGGTGGATCTGGTCTCCTCCATATGAAGATAGAAGACTTAGCTCTTAAGCTACAGAGTTTTAGATAAGAAAAAATTAGTTTGGAACTTAGTTTTTACTTAGCAATTCATTTTCTAGTTAGTTTAAATTAGTGAATGATCCAAATACTTAGTTTTAATTCATTAAATTAGTTTATATAGATTAATCTAGTTGGTTGTCAATTCTATTAGTTGTTAGAACAAGTTTTGAATCTTAGAATAAAGTATTTAGTTTATATTTCAATCTTTAATTTCGAATTCAATCTTGCATTCATAGATTTAGTTGTTTTAAATTGATAATTTAGTTCTAGATTAGTTTTAATTTCGGTTGTAATCCATTTTGAATCTTAGACTAATGTAAAATTAGATTAAGAAAGTTAATTAGTTATTTAATAATGACTTGGTTTGACTGTTCTTGTTTTAGAAATGATAGTATAATGATTCAAGGCTAAAACCTCCATTAGAGGGGTTTGAAGAAACCTTGATAAAACTTGATTGTTGTTAGTGTAGAATAGTTCATAATATTCTATTCCATTCTAGAAAGCAATTAGTTCACCATGAGAATGGGGTTGATTGTTTTACATGCTAGTTGTTAGTTGGTAAAGATTACCATGAACAATTAGGGATTAGGAAGACCCAATTGCTATGCGAAAGCATTGCAATTTGGAATACGACAATTCCTCGCTAGTTGATTAAGTCGAATCAAGGTGGAATCAAATCCCCCTAATTCCTCCTCATATTGTCAAATTAGTAATTCCGTAGTTTGAATTATCGTATCTTGATTAGTTTTTACCATCGTAGTATAAATTCCACAATTACTCTCACGACTTTGTTAGCTTACACGAACTAGGACACGTTACACCTAAACAAACTAGGAGTGGAACGAATTCTCTACTTTAAATATATTGAACAATAACGAGAGTAGAAAACTTTGATAATATTAAGCTGAAATCAGTTTTAGTTTTACTTGCGTTTGAGTTTCGTCGCTTATTCGTTGGTAAAACTATTATTTTACCTTTTATCATCTTCTTCGATCGCTATTCCATCCTTGGCACATCCTATCTTTAACATTAGAGGTACATTATTTTACGACACCCCATCCCTTGAATCCTTCTTTCAATCCTCTATCTCGGACCTGCTATCTGATTGATCTACCATTGTGACCTTGTTTCTGTACCAAAACTAACCTCGATGAGAAGTCTTGGAGAATCCACTAGAGTAATGGAGCTTCTAAAAGGCACTGATGAAGAAATCACTGCTTGCACTAGTGCTGATAAATACGGCAATCCAAAATTGAATATCGATCTTCCAGATATCGACAATTATGTCGCTCCTTTATACTTCTTAAAAGGTACCATCCTTTGAGGTCAAGATTCTTTACCTCCTTCATCTGTTATGCCATGCAAAACTATTCCATGTCCCTTACATCCTTGTTCCTCTGAAAAAGTATTAAGAAAAACTTTTGATTCCGTTGAATTGCCTGCTAACACTCCTCGATGTTATTTTGATTATATGCTTAATGGTTTTAAAATGATTGAAGATCTTTTTCCCCAAATCAAACAAGAGATTCCTGATTTCTATAATTATCCACTTTTGCAAGACGTATTTGATCATTACTGCTTATTGTACACAGATATGGGCTCTCGCATTCCTCATGTTCAAGACAAATCCACCAAACACCTAAAAAAGTTTCTGCACAAAGCAACAATTGGCAGCTCCTCCCAAGCACCTACTATTCCTCAAGAACCACCTACCGATACCAATCTTCATCAAAAGAAAAGAAAAGAACCTATTTCCACTAATGTACCCCAAACCTCGAAGGTACCAAAAACTGCTAAAACTACCAATACTGAACCAGCTGTTCCTGTGCTTGCCAAATCATCCACCTTACCAGCCATTCACAAACATACTGATCCCCCCACAACTTCAGACACCTCTTCTCATTCTGAAGCATTTGTCGCTGACTTTGTTCTTCGAAACAAACAAAAAGTTCCTAAATCTGCTTCTTTATTCTTTGATCCTCCAACGCCTGGCCTCGAAGAAGCTCTTGTCATGAATACTATTCTCCCTCGAGATAGATCAGCCATGGCTGAAATTGGCACAACCGAACATTTTCACATATTGTGCTCCTCCCTTGAAAAGGTAAAGAAACAACTTTGGTCGTACTTGACCTTGCCTCTTTTTGTGTGTGAGATGAGATATGGATGATATAGATAGATGATGTAGATGAAATGATGTAGATGGATGATGTAGATGGATGATGGTCGTTAAACAAAATAGAAGCGTATCAAAACCTAATTATCCCTCAATAAGTAAAAGATGAGTAGTGTATCGTTCCACTTTTAAATGTATGTTATGTGAAGGACAGGACTGGAAAGGGGGTTTGAGGGATTAAAAACTATGATTGTAGAGATTTTAGATTCTAATGCTAAACTAAATTAAATTAACTAAACTATTGAAAATTTATAAGAGAGGAAATTCAAGAGATTAGAATCCACCAATACTTTTAATCTATGACCTTCTGCTTCATGGTTGTTCTTACAAGTAGACTACAACATCGTTAACAATTACTCTACGTAAGGTTGTTCCTATGTTTATGCTATTAATATATTCTTTCCTTTTATGTAAGCTCGGGCAGCCATTCAATGTATTACCGAGGGCAACATTAAGAAGTACTTCCTAATAGGGTGGCCATTCAATGAATCACCACTTAAGACAAACACAAAGAATACTTCTGCTAGGCAGCCACTCCCTGAACTACCCCTTCTAAGGTAACACAAAGAATACTTCCCTAACTCTAAAGAACTATACTACTAGAAGAAAAGTAAAGAACACTAGCATGATATTAATATTGCAAAACATAAACCCTATTCTATACTTCCATCCCCTGGTGTAGGCAATAGAACTAATTACTAAAAACATAAAGAACTAACTTGATTGAAGAACACCATGAACCAGAAGAATCATTAAACCTTAAGCACTGGCTTCATCTCCTCCCTTGAAGGAGAAGATTAGCCTTCCATAAAGAAGAAAGAACACGAAGAACGAGAAGAAGAAGAGTCGTAGAACATAATACTATAAAGACTAATTTATTAAGACTCAGCTAGTTAAAACTAAATCTTTTATTATTAATCTCTCTCGCCTTCGAGTTAAGAACAAGAATATAAGTGAATTGGCAAATTACATGAGACACTTAGGTCCTCTATTTATAGGGGTTACAATGAGTTATAGAAGCATTCCAAACCACCATTTGTTTCCTAATACAAATAGACTTCTTTCAGAGTCCAACTTCGACTCCAAAACTGAGAAGGAATTGGCTACAATGTCGTTTCATGCGTCTGGGCGCACGATCCATGCGTCTCATATGCAAGCAATGCGTCTGGACGCACGATCCATGCATCCCAGATGCAAGCAATGCGTCTGGACACGCGATCCATGCGTCCCAGACGCGGAAGTCTATTTTGTCTCTTCTGCTATATCCTTCTTTCCTCTTTTGCGGGCTTTGGCCCAAGCAACGAATCCTTTGGCCTTGAGCTTCCAAATAGGATTTAAAATAGGTCCAAGTTGCATCTTTAATAGCTTTAATTCCTTGGCCTTCTCCATGATTGTCCACGGGCTTCCCATGTGATCCTTAATGCTCCGAATTGCTCCGTTTTACCCCATTTTCTCTAATATTCCATAAAACTCTCTCTTTCACCTGTAGAATCATAAAACATAACTTACAAACACTATTAGTCCACTAAGATGGCTAAACAAGAGGCATAATCGAGGATTAAATTGCACTTTTTGAGCACTTATTAGTACTTTTATCCTACTTTGCTCACGATGTATATAATATATTCATGAATCCTATCTTCCTTTCAGGTTAAAGTTGTTGCTGTTGGCCAATTTGAGGATGATATGAGGACCTTACGTCTTCTTCAAGATGACAAGAGAAGGAGAAAATACAACAGTCTTTGGAAGAAGAAAAGAAAAAAACATGCGTCCACTTTCTCCCAACTCAATTCTGCCAATGCCAAGATGAAGAAATTTGTTGAGGAGAATACTGAGTTGGTCAAGAAATTTAAGAAGGTTTATGATGACCAAGCAACAAGCCTCGAGCAAGAAAAAATCAAAACATCTACCCTCAAAGCAAAAGCAACTGATCTCGAAGCAAAAACAGCTAGTCTTGAGGCAGAAGTCCAGAAGGCTAAACTTGATTTGGCTACCGCTGATACTCATATGAAATACTGTGTTACCACGATGAGGAGTTTCAGACCATATCTTCCTACTAAAGTTATCACCGAATACAACCTTGACTCTGATGATGATAGCGAGACCCTTCTGACAATGGTGCCTCTGATCTTGAAAAAGATGTTATGGACTCTGCTACCCCTATTGTTGAAGCTGTTGATACAACAACGAGTACCCCACCTTTCAATCCAGACTCGCTCATCAGTACACCCAGCTGTTTGGATGAAATTAAAGTGCGGGATGCCCTTAACACTCTTCTTGAAAGTAAGTGCCTCGATGCCAAGCTCACCCAAAACTAGTCTTATTTCTCTAATATCCCTTGATTGTAATATTGATACAATGATCTAACTATCTCTCTAGATCTCTTTAAACTCCTTTTGAATTATGGAAATAGATATTTTTGCTTATTATAAACTCATTTTGTATGCAATACAACTAATATTTATCATCCATGAAAAAGGAAAAAAATATAACTTTCGATATTCCTCCTAACCAAAATAATATCAATACTTAACATATATTTTGAAAACTTAAAAAACGAATTTTGATACCACTCCAACTAAAGCAGTATCGATATTTAATATATATTTTGAAAAATCGAGTTTTGATACCACTCCAACTAAAAGTAGTATCGATACTTAATATATATTTTGAAAAATCGAGTTTCGATACCACTCCAACTAAAAGCAGTATCGATACTTAATATATTTTTTGAAAAATTAAGTTTCGATACCACTCCAACTAAAAGCAGTATCGATACTTAATATATATTTTAAAAAATCGAGTTTCGATACCACTCCAACTTAAAAGCAGTATCGATACTTAATATATATTTTGAATTTTAAAATCGATTTTCGATACCACCCCAACTAAAAGCAGTATCGATACTTAATATATATTTTGATATCGATATACCTCCATTTATCCCTTTGTTTTTTAGTCATACTTTTCTGACCTGGTATCGAGATGAGAATCTACAGATCACCAGCCTTTTTTGCTTACCTTTGCACTCTGTGCCATGCTTTTAGATAAAAGAAAATAAATATTTACATTTTGACAAACAATAATCCTACTCAACTGGCCCAACTCCTACATTTTGACAAACAATAAACCATGTCATTAAGGCTTATTTAATTATCATTCAAACTTTAAACCGTCCCGCGCACAAACAACGAAGAGTTACTTTTTCATAAAAATTCCTCGTTTTCATGCTCACCTACCATTAATACTCCTCGTTTTCTTGCTAATCACTATTAAATTCGCTCGTTTGTATAAACTTTTTTTCCTTCTAAAAACCCTTTAAAGAACTTGATTTTGAATCATCTCTTACAACTTCCCTCCTGATTAATCCTTATTAGTTTAACTAAACAAGAAAACATGTCTCCCATCTCCCTTTTCCTTATTACCTTAACCATTTTTGGTTCTACCCGATTGGCCTCCTCACTAGTCTGACTATCCTACTACAGATTACTCTGATGATGAGGAAAAAATAGAAAAAGAGACAAAAAAAGAAAAATAAGATGAAGAAGAAGAAAAAGATGATGAAGAAGATGATGAATGGTTAAGAGATCCCTACTGTTATGACTATGTTAAAGATGGCGATGGGTCTTCCAGCACCTGTGATGATGAGGATGATGGTGGAGATGATGATGATGATGAAGATGAAGATGAAGAAGAATATGATGATACCGATGAAGATGATGATTAATCTTGTTATCTATATTTTAAACTTTTATTTCACCTTGTAATAGGCTGTTTAGCCTACACTTTTTCCCCTTTTAATGAAATATTATTGTACTATCTCGTTCACTGGCCTCCTTAATTATTAATATAGACTTCGACCTTCGACATTGTACCCATAACTAAAAATCAACATCGACATTCGACACTGACATCGACATTGTATTAAAATATTACTTATAAAAACATACCTTACTTTTCTCTGTATTCTGTAATCTGGCATCGACCACTCAATACCACATATTCCATATTTTCTGTCACCACAATCTTGATCTGAGTTAAATCTTGTTGCTTTCGAGATGGAATTTATTGAAATTGAACTTCGCATTCTTTGCCCGAACAAGATTTTTTGACCAACTTGACATTCTTTGCCAAGAACCGGATTTTATTGACCTAAACTTCGCATTCTTTGCCAAGAACATGATTTTTTTTACCGAACTTCGACATTCTTTGCCAAGAACATTTTATTGACTGAACTTCGCATTTAACCAAGAACATGATTTTTTTTACCCGAACTCGACATTGCTGCCAAGAACTGGATTTTATTGACCTGAACTCGAATTTCTGCCAAGAACAAGATTTTTTTACCCGAACTCGACATTTCCACCAAGAACTGGATTTTATTGACCTAAATTCACATTTCTGCCAAGAATATGATTTTTGTTTGACCTGGTATCGAGATGAGGATCTACAGATCACCAGGATTTTGTTTGACTGGTATCGAGATGAGGATCTACAGATCACCAGGATTTTTGATTGACCTGTTATCAATCATATAATTCTAGAGATACGGCAATCTGCTATATATGTATAAATATTGATTTTGAGAATGACCATATCTTTATTGAAAGTATAACCCTGATTAAGAAAAAATACACCATGCTACTTGAAATATTATTTATTGATAAAATGCATTCAAATTGCTTACATTTTGAGGCTTTGGTAATATTACACCTTCAGCCGTTTTCAAGTAGTAAGCTCCATTGATTCCGACCTTGTGAATGATGTAAGGCCCATCCCAGCTTGCTGCTAGTTTGCCAGCCCCTTTTTCTTTAGTAACTTGAGTGACCACTTTCAAGACCAAATCACCATCCTGAAAATGCCTTTTTCTTACTTTCTTGTTAAAAGCTTTTCTGAGCTGCCTATGATAGGTATCGAGCTTTACCCTTGCTTGATCCCTTGTCTCCTCGAGGTTTAGAACCTTTGAAGCCATTCCTTCATCATTTGGACCATTTACTATCATTTTTGTTTTGGATGTCGATACCACCATCTCAGATGGAGTTACTGCTTTCATACCATAGGCCAAAGTAAAAGGTATTCACCTGTGGCTGTTTGAGGTGTCGTTCTATAAGCCCATAAAACACTGTTTAGCTCATCCACCCAAAGACCTTTCTTGTCTTCTAATTTTTTCTTGATATTATCCATAACGGTTTTATTTGTTGCCTCAGCTTGCCCGTTACCCTGAGCATAGTATGGCGAAATGTGAAATGCTTTACCTTGTAAGATTCCAAGAAAACTTTCACTTTTCCTCCCTCAAACTGCGGGCCATTATCTGATATAATGGCATAGGGCAATTCATATTGACATATGACTCGTTCAATAAGGAAGTTTATGACATCCTGCTTTTTGATGTGCTGCAAAGCGATGGCTTCCACCCACTTTGTAAAATAGTCTGTCACCGCCAAAATGAACCTTCTTTTGCCTCTTCCTGGTGTTAGCAAACCGACAATATCCATACCCCATAAAGCAAAAAGCCAGGGGTTTAAGACACAATGTAATTCTTCAGCTGGAACATGTATAGCTTTCCCATGAATTTGGCACTGTACACACTTTTTCTTATATCGAAGACAGTCCCTTCGCATTTGAGGCCAGAAATATCCTTGCCTCGTAATTTTATTGGCCAACAATCTACCAGCTGAGTGGTTTCCACACTCACCTTTGTGAAACTCGGCAATAATTAACTGCGCTTCCTCAAACGATATGCATTTCAAATGTGGACTTCTAGGATTCTTTCGATATAACTCATTATCAATCAATACATATCTTTGAGCACCAGATTTGATCCTTCTGGCCTCATTTTTGTCCTCCACTACTTTGCCCTCAGATAAGTATGAGATATATGCTTTCATCCATAACGCCCCCAGTGTGACAATTTCCATAACTTCTAAATCGTCGATATCGATGTGTGGCCTTTGTTGAACTCCGATATGTAGAGTGCGACCCTCTATGTTTTCTAGCATCGCTGCAACATAAGCCAGAGAATCAACATGCCTGTTCTCATTTCTATTGAGATGTTGGAGCTTTATCTTACTGAAATTCTTCAACGTAGATTTTATGAAACTCAAATAATCCACCATGTTTTCACATTTTGCCAAATATCCTCCATTGATCTGGCTGACCACGAGCATCGAATCACTGAAGATTGACAATTCTTTTATATTGAGAGACCTAGCCATCTCGAGACTAGCTATTAAAGCTTCATACTCAGCCTCATTATTAGATGCATGGAAACCCAATGTTTTTGCCGTTTCGAGCCTTTGATTTTCAGGAGTAACCAGCACCACCCCGATGCCACACCCCTTACCTCCAGATGATCTATCAACAAATAATCTCCAACCATTAGTACCCGCCCATGGATCGTCTGCATCGATAACATCTTTAGGCTCTTGGAGCATTGAGAGCTCCTCTTCTTCCATGCCCCAGCTAGCATCCTCAGATGGAAAATCTGCCAGAAAGTCAGCCAATACCAGACTTTTCTCTGATACTCGGTTTTGATACTCCACTCCGAATTCGTTTATTAGCACCGACCATTTAGACATCCTTCCTGACTTAGTAGTTTTTGCTAGAGTTTGCTTTAATGGTAAATTCGTCATCACTATCACAGAATGTGCTTGAAAATATGGCTTCAACCTCTGAGATGAAAATAAAAGTTCCAAAGCATATTTCTCCAGAGTGGAGTATCGAGTCTCTGCCTCTAGCATTGTTTTGCTCTGAAAATATACTGGCCTTTCCAACCCATTTTCTACCTTCACAAGGATAGAGCTTATAGCAAAATTTGATACAACCAAATAAAAGAGCAAACTTTCTCCCTCATCTGGCTTTGTAAGTGTTGGCATTTCTTGTAGATATTTATTTAATTTAGAAAATTCTTCTTCACATTCCTCATTCCAATAGAATTTAACATTATTTTTAAGTAACTTAAAAAGCGGCTTACATCGATCCGAAGTTCTGGAGATGAACCTATTGACCGCAGCTATTCTTCCCGTCAACTTTTGTATCTGCTTTCTGGTTGTAGGAGATGACATTTGCTAAAGTGCTCGTATTTGATCAGGATTAGCATACCCCGCTTCGTAACGATGTACCCTAAAAACTTGCCCGAACTGACCCCGAAGGTACACTTTTCGGGATTAAGCTTCATATTAAACTCTCGCAAAATTTTGAACACGGTGTCAAGGTCCTTTAAATGATCTACAACTTTCATGGACTTGATGACCATATCATCTATATAGACTTCGACAACTCGTTTGATGAGTTTTTTAAACATCTTCTCTACCAGTCTTTGATAAGTGGCACTTGCATTCTTCAACCCAAATGACATTCTGATAAAATAGTATATCCATCCATTTACGACAAACGCCGTTTTTAGTTGGTCCACAATAGCCATTAGAATCTGAAAATAACCTGAATACACGTCACAAAAACTGATCAACTCAAAACCAGCAGTTCGATCAACCAACTCATCAATCCTAGGCATGGGATAATGATCCTTTGGACACTTTTTATTTACATCAGTAAAATCGACACAAATTCGTACTCTACCATCTTTCTTCGGTACTACCACGATGTTTGCTACCCATTGAGAATGCTCCACCTCTCTAATTATGCCATTTTTTAACATCTTTTGTATCTCGACTTGCATCGCTTCTTCATACATCAGTCTCACTTTTTGATGCTTTTGGGGCACAGGAATTGCATTTTCTTCCATATTCAACTTGTGTGAACAAACATCTGGATTGATACCAGTGAGGTCCGACATCGACCATGCGAAAACATCCTCATTTTCTTTCGAAAATTCCATCAACTCATTTCTTATGCTTTCCTCCATCTCTGTACCAATGAACGTATGACGCTCACTTTCTCCTATACTAATGTTAATTTTCTCCACCGTTTCTATGGTCTGTCTTTCCCAGATAGGCTCCTCATTTTGCTTCAACTCTTGAGTGAACTTTGCCTGCTCATGTATTTGCACCTCGGTGTCGACAGGCAAAACTTACTGTAACTGCTAGTTAGAACCTTCCAAGACGCCCCTAGTGTCTTGGCTTTTCCCTTTCATCATTCCCTTTACTGTGACAAAATTACACTTCTTATTCCATTAATGGGGTTTACATTGTTCACTTTTTCTCTCTCTGTTTATATGTGAGAAATAGAAAAAGTAAAGTAGGAGAAAAATGAATCCAGGTCCTCTTTTTCTTTTGTCTCCACTCCTTTTATAGTTGCTCCACATATGTCCATCCAATAGTTTTTTGACATGTGTCCATCATTGTCTCTTTCCTTTGTACCTGAAATTTATAATGAATATATCGGCCCTCATGCCGATATTATATTAGAACTTTATTGAAATAATGTCAAATATCGGTATGTACGATATTTGGGCACCACATCGCCCCTCTCGAAATTTTCAAATTTTAGATTTCGAGAAGCAATAAACTTTTTTTTTTTGAACATCGAGTTTAGACATAGACATCGAGTGTGAAATTTTTTGACATTAAGTTTAAACATAGACATCATGAATTTTTTTTTGACCTTGAGGCTAGACATCGTGAGTGAAATTTTTTGACCTCGAGGCTAGACATAGACGTCATGAGTGATAAAATTTTTGACCTCGAGGCTAGACATCTTGAGTGAAATTTTTTGACCTCGAGGCTAGACATAGACGTCATGAGTGATAAAATTTTGAACTGAACTCGCATTGCTGCTAAGAATTGTATTTTGATTGACCTGAATTTGACATTTTGCCAAGAACTGGATTTTTTGACCTGAACTCGCATTTCTGCCAAGAACTGGATTTTTTGACCTGGTATCAAGATGAGGATCTACAGATCACCAAGATTTAATTTTGACCCGAACTTGCATTTCTGCCAAGAACTGGATTTTTTGACTTGGTATCGAGATGAGGATCTACAGATCACCAGGATTTAATTTTAACCCGAACTCACATTTCTGCCAAGAACTGAATTTTTTGACCTGGTATCGAGATGAGGATCTACAGATCACCAAAATTTAATTTTGACCCGAACTCGCATTTTCGCCAAGAACTGGATTTTTTGACCTGGTATCGAGATGAGGATCTACAGATCACCAGGATTTAATTTTGACCTGGTATCGAGATGAGAATCTATAGATCACCAGGATTTAGGTTTGATCTGGTATCGAGATGAGGATCTATATATCACCAGGGTTTAGGTTTGACCTGGTATCAAGATGAGGATCTACATATCACCAGGGTTTTTGATTTTCCTGCTATCAATATATAATTCTAGAAATACAAGTATCTGTGGTATTTGCACAGATATCGCTTTTGGAAATAACAATATTTTTATTGAATGTATAATTTGTGAGACAAAATACATGATGAGGATTTTGACAATTAAAGTTTTTGAATTCGAAATAAGATTTGATAAATGAATTTTTTTGAATTCAAAATAGGATTTGATTTTGATAAAATAAATTTATGAATCCAACATAAGATTTTGACAGTTAAATTTTTTGAATTAGAAATAAGATTTGATAAATGAGATTTTTGAATTCGAAATAGAATTTGATTTCATGAATTTTTGAATCCAAAAGTAGGATTTTGACAATTACACTCTTTTGAATTTGAAAATCAGGTTTGATAAATGAATTTTTTTGATAAAAGAAATTTTTTTCTATTGCACCTCCAAGTGATCCATTTTCGATACCCACTATCGGAATATCCAAGTATCGAAGTCTTTTTGGGCCCAAAGTCAAACTCGACACCAGACTATTCCTTGTTTCAACTGAACTTCAATTTCCACCTTCTGAAAACGTTGCCCATCTCTTATGTTCCCCAATTAAATCTAGATATAACACTTTAGTTTCACTTCTTCTCTTGATAGCCAACTCCCTCAATTCTACAGAAGATATGAACCTGGATAACAGTCTAAAAGTCGCCTCCAGTATCGGTATCTAAATTTTTACTCAGCCTCGGTTCTTCATTTTGGTATCGAAATTGGTATTGGTACCGAAAATTGTTTGTGGTTTGTTTGAATCCGATGCCCAGTATCGGTAATTAAATATCGGCTTCTACTGTTTCCTATCTTTTGGATTGGATTGCTGTATCGATTTCGGTTTGTCCTTGTCATTTGGTTGTTGTGGGTTGATTCAGTATCGAAATTGGGTGTTGTTGTTTTTGGGAGTTTGAGATTTAGATCAAGGAGGAATCGAAGTCGCCCCCAGTATTGATATCGGGTATTTTGGTTATGGGTATCGGTATTGAAGTTGAAGTGTTGAAGTCAGTATCGAATTTGTTGTTGCTATATACTTGATTCGGTATGGGTATCGAACTTTGTTTCTGGTCTCGAGTATCGACTTTGATACTGGTCTAGTCTCGAAGTTGAAGTTTGGTATGGGTCTCCAACTTTGCTGCTGGGGTTTTGGTATCAGAATTTCTGTTGTTAGGTATCGGTATTGGTTATGTTGCTGTGGGTATCAGTATCGGTATCGAACTATTGGTATCGAATTTGGGTGTTGAGGTCGGTCTCGAGTATCGAAGCTGACGAAGTCGTAGTGGTTGATTTTGAAACACCTCTATTCTGCATGTCGATATTGACTCTGAACTTTGTCTTTCTGAATTCGATGTCCGTAACCCTTCTGTACCAAGTTAACTTTTACAAATGAGCCTCTGCTTCCTCTAATTGCAACTATCCTCTGTCCATTACTGGGAATTTTCAGCAGTTATTTTTCTTATTCGCTGCTATTGTGATCGGTTTTGATCTTGAATCAGAAATTAAAATGAAAAAGAAATGAATTGAATTTCTAAATGTTCTATTATCTGAAACTTAATTATTAGAGAAGCGATTTCTCTTTCATAAATAGAAATAACAATAAATCAATAATAAAAACAAAAAACTTATCTTGATAGTTCTGTGGATGTCAGTAAGCATCTCAATCTTGACCTCAGCATCGGTTTTCTATATTGAATATCAGTATCGGCCTTTATCTTAAATATTCACTTCCAGTATTTGAAAAGCTTCTTAACCAAGATTCATCATCACAGTATTCCTATGTTAAACTGTAAATCGGTTTTTCCTCTTCATTCTCCAACACAGTACACCTCTTCTTAACCAAGATTCAATCACTACTGTTTCTAACTCCATTAATTCATCATGCTAAGTAATCTTCTTCAACAAGCTATCAAAGAAAAACAGATTCAAGAAACTTTCATGGTAGAAAGCAAGAAAAAATTCAATTGACCAATCCATCTCTTTTTATCAAGAACGTAGATTCGAAATCGAAAAGAAAAAAAGAAAAATTCTATTAACATCTGATTTTGTTTTTCTAATTCAGCCATCCTTCTCAACAAATCTTTCAAAGATACTTCTTCCTCTTGTATCTCCTCCACCTCTTCCACCAATCTACTAACCGACCGTCTAATTCTTCGATCTGCATTTGTAAATGCTGCTTGCAATGTGCTTGCTTCATCAACTATTAATGCTTTACTTGCTGTTGCTCGTTTGGGAGGCATCTTGACAAGAAACCAAATATTTCTTTAAATCAATTCACTATTTACTAATCCTATCAAAACTTCTTCAACCTCCTTAATAGTAGATTCGAATTTCCAAAGAAAACAAGAAAAAAGTGTTCTTTCTTGATCCTTGAAACACAGACGGCGCCAATGTAGTTTGCAAAGAAGTTTCACTAAGAACAATAATCAAGAACCTAAATAAGATTAAGAACAAAGTTCGAAAGGAAATGTTTGTTTATTAATTGATAACAATGATTACAAGTTCTCTTTCTCTTTCTCTCTCTGCTATGGTTTTGTTGGGTTTTTTTATAATGAATTCGGAATGAATCTTTCTTCCTCCTTCTAGTCTTTATATAATGTTCTGATAATGGCTTTTCCAATCACTAACTACCGCGTGTCCATTCTTTTCTTCTCCCTCATTTTCCCGCCTTAAACCTGCAACATACAAACTATAATACCAATTATCAAAATATCACAATATTTGGGCTAGAATATCGGGGTGACGATATTTGCCCACGACAAGTATCATAGCAATTATACAATAACTTAGTAAGTTGTTCTTATCAACATCGTGAACAAATCAATGCTTATATCAAAGCAAAGAAAACCTGTTCTAACCTCTGAAGACTCCACCACCAACTTCTTTCTCCAAATACTACATTGTTTCTACAAGGCCTGCAACACCAAGTTCCATAGCGCAACACAAGGAAATGGTACTTTGCAATGGCTGCTTTACCTGTGGGAAATAACAAGAGTGTATAGTGTACATGAAACAGATGAGCTTTATTCCGCCCAGTTGCAAAAATCTCAATGTTTTGCAAGTCTTCAAGCTGATCTGAATTGCACGATTCAGTCTTATGGTCAGCAACCAACATTAAACAGGTGAAACCTGAAACAAAAGTGGTTGTAGGTCACCTCAGAGGTGCAATTTAAATATTAAAACCCCAAACTTGACCAATAAAATAAAAGAATCTAGGTTAGCTCCACATGCAAAGATTCCCGCAGGTTTTAATGTTAAGCTCAAACTTAAAGCAACTCTCATATCAATTTTAATACGGGTCCTCTTGATCTATGAAGCACCGATACATCCCTAAGGGTGAAGTATCCATGTCCAACACGGATACATCCCAATACGTGTCGGATACGTGATTTGGAGTATCCGATTTTATAATTAATTTTTTAATTTCCGACATGTAGGGGATATGCGGGGGATAGTAATCTCACACATACAAGAAATTTTTTTGGAACTTCAAAAAAAAAAAAAACAAGTGAAATAAAATTCAAATTAAGAAGAGATGTAAGAGAAGAAAGATGAAGTGAATTCAAGTTATACATGTAAGTTGCTGCTTAATGTGTTTGAATTGGTCATTTTATGAAGTAGAATTGCCATTTTAATTTGAATTTGGTGAAAAATGCTCAATTATATAATATTTTTATATATATATATATATTATTCAAATGTGTCCTTGAAAAATACCGTGTCCGCATATCCGTGTCGTGTCGTATCCGTGTGGCGTATCGGTATCCGTGCTTCCTAGCTCTTGATTAAGATGTGGGCAAATGCAACAAGCAAGGACTCAACTGTACGTGACTAGGCAAAAAAAATATGGTTATTTATTAGTTCTAGATACATTTGTTGAATGGAACCACAAGGGACATCAATAACTGGAGTTAAAGAGTTTGTATTACTCAACTGCAAACATGCACTTTTAATCGATTTTTTGAAACGTTCACTGCTTAATAGCATGTTAGAGTTACAGAAAAGTAAATGGCCCAATAGAATATCAAATTTGCACGTAAAGTATACCATGTCAAGCATACTTACAAGTCCTGGACTGTCTGACTTTCGTTTCTTTTCGTCTGCATCTGCCCTCGGTGTTTCCTTACTGGAAGCTTCAACTGCAGATTCCAACATACTTACAAGTCCTGGACTGTCTGACTTTCATTTCTTTTCGCCTGCATCTGTCCTTGGTGTTTCCTTGTTGGAAGCTTCAACTGCAGATTCCTCTGAAATGAGAAAAGTAACATCCACTATCAATTAACTTTGTCAAGGAAAATACTGGTAAGCAGTTGCATTCTTCCTGTAATGTGAGGTTCCAAAACTGGGTTTCCATCCCAAAACTTGTCACCTCTGTGTGTCCTGCTTGCGTGAATGTGTTGGTGAGGGGTGAAACATAAATTTGGGAATGATCGAGATGCAAAAGTTCTTCATAAATAGCAATTTTCAACATGACAGCTGTGTGAATACTTTGTGGAAAGATGTTCACCTGTAAAGATTCTCACAAAGACTGATATGCTCTCTTCTAGCTAACAAATGGAATGTCCCTCTTACATTCCAGTCTAGAGACTACTGTAGTACAATGTTTCTACAAGTAAACTTGCATAGACACCCTAATTGAGAAAAAAGTATTAGCTAACCTCAGGTTTCAGAAACTCTTCTCTCCAGGCTGGATGCGAGAAACATCGTACAGGCCAACCCCAAGTAATAAGAAAAATCTAGAGTTCTCTTCTTGTGTTATCAATTATTGAGACTTACAAAAATCAATACCCGTCTATAGTGTGCAAAAGAAATATACCTACTCCAAAAAGTTTTGAAACAATTCCTTATAACTTCCACTGCCACACTTGTACACATAACTTAACATTTCGTGTCATTAAAATAGCCACTAAGTTTAAAGAATCATGTAACAATGATGCCCCATTTCTTAAAACCTTGAATCATAATAATTATAAATAAATTAAACAAGATGAAAGTCTACTCATAGAATAAATTAACACAGTTTAATTAGACAATTTCAGTTTCAGTTGTAACAAAAAGTGTCACATTTTCTTTGTCAACATCATCTCTGAATTAACACTGAAGATTACCCTTAGCACCCCAAGTTCAATGTCCAAGCTCAAGAGCAAACACAAAAAAGAACGAAAAGAAATAAGAAAAGAATTAGTACCTATCCTGGCAAAAAGCACGCCTCTATTGTTTGATCGATCTTTGCCAAGTTTTACATTTCCAAGCTGCTTAGTTTCTTGATGTTCTGCAATACGAAAAAAACACTAATCTGACATAAGTTGTACCCAGAGCAGGTGTCAAGGACATGACAATGTATCTTCAAGCAGTAGTATACCCTAAAAGGGTTGTTATATGTACCAAATACTAAGCAAGAAGAACAATTTGTAGTCATGCTTTTCTTACCAAAAAACCCATCAGAGAATACCTTAGAATCTTATAATTTTATGAAAAATTAGCATACATGCACCTAAAAATCACTTTCATCCATCATCATCATCATCATAGAAACAAGAAGAAAAGAAAACAAACATTTTTAAATAAGTGTGTCCTTGTGTTGCTCATTGTTGTCCTTTTAGAATTTGCAGTAAAAGACAAGCTTTGTTGTGTTTGTGTTAAAAAAAAAAAAAAAAGATATGTCAACAAATAGACCACGAGTTCAGTCTAGGATTGTATGCATGCATCCTTCTACAGGTACTATGAGATGAAAGAAATATGATCAACTTATAAGTAGGTGTAGTTAATAGAAAGTGAATGTTTGAATGATAAAGGTGGCAGGAAGACAACATGAGATATGCATACACACCAGCTGGCCATATTATTTCTATTATTCCCAATCAAAGGGACACTAAAATCAGACTTGGTGCTTCTAATGAAAGTGGTACAGGAAGCGAATCAGTATTAAACACAACACGCAGAAATATGGAAGCTCTTTCGGCAAGTAAAATGAAGGTGGAGATGGTTGTGCTGGAAGGAATCACTCAATTAAGTATCATCAGCACTATGAAACATCAAACAACCCGCCAAAACCAAACCAAGTAGTTTCTAACTAACTCTAGGCCTAATTTCGAAGAAGTGTTAATGTCTCTTGTCTTGTCTATCTACCATTCCCTCCACATTCCAATACAACCTTCCATTTCCAACACACAGGGTGTGTTTGTTAAATTTTAACTCATGGAAAGGAAAGGAAATAAAATGGGTGGTCCACTATGGAATGGAATGGAAAGGAAATAATTTTAAATGGTATGTGTTTGGTAAATTGGGGAAAGGAAAGTAAAAACTGGGGAAAGGAATAATCATGTTTGTTTGCAAAAGCTATGGAAATGAATAATTGTATTGTTGAGTGGAGTGTATTAGTAGTAAGTCCCTATTTATCTATTTCCTTTCCTTTCCTTTCCTTTCCACAAAATTTTCAGGGATTAGCTAAAGACACAAAACCTTTTCCATTTGTTTCCATATGGAAAAGCCCATTTCCTTTCCATAGATAAACAAACGCCTTAAAAACTATGGAAAAGGTGGACCACTCTTATTTTCCTTTCCTTTCCATAGTGTTTCCATCATAACAAACACACCCACATAGTGAAGCTACATCAAGAACTAGTCCATCACCGTGTTCTTTATCAACCCATAAACAACATACTAATCGTATATTTAACCAAACAACCAAAAAAGTTACTTCTTTGCCAACCCCATAACAACATACTCCCCATGAAAATTCTTCATACGAAAATTTTATCAATTTATTAAACAATGCAAGAACTCTATCCATACCCAATTTATACTAGCAAAACAATTCAAGCAATTCTTCACTTAACTCATTATAAAACCCACTGACTTAACCAAACAAAGAAAAATATGAAGACTACAAACAAAATATAAATTAAAACAACACATACCCTGATACCCACTTTATTATTTATGATTGGAAGCAATATTTTGCATCTTCAAGTATCAATTAAGTATAAATTAGTGGTGGTGAGGATGGGCGTTCAAGAACAGGTGTGTTAAATTAATTAAGAACTTTTAAAAAATTAAAGCCTTAGCTAGTTAAAAACCAAATTTCGAAAAATTGAAACCCTAGAACCCAATACAGTGTGTTACCTTGCCAAAAGGCCAACCTTCTTGAGTAGATCGAGTAACTCCTGTGCTAAATTAAGTGCCGAACAACTTCTCAAAACACCCTAAATAGTCGAAACAAAAATCAAACATTGTTATGAATTGAAAGGAGAAAGGAAGGAGAAATGGGAGGAAGAACAAAATAGAAGAACATAATTAGATGGCAACTTACCCCCAATGACCAACGGCAACCACAATTTAAGTTTTTCTTTTTCCCTCTGCATTTTTTTTCTTCGTTCTGTGTGAGATGAGCTCGACAGTGAAAATAGTCCCTCGTATAATTTCGCAGGGTGTGTTTGTTAAATTCTAACTCATAAGGGAAGGAAATAAAATGGGTGGTCCACTATGGAATGGAATGGAAAGGAAATAATTTTAAATGGTATGTGTTTGGTAAACTGGGGAAAAAAATAATCATGTTTGTTTGCAAAAGCTATGGAAAGGAATAATTGTATTGTTGGGTCATGGGTGTATTAGTAGTAAGTTCCTATCTATCTATTTCATTTCTTTTCCTTTCCACAAAATTTTCAGGGTCAGCTAAGGACACAAAACCTTTTCCATTTCTATGATTTTGTTTCTATATGGAAAAGCCCATTTCCTTTCCATGGGTAAACAAATGCCTTAAAAACTATGGAAAAGGTGGACCACTCTTATTTTCCTTTCCTTTCCTTTCCATAGTGTTTCCATCATAACAAACACACCCGCAGTGTTTTAATTTTTAACATTTTCATTTTACCATTGGTAACGTTTCTGTAAGTGTCACCTTAATATATCTAAATAAATGTTACAAATAAATTCTATTACTATACACAAACTAGCCATTTGGCCCGGCCTATGGCCGGACTTACTACATAGATAGCTAATGACTCAAAAGTCTAAAGTCTACTTGAATAAATAATATATGTATATTGATAGCTAATGATTCATTGCTTATAATATATGTATAGTTTGTTTGAAGGGTTTATGTTTTTCTAATTTTTTTTAAGGGGTTTAGTTTCTAGTTTTGGGTTACTATTGTTCCTGTTGCAATAAGTTGTCAGGTTGCCGATGAAGGAGTATGGGACCTAGCAGCACCTTCTGGCGAATGTTTGCGTCGCGGGTTTTCTCTAAACCTAAAGATTGGGAGTTGTACTGATCCCATCAATTATTGTTCAAATGTTGCTGGTTCTAGCAACATGACATTCTGCCCAGAGCCTATTCTAGAGGATTCAACGATAGATACATTTACCGAGTCCACAGATTCACCAAGGTATAAAGCATTAAGCTCAAAATCAGATGACCATCAAACAATGTGCAACATTGGCTAAAAGGTTAAGCTTCAACAACCAAGTTAAGCAAGCTATTCAGTAATCAGTAAATCATACTAAAAGAAAGCTTGTAGCAGAATATGAGACAATGGGCTGAACACAATCAATTCAAAGAATATAGGTAAAACAACACCACTATAAGGATGTTTCTATAACCACCATGGAAATATAGCCAACATATAATATGATATGTTCGTTGAACAACCAACTAAAAGAGTCCAATGAAATTGACTACCAACGTATGTTGCATATTGGAAAGACAATTGACAAAATGTGTTTGTTACAGTAAGCTTCATCACAAATAGTTTAAATGAAAGACAATGACCGAAGAGTGAGTTTAATGTAGGTATATTATCCCTTGGAATAACAAAAATATTTAATAAAAGTAACTTTCAACATATAACTTGAGCATTTTTTTTGTATGTCTGCAACGTAAAATTTTTGGCGCACTTCATTATATATGTCAGGAGTCCATTGATGAGTCAATCACAATCTGTCCTACAATAAGAATAATTTTAAGCGTCAGTTATTTATTATTTCAATATTTTATTTATGACCATTATTGAATGAATAAATTACTTGAATTCCTAGACATTATTTCTTGGCATTTGGTTCTTCATCCTCTTGTTTGATTTTAATGCGTTGTTTTTCAAGATAGTAATAGAATATGTGAGATGTATACCAAAATGTAACAAAAACATTTTACAGGCAAAACTAAGAGAAACCTATGCAAATGTTCCCTGATAGATACACATATTAATATAAAAGAATAATACTACAACCTTAACACAACAATATCAAGAGGCGAGTACCAATTTAAACTAACTAATATAAGAATGTTTTCTACTATGTATTTTATTTTTCCCAAGCAATGTGTTCATTCCATTTCTTTCTTTATAGTTGAATGTGTTCCGCAGTTGTTGGCTTGTTGGCTTCAGTACTGCCAAAGAAACTTGAAGTTTCCTTCAATGTCATGTCTTGTAGCAATCAGTGGCCAATACCACCCGTATCAGGTTTCAACTTCTCTCCATTTTGAAGGGAAATCGATCAATTACAGAGTATCTCCAACATGCCAAGTCCTTGGCTGATTCCCACTTCGAACCAACCAACCAAAACAATTGCCTTTGAAAAAAGACAACTACGATAAAATCCCCCACGTTCAAATTTTCTTCAAATAGACCTAATAGAAAAACAAAGAAATTAAAAAAATTCATTGTAGATCTATATACCATTAAGTCACTACCAACAATGCACATTAATCTTCACATCTCTTTTATAAAGAAGCAAGTTCAACACTACCACACAACATGTACATATAATCGTAAAAATCCATGTGAGAAAACTATAAGTTAAAGAGATTGCCTATACCATGTTAGAATATAATATAACATAAAAACGTGAATAATCTAGGAACAATGCTAAGCAAGTGCACACACCTGCTCGATATATTATCATCCTCATGCATCATCAGTAGCCAACGAACCTTATCACCAACACATATAGGAACTTTGGACGTTAAATGTGCCAAAATATAGGTAGAGAGGAACACCTTGTTAGCTGCATTCAATGACTTATATCATAAATACCCCAGAGAGTTTTTCCACTATACATTTAGTGGAGGGGCAAAGTTCAAAATAGCATCATCAACCACACTCAAAAACATTGCTAGCAAGTCCAGCTACTGCTTGATTCGTTACCCCCTAACCCATGATGAATCATGTAACTCCTAGCTTCCTACTTATATATTTGACCATATTAAGACAATACCAAGGTGCATGTCATCTGCCATCAACTATGTCAAGCCCCAAATTTTATAATGATTGATTACCAAAGACACATGGCATCTACAGTCATTATGAAACTTGGGACGTGATCGGACCAACTAAGCAAAACCCAAACTAAACAAAGACAGAATAATCTTACAAAAATTTCAGCAGAGTCTCCTCTGTATTTTCAACATTTCATAAACTTAAATCCTGTCATAACTTGAAAATCATAACAATATAGATATCTCATTGTTTAATCCAGTTACTTAACTGTCTCGACGAATGCCAGAACAGTTAAATAACCCTTACGCCTCGACACAATTTAGTTCCTTCCCTAAGAAGGCATTAGTTTCTCCAGCGCGTCTAAAATGTACTAAAAAATTGTATAATTTACATCATGACTGTTAGTTACCACAGCCAAAAGTTGGCCCTATAACGTTGATTCAATACAATATTTTGATATTTTCAATCAAATTCAAGAAAGTTGCATGCAATAGTTCAATGTTTTTGAAAAAGGAGTGACTTTTGCTTCTGAATAGACCCCACACGGAGCAGGAAACACCCCTCCCTTAATTATTCCCAACTCATCTGAGGAACTAAACCATGATAGAAAACTTTAGGATAAGAAAACATTTCAATATCACATTGAAAATATTCCAAACTCTTAATATGTACCTCCCTGGGTGAAAGTTCTCGACTCCCAGATCTTCATCCCATATAAATATGTAATCATAGATGGAGACTACATCAGGGTGAAGAAACCGCTTTGCGAACCACCTGGCAAAGAAACATAGTATGCAAGATCAGGGTTTATTGTTCTGTTAAGTTGACCATTAATCAAAGTGGTTTGGGCATAACGCTAATTGCATAATGCCCTGAACCTTTCATATTCATCTCCCCAAGGAGTACTATGGATGAGTTGGAGTTTTACCATTTTGTTTGGTTATGAGCAACGATATGTATGGCCTTGTTACTCCACTCAAGATCTTGCCACCCGTCCACATTGCAATCATAGTGGAATAGAATAACAGTGAAATTTTCTGAAAAGAACTGAAATTTTTGAGATTAGATGAAAAATATTTTGCTTTAAATATCTAGCACGTTGATTAAAGAAATACCTTCTGAACAATGGTGTCAACATTTTCCTTCTGTTTAATACCAGCTGAAATTGCTAGTAGATTTCAATGACTTTGATGTTCAACCTGAAACGCGAAGGTTGCACACAACATCAACAAACATAGCATAACCACCAATGACCAGACTGGCATATCTCAGACAAAATTAAATGTAGAAACAATATGGGAAATATAAGACTAATAAGAGTGTCAACTGTAGACTGTAAAAATGTCTACCCTTGGTTACCAATACATAACTAAATAGTTCAGAGACTTCGAGGTGTCATTTGATGATTTCCATATGTAGCTCAAACTATTGGCCAATGTCGGAACCCAGAAAAAAAAAGGAAAAACAGAAAACCTTGAACTTGCATTATTCAGTGTGAGAAGATGATGAAATCTAGAAGGCTTAAAATCGCTTCCACAATCATCAAATAGGATCCCAGTATCTCCAGTCACTACTTACTCTTTATCTTCTCTATATTTAGGACTTCATTCTCAAATCCCTATCTTCCACTTTTTCCCCGGTGAAGGTGGGAACCGAACCCAAGACCTTGGGCCCAACCATTCCAAAATCGACCAGTAGATAACTACATAATATCTTAACATGCATGCTATAATCAAGTATCCATTAAACTTAAGGTACTTAGGAGAGAGAGCGAGAGAAAGCGAGAGAGATCCCTCAAAATGAAAAAAGACAATCCAGTCCAAAAGATAGTTTGAAACTATAGCTTTCACAATTATCAAAATAGGTACAAGTATCTCCAACCAATACATAATAGATAAACAGGGTTTGATATGGTTTAATAAAAATCCCAAGTTTACAGTAAAAAAAATTTGGATCTCGTAACGAAATGTAGATGAATTAATCCTTAACAAAATCTTGGCTGCATGACTTTGTCTTTCTTTTCTTTTTTTTTGAAACTCAGCCATTATTTTTTTTTGTGGCATTGCTTCTATCTAATTTTTTTTAAAACTATAAATTTCGGTATCTGTAACCAATGTATTAGCTTGTAACATTCAAATTAGCTTGAGTTAATCTATACCGAGACAACAAAAAACTCGGTTAAAAAAGAAGGTACTAATGCTTCTCAGCTTAGTGAACTTGACGTGTAACCGGGGTTAAATCAACTGTCTTGAATAAAAGGACGACACCAAATTGGTAAACTATTTGAGTGAGCAAAAAATTAATATTAATCCTAAATATGATAGGTTTACACTTTAGAAAGTCTTAGATTATATATCTAATAAGCGAGCTACTTTTATATAGGCCAGCTACATACAACAATATGAAAGACACCAATATCAACCAAACTTGATTATTTAGTTATCATCTTCGTAGCACCAAACTTTCTTTTCTAACCATTCTTTTAGATCATGCTACTCCTCGCATTTCATGAGTCGGAGAAGATGATTGTTACGCTAGGGTAAATCAAACAAACATACCAACTCATAACACAGTTTATTGTTTAAAGGCGGTGAGGAAGTACCTTGATCAGTATCCATATGCTTTATTATCAATCGCCTTTGAGGCACCACTGAAACCTAATGTATTTGGACTTCCATTTCAACAAAAGATTAATTTGCAAAAAGTTAAAGAAAGTCAAATACAAAGCATTAACATGATATTGATTAGTATGGTATCTAAAATGCTTGCAGGAACAACTATAACATGATCTTAAAGATGAATACATGCATCATATGAAAAGAAATTCATTCCAAATCATGAATTTAAACTCTACCCTTTAAATCACTACATAGGAAGAAAGAAAAAAAAAAATCCAAACTCCACCTTATTGAAAGAAACCAAAACTTTTGGGGAACCAATTCCTAGTAAAAAGAAACCAAGAGTCTAATAAATTAGCTAGAGAAGGGTAAGAAATAATGTAATAATTCCTCTGTTGGCATATTAGCATAGACTTGGGTCTCGGACTCATTACTATTTTCTTCCTTAGCATTTAGTCAAGCACCTATGAGGCAGATTAATAATGATGATTGGGGTTGCAAACCACAACAAATAAGTTACTCCTTGTCAAGCTGGTCTTATTGTATTATGATGGTTTATTCTCACCATGTGTAAAATTCAAAACATGCATAAGTTAGTTGCATTATGAACAAACTCACCTGGTTAAAATAATGAGCGATCTAATCACTTAGTGGTTGAGAACTTACACTCCAAACACAACCCGTGGAATGCACAAAGTGCATATCCCAACCGCTTGAGAATGGTGTGCGTGACCCAAGAATGGCCGCAGTAGCCACAACAACAATCTCAATACTGAAGTAGATATGTAATCTCCAATCCTATGAGACAGTATATAGGTTTATCTATGCAGTACGTCTACCAAACTACTCATGAGAAATATGGCATAATCTTTTAATTGCTAGAATAACACAACACGTAAAGCTCCCAGAAAATCATTTAACAACACTGACTTGTTAGTTAAACAAATGCCTATAATCATTTTAATGTAATGATTAGTAGTATTGTTAAAAAATTGTGACATTAGGGGACGTAAACTAATTAGTTTAACTAACACTACTTTCCCTCCTCTCTATCGTTAATTTAGTGACAAACCCCTTTGTAAAAAGTGGTGCTAACTGACCAACAGTCACAACGTTTATCTAATCAACTAAGTTTAAAAGAAAACCAACCTGCATACCTTCTTGTTTAAGTAAAAATTATGTATGGAGAATGATCATATTTGTTTCATGAACCATGACTTAATTACAACTTTAACAACTAAAAAGTGAAAGTGACACTTAAATTCAATCTAGCTAAGTAGTTCATATGGTCTTTAAACGACCTGAATAGCAATTCAATAAATTCCATGAAGGTTAAAGAGTAAAAAAATGGTATCGAGAGAACACCCAACTTGATGTGATATCGAGAGATCAAGGAATGACACATATCCAATATGCTATGAGAGAGTTTCGTGGAGAAGGCAATAGTAGAAGATGGTTTCTAAAAAGACGAACTAAAAGAGAATGACTCTATGCAAAGTTAGAAAAAAAAAAATCAATAAAACAGCAGCACGACTATGAATCTCTGCAGGTGAACTTATTAGTGAGTTATGGCCTAACTTAGGCTAGAGAAAGGAAGACCTCTAACAATGAATAAGCTGTCTTTCTTTCACTCGTAAGATAATATCTCTAATTAGAACTTCAACAATATAACTATAATTATAAGTTCATAAAAATTCATATGCACTAATAGTTTAATAACTAATAGTTATATTTTTGTCATAAGGACTCTCGGGAAGCACGTTTATATTAGTAAAACTATTCACGTCATTCAATTATTCTAGGTAATGACATTGCAACCATTAACACATCTCACAAACTGAGGAAGCCAAAACCTCAAGGCATGATCCAAGCACATATTTAGCTTAGAAACCTAACTTAAGAAGCAATTAAAGTGAGCAAAGGTTTGCATTGAGGGCCGTGTACGTTCTTGAATCTTGACTAATTGAGTGATTCAGTACTGCGCATTTGTCATTCATATATATTATGTCTTTTTTTTCCTTTTTCTTAAGATTGATCGATCAGTACTAACGTCGTTTAGATAGGGTGCATATTACCATTCCAAATTCTAAGCCATATATTGATGATCGTTATAATAAAATGAACTACATACAAACTCACCTGGTGAGGAACTCGAAGATAGGGTGAGAGGAAAGGATAGGAGATCGATCACCATTAGCAATTTATAGGATATCTGGCTGAAGATCCTCATAAGTGATTATAGGGATCTTTGACTTGAAGGTATCGCGGTCGTCAGTTGCTCCTCCCAATTTGTATCTTCTGAGAAGCTCGGTGTGAGCATTTTGGGTCAATATTTGGGCCAACACCTTCTCTTGAACGAAATCAACATTTTTGGTAATTTCTTGAATGAATTGAAGAGCCTTGGCGTCTTTTTCAATAGTAGCAGCAGCGGGGTCGATAGGTCGGTTCAGCAAAAGTTGTGTTTGCAATTATAGGAAACATCATAACTCCCACCCACAAACTCCACTGCATTGTCACAATCCGGAGTTGGGCACCACTTAATTCTTTTTTTAACTTCAACATATGATCGAAGCAGGAAACGCAAGTACTTCCACTGCTCTTCATCAGAAACTAATTTATTCACCAAATTGTCACCCACAACAACAACACATTTAATCTCAGGGCATCTCATTGTTAAACATCCAGGGCCATCATTAATTGAAGTAGTAATGTATCCCTTCCAGCACAACTTACAAAACAAATGACCACATGCAACACTAACCATATCTCTATGAAGAAAGTAATCAAAACAAATTCTACAATTATCAAAATTAGAGTCACCAAAGTTGAAGATAGCTTTGAACTCACATTTGGCCTCACATTTATAACCCAAGAACACCATCGTCACCACCGACGACAGGGCTAAAACTTGCCCAATGACAGAAAACCAACCACTTATTCTCAAAGAATAGATAAATCTCTTCCCGTTAGTGAAGAAGCTGATGGCAAATGAACTTCAATCTGATAAACGAAGTTGTTCCAGTAAAGTGGACAATCCGAAATTTGAAATTTTAAGATTCTCATTCTCATCTAATAGTCCTGCAGTCAATTTTTCTTTATCCACTTTACTCCAGCAGCTAACAACATATCTTGGGCCACTACTGGCTTTAACAATCACTGAAAAAAAAAAATTTATCAGTTAAACAGTCGCTCATCAATTTTGATGGGAACCAAGTGCAAGCGCATGAAATACTTATATCGCTCATTATCAAGAGGTCGAAGAACTTCTCCAATAATTTGGCCAGCACTCTGAAGAGACTTCAAATCATCTCCAGTTTTAGCATACTCCTTTTTTGCAGCTCTCAAAGCTTCCCTCCCTGCATATTCAACATTCACAGTCTTAAATCAATGACGTGGATCCAATTTTTCTCCAAAGTTAATTAAAAAAGTGTTCTTTCCAACTTAAAACACTCACGTGTTTAAATTCTCCGTAATTCTTATCATCAAACATAAAATTCTTCTTACTCTAATAACTAACAATTTGTTAATTCAAGAAATAAAAAAGCTAGGGTTTGTGTAATTGAGTGAGAGGCTAAAAAAGGAACCTGTTCGAGTTTTGGCTTCAAGTTCTTTGTGATGCAATAGTTTTTTTACGGTAGTCTGTTACGAACGTGCACCAACGTGCTGCCACAACATCTTGTTCACCACCACCACCACCACCACCACCACCTTGTTGTTGTTCCATGTTCAGATTCAATAAGAAGCTAACACCCGGTTTAGTTTATAAAATAACAACTCTGCCTTGTTTAAGAAGTGATGCGATTTGGGCTTCTTTTTTGTGGTGCCTGAATTAGACAGTTTGGTAGTAAAATCAAAATTTTAGTTGCGCTTTGCGATCGTCTTGAGAGATTTGAGAGATGTTGGCAGAATGGTAGCCATCATTTTTTTGGGAGAGAGAAAAGGGATGACGTGTTTCATTGGGAGCATTCTCAACTACTCAGTATTAATGGTCTTTGATTAGGTGACGGTTACAATCATTTCCAACGGAACACAAATGTTAAAAAATTTATAAGGGTTGCATAAGTGTTACTAATGAAAATTGTGAAATGTTGCAAAATCACCCAAATGGTGTAGTATTTACCGCTTTCATAGTTTTAAGCCCACGAAGGCAACTTTGGTTTAGGCCCACAAAGGCAACCATTTATATCTTATTGGCTTGGTCATATTTTGACCCGACTTGTGGGTCTTAGATAGATTAAACTCTTAACCGTAAGGAAAAGCTCGAATGGTGGGTTGACACGCAAGACACCAAACATTTTGTCAACCCCACCTCGTCGTCTTCACCCCAAGAGTCATGTACGCACACTTTGGGTGGTAATTTCTAAACCTTCTCGCTACAAAGTGTAAGAGGATACTTGTGTGCTACTAAGCATGCTTGGATGATTGTGTGATTTACGTTTCAGTCTCATCTTTACATTAACGCTAAGGCTAAACCCGAGCCCTAAAAGAACAGAAAGTGGGATTAAGCCCCACTTTAGAACGGACGTTGCATGAACTGTTTGTTACATAGACCAAACTAAAAAGATAAAATCAATCAAGGAGAGCCAATCTAGTCACGTCCATCAGGACAAACATCTAGCACGAACAAAGAGAGTAATGAACTACTATTCCATATTCTAGTGGACCAACCACCTTACTCACTCCCTCCCCCAGAAATACCGTGAGTGAGATTCTTGGTGGCACACCATCTGGTGAAGTGACAATCTTCCCTCTTGACGCATGTAGAGCCAAAATCCTAGATTAGCGGCCAATATTCGATTTGAACAGGGCATAGTATCTAATCTACAGACATTGCATGCAAACTTTTCAAAAACTTCAAAGGCACAAATGAATTTCTGCAGATTGTGCATCATTCTTGTTTGAGCATCCATGATTTATCAATATGCATTGCCACCGTCATGGAATTATAATGCAAACCCAGAGCCATGTTCTTGTTGTGGTAGTCCGTATCATTGGGCGTCTCAATGCACATCATATACCGAGTTCGAGCCTCCTATGGAATTTTATTACGATTACGAACCTCAATTTTCAAATTTCCATAGTACCCAATACACCCCAGAGTTTTCTAATCATGCAGACAATTCATAGAATTCCACCACAAATAGTCAACCATCATTCATGTATCCATATGGTCAGTCAGAGTGCGGTTTCACCCAAATCCCATTACCATTCACATCACCATCCATATCAAATTTATATTCCACTCCACCATCTATCACAGACCAACTTTACCAAGCAATGGTCGAGCAAATAATTCAAATATAACAAATAGCAAAGACCTTATGTTATCTCCAATCCATTTCAATCGATACCACATATGAGACTAATATTCTTCCCACCAGTCTAGAACCCAACCAAAAAGAGGAACAAGGTGTTGCTATAATGGAGCCAATTGCTAAAGCCCATCCTGATATTTATGACTAATTAAAACCATATCATGATCCACTTGACTATCGTATGAATTCCAGATTCTATAATGATAACTATACGCACGAGAACACTTAAACAAAAGAAACTCTAGAACCTGTGTTGGAGAGTAACTTGACAAACTTGGACGATGACATTGAGAAAATTTATGATGTTCTAGATAAAGAGGACAAAGAAAATGAAATGCCTGGAGAAGAGGATATAAATTCTATAGTGGAAAATGGATCTAACTTTAGTTTGGCCGTTAAAGACTTATCGATGGAACAAATTTGTGACATCTTTAAATAGCCGATATGAACCACAAATTTGTGGAAATTCTAAAGCTAGATGAATAGTTCCCTGAGTCCTCGAGATCATATGAAGAACCATCACCCGACCATCATTCCCCCGAGTTAATACCTCTTGAAAGCCAACCTCCATTCATAAAAAATTCACCAAAATTTGAGGACTGCACCACTAAACCATTTCAAAGAAACCTCAAGCTCACATTTAAGCCAATTGCCTTTGAAATCCTTCATAATTTTCTAAACCTTCACAATAAAGAAACTTTGCCCAACATACAAACTCTCGAGACTATCATTCCAGTTGAGAAAAGCCCCGCATTGATTGAAGTGCTAGAAAAAGAGGAAATAAAATCTAAGGTGAAATATGAGTTCTTGAGAGCATACGATGATCCCTTTATTCAAGTGGTTGAAAAACCCAGTTTACCATATGTCGCATCATTTAAGACTTATGAAGAACAACTACTACCACACTCACACTCTCTTGGACATTTTAAACATGACGGGTTACTGTATAAGTTCCATGATGGTTTGCATAAGCTTTCTTTTATCATTCTGCATTTCACACTCCAAATGCATCATTTCATTCTGTTTGGGGGTAAATGCTTTCATATATTTTTCTGTAAAGATCCCCAACTGTTTAGACTACTAGTATATAGTTAATATCATATCATCCTTCTCATATGCATAGTCTTGGGGAATCTGACTTAAAACGACCCTATATATAGTCTTGAATATCTGACTATAAAAGATTCACGTTATATTTTCTCGATGCATTCCATGGGAATACATTATAAAAGTAACCAGACCACTCCACTTGGAGTGTGTGGTTGTAAGTGCCAGAGCTTTGAGTCCATGTATACTTGTATATTCCTTGTTAACACTTTTACTCGTAGTTTGAGTAGTGTACCTTTATGGAGCAAGTATACAATTTTCTTTTTCTTTATTTTACACTTCTTTTTAGAATATCTTTTCTATTCCTGTCATTTACAATTCCTATCTTTATTTTTATTTTCCTGTTTTCTGTCTTACATAAGTTCTTTCATTCAATCTTTACTATTGACGCTTGAGTAGTCTTTCCTCTATAAAGAAGAGATGCAAAACAAAGTAGAGGTGAGATGGTGATTGCGTGAAGGTGACTTATGGTTAATTTTCATGGTTGTTTAGCATGCTTCATCTTATATAGGCATGCCAAACCATGGGATGGTTGGCAACTTGAGCATTTTTATTTCAAAAACTTTTTCCTTCTGTGGGCGATTTCTAGTTGTTTCGAGTTTCGTCTTACAATCTAGTTAGAATAACTTTAACTAGGGCTAACTAGAGAGTAGGAGAGGAGAGACTAGATTATCTAGAAATAGAGCTATTCCTCTGCACTAGATTTGCCTACTTGCAAAACAAGAGGTGGAAGATCTAGGGAGACCAAACCATGGGATGGTTCACAATTTGAGTCACCGGCCTAAATTCAAAAATCTTTTCATTTTATTAGGAGGATCACTCTCCTCATAGTGATTTTTCTTAGTAATTTTCTCTTTTTCTGTTATTGTTTTAAGTAATTTAGGAACAAAAACCTAAAAAGCTAAAAAGAAAAACCCTTCTCTCACCCTTTCATAAATGTTTGTTTTTCTCCATGCTTATAATAGAAGATTCTCGATACAACACTCGTTATATGATTTTCTAAAAACACGGGCAATGGATTCCACATAGTCCAACCCTTAGAAGTACGTAATCTCCATTCTTCTAAGAGCGGTTTGAGGATTAGTTATGTGTTACTAAAGGTCGCCCATATCACCATGATATTTGTACGAGACGTCTTAAGTCTTATACAGTAAATCCCACAACACACATAACTGAAGCCATAGTCTGACTGGATTGGGTTCAATAAAGAGCCCACACGAAAGTTGCCTAAGATCACCTGTTATGGTTTGTTTTTCAAACTTAGCTTTAAAAATCACAGCTTTTGTACGAGTTATCTTTATAACATCTCTACATAGTTTTCAAAACTTAAGGATATAAAAATTAAAATTTTACGTCCCAGAGTAACCAAAATGATACTGGATAAACGTATAATTTTATTTTCTTGTATAAACTCTTTATATGGTTAGAGATACATTTAGATTGAAAAAAACAAACCAAAAATACACACACACACACATTTCATATAGATAGTTGTTTACATACTTGCATTTCCCATCTTTTTATTTCTTAACTTCTATGTATAATTCTATATGCATGTTAAGTATTTCATGGGAGAATAATTACATAAATCTCTAGTATAATAAACATAGTACATCTTCTTCTATATCTATCAAACCACGCTCCAAACTTGTTTGGGGGTGGTATATTCTCATCACGAAGAACAGAGTACATGTTACTGCCATTTTTGCTCATGTTCCTATGGTAATCTTATTCCTTTTCTTCATACTTTGAGGACAAATCATATTTTTGTTTGGGGGTGGTATAGTAACATTTTGCAAAAACTAGGCATTTATTAAATAGCAATTTTTTATATTAGATATATTAAGTATATTTCTATATTTATTTCTTTCTGTAAACAAATTTTGAAAAGACCAAAAATATTTTTCTGTTTAGTACTAAACGCCTTGTTTTCCTTTTTCTATGATAAACAAATGGTTTACAAATCTTATTATAACAATAGAGTAAAGATTTATTCTTCAAACTCAGACTAATATACATATAATAGTTTCTGCATCTTTTCATAAACGACATGCATCAGCATTTGATTGTATATAGCAGTTAGTTTCCGAGACTAAGGTTAGAACAGTTAAGTTCCATATCCTGTGAGAATCTAGCTAAAAACATCATATGAATGATTATTGAGTGATGACACAAAGGATGCCCGGATATAGAGATAACACGTCCACTTGCTTGATCACTACGCCATATCCTAGGAGAGAATTTAGGCCATTTTTGGATCGATATAGCCAAATAAACGTTAAAAACCCAAAAAGATAGTTTTTCTTCCCCCTTTGAGCCTTCACCAATTTCTAAAAACCTTTTTATTTCTTCGCCATCAATCCCTGAACCGTTACTACAAACCCAATAAAAAGTGTATCTAGCTGACGAGTTGAGAATTGGATGAACAGTAAAAAGAGAAGCGAAGGTCTTGTACAAAAATATAGTAGTTAGAAGCTTCGAAAAGAAAAGAAAGAAAAGATTTAAAAATCGAAATCTCCCAAAAGTTCAAAATCAAAGGGAGTCGATTTCAAAAGAAACAAAAGCAAAGTTAGAACTCCCAAAAATCAAAATCATATGGAGTCACAAAGCCAAAGGGCTAAAGAATGAATCACAAATTTGGAAACAAAAGAACAAAACGAGGTTCTTCTCTAGTTACAAATATCCTGAAGACCTAGTTTCTCAACTTATAGGAGTTTGTTTTCCCTTCTTTTTTATTTCTAAACCACTACCTTAGCCCCGTAATTCCTAATAAAAGACTTCTAGCTCAACTAGGAATAGGATGGTGTGATAGTAAGTGAATATTGTGATCAATCGACCCCAGTTTCTTTGGACGTCATTCGTGTATGTGAGGAATATAAGTGCCATCTACACTTGAAAAAATGAAAATTGAGTGAATCTATTAGAGAGTTGTGATTGCAACACACCCCTGTGAGAACCCACCTTAAGGACGCTCTCCAAAAGTTTCGGAAACAACTCTGCTTTTGCATTTCATTGCTCATGTTTTGCACGTTTATCTTTAGATGATTAAATTACTATATATATGTTATTCTGAGTTCAAAGGAGCTTTTCTTTATTCCCCTGCTAATGAGATGTATAGACCTTTGAGAATAAGCAAGGAAACAAGACTCTTTGTATTAGATAGATGAAGTTTGTGAGTACCTTCTATGGAAACTCTCACGAGGCTTAAGCTCATCCACTAGGAAATTCCTAGTGGTTTAAGGCCTTGTTGCATATGGTCAATGCAATTGCACTCCGCAAAACGAGACTAGTATAATAAATCACACATTTGTGATCTTAGTTTTCTCTCTCTCATCTTTGCTTGAGAACAAGAAAAATGTTGTTTGAGGGTAGTTGATCAATCCCCAAATGTACATTTTATTACCTTTACAATGCTTCAAATATGCCCTTTTTATGCTTAATGAGCAGACAACTTATACCTTTCGCTACCTTTTGCAGGATACAAGCCATTTAGGACGTATATTCCTAATACGTGCATTTTAGCTCAAAAAGGATTGCTATTGACGCTGCTTGAGAAGATTCAAGTTTATGAGCAAAAATGCCGAAAAGTCAAAGTTAACTGTCAAGTTAACTCTCAAGGACTCAAAGCTAAAAGCTATGGACTCAAGGACTTAAAACCAAATCCAAGAATTCAATTATATGGGCTTAAGTCAAAAGTCTACAAAGCTTAATCTTATCCTCAAGGCGTTTCTAGAAGAAGGGGCAAATATGTAATTGGTGTCCTATATAAACCAAAGAGATGTAGATAAATAGATATCCAATGTCTTAGGGTCCAAACCATTTGGTTTGTTAGGAGTAGAGTAACCTAATTTACATTTAAGCCATTTTAATTTCAAGTCTTTTTATTTGCTTAATTTAGTTTTCATTTGTGTTCTTCAAGTTCTTATTCAAGGTTCTTCATATCAATATATTTCAAGTTTTCTTGATCTTGTTTGTTTGTTTTCTTTCATCTATTTCTCAATCTTGTTTGTTTTCTTTCAACCCAACCCAAACAAGTTGTATTTAATTAATGAATACAACTTGTTCACTTATTTACTAAACAATAAACCCATCTACATACATGTCTTGATCTAAACTACCCAAGTTTTCATATTTTAATCTTATCCTTAGAGCAACTAGTGATTTTAAACATACTTTCATTCAAATCCCACTTGAGAATAAACTAGAGTAAATAGGAAAAGAAGAAGTTTAAGTTGTAGGTTCATTCCCATCTTCTCCTTATCATAGATTCAAGATGAACAACACAACCTAACACCCACCACTTTACTACTCTTCATTATGTTACCTTACGGAAAGAAAACTGTTGATTATCGTTGGGTGTTCAGAAACAAGTTCAATAGTGATGGTTCTTTAGAGAGGTCTAAAGCTCGCGACTCGTTGCAAAGTGATTCACTCAAACATATGGTCAAGACTACATGGAGACTTTTGCACCAGTCGCTAAGATGAACACATTTAGAGTTCTTGTATCTCTAGATATAAATCAAGATTGGAAATTATTTCAGATAGATTTTAATAATGCATTATTACATGGCGATCTTAAAGAAGAAGTGTATATGAGCATTCCACCTAGACATCCGAAGGAGGCTAAGGTTGGATTGGTATGCAAGTTAAAAAAGGATATATATGGACTCAAGCAATCTCCAAGAGCATGGTATGCCAAGCTCAGTTCTGTTCTTGTGATTACCGGTCTTAAGCGGAGTGATGCTGATCTTTCCTTATTTGTTAAATCTAGCAAGTCTGGTTTGGTTATTGTTCTCATTTATGTTGATGACATAGTTATCACAGGTAATGATCATACTGAAATCTCTAAGCTCAAGGATCTACTACACAAGAAGTTTGCCACTAAGGATCTAGGTATTATGAAGTACTTTCTAAGGATCGAATTGCCTATTAAAAAAAGGGCATATTTCTTAATCAAAGAAAGTATGTGTTGGACCTTTTAAGTGAAACAGGAAAGCTTGGGATAAAACCATCTGATTCTCTTACTGACAGTGGAGTCAAGTTAGACAATACCGGTGATCTCTTCATTGACATTGATAAGTATTAGCGATTAGTTGGTAAACTGATCTATTTAACTATTACCCGACCAAATATTTCTTATGCAGTGAGCTTGGTTCACTACAAGAAAGCTGACTTTTAGCCATGGACCAAAACCGTGGGTAAAAGGTTTTAGCCACGGTTATCATCTGTCGCAAGTCCGTGGGGTTTTGACCTATCGGGAAAAGGTTAGCTACAACGAATGACCGTGGGTAAATGCGACGGTCCACGCAACATCTCAAGTCGTAAGAACTTGCCACTGCGAATGACCGTGGCAAACGCCGTTGCAAGTGCCATAGATAATGACAGTGGGAATAGCCGTAGCAATGACCACAGCTCTTGACCGTGGCATAAGCCGTGGCAAGTGCCATAGATAATGATCGTGGCATAATCCGTTGCAATTATTTTTGTGAGAGATAAAAGTTGTGGCATAATCTGTGGTAAAAGTACCTCTGCCACACACATCTTTTTGCGTTATCTATGGACATTGGCCTTGGCTAAAACGTTTTAGAATTAAAAAACAAACAAAAATAATATATATATATATACTAGTTTAATCCACTTTTGCCTTTCAATCCAACTAATAATCCATCCATCTTAATAACAATATTACAAAGAAACCACATTCCCAATCAAAATTCCTTTGCCGAAAAATAGATAAAGAGATGAATATTCATACAAGTAAAAAAAAGAAAGTATATAGCATTTATTACCACAAACTCAATATAATATAAATTTCCAAATATTTTTCAATATATTTCATCACCCCGTACAAGTAATAATGCCTTAGTTCACCTCACACATGTTTCTCCGTTACGTTTTATCATTCCCTTGCACTTGAATACTTTCGAAAATGATTTGAAGTCCTAGCTTCATAGAACCCTAGCCTTAATAACCTTTTCATGAGCATCCACCTACATACAAATACCTACATACAAATGAATCACAAGGAAATGATATTAAAGTCAAAATCCCATAAGTCTAAAAGTTGAAACCTAGATGAATGGAAAAAAGTCGTAGCACATAGCAAGAGCATTTCTATGTGCTACAATTAAAACTTAAATTAGCATCTCACTTTGTTTTTACTTGCTCTAAAAAATACCATCTAAAAGAAATTAAATTAATCAATGGACAATGGTTTCCACTAACTTGGGCTTGACATCTACTCTGCATAACTCGTTGAACTTGGGCTGCTCTACATTGCTTAATTGTATCCAATCAAGTCGCATTCATCATGTGTAAGTGCGTAACATATATTTCTAATTTCTATAAGCTATGTATAGAAACTCCAGAGAAAAAGTGCCACATGTTCTACTAATGTACGTAAAAAGATGAGATGATGGAGATTCTTACCGAGAGAGTGGTTGAACCAGCATGAGAGGTGAGTTGCTACTTCTAAGGCCCTCCTAAACTTTAGAATTGGAGGAATTTTGGTACTTGTCATCCACCTGCAGAAAGTTATATTTGTGTAAATAAAAATCACTAATTGTACTATCCAAATTATGCAGAGACCATCTTATTGTATGTCGTGATCATATTGATTACAATTGAATGGTTACACTATCTGATTGATCTGTTGAAATTGAAACAATTCCCATACATTCATGGAGGACGCGGGCACTCTATATCAGAATTAGTGTTTGCTTCCGGGCAAGGACTGCATTTCCTAAGAAGTGGCAACCCAAAGGAAATAACCGAGTAATCACCGGAATAAGACATATCTCAATTACCTGACAGTAAAGAGATTAACCAGATAAGACAAAACACATATACACAACCATAAATATAAGGAAGTTCGCCATAAGGCCGATTAGAAAATTTCTAAAAGTATAAGTTCGTTACTAACCTTAACTATATTTCCTCTTTTATGTAAATACTAGGGTATGCCTGTGCCTACGGCCCGCGAGGCGTCGACGTGCTTGCGGCGCTACCTCGATGAGCCTTACGGTCGGTCTACGATATACATATATAATAAATATAAAAATGACAAAAGCAAATAACAGAATTTCTGTACCATAGGGAACTGGAAAACGTTTTAGAAGGTAGTATTCCACGACTGACATCGATGAAGAGAACATCATGGCATATCTCCCCTTAGTCCTACATCCAGAGATGTTCCCAAAAGCTGGGAAGTCGTGAATTGTCCATAAGAGAACTACACGCATATTGAAGACATCACCCCTATTAGCATCTTTGACTAGCACTCCTTTATCCCACAAGGATTGCAATTCATGGACCAACGGCAGTAAATAAATATCTATATCATTACCAGGTTGTCATCGTCCCTCAATGAGCAATGCTAGCATAGTGAATTGCGGTTTCATACATAGCCAAGGAGGGAGGTTATATGTGACAAACATCACTGGCCAAGAACTATACGATGTGCTTTGCATTCTAAAGGGGTTGAACCTATCAGTGGCAAGGCCCAATCGAACATTATGTGGCTCAGAAGAAAAGCTTGGGTATGTCCTATCAATGTATTTCCAAGATGTTAAGTCAACTGGGTGACCCAACTCACCATCCCCCAATCTATTTGTGGAATGCCAACACATAGCTTTGGCTACCCAACCGACACCATACATTATCTTCAATCTATCCCCAATTGGAAAGTACCGCAATTGCTTCGCAGGTAGTCTTACACGGTTTTTTCTCTCCTCAATTGTTGCAATTTTATATCTAGACACCTTACAAGTAGGACATTCTTGCAACAATTCATTTTTCTTCCCCCAATATAAAATACAATCATTTGGGCATGCATCGATCTTCTCATAAGTTAACCCCAACTCCTTAACTAATTTTTCAGATCAATACGTGTCTTTCAGAACTTTATTATCCACCGGTAACGCTGCCTTAAGTAACTGAAGCAACTCGGTAAAACTTATGTCTGACCACCCACGTGTAACTTTGATTCTAAACAGCTTTATGACAAACCTTAAGACAGTGAAATTCTTGCAACCAGGGTACAAAGCACTCATGGCCTGTTCAAAGTTCTTATCTAACAATGTCGATTCAGCATCATCAATGCTCGGTGCCTCTCCATTATCAACTCCAAGACCTCCAAGAAATGAATCCAACTCTTCACCACCAAATTCTTCAACCACAGTAGTAAATGCATCATTTATATTCATCTCATGCAGATTAGAGTTCCCATGGGACTCCACATTCGGATCATGTCTTTCTTCACCATGAAATATCCAGTTTAAATATGTTGGGTCGACCTCACGAGTTCGTAGGTCTTTGCTTTCCCTCCATTTTTACACACACTATAAGGACATGTCATTAAGAGTTTGTTATGGTAGTTTTTTACCACAAAGTCCATAAAATATTTTACCCCATTTATAAAACGGGTGTCATGGCAGTCTAAATTGACCCAACTACTTCTGTCATTTGGGAAAAAACCATCCATGACGTATCTACAAATAAACAAGAATCACACAAGTTCAAAAATTATTGATCAGATAACAATTATATACAAGATAAATGGCACGATCCATTCGAAAAAGAATTGTTCTATGAAAAAACATCCATGAAACAAACAGTTAAGGCCAACACTCAAAAGTAGTAACATGATCAAAACTTAACAAATTTCATTCAACCTTATTTTCATAAAAAACTAAGAGTACCATCTTCAATTATCAGCAAACCATCAATCATACAAGTTAAAATAAGGAAACAAAACAAGCACTAAAATCAAATCTTAAACCGAACTAAACCAGTGAGAATAACAACAACATCCACATATATCTTTGGAGATAAACGGTACTTACATATGAATAACAAGAGATGCAGTACTCTGGATTACGAAAAAAAGCCAATGCGGTCTGTATACAATCAAAATAGAACATTGCATAAGCATTAAAATCTCATAGGATGTACGATAGCACATATACAGTCATGGGATTCTCAGAGATGTACCAAAAGTTGGAAGAAATTAAAATAATTATTAGAAAAATAGTTTTCTCTTTTTAATGTTGAAACAACATTAAAAGGAACTAATTTTCATCTAAAAAAACAACCTTTACAAATAAAAAAACAAACCTTTAAACATTAATAAACATTACCTTTGATGAGTGAAGAATATAGTAAGAGAGAGATGGTGAGAGAGGGCTGATGGTGACAAACTGTGAGAGACGGAGGCGGTGGTCGACGGATTTTGAGATAAGAAGATGAGAGAATTGGGGAGAGAGGCGGTATTGGAAGAGATGAGAAGAGAGAGAGAGGCGGTACTCAATTTCTTTTCTAAAACTAGTTATCTCGTTTTCGTTAGAAGAAAATTTTGGTGCTATTTTCCACCACTTTTGGACCTATCTCGTCGAAGTATTGCCGTGGGTTAAAATCCACAACTATTACACACCATCAAGATCTGATCCGACGGTCCAAACTGTGGGAATATCAACGACTATTACCGTGGGCAAAGGTAGTAAAATACTGTGATATAGTGCTACGGTTGGTATTAGTTTGCCAACATTAGTTAGCCGTGGGGAAATCTTCAACAGCTTTGGGCCGTCGCCAACGTTTCGGGTAGTCCGTGGCTAAAACCCCATTTTCTTGTAGTGGTTAGTTATTTCATGCACACTCCGAGGAATCAATATATGAATGCAATTTCTAGGATACTGCAATATTTGAAAGGGTCGCCACGAAGAGGTATTTGGATGCGAAAAAAATGGGCACACATACATCACTGCCTATACAGATGCTGATTGGGCAGGATGTCTAGTTGATCGACGATCTACCTCTGGTTATTGTACCTTTGTAGGAGGTAATTTAGTCACTTGGAAGAGCAAGAAATAGAATGTGGTGGCTCGTTCTAGTGCTGAAGCGGAATATAGAACTATGGCGTCTACCACCAGTGAAATTATTTGGCTTCGAGCTCTTCTTAAGGATTTATGTTTTGGTTCGCATTTGCCTACTACACTCTACTGTGATAATCAGGCGGCAATGCATATCGCTGCTAATCCAGTGTTCCATAAAAGAACTATGCATATTGAGGTTGACTGCCATTATGTGCGAGAAAAGGTGCAGTCTGACATTGTTACTACCTCATTTGTTCGCAGTGACCAACAACTTGCAGACATTCTTACCAAGGGACTTCCAGTAGTAAAGTTTCATGATATACTCTCCAAGTTGGGCTCATTGAATATCTTTGCACCAACTTAAGGGGGAGTATAGGAGAAGAAAGACATAACAAGGGGCGTGCGCCCCTTATGTATACATGAACTAAGGGTGTGCGCCCCTAATCGCTGAAGGGTTTTTGGATACTGCTCAATCTATTTCTATAATAGATTCTCCACCTGTTTAGAAACTCTGATGGCTATATATACCTGTACAAAACCCTAATGAGCATTAAGTAATAAAATACCCTTTCTTTTCCAGTGGACACGGAGGAAGCTGCAATGGCTCCGAACCACTACAAATCTTGAGTTTTGTCTCTTTAATTAGTTGTTGTTTGCTACATATACATTTTAGGAAAAAGAATGTCATGTTAAATGACTTGAAGTATCAACCATAAAAACATTCGGTCGGCAGTTCTATACCTGCAAGATGAGCCAAACTGACCGGCAACAACAGCTTCCAAAGAGCAGAAGACAGCCTAATACCCAATTATCACCTCCAGCTAATGGTGAAAAAGAGGATTCTGTGAAAACTTCCATGTTCAGTAACTTTGGGCCCTTGACCAATGCTATCGAAACTGCTCCACCTACGCAACAAATGGTCCCTGCTATCTTAGCCATGCTTCTCAAGCTTCTTAAGTCCACTTTCTCTAGTCTGATTAGGTAAAACAAGGTGTTTAATTATGATTGAAACAGAAACAAGATTTGGTTTTATCAGATTAATTGATCGAGATGTCATTAACTTATTATTATGCTATTACAAAAAATTGGTGGCAGTATAAAATTGTCAACGCATTTAAGATTAAGCCTGTTTATTATGTGAATTCTCACCCTACTTTGGGAACTAGATTGCGGAATAAGCAGCCAAGTTACCTGCTGCGCAATTTGGACAAAAAGTACCAACTCCAATAAGGAGGTTTGGGCCTATATATTTCCTGTACTATGTTAGAAATCTTGGTGGATAGGGATGATATTAGAACTTGATTAGATCTATAACATATTAACATCAGTCATACGTTATATTCCCTGCTGGACGTGATTAGATCTTTCAGGCCCAATCAATGGCCCATAACTTTTGCTTAAAAGCAGCAACTCAAAACTACAATAGGGAGGTTTCGGCCTAATTAACTCCAGTACTTTTTGTTCAGAACTTTCTTATAACATCAGTCATACATCTTTGTCCATCTTCCTATGGCTGGAACCTAATTAGTTCTTCCAGGCCCAACCGTGGCACATAAATTTGGTTAGTTTTGAGTTCTGTCCGTGTTGGTCATCCTATCATAAGGGTGGGACGTACAGTATCAGATGCTTTAAAGCTGTGCGTCAACCGTCATTCTGTCAACACGATTTGCAGTCCTAAAAATAAGACCAGCTTTTACAAAATAATGGAACACAAGAATAGTCTGCATGACCCAAGGTCATCTTATGGGTTAATCCAAATTCCCAAATAACCTCTTCAAAAATCTAATTCAAATTGGATTGGGTTCGATATTTTCACATTTAATTTATCATCGTCAGGCCTTGCTAACGGTAACAATTCGGTACGGGAATAATTCGAGAATTATTCGGTGATTCAAAAAAACAGTACGGTCAAATATTCGGTCAAAAATTCGCAGTACGACAATTATGCGGTGTTTAATTAATATGCGTTTTAAACATTTGGTTGCAAAAATCTGCAAGTAAAAAATTCGTGATATTATGTTAGTAAATATTAATAATAGTTGTCATTTTTTACAACATAACAAACATATCTAAACAATTTAGCTACAAAAATATTGAAACCAATTGAATGGTCCACATATATACCTTCATTTATTTGTTCTTGGATTGAAATTACCGTTCAAATTTCAAAATACACACATCGTGACATGACAATTTAAATATTGCCAAAAAAGTATAAAAACAAAGTTTTTGGATTAATTTATCACTAAAAATGTAAGAGTTGGGGACTTAAAGTAAGAGTGAGGACATAAAATACATAAAAAATAACAAAAGCACAACCGAATTTTCATTTTTTTTTTTTTTTTTGAGTCGAATTTTTGAAAAATTCACCAAAATCCGTATTATACGTTTCAAGGCAAAAAATCGCGAATTATTCTGAATTTTTCAAAGTGACTGGAATAGAATTGATTTTCTACATAAGATCAAGTTTTTGTTTATGTCTTGTACTGTTAATTTTCACTGTAAGTTATCTTATTTTTAGGTTGCTAGGAAAGACAATTAGGAGGCCAATGTATTAGGCCAATGGGCTCTTAAGTATGCTTCATTTGGACCTCTCCCTTGTTGGGTCTTGAACTCTGTAATTTCTTTGTTTTCAGTTTAATGTAATGAAATGATGGAATCCTGATCGACAAAAAAAAAAAACGGACTAGATTGGAGACCATGTAGTACATTGTAGACATTTTTCCGGTTTTAAATACCGACATGATCATGTTAGAGATATTTTCTGTGATGTATTTTGGAGGGTTGTGGTACAAGCTAAGTGAAGAAAGAAGCTCATTTTAACTTTCTCACTGATCCGAATGAGGGCAGATCGACACTTCGGCTTGCGGATGTCTTAATTTACAGTTGGTCTGAGGGAAAATATGCACGTGTTGATGTAATTGGAGCCTCTCCGTTGGTAGAGTTGGGGAATGATGACTTTGAGGTGGGAGAAGCAGCTAAGAGAGCAGCGGCAAAGAATATGGATAAGCATGAAGAAGCTTATAGGGCTAACCAACATTGTTTTATTTCATTCAGTTTCGACACTTTTGGGTTCTAGGGACAACAGTCTGTTGAGCTCCTCAAGAGATCGACTTCAGAAAGTTATGAACAGTAACATTATGACAGTTGGTTTTAACGAGTTTGTTTTCAGAAGGATAGAGCTATTCAGAAAGGACTTGCGGCGTAGCTTGTTGCACGCCTGTACGCCTGTTGCACGCCTGTCCTAATTATTTGTAAAATTTTGCCATTTAGGAAGGGCTTGGGGCGCAATTTATGGCACGTTTGACCCCTTCTAACTTTGTATGATTTCTTTTGGATATCAAATAAAATATTATTTAATAAAAAAAAAACCTAAACTACAGGTGCAATGACCAAACTAGCTATCACTTGCCTATAAACAACAACAAAGACCATAGGAAAGCGCAACACTTGCATAAGTGCACTGCAGTGCTAACATAGCTAGCCATTACTGGCTTCTTATCCTTCAACCGATTACCCATCTTTCACTCTCATTCACTTCCTTAAACTTTTCTTATATATACACAATTATTACGCACAACAAATAAACATGAGGACAAAAAACAATGAGAGTATATATGTCTATCACAAGTGGTACAGATTCCATACAACAATATTAATATAAGTAAAGTTACTCACGTAATAGCTAATACATACATATTACATTCTTCACTTCATCTAATTTCTTTTGAGGTTCGTGTGTTCGCAGTAAGACGAATCCTTGGAATTTACATAAATATGTCAACGTGTACATGTTTGGTGTGAAGAATGTTTTGAACTTTTTTAGCTTTCATTTTGATACTGGTGACATTATTGTTCGAGTTAACATTTTTTATGGACCCCCACCTCCACCCCTACAAATTTCTAATTATCAATATATATGGTTTTCATACCATGGTTTATACCATGCTCTACAACTTCACCCACAAGACAGTAAAACCTAATTTTTGTGGATATGTCCAACAAACCATGAAGATAACCTTCACAAAATTGCAGCTCATTTGAGGATGTTTAACAATGTCAAAAAATGATTGCAAAATAGAAAAATCTGGGCTGTTAAAACAAATTCAAAGTTGTCAATAATTTTTAAATAGGTTAGAGGTTTCCAAATGAGCCAAATTTTTGTGGAGTATCTATCCATAGTTAGTGGGGATGGTTATATGAACTCCACCTTATAGTGACTCCAAAATGACTCCACCACTAAATACAATGAATTAAAAGTTAATTTTTGGTGGAGATGTTCTCCACATAATAGAGATCATCCTCACAAAAAATCACTTCATTTGAAGATGTCCAACCTCGTCAAAAAATCATTTAGAATGTTATGAAATTATCTAACAGCCCAGATTTTTTTTAATTTCATAACAACTTTTGACAAGGTTAAGCATATTCAATTGAGCTAATTTTTTGTGGGGGTGTTCTCCATCATGCAATGTATATCTCTACGAAAAATTAGCTCTCAATTCATCTTGTAAGCCCACTTTTAGGAGTGGAGTAACTTTGGAGTCACTATAAGGTGGAGTTCATATAACCATCCCAATAGTTAGTAGATCATATCCACAAAATATTAGCTTTTAATTAACTCATTTTGTAAAGGGGCGTAGTATAAACTATTTTTTTTGAAGAAGCTAGAGGTTAGGAAGACTTCAACCTGTATTAATTATAGTCTTAGAAACATTTTTCCTTGTGCATCCTCCTTTACAAGCTTGGTAAGGCCAACATCAACTAGAGGAAGGAAATACAAAATAGAGTCATCTAGTGCATTACATAGTTTGGGCAAGTAATCATCTACTCGGTTGGTTTCCCTATACATATGTATGAACTCAACAAGTTCAAACTGATCCTTCAACGAGTTTATGTCAGCCACAATATTGAGGCAGTACCAAGGGGGTTCCTTCGTGCTAGTGATAGCCCAAACAGCACACATAGAATCAAACACAATGGTTACTTTCTTAGCTCTTATACTTAGTGCACCCTGCATACCCACTTCAATGGCTAAGAGCTCCTGTGTCATAACTGACCTCTTTGTTGAGCTTCCTGTGAAAGCTAACTTCATAGCTCCTGTTTCATCCCAAATGGCCCCTCCAAACCCATTCGGTTCATCTATGATAGAGCCATCAGTGTTAACCATGAGCTCACTTGGTTTAGGCCTGAGCCAAGAGCACAAGCTGGGATCTTTGTGCATGAATGATACTTCAATACTAATCTTGTCAATCAACACTCTTGCTGCCACCAACCCAGGAATTTTCTTCAGCACATTTTGCAAGTAGAGTTTCATCTCCTTCTTAACTTTGCTATAAACTTGATCCTCATTGTGTTGCTTTTGTTGGAATCTCCTCAAGTTCCTTTCTATCCATATGACATATACCGTAGCATAAACTATCAACTTTATAATTTCAGATTCCATTGAAAAGGATCGACAACCTCAACAGGTTATACCATTCTGATGTTGATGTTTACACCTAGCTGTTCAAGCCCATCCACCTTTTCACTTTTGCCCAAACCCCTTTGGTAAAGTGATAATAAAAAAATAAGTGTTTCGAGTGCTCTCTTGAAGAGTTGCAAAAAATACAAGTCAATTGAGATAGACCCTTCCTCTTTACCAATCTATCCTGGGTAGGTAAGTAATTTGCAAAGAGCTATCACCCTGTAAAGGAATGTTTTGCAAGAACTATCTTGCCCCATATCAACCTGTACCGCTTCACCTTATTTCGGATATGCTTAAGAGCGTAGTAGGCTGATTGGACAATGAATCTACCTGATACTATTGGAGTCCAGATGACTTGGTCTTGTGGAAGCAGAGGGTTCAACTCAGTACCTTCTATTTTCTTCTTCAGCTCACTATCGGAAAGATTGATAATAATCTAGTTCCATCTCCCTTCAGAAATGAGATCGCTTACAAGGGCATTATCAGGTACATGAATGAGTTGTATTCCTTCTGCCCATTGTATTAACAAAGAGTCAAGGCACCAAGGATCATGCCAAATATAGGTCTACTCTCCCTTTGCTATATGGTGCCTTATGAACTTTTGTGTTGTTTTCCTGTGTTTCAAGACATTTCTCCAGACCCACGAAACATCTACTAGAATTTTCATAGTCCAAAAGTGCTGGCTTTTGACATGCTGGTCAACTGACCATTTAACCCATAATAAATCTTCATAGCTTGCAATTTTGAATACCAGGCCACAGTAGGCAACCTTATTCCATGTTTTTGGATCTACAATACCCAATCCACCCTGATCTTTCCCAAGTCTAAGAGTAACATGACTTGTATGGTGCATTTTAGCATTCATGTCTAGACCTACCCAGAGGAATCTATTGCAAATCTTTGCTATTTCTTTCAATGTTCTATTGGGTGGATGAAGTTTCTAGCCCAATATACATGAAGAGAGGAAAGAACTGATTGGATCAATTGGAGTCTTTCTGCATGAGTCAGAGACTTGTTCTTCCAATTTGATATCCTTTTTGTGACCATCTCTATCAAAGGAAGGCATTCTTTGATACCTCTTCTAGTTGATGTGAATGGAAGACTCAAGTATGTTACAGGTGGCTGGACTAGTTCCACTTCCATGATATCAGCTAACTCCTTAGCTTCATGCTGGCTCATACTTCCTGCAAGTAGTGTAGTCTTCTGGCTATTCAACTTTAGACTAGTACATCCTGAGAGCTCCTCAATGGTATTCTTCACTGCTTGGACAGTTGTGGAATCCCCTTTACAAAACAACAAGATGTCATCTGCAAAGCTAAGATGTGTAATACTCAATTTCTTGCATTTAGAGTGGTAAGAAAATTCCTCCACTACCACACTTCTTCTCAACATGCCACCAAGCACCTCCATAACTAGAACAAATAAATACAGAGAAATTGGATCTCCCTGTCGAAGCCCTTTACCTCCAGCAAAATATCCTTGAGGTGTGCCATTTACTAGTATAGAGAAGAATGGTGAGGGATAACACATTTTAGTCCACTCAATGAACTTCTCTAGGAACCTGAATCTTGCCATTACCATCTCAATAGTTTGTCAACTTACTATATCATATGCTTTGGTAATGTCAATCTTGATTGAACACCTCTTGGTCCCATGAGTCCTTGTGTAGCCTCTCACTAGCTCATGAGCTAATAATAGATTATCCTGAATGGATCTGCCTAGAATGAAGGTTGATTGCTGCATGGAGATGAGGTATGGCATGAAAGGTTTCATTATATTAGTGAGCATTTTGGAAACACACTTATAGATTACATTGTAGCATGCTATATGTCTAAACTCTTTCACTCTTTGAGGTTGTTGCACATTTTGGAATGAGGCACAGGTGTGTTGAGTTAACTCCTTTTTGTATTGATTGTAGGGAGAAGACAGAGAGAATAGCTTAGACAAACTCATCTTTCACCTATTGCCAATGCTTCTTAAAGAAAAAGGCATTGAATCCATCAAGCCCTGGAGCCTTATTATCCTCCATCTCAAACAAAGCTTGTTTGATTTCTGCCTCTGTAAAATCTTGCATTATAATTTCTGCTTCAGATGTAGTCAGGACTCTAGAAAAGTGAAGACTCTAAAAAAATTCAGGATCACAGTTAGCTGAGGAAGTTTGTCCCAATAATGTTTTATAGTATTGAACAAAAGCTTCATAAACTTCTTCATGGCCTTCCCTTCTAGTACCAGTACAACCATTTAGAGCCCATATCAGATTTCTATCCTTCTCTCTTTAAACATCTTATGGAAGAACTCATTGCATTTATCCCTATATTTCATCCAGTCACATTTAGTTTTATGCCTGAGATCCTCTCCTTCCATGATAATAAGCTGAGAAAGAGTTAATCTTGCTTCTTTCTCCCTATTACATAACAACATATCCATAGGATTACTTTGATGGGATTTCTGTAAGCACTTGAGCTCTTTTCTTGCATCTTCAGTCTTCTTAGAGATGTTTGAGCAATATAATTTAGCCTAACTTTTCAACTTGCTTTTCAGTATTCTGAGTTTTTGAGTCGGAATGTATGGGGGCTGCCATACACTTGCACATTCCAGCAGTTCTGAAAAGTTGTCATGAATTCTGGATGGAGGATCTAAAAGTTGCTGAACCTGAAAGGGGGGCTAGCATCAACTCTGTTCATAATGGAGATAACAATAGGAGAGTGGTCAGAAGTACCAGCCGGCAACAATTCAACATAAGAGTATGAGAACGAAGAACTCTAGAAACTATTGACCAAGCAACGATCAATTTTGGACCACTTCCTTGCAAAATTTGTCCATGTATAGAAGGCCCCAATTGCATTAAGATCATACAGCTCAGATGTAACAAGACAATCCCTGAAAAGGGTGGTTTCCCTTGGATACACTGCCTCTCCACCAATTCGTTCAAATGAGTATAGAACATTGTTAAAATCCCCTGCAACACACCACACACCTTGTATTCCATTGTGAATATTACATATATCACTCCATAGCCAGGATCTAGCTGCACTGTTATTACTTGCATATACCACAGTAAAAAAGAATGATTTCAAAATAGGGAGAAGATCAATCTTACAGTATATAAGTTGGTCAGTCTCCTTGATTTTTAGTAGGGCTATAACTCTAGGATCCCAAGATATCCATACTCTGTCACTATCACAGCTATTGTAGTTATTAACAAAAACCCCGATGGACAACAAATGTTACTGATGAGCTGGAACTTTTCTATCTTAACTTTCTTCTCCACCATAGCAAAAAGGCATAAGTTATTTTCCTTTCTAAACTTATTCAAATATCTAGCTTTATTGAGGTCATTAAGCCCTCAGACATTCCATACTGTGAGCTTCGACATATCTAATGTTTATGTTTTCCCTTCCTCCCAAAACCTTTGTTCTTACCCTTTCCTTTATTTCTGGAACTATGTTGTTGTTGTTGCTGATGTTTACTCTGAGACCTAGTTATAACTTGCAGAGGTAGAAGTGCTGGAATGTTGTTAGGCTGGACATGCTCATCATCAAAGAAGTCCTTTTCAGTTTCCGAGAGGTCATTTTCTATGTTCTCTTCCTCTAGCGCAGTGGCTTCATATAAAACCTGTTCCCCATGAAATTGTGGTTCACATATAACTGGTGTTTCAATTTGAACCATCAGCTCCTTGTTGATCATAACATCTTCCTCATCACCTTGTAAAATAGCAAATCTATTTCCACTCCCAACTTGGGTTCCATATGCTTCAGTTTCAACTCCCACATAGTGACTACTCTGCATTGCTGTCGGAGTAGTATACCCCACCTCACTTGATGCTGGCGTAGTAGGAAGGACACTTGTAGGGAACGGAATAACTGGCTGTACTAGTGTTGATTCTGGTTCAATCCCATTAATTCCACTTTCCTGATATACATAGGGAACTAATGCATTATCATGGACCACATTGTTTTATGGGGTTTTTTGACTTAACCCCTCACGAATGTACCCCCCTTTTGAGATAACCCCCCATTTTGAGAATCATTACTGATTACCCCCCATTTCAGAGTTAATTTTCCAAATTGACAATTTTGCCCTTATGTCAAATTTGTAAAAACTCTCTATTTTTAACATACGTCTTTGAAAAATTCAAAAATTCAAAATAAATAAATAAATAAAAATATGAAAAATCAAAAAATCCAGAAAATTGAAAAAATAACAAAAACTCGAAAACAAATTAAAAAATATTCGATAAAAAGAAAATTAAAAAAAAAATCCGAAATTTTCCAAAAATTGAAAAATCAAATCGGAAAAATTTGGCAAAATAAAATAACATCGACAAAATGCATAAAAATTTGAAAAAAATAATAAAACAGCTCAAAATATAGGAAAACAAATGAATTTTATTATTTTTTCAAATTTTTATGCATTTTTCAATTTCATTTTAATTTTTTTCAAAAAAATTTCCCGATTTGTTTTTTTTTTTCAATTTTTGGAAAATTTCAATTTTTTTTTTGAATTTTCCTTTTATTGAATATTTTTTAATTTGTTTTCAAGTTTTTGTTATTTTTGTCAATTTTTTTTATCAATTTTCCAGATTTTTTGAGTTTTCATATTTTTATTTATTTATTTATTTTTGAATTTTCGAATTTTTCAAAGACGTATGTTAAAAATGGGGGCTTTTTACAAATTTGACATAAGGGGTAAAATTGTCAATATGGAAAATTAACTTTGAAATGGGGGGCAATCAGTAATGATTCTCAAAATGGGGGGTTATCTCAAAAAAAGGGTACATCCGTGGGGGGTTAAGTAAAACCCCTTGTTTTATGGCTGGGTCATTATATCTTGTGAGTTATCCCCCAAGCTATTGTTGTTTCGCTGATTCCCATACTCACCATCATTAACATCTATGTTTGTGGAGTTACTGGTTTCACCCCTCTTTATATTCTGGACATTCCATCTCCTCACAGTTCTAGCCCCACATCTATTTGTAGAGTGCCTAAACTTGTTACACTTCTCACATGATAACGGTTTCCATGTATATTCCACTCCCACTACTACTTCTCTCCCTTTCACCTTAAGTTGAATTGTGGGCTCATATTTATGGTTCACAGGGATCTCAACACAGACCCTTGCAATAGACATCCTCTTCCTTTTAGCCGTTGCATCATCCATGAACATTGGCCCTGCTATTAATTAAGCTGGCAACATAGGATAAACCATCCAATGTCCACATTTATTTTGGGAGGTCATGCAGTTTCACCCATATTAGAACCGTTGTGAGTTTGCTTCTCTGACAATCAATCTCAACACTATAAGGCTCTTAACAAATATTCTTCCTGCAATAAACATTGCCCCAGCTTCCAGTACCATTTGTCTATCTTCATTGCTCGTAAAACTTATATCGAATAACTCTTTATCAGTAGTTATCTCAAAGCTTGCTTTAAGCTTCCATGTTTTAGTAAGAAAATCTTTAACAAAGGGAAAAGACATTCTCTTCTCTAGAAAGTAACCCACTAAGTACTCATCCTATTGTTGGATCCCTTGATCAACCAATTCATCAGGAACCATGGCAATCCCATTATTGAGAATCAGAGTGAACTCTTAAGAGCTGTGAGTGTAGAAACCGCCCCAGAACCATGGAAAAGATCACTCCAAGAAGTAGGAGTAGTAGATGTAGTATTACTAGCTAGTAGATGTAAGTTTGCCATCGAACCAGTAAAAGAGAAGGAGCGCAGAGCAATTGCTTGGAAACGGAGAAAAGAAATTGCTTAAATAGGAAAGAAAAGGAGGGAAGAAAGCGATAAGAAACTCTTACCTACCAAAAATTACCACTCATAGTAATTTTGTGGTACAGCAGATCGTGATTCAAGTTAGTCTTAAGTTACTCCTATTCGCCCCCTTGGTGTCCCCATTTTCCCTAAACGAAAATCACTCTTGGTTTGTGGTATAAAAACGGATCCTTGGAAATGTTCTACTATGGTATAAAAAACCATGGTAAACGGATCCCTCATATATATGAGATTCTCGTTGAGTCCCAGGTCCCAACCATGCTTAAGAAGTGGCATTTCCTTGCGACATTTGAGACACTCCAACATTATTGACTCCACAAGAATTTGTAGTTGACAAATAAAACTGTGCATTATCATCGATGCTAGCTCAAAGTGGCGGGGAAGAGAACCATTCTATCATGGGCGCCCTTGGGCATGGTTACATATATTAAAACTATTATAAAGTACGCTCGTTGAGCATTTGATTTACTCTTCAATTCTTATTTGTATATTCGGGAATAAATAATAATTTGTACTACTTCGTATATGCCTTTAAAGTGGAAGGTGACAATATTGCTATGTAAGTTGGTACGTTTTTTTTTTTTTTTTTAGAATTAATGTTATTAATAAGTAATTTCCTTTGTTATTTTCAAAAAGAGAGAGAGAGAGAGAGAAAACACGGGATATCTCAAATTATCCCTATTTTGTTGGTAAAATCATGCCATATGCATTTATAGGCAAATAAATTTTTACAAATTTATTTTTTCCAAAGAAACAAATTCCAAGACCAAAACATAGCCCTAACAAAAACTTAATGCTGGGCCTGAAAATGGTTGAATTATTTCAGCTAATGTACTTGGCATGGGACTGGTAGCCTTATGGCCAAACAATTAATTAAGCTAAATGGGTAGCAAAGTATGGGCCATTGGACTATTTTGTGAATACACTAAATTTAATACTATATGTTTTAAGTCATTAATAGAACGGTTTTATAAAACTAAAAAGGATTCCAAATACTGGAGACTAAGTGAAGATGAAAAAAGTCCGATTTAAATGACCCGCCATGACCACTTATACATCAAGTTTACCACTAATGCGAAATAAAAAATGGCTTAGGCCAACCAAAACGACCCAGCGTAAGTAGTGTGCACAATCGGTGTGCATACCTATTGTAGTATGCACAACATCCATTTTCATTCCATACCTAACAATAGGTAAGTGCAATCGGTGTGCATACCTACAAATCGGTGAGCATTACCTTATGAGGTATGCACATTTAGTGTGCGTACCTATTGCGGTATGTACAACCATAAATTTGAATACCAAAAATAAGTATGCAGTGCATACATATCACAATATGCACACCTAACAGGGAATGCACATTCAGTTTTCATGTATAAAATAGGTGTGCATACCTATTACCTATTTGGGTATGCACAGACTAGTGGGGTATGCAACTAACACAATACGTGTGTATGCATATTGAAGTGTGCACATTTACATAACGTATATGTTATGTTTATTCTTTATTTTAAGGTTTGCATGTCAATATTTGTATGCACAATCAGTGGGATATACTTGGAATGAAAATATTAGAAAAATGGCTTGGTCAATATGAATTGTCCTTGTGGGTTATTTTCGCTTCAATTTTTTATTTATTTTCATTTGGAACATGTGTTATGCTAATCGGTGATTTTAAAACCGGGTCGTCCCTTTAACCTGAAAATGGATCTTTAGCCCAATTCCTTGTTCCCAAGATATATCATGAATCTCACACTGTCTAACTTATCATATCACAACATCTTCCAAATTTAATTAGTCTAGATAGGGAGCTATTGGACTCGGCCTAACTTATCATATCACAACATCTGCCAAATTTAATTATATATGCAGACGAGGATTTGCCTAACCCTAGCTTATATGGTTTAAAAAATAACATATACTAAATCTATATCTATAACTTAATATTAAAGCTCCCACAAAGGGTATTTTTCGAGCTCTATTAAAATTTCACATCATCATCTCCTATTAAAATGGGAATTCCTTTCCTATTTATTAGACACTTCTAATTAAAACGGGAATCAATTTCCTATTAAAACATAAATTTCTCCTCTATTAGAAAGAAAAAAAAAAAAAAAAAAAAAAAAAAAATCCTAACACTTCTAATTAAAACCGAATATTTTTCCTATTAAAACAAGAATTCCTTTTCTATTGAAAAGGAAAAATATAGCATATCTAATTAAAATGAAAATCATTCTCCTATTAAAATGGAAATCATATTTCTAAATTAAGTCAACTATTAAAACGGGATTAAAAAATGGGTTTTTAAAACTTAATTAAAATAATTTGTTAGAAAATTAAAATGGGTTTTTAAAACTTAATTAAAACGATTTGTTATGAAATTACAATAGGTTAGTGACTAAAACGGGAGTCACGATTTGTTAGAAAATTTCTATATGTATATAGTTATGATTGTTGAACATATTTTCAAAAGAGCTGGTGTGTATGCACGAGCCTACTTTATAGTATTAATATTAAAGCTCCCACAAGGGGCATTTTTCGAGCTCTATTAAAATTCCATGTCATCTCATATTAAAACGGAAATTCCTTTCCTATTTATTAGACACTTCTAATTAAAATGGGAATCAATTTCCTATTAAAACAGAAATTCCTCCTCTATTAGAAAAAAGAAATTCTAACACTTCTAATTAAAATGGGAATCTTTTTCCTATTAAAACGAAAATTCCTTCCCTATTGAAAAGGAAAAATATAGCATATCTAATTAAAACGAAAATCATTCTCCTATTAAAACGGAAATCATATTTCTAAATTAAGTCAACTATTAAAACAGGGTTAAAATATGGGTTTATAAAACTTATTTTTTTGTTAAAGGTAATTGATTAATTATAAAGAATAAGGATTACATGATAGCAAATGTAGCAGAAAAAGAAAACAAAAAGATACAAGCCTGCACTAGAAAAGAAGATCTAGTGAACAAAACGATAATAAGTCGTATGATGGTTCTCCAGATGAATCATGAATGAAGGTCGAGAAATCCACCATATACTGTCCCCCTGTGTTAACGCAGCTCCCTGTCAGCTGTCCGCTCCCAGATTGGTCTCTCGCCAAGATGAAGTGAGGTTAATCCATGCCGCTTTATCTTTCAAAGATTGCCAGGTTTCTTTGACTCTCCAATGTGTTGTGTTGTTCTAGAAAGCCTGGACAACTAAAGTAGAATCGCATTCTACCCAAAGATAGCGCCAATTTGTTAGAAAATTAAAACGGGTTTTTAAAACTTAAGTAAAACGATTTGTTATGAAATTACAATATGTTAGTGACTAAAACGGAAATCACGATTTGTTAGAAAATTTATATATGTATATAATTATGATTGTTGAACATGTTTTCAAAAGAGCCGGTGCGTACGCACGGGCTTACTTTCTAGTCTTAATATTAAAGCTTCCACAAGGGGGTATTTTTCGAACTCTATTAAAATTCCACGTTATCTCCTATTAAAATGGGAATTTCTCTCAAATTTGAAAAACTAGATTTTTTTTTTATTATAATTCTAACACTTCTAATTAAAGTGGTTATCATTCTCCTATTAAAATGGGAATTCCTCCCCTATTAAAAAGAGAAAATCTAGCATATCTAATTAAAACGGGAATTATTCTCCTATTAAAACAGGATCTCTCTCCCAATTGAAAAAACGGGTTTTTAAAATTTAATTAAAACTTAATTTAAAATAATTTGTTAGAAAATTAAAACAGGTTAACGACTAAAACGGTAGTCCCAATTTTCTAAAAAAAATCTAAATGTTTTCAAAAGAGCTGGTGCGTATACACGGGCCTACAAGCTAGTCTTAATATTAAAGCTCCCACAAGGGGTATTTTTCGAGCTCTATTAAAATTCCATGTCATCTCCTATTAAAACGAGAATTTTTCTCCTATTTGAAAAACAAGAATTTCTCTTCTATTATAATGGGAATTCTTCTCCTATTAAAACAAATTTTAACACTTTTAATTAAAGCGGGAATCATTCTCCTATTAAAATAGAATCTCTCTCCCAATTGAAAAAATGGGTTTTTAAAACTTAATTTAAAACAATTTATTAGAAAATTAAAACGGGATAGTGACTAAAACGGTAGTCCCAATTTTCTAAAAAAATATAAATATTTTCAAAAGAGCCGGTGCGTATGTACGGGCCTACAAGCTAATCTTAATATTAAAGCTCCCACAAGGGGTATTTTTCGAGCTCTATTAAAATTCCACGTCATCTCCTATTAAAACGGGAATTTCTCTCCTATTGGAAAAACAAGATTTTTTTTTTACAACGGGAATTCATCTCCTATCATAACAGGAATTTATCTCCTATTTAAACAAATTCTAACACTTCTAATTAAAGTGAGAATCATTCTCCTATTAAAATGGAAATTCCTCCTCTATTGAAAAGAGAAAATCTAGTATATCTAATTAAAACGGGAATTATTCTCCTATTAAAACAGGATCTCTCTCCCAATTGAAAAAATGGGTTTTTAAAATTTAATTAAAACTTCATTTAAAACAATTTGTTAGAAAATTAAAACGGGCTAACAACTAAAATGGTAGCCCTAATTTTCTAAAAAAATTCTAAATATTTTCAAAAGAGCCGGTGTGTATGTACGGGCCTACAAGCTAGTATTAATATTAAAACTCCCACAAGGGGTATTTTTCTAGCTCTCTTAAAATTCCACATCACCAACTCCTATTAAAACGGAAATTCTTCTCTTAATGAAAAGAGAAATTGTAGTACTTCTAATTAAAACGGGAATCATTATCCTATTACAATGGAAATTCCTCTTCTATTGAAAAAGAAAAATCTAGTATTTTTAATTAAAACGGGAACCATTCTACTATTAAAAACGGAAATCCCATATCACACTTCTAACCCTAACTTATTTGGTTAAAAAACAAAACATCTGCCCAAATTTAATTAGTCTAGATGATCGGTGACCTGAGGTTCCCAACAAACACTTTTAGGATTAAATTTAAATGTCAAACAGGTACAACAAAAAATATGGCCCGAGTTAGTTCAACCTTCATAAACTTCAAATCGTGCTTGAGTAATTGCGGGTCACTGTTTGCCAGTTGCCAAGGTATATATGTATAACGAAAATGTATATCAGAGAACAATGACGTTTCATCGACCTTGAAAAATGAAATGGACAAAATATATGGAGAGTCTGATAAAAGTCTGCCAAAATAGCTAGTTGTTATTAGTTGCATACTTGCATCATGAGGTTGGCAAGCTGATTTTTTCACATATCAAGATCATGGACACGAATCTGAATTGAGGATTTTGTGGCGAACTCTAACTCTCCCTTTCCATACTAAATACTTTGAAGCACAAAAGTGTCAAACACACACCTGCAAGGATATAACAATCACTGTCAATTACAAGACAACATGTGGCATCCAGCAGGATCATCTCAGCAACGACCTCAGCAGCCAGTCGACCTCAGTATCTATCGCAATTCACAACTCGTCCAATGCACCAGGAAAGCTGAAGAATGCGTAACTGACCCTACACATTCAATGTTTGTACAGAATTTACAGACTCAAGAACTCGCAGTCGCACCGAATGTTACTATACTCGGAACCGAATTCGTCATTTGGAAGGATGATATGGATGTTAGTTGTGAAGAGCATCATATAACAAAGACCAGCTTGATCGAAGCATGCCCTATGAAGTTTATTATTGCATTTTCAGGCTTTACTGGTCCATTAGTTTTGCATAAAATTTCAACTCAGAATCAAGAGATTAGATATTTTGAAATGAAGCAGTGACTTGGTAGGATGATCTCCACGTCCTTGCCAGAAAAAAACAGAAATTAAAGCATTATCATTATATTTGTGCCAAACCATGTTGGTGTTAGGTTTGTGGAACCATCGAGTTTAATTTGGGAGAGTGACCCTCTAATAGTGGACGGTACAACTATACCGAGGCTCAAGTTTGGACGGCAGTGAAGTACCAAGTTGGAGAAGCATGATTGGCAATGAGTTATTGGATCTCTCACTTTGGTCAACATCCAAGTATTGAGTCTTCTACACACTTTCGGTATCTAGATTCCGACTTTCCTACCAAGCACGTGCTATGTATGCAGTCCATACACGACTCCGTCAGCTCGACTCGACTCCAAGAGTACAAGCACTCGTTCACTCGTCAAGATTACTTCAACATCAAAGATATAACACCCCGTGTTTTTATTTAATATTTTCTTAGTACAATAAATAATAAAAATAATAAAAATAATAATAAGAGATAAAATAAAATAAAAGGATAAAGATTAGAAATAGATAAGGTAAAGGGGATTCCCTATGTGAATTTGTTTTTGGAAAAAATGGTGTTTACACAGGAGTTTACATGGAGAGTTTTAAAATAGGGAGAGAGAGAGAGAGTTTTACACAAAGTGGAAAAATGAGAGAATGGCGAATATAATTGTTTTAAATATTGTCTGAAAATTTGGGGTGTGACAGTTTGGTATCAGAGCTTAGGTTAGCCTAGAATGAGAAGGTCTAGGTGATCTTCGGATTGTGGTAATGGGTAGTATGAGTGTTTTTGTGGTGTTCAGATTTCTTGTTGTTTTCAAGTTGATTTGTTCCCATTTTGGATTTCGGTCTTCTCCATTTTCGTATAAAGTGGTGTTTCTCATGACATGGTTTTAATTTACGTATGTCCACATGTAAGGTTATACATTATTGTATATGTGTATTCCTTTTAAGGTGTGTATACTTAGGTATACACTTATATCTAATTTATGATATTTGTTTATCATGACCTTTTGGTGCAAGCTGTAAATAAAGTGTAATTAATCTTACTGGCCTGTTTTAGATTATCACATAAATTTCATTCGTTGAGATATGATCAATTTACTTAGAAGAATTATTGCTTGGCATATGTTTGTTTGATTAATCTACTCTCTTTCCTAAAATCTCGGGACGAGATTCCTTTAAGGTGTGTATATTATTACACCCCGTGTTTTTATTTAATATATTCCTAGTACAATAAATAATAAAAATAATAAAAAGAGATAAAATAAAATAAAAGGATAAAGATTAGAAATAGATAAGGTAAAGAGGATAAACCCGACCCATTCCCTATTTAAATGGGTTTTTGGAAAATATGGTGTTTATACGGAGAGTTTTAAAACAGGGAGATAGAGAGAGTTTTACATAGAGTGGAAAAATGAGAGAATGGCGAATATAATTGTTTTAAATATTGTCTGGAAATTTGGGGTGTGACAAAAGACTTGTCACTTGACTTCATCTCGTGACGTCATCACCTGCCATCCTCATCATTGCTATCATTAGCATCAGGCCTTTACCCACTGCAACACTCAAGTAATTACCATCATCATACCCTTAACCACACTCTCATCATTATTACATCCTCAACCACATGCACTCTTTCTATGACAGCTCAAACAACACAATACCTAGAGCTACCACACATGTGAAGCTTGTGAGGACGCTCATCCAAGTAGCACACCTATCCATACTACCACATGTGTCCTACCAACTACTTTCTCACAACACCTATAAAAGCCACCCCCATTACTACGTTGGCTTGATTCCAGCACACTTGATTACACCATACTTGATTCCAGTCTCACTCCAAGGTGCTAGATACGTAGGCATCTTTTTACTCATGAAGAACAATCATTATCATTCACCAAAACCATCCCCTTTTCTTCATCTAAATTAGAGCTAAACCATAAACCTTTGGTGTAAATGTCCTGGTAATCCTCCGAGATAAAAATAGACATTTACATTTGGCACCGTCTGTGGGGATCGAACCCACTACCACGTATACTCATATTATACTAAGAGTTGACCACTCAACAAACAAGTTCTACATATCACATTATATCTACATTCGTTGTAACTCGATATATACAATAAGTCTAACGAAAACCTCTTCAAACCGACAACAATTTATATACTTATATCTTTCCACCCTTCGACAAAGTCTAAAGGCCATACCACAGTCTTTACAATGACCACAACACATTTATATATGCCGATCGATCATCTCACTCTATCTACAAATGTGACTCAGCTCCCACATACACGTTGTTACACCGAGGGCTACATTCTCTATTTCTCACATGTATCAGCCATTCTATCCACATATGTTAGAACATATACGAACATACACTTCATCAAAATGACCATCTATTCGTATGCGTACTCCTGTTATACCTGGTCACATCTATGCCATAACGACTGCAATCTCTAAATCGACTCGAGTCAAGCACTCGACATTCATATAGGTCAAACATTATTTTACAAGTCCTACTGAGGGCTACGACAACAATACATATGCAAGCAACATCATACGAGGAAAAAGACAAAAAATTCTTATTATATTTTCTGAAAATGATACATTCTCGTATTATAGATTACAATCATACAATCTTTTATCTCTCAAGATTACAATCAGCTGGCTCCGCTCTCAAACTTAATAGAAAAATGTTTGAAAGCTTCACTAGCAAAGACAACTCCTGCGCTCGGCTGCATGAAGTTTACCAAGGTGTACCAGAGATTGATATCCTCTCTCTCCAGCCATCCGCACAACACCATTGCCTCCAAAGAAGAATCTAATAGCATTTGGTGATGAATGTGCGTTAGAATAAGAGAAAGCTCAATGCAAAAGATTGCCCCTTCTTCATCCTATTGATGACTGCATGCAGCACCGCACAACTTCCAAAGCAGTTGAGTGACCTGGAAAGCAGCATAGCTCAGAGCTTCACCACCACCAGCTACTAAGCCGCTACCAACAGGTCCACTTGATCTACCTTGAAAGGAAATACCAGAGCTGATGGGGACAACCACACAACCCACACCCAACTCGATAAGCTGGTGCAGTGGACATCATCCCCATCGAAGCAACCATCACACTCAACGAACACGAGATCCTCCACGCCAGAAGGTCTATTTACTATGGGCGCAAGACCGATTCCCGCACAAGGAACAACACCCGATAACAAACAATTAGACATCTAAGACACTCGATCCAAGGATGCTTTGCTAAAAAACACCTCCTCGTGATCGAGTCTGGAATGATATCTCTTCCCGTTGGATCCACGCCTCCTCATGTGTCATGATAACCAAGCTCGCTCTGGAGAACCATACAACATGACATCCGCATGGCCCCCCACAAGCACGACTTCCCCAGTCGGTGCAACCATAACATTCACATCCATGGTGCACCATTTCCCCACATAGCCCAATCTATACATCAACTTTTGACATTGGTTTGGAAAAACGACCTCCACTAGTCCACATTCCATACAGACTAACAACTCAGTCTTCCCACCAAGGAACTGCCTCATGACAGACATCTTCTCCAATAATAGACTACCACTTCCAAAGAACTTAAACTATAGCCCACCACCTGAAACAACTTTCCACCACTATAGCCATGCCACCATTTTTTCTTTCTCCTCATTTTTGTCTAATAAGCTTACTACAAACAATTCTTCTCAAAGCTTTTACTTCCTCTTCACCAACAACCTACAAATGGCAATGAGATAATCTGAAAGAAGAACTAGAAGCAAAAATAATAGCAAGAAATGGAAAAAACAATAAAGCGCGCAAATGACTAAGACTCAAGTGCCAATTTAAAATATAGGCAAGTTCACCGCCTCTAGACCATTTGATCAACAAGTACCTCTACAGTCAAGATTTCCACAAAATACGTGTAGAATCAAAGCCACATATGTCAAGTCCAGCTGTCTTGATCTACATATCTCTACATACCATCTACGGTTCGACGCTCTGTGCGCATCCTACCACCGCATGCCCACCATCTGTCACCATTATATGGCAAGTCAAATCATGCGTGATCTGCGCCTTAAAAACCTACAAGTTTCAAGAGACAACTACTTTTTCCAAAAAAGTTTAGCTACGATCAATTCAAATCAAGCAAAAACACAAGTCCCAGTGCAAAGGAATATGCTACACATTTCCATAACATAGTGATACACAGATCATACGAAGCAAAGACAATCACATTCAAATAGATAATAAAAGATCAAGCCACAACGAATCCTACAACGAGCCCCGCCAGGACTCCCCAATGGAAAATGACTCGGTATTTCTACATCAGTATATTTCAACAAAAGGAAAATGAGCAACACAAGGCATAGTCTATTGTTTCAAACCAATTAGAGAAAACAACCACACAAAGCAACATGTCTTCATTATCGTTATCGTTTATGGAGCAGTAGCAAACGACTCAGCACCCGGCACACGACCCTCATCAACCACCTTTTTGTCACAACTTCATCAGCAACATGAACATCGTCCCCACCAACAACTTCATCACGCACTTTCATCATGTAATTCAGAATAAACCACATCTTGCCCACTTGATAAAGCGACTCCACCAACAATATGAGATGACACTTCACCACCCTTATCGAGCTCTAATTCTTCATCATCATCCAAACTATCATCCTCATTACTCTGTGAAATTTCCTCGATCTCAGCACCAGGAGCCAGTACTAGTTTCCCTACTGCGAGATAACCCGTAAGGGGATTCTATCTCGAGGTGTGTCTTTCAGCCAATTGAACATACTTGTTCATGTGACCCCTGACGAGCTCTAACTCCTGCTCCACACGCTTCAATTCAAGCACTCACTGGTTATGCATCTTCTTCAGCTCCTCATGCAAGAGTTTGTCGGTTTCATGCAGGAACCGCACTTCATCTACTTCCTTCTTCACTTGCACTTTCGCCATTTCAGCAGCATGAAGATCGGAATGAACTGTAATATTTGTGGCCTCCAGCTCCTGAATTTGATTCCTCAGATCACTAATCTCCACCTGCTTCGACTGCATCTCAGTATCAGATGCTGCAGATACTGAAATAAGAACCTTCAACTGCTTCATAAAAAATATATTTTGCCAAAACAAAGAGATGCCAACTCATTACAATGAACACAAGCCAAACAATAAACACAACAACTTACTCAATACTTACTTACACAATAGCTATTCACAACAGTTTGTTCTAGCAACTCTCTAATAGTCATCGACTCGACTCACTTCCGATCAGCATCCAATATCCAGTAAACCCTTCGCCATCGAAGCATGGTTATATGCTTCATCGGCATGACAAACCCGACACTCAGTTTGGCAGTCCAAATACATAACCTTCCTTGCATAGCTGTCCTCCCTCACCTTCTCCATTTTCGACATCGTAGCCCGATGGCTAATCACCTTGCCACCCTTCAATGTTCGGCCACCCCTTCCACCATCTCCCGATTACCACATTTTTTTCTTCAAATCTCCTTTTTCCATATCGTTAGATGAATATCTCAACAAGCCTGATGACACCCCTTGATGAGTTGTAGCTCGATCCTTTTGCAACTCTCTCCTTTCATGAGCCACAATCGATTCACGTTCTTCAAAGTAATGAGAAACCTAACTCAACAACGACTTCTTATGTTCCCTCCCTAAAGCAGCAAACCCTTGAATCTTCCCACGCAGCTCGGCAAACGACACCGTATACTTCAGAACCTCTGCAAAACCAAAACCAAGAAACATCAGCAACTTCGAACCCAAACAACAATATACAACCAAGAAACAAACCATTTCTTACCTTCATTATTACACCGCCTAAAGTTCAAAGCACAACCTGATTCACAATATAACCCTATAATTAGCACAGGATGTTTCCACCATGACTCCCAATTGTTTAACTTCAAAATATCATCCATACGGGTCCTAAAACTCAAATCACACGTCATGATATTCCTACACTTTGACCAAGTCAATTTCACAAACATGTATTTCAAAACATCCTTCACACCGATATCGTACCCTTGTTTCTCATTCAACATATCAAACACCCTAAGATACTTCCAGCTAGCTATTTCCACAAAATTGGTGAAGTTGTAGATTATGTTGAGTCTTTAAAGTGTTTTGAAGTGAGGTTCACCATAGATTGTTTAGAGTTTTAATGGTTGGGAGTTTTAGAAGGAATGAAGGTAAAATCTTTAGTTTAGGACTTGTATTGGTAAACTAGTTTATGAAGAACATTGAAAATCTTAAGTTATTAATGATTGAAAGAACACAAACTTGAAGAAATGAAATGAAAAGAAAAGATTGAAACAATAACAACAAAGAAAGATCGATGATTGATTGATTGAATAACAAAAACAAATAACAAGATTGAAAATGAAGAACAATAAAGTAAATGACTTGAATGAAAAAAAAACTAGAAATTAAATCCTACATGACACTAGAATAAGTCTAGGTGCATTCTCTCTCCCTAACTTTTAGTTTCTATACCCTTACTTTATGCAAATAATTGATTTACCCTTCTCCATTACATTTGAGACACCTCTCCCTTTGCTTTATGCTTTTGCTTTTTTATTTGTTCTTGATCAAGATAGGTTTTGGAGAAAGCCTTCTTTTGAGTTAAGGACATCTATCTCTGGTTTTTTGAGTTGAGGACTTGACTTTCAGCTCTTTGGTTTTGAGTCATTGACTTTGACCTTTGACTTTGACTTTTTCAGCACTTTTTCATAGCAGCTTCGAGTCTTCATAATAAGCGTAATTAAAGCTCCTTTTGGTGATAAGCCGCAACTTTTATGATAAGTAGTCTAAATTTCTCTGTAACCTGAAAAAGATAATAAAAACTACGAGTTGCCTTTTAATTAAACATAAGAAGGGCTATAATGCAGTAATGTAAGGGTAATAAAACACACATTTGGGAGCTGATCAATTGGTAAAGACTCTTCTTATAATGATTCAGAAATTTCACAGTCAACTTTGAAAAGGGAATCCTCAAACCGGCAAGCACTTGACCAGTACTTATAATAATGGTTTGCAGTGACAACTCATATTTAGGAGTCCTCACCACATGCATGTCCATCCACAAGTCAGCAATCACTTTAAATTTCAACTTTTTCACCCCTAAGATCTCCCTAAACACTTTCTCAAGTGATTCAACACTTTCCAAACCGTGGTGCACCCTCCTAGCCACAAGATTGCCTACTGGCCCACTATTTCCACTCGATCGGCCCTTACCTTCATTTGCCTTATCACCCACCCCATGATTACTACTACCACTACCTTCCTCCCGATTCAATGATGATTCGTCCATGTCAAGAATCTCTTTACAAACAAGACCTCTACCACCAAAGTTCACCGCAAATACTACCTCCTCCGAATAAACACTTCTCTCTTCACTAACAAGCTCTTCCTTTCCTACATAAGTGTCATCAGAGCTATCACTATTACTATTTAAATCACAACCAAACATCCAACCATACCTCATAACCAAAAAGACTTTTGTTCTAATACAAACCTAAAACAAACCTTCCCCCAGCCAAAAAACAAAACATACAGAATTCAAAACAAAAGCCAATGATAGAGATAAAAAAAATGCATCTTTCTTACAGATGTAGAATCCACTCCTTGCAAGCTTCACTACCGATGATAGATAACAGTTGATAGCGTAATCCCTCTTACAACACTCCAAAACTCTTTGCAATTATGAAATAAAACCTTTTTCTGCTAACATCTTCAAGTTATATACTCCTACCAAACGAACCACAACCGTTAGATGTAAAACCATCATTTCCCTCATTTACGGTCCACAACCACGACCTTCCGCATAACCGTTTTGAGCTCCAAGTTTCAATATAAAATATCCATATCAACAACCCTGAGTGAATCCATCCAATGGTCAAACATTAATACCGCCCATGCGAAGCTCACCCAGCGCGTTTACCACCACGTATCCACCTTGAGCTCCACAACCGTCTTTTAAAAAAAAAAAAATCATAACCACTGCTAAGTTGATTTAAATTAGATTGAAAGACAGTAGAATTATGATGTTTAAACAGTAGATAAAGATAGGAAAATAGAAGATTGATTCTCTCAAATATCACAAGATACAAAGGAGTAGTCGTGTTCGATCAACTCTTGCTTATACGTATTTGAATGCTTATCTAGATTAAACTAAACTAATTCACTATTGAGAAAGTAATATTCAGAAAATAGTAGATTTAAGATTACTAAACAGTGATTTGATGAATGATAAAGATATTAGAGAGGGGAAGTTCCACCACGCAATTCGATTGACCATTAGGTTAGTTATCAAATTGTTTGTTGATCCCTAGTGAATACCAAGTCATCTTTGATCATGGTTTCACTAGCATGAGAGTTTAAGTCCACCACAAATCTCTTTGATGGTGGCTCTAAACTCTAGTTCAACTCTTATGACTTTTATCTCTAAACAATTATAAGAATCAAACTTGAAACGCTATTTAAAACAATAACTATACTAATGAGTAATCATCCTCATGTGACTTCATAAACCCCCTCTAATGGAGGTTTAGTCTTGTGTCATCTGAATTGAAATTAACTAAATTAATAATAGAAGACATAATAATAAGAAGAGAATTAAAATAACTCAAACTTTTTATTGATAGGTTCTAATGGAGGCTACAATTATAAACTAATTTTAACCCTAAACTAAACTAATAAATGAGCTGGAGAGAAAGAGAGATAACTAAATTATCACTAAACTAATTAGGGATTAAGGGGATGTGAATGTTTCGCCTTAATCCTCTTTATATATGAGAGAATTAAGGTTACATTTTCGTGCTTAGGCCTGGAAGGGGGACTTTGGGCCTCTAATGTAAGCCCAAAGTCCATTAGGTTAAGTCTAAAGATGTCACAGCTGTTGTAAATTACTTCAGTAACCTTTTTGTACACTTTTACAACTCTGATTGGGGCAAGGCTGGATCCATTCGAAAGCTTATTCCGAGACGGTAGTTTCGACATAATGTAGGCCCAATTTCAAAGGTATACCCTTTTAAAGTTTTGATGGCTTTTTATCATTTTTCTACCCCAATTGACTTTGATTTCCCAGCTTTGATTGGACTTGAAAAGATTTTTATTTTTGATTCTTGGGCTTTAAATATAGAACTCTTATAGCAATCATCTTGACTCATTTTCCATGCAAAAATGGTGTCTTTAGTCACCTAATCAGCTTCAAGACATGAAATACACAAAAACAAATAAACAATACTAATTCTTATTTATTATAAACATAATTAGCCTAAGTAGAATACTATTAAAGGGTTTAAACTACACTTTTGAGTGCTTATCAACCGCAACAATTATTGTTCCAGTCATTCACCACTGCTCCACGTAACCATCCCATCATGTGATTTCGTTTTCTGGATTTCTCGTCAGCACGCCTTTTTTCGACAATGTACTAACGAGAGAGGGCTATGTAAGGGACATCCTACCACGCACGTGATGTGCACACAATCCACACACGATGACTCTGTCAGCTTGACTCGACTCCAAGAATACTAACACTCGCTCACTCGTCAAGATTACTTCAACATCAATGATTCGTCACTCGACTTCATCTCGTGACGTCATCACCTTCCATCATCATTATTGCTATCATTAGCATCAAGCCTTTACCCACTGCAACACTTAAGTCATTACCATCATCATACCCTTAACCACAGTCTCATCATCATTACATCCTCAACCACACTCTTTCTATGATAACTCAAACAACATAATACACGTACGTGTAGCTTGTGAGGATGTGTGGCTCATTCAAGTAGCACACATGTCCATACCACCACACGTGTCCTACTAACTACTTTCTCTTAACACCTATAAAAGCCACCCCCAGAACTACGTTGGCTTGATTCCAGCACACTTGATTCCAATCTAATTCCAAGGTGCTGGATACATAGGCATCTTCTTACTCATGAAGAGTAGCCATTATCATTCACCAAAACCATCCCATTTTCTTCATCTAAATTAAAGCAAAGTCATAAACCTTTGGTGTAATGTCCTGTTAATCCTTTGAGATAAAAATAGACATTTACAAACCTTAAACTTGATTCTGAACGGTAGAGAGATATAGAATTTGAGAAGCACATTCGGTACTTGGTTACTGATCAAGACTGCCTTGATGAAATGTATTGAAATTTTGATAGTTTGTTGAAATTTTGACCCAAGCTCATTTTTTTCACGAACTTTTCTCCCTACTTATATAAAGAAATTAGGGCTAAGGTTGAGTAAACTTTGAGAGATTCATTTTCATGAGTAAACTTGAGTTAGGGTTTGAGTGAGGTTGTTTGTTCTTGATTCTAGTTAACTCTTGTAAACTCTCCAATCTTTATTATAAAGGAAATTTGACTCTTGTATTGACGTATGCAACATTTACAGAACCACCTTAAATCTTGTGTCTCTTTGCATTTACTTTCTTACTTATTGCTTGCTATTGATTGCTTGTAGATTAAGTAGTAATATTTATTGCTCTATTGAGTTTGTTGTGATAACTACCAAAGTCTTAGGTGGGTGACTTCCTTGGTGTGATCTCCAAGAGAAGTCATTTGGGATAGAGAGTAACTAGGTTGAGATGATACTTCCTAGTGAATTCTCCTAACAAGTGGTTTCAAAAAAATGTTATTTGAATCATAGAATATAAGGTGTTTGAGGAAAAGACTACACATTTAGTGTTGAACGAAAGTTATGTTGCAAGCTAGATGTTTGTAGAAATTCCTTATAGAGATTCTCCACTGTTGTTTGGTTCAAGTGGAAGTCATGACGAACGATAGATAAATCTACAAGATAGAGAAGTTTGATGGTATAAACTTTGGCTATTGGAAGATGCAAGTTGAGGACTACCTCTACTAAAATGATTTGTATGAACTTTTGATGACAGAGAAGCCAACGAGTTACAAGCAAAATGATTTGGGATTTGCTAGATAGAAAAGCATTGGCCACAATTCGATTTAGTCTCTCAAAGTTAGTGGCCTTTAATATTAAGAATGAGAAGACGGTGGTGTCTCTCTTGAAGGCACTCACGTGCATGTATGAGCAACCATCGGCTGCAAACAAAGTCTATTTGATTACCAAACTCTTCTTCATGAGAATGTTGGAGAATGAATCCTTCAAGAACCACTTAAATGAACTCAACCAAATGAAAAACCAATTGGAGTCGGTTGAGATTATATTTATTGATAAAGTGAGAGCATTAGCAATAATAGGACAAATGCCTCCAAGTTGGAAGGCTACGATTGCGGCTATTAGTGGCTCGGCGGGAATGAATAAGTTAAAATCCAATGATGTGGTTAGTAGGATACTAGCGGAGGAAATTTGAAAGAGTTTGGATGGAGCCTCGACATCGGGTTTGGCTTTGAGTACCGAGAGCGAAGGGATGCACTTGCACAAGGGTCGTGGTAGACCGAGAAATAGATGGGAGAAATCGAAATCTTATGCACCTAAAGATGAGCCTAGAGATGATAGTATCATTGTATGTTACAATTGTGGTTTGCGTGGCTACTATAGTAATTGATGCCAAATACCAAGAAATGACAACTACAAGAAGAATCAAGAAGCTAATGTAGTTGAAGTGGAAGATGAAGCTTTGATATGTTCAATGGAGAACAATAAGGAGTCTTGGGTTTTAGATTCTGGCGCATCATTCCACATGACTTTAAATTGAAAGTTCTTTAAGAACTACACCGAATATGACCTTGGAAAGGTTTTTCTTGGTGATGACCAATATTGTGCCATTGTTAGCAAAGGTGATGTCCATCTCAAGTTTAAAGATAGGACATGGTTATTGAGGGACGCTCGACATGTTCCAGATTTGAGGAAGAAGTTAATCTCGGTGGGGCAATTGGCTAGTGAGGGATTTGTTACAATCTTCACGAGTGATACTTGGAAGGTCTCTAAAGGTTCTCTAATAGTCGCTAAAGGCCACAATGATGATACTGTCTATATGACCGCACATGGGTGTAGGTCAATTGTTGTGGAAAATGGCAAAGAGGCCGGATCCAAATGTTTGGCACCGGAAACTTGGTCACAGGAGTGAGAAATGAATGCAAATCTTTTACTCCATTAGTAAACTCCCGTTAGAGTCGACGGACTTTGACTTCTGCGAGAATTGCATGATTGAAAAGTGATCAGACCTCAATTATGCATTTTTATCCTCTTATAATGCTTCAATTTAGTTAAATTATATGATCAATAATGTAGAAAACTAATGTTCTTATTGCTTTTTTAGTATACAAGCCTATTCTGAACCAAATATCTCAAAAGATGTGTTTAAGAGCCAAAAGAAGCCTAAAAGGAACCTCATGGAACAACTGAGAAAAAGTGCCAAAAAGTCAACGGTCAAGGTCAAAGTCAATGGTCAAAGTCAACTCAAGGGTCCAAAAACTCAAAAGTTCAAGAAACACCAAGGCTTCAAAGACCAATGGCTCAACCCTTTGCAAGACAATGGCTAAGCACCTAAAGCTTCAAAAGACCAAAGGCTAAAATTCCCAAAGACATGGGCTTGGGCCCAAAACGTTTGGTCCTATCCGCTCAAATCTAGAACACACAAGAAGGTTCTAGATTAGGTTGCTTGATGGATAAGATATAAGAGGGGCAAACTTGTATATATCTACACATATATAAGTGTAGAGATTTCCCACCAAGCCATATGCTCTAGGAGCAGTGCAAATTAATTAGGAGTAGGGTAAAATAGATAATTGTTTTTATTTAGTTTTATTATTATTGTTTTCTATTTTCATTGTTTTAAAGCTTCAAGATTTATTAAATCAAGTTAGTTTTCTTCCATTCAAAGTGTTTAATCTTGTCTTTCACCAAAATAGTTCTTCAAAACATCTTATTCATTCATTCAACACACCAAAGTTAGTTATACTCATTTGAATAAATCAAATGAGTATAACATGCTAACCAAACTACCTTATCATATCAAGATCTACATGTTTTGCATACACAACTCAATTATTCATGTTTTAATCTTCAAAACCTTAATAACTAGTTGTTGTCTACATCTTCATACACTAAAAGCTTAGTAAGAACAAATGAAAAGTTAAGAAAATATTTAGTTTTTCTCAATCATATATACTTCTATTTTTCAAAGATCTAAAATGAACAACTTCAAAACCTAATACCCAACCACTAATAATACATCAAATGGTGCCGCCGTCAAGGATCTGATGAAATGAGAAGAATAGTGAATCAAAAGGGGAGTAACTTTCTCTTTTCTTCATACTTTTCAACTTGTATTTCTTATTTTCAAGTTTTATTTACTGTTTGAATCTTATTGATCCAGTTTTTCATGATTTCAAGTATCACTCTGGGTTAAAGACAACTTCGTGAAGCCACAGAAGGAAGCTGATCAAAAGTAATCAGAACAAGATGGGCGACCGCCCTTGCTCGACTCGTGCCCACCTAGTTTGACCCGCGACCTGCCCCCTCGAGTTGCACCACTTGGAAAACCCTTGTCTCAGATAGTAGTCCTTGTTTAGTAGATCTCTCTCCTTAGCCCATTTTTATTCAACTGTTAGTGTTTTGAAACTAGTTAGATTTTCAATATTTAGTGTTCTTCAAAATCTAAAATATATATTTAAAAAAATAGAAAGAAACAAAAGAAAAAAAAAAACAGCTTAGTTTATTATCATTATTAGATAAATGTTAGGTTTTAATTTTTGGATAATATCATATTTTGCTTTTATTATTATTAATTATGGTTAATTCAAAAAGTTAGGATAATATCAACTTGTTTAAAGATAAGGTTTAAGATAATATCAAACTTAGGCTTAATGTTTCCTCGCACTGATTGATAGTCTGTTAGGACTCCCTGCCTTACCACTCTCTTTGCTCATCTTGAACTATCTTCATCAAGCATGGCTACACCAAGAATCATCCCTGAGCAATCCTTCAAGGTTATGATAGATTCCAATGCTTATGGCCTTCATTTCCATAACTACATCCCAACATCGGGTGGTCTTCCCTAGTTCTTTGACCTGACCAGACTTATTCTCCAAGTTTGGTTGCATACTTTTATGCCATTATGGGAGACACCCAAGAATTTAATCATGCCTTAGGCTTCTTCTTAAACGGGTTCATAATCCAAGTTGGTGGCACACAACATATCTTTTCGGAGTCAACACTTGCCCTAACTTTGGATCTTCCCTATCACGAGTCGGCGACAACATGGCCATATATCAGCCAGAACTCTACCGGTTCTTTTTCATGGCCTATTTTTTGTATAACATACGGTGATGGTCTTGCAATTAAAGAAGAAGGAGCTACACCTGGCAGATGGCTAGACACCACCATTCCCTTAGCAAGTATGACCATGAACGTGTGGAATGCGATGTTGTTTATCCTTCTCAACATCATGGGAGATTAATTGGCATTTTTCGACTGCCAATGATGCTACCTGTGTAGTTTTCAATGCGCTTGCTCAAGGTCATACATTGTTTGATATCATTAACTGTGTTATCACCAATCTAAAAAGAGTTCGCACTATTCGGCATCAGTATCTACTTTTACCTATAACCGCTTGCCGAATTATGAGGATACATTTCCCATAGTTTTTGGTTACTTTTCACGACTGGGTTAAAGTAGATTCTATGTGCCCTGCGAACAAAATTATTTGTTCATTAAGGTTTCAGCAATGGCATGATCGTTCTTCATGGTACCTGAGGTACATTTGTTGCTACCCTGACGACGGTGATATGTTGACACATTTGACCGAGTCGGGGGAACAACAATGGAGCACCATTTGGAAAACCATTATCTATTGGTGCGATGCTAAGGAAATGCATTTCACTCGAGATGATGCGAGAACATCAAGACCTACTGGATGGTAAATTTGAGTAGGCCACTGTGTATATACATCTAACTGTATATAGTTGTGTTTAGTGTGTTATTATTTTTCTTTGTTTATTTTTGTATAATACATTATGTTAGAATAAATTTTGTTATAGCGATCCATCCCTAATTTTGCTCATAGTTCTCAGGTAATTTCTTTCTTTATCTATTGATACTTCGAAGACTAAGCATCATTCGGTTTGGGGGTGCTTTAGATATGTAGCAAAAATTAGGCAACTTGTACGTTGTATGTAGTTTCTAGTTTCCTTTTAGTGAATGTACATAGTGACAAAGTTTTGTTTCCTTTTCTATGATGAAAATTATCTAGAAATCTTGCATTAGAATTCGAATTAGGATTTGTTCTTAAGAGACTTAAGATAATACATACACAATAGTTTTTACATCTTTTCATAAGTATTCATGCACTGAGTATCATCGATTGTACATAGCAGTAAGTTTTGGAACTCACGGTTAGTCTACTTAAATTATCAATTCTGTGAGAATCTAACCAAAAAGCCTCGATATGTGTGATATGTGAGTAATGACACAGAGGAGTAGTTTTTCCGAATAGAGAAAATCACGCGTCTACTTACTTGATCACCATCCAAACCCTAGGCGAGAATTTAGGTCGTCTTTGGATCGACATAGCAAAAAATTCATACTTGTTACAAATTTTACCGCTAGTACCCCACTGAACCATTCACCAAACCTTTCACTTTCACCAAAAATTCATTACCCATCTATTAACTCCAAATAAAATAAATCTACCTAAATAATGAGTATGAGAAATATGATGAAATGTAGAAAAATAAATAGAAAGACTTGTCCTAAATCAGTTACTTGCCTCGGGGAAGAAAAAGAAAAGAAAGATAGAATTATTCTTTCTTAAGCTTTTGAAAAAAATAATAATAATTAGAACTCCAAAAGCTTAAGAGCAAAGTATGGAAACTCATGTAGAAGCAGGAAAAGAAAACAAGGATTTATCTAGTGTAAATATCTTGAAGACCTTATTATCTCATACTTGTCATTTTTGATTTTTTGTTCCATTTTCTTCTACATCACCACCTAAGCCCCATAATACCAAATAAATATATCTAGCTCATTTAGGAGTAGGATGGTGTGATAATAAGTAGTATATGTGATTGATCGACCTTGGCTTCTCTGACTGTCATTGAGATGTGAGGAAACGTGTGCCACTGCACACTGGAGTTAGCGAAACCTGAGTGGAAAAATTATGAGTGAATTTGTGTGTTTGACACATACCTGTGAGAACCTACTTAGGGACGCTCTCCAAAGGATCCAAAAATGGCCTTGCTTGTACATTTTAATGTAAAGTTCATTTTATGCTTATTCATATGTAGATGTTTTAATTATTATATACATATTAACTTGAGTTCCAAAGGGATTCATCCTCGTTCCCCGCTAATGAGATGTATATATACCTGAGATTAATTTAGGGAACAAACTTTTGTTACTGAGTCGTTGTAGTATAGATGAAGTTTGTGAGTAGCTTCTCTGAAAAACTCCCACGAGGCTATAACTCCTCCACTAGGGAATTCCTAGTGGTTTAAGGCCTTGTTGCATACAGTCAATGCAACCGCACTCTGCGAAACGAGAACTAGCTTAAGACTACACATTTTTGGCCACTTATTAATGAGAATGGATTTTTAATATATTAATGAACAATAGATTTATGAGATGCGTGAACAGTAAATTATGGTGGAAAAATAGTAGATAAATACTCTCTAAATCATGTGAGATAGGTGAGAGTAGTCGTGTTCACCAAACTCTAGTTGTACACTACTTAGATACGAATTTATATTGCAAATATGCTTCACTAATGAGAGTCAAAATAGTAGATATGAGGTGAAAACATTGAATTTAAATGATGAATAAAGGTATTAGAAGGGGTTTAATCTGCCATGCGATTCGATTGACTATTAGTTATTGTCGAATCGCTTGTATTCATCCCTAGTGAAGACCAAGTCCTCTCGGATCGAGGTTTCACTACCATGAGAGTGTAGCTCCACCATAAATCTCTTTGGTGGTGGCTCTATACTCTAGTTCTCCATTATGAGCTCTATCTCTAGTTACTCATAATGAATAACTTCAAATTCTTTTATGCAAAACAATAAATACTATTGGTGAATCATCCTCACTTGACTTCATAAACCACCTCTAATGTAGATTTAGCCTAGTGTCATTCGAATTATTATACTAAAGCAATAATAAAGAGACATTATAAAGTAAAGAAGAATTGAATAAACAAGCTTTTATTGAAAGGTTTCTAATGGTGGCTACAAACTAAATTATTCTAACCCTAAAGAAATAAAACTAATTAAAACTAAACTAAACTAATTATTAAATAAGAAGGGGAAGGAGAGGATTGTTTAGCCTTTAACCCTCTTTATATAGGAGAGGGTTAGGGTTACATTTTCATGCATGGGCTAAAAAGGGGGACTTTGGGCCTCTAAAGTGAGCCTAAAGTCCATTAGGTTAAGTCTAAAAGGGCCAATTTTGTTGGAAATTATTTCAATGCCTTTTTCATCTACGTTTACAGCTCTGATTGAAGCAAGGCTAGGTCCATTGGAAAGCTTATTCCGAGTCGGTCGTTTTGACATAAAGTAGGCTAAATTCTAAGGTCTAAGTCCAAAGATACGACCTGTTGAATTATGTTTACTTTTCTGTTTTTTCTACCCGGATTGACTTTGACTGGGCTTGAAAAATGCTTTTCTCTATGATTTTTGGGCTTTAAACGTAGAACTTCCTCGGCAATCATCTTGACTCATTTTTCATGCAAAAGTGGTGCTTTTAGTCACCTAATCAACTTCAAGTCTTGTAATATACAAAAATATGATAACAGTACTAACTTTTTTTTATTATAAACATAATTGGCCTAAATAGAGTACTATTAAGGGGTTTAAACTACACTTTTGGGTGCTTATCACACCACCCCCAAACAACATTTTACTTGTCCTCAAGCAAAGATGAGAAATAAAAATAGATAAGTGGCCAAAAATGTGGTCCTAACTAATCTCATTTTGTAGAGTGCGATTGCATTGACCATATGCAATAAGGCCTTAAACCACTAGGAATTTCCTAATAGACAAGTTATAGCCTCGTGAGAGTTTTCCAGAGAAGGTACTCACAAACGACTAATAGAAAAAATAAAATTTCCTAATTAATCTCATATATCTATACTTCTCAATAACAATATAACAAGAACAATACTTTTGAAACCTAAGCTAATACACGCATAATAATCAAATCATCTAAAAATATATATGCATGCTATGAACTATGTTATAAAATGCAATGGCAAGTCCATTTCTAGAACTTTTGGAATATCGTCCTTAAGTAGGTCCTCACAATTTGTCAAGACAAAAATATTCTGATTTTTCCACTCAAGTTAGCTCACTCCAGTGTGCAGTGGGCACACGTTTCCCTACAATCTCAATGATGTTTAAAGGCGCCAAGGTCAATCAATCACATCTAGTTACCACTTATTATCACACCAAATTAATCATAATTGAGCTAGAGGTATTTATTAGGTAATACGGGGCTGAGGTGATGGTTTAAGAAGAAACGGAATGGATATTCAATTAAACAAGTCTGAGATAATAGGGTCTTCAATTACATTTAACTAGAGAAAACCTTGTTCTTACTTTACTTTTACACTTAGTTTGTTTCCATCATTAGCCTTTTTATTTTGGCTTTTTGACTCATTTTATTCTATTTTTGGAGTTTTTGTTTTATTTCTATTTTTCTTTTTCTTTTGTTTTATTTTATTTTCTTTGGTTGGAAACTTTTTTTTTTTTTTTTTTTTTAAGCAACTAACTAATTTTGGTTTTCCACAGGTTTTTCTCTTTATTTTCCTTACTCATCCTATTCTCAGACTCATTCAAAGATGGGTAGGTTTATTTTTTTTTATTGGTTTAAAATATGGGTAAAGGATTTGTGGTTGAGAAAAGGCTAAACGAAAGGCTCAGAGGGGCGACTAGAGGATAATTACTTATAGGTATGAATTTTTAGCTATATATATCGATCCAATAAAGGCCTAAATTCTCGCTTAGGATATGGTATGGTGATCAAGTAAGTGGATGTATGATTTATCTATTCAGATTATATGTCTTCTTTGTGTCATCACGCAAATACTCACTCATACGAGGCTTTTAGGCTAGAATCTCACAGGATATGTAAAATTAAGTAGTCTAACCTAGGCACTAGTAGAAAAAACGATTTTTGTGATTGTTTTAAAATGTTATTTGTGACTGTTCTGTTCGAAATGGTCACAAATGACAGAAAATGGTTTTTGTGACAGTTTTAAAAAGTTTTTGGTGACGTGCGTTTTCGAAACGGTCACAAATGGGTTTTTTCTAAAGAAGGCGTATATGTGTGGAGAACTATTTGTGACTATTTAACTAAAATAGTTACATATTACCCAGATATTACCCGACCTTAAGTGACCATTTGACCCATCTATTTGACCCAACTAGTTTTTGGTCCAGCGCCCAAAACTCCACTAAAAAAAACTAATTCGAAACACAACACTGGTGGCCCACGTTCACTCTCACCTCCATCTGTCTCCCGCTTCCTTCAAACTCTAAGTACCTGCCTCTTAAAAAAAAAGTTACATACTCGCTCACTGCCGCTCCTCCTAAACAAGGGTTTCTTTCTGACTTTCTCTTATCCCTCACTCAGTTAATTTAAGTGGATAGCTCGAATTGAGTTCTTCAGACCTCTCTCTCTCTTTCTGGCGATTCCACCCAAATTAAGGATGGAGATTTGTTGATCCTCAAATTTGAGAATGGAGATTTCGCAAAGCGTGATTATTTAATAGTGAATCGACAATGGAAAAGAAAGGTGAATTTTCTTCTCAAAATCTAGTTCACTTATTGTTTTTGATTATTAAGTGTATTTGTTGTTATGTACAAACCCTAGATTGTTGCGCTTATTAAATCGAATTAGAAACCCTATATTGTTGAGATGTTAGGTGTGTGGAGAAATGATATAGAATGAGCAGAGTACCCATTCTATATTGGGTCACTTGTTGATGTGCAGAGTAGCCAGGATCCAGTATTTTCTATTACATTGCTGTTGTACATGAACACAAGGTGAGGCCATTTTGATCTCAGCGAATAATTTAGTTTCGTGTTTTCTCTCTTCATGATATGGCCTACTCAAAGGTAATACCATGTTAACTTATTCCACGCGCTTGTTTTAATATCTTGCATTAGCTAGCTATTTATAATAGCACCATAGCTGTACTTTTCAAAATGACAGCCTTGATTTTTTACAAATTTTAGTTGTCATTTCTTGTTCACTGATAAGAGCCCAAAACTGTAGTTTTAACCCCTTAACAATCATACTTTTAGACCAATTATGTGAGTAATAATTAAGAGTTAATACTGATTACGTGTTTTTATGCGTTTCAGGCTTCAAAGTTAATTATGTGCAGAAATGTGCCACCTTGATGAGATAAAGGAGCAATGGTTGGTTGCTAAGGAGTTCTGTGATTAAAGGCCAAGATTCAAGAAGACAAAGCCTTTGTAAAGCCTACTCAGACCTTGAAAAGTCAAGGTCCACGCGGGCAGAAACAGTGCACAAAGTCAGTAGAACTTCCGGAGACCGTATCTTTGGACTCAGACCTTGGAATTGGGCCTACCTTATGTCAAAACGACCGGCTCGGGAAGAGATTTCCAATGGTCTAAGCTTTGGCCCAATCAGAGGAGCAAAAGTGGACTAAAATTCTGTTGAAGCCGAATCCAGCTGAAGAGCCCTTTTTGGACTGAAGAAATTGGGTTTTGGGCCCAATTTTCTAGCCCAAAACATGGCTCTAAGCCCATGCACGATTTTGGATCTGATTTCCTCCTTATCAACAAAGAAGACTTAACTCTTAAGATATCTAGGAGCTTAGGATAGAAAGTAGCCATTAGAATAGCTTCTAGATCTAGTTTTAATGGTTTTTAATTAAGTTTAGTTTCATTTCATTCCTGGTTTTAGATTAAACCTTTAAAATATTGTTATTGCTTGATTAGATAAATAAAGTAGTTTATTTTTTATCAAATTCGATTTTGTCATTTAAATTTGTTAGATCTAATTTCATTTATTGTTTGTTATTAATTTCGTAGTTATTAATTTGGGTTGGATTATTGTTTAGTTAAAATTCATAAAGTTAGAATCTTTATATTATGTCGTATTCAATTTCATATCGAAAATGATTGCGTAATGATTCTCGGCTAAACCTCCATTAGAGGGGGTTGAGAAGCCTTGATGAAAGCTTGATTCCGATTATCGTAGAGTCGTCGTAATTTCTATTCCACTCTAGAAACAATTAATTAACCATGAGAATGGGTTTAATCGTTCACATGCTAGTTATGAATTGATAGAAGTGCCATGTATAATTAGGAATTAGGAAGAACCAATTGTTCTGCGTAGCAGTTCAATTCGGATTACGACGATTCATCGTTAGTAAGTTAAGTTGAGTTAAGGTAGAATCAATCCCCCCTAATTCCTTATCATAGAATCAACGCAGCATTCCGTAGTTAATTAGTCGTATCTTGTGGGTAGTTGCATCGTAGTTTATAATTCGTAAATCTCTCATTAGACTTTAGTTAAGATTGATTAGACTTAGAAAAATTACATGTGAAAGAACTAGGAGTGGAACGAATCATCTACTCCACTATATCTCAATAGGATTGAGAGTAGAAATCTTTGATAAATCTAGTAACAAAGTAGTTTTAGTTTTACTTTCATTTAGAGTTCTCGCGAGCTTTATTCATTAGTAAAACTATTTAATTTACATTTTATCATTCACCGATGGGTAAGTTCAAATTCTTCAATTATTTTGTTAGGGTTTTTATTTTTGTGCGTTTCTTTTCAATTTTCTTCTTCATCTTTTTGGATTATCTAATTAGGGCATGACTGGATTTTGATTTGTGAACATTTCCAATTTTGTAAGCGAATTTGGTATGGGATTTGTAAATTGCCGATTTTTTTTTGTTGCTTTGTTGATAACGGTTCCTAATTTCAGTCCACACGCTCTATAAATACAAGAGATTGTTCAAGTTGTTTCATTTTCACAATGGTGAAAATGAAAATGGAAACAAGGTTGTTGTTTCTGGTGTTACTAAGAGTGTGAGCTTCTTTGGTTTGAAACCAGTTATTTGTTGACACACCACAGTTATTTGTTGATGTTGTTCAGTTTTATAAGACTGTTTTTGCTGTTGAAGAACTGAAATGTGATATTCATCCTAAAAGGAAAACTGTTCATGAACTTCCTCTTATTTTCTTTGCTGGCCTTAAGCTTGGTTCTTCTGTTTTCATTGTTTCCAAGTTGTGTGGTTAGATGAGTTGTTCATATTTCTGGCTTGTTGCTAGAGCTCTCTTTGAAGGCAAGTAATTTCTACCAATTACGTTACTCTTGCAGGTGTGTGTGTTGGTTACTGATAAGAAGAAAGTTGTTTGTTTCTATTATTATAGGCCATAGTGTTTGTATATTGTTTTATCCAAAGTCGTTGACAACAGTGGAACTGTTATTGGAATCAAATACAAAGATGGGATTGTCATGGTCACTAGTGGAACTTTATTATTTTATCTGATGTATGTTTTTATTAAGGGTGTGGAGAAGCTGATTTCTTCCAAGATGACGTTACCTGGTTATAATTGGAGAATTCACTCTGTTTATCACCATTCTGGCATGGTATGTTTCTTTATTTTCCTTGAAACAATACATGACATATTCCTTAAAACCAACTAGTAATTCACTTCCTTTATTCATCTATCAAGTATATAAATTATAAAAGTTGTTACTTGTTTCTTTGTAAGGAAAGTTTAGTCTACTATCATGCATTTTCCTATTTAATTGATTCCAATCCCTATGCAGGCTGTGGCTGGATTAGCAGCTGATGGGAAACAAATTGTCGCAAGAACCAAGTCTGAAGCAACTAATTATGAAAGGTTTGCATCTTTACTAGATGCTTAGGATACAGGGGTAATTTCTCATATTTTGAGCTTGGTCCTCAAGTGAGAGATTACCTCCCTAGAAATCTATAACAGGCTAACAGCTGACTTTCTTTCATTTGCATTACACAAGACACAATGCGAGTAGATCAATGTTGTGGCTCTGCTGGTGCATCTTGTGACTTAATGCCATGAGAAATAGACATGTTTCTTTTACTTCATTCACTCTTTTTCCATTTTGATTTTTTTTTGTTAGGGATTGTCTGTGTGGTGCAAACTCCTGTGTGGATTAATAATGTCTTTGAATGATAATGAAGAAGAAGAAGAAGAAGAAGAAGAAGAAGAAGGTGTTTATCATCATATGACTGGTGGAGGAGTTATTAATCGAAACAGATGGCGTATTGCTGAAATCTTATGTGTATCGATTATGTGAAATATGGTCTCATCGGTTATCCAAGTCTATCTTGGTTTGTAAAGTTTCAACGGAATAAGTGTTTGTGAATACTATTTTGAAACTTAATGGATTATGTTTGTTTAGAAAAAAATATATATATATATATATATATATATATATATATATATATATATATATATATATATATATATATATATATATATATATATATATATATATATATGTGTGTGTGTGTGTGTGTGCAGGTCTAATTCAATGTGGAATGCAATTTTTGCTTCACATGTATTCACTATTTTTTTTTTTTGAAAAAAAAAGGTATATTTATCACAGTTTTAAGTAAACAATCATAACTAGCTGTCTTTTATGTGATAGTTCCAAGTTAATTACATTACTATTTTTCAAAAGTGTCACAAATGATTTGATTTGTTGTGACAGTTTTTAAGTTTTTGTTACTATTTTATGTAGTAGATACATACTAGTCTGGAACAAATATTTGTGACGGTTTTGGGAAAAAAATAAATGACCCCCACTCCGCACATTTTTGGAAAAAAAAAATAGTGACAAAAGACTTTTTGTCATTGTTTTTAACAGTGATATAAAACCTTTTTTCTTGTAGTGAGGTCTCAAAAAAATACTGCCAAGTACACTCATACATGCTCATGCAAGATGTTAATGAAAAGATGCAATGACTATTACCTACGTATTAACCTAAGTTTCTAAGAACTACGCTTAATTCTATTGCTACTTGAGATTTTTAGACCAATATCATCATGGAAAAGGAAATAATACCATTATCCTAAGTGCATAGTATAAACTATTTTTATGCTTTTTCTATATTTTAAACAATAATTAATACGTAATATACAACTTAATATGTGTTTAAATATTTACAATGTGTTTCTATACCACCCCCAAACAGAATCATGCTTTGTCCCCAAAGTATGGAATGAAAATAAAGGATAGAGACTACTATAGAAACGTGCTTGTAAATGGGAACACTTATAAAAGAAAGTTAAACGATACAAGTATAAAGAATTAAAATGCATACGCAACTCCTATATGAGTTCCATCCATAATGGAGATAAAAGGAAATAAAATTCACTTGGGACATAAGCAGACTCTAACAAGAAAATTATAAATATTACCATATATAGTTGTTTCGAATCATGCATTTTCCTCCGTTTGCTCCTCACTTATGAAATGTGGTTCCTTTAAGTCTTGCATATCTATGACTACTTTCTATGCCTTCATTCTCTTTTCATCTACCCTAGCCAACCTATTTAGTGCAATTTGGTCGGACGGGGTGCATGGGGCAACTAGGTGAGGTTGTAGGCGCCAACCAAGCCAAACCATAGCACGTAAAGAATGGACTATAGAATTGGTTGTGCGTATTGTATCAACCTTAACTCAATCAGTGAAATGTGCACATAATTCGGGAAAAAGAATCGCATTATGCGGCAAACCATAACAGGCATAAGAAGGTACTCATGCCTCATTGTATGGGCTCGTGCTACACTAAACACTATAGTCTTTTGAGAATATCAAAGTGCATACGTCCCTCAGCTAAAGCAAGGAAGACGTTACAAGTGGCGCTATTCACAGTTGAAAAACGGCATTCCCTTAATATATTGAGCATAATAAAAAAACATAGTAGAGCTTACGTTAAGGGACAGACTTTTAAGGGCTATGTTATGTTGGCCTTAGTCTTCTAAACGGAAAACTCCCGCCCCATAAGTCTCTTGGAAGTATGCATAATTATAATAGAAGGCATTATCTGACATGTAATCCCATGTATCTTGGCCAGGAGGCATAGAAAGTCCTAGCGCCAATGCTAACAAATTTTTTCTTAAATCCATGATTTCATTGTTTATGGTGATAGAGAACACTTGTTCCCCATCTTGGTTATTAAAAAATTTACAATTATCATAGAAATAAGCAGTAAGTTGATGTGAATAAGTATCACATGGATATACCAACAGAGTGTGCCAACCTAATTGGTTAATCATGTCGTCGAAATAAAAGCCATAAGTGTCACTATCAAGCAAGTCATAAAAAGACTGTTCCGGTATAATTTTTGGACTAGTCATAACAAACAAGTAATGAACTTAAGTACTGGAAGTGTTAGAAGAAGAACTTGGAAATCCAAGCCTAGAAGCTTGAGGTGAGGGCGCGCACGCATGGAATAACCCTTGGGTGGGTGCGGTGCGCGAGTAAGAATGCAGATACCAATTAATACGAGTGCGGTGCGCGCTAAGTTTGTGCTTGTATAAGGCGCGTGCGCACTCTGAGATGCAGGGATGTGTTTAGGTTTTTCAGTTATGAAACTACATGCTTAGAGATTGACTTTTTAGTGTTTGGTTGCTAAGTCTAAGGCCGGATTGTTGCTGAAATAAAAGATGTGAAAAAAAATACATTTTTAGAATAGTTTCATATGCATGAATTCTATTTCAGATTTTTGGGATTTCTATATATGATTAGCCTCCAAAATTCCCTAAAATTTTGACATTTCACGAAATTTAAGATTCCTAATTACATTATGGATCCCAATTAAATTAAACAAGGCCCATGGGTTGCATATAATGGGTTTCTCTATTAGATTAGCCTATGAAATTCCGCAAAACTTTGAAATTCCTTGAAATATTAGGTACCTAATTACATTGTAGATCCTAATTAAATTAAACAAGGCCCAAGGGTTCTTATATTTTGGCCCAAAACTTATATAAATGTGATTTAAGGCATGCAATTTCATACGTTCACATATATTAAAATATACCACCCCCAAACAATTTGAAAGGGGGGGTTCATGACATTGATCAATTAAATTACCTAAACATGCTGAATATCAACTTTAAACTATATGGTAAAATTAAAATATGTGATTAATCATGTATTAAATTTAACAATACGTGCATTGATGAATAATCACATAAACAAATAAATACTAACTACTTAACTAAAAATGAATTAACAATTAATTAAACTAAAGTACTAAAATTAAAACAAGTACGGAAATTAAATAGTTATTATAAAATAGAAATAATTCTAAATCAAATTCATCACAACAAATATAAAATAAATAAGCTACCCCTGGGAAGAAGAAGGTCCTTAACCATTAGACGTACGACGACGACATCGCTCATGTATAGAAAAAATTGAATAATGATACTCATTCGGAAAAAAGTCAGATATCGATTCGGAATCACTGTCATCCTCATTAGTTAACCTAAATAAGTGATCTACAACTACATTTTTAGCTCCTTTTTTATCCTTAATTTCCAAATTAAATTCAGTTAGGAAAAGGATCCAACGGATCAAGCTCTGTTTAGCATCCTTCTTCGCGAGAAGGTACCGAAACACAACATGGTCTGTATAGACGATGGTCGTGGAACCAACTAAGTAGGGACGAAACTTATCTAAGGCATACACAATGGCTAGAAATTCCTTTTCAGTAGTACTGTAATTACGTTGAGCATCATTTAAGGTTTTATTAGCATAAAAAATAAATGTGGATTTATTATCTAACTTCTATCCTAGCACAGCACCAACGACATAATCACTAGCATCACACATAAGTTCAAAAGGTTTTGACCAGTCTGGTAGTTGTATGATAGTTGCAGAGGTTAAAACGGCTTTCAAAATTTCAAAAGCCTATTTGCAGTCATGATTAAAATAAAAAATGGCATCTTTTAAAAGTAATTGTGTTAAAGGGTTAGCTATTTTTGAAAAATCTTTTATGAAACGTCTGTAGAAACTTGTATGGCCTAGAAAGGCCCTAATATCACGGACAGTCCGTGGTATAGATAGAGACACTATTTTATCTATTTTAGCTTTATTTACTTTTATTCCATTTTTAGAAACAATATGACCTAAAACTATATGGTCGGCTATGCGTTCAAGCATTTGGTCAACAAAGGATAAAGAAAAGTGATCCTTATGTGTCATAGCATTAAACTTCCTATAATCAATACAAATCCGCCACATTATAGGAATTCGGGTGGAAATTAACTCTCCATTGACATTACGAATGACTATAACACCTGATTTCATAGGGACTACATGAACTGGGCTCACCCATTCACTATCTGAAATGGGGCAGCATCGAGTAATCTCAAAACTTCCGCTTTAACTACCTCTTTCATGGCTGGGTTCAAACGACATTGTGGCTCATGGGAGGTTTTCGCATTATCCTCCAAATGTATGCGATGTTTGCATACGCTAGGGTTAATACCCTTAATATTGTCTAAATACCAACCGATCGCAGAACGATGTTCACGAATAACCCTAATCAAATTTGCCTCTTCAGTAGCAGATAACTGAAATGATATAATAATCGGATGAGTGCCATCCGGATCAAGATGAATGTACTTTAACTCAGCGGGAAGTGGTTTAAGCTCAGGGGTGGGAGGAGTGGGAATGAGGGATTCAGGAGGGTTTTCCTCCTCTAAAATGCAGATTTGTTCAGGAATGAGTTCTTCAAACCCAGGAGCTAGATCGTGAATAGGAGTATATTCTAAGAGGGCATGCACTTCTTGGATATAAGAATCCTCAGTACTGCCAAAGGAAAGAAATTGGTGCGTCTGATTATCTGGAAAAGTCTTGTTAAAATAATCTTGAGTGAGGCTCTATATCATGCTAATTTCGCTATCTATAGTCGTGTCTGGTATCTGTTGCATTATTTTAAAAACATTTACCTCAACAGCAAGATTTCCAACGAAATGGATATCGAACCTGTAAGAAAACTTATTCCAAAAATATACTTATTGTTAAGTAAATAAGAAAATCAAATTGATATAACAAATATATCATGAACAAACATTTAGTTCAACGAATGAACTTAATTTACCAAATAAGAATCTGTCTTAAGTTGTTAGGAATATACAACTTAAATGTACTTACTCTTTACCAATCACCAAATAGTACAAACCTTTTGTCTTGTAAGTGTTTTGTACTTCTTTGTTAAATCCGAGCCTAGTGTAGAACCACTATGTCCTTAAGAGAGATTTTCCCCCTCATGGTGCTTGAAGGTTGATGGGAAACTATCTCCCAAGATAGAACAGATTTTCTTTTATACAAAGCTAGCACTTCAATTCTATAGAATCAGCAAACACAACATAGTATTTAACTAAGAATAGAGGGAGAAGAAAAAGATCATTTATATGTGATCTAGTGCGTCTTTCTCTCCAAATTCATCCACTATTTATAGGTGAGTGGTGCCTCTTCAAAACAACACATTGACTCTTAGGAAAAAGTAAGCAACTCTTTGAAAAGTCATATGTTTCGAAAGGACACACCATTTTGGCATAAAGCACTGTTTCGAACCAGTGCCTATTTCGAAAGGTCACACCTTTTCGGCATGATGTACTGTTTTGAACCAGTGCATATTTTGAAAGGTCACACTTTTTCGGCATAATGCACTATTTCGAACCAATGCACCCTTTCGAAAAGGTTTTTCTCACTTTACGTACTATTTAAAGAGAAACCTATTTCATTTCAAGTAGGGTAACTTGGGAGAAAAATTACTCATTCATATCTCAATGGATTTGTGCAAATCTATTTTTCTAACAATCCCCCATATGAATGAAAATTTGGTTTATTCTATCATAAGCATCGGATTTCTATTCTTTTACAAATAAAAAGATATCGCATCAGGTCAAGTAGCATGGGAGGCCTTGAACTTGCCTTAGTGAAAGACGATCGGATTTAATTGGAAGATCAGTAGACTTCAATTAATGTCCTTGAACTGTCAGCCATTTGTATAAATCTAGACAATCATCTTCATGCAATACCTTCTCAAATACTGCTAGTTCTCACGTTTGTGTTCATTTTGGCCTTGAACACTTCTTGGTCTCAGAGAGTGCTTTTGAGACATTTGCCTTAAAATTCTCATAGAAGCGGCCCCACTTCACACTCACATAGGTGATTTCTATAAAGAGTATCCTACAATACTCCACTTGGATAACATAACTTTCCAAGATATAGTAAATCATTAAAAGCTTGACTTATCCTGGATCTCACGACAGATATGCATTATCTTATATAGGAATGGGTTAGAGTATATTATTACTATCCAGTGCTAACTGAGTCACAGACATAATTCAGTTAGCCCTTTAAACCTAGATCTTGGGATCTCCAGTCAACTAGGTTAGTTTTTTCATTATGAGGACTCTTGGTTGATTACCGTCGCTGCAATTAATTAGGGCATTGGCAGTTGCCAAGAAAGGACGGGAATAGAGTCATAGGCGACTTCTGTGTCTAGAATGACAAAATCAGCTAGATAATAGAAGTCTTGTACTTTAACAAGAATATTTTCAACTACGCCCTTAGAATACTTAATCGAACGATCGGCTAACTGCAAAGTCATTTTAGTTAGTTTTAGATCATGTATACCTAGTTGTTTATAAAGGTAAAATGAGAGTAAGTTAACACTCGCCCCTAGATCTAGAAGAGCAGTTGTTGTAAAAGTATCACCTAAGGTGCATTGTATAGTGGGACGACCAGGGTCCTTGTACTTAATGATTTTGTTGTACTTAGATAAAAAGGGAAACTGTTATGTTAAGAAAGTTTCTTTAGGTATGCTTGTTTTCCTCTTTGTGGTGCACAAATCTTTAACAAACTTAGCGTGTGTTGGAAGACGTTTTATTGCTTCGAGGAAAGGTAGATTTATAGTTAAATTTTTGAAAACTTCTCTAATCTTGTCAAAATTATCGTCCTTCTTTATCATAGCTAGTCTCTGGGGAAACAGCGGTTTTTCTCTATATTTAGCGTAAGGGTTGATATAAGTATTGCCCTTTTCTTTAACTTCTGTTAGTTTCCGCTTAGGCTGAGGTTTAACTAGTACTTCTACCATGGTAGGATATTCAGTTTCAACTATGGTATCTAGTAAGTTTTCTTTATCTTGTTGTGGGGAATCCTCAAGCATCATAACTTTGTTTTCAACCACTTTCCCTGAACGGAGGGTAGTTATGGCCTTTAGTTCACCTTATATTATATTTTCATTACTAGAACTACCATTTAATTCAAAGGTTGTGTTTCTTGATTTTGGATTAGGTACAAGTTGACTTGGAAACATGCCCTTTTGTTGTGGTTTTTCTTGGGCTAACTGTTGGATGGATTATTGGATGGCTAGTAATATCTCTTGTTGAGCTTGCATGTATGCATCGAATCTATCAGTTTGGGAAGGTTGAGTTGCCACGGGTTGTGTAACAGGAACTATATCACGTTAATTATTAATGGGTAGATTTTGATAGTTGTTATTAACCGGGACTAAACTTCTATTATTATTATAATTACCTTGCCCTTGTCTTTACCTTGGTTAATATTGATTGTAGTTGTTGGTGGGCCTAACGTTTTGATTATTAAAACCTGGAGGTGCTGCTTGTTGGTGATTATTACACCAACTAAAATTAGGATTTTGTGTCCAAGGTGCGTTAGGTATATAATTAAAGGCATAGATAGACATCTTCTGGCTGTGATTGTGGTTGTTCATAAGCAAGAGGACAATAATGATTAGAATGTTCAAGACTATAATAGAAATTACAGCGAAGAGAGTTTATATTCACTGACGGGAGTTGGTCTTTTTCTTGTTTCTTAACAGAAAGGGCATCTACCTTACGAGTGAGAGATTCAATTAAAGTTTTAAGTTCAGGATCTTGTTTAATCTCAAACATACTGGCTGCCGTAGTTGTAGAAGAAGGAATGGAGCGGAGAGTAATCGTTACCTCCCCAGTTGTTACTTTTCTTTGATTGATTTTCTAGAAAGTTATAAGCATCTGTGGCTCCTTTACTTAGGAAATTACCTCCATTCATGATATCTAAAGTCTATTTATGATGTTGGGATAGGCCTTTGAAGAAGGCACGAACTAGTGTGTCTTTACTAAGATTATGATGTGGACATTCTACTAAAAGATCTGTGAAACGATTCCAAGCCTTAGAAAAGAATTCTTGAGGCTTTTCGCTAAAGAAATGAATATTTTGTAGCATCTCATCAGTCTTCTGTGGTGAGTAAAATTATTCCATAAATAATTCTACTAGTTTTTCCCATGTGTCGACAGAGTTCGGCTTTTGTGCTATTAGCCAAGCAGCCACTTTGTCAGCTAGGGTGAAAGGAAACACCCCAAGCTTTATTTGTTCAGGTCTTACATTAGGATGGTGAAATGTAGTAAAAACTTGTTGTATCCTACGTAAGTGTTGATAAGGCTTCTCATGGGCTAATCTATGGAAAATAGGTAGCAGATTAAATATATTGGGAGGATTCTAAAATCTCCTATAGTATCTACAAGAATTATAGTTTAGTGTGGATATAGTTTGTTTGGCTGAAACAAAGGCAAGTCAGGAAGGAATAGGTAAGTTAAGTAAGAAACTCAAGTTTAGCAACTTTTTTGCGGTTCCAGCTCAAGGTCTTAGTGGTGGGCTCGCTATTTTGTGGAAAGAAGATGTGGAGCTGGAAATTCTAGGGTCCTCTCGCAACCAAGTGACAGGTAAGCTCTCCAATTACTTTCATACTGAGCCTTGGTTCTTCACTTTTGTGTATGGGAATCCTATAGCACATAATAGAAATAAAGTATGGGCTGAGCTGAAGGATGTTGCTCCCTTAATCCCTGGCCCTTGGTGCCTCTTTGGGGACTTCAATGCCATATCAAGTTTAGATGAAAAGATAGGTGGGAGGAGTAGAATTACTAAGAGCATGCAAGAGTTTAATAGTTTCATAAATGAGCTTGGTCTTGTGGATTTGGGTTTTAAAGGCCCCAAATACACTTGGAGCAACAATAGAAAACCATATGACCATATTCTGGAAAGGCTGGACAGCTCTGGCTACACCGGAGTGGCTGGCCTCCTTTCCTAATGCTCAGATTAGAACATGGGCTAATGCCACCTCTGACCATGTCTCCCTGTTCATTAATCTAGAAAAAAAAGAGGAGAAACTGCCCAGACCTTTTAAATTCTTTGATATGTGGTTGAAACATGAAACTTGCATGGAGACCATTGAAAAGGCTTGGAACTCGATCTCTCATGAGTTACCTGATAGTAACTTCATAAAAAAGATGGAAAAAACAACAAAGGATCTGGCTCTATGGAATAAACATGTTTTTGGTAATATCTTTACCAATATTAAGGCCACACAAGCCAAACTTGATACTGTGTTAAGTAAACCCTTTAGCATCAGTAACTACAATAAGGCCAAAAAGCTTAAGGATGAGATGCTGGAATGGTATGACAAAGAAGAGGACTTCTGGAAACAGAAGTCATCTCAATCTTGGCTTAAGGATGGGGCTAGAAACACTAAGTTCTTTCACCTCTCCACCATCTTCAGGAGAAGGAAAAACACTATAGAGAAAATCAGAAACAATGTAGGGGAGTGGAAGGAGGGTAGGACTGAGGTGGGGGCTTCCCTGAACCAATATTTCCAGGGGATCTTCACCTCTGACCACCCCCACCGAAATGATGAGATTTTAAACTTATTTCATCCTTGCATCACTGCCAGAGAAAATGAGATCATTACTGGCATCCCTACTAGTGAGGAGATATGGGGAGTGGTAAAAAAGATGGGAGGGTATAAATCCCCAGGGCCTGATGGTTTTCAAGGCATTTTTTACCAAAAATGCTGGGACATCATAGGGCCTGATGTGATTGGCCTTGTAAAGGACTTTTTCCACCAAGGGAGTCTGAATCCTAGGTTGAATGAAACTCACATAGCCCTGATTCCTAAAATTGCTAATCCTGACCATGCTTCCAAGTTCTCGACCTATTAGCCTGTGCAACTTTGGATACAAGATTATCTCCAAGATTCTTGCCAACAGACTTAAAGGTTTGATTAATAAAATTGTGTCCCCTTTCCAAGGGGCTTTCATTAAAGGTAGAAGTATAGGGGACAATGTGGGGCTAGCTTGTGAGGTTTTCCACAATATGAAAAACATGAAATCAAAAAATGAGGGTTGGATTGCTCTTAAGGTGGATATGGCAAAGGCCTATGATAGGGTTGAGTGGACCTTCATTGATAGCATTTTTGAGAAGCTGGGTTTTAACATGAAATGGAGACACATGATTCAGCAGTGTGTCTCCACTGTTTCTTTCCAAGTTATGCTTAATGGTTCCCCTCTGGAGAGGTTCGTCCCTGAAAGAGGAGTGAGGCAAGGAGATCCTTTATCTCCGTATTTGTTCATCATTGCCTCTGAGGCTCTGTCTAGAATGATTGCTAAGGCTGAGCAGGAAGAGGAGCTACACGGAATTAAGATCAAAAGAAACTCCCCTGCCTTATCTCACCTTCTTTATGCAGATGACCTAATCCTCTTCACTAAGGCTAATATGGTAGAGTCAGGAAACCTCAAGAGAATTCTTGATGGGTATTGTGAGGCTTCGGGCCAAAAAGTGAACTTTGAAAAAACTAGTATCTTCTTCAGTAGGAATGTAACTTATAGACAAAAGTTTAGACTGAAAAGATTCTGGAAAGTTAGGAACTTTGGCCCTAAGGAACTGTATCTTGGTGTTCCTATCATGCTATCAAGAAAGAAGTCGGAGGACTTTGATTACTTGGTAGACAAGATCCAAAATAAGATCAAGGGATGGAGAGCAAAGGTCCTGTCCCAAGCTGGCAGGACCACTCTCATCCAAGCTGTTGTTCAATCTACCCCCCTATATGCCATGTCAACCTATGTGCTACCTGTCTCGACTTGCACTAAGATTGACAAGGCATGTAGAGACTTCTGGTGGGTAGGAAAGGAACAATCTCAAAGTGTCCACACCATGGGGTGGGAGCACATATGTCAGCCCAAAGATGTTGGGGGACTAGGACTGAGAAAGGCTAGGGACATGAATGTAGCCATGTTGGCTAAACTGCCATGGAAAGCTGCTACAGACTTACAGTCCCTATGGACTAGGACTATGTTCAGCATATATGGTAAACACTGGATTGGTGATGTAAAAAAACCCCCAGACAAAGCATCCTACTTCTGGAAAGGGATCCACAGAACCTTTAATGATATAAGTGGAGGTCTGATTTGGGCCATTGGCAATGGGAATTCTATCTCAGCTTTAAAGGACCCTTGGCTGATTTGCAATGGCAAGCCCAGCACGCTGGAGGAGTTGGGGGTGGTAGCACCCACCTTGGACTCTAGTGTGGTCTCAGATCTGTTTCTGACAGACAAAAGTGGATGGGATGAGACTAAACTTAGTCTTCATCTTAATCACTTCATCTGTAGGAAGGTTCTGGATATCAAGATAAGACCTGAAGACAATAGTACAGACAAGATGAAATGGGGACAAGACAGAGGTGGTAACATCTCAGTTAAGTCTGTCTACAATTTTCTTAAGCCTAAACAAGAGATGGGACAAAGCTCTAGCTGTAACCACCTCACCCTTAGACATATATGGAAGGCTCCTCTCCCAGCCTACATACAAATGTTCCTCTGGAAGCTTTATATGCAGATCCTACCTACAGGTGATGTCCTAGCAGTGAGAAAAATAAAGGGGGACTTATCATGCCCCTTCTGCTTCAAAGAGATGGAATCTGCAGAACACTTGTTCTTCACCTGTGAATGGGTAAGGGTGATATGGTTTGGATCCCAGGTTGGGTTGAGAGTGCACAAGGAACAACAGACTTCCATAAGAGAGAGGCTAGACCTCTTCTTGACTTGGTGCTGTAGTCCTGATGAAGAGCTTAGGCTGGCTGGAACCCACATTGCTATCCTGATTCACAAGATCTGGCAAGCGAGGAATCAATTGAAATTTGAGAATAGAAAGACTAACTGTGAAAGGCTGGTCAGAGAAAGCTGCAGGCTGGCAGAGAAGTGCTATCTGGCATATAGTGAAGAACATCCTCACACTAACCCTGCCTTAGCTTATGATGAAATAAATTTGGATTCTGTTTTTCCACTCATACCTAATGCTAGTATACTCATTAATTTTGATGCATCCTTCCACAGGCAACAAGGGTGGGCTGGAGCTGGGGCTATTGCAGTTGACAGTGAGGGGGCTATTGTTGGGGTTGCGGTTAGGAGATTCAAAGGGGCCTTAAGCGGCCATTTGAAAGGCTGCTGAAGTTGCAAATGCTCATCTTGGAGGACACCACTATGTGATACAAGGGGATAATGCTGAAGTGATTGGAGCTTTACAAGGCAGCTCATGTAGATGGCAATGGGAATGTATAAAAAATCATATTTTCAGTTTAGGATCTGAACTCAGTTCTTTTGTCTTTAGATGGATTAGTAGGAACTTGAATAGTGATGCAGACTCACTAGCTGCGTGGGTTTACCAGGAATTAGAACAATCTGATCTCCCAGTGTGTATTTCAGAATCTGGATGCTCACCCCTTTTTGTGTAACTTTTTGCTAAATATATAATAGAGTATGATTTGCATCAAAAAAAAAAAAAAAATTATGTAGGACTCAGGTCCATCGTTTAAAGCCATATAAAAATCAGAGAGGGGCCTCTCTGGTATTTCTTCACCCATTGCTACAAATATAATGCTAGTGGGTATACGTGGTATTTGTGTGGTGATTGGTGAATTTCTAGATAGGCGATTATTTCTGTGTCTACGATAAACAAATATGGCAGATTTATGTGTACCAGATCTTAATCTCATGCAAGTTTTAAGTCCAATAGGCAAGTCCTAACGAGCATGCACAAATAGTATGATTATTACTAGAATTATAATCCTCTGACAATAATTCGAGGATGTAAAGAGGTGTTACCTGGAGCGTCCTTGCTACGCGTATAAATAGTGTCTTCAACATCCTTGAAGCACATCTACGTTACTTGAACAATTATACGAGTACTGGTCCGGGTACACGAATTAATTTTTTTGGTATTTGTCTATCAAACCAACAGCCAGGTCACTTAGGAATTTGAGGGAGGTTGTCTGTGCTTGCACGTTCCTTAATTTGAGAACTCCAAATTCTGTTAGTTTTCTAGACACCGTTTAGAATGAAGAAAAATAATTTTTAAAATTTTTGTAGTTAATAGTATACGAGTACTATACTGTACTAGTGAGATAAGATTGCAAATAATATTAAAAATTTAATTTAAGCTAATTAACCTAGGGCGCGTGTGCGCTTAGAATTTAGTTATATTGGGCACGGGTTGCGCTTGATATGTGGAAGGTAGGTCGCATTCAGTGAAGGCAAATTTAGGGCGCGCGCATGCTTGTGAGATAAAACTAGGGTTTTAAATTTTCAGGCTCAGGTCACGGGAAGGTAGGGAGTTGGTTGAGCAACTCGTATACTCTCAAACAGTAGCAAAACAATTCAAAGAAATTACAAATAGTGTTTTAGTGAGTGTTTTGTGAATAGTGAAAATAGTGTTTTGTAATATAAACGCGCGTAATGTGAACGAACTAGATGGCAAGCGGCGCCATTGATAAGAATGGATTTGAATAAATTAATGAACATTAGATTTATGAGATGCGTGAACAGTAAATTATGGTCGAAAAAAAATAGATAAATACTCACTAAATCATGTGAGATAATGGAGAGTAGTCGTTCTAGTGGCACTACTTGGATACGAATCTATATTGCAAATATGCTTCACTAATGAGAGTCAAAATAGTAGATATGAGGTGAAAACAGTGAATTTAAATAATGAATAAAGGTATTAAAAGGGGTTTAATCCACCACGTGATTCGATTGACTATTAGTTAGTATCGAATCGGTTGTATTAATCCTTAGTGAAGACCAAGTCCTCTCGGATCGAGATTTTACTAGCATGAGAGTGTAGCTCCACCACAAATCTCTTTAGTGGTGACTTTATACTCTAGTTCTCCATTATGAGCTCTATCTCTAGTTACTCATAATGAAGAACTTGAAGTTCTTTAATGCAAAACAATAAATACTAATGGTGAATCATCCTCACTTGGTTTCATAAACCTCCTCTAATGGAGGTTTAGCCTAGTGTCATTGGAATTATTATACTAAAGAAATAATAAGGAGACATTATAAAGTAAAGAAGAATTGAATAAACAATCTTTTATTGAAAGGTTTCTAATGGTGGCTACAAACTAAATTATTCTAACCCTAAAGAAGTAAAACTAAACTAAACTAATTATTAACTAATAAGGGGAAGGAGAGGATTGTTTAGCCTTAACCCTCTTTATATAAGAGAGGGTTAGGGTTACATTTTCTTGCATGGGCAAAAAAGGGGACATTGGGCCTCTAAAGTGAGCCCAAAGTCCAATAGGTTAAGTCTAAAAGGGCCAATTCTATTGGAAATTACTTCAGTGCCCTTTTCATCCACTTTTACAGATCTGATTGGGGCAAGGTTGGGTCCATTGGAAAGCTTATTCCAAGATGGTCATTTTGACATAAAGTAGGCCCATTTCCAAAGATATGGCCTGTTTAAGTTATGTTGACTTTTCTGTCTTTTTTCTACCCAGATTGATTTGACTTCCCAGCTTTGACTAGGATTGAAAAAGGCTTTTCTCCATGATTCTTGGTTTTTAAATGTAGAACTTCCTCGGCAATCATCTTGACTCATTTTCCATGCAAAATTGGTGCTTTTAGTCACCTAATCAATTGCAAGTCTTGAAATGCACAAAAACACGTAAATAATGTTAACTCTTATTTATTATAAACATAATTGGCCTAAGTAGGGTACTATTAAGGGGTTTAAAGTACACTTTTAGGTGCTTATCACTAATCTGTTAAATGTCGCTTCTTTGCTTGAGGACAAGCAAAGTGCTGTTTTGGTGTGGTGTGATAAGCACCAAAACTGTAATATAAAACTCCATAGAGACATAATATTTTGGTTAATTATGTGATTAATAATCATGAAATAATCGTATTTTCGTGCTATTGCAGGTTTGAGCAATCAATGTAAAAATGAGGACAAAGCCAGTATTTAAGCATGGAATAGTGTGTCTACATGAAGCTTTCCGATTTAGCTCATGCAAAGCTCAACAAAGCCACTTAAATCCCAGGAACTCTAATAGGACGATTCCATGTCAAAACGGGATTACGTACAGAAAAACATCCAACTTCCGAAGCTCATATCTTTTGAACCTGGACTTCGATTCCAGCAAGTAAGCTATCCAGACAATCAGTGCGACAAGCTTTATCTCATTCTAGATTTTGCAGAAATCGACTTGCGGACCTGCCACTGGACACAACATGTGGACCCACTCTACAGGCCCACAAGACGTGATGAATCATCAATCATGGAGCAAGTCAAGACAAAAGTGGCAAATTATTGACACAAATTGACATTTTGCATGTATTAATTACCTTGACTAGAATTTTTGATGCCAAATAGTGTTTAAGTTTGGCTTTGTTTGATTTAGAGATAAGATGGAATTAAATGTGAGTAATGGTGGGAGGTGATTCACTTGGGAGAATGAGAGAAAGCTCTTTAAATGGGCTGATTTTGTATTCTCCCCAATTTCCATCAGCAGCTCCAGCTCCTCTCTAGTAGTTTAACTATGTACCTGGATTTGAAACAAAATAGATCAGTACTGAAAATAAATGAAATGAAATGACGAAAAAAATGAAAAACAAGAAATAGATATGGTAGAATGTTAGTTGTTTCCCTCCTTAGAGCTCAACAATGAATCCACTTTTTCTAATTCATGACGGCAACGCCATTTGAAGTTTGTTGTATAATGGTAAGGGATTAGTTGAGGTTCACCTTAGATTTTTAAAGATGGATTGATGGGAGTTTATGAAGGTGAGAAGGTTCCTTACGCTATTTTTAAATGAAGCAACCTTGTATTGAAACTTGACTAAAACTTGAATGGGAAATCAAGTATTGATGAATGAAAACATGGATTGAAAATTGAATATTGAAGAACAAACTTGAATGTAAACTTGTATTAAAAAACAACTTGGATTGAATATTGAAGAACAAACTTGAATTGAAGAACAAAAAGTAAATAAAGCAATAAAATCTTGAAAATATAAAAGACTTGAAATTAAAATATACTCTACTCCTACATGACCATAGATTAAGTCTAGGTGTCTTCTCTCCTCCTACTCTTTGGCTTTTATATTACACCTTTTGTCAAACACTGATTTTCCCTCTCCCTCTACAATCAAGACACCTCACTTATGTTGTTTTATGTTTTTCCTTTATGCTTATGCTTTTTGTTTTTCTATATCTTCTTGAGCAAGCTAGGTTTTTGAGCAAGTCTTCTTTTGTAGCAAGGTCATCCATCTCCAATCTTCTGAGTTAAGGACGTGAACTTCAGTCTTCTGGTTTTAAGTCCTTGACCTTTAACCTTTGACTTTGACTTCAACTTTTTCAAAACTTTTTCATAGTAGCTTGAGTCTTCATAATAAGCGTTAATAAGGCTGCTTTTGGCACTAAAATACAGCTTTTATGATAAGTGGTCTGAAATGGCCCGTAACCTGAAAAAAGCAGTAAAGGCTATGAGTTGTCTATTTATTATGCGTAAGAAGGGATGTAATGCAGTAATGTATAGGTAATAAAATACACATTTGGGAGCTGATCACTACACTGATGGCAACTCTACCTATGTGATTGGAGATCCCATGAAGTAGGTTCAAATAGAAAAACAAGTAACCTCATCATCTTGTTGTTCTCCACCCTATAATGCGAGATGATACAATTGTATATTTTGTATAACTAGAATTGTAGTCAGTAATGATGAGCTTTTAGCTCTTATTGGATTCCATAGTCCATTCTTTTATGAGATGGCCGATGTATTTAAACTTCAATGTACACCTGATAGAAATCCACCTATGTGAATGTTGAACTAGGTCAGTTCTTATTGATATTTGGTTAGGTATTTGATATGATGTAAAAGTAGATGTTACCTCAATCTAAGCATGTAATTCAACACACTCAAACTATGGAGTAAAGGTTATCGAACATTCCTTGGTATGATGAAAGTTAATATTCAAATCATTAAGGAAAAGAGAAAGGGGATGAGAGTGGGATTTTGATTGAAAGATTGATTATACTTATACTACTTAAGCAAGTAAATTTAAACTATATGAAGGATGATAGGAATAATATATAGTATAACTCTACCATCCCAGATAACTTCACTTGTAATACAATTAAAACTATTTGCGAAAGAATACTTGCTTAAACACCAGGCCAATTGTTTTACAACCTAATGCAAAAACTAATAGCCTTAAGGATTAATTTAACTTACCAATTTCTTTACAACCTAATAAGAAAAATCAAACATTTATCAAGATCACATATTCACACCAATTGCTTTACAACCTAATGAAAATGAACTTATCCCCTAATTCTAAGTCTTTATACCTATATCACTTAGAATTAGGCATATGGAATTCCTACTACTTCTATCTCTATATTGAAGTAGAAGTTCACTAACATCATATCATTTTCTTTACTTTGTATCTCTATATGAGAAAAGAAAAGAACATATTATTAAAACACATGCAAATAGATCTAACTAGACTACTCATGGAGTTCTCACATTGGCTTCATTCTACTTTCTATTAGGAGGGATTTAGCCTAAGATCATTGAACTAAAACTAAACAATGAAAAACAATAAAGGAAAAAGATTGAATAGAATAATGAAATTAAACTAAGAATATTTCCGAGCTAAAAACTACATAATATACATGTTATATATGTGGCCAAAATTTCACTCCTCTATTTATAGACAATATATGAGAGGAAGTACAATGCCATAAACATGGCTAGATACATTCCTTAGGAGCTAAGCAAATAGTGGAGGGATAGAGTATAACTCTTCAGTCCTTATCTTTGATCCTTATTCTTGACCTTTATCCTTGATCCTTATCTTGCTATTAGTTCTAGAATGTTCTAAAGGAGAAGTTCAATGCCTCAAATCAAGGCTAGATACATTCCTTAGGAAAGAAACAAGCTAGAGGAGGAATGGAATGTAACTCTTCATCTTTATCTTTGATCTCTATCTTTGATCTTTATCTTCATTTGATCTTTATCCTTAATATTTATCTTTCTTTGAAATCTATCCTTGATCCTTATCTTACCCTAACTCTAGAAAGTCCCAAAAGAGGTAGAAACTCTAATTATGTCAGAAACCCTAAAAAGGATGGACCTTGTAGGCCCACTTTTACTAATTCCGGACCTGTACAGAATTTTGACCAACAGTTCTCCATCAAACATTATCTTGTGATATCTCATAGTGTAGAGCTTGTCGCGCTGATCGTTTTGATATGTCACACGCCTCAAATAGACTTATGGTTCAAAAGATATGCAATTCAAGTTTTGTCACTGTTTTTGACATATAAGGACCAATTTGATCCACGTTTGACCAAACGTTTAAAGCTTGATTTTGATCATTTTGGGATTCTCTTGGAGTCGTTTGCTCCTAGGTTTGGCCTACACCATATTCCTTACTAAAATGCCGATTTTTGCTGTAATTTCATGAAATGAAGGATGAAACCTACAATAGCGGAGAAATGGTGTTTGTTTATGATATTTACTACCATTATTCACTACTAAAAAAAAGGCTTGTAATGACGGATAAAAAGTGTCATGAAACAAGTTTAATGACATTTTTTTCATTAAAAAAACAACCGTCATTATAGAGCCCGTCATAAAAATTAACAAAAACCGTTATAAAGCCCACACACGACAGTTTTAGTAAAACTGTAAAAAAAAAAATCACTTTTTAATGTCAAAAAATAGGTTAGAAGCGTCATAAGATGGGCAATATTTATGATGGTTTTAGTGAAGTTGTCAACTTCCAATGACAAAAAGTGTCAAGATATACCTTGCTTAATGACATTTAAACAACAAACGTCATAAAAATTTGTGATTTTTCAAAAATAAAATTGTAATTACCATTGTTAATTACCTGTGTTATATATCATTTAACACTAGAAAGTAGACTCATGCATACGCACTGACTCTATTAAAAACTTGCTCAACAATCATAACTATACATATATAAATTTTCTAACAAATCGTGATTCATGTTTTCATCGCTAACCCGTTTTTATTTCTTAACAAATTGTTTAATTAAGTTTTAAAAAACCATTTTTTAATTGGGGGAGGGATCCTGTTTTAATTAGAAGTGTGATTTCCATTTTTAATCATCTTAAAAAACCGTTTTAATTTATCAACAATTGTTTTAATTAAGTTTTAAAAACCCGTTTTTAAATTGGGGAAGGGATCCTGTTTTAATTTAGAAGTGTGATTCCCGTTTTTAATAGAAGAAAGTTTCTCATTTTAATTAGAAGTGTTAGATTTTTCTTTTTTTCAATAGGAGAGGAATTCCAATTATAATAGGAGAAGGATTCTTGTTTTAATTAAAATTTCTCTTTTCAATAGGAGAGCAATTCCCGTTTCAATAGGAGTTGATGACGTGGAATTTTAAGAGAACAAGAAAAATACCCCTTGTGGAACACTTGCTCAACAATCATAACTATATATATTGCTCAACAATCATAACTATATATTGAGTTTTGTCACTAACCCATTTTAATTTCCTAACAAATTGTTTTAATTAAGTTTTAAAAACCCATTTTTAATTGGGGGAGGGATCCCGTTTTAATATAGTAGTGCAATTCCCATTTTTAATAAGAAAATGATTTCCATTTTAATTAGAAGTGTTAGATTTTTCTTTTTCAATAGAAAAATAATTCCCATTATTATAATAGGAGAATGATTCTCGTTTTAATTAGAAGTGCTAGAATTTCTCTTTTCAATAGGAGAGGAATCCCCATTTTAATAGGAGTTGATGACGTGGAATTTTAAGAGAGCTAGAAAAATACCCCTTGTGGGAGCTTTAATATTAATATATATATGTACGTATTGCATTTCGATATTTCAAACCGACCACAACATGATAGGCATAAAACCTTGAACTTTCCATTAACTTATAAGGAGAATATAACAGTAATGAACAAGTATACAACACGTACTGCAAAAACTACAAAGTGACCCATAACTAACATTGCAATACACTTCCCCATTCCATTCAACATAATCAACAAAATATTTATCAACTAGAGCTAAACAAATCATGTCATGCTCTGGCTATTCATCCATTAGATGTATCTTCCCATTATCCCATTCTTGCATGCCAATTACGAGCAATGGCCTCCACACATTACATACAAGCTAGGGAATGACCTCCACACATTACATACAAGCTAGGGAACTTGATCAATGCCCCCGAATAATTTGCAAAATCTTGTAGAAGTTCCTAAGACAACCTAAGTTATAGTAATAGTGTCAAATTATACAATTAAAATAAACAAAATAAATTTACGAAAAGAATGTTACGAGAGGTCACTGAAAGTCATCTTACTAAAAGAAAGAATGCACCCATTATAAAAGCAAAGTTTGGTAAAAACAATAAGACAATTTGATACCCATGATATTAAGGAGAAAGAAAGTATAGAGAAGAATGGACAGATAAATCAGGCTATTTAGATTTTGGATCCGCAACTATAGTGTATCCTCCTAAGCTTAGACTATGTAACATTTACATAATCACTTTGTACCTGTGCAATGAAAGATTTCCTAAGTTTACTAGCCAACCATATTATACCTTGAATGACCCAAGAACTAATTGCAATAATAAGTATACAATTCTACCAAAATACACTTTAATCCAATAATAAGTAGACAATCCTACCAAATTAGTAAGAAATGCAATAATAAGTACGACTCAATATTAAAGTGTATTTTAGTTCATTTACAAATTATTCCTACCAAAATACACTTTAAAAGTACACATAAATAGCACATTGCTCTTTAAAAAATTCTTCAAACTAAAAACTGAAAATACATGGTTTTATGACAAATGAGAGAAGGACATTCCTAGAAAGGGAATTGATATGGACTGCTGAGTTCCGTGTTTAGCCTTACCAAAAGAAAAGGGAAGAAAGCTTGCAACTGTAAACATGTAGACAATCTTAAGTTTAATATTAAGGGGCATGTACAACTTAGTTGAACTAAATCATGTCTAAATATACAAGTTTGTCAAAAGACAAAGGCACATGTTTATGCTAAATTTGAAGTAGAACTACCTTTATAACTAGCTAAACTAGATTACAATATATATAATTAAATGTTTTTCAACAAAAAAATCATAGAAAAATGAAGAAACCATTTTGATCAGGGACAAAACCTTCGGGGAAGAAGACATAAAAAATATATAGAATTGTAGAAGGCCAAAGCAAGAATTTAAGAGAACACAAATCAATATAACAACCTTATTGTAAATAATAAGATTACAATAAAAATTCAAAACCTTTGTCTCATATAGGCCACCCAACAAACTTGATCAATTAAGACTAATATAACACCTAAACCATCTTTTTTTTTCATATATCTAACATCCATCCCCAATCATTCTAAGTAATGAGAAAATCCACAAAGTTCCAATAACATTTAAGATAAGAAACATACTAGCACATACTTGTCATGTCTTGAGTTGGTCTTAGGCTGAACAATGGCTGAAGCTAAGCTTTACAAGACTAAAACGAGGTACACATATTTGTACATTACATTCACTAGACCCAGAGTAACCAAAAGGACAAATCAAATACTACAAACACTCGTTATTAGAGAAATATTTGAATAGTATACCTACCAAGTCATATGCTAGGAGTAAATTCTTGAACTTGGTAAAACCGGAATGCAAATTTTACGTCAAATACATGTTCCTAAACTGAATATAATGCTAAGTAGAACTGTGGAACATGAGTAAAATAAAATGAAATGATACAACACAAAGTTGACTAACCTCATAAACTATCCAACATTACGCAACAACTTGAAGGTTTAGTTGTACCGCAACTCTAACAATGCCACCACGTTTGTGAGGTCGTGTGTCTCCTGAACTTGTTAGGCCTCTGTGTTAGATGAATAACACCTTATCACCATGAAATATTTTAGTCAATGAGACAACATACAGAAAAGACTAGGTAAACAACTTCCAACAAAAGGGGTTGGTTTGTTTAAGTGGGATAAACATATATTTTATCAAAGGAAGTAAATACACATATATTTTATCAATTGATTGAAATAATCAATAATCATTTTCATGTCTTAGTAGTGTGCGTAATAGAATAATTAGCAAGCTAGACATCACACTACGACTGAATGAAGTAGAATGCCTATAGAAAACCCTATTTTAGCATTTGATCAAACATCTTGTGCAATAAAAACAAAAGCTTATGTAGAAATCCAAATACACAACTATCTATATTGTAAAGTTGATTATACAACAGATCTAAGAGTTTTAAATTTGGTTTAATTATCGATTTGGTTAGTGTACTTTACAGTTTTTTCCAATTTGGTGACTCTGTGAAGTTGATACTCTAATTTTCCTAATAGAATCAAATATTTTCCTATGTGGCATATTCTTTTTCTTCTTTTGATTGTTATGTGCCATTAATGCGAAATAACGAAACTATCCCTGCCCTAATTGGTTGTATTCTCCCCCAAATGAATTGACGAACATCATTGCAGACATGTCAATAAACCCTATACCATATTACCATTAGCCTCCGTGGTTTTCTAGTTATGATATTCGATTGTTTTTGCCACCGTTATTTTGTTTTGTTGGAACAACTCAAGCAACTAATAAAACTTTTAACTGATCATGTATGGCTAAGTTTGTTCTCTTAAAAGTGATCTTTTTCATCAACATCGGTTGGTTCTCTTTATGATGGTTGTTATAGCTTTAATGGGTGTTTGGGTCTCATTTTTTCTTAAAAAACATTTTTATGAAAAAATATTTATTCTAAAACCTGATTTTGAATAAACATGTTTGGTTGTGATTTTTCTTAAAAGCTATTTTATCAAATCAGATTTCGCCCTATATTTCTCGATATATCTCGGCATAAAGTATTATAGTCTAAAACATCCGGGCAATTCATTTTCCTTGAGTGCCCAAAGTGTTTCCCTCAAAGAAAAATAGTTTTTTAACTTGAAAAACAAGTTTTACCTAATTATCATAAAACAAGTTTTAAGCTATTTCAATGATTCAGTACACCCCCATTTTGACGCTTTTAGTTAAAAACAAGTTTTGCCAAACAAACTTATCCTCTTCATCTTCATACTACCTTCCTTTTCAGGTAAATTCCTCCACTGCTTAATAGTGAGAGTTCTGGAAGGCTAGTGTTCATCCAATGCTTTTGGGTCAAATCCTCTACTGATAACAGTGTGAGTTCTAAAAGCTTGGATTCGGAATTGCTTCTCCACTCTCTCTTTTCCCAAGTTCCAAAACCTTTAAGGTAAAATCTCACATTGATACACATTGCATGTTCTGAAAAGGTTTACATCCATGGACCTTTACGAATTTGAGAAGCCCAATCAAACGTTGACATACACACTGCCACAACATAATTTGTCAACCCACACCAAGAATGGCGCTGACGCAGCTCAAGCAGAAACTCTGAGAGTTTCATATGCAGATGCCGCAAAACATTAACTTCGGCAACCAGTGGAATTCCAAGAACTCCCAATCCCCGAAAATATGGGAGAATACCCAGCAATCACTATCCCAGAGAAAGCTTATGAAAAGGCTTTGTTGTTTTGCAAACACTGTTTGGTGGGAAGAATTGATTTGCAAAAAGTGTCGCTGGAGAGAGTTAGAACCATTGCCTCACTAATTTGGAAACCAACAGGAGAATGGCTTATTACTCCTTATTGGACAAGGTTTTCTTTTTCTCCGCTTTTCGAATGCAGATGATCTAAAACAGAGTCTGGGCAAAAAGATCATGGGACTTTGATAAAATGCCTATGAGAATCAGCCAATGGACTATAAACTTCAATCCCAACAACCAAAAGCAATCTCATGGCTTGGTTTGGATTAGATTGCCTGGCCTCGGTCAAGAATATTAGAAGTCGGAGGCACTGATGTCCATTGCTCGGGGAGTGTGGTACCCTATGCAAATCGATGAGAAAACTCTAAACAGAGAGTATGGATACTATGCCAACATTTTGGTTGACGTGGACCTCTTCGAACCGATTTCGGATCAAATCTATGTCAGGACGAAGTATACCAACTTCTGGCAAACAGTCGAGGTGGGTAAACTACCAAAAATATGCACACATTGCAAAATTGTGGGACATTTGGTAATGGAATGTAGGAGGCTTAGAAATGATATGCAACATAACAAAGACAAGGGAAACAAGGATAAGGAGCTTGTAGTGGATGCCACTCCCCCCTTGGAACCGATGGGAGAAAAACAATGCAGAAGACACGAAAAAAAAAATAACATAGAAGAGTCCAGTAAGCAAGGGGAGTCCTTGTGGAGGGGGAAAAACTCTGACAAGCCCATATAAGTTCAAACATATAATCAGTTTGAGGGGCTTGAAGTTGATGAGATACACACTATTGAGGATCATGACCAACTTGTGGCTATTCATGAGGACCATGAACACATTCCAGCAGAGAAATCTCCTGAGTTTACCACGGGGAAAGTAGTGGTGTTTTCTACTGCAGAGAATTTTTCTTCAGCAATTGTGCCTGAGGATATCACGACAGCGAATTTTTTTGCAGAGGGTGTAACTGAGCATATCATAGCAATGAATTCTTCTCCAGAGGGTGCTTTTGAGAAACTCTCTTTAGATGGCGCGAATGAGAATACTCCTACAGAGGGTGCGGATGCACATACAAAAGTAGCGAATGATCAGTTGGTTGGCAGAATTGAGAATTCTGTGGTGGAACATGAGCTAAGCAGCAGGCGAGGTGACTGATACAGCATTGTCTGAGACCGAGGCCTCTCTGGAAGAGCTCTTTGTGGTAAGAGGGATTGCAACCCTGGCAGAAAATGGGGCTAAGGTTACTGCGGTAGCATCACCGTTTTTATCGAAAGTCGCGGGGATTATGGCATTGCTACTTCAAAAAGAACTTCCAACTAACATAGTGCCCAACTTTTGATCAAATCTTGAAGAGGCTATCGGTTTACAAGTCTTGAATACTCCTCCTGTGGGTGAGATTTTCGCTTCTCCTCTAGCACATGGGCCTTACCCCAACATAGTGTCTAACTTCACCCATGAAAAGACTGTTAAGGCAAATTCTTTTACAGAATATCCAATTGTCAAATGGGGAGATGATTTGGACCAAAGAGCTACTATCTTAATATCTCCTCCTAATAAGAGCATTGCAGTCGAAGGTTCGAATAGTCGAGGATTAGACTCCTATTCATCTACATCGATAGGACATGTTGAGCCAAACATCCCTTCCTCGGGAGATGGAAACAGGCCCAAATTAATAAATGAGGCTAATTCTCTGCTAACATCGGTCAACTGGGCTGATTTTGCGGATGATGAGAATGAAGAGGCCGGTGAAGAACGACAGCAGACGAAAGCAAAGAAAAAACATAAGTCGAAGTAGATGTTGCAGGAGTACTCTCCTCCATCTACAAGGGCAAGGAAAAATAACTCAGCATAATCAATGACGAATGTCCTATTCTGGAATTTTCATGGAATGAGAAGAACATCTTCTAAGTTATACTTGGAAGAAATCATACAGAAGTATAAGCCAGACATGATTGGTTTGGCAGAACCTCTTATAGCTCCCACTGTTACTCCTTCATGGCTGATTAACAAGGGCTACACAATATTTTTGCTCATAACCACTCGGATAGCAAAACAGGCAATATCTGGGTTTTTTGGAAGAACGGCTTGGTGGTTTATGTGGTTGCCATTAATGACTAGCATATCACTGTGAATATGAATCAGCATTTCATATCTTTTGTCCATGCCAAATGTTTCTACATACAAAGAATAGCCTTATGGGAAGAACTTGGGGTTATTGGTGCACTAAACACTTCCTGGATGGCAATTGGAGACTTCAACTCCATTACCACAAGAACTGAGAAAAAAGTTGGAAGGTACCCGAACCAAAGAGCAATGAATGAGTTTGTGGATTTCATAAAAAATAATTCTCTTTTGGACACGACCACTCTGGGTCATAGCTTCTCCTGGTGTCATTGGCAAATAGGGAAGAAGCAGATTTTGGTGAAGATAGACAGAGCTCTCGTTAGTAACAGTTGGCTACTGGCGAATCCTAAGTGGAGATGCAAGATATTGAAACGCAAGTTCTCTAACCACTCACCAGTTATGGGATGGTGTAACAAAAACACTAGGCCTGACAATGATCACTTCAGGTTTAGAAAGATATGGCTAGAGCACAATCAGTTCATGAACATGGTAAAGTTAAGTTGGAGTGAGTCAATGTGCGATGGACCTATTCGTCTAGTAATGCGTAAGCTCAAAAGACTCAAGGGTACTCTAAAGGCCTGGCACAAAAATACCTACTGGGGCACTAGAGATAAAATTGCTCAGGCAAATAAATCCCTCAAAGACATCCAAAAATAGCAAGAGTAGGAGTCTTTTGATGTCCAGCTTCATTTACAAGAATTGGAAACGGAAAAGCTCATCTCTAATCTCATGCACACTGAAGCAACTATGTAGAAACAAAAAGCATGCATCAAAGAGGAGCTTGAAGGGGATAGAAACTCTGCTTATTTCCAGGCTAAAGCAAGACTTCAGCAATCCAAATATTTTATTGAGGAGATCAAGACAGATGAAGGAATTATACTGCATGACCAATGTCTCATCAAGGAGTACATGGTACAAGCTTACAAAGCCAAGTTTGAAGCCATCCCTGTACTGCGGAACCAGGAGCTACTGAACCTCATCCCACATGTGGTTACTGAACAGCAAAATGACATGTTCATAGCTATACCTAGTTGGAGAGAAATAAAAGACATGGTCGTGGGTATGGATCCACAAAGCTCCCCATGACCTGATGTCTTTCAGGGCATGTTCTTCCAGAAATGTTGGAGTATAGTGAGCGCTGATGTTTGTTGGGCCATTAGTTCTTTCTTCACTGATCACATTATCCCGCAAGGAATGAATTCAAATTTTTTGGTGCTGATTCCGAAACCCAAGAATGCTCAGGAAATTGGTCAGTACAGGCCACTTTGTTTAAGTAACTTCATTTTCAAGATTGTTACTAAAATTTTAGCTAACCGGCTAACATCTATTGCCATGAACATCATTTGTTGTGAGCAACATGGTTTTTTGAAGGGGAGAACAGGAAGCACAACAATTGCTATGGCCTCAGAACTCATCAATGATATGCACATAAAAAGATGGGGTGGAAATGCAATCATCAAATTGGACATCTCTCAGGCATTTGATTCTCTCAGCTAGGATTTCCTCTTTATGGTACTTGAGAGATTTGGATTCAGCCTAATTTTCCGTGACATGATCAAGAACATTCTCAGCAGTGCAAAGATTTCTATTATGATAAATGGTGGACCTTGTGGGTTTTTTGGCATTGGCAGAGGACTTCGACAAGGGGATCCCCTATCTCCTATTCTTTTTGCTATTGCGGAGGATGCTCTCAGCAGAAGTGTAGTAAGGCTACAAACTTCAGGACAAACCATCCCTATGGTATTTGTTGGGAATACATACTCTCCATCACACCTTCTTTTTGTGGATGACATCATTCTATTTGCAAATGGAAGTTTAAAAGGCCTCAGACACTTGAGAAATTGCTTGAATGACTACCAACTAGCGGCTGGTTAGCTCATTAACAGGGAAAAAAGCAAGTTGTTCCTCGGATGCATGACAGACACCAAAAGAATAAAGGTGGAAGCAATATTTGACATGAAGGAAGGCTCCTTGCCGGAGGTATATTTGGGGGTACCGCTATTCAAAGGTCGTGTCACTCAATCCAGCATGCAAATTCTAGTTGACAAGATAAAACAGAGAGCAAGTGGATAGGCAGGAAAGTTACTTTCATTTCAAAGGAGAGTGGTCCTTGCACAGACTATACTGAACAGCATTCCAATGTACAACATGGGAATCTACAAATGGCCGAGGCAGAGCATAAAGGAAGGGGAAGAAGCCATCAGAAACTTCATATGGTCTGGAAACCCCAACAGTAAAAAAGACTATCACACTAAAATGGGCGAAAGTTTGCAAGCCAAAGGCGGAAGGTGGGCTAGGCCTCAGACCCCTGAAGGAGTTGAACCTTGCACTTCTCATGAAACTGGCATGGAAAATGATTACCACAGATAACCAGTGGTCATAGTATATGGTAAAGAAATACAAATTGAAGCATGGAAGGTGGTTGGCGAGTCATAAATGCTCATCCATCTGGAAAAGGGCTTAAATAGGCTTCGAAAGAGATGAAAGGGCATATGTCCCGGACTATTGGCTCAGGTAGCTCTCTAGACATCTGGAGAGATGATTGGGTTGGTCCAAACTCAGTGATGGCCTTGCATCCGCACTTTGACTAGAGTAACCACTCTTCAAAAGTTCGAGACCTAATTGTGAACAACCAGTGGAGCTTCCCTGATATTTTGATAACTGTCTTTGCTTTTCTAGCAATAGATCTAAATTCTCTGCTGCCTCCCAGTACCAAACTTGGGGATAGAAGAATTTGGAAACTGGATAAGGAAGGGAAATTTTTGGTGTTCTCTGCCTTCGAAACAATCAGAGAGAAGGGGGCACTTGTTTGGTAGGGAACAACCATCTGGAATAGCTACGTGCACCCCAAGATAGCTGGAATTGCATGGAAAGTCTTGAAAAGAATCATTCCAACAGATGTGACAAGGTGAAGCGAAAAGGCATTTTGATTATTTCCAGATATGATGAATGCAAAGAAGAGGAGGAGAGTTATGAACATTTGTTATGGAGCTGCCCCACCTCTCAGGCCCTTTGGGAATGGATTCTACAAATATTCCATTTGAATCCGCAAATAGAAAATGGAGTGGCAGACATAAAATGACTTATCAAAGTAAAATGACTTGCAAGTCCTTTGATCAGAGAGCTGTGGACTTCTGCGGTTCTAAGTATGCTAGTAGCCATTTGGAAGATGAGAAACTTTCAACGATACAACGACTAAAGCTTCAGTTTCGGATACATAAGGAAACAGGTAAGGAAAGACATTCAAACTACTGGGCATCTGTCCAAGAGTCACATGTATAACACTGTTGCTGAACTCGCTATACTCCACTCTTTGGATATTGAATGCAAGCCTAAGTCGTTCAGTGCAATCCAACAAGTTAACTGGTATCCACCTGAACAAAGAGTGATTAAAATTAATTGTGATGGATGCTCACTTGGAAACCCAAGACGTGGAGGCGCTGGTTTAACTTTCAGAGATTACCAATCCAATCTACTTGGAATTTGGGTACAAGGTCTCGAGGTGGTTACAAATTATGAGGCAGAAAGCATTGTGCTCGTATTAGCAGCAGAGAGTGTCATTGCTCACTGTTGGAGGGTAATATGGATAGAAACTGACTCCCAATTGGTTGCTCATTCTTTCGCAAATGGTCACATCTCTTGGAAACTGAAAACGAGATGGGAAAAATCCACTCAAAACTTGATCACTTACAGGATAACACACAATTGGAAAGAAACTAATTTCAGTGCAGACTTCGCAGCAAAGCATGGTGTAACTTTGGATAAAGAGGCATCGGAATGGAGTACATCAAGACCATCTTTTGTACCCAAAATTAAGAGTCCAGACCAATTGTACTTTAGATTTAGCTAGAGTAAGCTCACTTCTTTTGCTCTATGGTGGGAACCTATCCTGTAACATGAAGATGTTGTCTCATCGTGTAACCTTATATTTATATTAATATATTCACATTTTGCCTGCAAAAAAAATAATTATCATAAAACTAGTTTTTGGGACTAAAAAGTGTTTTTTAGATGAAAAACTATTTTATTTTTAAATAGAGACCAAACACATTTATTTTTTCAAAAAATATTTTTTCACTAATAAACACTTTTTAGTAATAAATAAATAGGATCTAAACACCCTTTAAGTTATTATACTGGAATCAAAAGATTTTTCAGACCCAAAACTAGCTGTTTCACCGGATTCCGGTGAGTTTTGATATTTATTGGTTTTTTTTGTTATGGCGCAAACAAGGGCTTATTAAACCCCATAAAGTTTCTGGTGATTTGGTGGTGTTTATTAAGCCGCCGGTATGATTAGGTGGATATGGTCATTATCGATGGTGGGTTTTGATCGATTTAAGGTTTTGGAGAAGATGATGAGTCAACTCAAAGAGTTAACTCAATAAAGTTGCTTAGGACAATCTGATTTTGGGCTAGATTTTGCAATTAATGCCACATAATAATCAAAATAAGAAAATAAAATGCCACGTACGAAAATATTTGACTCTGTTAGAAAAATTAAAGTACCAACTTAACAGAGTCACCAAATTGAAAAAAAAAAGTAGAATCCAAATTAGATTTGAAAAAAAGTAGTCACCAAATTGAAAAAAAAATGTAAAGTATACTGACCAAATCAATAGTTAAACCTTTAAATTTCGATTCTTAACTTCATATGTGAACTTAGAAGTGCCTTAGAATGGAACAGATTAGATAAGTAGCTCCATTTATTATACCGTGCCAATTAGAAAAAAATTGATCATATCATGCAAATGGCTAAAGGATAGAACTTAATTGACTAGCAGAAAATAGGAGACTTATTACCTTCTAGTTTTTCAGGCAGAAGTTCTCGGGACTTTCTTCTGAAACATTTCATTGGCTAACAAAACTGGTCAGGGTTTTGAAAAATGAAGATGAAGGAAATGGGAAAATAGAAAGAAGATGATCACGACCGAGGATATAAACATCGAGAATTTTTTGTGATGAAACCCTAGGTTGGAAGAGGAGAATGAAAGTGTATTAAGATGTTTGAGTTTTCTATTTCTTATAAGAGTCCACAACTTTCTTTTTACTTAATTGTCTAGACTCTATTGACAGTTGAAATTAATAAATAAAACAGGCAAACAGCTTTCGGACTCTCAACGCCTTTTCCTAGACAAGTGCTCTACTTTTGTTGTTCTTGACGGTTTACATAGTTGCTTGATGGTTTAACCAGGTGCGCCAAAAAATTGTGAAAGTTTTTGACGATTTTATTATACTATTAACTTGACTATTTTAGGAAACCATCATAAAATCATCATATTTTCTTGATGCATGTGTGATACACGATATAATGTTGTAACAACCGTCTTAAAATCATTATATTTTTTTTATGCTTGTATCATACACGACATAATGTTACAACAGCCGTCATAAAAATATCACTAAGATACCTATCTTGACGATTTTTAGCAAAGTCGTCAAGATAGATAAAAACCAAGCGTCATAATATCTTTTTTCAGTAGTAATTGGCCTAAATGATATATAATTAAGAGGCTAAATATACACTTTTGGGCGCTTGTCTATATTCTACGGCATTTATAAAGAACAGGTAGCGGGGGCCAAAAGGCGCACTACCGCATAACAAGCAGTATAATGAAAAAGAAGTGTGGGTGCACGTCCTCCATTTCGCTAAAGAAAAATGTAGGTTCAAAGAATTTAATCTATCACATTCATGCAAGATAATAAAGATTTGTTGCGTTATGACTGGTTCAAGCTCATAAGGAACCAATATCTTATACATTGTAATTTCAGTTCTTTCTAGCACTTCATTAACCTTTTGTAATATTCTATTCCAAAATAGTGGAGGACTATAATTACTTTGAAATATTGGGCGAGTGTTGGAATTATCTTTGTTTTATTTCAAAGTACTTACGTGAGGTTGGTTGAGAAGATGAACATGAATGTTCTTTCTCTCCTTGTGTTTTATGTTATAGTCCCACAGTGGCTACCAAATACCAATTTATTGGGTATATCTAGACTATTTTTGGTCTAAGGACATGCCCTTAGGGTACAAATGTTTTTGGGCTTGCAAAGAGGCCCACTCAAGGGCCACACACATGCACACGCGCCCACCCCGCCCTAAACTAAACTGCGGCGAGTTATATTGGGTCGGGTTTGAGCTCGGGCTTGGGCTACATATGTGTGATAAGTTAATAGTGCTTAGACAAATTCTCTAAACATTTTTTTTTTTCTAAAATTGATATGATTTCTATGTCCATACTACACCATAAAAAATTGATTAAATAGTTAATTAGAAGACCATTAACATCACTTATTAGCATTACTTTAAAATTAAAGGGATTTCAAAAATTTTACTTTCCATCACTCACAAAAGTGATGTCTTATACTTCTCATATCACTTTTCAAGTGATTTCAACCATCAAATCTGCATGTTTAGGTTTCCAACTTTTTTTTTAAAACAAATAAGCTAGGGTTAGGCACCCCACCTGTATTAAACTCAATGTTTCCTTACATAGATTTTTCCATTTGCATCCTCATTTACAATGATTTGTAATTCATAATCTAAGGGACTAACAAAATGGATCAAAGACAACTCATGATTATGTACAAGTCCTACAAGATAGTCAGCTACCTTATTCACTTCTCTAAAGACATGTGAAAAAGTAATATAGCTAAACCTATTTTTCTTCCTCTTGATAGCTGCCACCACATCTCTACAGTACCAGGGAGGTTTCTCTAACTTGTTAATGACATTTATGGCTCTCATAGAATCATACTCCACCTCTACCTCAGCAAAACCTTCTAGTATACATCTCTCCAGACAGACCTCAATAGCCTTAAGTTCTTGGAAAATAACCGAATGATGTCCTCTAGTCCCATTAAATGATGTAACAACTCTACCTTCCTTGTCCCTCATCACGCCTCCATGACTTGGACCATTCTTGTTTAGTGCCCCATCTACGTTAGCTTTAATCCTATTGCCCATTGGATGATTCCATGCACAATTAATATTCACCTGTTGCTTGAACTGGGTGGTGATGTTTAACCTGAGGAAGAGATTTCGAGCCTTGACAGTATCTTTGACATCAGGTCGCAAGACTTGTATATAATTCCTCAAATCTCGAACCAACTTGTTGAATAGTGTCTCTAGAGGTTTGGAGGTTTGCTGGAACCATCTTTCATTCCTTTCTTTCTAGATACTATTCACCGATGCACAAATGAATATTTTGTACATCTCCCCTACTTCTGCATCTCTACTCAGTCTCAATAAGGATGCCCATTCTCGAATTGCATTACTAGTATCGGTAGAAATTCCCTACAACCCTCTTTACTCTTGAGAAGAAGTCCCTAGAGTAAGGACACTCAAAAAATAGGTGTGTAGAGAATTCTCTACTGTGTGAATAGAGACAGTAGGAAGACTGATTAATAATTTTCTTGCGAACTAACCTGTCTTGTGTGGGGATGCTGTTAGAGAAGAGCTGCCAAGTAGTGAATGAATGTTGTGGCATCACCCAACTACCCCAGACCAATCGACTCCATCTTTTCTTATCTCGAATAGGAGACAAAGCTGCATTGGCACTGCTAGAAGAGAACATCCCACTATGGTGTGGTGTCCACACTATGAAGTCCGAATCTAGATGCTTGTTTATGTTCATTGCCAAAATGATACTTTTCAAATTTTGAGATCACAAGGTGTGTACTTCTGTATTCCAGTTTCCAGAAGTCATGATATCACTCACTTTAGCATCCATTGGAAAATCCCAAGCAGCCACCGCCTCTTCATCTTGGATTAGGGGTGAACGAGAACACCACAAGTCATGCCATAGTAGAGTGTTTTCCCCATTTGCAATCTCATATTTGATGAATTTCTTTGCAATCTCTCTGGTACTCAAAATATTCTGCCAAGTCCATGAGCAATCTTTTGGGATACTCATGGTCCAGAAGAACTTCTTCTTAATGTGCTGCTTCCACATCAAATCCACCCATACAGTGTCCTCTCTCGTCACCAGCTTGAATATTATACCACAATAACCTCCTGAGTTCCATCTTTGTAAATTCATAACTCCCAAGCCACCCTCATCTTTAGTGAGACATATTGTACTCCAACATGCATGGTGATGCCCTTTCTTCATGGTTGTACCCGTCCACAAGAATTGTGCTCATAACTTTTCTACTTGTTCCAGAATAGTAATTGGGAGAATAAAGGTTCTCGACCAATAAGTGTGGAAAGAAATAAGTATTGAGTTGATCAGTTGTAATCTACCTACATGCGAGAGCAACTTTGATTTCCAATTTGAAATTTTCTTTGTGATCTTCTCAACAAGGGGTTGGCATTCCCTTATCCCCAATCTGGCCAAGATGAGAGGAAGTCCTAAGTACCTCACATGAGGTTTAACTAGCTCCACCCCCAGGAGAGTAGCCAAAGCTGCAACATCTTGGTGATTTAATCCTCCAGCTAACAATGATGTTTTGTGCTTGTTGATATTTATCCCCGTAGCATCTCCAAATGTTTTCAAACACTCTTTGATAGCATTCATAGAATCACAATCACCCTTGTAGAACAAAAGAACATCATCCGCAATGGCCAGATGAGACAGTCTCACTCTGCTACATTTTGAATAAAACAAGATAGCATTGTTGTTAATGTTTTGCATTATAATAGAACTAAGAATTTCCATCACCAGAACAAACAGATAGGGGGATAAAGGATCTCCCTGCCGAATACCTCTCTTCCCTTCAAAGAACCCTTCAGGAGCACCATTGATCATAATAGAGTAAGAGGGAGTTATAATGCACATCTCTATCCATTTATACATCGACGGAGGAAAGTTAAAGACCTTGATCATAGCTAGGATAGCCTTCCAACTCACCGTGTCATAAGCTTTCCTTATATCCAGCTTGATTGAGCATCTAGGAGTACCATGCTTCCTATTATAGCCTTTGAGGTGTTCATGAGAAAGCAAAATGTTATCCTGAATGGATCTGCTAGGAATAAACGTTGATTAGTTTGCTTGGACAATGTCATTAATGACTAACTTTATCCTATTCGCCACAACCTTTGAAATACATTTATAGATGGTGTTACATAGCGTCGTCAGTCTGAAATCCTCAACCTTTAAAGGATTGCTAACTTTAGGTATGAGACATATGAAAGTAGCATTAATCCCTCGAGGACATCTATAATATTTGAAAGCATTACTGATAGCCTCTGTAAAATCATCCCCAACTATATTCCAACAGCTCCTGAAAAAGAAAGGAGTGTAACCATCCGACCCAGGTGCTGCATTCTCTTTCATCCCAAAAAGTGCTTCCTTTATTTCCATTTGCGAGATATCAGCCTCTAGAAGAATTTTCATAGCGGGCGAAATGATGGCTTTGACATGAAGGCTGTTGAAAAACTCCTCTTCGCTAATCTCTGTTGCTTCGGAACCTAGAATCTCAGTATAATACCCCACTATAAATTTTATAACCTCAACTTGACCTGTTACAGTAACACCATCTGCATTCTGAATGCACCATATGTCACTCTTAACTTTCTTTTCCTCTAACGATTTAAAGAAAAAAACAGTGCATTTACCTCCTTCTCCCTCCCAAAGATCTTCTTGTTTACTCTTGATTTCAGCAGCTTCTATCCAAGCCAAGTCACTATACTTTCCGAGAGCTACCTTTTCTCTTTGTCCCAACAACAAATCCCAAGGTTTAGCTTGCAACTGCCTTTGCACATCATACAGGACTTCCCTAGCTTGCTCCACTCTACCATGAATGTTTGAGAACTGAGATCTAGCCCATGGTTTGATTCTCGCCTTCAGAAGTTTCAGTTTTTGCATAAGGACGTACATTGGGTTTGAAAACAATTGCACATCTCATACTTCTCGCAACATGTTTTGGAAATCCTGTTGTTCCACCCAATAGTCCTTGAACCTAAAAGGTAGGGCTTTGCATTCAAAATCATACCAAAAAAGCAAGACTGGAGAGTGATCTGAAACTCCATGGGGTAGAAATTATGCCTTAGAAGATGGATAGACATTAGTCCATAAACTATTGACTAAGCATTAATTAATCTTAGTCATAATTCTACCTTTTCCCTCCACCTTGTTATTCCACGAGAAAAAAAATCCATTGAAGCTCAAGTCAGACAGACCTGCTCTTTGTAAACATTCCACGAATTCTTCAGCTTTTCTAGGGTGCATTGGACTACCCCCCATCCTTTCCTCAGCTTTAGTTATATTGTTAAAATCACCGACTGCAGCCTAAGGAAGCATGATAGAACTTTGAATAGAAATTATATCCCTCCATAGTTTAGTTCTGAGAGCTTTGGAATTTCTAGCATAGACCACCGTGAGCATGAAGACTTCATTGGTAGGTTTGAAAGTCACTTTATAGTGAATAAACTGATCCGAGTCCTGCAACTTCACAATACTTATCATATAAGAATCCTAACAAATCCAGATTCCACCTGCTGGGTCTTTTCCATAGTTATTCGTATATTCCCAGAGCGGACAACAAATGTTTCTTATGTACTCATACTTGTCTTGTCGCACTTTGGTTTCAAGTAAACAAAAAACACTAAGCTTCTTATTCAATCTTACTTTATTTATCTCCCTAGCTTTCTCAATGTCATTAGTGCCTCTAACATTCCAAAAACACATTGATGTAACCATCTGTGATTTTTCTTCTTGGAGCCTCATGTTTTGCCCCTTCCTTTTTTTCCATTACCTTGATTCTTATATGTTACATCTTGAGATTTTGTATTGGAATGCTGACTTGCATTACAGCACACTTTGCCAGATCGTGTAACAACACCACTGGGCATCATAGGCGTAGCAGGTTCAACTATAACACCTTCATTCTCTATAATTTGATCATGAAAAAACTCAGTCTCCTCTTGCATTTCATCCACCTCAGAATTTTCATCCTCTTTATCAATAGCTGTTAATATGTGGAACCTACTAGCCTCCATGTTAAACACTAATGCCATTTCATGTTCCAATGCAGCATCGCTTAGTTCAAGAGCAAAGGGGACTAGAGATTGCTCCAACTCTATAGCACTTGCTGCTGTAGGATCTTTCTCTTTCCATACAACTATGTCAGAAATCCCATCTTGTGCTGCCACCCCTTGTGCTACAATATTGCAAGGAGCAATCGACGGATTTACAACTGCTTCTTCTTGCGAGATAGTGTCAGAGGGGACATGAGGGTTTACCTTAGGTTGTCTCACTTCTTCAGGACTTGGCGCATTTCCCTGCCTACTTCAGGATAAGGTTCTGCTTCATTGGTCGTTGTAGAATGTATTGGTCTCCATTTAGTGGTCTGCTGCTTTCGCTTTAGCCTTTTTCTTTGACTCTTAGATAGTCGAATATTATTTCCTTGTGGCTGTGCTTCCTATGCCATCGGTTCTTTTCCTTTGTCGTAGCGTGCGGCTATGCTGTAGGACTTTGTACCTGCTATGGTGTTGGTATTTGTTCCCTATTTGTAGATGCTTGCCTGCACTCTGACACTAAATGCCCCACTATCTTGCATTGGTTACAGAACTTGGGCAAAGTACCTAGTTATACTTTTTGCCAGAACTAAATACCTTGTTCCGGCACTTCAACAGATATCTGATCTGGTATCGGTTTAGACAAATCAACATCAACCAATACACTCGCATAATAGCCATTTCTTCGCTCTAGAGAATTCATGTCAACCCGAATAGGACTACCAAAGCCTCTTGATAAGAGCCCAAAATTGTAGTTTTAATCCCTTAACAATAATACTTTTAGACCAATTATGTGAGTAATAAATAAGAGTTAATGCTGATTACGTGCTTACATGTATTTCAGTCATTGAAGTCAATTATGTGCAGAAATGTGTCACTTTGGCGAGATAAAGGAGCAAGGGTTGGTTGCTAAGAAGTTCTGTGATTAAAGGCCAAGATTCAAGGAGAAAAAGCCTTTATAAAGCCAGGTCAAAGCTGAAAAGTCGAAGTCAACGCGAGCAGAAATAGCACACAAAAGTCAGTAAAATTTCCGAAGGCCATATCTTTAGACTCATACCTTGGAATTGGGCCTACCATATGTTAAAACGACCGGCTCGGAAAGAGCTTTCCAATGGTTTAAGCCTTGAACCAATCAGAGGAGCAGAAGTGGACAAAAAGTCTACTAAAATCAAAGCTGGCTAGAAAGAGGTTTGTGGACTGAAGAAATTGGGCTTTGGGCTCGATTTTACGGCCCAAAACATGGCTCCTCAGCCCATGCACGAAAATGTGGATCTGGTCTCCTCCATTTCGATAGACAAGACTGAGCTCTTATAATATACTTAGTTTAGGTAGCAAGTAGCCATTAGAGCATATTTTTAGATCTAGTTTTTAACATAAAATTAATTAGTTTTCTATTACCTTGTTTTAATTTAGATTATTGAATGATTGTTAATTCTTTTTTAGATTAATAAAAATAGTTAGTTCTTCATAATTTCAGTTTTTGTTATTTAAAATTACTTAGATCTAATTTCGATTCTTAGTTGTTAATCATTTCTTAGTTGTTCAGTTAGATTTGAATTATTTATTATATCAAATTAGTAAAATTACAATTCTTATATGATGTCTTGTTTAAATTCAATTGGAAATGATAGTTTGATGAATCAAGGCTAAACCTCCATTAGAGGGGTTTGATGAAGCCTTGATGAAAACTTGATTGTGTGGTGTAGAACTAGTTGTAAGAGTTTATTCCACTCTAGAAGGTTGTTGATTCGCCATGAGAATGGGTTGGACTTTCTCACATGCTAGTCATTATTTGGTAGAGATTGCCATGATTGATTAGGGATTAGAACGACCAATTCTTATCGTAAGAACGTAAGAATTGGATTACAACAATCTATGCTAGTTTATTAAGTTGGATTCAAGGTGGAATCAAATTCCCTTAATTCTTTATCTAGATTTAAACCTTAGCATTTTGTAGTTGAGTTATTCATATCTTGTTATTTGAATTCACATCGTAGTATAATTTCCCTTCGTAAAACTCTCACTAACTTTGGATAGGACCGATAATATTAGAAAATATTGAATGCTAAAGAACTAGGAGTGGAACGAATCTTTTACTCCACTCTATTTCGATAGATTCGAGAGTAGAATAATCTTTGATAAATTAGACACGAAAACAGTTTAGTTTTACTTGCGTTTGAATTTCATCATTTATTCGTGAGTAAACTATTTATTTTAAGTTTATCACCTCTACCCATACTCATTAATGTATCAACCTCCCAAAACTCAAAAGGCAGACCTGGGAATTTGATCCAAACAAAGCCAGTAGTTTGTCTATGAGATTCTATGTTAAAGCTAGGCGTCCACCTTATAAATCTTACAAGTTGTCCTTGTAGATGCCAAGCCCCCCCAAAGAAGATTTTATTAAAGTCCACCTCATTCTCAAGGCGAAACACGACATATCCTTTTCCTAAAGGTGAAAGCTTTAAACTTCCTGTTAAACCCCAATCAGTGCTGACTTCCGATCTGATAGTGTCTAAATTCAGATGCTTTGAATCCATTCACGCAATGAGAGCATACTTACATGCTTCTACTCCTCTTTCAAATGAGCTCAAAGGAATCTTAATTGCTGGTTTATCATCTTTTGTGAATGGCATAGGAAGAGTTGAAACATCCACCGTTTGCTTCATTCTACCCTTAGCTATGTTCACATACGATTCCTTGTTTGCATTATCTTCAACTCTGTTTCTACTTTCCCCTTGTCTCGAAGATTCCACACCATTCCCTACTGGAAAACATGCTTGGTGTCTATCACTACTGAACCCAAATGGGATCATAGCCATCTCGCCAGCACAATAACAAAAACATATCAACAACACCCTAATAGAATAGAGGAGAAGTTTGTTTCCACTATAGAACACACACTGTTAACAGTGTCGGATTTTACCTATAATGGAGATCGAAACCAAGAGAGTTGCACTGTAGCTTAGTGGTTTTACCAACTACAGACAGCAAAACAGAGAATAATCTTTCTTGAACTCACACTCTCATGTAGTGTAGGATTTCACCGGAAAAAGACAAAAACAAAACGCAACCGATAAGGATAAGATCTTGGTTTCCTTGGCAAGCTCAACACTGGTCACAATGGAATTTTTGCCACCCAAAGCACAACCAAGGAAGGGAAAGACAAAGAGCACGTGCAAAAGTAGGACAAGAGAGTTGCTCGAACCAAAGAGGGGATACCTTTCCTGAACTCAACAATGGAGGAGTTACCAAAAAAGGAACGAAAAGAGCACGCCAGGAGATAAGAAACACTCACCAAACTTTGTTTTAGCTAAAAAGAGTTAAGAAGTAGAGTACCAGATCATTGAGCTACTTAAGTAATATCACTACCAGTCGCCCAACAAAAGGTCCCCATTAGAGTTAAAGCTTGGGCCCGAATTAGGTTTCCAACTTTGCCTACAAATTAGGCCTTTTAGCGCAATTAAAAGTCATTCGGTTTTTTTTTTCCTGACAGAAAGTGGTAATTGTGTGATTGTGGACCATTCCCTCAGTCACAATATAAATATCTTTCTTTGAGTCACAAAATAAGTATAGCACGTGTTTAAAATTGCATAAATTAGGGGTGGCAATGGGACAGATTGTGTCAGGTTCATTTTGAGGTCATATTCGGGTCACGTGTCAGGAGAGCAAACTCAAAACTGACCCAATTACTAATCATGTCGAGTTTGTCAAACTCAAACTCAACCCGTCTATATGACGAGTGACTCGCTAAGCCAGCGAGTCAATTTCGGATTGGTTTCACAACCTCGTATGCAAAATTTATATTAATTCACAATTTTTCTTTTAACAAAATAGATAAGTCTAAAAAAAATATCTATTAAGTCTCAAAAACCATTGATCAGCTCCCAAATGTGCGTTTTATTACCCTTACATTACTACATTATTACAACCCTTCTTACGCTTAATGAAAAGACAACGCATAGCTTTTATTGCATTTTTCAGGGTACAGAGAAATTTAGACCACTTATCATGAAAGTTGCTTCTTAGCACAAAAAGGAGCCTTAATTATGCTTATTATGAAAACTTGAAGTTGCTATGAAAAAGTTCTAAACAAGTCAAAGTCAAAGGTCAAAGGTCAAGGTCAACTCAGAACCAAGGAGCGGAAAGTCAAGTCCTCAACTTAGAAGACCATAGATAGATGTCCTTAACACAAAATATGGTTTTCTCTAAAACCTATCTTGATCAAGAAGAAATCAAAAATCAAAAGCAAAAAGCAAAAGCATAAAGTAAAGGGTGAGGTGTCTGGGGATTCCTCTGAAGGCTTATGCTCAGACAGAATAGTATCCAGACAACAAGACTATCAATGTGATGATGGCAAAGACGCTTCTAGAGGGGGTGAAAAGCCCCAAGTCTCACTCCACGTTTCAGAGTTCGCTACGAAGGAATCAATTGACAGTATCTCAAGGGACAGCCTATAACTTGCTAGGCTCGGCCAAGCATTATGATATCGGTAAGGCGATGCTCCATATTCTATGGATTCTCCAAGAGGAAAAGAATAGCTTCTGCATCATCACCTTCGTTTGGGAGCAACTCTGTAAACCCAGGAGGTCCACCGCTCCTCTACCAGTGTTAGTCACCATGATCATGCATCACTGGGGGTTCGAGGCTACAGACACCTCAGTAGAGGTCAAGGACGCTACCACAGCTCGTATCTATGCCCACTGCGTGTAGAAATTCTGGGTTCCACCTGCTGCCAGAGTTGCTGAGCAAGAACGCCCTACTGAAAAAGTGGATTACTACACTGAAGATGCCACTCGACAGTTCACTCAACCCATGGACATAATTTACTTCCTCCATGGAGGCCAGAGGATTTTACACCAGCACATCCACCAACTCAGGCAAACACAGGGAGTCATTCTAGCGGAACAGCAAACCCTCAGAGCGGATTGTCGGTCTCTCCACCAGGAGCAGCTAAGATTTCAGCACAGTGTCACTAGAACACTGCAAAACATTAGAGATGCACTCCCGTGTAGTGATAGACCCGCTAGGACTCGACATCATCAAGGAGAAGGATCTTCTCGACATCGTGACGAGTCACACTAGGATTATGACTAGGAGTTTCCCTAGTGTCCGTATAGTTGGATATATTTATTTTTCTTTTTCTTTCTTACATGTATGACATTTAGTATAAGTTTAATTATATGTTTAATATTATCTGCTTGTTTTATTTGTTTTCTTGTGGAATTTGGTATATGAGTAGAAGGTAATACAAATACATCATGCCAAAATTTTACATTTTTTTTTTTTCATTGCTTAAAAAAAATACAAAAACCCAAAAAATAAATAAATAAAAAAAAAAAAAAAAAAAAAAAAAAAATAAATAAATATATATATATATATATATATATATATATATATATATAGTAGAATAATTATTTGTAGTACAATAAGCCATGTATTTCTCGTTCTATATCAAACAACCTACGCCCCAAACTTATTTGGGGGTGGCGTATTCCCATCATGAAAAACAAATGAATACAGGTGTATCACCATTTTTGCTCATGCTTTTATGGTAATCTCTTTCATTATCTCTTCATACTTTGAAGACAAAGTATAGTTCAATTTAGGGGTGATATAGTAATATTTTGTGAAAACTAGGCATTTTCCTATAGTAGATATATAATATATTTCTTCCTTTCTAAAAAACTTTCTTGAAAAAGACCAAAAATATTTTTCTGTTTAGTATTAAAAAGTCTTATTTCTTTTTCTATGATGAATAAAAAGTTTAGAAGTCTAATTAATAACAATAGAGTAAGGACTTGTTATTCGAACTTAGACTAATATATGTACAATAGTTTCTGCATCTTTTCATAAATAGCATGCATCAGCATTTGATTGTATATAGCAATGAATTTATGAGACCAAGGTTAGAACAGTTAAGTTCCATATCCTGTGATAATCTGGCCAAAAGCCTCATCTGAATGATTATTGAGTGATGACCCAAAAGATGTCCGAATAGAAATACCACACGTCCACTTGCTTGATTACGACGTCATATCCTATGTGAGAATTTAGGCCCTATTTGGATCGATATAGCTAAATAAATGTTAAAAACCCAAAAAGATAGTTTTTCCTTTAGTTATCCCTTTTGAGCCTTCACCATTTTCTAAAAGCTTTTTTATTCTTCACCATAAATTCCTGACCCATTACAACACACAATAAAAAGCTTACCTAGCTGACGAGTTGAGAATTGGATGGATATCGGGGAAACATTGTACAAAAATAGATCAGTTAGTTGCTTCGAAATGAAAAGAAAGACCCATCAAAAGCCAAAACTCCAAAACAATCAAAGGAGTCAAAAATCAAATCTCCCAAAAGTTCAAAATAAAAAAGGAGACGATATCATAAACAAAAGCAAAAAGAAACAAAAGCAAAGTTAGAACTCCCAAAATTTAAAATCATATGGAGTCCCAAAGCCAAAGGGCTAAAATAATGAATCACAATTCGGAAGCAAAGAACAAAATGAGGTTCTTCTCTAGCTACAAGTATCTTGAAGACCTAATTTCTCAACTTATTATATTTTGTTGTTTTTCCCTTCCTTTTTTCTTTCAAAACCATCACCTTAGCCACGTAACTCCTAATAAAATATATCTAGCTCAATTAGGAATAGGATGGTGTGATAGCAAGTGGCAAACGTGATTAATCGATCCCAGTTTATTTAGACATCATTTGAGTATGTGAGGAAAATAAGTGTCTGCTATACTTGAAAGAACGAAACTTGAGTGAATCTAACAGAGAGTTTTGATTGCAACACACCCCTGTGAGAACCCACCTTAAGGACGCTCTCCAAAAGTCTCGGAAACGACTCTGCTTTTGCATTTCATTGCTCATGTTTTGCACATTTATCTTTAGATGATTAAATTACTGTACATATGTTATTCTAACTTCAAAGGAGCTTGTCTTTATTCCCCTCTAATGAGATGTATGGACTTCTGAGAATAAATAAGAAAACAAAACCCTTTGTACTAGATAGAAGAATTTTGTGAGTACCTTCATTGGAAAACTCTCACGAGGCTTAAAACTCGTCCACTAGGGAATTTCTTGTGGTTTAAGGTCTTGTTGCATATAGTAAATGCAATCGCACTCTACAAAATGAGATTAGTATAACTTATAATAAATCACTTTTTTATGATCTTAGTTTTTTCTCTCATCCTTGCTTGAGGACAAGGACAAGCAAGATGCTATTTGGGGCCGGTGATCACCTCTCAAATGTGCATTTTATTACCATTATATTACTGCATTACAACCCTTCTTACACTTAATGAAAAAATAACTCATAGCTTTTATTGCATTTTTCAGGTTACAGAGAAATCCATACCACTTATCATAAAAACTGCATCTTAGCACCAAAAGTAGCCTTAATTACACTTATTATGGAGACTAGAAGCAGCTATGAATAAGTGCTAAAAAGTCAAAGTCAAAGTCAAAGGTCAAGGACTCATAACTAAAGAGCTGAAAGTCAAGTCTTTAACTCAGAAGACCAGAGATAGATGTCTTTAACACGAAAGATGGTTTTCTCTAAAACCTATCTTGATCAAGAAGAAATCAAAAAGCAAAAACATAAAGTAAATTAAAGGGTGAGGTGTCTCAAATGTAATAGAGAATGGCAAATCAGTAATTACCATAAAGTAGGGGTATAAGAACTAAAAGTTAGGGAGAGAGAATGTACCTAGACTTATTCTAGTGTCATGTAGGATTTATTTTCTAGTCTTTTTTTTCATTCAAGTCATTTACTTTATTGTTCTTCACTTTAATCTTGTTATTTTCTTTTGTTATTCAATCAATCAATCTTCTTTCTTGTTGTTCTTTCTTTCAATCAATCATTTCAATCCTTTTCTTTCAAGTTTGTGTTATTTCAATCATTAAAATAACTTAAGCTTTTCAATGTTCTTCATAAACTAATTAACCAATACAAGTCTTAAACTAAGATTCTGCCTTCCTTTCTTCTTAAACTCCCAAATCATTTAAGCTCCAAACAATTTATGGTGAACCACATCAATAACTTTGAGATACTCATAACTAGACCACATTAAATGGCTCTGCTGTCATGGATTTAAGGAGCAAGAATGCTTGGTTGTGCATCTAAGGAGGAAGCATCACTCTCACCTTTTCACTTCTTATTTTTCTAATTTTTGTTGGTTTATTTCATTGTGTTTCATTACTGACTTACTTTTTTACAAATCTAGGTTCGAGATCAACATGCTAGAGAAGACCTGAAGCTACAGCTGAAATATGACTAAACTTCACCAGAACCCGATGGTAGACCGCGTGGGCGGTGCGACCGCCCAATCACCTCCACACACCACTATTTGATTTTTTTCACAGTTTAGTTGTTTTTTGTGCTTGTTTGTACTGTGAAGCTTGGATTTTGTAATAAAGTAGTATAAATTAGTGGAACTTGTTTGTAATAGATAGAGATATAAAGAAAAGAAAGAAAAACGAAAAAAATAAATAAAATATAAGTTTTTGATTGATTATGTGGATGAACATGAGTGAACACTTGGTTAAAGTTCTGAACTTACCAAAAGATTAGAGTTTTCATTTCCTTGAGAAGTTCAAGTGTGCAAGGCGAGTCGTGAATTATACGCTCGTACACTTTGAATCAACTTGGTAATCAACACTCTAACTAAGTTTAGCTCTAGTTAACTTAGATAATCTACCTAAAATAGTTAATCTATTAGATTAGTTTAGTATTAGTTTAGTTTTATGTTTTGGGCCCTTGAAGGCAAAGTTGCTTAATTATCAAAAACCCAAACTGTGGGCTTTTTAAGTGGACATTTAATTGTAACTTAAAACAGGGAAAAGCTCAAAAGGTTGGGCCTGATTCTCAGATCACACTCCAACTAACATCACCTTCTCCTTAAGAAGCTTGGAAGCACGGATTGAGAGGTAAATTATAAACCTCCTCGAAGCCCATGTAAGAGGATACCTTGTGTGTTCAAGCATGCTTACATGATTGTTTGAAATTTAATTTTTGCACTGCAATTTACATTCACGCATAAGACTGAACCCGAGCCATATAACAACTATTGGGAAGTCATTCCCCAATGTAGATAAATTGGATGTTGGTTGATTCTTGAAGCCATAGACCAAAAAAATGAATTAAAATCAATCAACTAGAGCCTAAAGTAGTCACGCTTCTCTAGAAAAAGGACAAAAACATAGCCACGAGGATTTAGAATAATTAGTTACCAGATTTTGGTGGACCAACTACCTTCCTCACTCTCCTCCCCCAAATTCATCATGAGTGAGATTCTTCGTAGCACACCACTTGATGAAGTGATTGCCTACTCTTCTGAGACGTGTAGTAGAGCCATCCTAGTCTCGCGCCCAATTGTTCCCATGAATAGGGCATAGTAAATTATAGACCAAGCAAAGGTTTTCAAAACTCCATACTTGCAAAAACAAATTTTGATTGCTTAAGCATAATTTGCATCGTTTGTGCATGTTAGGATAGTTTTGCGGTCTTGCTAAAAGTGCATGATACTGCGTTCAGGTACTATAGGTATTAGCAAGAATAAAACTTACTCACGTAAGAGAGCACATCATCCTAGACAATCTCCTATTTCTAGTCCTCCATCTACTAAGATCACCGACGAAGTAGTGCAAGCTGAAGAGCCTCTCTCCAACTTCAACACACCGTTGCAAAATGGGCCTCCATCTTGTATATATGACTCACACCGCTCATGACCGACTTTCGCATTCCACTGATTGTGTTCAATTTTCTACCCATCTTTCACGGGCTAGAACACGAGTTATCGTACGAGCATCTATGCCGGATACAAGAAGTACATAATATTTTCCACCATATGGGCATCACCGATGATCAAGTGAAGCTACGAGTGTTTCCTTTCACTTTAGCTGATAAGAGTCATGCTTGGCTTATTTCTCAGAAGCCCGATTCTTTTAATACATGGGAAAAGGTTGTGTTCTCCTTCATGAAGAAGTACTTTCCACCGAAAAAAGTAAAAGAGATAAGAAGTAAGATACAGTTTTTCAGACAGAGTCCAAGTGAGACATTTTCCGAAGCATGGGATAGATTCTCAGACCTACTCCATTCATGTCGTCACCATAAACTAGAAAAATCCACTCTTGTCCAATGTTTCTTCAAAGGTCTTCTCCAAGAACACAAAGTAACCCTCGACATCATGAGTAATGGTAATTTTTTAGATAGAGGTGCAATCGAAACCTTAACCTTTCTTAAAAACCAAGCTAAAAAGAGTACCCATTAGGGCGATATAAATAATTCCAGAACAACCCAACCCAGTACATCTGAGGCTAGTAGTATTTTTGAAGTGAAATCTGATCCAGAAATCAAAACATTAATCGAAACCCTCACAATCAAGAAAGATAGATACCTTCACAACCAAACAAAAAGACCAAACCCCTCATCCTGTCATGAACATAAATACCTCACCATGCAATTTCTGTCTAAGCTTAAATCATATAGATGCAAACTATCCCTTGATCACAAACCTATCATCACTTCAACAAGAAGAAGTATGTGCTTTCAATGTAACAAATGCACCATGGAGACAACATCCAAACTTCACATGGACTAACATTCCACAAAACCAACCACCTCCAGGTTTCAACAAACCACCAAATACATTCAGGCCAGGACAAGGACAATCTACTATAAAATTAGAACAGAGTATTGGTTCCATCCCATTTTAACCAGAACTACCAAAACTCACTTATCAACAACCAAAGAGACCGAGTTCCCATTACACCTACCTAAATAATGTTATCTATCATGCAATAATAAATCTAAATCCTAGCATCCATGCAATAATCTCTAAACTTGTTAGCCCAAGACAAAACCCAAAAAGGTGTGTTCCTAGGACAAGTTATTCCAAACCCTAAACCAACAAACACAGCCTTTGAAGCAACAAGTGACGTGAACGAAACTGGAGCACTAAAAACTCTTTCATAATCATCCTATCTACAAGGATTAAATCCACTTTTCATAGATGTATTCCTTTCCCATTACATTCCTTATTTTGCTTTAAAAGGAATACATCAATAAGATAACCTGACCCTCCATTTGGAGTGTGTGGTTGTAAGTGTCGGAGCCTTAGTCCACGTATATCTTGCATATTCTTTGTAAAACACTTTTGACTAGTCGTTTGAGTAAATGTGAACCTATGGAGCGAGTATACAATTTTCCTTTTCTTTATTTTATATTTCTTTTTCAAAATGTTGTTTTCTTTGTTCGATTAATGTTAGATTCTCAATACATCAATAGTTATGTAATTTTCCAAAAACAAAACGGCTAATGGATTTTACACAGACCAACCCCTAGAACAACGCAATCTAGGCACAGTTTGAGATCAACTTTGCTTACTAATGGTCACCTATATCACCGAGCTTTTCGCCCGAGTCAGGACATTCCATGTGTTGTGCAGTAAATCCCCCAACTAGCATGGCTGAATCTCTGTCTGTCTAGATTGGGTTCGCCACAAAGCCGACATGAAAGTTGTCCAAGATTTCCTATTATGGTTTGTTTTTTATCACAGCTTTTTGAGTACGTGTATCTTAAAACATCTCTCCATAGTTTTCAAAACTAGATAATATAAAAATGAAAGTTATATGCCTCGGAGTAACCAAAATGATACCTGATCCACATATAATTTTATCTTCTTGTCAAAATCTCTATATGGTTAGAGATATATTTTGCTTGAGAAAATTTACTTTCAAAACAAATAAAAAATAAAAAAATAAAAAAAGACGAGGCGTCTCTAAACGATAATTAAACAAATAGAGTAACCCAAAGTGATATTATTCTCTGTTTAATTCTATCTTTTATCTCCACCTCTCTATTTGTCCCGAGAATCTGACGTTAAAAGACTCAAACTTGTACAAATTTTCAAAAATTCTTCTTTTCATAAAAATCTTTCCCCTTCTCAATCTCTCTCTTTCTAAAAACTTTCAAAAAAATGTCTTTTGTAACGAACAAAAACCCTCCACCTAGCAAGACTAGATGGATAAGTTTCAATGATCGTGTACAAGCACTTCCTAGAGAACTGCAGCAGAAGATATAGACTCATATACCAAAAATCATTCCTGGTTTAGGTAAAAGTTCATACGCACAGAAGAGACGAGCTATGAGAGAAGGCTGGTGCTCGAACTATCAAACACCAACTTGCCCTGGTCTTCAACCACATAGTGGAAATTCAGTTTTCAAGGTTTTCATGTGCTAGCCACCTGCTCATCGAACACAACTGAGGAGAGTAATCCAACCATCTGGTTGGGATTGACTCAAGTTTTCAAAAACTTTTAAGTCTTGGGAATCTGACTTAAAACGACCCACATTTTTAAAATTTTAGTCAAACTTATTCAAAACCCAAAAAAATTAATTAAAATTTTTCTTCTGTTGTTTGTACATATTTCCATACAGTTCCTTTTTGTTTCTTTCCCTCATCTGTTTTTCATCCACCGTTAGATGTGAGTGACCCTATGCCGTTAAGTAGCATTTTTTATGTTGATCATTTTGGTACCTCATGGGTTAAGATCAGACAAATAACGAAGCGCGGATCGGCTCTTGAAGTTGGCAAGGCACTGAGGACAAGATCGAATTACCTTATTTCATTTGGGCTTGGGCCAAAATTTTGTTTTAACTTAAAAGGCACGTGCGAGGCACATGCCGTCAAACCTATTTAACCCATGTGACCGCCCAACCTTTCATCTTCTTCCTCATAATTTCCAAACCCTAGCCGCCCCAAGCCAGCTTGTGACCGCCCGCTCACCCCAAACACCACCACTCCAAATTTTCACAGCCTCCTCCATTTTCAACCCCCATTCCAACTAAAAACCCATATTTTATCAATTCAGACTCCAAATGGCTCGAGTTCTTAAAATCGTGCTGGAGCAAAATTTTGAACCCATATTCAATTCCGATCTATTTGAAGTGCACTTTAAGGCTGAGGTTAGAAGAAGAGGATGGGAAGCTTTGGTTTTGTTGGAAGGTGCGGCTTATTCTCCCTCTCTCACTCTTTCATTTTATAATCATATGCTTAGAGGGGAGGATGACCGCATCACGGTTGTCAAGGATCGTCGCACGTTTGAGCTCACCAAAGAGGTGGTGAATGAGATTCTGGGGATTCCTCTGAAGGCTTATGTTCAAACGGAACAGTCCCCAGACAACAATACCATCGATGTAATGATGGCAAAGACACTTCTAGAGGGGGTGAAAAACCCCAAGTCTCACTATGCGTTTTAGAGTTTGCTGCAAAGGACTCAGTTTGCAGTATCTCAGAAGACAGTCTACAACTTGCTAGGCTCGGCCAAGCCTTCTTATATCGGTAAGGCGATGCTCTATATTCTATGGATTCTCCAAGAGCAGAATAATAACTTCTGCGTCATCACCTTCATTTGGGAACAACTCTGTTAACACAGGAGGTCCACCACTCCTCTACCAGTGTTGGTCACCAAGATCATGCAGCACTGGGGGTTCGAGGATACTGGCGACCTAGTGGAGGTCAACTATGCTACCATAGGTCCTATCTAGGCCCACTGCATCAAGAAATTCTGGCTTCCACATGTAGCCAGAACCGCCAAGCAAGCACGCCTTACTGAGAAAGTGGATTACTTCACTGAAGATGCCACTCAACATTTCACTCAGCCCATGGATGGAATTCACTTCCTCCATGGAGGCCAGAGGATTCTACACCAGCACATCCACCAGCTCAGGCAAACACAAGGAGTCATTCTAGCAGAATAGCAGACCCTCAGAGAGGAGCAACGGTCTTTCTAGCAGGAGTAGCGAAGATTTCAACATAGTGTCACTAGAACATTGCAAAACATTAGAGATGGGGGTCCCGCGTAATGATTGACCTGCTAGGACCTGACGTCATCAAGGAGAAAGATTTTCTCGATGTTTTGACGAGTCACGCACGGATTCTGACTAGGACTTTCCCTAGTGTCTGTATAGTTAGATATTTTTATTTTTATTTTTCTTTCTTTCGTGTATGACATTTAGTATAAATTTAATTATTTGTTTAATATTAACTGCTTGTTTTATTTTTTTTCTTGTGGAATATGGTATATGACTAGAAGGTAATACAAATACATCATGCTAAAATTTTACATTTTTCTTTTCTGCATGTTTTCAAAAATACAAAAACAAAAAAAATATATATATATATATATATATATATATATATATATATATATATATATATATATAGTATAATAATTATCCCTGGTACAATAAACCATATATTTCTCGTTCTATATCAAACAACCTACGCTCCAAACTTATTTGGGGGTTGCGTATTCTCATCATGAAGAACATATGAATACAGGTGTATCCCTATTTTTGCTCATGTTTCTATGGTAATTGATAAGAGCCCAAAACTGTAGTTTTAGCCCCTTAACAATAATACTTTTAGACTAATTATGCGAGTAATAAATAAGAGTTAATGCTGATTACATACTTTTATGTATTTCAGGCATTGGAGTCAATTATATGCAGAAATGTGTCACTTTGGCGAGATAAAGGAGCAAGGGTTGGTCTCTAAGAAGTTCTTTGATTAAAGGCCAAGATCCAAAGAGAAAAAGCCTTTAAAAAGCCTGGTCAAAGCTAAAAAGTCAAAGTCAAAGTGGGAAGAAACAGCGCACAAAAGTTAGCAGAACTTCTGAAGACCATATCTTTGAACTCAAACCTCGGAATTAGGCCTACCTTTTGTCAAAACGACCGTCTCGGAAAGAGCTTTTTACTGGTCTAAGCCTTGACCCAATCAGAGGAGCAGAAGTGGATGAAAAGTCTGCTGAAGTCAAATTCGGTTGAAAAAGGCTCTGTGGACTGAAGAAATTGGGCTTCGGGCTCGATTTGAAATTCTATAATTTATGCGTAGGTAAAACTATTCATTTTACTTTTATTAAATGGCGCCGCTGCCATCTTAGTTCCCTTTAGAATTGTTTTCATTAGTATAATTAGTCTTTCCCAAGTCCTTTTAAACCCACCCACCCTTGTTTGATTCTAACTGTGGTTGTCCGTTTCAGAACTCAAATTTTCCTTGCAGGATTACACGGAGCGCGCATGCGCCTCAGTGGAGCGCCACCTGTGCCCAATTCACTGGACCTGAGCACGCATGCGCCTCAGTGGAGCACCACCCGCGCCCAATTCACTGGACCTAAGCGCAACCCGCACCCTCCTAAGGCTGAACTAGAGCGCGACCCGCGCCCTCTGCTGAAAACTGCCTGATTTCCACAGGTTAGTTCAAACTTCCATTTCTTCAAGTTATTCAGTGTTTCTAACTCGTTATACACACTGAGAACGCGTATACAAGACGTTATTCATAAGCAAAGCAAGGAGGCTTTTAGGTACTTCTTTCTTCCATACCTCGCATCTCCTGTTAGAGGTTCATACTAGCATATCAAGATTATTTGGAGTGTTGTCGTGTTTAGTTAAGATTGGTCTTAGCCTTGCAAGATATTAAAGTGGGCCGAAGAAAAATGCCTAACATAATCAACCGGTAACGTCAACAAACACGCATTTCTAGTATACCACTCATTACACCTCTAGCTAGCATACCACACACCACACCTGAAATAATGGCTAAAGAAAGAGAGTCTCCTCTCTCCAACTTTTACAAAGCCTTGAACGATAGCCCTAAATCTTGCATCGTTCTATCAGACCCAGTAGGGGATTTCTGAATCCCCCCAACTATATTTAATTTGTTACTTGTTTTTCATGGGTTAGACCATGAAAAACCTTATCAGCACATACGTAGGATTGACCAAGTCCTTACTACATTCCACCATCCTACGGTTGGTGCTGAACAAATTAAACTGAGGGTGTTTCCTTTCACCTTAGCCGATAAGGCGACGTCTTGGTTAACTGCCCAAGCACCTAATTCTGTGGACTTATGGGCTAAACTTGTTCAACTATTTATGGAACATTTTTACCCACCACTGAAGACAGATGAAATTCTTTCCAAGATTAATTTCTTTCGACATAATCCTCATGAATTATTTTCAGAAGCTTGGAATCGTTTCACTGATCTTCTTATAGAGTGTCCACACCATAACCTCGCTAAAGACACGTTAGTTCGTGCCTTTTTCAAGGGACTGTTACACCACCACAAAGCGGTGCTTGACATAATGAATGGGGGTAGTTTCCTCAGTAAATGAGCCTTAGAGGCTTATAAATTTCTAGAAGATCAAACAAAGCATAATAATAACTGGGGGGGTAGTGGCGATATCCCCCGTTCCGCTATTTCTTCTTCAACAGTTAAGGCCGCCGGTATGTTTGAGATGAAACCCGATCCTGAGCTTAAAAATTTAATCGAATCTCTCACTAAAAAGGTAGAGGCTATTGCTGCTCAACAAAAGCCTACCCCTGTCATGAATGTCAACTCTATTCTCTGTAATTTCTGTTTGAGTCCTGGGCATCCCGACTCATATTGTCCTCTAATCTATGAACATCCATCCACACAGCCGGACAATGTTTATTCCATTAATAGCGAACCTAACGTACCTTGGAGACAAAACCCCAATTTCGATTGGCAAAATAATCAACAAGTTACACCTCTAGGGTATAATAATCAAAATGTTAGGCCAGCACCCAATTACAACCAAGCTCCCCAGAGACAAGGACAAGGACAAGGTAATTATAATAATTATAAGGCTAATAGAGGTATCATTTTGATTAATAATAACTATCACAACTCACCTGTAAATAATCAACGTGAGATAGTTCCAGTCACAACACCTATGACGACTACACCTACACAACCGGATCGTCTTGACGCCTTCATACAGGTTAGCCAACAACTTTTCCAAACCATGGCTCAATCTAACCAACAACTTTTCCAATCCATGGCTCAATCTAACCAACAGGTTTTACAATCCATTAATCATCTAACCCAACAGTTAGCCCAAGAGAAAGCCCAACCAAAAGGCGTGTTTCCAAGTCAAGCGTTACTTAATCCTAAAACACCAAACACAGCCTTTGAGGTAATCGGTAATACTAGTAATGAAAATGGAAACGTAGGTGAGTTAAATGCTATCACCACTCTCCGTTCTGGCAGAATGGTTGATAACACCGTAAGTATGCCTGTGGTTACCCCACCAGTGGTCCCTACACCTGATATTCTACTAGATATCGAATTGGAAACTGAAGATCCTACCCCTGTAGAAGTACCAGTTAAACCACAACCTAAGAAACAAAAAGCCAAGGTTAAACATCCTGTTGATCTTTACGCTAAATATAGAGAGAAACCACCGTTTCCCCAGAGATTTGCAATGTTAACCAAGGATACGAATTTCGATGAGATTAGGGAAGTTTTCAAAAATCTAACTATAAACCTTCCTTTTCTTGAAGCGATAAAAAAGTTACCTCACCATGCTAAGTTTCTTAAGGAGTTGTTCACTACTAAGTGTAAGACAAATATTCCTAAAGATACCTTTTTAACTGAATAGTTCCCAACTCTATTTGAAAATAATGGAATCATTAAGTACATGGACTTTGGTTGTCCTACTGTACAATGCACCTTGGGGGATAATCACACGACAACTGCTCTATTAGACTTGGGAGCGAGTGTTAACTTAATCCCTTATTATTTATATAAACAAATTGGTCTCCAAGAGATGCAACCAACAAAATGATGTTGCAATTAGCAGATCGTTCTATTAAGTATCCTAAGGGTGTGGTTGAAAACGTGCTAGTTAAAGTTTAAAATTTTTACTACCCAGCTGACTTCGTTATCCTCGACACAGAAGTTGTTAATGACTCTGTTCCTATCATTTTAGGGCGTCCCTTCTTGGCTACTACCAACGCACTCATAAACTGCCGCAATGGTTCGATGTCTTTATCCTTTGGCCATCTTTCTGTGGAGGTAAATGTTTTTAAGACGATTCAATAGTACCCAAATACGACTGTCGATGGAGAGATTAACATGATCGAGAGCTTCGCTCGAGATTATTTTGACAACACGTTTCCTGATAATCAGATGCCCAAATTTCTTTCCTTTGGAAGTTTAGACTCCAACGTTTTCGTCCCTACACTAGTCGATACCCATGTTATGGATAAAGACGAGATTGATGACTTTCTCAAAGATACAGAGGAATACCATAATAATGTGGATGTGACCAAGCTAGATGAGGAACTCGACAAGTTTCTTAGAGCAGGTGATGATTCACCTTATCAAGAACTACCTTGCGCACTAACCGCCTCGATTCCCCTCCTTCCACCCTTTCAAAGGAACTTAGAGTTTGCATTTGATCCTCATGTTTCTCCTGTGCTTCATGATTTTCTAAACTTTCCTGTTAAGAAAATACTACCTAAAGAGCCACCTGGCACTTTCATTTTAGTTGTGTGATAATACCAACCCATGCCACAAATGAGTTTTGTGCTAAACCCACATTCTCATTTCTTCAATTCCTTACTTCTAAAATTCATCCATATCCACCATATCTTCCACAGCCATCCACTTTTTCACACTCATTCACTTGGTCACCGTTTCATTGGAGGAAAAAGAAGACTTTCCATGCTAGGTTAGGTTCTAGATTCATCAGTATTCACTCTCATCCCCCTAGCCCACGTTTTGGGCAATCGTGGTGTTTGATTGCGTTTGGGTGTGTTTCCTGTGATCATTATTTATGGAACGATCCACAACTATTTCGATTATTGATATATGGTAAACTGCATGTTCATTATATACATATGTGTTAGATAAAGTCTTGAGTATCTGACTATAAAAGACTCATTTTATTCTTCAGTGTGCTACATTCCACTTCTATATATTGGTAAGTGCACCAGTAAGGTAAATGAGCCCTCCCTATAGAGTGTGTGCCTGTAAGTACCAGATCCTAAGTCCACAATTAACATAATTCACGGTTTCCACTCTTACATGTTTTCTCGGTTTTTGAGTCATGTTCCTTTTATGGTGTGAATTATGTCTTTATTGTTTTATTATTTTTCTTATATTAAATTTTATTCATAAAAAGTAAAACATATCAAATCCATAAATATAGTAATCTAGGAAGTCTCGGGAATCTGACTTTTAAAGATCCACGTTTTAAAACAAATTTTTAAACTTCGTTGCCAAAAATTTGTTTGGGGGTGGGGTGTTCGTTTTTCCGTCCTTGATTGTTCAACTTTCCATGTGTGTTGCTTAGGTCGTTTAATCGTATTTCGATTCAGGTTGACATTATCTATTAATTTAGATTTTATTCGTTCGCATAACTTACATCATGCACACATTTCGAGGTATTTTCCATCTTCTTATATGTTACCCACGGTTGGAATAGAGTGTTTTATGTATCATTGGATTGGAAATTCTCTCCTGATCGTTTCTTACGAAGCCACAATTTTAGTTTGAAGTTGCACAAAAAATTGACGAATTTCGAAAATCGAATTGGGCTTGGGCCCAAATCTCCCATGTACGTACCACGCACATGCGTCCCCTTCCTTCAACCAAAATAGATCGCAAGTTTTCATTTTCCATTCCACCATTAACAAAGTTTCAAAACCCTAAAAAAAATTAAAAAAAAAAAAACACCCACGCCCAAAGTTCAAACCAACTCCAAATCTTCTTCACAACCTCTCCCCCACACCATTTCCATCCTTTTACACGACCAAAAACATAAATAAATTCAAAAGATTCAAACTACCACCACCATTGTTTTTTAGTGAGGTTGTTTCAAACTCGTCTCCCTACCTTATTCAAACCCACAAATCCTATCAAAACTCCAATGGATCAAAGATGAAGAATTTTGCCGGGAAAAGCTTTTCGTGCCGACCACTTTGTGCCGTTTTACAGTGACGAGATGATTAGGAGGGATTGGAATAACTTGTGTTATGCGACTGATGATTTTTATCACAAGAATTTGGTCCAACAATTTTATAGAGCGAGAGAGTTGGTTGGGAATAAGATTTTTGTGAAGGTGAATAAAGTCAGGGGAGAAGTGGATAGAAATTTGTTGGTGCGTATCTTTGGGATGGAGGAAGGACGCACTCTAGTAGCCACAGTGTAGGAATCCCAATTTACTGGGATCAAGGCCTTGATGAACGAGACGGTTTTGGAGGGTCAAATACAATGTGAGCTCGCATTGTGTCCGTCAATCATCCCTGCGAACCAACCAGCTGGCTGTAGCTCAGTGGATTGGGAGGAATGTCATTGGCAAGGAGAAAGTCATTGACATCAGCCTGAATGGTCTTCACATTCTATGGATATTTCAGACGAGGGAGTATGACTTCTGTATCCTCAAGTTTCTGATTACGATGATTAGAGGAGTTGGGAAGAGTATTGCACCTCTCCCTCTTCTGATAACAAAGATCATGATGAGGTTGAAAGCGACTCCAAAGTCTGATCGGATTTGCCTGAAAAGGCACCAAAATCCTACTATCTATACGGAGTGTATCCAGAAGATGTGGAGGTTGCCTGAAGAGAGGGTAGATGAAGAGGATGAGGAGGACACGACATGTTTTGATGTCGATGCCTTGGAAAGGTGTAAGTTTGATGTAGAACGCATGACGATGCTTCATCGTGGCATGTGTTCTCTCAACACTATTTGTGGAGATCTCCGGACTCGGCAAGCTGCCATCCATCGTAACTATGAGACTCGCGCCCAGCGCGAGGATGAGCATTGAGAGGAGATGAAGGACAAGATGGAAGCTCAGCGAAAGTTCCGAGCATATATGCTTGAACGCTTCCCACCCCACGGGGGTTCTTCTGAGGAGGAGGCGTCTGTGAGGCACGAGCGTCGTCGCCAAAAGAAGGATGGCTCTGGCCCATCGGGAGCCCAGGAATCATCTCCTTCTCATGTGCCATCAACTACCAGCAGCGCATTGTTTAGGGATATTATGAGTTGATGTTGTTTTGTAGTTGTTTTTATTTAGTTCGTATGTTAATTTTTGAATTCCGTAGTTAAATTTGAATTGGGTAGGTAAATGTTGTTTGAATTTCAATTTTAATATAATGTGGTTCTTTTCAAATTGTGCGTTGTTTTTATTGTTAATCCCACCTTCCCGAATTGTTTGGGGGTGGTATTATTTATTCTGGCATGATTTTTATATGAACCTCAATTTTAGAAGTTGTTTTGGAGTGATTGTTGGGAATATTACCAATATCGGCAGGCTATGAGTAAGTATGGTGGTAAGATGAAATCTAATTGAGTTTAAAAGATATTAGCTTTGTTTTAGAATCAAGAATATGGGTTGTTTTCGTTTTCGGTTTTGGAAATTTTTTGTTTCCAGAAATTGCCTTAAAACTTTTTGACAACTTCCCGATTTGTTTTGGAAACTTAAAACCTATATAAACTTCATTCATTCTCCACACACAATCCACACTACATCCCACTTTCATCTCTCACCTTTCACTCCCAACTTTTCCTTTTTTTCTACTTCACTTTAGCACTTCAAGAGCGCGCCTGCGACTCAGTGGAGCGCCACCCACACCTAAATTACTGTAAGTCCATTTTTTACTTGAGTGCGACCGCGCCCTACCAAGACCAAACTTGAGCGCGACCCGCGCCCAAAACACTATGAGTCAATTTTCTCCGGAGTGCGCCTGCGCCTCAATGGAGTGCCACAGCACCCTGACCTCCGTAGACACGAAAAATTCCAATTTTTTGTGGGTTATTCCAGGATTGGTTGTGGCTGTTCTAGAGAGTAGTTTTGTGATGACATCTCCTACAGTCATACCTGAACAATCTTTCGACGACTTGTTAGGAAGCGAGTCTTATGGACATTGGTTCCGCGATAGGATCTTGCAGTTAGGATGGCGTCATTTACTAGATGGAGAACAAGAATTCTCCGTCGTGGTTGATGACACACGGCGGTGGGCTTGGCAAGTTATCATGGCGTGGCAGGATGTGAAGGAACCTCATCTCTTTAGAAAGGAAGATGATGAGGATGAGGATTAAATGAGAGTTCAGGTAAATTTTTAGTTTCAGTTAGTGTCTGCTTATATCCCAAGCAATTTGATTCTTATTAACCCCATAATGGGTGTAACTCATATAGAGTTGCGTCTGTTTTTCTTTTTCTATATTAGTATGTTTAACTTTGTTTTGCAGATGTTCCAGAATTTCACGCATTTCTATGGTATTTCTCTACCCTTTTTATTTAAATACTTTGAGGACAAAGTATACTTCTTGTTTGGGGGGCATAGAAACACGTGTAATTAAGTCATCTGTTAGGATCTAGATATGTATAGTATGCACTTGTTTTCTCGTAAAAAAAAAATGCTACACTTAGAAATATTGGTATTGTTTTCTTTCTCTATGCTCTGAATAATCTAGAAGTCTCACGTAGCTTTTGCATTATAATAATTTTTAGAAACTTAGGTTAATATGTAGGTAATAATCTTTGCATCTATCTATAAGTATATTACATGAGTATCTATGATTTTTTGGTAGTAAGTTACTGAAATCTAGGCTAGAGTACTTATTCTACAAATCCTGTGAGAATATAGCCTAAAGCCTTATATGAGTGAAACATTTGACAAATAACACAAGGGAAAAGTAAAATCCAGATACATAAATCACACGTCCACTTGCTTGATCACTATACGATATCCTAAGCGAGAATTTAGGCCCTCTTTGGATCGATATAGCCAGAAATTCAAACCTATGAATTATTTTCTACTAGTCGCCCCTCTAAGCCTTTCGTTAGCCTTTCATAAACCGCAAATCCTTTACCCTGTTACAAAAACAAAACAAAATAAAAAAAATCAACCTACCCACTATAAAATGAGTCTGAGAATATGATAAGTGAAGAAAAGAGAAAGGAAAAACTTGTGTAAACAAAAATTAGTTAGTTGCTTTAGAAAAGAAAAAGAAAATAAGTTTCCATTCAAAGAAAAGAAAATAAAAATAAAAATAAAAACAAAATAAAAACTCCAAAAATAGAATAAAAGGAGTCAAAAAGCCAAAATAAAAAGACTAAGGATGGAAACAAAGTGTAGAAGCAAAAGAACAAGGGTTTCTCTAGTTACGTAATATGAAGACCTTATTATCTCAAACTTGTAGTTTTTCAATATCCATTTCCTTCCTTCTTAAACCATCTCCTAATCTCCGCAACACCTAATAAAGACCTTTAGCTCAATTAGGAATAGGTTAGTGTGATAGTAAGTGGCAGATGTGTTTGATCGACTCCGGCTTCCTTGTGTGTCATTGAGATTGTAAGGTAAAGTGTGCCCACTGCGCACTTGAGTATCAAAACTTGAGCGGAAAAATCAGAGTGATTTTTTCCATGACATTTATGTGAGGACCTACTTAAGCACGTTATTTCGAGTTTTCAGAAACGGACCTGCTAGTGCATTTCATAGTATTACTCATTGTATATATATTTATTCGTAGATGCTTGATTATTATGCATATATTAGCTTAGGTTTCGACTTGAATATTCTGTATTCATTGCTAAGTGAGATGTATAGATAGTTGAGACATAAAGAAGGAAACAATAGTTTTATTTCTTAATCGTTGTAGTATAAATGAAGTTTGTTAGTAACTTCACTGAAAAACTCTCACGAGGCTATAACTCGTCCACTAGGGAATTCCTAGTGGTTTAAGGCCTTGTTGCATATGGTCAATACAATTGCACTCAGCGAAACGAGAGTAGTTAGAACTCCATTTTTTGGTCACTTATTCTAATTTCTCATATTTGCTTGAGGACAAGCAAAATTTTGTTCGGGGGTGGTTTGATAAGAGCCCAAAACTGTAGTTTTAACCCCTTAACAATAATACTTTTAGACCAATTATTCGAGCAATAAATAAAAGTTAATACTGATTATATGCTTTTATGTATTCCAGACATTGGAGTCAATTATGTGCAGAAATGTGTCACTTTGGCGAGGTAAAGGAGCAAGGGTTGGTCGCTAAGAAGTTCTGTGATTAAAGGCCAAGATTCAAGGAGAAAAAACCTTTAAAAAGCCAGGTCAAAGCTGAAAAGTCAAAGTCAACGCAGGTAGAAACAGCGCACAAAAGTCAGCAGAACTTCCGAATGCCATATCTTTGGACTCAGACCTCGGAATTGGGCCTACTTTATGTCAAAATGACCGACTCTAAAAGAGATTTCCACTGTCCAAGCCTTAACCAAATCAGAGGAGAAAAAGTGGATGAAAAGTCTGTTGAAGTTAAATTCGACTTAAAAGGGCTCTGTGAACTGAAGAAATTGGGCTTTGGGATCGATTTTTCGCCCAAAACATGGCTCCTCAGCCCATGCACGAAAATGTGGATCTGGTCTCCTCCATTTCAACACACAAGACTTAACTCTTAAGGAAGAATTAGCTTAGGGTAGAAAGTAGCCATTAGAGCATAATTCTAGATCTAGTTTTCTTTCTATTAATTAGTTTTCATACCTTGTTTTAATTTAGTATTTGAATAAATTGTTATTTAATTATTAGATCAATAAAGTAGTTTGTTTTTTATAATTTCAGTTTCATTTCCATTTAATCATTATAGTTTCAATTCATAGATTTAGTATTTATCATTGTTAGTTTCAATTAAATCTAGCAATTTTAGACTTACATTTGAATTCAAATAAGCAAAGTTAGAATCTTTATATTATGTCATGTTTAATTTCATTGGGAAATGATAGAATAATGATTCTAGGCTAACCCTCCATTAGAAGGGGTTGAAGAAACCTTGATGAAGCTTGATTTGTGTTAGCGTAGAGTAGTCGTAATTTCTTTTCCATTCTAGAAACGATTAGTTCACCATGAGAATGGGTTTGATTGTTTAACATGCTAGATGTTAGTTGGTAGAGATTATCATGAACACCTAGGGATTAGAAAGAACCAATTGTATGCGAAAGCAGTTTAATTCGATTACGACGATTCTTCATTAGTAAATGAAGTCGAGTTAAGGTGGAATCAATCCCCCCTAATTCTTTATCTAGTATCAATTTAGTATTCCGTAGTCGTATAAATTCATATCTTGTTAGTATAATTTGCATTGTAGTATAAATTCGTAAATCTCTCATTAACTTTGGATGGACCGGTAATCTTAGAAAACGCTAATTCTAAAGAACTAGGAGTGGAACGAATCTTTTACTCCAACTCTATTTCGATAGAATTGAGAGTATAAATCTTTGATAAATAATCGACTAGAATCAAGTCTAGTTTTAGTTTTAATTGCGTTTGAAATTCTATAATTTATGCGTAGGTAAAACTATTCATTTTACTTTTATCAGTAATCTCTTTCATTATCTTTTCATACTTTGAGGACAAAGCATAGTTCTATTTGGGGGTGGTATATTAATATTTTGTAAAAACTAGGCATTTTCCAATAGTAGATATATAATATATTTCTTCCTTTCTAAAAAATTTCTCGAAAAAGATAAAAAATATTTTTCTATTTAGTATTAAAAAGTCTTGTTTCATTTTCTATGATGAATAAAAAGTTTAGAAATCTCATTAATAGCAATAGAGTAAGGACATGTTCTTCGAACTTAGACTAATATACGTACAATAGTTTCTGCATCTTTTCATGAATATCATGTATCAATATTTGATTGTATATAGCAGTGAGTTTCCGAGACCAAGGTTAGAACAATTAAGTTCCATATCCTGTGAGAATCTATCCAAAAGCCTCATCTGAATGATTATTAAGTGATGACACAAAGGATGTCCGAATAGAAAGACCACATGTCCACTTACTTAATCACCACACCATATCCTAGGAGAGAATTTAGGCGCTTTTTGGATCGATATAGCCAAATAAACATTAAAAACCCAAAAAGATAGTTTTTCCTCTAGTTATCCCTTTTAAGCCTTCACCATTTTCTAAAATCCTTTTTATTCTTCATCATAAATTCCTTACCCATTACAACATACAATAAAAAGATTACCCAGCTGAAGAGTTGAGAATTGGACAGATATCAGAAAAAGAGAAGAAAATGTCTTGTACAAAAATAGATTAGTTAGTTGCTTCGAAAAGAAAAAAAAAAAAAAGAAAGACACATCAAAAACCAAAACTCTAAAAAAATTTAAGGAGTTAAAAATTGAATCTCCAAAAAGTTCAAAATAAAAAAGGAGATGATATCATAAACAAAAGCAAAATGAAACAAAAGCAAAGTTAGAACTCCCAAAATTCAAAATCATATGGAGTCACAAAGCTAAAGGGCTAAAATAACGAATCAAAATTCGAAAGCAAAGAACAAAACGAGGTTCTTCTCTAGTTACAAGTATCTTAAAGACCCAATTTCTCAACTTATCAGATTTTGTTTTTTCTTTCTTTTTTTCTTTCTAAACCATCACCCTAGCCCCATAACTCCTAATAAAATACCTCTAACGAACTCAATTAGGAATAGGATGGTGTGATAGTAAGTGGCAAGCGTGATCAATCGACCCCGGTTTCTTTGGATGTCATTTGAGTATGTGAGGTGATAAATGTAAAATTGAATATTTGCCTACGAAATGAACGATGAAACTCAAAACGTAAGTAAACTAAAACTAATTTTATGTGTCTATTTTTATCAAAGATTTCTACTCTCAATCCTATGAGATATAGTGGAGTAGAGTGATTTGTTCCACTCCTAGTCCTTCCGCATGTTAATGTTCTCTAAGTATAAGTATTCAATCTCTAAAGTCTAATGAGAGATTTATGAAAAGGCAACTAGACTACGATGCAACTACCCACAAGATGCAACTAGTCGGTTATCAAAATAACTAAGGGAATGCTACGTTGATTCGATGATAAGGAGTTAGAGGGGGATTGATTCCACCTTAACTCGACTTAATCCTATTAACCATCTAATCGTCAGTAATCCAAATTGAATCGCTTCCCAAACAATTGGTTCTTCCTAATCCCTAATTACACATGGCATTCCTACCAATTCATAACTAGCATGTGAATGATTAAACCCATTCTCATGGTGAACTAATCGTTTCTAGAGTGAAAGGAAATTACGACGATTCTACGATAGTCAGAATCAAGCTTTCATCAAGGCTTCTCAACCCCTCTAATGGAGGTTTAGCCGAGAATCATTACGCAATCATTTCCGATTAAAGTTAAACTAAACATGATATAAAGAATTGAAATTTACTAATCTAAATTAAACAATAATTAAAATCTAATTAATAACTAAGAATGGAATAACAAGTAGTAAATGAATCAGATCTAACACAAATGTAAATGACAATAATCGAAATTTAACAACTAGCTATTTTATTAATCAAACTAATTAAGAGTAATGATTCTAATAGTTTAATCTAAAATAAGAATTGGATTTGAAATTAAACTTAATTAAAACAATTAAATCTAGATCTAGAAGCTATTCTAATGGCTACTTTCTATTCTAAGCTCCTTTATTTTCTAACCTAAAATCTACTATTCTCTACTAAAAATCTACCATTAACAAAGAGCTAAGCTTTTGTTTTATACTTTCAGATCCAAAAATCGTGCATGGGCTTGGAGCCATGTTTTGGGCCAGAGAATCAGGCCCAAAACCCAATTCTTTCAGTCCAAAAAGGCCTCTTCAGCTGCAGTTGGCTTCAACAGAATTTTCGTCCACTTCTGCTCCTCTGATTGGATCATGGATTAGACCATTGGAAAGCTCTTTTCGAGCCGGTCGTTTTGACATAATGTAGGCCCCATTCCGAGGTCTGAGTCCAAAGATATGTCCTTCGGAAGTTCTGCTGACTTTGTGTGTTGTTTCTGCCCGTGTCGACTTTTCAGCTTTTGACCGGGCTTTAGAAAGGCTTTGTCTTCTTGAATCTTGGCCTTTAATCACGGAACTCCTTAGTAACCGACCTTTGCTCCTTTATCTCGCTAAAAGTGGCACATTTCGCACATAATGGACTTTGAAGCCCGAAATGCATAAAAATACGAAATCGGTGTTAACTCTTAATTATTACTCACATAATTGGTCTAAAAGTATGTACATTCTGGGGGTTAAAACTACAGTTTTGGGCTCTTATCAAACCACCCCAAACAGCATTTTGCTTGTCCTCAAGCAAAGATGAGAAATTAGAATAAGTGACCAAAAATGGAGTTCTAACCATAGTACAAAATATCCCGATATATCGTGATATTTGTCGATATCTATCCAGATTTTAGCAAAAGATATATAAATATCCCGATATGTTCAGAGATATATACGACTGTAAATATCGGCGATATTTCAACGATATTTTTTATATTTTTTATATTTGGGGATATTTGGAGATATTTGGCGATATTTTGTATATATAACAATTTTATTTAATATTTATCATTATATTTCAAATAAATATAAATAATGTATCATGATATATTAAAAAATATCCACAATATCCACGATATTTGTCGATATTATGAATATATCCACGATATTTGCATGTGAAACAATGTCAAATATCCCCAAAGAAAGAGATATATCCACGATACATATCCATAAATCAGAGATCGATAAATACCCATATCCTGATATTTTGTACTATGGTTCTAACTACTCTCGTTTCGCTGAGTGCGATTGCATTGACCATATGCAACAAGGCCTTAAACCACTAGGAATTCCCTAGTGGACGAGTTATAGCCTCGTGAGAGTTTTCCAGTGAAGGTACTCACAAACTTCATCTATACTACAACGACTAAGAAATAAAACTATTGTTTCCTTATTCATGCTCCAAATTATCTATACCTCTCATTAGCAATGTATATAGAGTAATCAAGTCGAAACCTAAGCTAATATATGCATAATAATCAATCATCTACAATAAACATATATACAATGAGTAATACTATGAAATGCAATAGCAGTCCGTTTTCAAACTTCGGAATAACGCCCTTAAGTAGGTTCTCACAATAATAGTCAAGATACAACACTCTGATTTTTCCACTCAAGTTTAAGCTACTCTAGTGCTGCTTGCATGGGCACACTTTACCTTACAATCTCAATGACAACAAGGAAGCGGAGTCGATCAAACACATCTGCCACTTACTATCACACTAACCTATTCCTAATTGAGCTAGAGGTCTTTATTAGGTGTTGGGGGGATTAGGAGATGGTTTAAGAAGGAAGGAAATGGATATTCAAAAGGACAAGTCCGAGATAATAGAGTCTTCATATTATGTAACTTAGAGAAAACCATGTTATTTTCTTTTGCTTCTATACTTTGTTTCCATCCTTAGCCATATTTTTTCCTTTTTCTTTACTTTGGCTTTTGACTCCCTTTTATTCTTTTTTTTGGAGTTTTTATTTATTTCTATTTTTATTTTTCTTTTCTTTGGATGGAAACTTCTTTTCTTTATTTTCTGAAGCAATTAACTAACTTTTGTTTACATAGGTTTTTCTCTTCTTCTTTCTTCCTCATTCTATTCTCAGACTTATCTTAATTGGGTAGGTTGAATATTATTATTATTTTTATTTTTATTTTGTAACAGGGTAAAGGATTTGTGGTTTATGAAAGGCTAAAGAAAGGCTCGAGGGGCTTACTAGCGGAAAATAATTCATAGGTTTGAATTTCTGGCTATATCGATCCAAAGAGGGCCTAAATTCTCTTAGGATATGGTTTAGTGATCAAGCAAGTGGACGTGTGATATCTCTATCCGGATTTTACTTCTCCCTTGTGTCATTTCTCAAATGTTTCGCTCATATAAGGCTTTACGCTATATTCTCACAGGATTTGTAGAATAAGTACTCTAGCCTAGATTTTAGAAACTTACTGCTAACAATCATCGATACTCATGTAATATATTTATAAATAGATGCAAAGATTATTACCTACATAGTAACCTATGTTTCTAAAAATTATTCTGATGCAAAAGCTACGTGAGATTTCTAGATTGTTAAGAGCATAGAGAAGGAAAATACCACTATTCCTAAGTGTATAGCATGAACTTATTTATTTATATTTTTGAATTTTTAAAATTTTAACTAGAAAACAAATGCATATTAACTCTATCTATATCCTAACAGATGCCTTAATTACACATGTTTCTATGCCCCCCCCCCCCCCCAACAAGAAGCATGTGTTGTCCTCAAAGCATTTAAATAAAGAGGGTAGGAAAAATACCATTGAAACGCGTGAAATTCAGGGATATCTGCAAAACAAAGTTAGAACGTACTAATATAGGAAATAAAAACTGACGCAACTCTATACGAGTTCTACCCATTATGGGGTTAACAAGAATGAAATTGCTTGGGACATAAGCAGACACTAACTAGAATGAAAACTTACCTTATCTCCGCGATTACTCATCATCTTACTCATCCTCTTCTTCCATAAAGAAGTGAGGTTCCTTTGCGTCCTGTCATGCCATGATAATTTGCCAGGCTTCCCGCCATTTATCATCTATTATTGCTAACCTATTAAGAGCCACTTGGTCTGATGGGGTGTAGGGTGCAACCTGATGAGGTTGTATCCTCCACCCTTGCCAAGTCATTACACGGAAGGATCGAATAATAATATTGGTGGGTCGTACCGTGTCGACCGTAATCCAATAAGTGAAACATGTACAAAAAACAGGAAAGAAACATAGCATAATACGGGAAACTAGAACGGGCATAAGAAGGAACTTATGCCTCATGCTATAGGATCGAGCTAAACTAGACATCAAGGTTCGGGGAAGGTCATGACACATACGTCCCGTGGCTAAAGCAAGGAAAACGCTGCAAGTGGCATCATTCACAGAAAAAAAACGTCATTCCCCTAAAATGTTTAGTATGATCCAAAACATAACAGTTCCTATGTTCATGGACAGGCTACCAAAAGCGACGTTATAGTCCCCTTGGTCCTCGATACGGAAAATGTCTGCGCCGTACGACTCATGCAAGAACTCGTAAGTGTAGACATACATATTATCTACCCAATAGCACCATGGATCTTGTATTTCAGCGGGCATAGCAAGTCCAAGAACAAAGCTAGCAAGAACCTGGCAATTTCCATTGGTTCATTATCAATGTTGATGGAGAACACTTGTTCTCCATCTGGTCTTTCAAAGAAAATGCAGTTATCGTAAAAATAAGATGCTAGTGTTGGAGAATAAAGTGCATCAGTTCTTACCATAAGCGGCCCCCACTAACGTGATGTGATCGCCACAAAACCAAGCACCATAAGTAGTGCTTTGGAACAAATCTTCAAAGACTATTCCGGTATCAATATTGGAGATGTCATCTCAAACTTACGCCTCGAATAGCTGCGAATGATCCGGATACTTCCCCGCAGAAAACCGGAAAATTTTCGTCCAAGGAAGTCGTATGAAAGTGCTCTGAATAGTTGGAATTTCAGTGTTTGAGCACGGTCGCTTCGGCTTGCGCGAAAAGGCCTCGACAAAAATTCAGAAAAAAAATATGCAGAGCGAGTGCTTCGGAGTTGCTAAAACTTCGGAAAATGAGCCAAACGCGGGAATCGTGGGAGGAAAGGTGAGTGATGGAGTTTAGGTGTAGTGTGAGTTGTGAGTGTAGAATGTATGAAGTTTATATAGGTTTTAAGTTGCTAAAACGGATCGAAAGTTGCCAAAACTAATTACGGCGGTTTAGAAATCCTAAAATTTCCAAACCAAAAACGGAAACAACTCATTATCTTGATTCTAATTCAAACCTAGTATCTTTTAGGTTGAATTTATGATAGAATCTACCTATTTAATCTAGATTTCATCCTACCCTTATACTTATTCCTGGATATGCCTAATCGGCCATATTTTCACCTTGACTCCGCAATAAATTCTAACACGAGGGTTATATAAAAATCATGCTGGAATAGATAAAACCACCCCCAAACAATTTGGGAAGGTGGGATCAATATGAGACAACCACGCATAATAAAAATAACCGCATTATATTAAAATTTTCATTCGGAGTATATTTCACTACAAAATTCAAATTACGAAAATAAAACTTATATTAAAATAAATAACAATAATGAAACTACAAATAAACATAAAAACATCAAACGATGCTATCCCTAACTACTCGGTGCATCGTAGCGGAGGGCACACGGTCCGAGATCGCTCATGGGCTCCTCATGGGCCGGCCACCATTAGATCGCCCTTCGGGCGACGGCGCCGTGCCTTGATGGTGTGTCCTCGGAAGAGAGTCCCCGTGAGATGGGAATCGTGTAAGCATCTCTTCCCGAAACTGGCGCTGAGCTTCTAGCTCGACCCTCATCTGTTCCTACCTCTCATCCTCTCTCTGTGTATGGATCTCGAAGTTATGATGCATCGTTGCTCGTCGAAGTCCGGAGGTCTTCGCGAGATGGTGTTGAGCTTAACGCGATGCCACGATGAATCACAGCCATGCGCGTCGATCCGACCAACACCTCTCCAAGGCATCCGCATCAAAACAAGTCAAATCCTCCTCATCCTCCTCGGCATTCTGATTTCCCCGAGCCTCCTCGGCATTCTGATCTCCACCATCCTCTTCTTCTTCTTCTCTATTCTCAGCCAACCTCCAAACTCGTTGGACACACTCCTTATAGATGTGAGGGTTACGGTGTAGGGTGATGTAAGTCCTATCAGTCGCCTCGAGCCGCTGCTCAACTTCAATATGATCTTGGTTATCAACACGGGAGAGGGGCAACAGACTTCCCTACTCCCCTAATCATGCTAAGTAAAACTCCAAGATCTTGAGAACTCATACTTACGCTCCCGGAGTATCCATAAGATGTGGAGGCAGTTCAGGCCGATGTCGCCGACCTTCTCCTTCCCCAGATCGTTCGACCAATCCATCGAGCAGCAGCCACCGGTTGGTCCTAAAGAAGCTCGACGAACACAATCGCGACCTCGCATTGTAGTTCCCTTCAAGAATCGCCTGTCTCGTTCATCAATGGCTCTACCCCATTATGTTGGGACTCCTACAACGTGACATCAAATGGATTCTAGGCGGGATGCCTAGAATCTCGATAACAACCCGTCGTCACTTCTTTCCTCCTCTTCGCCACCACAACAAAAATCCTCGCCCCTTCCAACTCCCTCAGATTGTAGAACCGCCGGACTAAGTCCTCGTGGTAATAGGCTTCAGCGAAAGTACCACAAGCTATTCCAATCTCGACCGATCATTTCAATCACCACCGTAAAATGACGCCGAAGTGGTCGCTGTAAAAGCTTGCTCGAGCAAAATTCGGCGTTGTTAAGCCATTGGTGTTTGGAATGTAGTGGGGGTTTAAATGGGATGTGGTGGTGGGTTGTTAATCGACCAACCGAAGCAAACAAGTGGTGGTGGTGGAGTGGTGGTGCGGCAGCAACAAAATTTGGAATTTCCGTGGTTTTGCTTATTTAATTTGGTGGGGCGGGTGGTAGGCGCTTGCGGTCGATTTGGGTTGGGTATTGATTGTGGGCGTGGGTTAATTTAGGTTTTCTTTTATTTTATTTTTTTTTAGGTTTTGTTTTAAGCTTTGGGCGTTAATGGCGGATTGTGGAAGATGATCGCGACTGTTGGTGAAGGTAAGGCGCTGGTGCGCCGGTGGTCAGTTGGGCCAAGCCCAAATCGAATTTGTGATTTTTTCGATTTTTCGCGAAACTTCAAATCAAAATTGCCGCTTCGTTACCGGTCCGATTTTTGCGAATGAGTTATGGAAATGATCAAGAGAGAATTTTCAATCCAATGATCCATAAAACACTCTATTCCAACCGTGGATGACATATAAGATAGTGGAAAACGCCTCGAAGTGCGTGCATGACGACGCTATCTAACAATTGACTCTAAAATCATGGATTATGTCAACCCAAATCGTAATACAATTAAACGGCATAAGCAACTGTAATGGGACATAAACATTCTAGGATCGGAACATCGAACACCCCCCCCCCAAACAAATTTTTACAACGGAGCTTAGAAAATTTGTTTTAGCATAAGGTCTTTTAAAGTCGATTCGAGACTTCCTATATTACTATGTTTATTCTTTAATATATATATATATATATATTTTAAAAAAAGTAAAAACAATAAACAATAAAGACATAATTCACCCCATAGAGAAACATGACTCAAAAATCCGAGAAAACATGCAAGAGTGGAAAACGTGAATTATGTTTAAACGTGGACTTAGGATCCGGTACTTACAGCCACACACTCCGTAGGAGGGCCCGTTACCTTAATGGTGCACTCACCAATATATGGAAATGAAAGGAAATGCACCAAACATAAAAGTTGAGTCGTTTATAGTCAGATACTCGAGACTTATCTAAACATATGCATGAACATGCAGTTTATCATATATCAACAACCAAAATAGTTGTGGATCATTCCATAAATAAATATCACAGAAAACATATCCAAACACAATCAAGCACCAAGATTTCCTATGACGCAACCTAGTAAAATGAAAGCGAAGTCGGATAACCCTATTACTTAACCTAGCATGCACCTTTTTTTTCATTTTTGAACGAGAGGGTGTCCTAGTAAATAAGTGTGGAAGAGTGAATGGTTGTGGAGAATATGGTGGATATGGGTAAGTTGTAGAAGGAAAGCATGGAAAAAATGAGGATGTGGGTTTAGCACAAAACTCATTCATAGTGTAGGTAGGGACTGTCTCAAGTCTGAAAATGAAGGTGTCACACGCTTTTGTCTTCTGAAGTATTTGTTTACTAGGTGAATTTAAAAAATTATGAAGCACGGAAGAAAAAACAACAGATCGAAAGTGCAAACCTCGAGATTCCTTTGAAAGGGGTGGAAGGAGGGAGATGAGGTGGATGTTGTGGAAAGTAGTTCTTGATAGGGTGAATTATCACCGCTCTAAGAAACTTATCGAATTGCTCATCTAGATTGGTCATATCCTCATTACTATGATAGTCCTCTACATCCTTGAGAAAGTCATCTATCTCATCCTCATTCGTAATATGTGTATCGACTAGTGTAGGGATGGAAATGTTGGAGTCTGAACTTCCAAAGGAAAGAAATTTGGGCATATGATTATCCGAGAACGTGTTGTTGAAATAATCTCGAGCAAAGCTCTCGATCATGCTAACCTCTCCATCCATAGACGAATCGGGTAACTGTGTCTTTGTTTTAAAAACATTGACTTCAACAGCAAGATGGCCAAAAGACATGGACATTGAAACATCGCGGCAATTAATGAGCGCATTGGCAGTTGCCAGGAAAGGATGCCCTAAGATGATCGGGACATAGTCGTGAACGACTTCTGTGTCGAGGATGACAAAATCAGCCGGATAGTAAAAATCCTGAATTTTTACCATAACATTTTCGACGACACCCTTAGGATACTTAATAGACCGATCAGCTAATTGCAACGTCATTTTAGTGGGTTGCATCTCGTCTAGACCTATTTGTCTATACAAATAAAACGGGAGTAAGTTAACGCTAGCCCCCAAGTCTAATAACGCGGTCGTCGTATAAGAATCTCCTAAGGTGCATTGTACAGTAGGACGACCAGGGTCTTTGTACTTAACAATTCCATTATGTTCAGATAAAGTTGGGAATTGTTCTGTTAAAAAGGCGTCTTTTGGTATATTGGTCTTCGCCTAGTAGTACACAATTCCTTAAGAAACTTAGCATAGTGTGGTAGCTTTTTTATAGCTTCGAGGAAGGGAAGGTTTATAGTTAGATTCTTGAAAACATCCCTAATCTCCTCATAATTTGTATCCCTAGTTAACACGGCTAATTTTTATGGAAACGGGCGGTTTCTCGTTTATATTTAGTAATGGTATCACCGGATGTTTAACCGTGGGCTTTACGTTTCTTAGGTTGTGGTTGTAACCGGTACCTCTACAAAGGGTAGGCTCTTCAGTTTCTATTTCGGTATCTAGTAAAATAGCAGGTGTAGGGGCGACTGGTAGGGTAACTATAGACATAGTTACTTTGTTATCAACCATTCTGCCAGAACGGAGAGTGGTGATGGCCTTTAGCTCACCTACAATTTCATATTCATTACTAGTATTATCGGTTACCTCAAAGGCTGTATTTGTTGTTTTAGTATTAGGTATTAAGCGTAACCTGGAAACACACCTTTGGGTTGGGCTTTATCTTGAGCCAACCGTTGGGTTAAATTATTAACGGATTGTAGAAGCCGCCGGTTAGATTGAGCCATGGTTTGGAAAAGTTTTGGCTCACTTGTATGAAGGTGTCAAGACGATCCGGTTGTGTGGGTGTAGTAGTCACGGGTGGTGTGGACTGGAACTATTTCACGTGAATTATTTATGGGTAGATTTTGATAGTTATTATTTATCGAACGATACCTCTATTAGCATTATAATTATTATAACTACCTTGACTTTGTGCTTGACCTTGTCGAGGTTGCACTTGGTTGTTATAATTATTGAAATTCCCCGACCACGCCCTTGTCGTAGTGGGGCTTGGTTAAAGCCGCTGCGCGTAGGCCTAACATATTGATTATTGTACCCCCGAGGTGTGACGTGTTGGTTATTTCTCCAACCGGGTTGGGATTTTGTCTCCAAGGGGCGTTAGGTTCACTATTATTAGAACAAGCCCGTTCATAGGCTATAGGACGATGGGAGTCGGGATGCTCGTGGCTCCAACGAAACTACATGGATTTGAATTTACATTCATGACGGGGATAGGCTTTTGTTGAACGTAAATGGTCTCTACCTTTTAGTGAGTGATTCAATTAGAGTTTTAAGCTCGAATCGTGTTTAATTTCAAACATACCGCGGCCTTAATCAGTATTTGATGAACTAGCGAGCGCGGATATCATCACTACCCCCCGTTGTTATTTCGCTTTAGTTTGATCCTCTAAAAATTTATAAGCCTCCGAGGCTCCTTTGCTTAAGAAACTACCCCATTCATTATGTCTAGGACTTCTTTATGGTGGTGTAGAAGTCCTTTGAAAAGGCAACGAACTAACGTGTCTTTTGCTAAGTTATGATGTGGACACTCTATAAGGAGATCGGTGAAACGATTCCAAGCCTCTGAAAATGATTCATGAGGATTTTGTCGAAAAGAAATGAATCTTGGAAAGCATCTCGTCCGCCTTTAGGGGGGGTAAAATGTTCCATAAACAACCGAACAAGTTTAGCCCATGAGTCCACGTAATTAGGCGCTTGGGCTTAACCAAGACGCCTTTTATCGGGCTAAGGTGAAAGGGAATACCCCGAAGTTTAATTTGTTCCGCACCAACCGTAGGATGGTGGAATGTTGTTAGGACTTGTTCAATCCTACGCGATGTAGCCGATAAGGTTTTTCATGGTCTAATCCATGAAAAAACGGGTAACAAATTAAAATATTTGGGGATTCGAAATCCCCACCGGTCCGCTAGAACGATACAAGATTTGGGGCTATCGCCAAGGCTTTGTAGAAGTCGAGAGAGGAGTCTCTTCTTCGTCGGGCATTGTGTCGTGATGTGTGTGAAATAGTAGCTAGAGGTGTAGTGGGTGGTATACTAGATAGACTTGTTTGTTGACGTTGTTGTGTAATTACGCTCGTGTTTTGTTCGCCGCACCTTAATCTCATACAAGGATAAAACCAAACTTAGCTAAACACATCAACACTCCAAACAATTCTGATATACTAGTATAAAACTCTAACAGGAGATGCGAGGTGTGGACACTACACCAGAATTGTGGATTAAAGACGAACCTATAAGACTGATTTTACCGTCCTTAATAAAGTACTTGTATACCCGTCGTACACTCTTCAAAACCGTCGCAGGGACAAAGTCCAGGAAGTCCAGGACTCTTTAAAGATTTGACCTGGTCATAATAGAAAACATGAAACCCAGCCGTCGTAGTCCCAAACATTTTTCGTCGCCTTCCAAAATCCCCCTTTCTTTGGATCCGTGTTTCTGCTTCACTTGAACCTAAAAAAAAATCCTCGTATGCCTTTCTGTCTGTGGAAGCTGCCCCATAATCCCTTGATTTGGGTGAAGAAGCATTCTTCTCTCATGGGGATCGATTCGGAATGGAAGAAGAACCATTTCAAAATCCTTTATTTAGCCCTAGTTATTCATCCAATGAAAATGTTTCAATCAAAATTAGTACATTCCCATTTATATTCCTCTTTCTGACAACCTCGTCTCAAAGCACGCAGCTGTCCACGGTGAAGCTCAATTCCAACGCCCCACTATTCTCAACTCCTTAAAAAAGGAGCAGCTTCTCGAATGCTGTTTTTCTAAAATGCTATAATTTTGGAGCAGCAGCCACCGATGAAAGATTTGTTTCAAGAACATGTCGGATAGTTGAGTCAAGTATGCGGTATGTTGGATTGTCAATGGGGGCGATGAAGGTAAAGGTAAACTTGCCCATATATATTTTGCTGCTCATTTCGTTTTTAAGCGCCGCTTCGTTGTCGCATATATATTTGTTGAAGGCGTGAAACGCTTATCACAAATATAGGGTGAAAAGGAACCGGTTGGCCCAAGGTCCGTGGTGTTGCTATGAATCTGCTGAGCATCCTCATGGTGGTGGTAATCACCAAAGCACATTGTGCATGCTAGTATCGTTTCGTCGTGATGCCCCTCCGTGACGAAAGTTGGGCTCATTGCTACTAGGATCGGTCGCCTCCGCAAATCAAGCCGCCATTCTTTGGTAAAGAGAAGGCTTAGATATTATCGCGTAGTTCTCAACTTCTTCTTTGGAAGTGATGCAGTGTCGGACATTTGTTATTCACATTTTGAGAAAAAAGGTATATATATTGTTATTATTATTATTTTTCTAATTTATTGAATTTTTTTAGTGATTTTCTTTTTATCTATATTATTTATATTAATATTGTCATTTTAATTTTAGTATGTAAGTTGGGATTATTTGATTGGGAAAATGTAGTCAACGTAATCGTGTTGTCTAAGGTGGCCCTTAAGCCATTGTCACAGGAAGACCAAGATCTCAGTTGGGAAACCAGAATGCCTCGCTCATGACAAAATAGCTCAATGACTCTATCTCGGGGCAAGAGTGTAACTACATGTAAATAAATTTGTAAAATGCATAGTGACTAAAGGTAGTGATACAGTAAGACTACTAGTGTGTTCTAAGAAGAAGAACTATGGGTTGTTATAGAAGGCTTTGGTATATTGAAATTACGAGTAGTGAAGGAGCAATATAGAAGTATAATATGTTGTGTAATTTACATGTAAAGGACCGAGTCATTTACATGAAATAATGTTAATTATTAGGTATATACACTTTATAGGTGCTTGTTTATATATCTTATGTGGAAATGATGAAATGAGTGTTTATATATGTTTAAGTTACAAATCTTTTTCAGCTCTTGATGTCATCTAGTCTTGAGGAGGGATCATAGGAAGTGTTCGTCTTTAGTTGGTGTAACTGTCAGGCATTGTTAAGATTTAGTCTAGTTATTATACATTCACATTATTCTTGTACAAAGTAAAATGAAATTAGTGGAAGTTCATTGTTTCGACATTTGAATCGTAAATTCCAGAGATTAGGTTGGGCTCGATTCAATTCTACTAGCTTTAGTCCCTGCTTTTTGTTTTATGTTTGCTATCTATCTACTGATCTACAAACACGAGTCCTTATATAAATTCAAAAGGATTATGGCACGTTTTAGCTAAAGGAATCCCAATTTTTTTTTTTTTAGCTTTTGGATCATTGCATTTATGTACTTGTTTCTCAAATTTGTTTAGTATCTTGTTGTTGATATTCATGTGTCAGGGTGCTGGTATTCAAGAACTAAGGTTCTAGCTGCTTTCAAATCTATCTTTTTGGCTTGTTTAGGCATGTGTAAGATGTAGCTTGGCAAAGTATATTAATCGGATCAAATAGATTGGTATTAATTTTCATAGTACTTACTTTGTAATTGGCAAACATGAGTGTTGTTGACAAGTGCTGCCTACGTGCATGTGCAATTAAAGCAAGCTGAATTCTCCAAGTACACTAGGAACCTTTCCCCTGCAAGTTGCTCTATTTTTCTCTTAGGGCCTACTGGTATGTTTATGTTAAGTATGTCATCCATCTGATATGCCTTGACGGCATTTATCATAATACATCAGTTCTCAAACCTCGTTTATGTCAACTTGTTCCCAGTATGTTGCCAATATCTTTCTCTGCATTTTCTTGTTTTCTTGTGAACTTATTTCGGTGATTTATCTTACATCGGTACACATGACGCATTTACATTGAATACTTTTGCAAGAAAGGAAAGAAAATTCGGGTTTGGACACACTTTATGTATAAACCATCCATGGCTTAAAAATATCTCAAGTGTAATTAATTTTCCATTTTTCCTTAATCTTATTGTGCGCAAGGTTTTACTTTTAATTTGTCTATTAGATAATACTCCCAAGTCTAGGAGATGCCTTGTGGTTTTAGCTTGCTTAAATACTAAATAGTTTTGGATTCTTTCCAATTTAATTAACAAATCAAGCAAAATACACCTCCTCTGGTTGCAGTTCAACGTGTCCTGATAGAATAGATAGTAGGGGAAACACATGAGTAGGAGTGGAGTGGAATTTCATGTCAAGGATGGTAACTTGGTGAGTACGTATAATGTATTTGTGATCTCATTAAACCAATGCAATGTATGTTTTTTTTTATTCCTCAAGAAGATAATCAACTTTTTTTTCCCTGTTTTGACACATACCTAGGATAAAAAAAAAGAATGTGGTATATAGGATATAGGATATTAATCTATAAAAGTGTAGGTGGAGTTTTAATTGTGTGGTTCTTGTTGAGTAGAAGAATGTGGATTGATTTGTGTTGCTGCTGCAATGATGCCTGCTGATTTTGTGTTTGTCGTTTCTATTTTTGATGAGCTTGACTTTGTGGTCGATTGCATACTCAGAAGCCTTTGTTACATGAAAGACATGAATATGGAACAATTGTTAGTGTCTCTTATGCGAGTATAATTGTTTGTTCTGTTCTTAACTAAAATGACAATTGATTTTCTTGTTATATTTGTAATCTAGCTAAAGTTTTTCCTAGTTACAATTTTGTTCTGACATTACTTAATGATGTCGCAGCTTCGGGACAAGTCTTGGCGTTTATTCCACTTTGATCTTTCTAATATTACTTGGACGAGCCGTATTGGTTATTCTTGGCTCAGCCATCTCCAGTGTTTTCAATAAGATGTATGGATTCCCGAGGATTACATACAAGGATCAGGTGAGCAATCTCAGCATTCAACAACTTTTTCTTTACAAATTCAAGTGTAGTATATGTTCTTTCAAATGCATCGAAGTCCAGCTCTGTTCATAACAGAGCAAAAGAAAAAAAATGGCAAGGCCTAGAAACAGGATAGAAATGCAAGTATTTGATGGTCACGAGCATGCTTACTCAGCTAAATTTTGGTTAGGTTATAATCCGTGGGGGTTGGACTTATGAGAGGTGTTGTTTCTATTGCTTTAGCTTTTAGTCGCATGTTGCTAGAGAAATAATATCATTGAAATGAGGCAAGTCCGATACTCATCATTTATGCAAGTTTTGTTTTAGTAAGTTAGTAACAACACTACTCTCTATCTTTGTCTCTACAAGATACACACTCTGACATACCATGGGATTCTGTTCAAGCAACAATAGTGACAGACACCATTATTGTTGTACTCTTACTACACTGGTGCAGGTTTTGTCATCTGGAATGATTGCTAGCCACCTCCTTGTTGCAGTTGCATTTTATTGGAAGGTTAGTCGTGTTGTGTGCACATTAGACTCTTCATTTCGAATCATGTATTTATATTGGTTGCGAATCTCGAGTGTTAGCATTTGAAGCTTATATAGTTCTGCAATTCCCAATGTTTATAGTGGTTTCTAAGTATTATTCACCCTTCCTAACCTAGGCTGTTGTGGAAGAAGGTTCTCGTTCCTATGGTGTCATCACTACCAAAAGAACGATTTTACCCGACTGATTATGGCTGTCGCGAAAGGTATTACCCGACAGACCAAAACTGCCGCAAGACCGTCGGAAAATGCTCGGTCGGCATAGGCTTCCGACGGTTTTTATTGGTCAAAACAGGCCGTCGGGGTTGGGGATCTTTGCCGACGGACATTCCTGCTATTAAAAACCGTCGGATATGTCGGTACCGCCAAAACCGTCGGATAGTTCCTGCTGTCAAAAACCGTCGGATATTCCTACTGCTAAAATCCGTCGGATATTCCGGCTATTAAAAACCGTTGGATAGTTCTGCTGTTATAAACCGTCGGTTAGACCAGCTGTCACCAACCGTCGGATATGCCAACTGCTAGCCGTCGGGTAGTTTGCTACTAGACGGTTTTTATCCGTCGGGTATTAGTTCTTTATTTAAAAAAAAATATTTTTATAATAATTGTTTCAGGTATCCCAACATTACATTTTTGCAAGTTCTCACACAAATGCTACGAACGCCAATGTATTCATAAACAAACAATGTCTTCATAAAAAAAACCAAGAATAAGACATGTCGTTCACTAAGTATACATATTACTTCCTTCAGAAACCAAAAATCAGCACCACGTACACCATCTATCTAGTAACCAGTCCTAGTAATCTCTAGTACCATTACTTACAACAAACATACTCAAAAAAACAAAATAGATGAAGTTTGCATATCCCACACAATAGATTACTCATACTGCAATCTTGATTCAACCCTTCAACAAAATCACTAAGGTCCAAAGCGTCTCACCAAGTTGGTAATCCATTTGCCAAGATCTTGAAGTGAGGTTTGCTGACCAAAAAAATTAAGAAGAAGAAGAAGATCATGAAGTACTCTCTTAGGAACTAGAAATAATTCTAGCTGTTCTATTCTAGCTATAAGTACCTAAAAATACCCAAACAAAAACACGTGCTAGAAGAATGTAAGAAACTTGCTAATCAAAATAGAATCAAAAGCCTTGAGTTTGAATGTAAGAAACTTGCTAATCAAAACAGAATCAAAAACACGTGCTGGAAGAATGTTTGAAGTTTGCACACTAACCAAAACAGAATCAAAAGCCTTAAGTTCTATTTGTGCCCTCTCTCAAGGCCCTTGAACAACCTGCATGCCTATCTTGAATTTTGAAGAGCCATCTGTGTTATAATAGCTTGTAGCTTTGTTCCCACTCCTAAGATTGCCTGCAAGCGCTTCGAGGTGAGATTGAACTTCAAAGACTAGTTAGGAAAACTACTACCATAACACATAAAATTGCTTACAAGTAAAGCGGAAACACGGCTATCCACAACAAAGCCCGCCATCCCGAAATAACAATATGATCCAATGAAAAGACTACATCTTAAATTGAATTTGAATTGAGAATATAAATAACCAGAAAAATGTTTGATTAAAGACGTGTGAGCTCACCAAAGAACACATTCGAGAAGCAAAAATACCACAACCGAAGGCCATAACAAAGGATTTGTTGACATCATGGAGCGATTCTGAAATTAAAATGCATAATTAGAAATCCATTATCAAAAACCAACACAACTAGAAAAGTTTCTGATAGAACCACAACCAGTAATGGCATACCTAATTCCAACAACTATCTTGAAATCGTCTTCTAATGACCTTTTGATATATTTTTGAAAGTTAAACTTACTTCCAGGGGATAAATGAACCTATAAGAATAAAAAGTTAGCACAATACAAAACAAAATTGAAGGAATCTGACGATTTGTTGTAGGCAAAAACTCACACTAATGAATCCATGACGCATAGCCAGGTAGTCGGACTTGCGTACAGATCTGAAAAACAAAACTGCCGAGAATCCATGACGCATAGCCAGGTAGTCGGACACTAAAAACTTGACGCATAACTCACACTAAGAGAATTATAGCAACGCAATAGATAAATTATGAACAGTTTATGACTCAGAATATACTCCGTTACTGTATCAAAGCAATATTAATTGTGTACTATGACCATCAAACAACATGTCAAGGTGGCTTTCTAGTGTTGATTGATGCATTTAAAACAAATGCCTAGTGCAAAAAGAAATAGGATTTCGCAGTCTAGAAAAAGGACCAAGACATTCTAAGTATACTTCCAGCTTGCAGTGAATGTTGGGACATTTAGTTCACATCACGCACATAGCCTCAATTTTTACAGATAAAGCGGGGTGCTACAGCCATAGAAGGAGCATGGACTTGGGCACTAGGTTCTAGTCAGAAAACCTTTCAAAAGATAATACAAGGCAAACCTCAAAATTTTCTGAACAATTAGCTGCTTTGTAAGCCTCCCCGAGCTTTTGAAATGGGTGTATTCGGACCTTCAAGAGGACAACGAGGATCTTCTGCACTGCATTTCAAAAAAATATATATAATAATAAGAATACAGTTCTCGATGTTGCAGCTACAATCCATTGGGGCTAAAGTTCCCATGGTTATCAACCATTTGAAATTTGATATGAGAGCGTAATCATGTTTTTATGGTTAAAATTTGATATGAGGCGGTGGAAGGAGGGAAAGATTTAGGAATCACATCCATGGATCCAGGACTACAAAATTTCACCTGGAAATTGAGGTTGGAAGCTACAAGAGCTCGATGTATGTAGTTCATAAGCGGGACCGAACCGAGCTGCATTTGGAATTGTAGTCAATACTTCACCGCCAATAGCAATGGCGTTATATTGGTCCGAGGAACATAAGCGAAGAACATTTTTGTGACCCATGCCGCCGCTTTTGACGGGATTGTCCAATCTCTAACACTTCTTCATTAGTGACACCCACCATAACCTCAATACTAGTGTTCGCAAGAGCATTAAGCATACCACGATCTGCATCAAAGAGCCCCGACATGACTGATCGATTAGCTTTCGGATCTGCTACAACCTTCACCGGTGATGGTAAGTTGGTGACGTCGGTGCCAATATTTACTCCCACAAATGCACCTCGCCAGTTAAAACCATGTTTGATTAAAAGTCGCGAGAGAATAATGGGAACGAGAAAGCAAAAATATAACAAGAAAAAGTTAAAGAATAAATGAGGGACATGGTTACATCAATCGGTAAACTGATTTTCAACCAAAAGCTATCTGGCGTCGTGCATATTCTTGCAATTAAATGAATTTTAATCAGATATGAAAGGTGTGTTGCACCACAAGTCCACAAGGCACGCGCTTAGTAACTAAGAAAACAAGCACAACATGTAAGTCCGGATATGTTAATTTGATTCTTTCTTTCAATTAAAAGTTTACACAACTAAAGCAAGGTTCAACATTCTTTGAACTGCCAACTAATTATACAATGCTTACTTTCCTAGATACTAGTTACAGCTCGATAATTGTTCACCTTGCCAAAATTGTAAAAGACCGCATTTCTAGTACAATGGCAATATACACAAACCCGACCATATTCAACCAGGGACATGAGAGTATAACTTCGGTCAACACAACTACACAAGGATATACCCGAGGCATGGGAGAACATAAAAAAGTAGGAGCGAGTAATAATATTCTCCGCCCAGTCTTGCATCATTTGGCCGACCAAGATACAACCGAAAATTTGCAACTTGCCTTCACCGTTATATATAACTCGAGGGAAAAAAAGATGAACTTTTCAGATTTAACTAACATAAGAAATAAATACGGTAACATAGTTTAGTGCTGATAGTAAATATTTAACTTTGAAAGATGAACTTGGATGCTAGACCAGGAGCTACGCAAACACTAAGAAAGAAAAAGGATTTGTTTTGAAGCTACGCAAGACTAATGCATCCCAGGGAACCCAACAATTTTACTTGCATCCAGATTATAACTGCAGTTAATTAAAGTTTCAGATATGCTCAAAGTCGGACACCATCCAATTTGGAAAAAGGACCATTCAAAGATGTTAGGACTCGCTTTTCGGCGAGAGTTTTACTTGTGGGTGCTTTTTATCTTTCCATCATCTTGCCTAGTTGCGGGGTACTCTTTTGCAGTCCTAGTATTGCTCTATATTTGCTTCTCCCCCACTTGAGTCATTATCCATCTCTTCTTTATAGCTCTCCGGTTTTCTCACTCGATTCATCTTCTATGGCCAAAGATCATCCCGACATATTGAAATCCGCTTCGGTTTTCGGCTTGAAAAAAGCCTTTTAAAACCAATGGTGTTCATAACTTCTTTAAAATAGATTCTAAACAACAGCTATAATTATCGGATGCGGCTTAAAAATTAAAAGCAGATCGATGAAGAAAACAACTAAATGCAAACGAAAAAACACGTATAAGCAAAATCTGTTCAATCTAGTACCTTAGCCTTAGGGGTTTGACTTGTTAAGCAACGATTCGGTTTCAAAGCGAATCAAAACCATGGAAGCATGGTCCTAGGGCCTTCTATATTAAAAAGGCAAGTTTGTAAAGAAGCTTATGTCAACAAAAATAATTGATTGACTTGGCACTTTTTCTTACCGCCGTCCGCTGGCGGAGTATTTCCAAGTGTGATTTTGCGGTCGACACTAGCATTTCCAACAGATTGCTTCAAATTGTTTCCACGCTTAATGGTGACCACTAACGCCCTAGGTAAACACCGTAGAAGAAGTTCCGCCTTTTCCCGGAATCGGGTGGACTAGATCGAATCAAAATCATCGCAGACAAAGGAATTGCCTCTGCAGCTGAGCCAATCGACCGAAGTTTTAGAGACTTTGGCGGGGCAAGGCGACCAAGCTTGCCCGAGATGGAAAAGTGAATCCAAAGCAGCTTCTTGAGTTGCCTCCGAACCGATCTTGAGTGATGTGACCAAGTGGGGGATCTTTGAGTGTCGCAGCTCGGTGGCCCTCGACGTGCGGAAATTGCTAAATAGTGAATTAAGAGCTTTGAGGTACTCCTCGTTCACACTTCCAAAGAGCCATAAATCCTTTTCTATAGCAGCTGCGGAAATGAACAAATTCACCGCACAAAAGAAATATTAGTTATGAACATGAAAAAACGAGAGGAGCACCAAGGAACAACTAATATCGGTTATATTAAAACAAACCCGATTATCGGACCACCACGGGGAAAATGGTCTAGATCAAGAAAGTCGCTTCGTCCCTGCGGTAATGATGTGCACATTAGTAACCCAAGAGACCGCTAGTCCTTCTCGGTAAAATGCAAATGAATTAGAGATGAGATCGCTAAATAACAAAATAAGAAGTTGACTGTGATACTTTCGGCATTATTCCTCCAAGGCAGCTCCAACCTCCCTTTTTAAGAAACCGATATACATAAACAGGAGAGAAAGCCTTTAGAACTATGACCATGTTTCCAAATGTTGAATGCACCGACACCTCCCATCATAAGAAACCAAAGGAATGCGATTGGAGCAAAGAGCCACCCAACTTTATCGGTTCCATAACTTTGCATACTAAACAAGCAAAAATAACTGTAATAATCGAGATCCCCGTTTTAAGCCCTCTTATATTTTCTTCAAATATAGAAATTTCCCTCTCAGAATTGTTTTTAAAAACGATAGAAAGTGTTACCCGAACTAAAGGTAATCATCAGTATCAAGTTTATTTTCCTACAAAGATGATGAAAGGGCATCCAAACAAAGACATGGGCAAGTGTGTGAGTCCACAACTGATGAACCTATAAGTGATATAGTCCCCACCATCTTCTTAGCTCTCACACACAGATTCTTTCCAAACTTCACCAAAACTTCTTCTTCAACACAGTAAACTACAGAAAAATAAGAGATACCCTCTTGGTAAAATTTGAAAATAAGTAACAGGTATTGAAAAAACCCGAATATTAACACCTTGATACCAAAGATTCAACCAGATTCAAAGACAGAGTGAATAGGTAGAAATGAAGAGGGATATTCTTGATTTTTTTCAATGAAAGAAGATACTTAGAATGCTATCTCAGAACCAAACACAATGTGGCAATTTTATTTTGATACATCATCCTCATTTGACTAACACATTTGATTAAAGCATTACTCAAATAATAATAAAATGAGTTGCTTTAAACCAAATCAAAGTCAGTAGCCTTTGATTTGAAGGTATGATACTAGTATGCTACATATGATACTAGTCTCCATACACCTCTTTTGTTCGAATATTTTTTCGGCATTGAAGGTATATAATACTAGTCTACTACAATTGTAAAGCTATATAAACACGACATTTATAATTCCACAAAATGCATTACCACTAGTATAAAGCCCGCTTAACTATCGTGTTTCATCAAACAATGTCGTATAAAAATGTGGAATATGGGGAACTGAAAAATAGAATATGGGGAAAAATAAAAATGCATTCTTACAGTTGGTTATATATAAAATGGAGCTTTCAGAATTCGTATAAGAGACAAAAAAAAAAAAGATAGCCAGTGCATATCTATAGAATACTAAACTTTTACCGACACTAAAATATATAATACACACTTACAGAAAGCAAAGAAAAACAGCCAAGGAACCTGTTTGTCATCCAAAGCAATTTAAACAAGAAGATCAGACATTATGTAAAAAGCCCTTTGTCGAAACACAAATCAAATTGGACAAACTTACCAGAAATTATGGAGACAGACGAATATTCTCAGAGCTGAAATTAATCAAACACAAGTTTTAATAAAACAGCTAGAAAAGAAATCATGTTTCACTTATTGAACACAAGTTTTAAATAAATAACTAAAGTTTTCATCTTTTAAAAGCCGGTGTTCAAACGAGTAGTAGTGGCAGTGGAGGAGGAGATCGTGGTGGCGAGAGATGAGAGGTGGTGGCTTTGTAGTGAAGGAAAGTGAATATTTTTTAAGGATTAAACATGCAAAAACTAGAAAACGGCGTGAGAATGAGGGTCGAGATACAAACAAATCAACTAAATATTCAAACATTGAAATTACCTGTTCAGGTTGAGAAGGGCGTCGGTGCAATGAAATTCAAGGGCGTCGGTGCAATGAAATTCAAGAGGTAATAGTCTGACGTACTCAGCAGCTATTGCAGAAGGAAGAAAAAACTGAAAACTCGGCAGTGTTAGAGTCGGTTTTATTATTTTAATTTTAGGGGTTTAATTTTTCATGAAATTTTAGAGCGTGGGAAGTGAAATCTTTGCCGCCTTTTGAATAGATATGCCGACGGTTAAGAAGTACGGCTATATTTTGGTGTCCGTTGGAAACAAACAATGGTTAAAGGCAGTCGAACTAGCCGATAGCTAAAAACTGTCGGGCAACCATCGGACAGAACAAAACAATTGTAATACCTCCGGGACGGATGGCCAACTAATACCCGACGGATAAAAGGCGTTGATAACTTCCTATGGTTATAAACCGTCGGGTAATCTTTCTAAAGTCTGTCGGGTAAAGTCGTTTTTTTGGTAGTGCATGGGTATACTGTCACTAGTGGGACTTGTGGTATGAGCTTGCTCTCCGAAATTCTTAATATTGCTTAATTATTGTTAATGGTGTTATATCACTTTTTCCTCATGATGAGGTTTTTTTAGTCCTTTGTAGTGTTCTTCTCTCTTGGAATTAGAGCTATTCCATGGGTTATAATGTCTGAGGTATGCTCTTTATATCAGAACTTCTGATTTCTCAAATTTTAATGGATCCCTTTCGAAAGCACAGAAAAATATGGGTGCACACCTCCAGAGGTCCTATATTTCTTTCTATTCCTTAGATGATTGCCTCTCCATTCCTGGACTGCAACATTCTATTTTTATTTTGTTAGACACTTTAGTGTAGGACATGATTTAAAGTGGTAATGTTTTATATTTTATCCTCAGCTCCAGTCACTTGGCTTTGTCCTTAGTAGAAATAAAATTGACAGTAGAGTGCATTATTCTTAATGTGGCGTTGGCTCGTTGCAGATACTCCCAATTAATATCAAGGGCCTCGCTGGTAGCATAGCCACACTGGCCAACTGGCTCGTATCTTGGTTGATAACTATGACATCAAACTTGCTTCTACATTGGAGTCAGGGAGGGGACAATACTAAAAAAGCTTTATTTGTGACAGGGACTTTTACCATTTACACAGTTGTGAGTGCTTTTACTGTTGTGTTTGTGGCACTGTGGGTACCCGAGACTAAAGGTAGAACTCTGGAGGAGATTTAATGGTCCTTCAGATAAGTTTCGCCTAGGAAGATTTTTTATCTCAATATTTATTCTACATTCCACTTGCGAATGCCCGTCCGAAAGCAAATTGTAGCATTATCTGGTGGAATCATTTTTCTGAACTTGTGGAAGAGCTGGTTTTTACCCTCATGAAAGATTGTGCGACTCAATGAAAGACCAAATTGCATAAAGGTGATGAAGATAGGAATTTCAAAGCACAAATTGTTTTTTTTTTCATTATGTTTTTATTATGCCTTGTGTATTTTAAAAGCCTAGTTATTTATTGGCAATCAACAGCTTGAAAACATTGTAAATTTTGGAAAACCAATGTATAATATATTAAATTTTGAAATGTGTTGTTTTAGTATGTTTGTGTAATTGATTTTATGATATGAGAATCATGGAGTATTAGTAGTGGTGTCGAGGAAAAAATAGGTTCTACCAAAAAAATTAATTATTTAAAAAAAAATACTTTAAACAAATACGACGGGGAATACTATCGTTACTTCCTAAACTTAAGACAAACATTTACGACGGTTCAGTACGTTCTAGATTTGAAAATATGTAGTTCCAGGAAAAAGGAAATTTGCGACGGTTTTGGATGTCTTATAATTAACGACGGCTTTAAGTGTCGCACACCCGTCGCATTTCTAATTTGCTTTACCACACATTTTTCCGTCGTTAATATTAACGACAGGGCTATTCGCGACGAACTCTAGGACACCATTTCCCGTCGTAAATCTCAATTTAGGACGGCAATTGCCGTCGTTTTTGGCTTTTTCTGGTGTAGTGGGAAGAAAGGAATACCTGATTGTGTCCTTGCTTCGCTTATGAATAGCATCTTGTTTACGCGTGTTCAGTGTATATAACAGGTTAGAACACTGAAAAATTTAAAAAATCAAAGTTCGAGTCAAAACTGTAGAATTTCAGAAAAATTAACAAAGGGCGATTGCGCTCGCGATAGAAGCGCTGATCGCTCTCGGGTAATTTTCAAATTACGATGTTTTAGGGCAGGTTAAGCTCCACGTAGGGGCGGGTCGCGCTCGATGTTCAGCTATAGAGCTAGGTAGCGCTTCCGCCGAGAACCGGCTTCGATGTAATTTCTGTTGAAACTTTTCAACGATGAAACGGAAAGCCACAGTATGAATCAAACACGGGTGGATGGGTGAAATGGAACTTTTAAGAAAAGTACTTACACTACGAAAACAATGCGAAAGTGCAACTAAGATGGCAGCGGCGCCATTTGATAAATGTAAAATTGAATATTTGCCTACGAAATGAACGATGAAACTCAAAACGTAAGTAAACTAAAACTAATTTTATGTGTCTATTTTTATCAAAGATTTCTACTCTCAATCCTATGAGATATAGTGGAGTAGAGTGATTCGTTCCACTCCTAGTCCTTCCGCATGTTAATGTTCTCTAAGTATAAGTATTCAATCTCTAAAGTCTAATGAGAGATTTCTTTAAAAGGCAACTAGACTACGATGCAACTATCTATCCAAGATGCAACTAGTTAGGTTATCAAAATAACTAAAAGGAATGCTACGTTGATTCGATGATAAGGAGTTAGAGGGGATTGATTCCACCTTAACTTCGACTTAATCCTATTAACGGCGAATCGTCGTAATCCGAATTGAATCTGCCAGCGAAACAATTGGTTCTTCCTAATCCTTAATTACACATGGCATTCCTACCAATTCATAACTAGCATGTGAGCGATTAAACCCATTCTCATGGTGAACTAATCGTTTCTAGAGTGGAAAGGAAATTACGACGATTCTACGATAGTCGAATCAAGCTTTCATCAAGGCTTCTCAACCCCTCTAATAGAGGTTTAGCCGAGAATCATTACGCAATCATTTCCGATTAAAGTTAAACTAAACATGATATAAAGAATTGAAATTTACTAATCTAAATTAAACAATAATTAAAATCTAATTAATAACTAAGAATTGAATAACAAGTAGTAAATGAATAAGATCTAACACAAATGTAAATGACAAGAATCGAAATTTAACAACTAGCTATTTTATTAATCAAACTAATTAAGAGTAATTATTCTAATAGTTTAATCTAAAACAAGAATTGGATTTGAAATTAAACTTAATTAAAATAATTAAATCTAGATCTAGAAGCTATTCTAATGGCTACTTTCTATTCTAAGCTCCTTTATTTTCTAACCTAAAAATCTACTATTCTCTACTAAAAAATCTACCATTAACAAAGAGCTAAGCTTTTGTTTTTATACTTTCAGATCCAAAAATCGTGCATGGGCTTGGAGCCATGTTTTGGGCCAGAGAATCAGGCCCAAAACCCAATTCTTTCAGTCCAAAAAGGCCTCTTCAGCTGCAGTTGGCTTCAACAGACTTTTCATCCACTTCTGCTCCTCTGATTGGATCACGGCTTAGACCATTGGAAAGCTCTTTCCGAGCCGGTCGTTTTGACATAAGGTAGGCCCCATTCCGAGGTCTGAGTCCAAAGATATGGCCTTCGGAAGTTCTGCTGACTTTGTGTGCTGTTTCTGCCCGCGTCGACTTTTCAGCTTTTGACCGGGCTTTAGAAAGGCTTTGTCTTCTTGAATCTTGGCCTTTAATCACGGAACTCCTTAGTAACCGACCTTTGCTCCTTTATCTCGCTAAAGTGGCACATTTCTGCACATAATGGACTTTGAAGCCTGAAATGCATAAAAACACGTAATCAATGTTAACTCTTAATTATTACTCATATAATTGGTCTAAAAGTATGTCTGTTACAGGGTTAAAACTACAGTTTTGGGCTCTTATCATGAGGAATATAAGTGTCCGCTGTACTTGAGAGAACGAAACTTGAGTGAATCTAATAGACAGTTGTGATTGCAACACACCCCTGTGGGAACCCTCCTTAAGAACATTCTCCAAAAGTCTTGGAAGCGACTCTGCTTTTGCATTTTATTGCTCATGTTTTGCATATTTATCTTTAATTTATTAAATTACTATACATATGTTATTCTAAGTTCAAAGGAGCTTGTTCTTATTCCCCGCTAATGAGATGTATGGACTTCTGAGAATAAATAAGGAAACAAGACCCTTTGTACTAGATAGAAGAAGTTTGTGAGTACCTTCACTGGAAAACTCTCACGAGGCTTAAAACTCCTCCACTAGGGAATTCCTTGTGGTTTAAGGCCTTGTTGCATATAATAAATGCAATCGTACTCTGCGAAACGAGATTAGTATAACTTATAATAAATCACTCATTTGTGATCTTAGTTTTTTCTTTCATCCTTGCTTGAGGACAAGCAAGATGCTACTTGGGGGTGGTGATTAGCTCCCAAATGTGCATTTTATTATCCTTATATTACTGTATTATAGCCCTTCTTACGCTTAATAAAAAGACAACTCATTGCTTTATTGTATTTTTTTTTTCTGAGAGAAATTCGGACCACTTACCATAAAAGTTGGGTCATAGCACCAAAAGAAGTCTTAATTACACTTATTATGAAGACTATAAGCTATTATAAAAAAGTGCTGAAAAAGTCAGAGTCAAAGTCAAAGTCAAAGGTCATAGGTCAAGGACTCATAACCAAATAGCTGAAAGTCAAGTCCTCAACTCAGATGACCAGAGATAGATGTCCTTAACATAAAATATGGCTTTCTCTAAAACCTATGTTGATCAAGAAGAAATAAAAAATCAAAAGGAAAAAGGAAAAGCATAAAGTAAAAGGTGACGTGTCTCAAATGTAATGGAGAAGGACAAATCAGTCATTAGCATAAAGTAGGGGTATAAGAACTAAAAGTTAGGGAGAGAGAATGCACCTAGACTTATTCAAGTATCATGTAAGATTTATTTTCTAGTTTTTTTTTTCATTTGAGTCATTTACTTTATTGTTCTTCATTTTAATCTTTTTATTTGTTTTTGTTATTCAATCAATCAATCTTCTTTCTTAATGTTCTTTCTTTCAATCAATCATTTCAATCATTTTCTTTCAAGTTTGTGTTATTTCAATCATTAAAACAACTTAAGCTTTTCAATGTTCTTCATAAGCTAGTGAACCAATACAAGTCTTAAACTAAGATTCTACCTTTCTTTCTTCTAAAACGCCCAAATCATTTAAGCTCCAAACAATTTATGGTGGACCACATCAACAACTTTGAGATACTCATAACTAGACTACATCAACCATCTATCTATAATTCAATTAAATAGCTATGAAAATTGAATATCATGATTGTTTCCGAAACTCTAAGGCATATACTTTTGAGCTCTCATTTGGCTTGTACCTTAAGTCTAAACTACCTACAACTTTTCAATTTTTAATATAATTCTATTTCACCAATAAAAAGGGAAAAAAATGTTTTCCAAACTCTAGAGCAAGATAGTGCCATAATAAAAAAATTAAAAAAAAAATTGAAACCTCTCTAGGCAAAAAAAAAGAATTTAAGTTTAAAATACTTGAGAAGTACAACCAAACAAGTTACACGGGTAGCGGGGTTGATGACATGACCTGTCTGACAACTAAACATTAGTTGGGTTAAAAATTTTAATTCAAACCCAACCATTTTATGTTTATATAATGGGTTTGGCGAGTCAACCCGTAGCTAACCCGAATTCAATCATGGCCAACCCAAACCCATTAATGCTGGTTGGATTCTATTAGCTTAGGGTGCTTAGCGGTCGTGTCCAAAACTGCCACCCCAAGTATAAATAGTGGTCGAAAACAAACAAGGATAGAGACAGGGTCTGACGCGGAGTTGCATTCCAAATAAACGACTTTCTTATGGTATACTACACTAAAAATGGTACAAAAGTTTCTGAATCTGTAAATGTCTAAATTTACCCCAAGGATTAGGAGTTAATTCTTAGCTCTTATATGTAGATAATCAAGTTGGGATGGTTTTGAGTAGTATTAATGTCTGCTCTTCCTAAGTAAGAAGATGTCTACGTATCCAGTAATTTGTCAGTGAATCTGGAATCAAGCCAGACATAGCTCTTAAGGGTGGCTTTTATAGTCATTGAGAATGAGCATCGGGTGCGACACATGTACTGATGAATACAGATGTGCGGTCGAGATGGATGACATATGCTTATGGGAGGCGCATGGATATCAGTTGTATGTCTATCTGAGCTGGCATATGTTGTAATGATGGTGTTCTCTGTAATGATGGTGTAGGGTTGTAATGGTGCATGTATTACGGCAGGAAAGGGGCTTAGAGATAAGCTGGTAATGATGACAGTAACAGGTGATGATGTCATGAGATGAAGTCGAGTGATGAATCACCGACCTGCTAAGTATGTGAATGTCACTGAGTGCCCGAGTGTTACTAAGTTTGTGAGTGTTGTTGAGCATGCGAGTGTGGTAGATGTTCGTATGTCTAAGGGGATGTCCCTTACAAAGCCATCTCTCGTTAGCACGTTCTTGAAAAGGACGTGTTGACGAGAAAAGAAAAAAGAAAAAGGATAAATACCTGAAGGCACGTGATACATCGGTTATGAAAAATAAAATGGGCTGGTTTGAAGTAATAAATGCGGCGATTATGATTGTTTCGTACATGAAGAGACGGTTGTGGAGCTCAAGATGGGTACGTGGCGGATGAAATGTGGGGTAAATATTGTATATGTCGTAATGACGGAGGATCATTGGATGAAAATTGTGCAAACCGTTGATTGTGTTGGTGGTATGAAAATTGGCGCTCAAAAGAAGGTAGGCGAAAGGTCGCGTTATCTGGAGCATTGATAGGTTATAGCGGTTTGGGGTTCAAACGGATGGGGATTGGCTTGTTGTGGTATATAAAAGGAAAGAGTTAGTGGATAGAGAGTTTGTTTACTACTTGATAAAAAAGAAAGAAAAAGAAAAACTTCCGACAATCGGTGTAGAGAACTGTACTTAATACTTGGTAGGAGTACTTTTGGCGAGCATTTTGATCTATACGGTGTCAGTTATGTTCTCAACTTTGCTTTGTTTTTTTTTTCGTTTTTTTTTTTGGAGGGTAGGAATATGTTACTGAACTGGTGATGAAAAAAAATAGGTCCTCTTTGTTGTAAGGATTGGTAGGATGGTAGGTATTTATGAGTGGATTTTTGGATGTGATTTGAGTAGTAATAGTTCTATTGTTACTTATGTAGGAGAAGAGGAGGTGTTGAGTGAGGAAGGAAGTGTTTGTCTGGAGGAAGTATTGTTGTTGGTGAAGTTTGGGGGTAGTGTGTGTACGAAAGAATTGTTGGATATGGAACAGTCGTCGTCAACCCGAGAGGAGTGTAGTGGGAGTAGCGAGGATAGAACTGAGTCGGGAAGTCGCGCGAGTGGTACCCAGGGAGCCATGGGAACGTCGCTGGCTGGGAAAGTCCATCGTGGCTCGAGTAGTGTGGAGTCGCTAGAACAAACAGCGAGAGAGATGATGTGGTTAGAAAAAGTTGAAGTTTAGGGTGATTGCTGACCTGCTAAAGGATTATCCTGCTTATAGGCATCCTGAGTACGAGATGCCCATGTAGATAGTGGTGGTGAGTACTAGGCAAATGATGGCTGGGTTGAAGATTCCTTTTTCAAAGTTAACAGTCGAATTTCTGAACTTTTGCAAGAGTCCCTATCAGTTTACTAGTAATAGCTGGAGGTACCTGAGGACTTTTGATTTTTTGAATGAGACGCAAGGTTATGGGATTACTCTGAAGGATATTTTGGAGTATATGTATGTGAAGGGGACTTGGTCGAAGGATAGGTCAATGCTGACTTGTGCCCTGAGTTTGAGGGTAGGTGCGTCAGAGTTAATGGAGTTACCAAACTGGGAGGCTTGGTGGGAGCATCTGGTTTTTATAACAAGTTTGTTTTGCGAAGCTGGTAGTGGTTTGAACCATTATTGGTGTAATAGTGAAGGTAAGAATGGGTGGGGTTGATGTTTGTGTATGTTTGTGTTCTGGGTTCAAGGGTTTTCTAATATGTGCTTGTGCATTTTGCAAAGATTCCAAAGTTTACAGTGACATCATTGCAGCGGTACAACAAGATAGAGGGTTTTGCTAGCTTAGGAAGGGAGGAGAAGAAGCATTTTTTGCTGACGATTGTTGACTATTTTGACGAAGCGGAGGTTGATTGTTGCTCGCATGAAGAAGGACAAGAAGAAAGATCGTGCTAGGAATCATAGCAAGCAGTCAGTGAGTTTGATCAGGGATTCAGGTGAGGAGATGGATAGTGGTGTCGGGGACAAGAGGAAGGGTGTGGCTGGTGTAGGGGAAGTCGTAAGAAGTCAAAGCCGGGGTCGGTGAGGATTTATTTTGTGAAGCTGGGAGGGGCGAAAGTTATAGATTTGATAGGAGGCAAGGGTGCTGGTGAAGTTATTGAGGCGACTAGGATCCCTGTTATGAGTGGTGGTGAGGTATCTGTTATGACTGGGGTAAGTGAATAGGGGGTGTAGGTAGCGAGTGGTTGTAGGGTTGGTGTGGAAATGGTAGTGCCTGTGTCTTTGAAGAAGGTAGCTGATGTTAGTCATGTGTCAGTTAGTGAGCTGGTGAGTGGTTCTAGTGGGCTTAGTGCCTAGGCTGCCTAGAGATAGAGAGGAAGACCTTATATTGGGAAGGCTGTGTTTGTGGAGGGTCTTAGGATGAGTCGGGTGAGGTGCACCAGATGTGCCCTATGATCGAGCGCCTATAGCGAGAGGTTTGGTTGATTCTATGATGTGGGAGGCTGACCGGAAGTTGGTGGAGAGGATAACTCCTATAGAGTTGCGAGAGAAAAGTATGGTGAACGCGTACTGGGTAAGTGTTTGTTCTTCTTCTGGTTGTACGATTCATTTAGTATGCATGACTGGGTTAAACTATTTCTTTTCATGTTGTGCTGGTGCAGAATATGCTCTATGTGCAACAGCTGGAAGTGTTAGCGTTTGTTTCGGCTTCATCTGATATGGAGATGCAGTCGAAATTAATTGAAATTATTGACTTAAGGGTGCATCTTAAAGAGGTGGCAGTTGTGAATAACACTGTTCACAGGGATTTGCATGCGGATGAAGCAGCGAAGATGCGTGCGAGGAAAGAGTTGGATGAAGTGAAGTTTCAGCATGTTCACGAGAAAATGTTGTGTGGAGAGCTAAAGAAGATGTTTGATAAGCAAAGGTTAGAACTGGAGCATTTGAAGAGGGAGTTGGGGTTTGCGAGGGGGGACAGGCGCAAGTACCAGAAGCTGGCGGAGAGGCGAACGTCCAAATGGAATCGTCTGGCTAGCTATCTAGCAGAAGGGAAATTAGTGTCAGCACCTGATGCGGAGATTGCAGCCATTTCCCAAAGTGATGATGATGAAAAGGTCGATCGAGATGGTGAAGCAGAGGTGTCTTCTATTGTAATTGCGGATGTAGTGGCTAATGCGTGGAAAGGGAAAGTTGTAATCGACCTAATGTTCCTGTTGAGGGGACGAGTGCTGGAGTGTCGACTGTGGTTGAGGTGCAGGCGGCTGAAACGGTCAACGCAGTAGGCGATGTGGTAGCGGCTGATGGTGGTGTTACACTTGCTTCTTCTTGATTATATTGTTTGTTTGGCGAGTGTTGGTGAGGTTGTTGTGGCTCTAAGTAGCCTGATACAATAGAGTATGCCTTGTGCTGCTCGTCGTTCTTGTTTGATGGTAGAAATAGTGAGTTGTTTTTCACTGAGTGAAGTCTAGTAGGGCTCGTTGTAGGAGTACTTGAATTGATTATTGCTTTTGAATGCATGTTACGATTGTTGTTTTGTCTTCTTGTGATCTGCATATCATGTTAGCTTGTAAGCATAAAGAATGTAAGTAGAAAAAGGTAACCTTGTAACTTTACCACATTTGTGGGTGAAACATATCTGGTCCTTCTTGGAAGTTGTTGTTTTGGGAAGTGGAATTGTCGCTTTGAAACTTGCAGTTGTTAAATGCTGGAGTTATGCTGGACTTGACTTATCAAGCCAGGTTTGCGAGGTGTCATATGAGATGTGGTGAGCTATCCTTGACAAGGGGAAATCCATAAATGGCATGAGGAAGAGATTGTGATAGGTTGTTTGGTCGATGAAAGGATGTTTTAGGTAAAGCATCCTTGATCGAGTGCCTGAGATGTCTGGCTCGCCCTGTAGTATTGGTGATCCGCATGAGGGGATCGACCATGTGCAGGGGCAGGTGAATCTTCTGGTAGTGGTGAAATGTCGTGCCTCTGGCATTTTTGGCGCCTTCGATAGGGTCAACGTAACGGTGCGCGAGCTCGCGATGCATGTCTCGACTGGGTTGTTGTCCATGCGCACTTTCCTTGGGTTATTGGTTTGGGGCAGATCGAGTGGTCTTCTTGAGGAGTGTCGCTCCCTTAGTGGTGGTGATGCTCGCCTTATGCTGATTCGGAACCACTCGATTGTTGTTGGGTGTTAGTCATTGCATATGTGAGTCGAGAGGAGGCAATCGCATGCCTTGGTCTTTCGCTTTTGTTAAGTGTTTTCATCGCCTGGTGTTGCGAGAGACTGTGGTGGTGTTAACGCGTCGATGGTACTAATGATGATGCTGACGATCCAACAGAATCTGCAACTTTTGATGAGGACAATACGAGCCCTCGGTGTATGTAGAGAGTGAGGGAGTGACTTGTAATCTGAGCGATGTGAACTGAAAGATGTAATCTGATAAATGTAATCTAAAAATGTATGATGTTATGAATAATACGAAAGTTTCTGTGAAAAATAATATTTGCTTATATGCGAATGGATGTAGTTGTCCAATGTATTTGTTGTTGCGTGATCGATTGGTTCGACTGAACGAATGTAGAAGAAGGGGTGGCAACCCTCAGTGTGTTGAGAAACGATTGAGTTCACAGTACCTTAATAAGATGTAACCCTTGTTCACTACATATCGTAAATGTGTGTATTAGCCCTCAGCGTGAAATGTGATTGCCTTGTGGGTGTGATTTTAATCTATCCCTCAAGTGTGTAGTATTGTTTGTACTGTGATACTTGTTAGAGCCATTGTGGAGGCGTTAAGCGTATGGTACCAAGAGTTCTGCCGTTGGCCTTCTTTGTTTTGAAGCTGTGAACAGTTGAGTACATATATTAAAATCAAACCCCTAGCGATCACAAACTACTATACTGATATGCAATATATCAGGCTATGCTATAAAAACATGTACGGTAGTTAGTAAAGAGTTTATGTTGTATGAGTAAAAACGGAGATTAGAAAATAGAGATGAAACTACTATACTGATCTGCAATATATCAGGCTATGCTATAAAAACATGTACGGTAGTTAGTAAAGAGTTTATGTTGTATGAGTAAAAACGGAGATTAGAAAATAGAGATGTTTTGCCTTGAATGACTATAACTCTCCTGTGTTCACTATGGCTTGATTTGGTGAGGGTTTGGCCATAATATATACCTCAGTCCTCAAATGTAACATGTAGTAGAGTACCAAGTGATGGGTCGTGGCCCTACTTGGGTTTTGTATGTATACATTGATGAGGTCGTTGTAAGGACATTCAGCATGTGAGTTTTGGATTTGAGTTTCTGAAGGTATAGATTAAAACCAAGTCCTCAGTAACCAAGCATTGGAAAGACTAGAGTGTTACGTCATCTTTCATGAAAAAACAAATGTCTAAAAATAATTAAAAAAAAAAAGGAAGAGGGAAGAAAGAAAGGGATGAAAACTTAGTCCTTGCTTCGTTGATGCTCTTGAATGAACGCCTGAATCTGGAAGTGTTTGAACGATGATCTTCATATGAGATCAGGGCTGACCTTCCCCACAGACGAGCGCCAAATGTAAATGTCTAAATTTACACCAAGGATTAGGAGTTAATTCTTAGCTCTTATATGTAGATAATTAGGTTGGGATGGTTTTGAGTAGTACTAATGGCTGCTTTTCCTAAGTAAAAAGATGCATACGTATCCAGCACTGTGTCAGTAAATATAGAATCAAGCCACACGTAGCTCTTAAGGGTGGTTTTTATAGTCATTGAGGATGAGCATCGGGTGCGACACGTGTACTGATGAGTATAGATGTGCAGTCGAGATGGATGACATGTGCCTATGGGTCGGGGGACGCATTGATAGCAATTGTAGGTCTATCTGAGCTGCCATAGGTTGTAATTATGGTGTTCTCCGTAATGATGGTGTAGGGTTGCAATGGTGCATGTATTACAGCAGGAAGGGAGCTTATAGATAAACTGGTAATAATGATAGTAACAGGTGATGATGTCATGAAATGAAGTCAAGTGACGAGTCACCGACCTGTTGAGTATGTGTATGTCACTGAGTGCGTGTGTTACTAAGTTTGTGAGTATTGTTGAGCATGCAAGTGCGCGATGTTCGTATGTCTAGGAGTCGCATTATACTGAGGGAGTCGTCGTGCGTGCACATCAAGTGACTGAGGGATGTCCCTTACAAAATCTACAAGTTTCACCCTCTCCAAAAAACACATATATCAGCAAGTGTACTAGTGTCTCAGTCTGTGGTCTAAAACAATATCTGTTTAAGATGAAAACAAAGGAAGGGATGGAGATTTAGTCTTTTTGATTTATAAATTTTACCTAGTTTCCTGATGAATTAACTTTGTAAGGCGCATGTGTCATGTGCCTTCCGCATTCCTAGAACGTATGCGTGTGAAATTGAATGCGCGCCTATAATGGCATAGGAACCGTCAACTTATACCAAGAATTAAAGTAGGCCACCTAATGACTTGATCTCCATTACTGTGTTACTTGACTTGAGGAAACATCTATCCACCGCGTGTAACCAGCAGTTGTCAGTTGTCATGGACGGTGAATAGTTAAACTGCTAAAGCATGGACGTAATCCTAGACTGAACTGATAGACGGTTCTGGCCAACTTTAATTTCTTATAGCGAAAGCGGTTGTGTTAAAACTGTCTCGTCTCCAGAAGTTACCACTACGTATTGTCTGCATGCCTATAAGCCTAGTTGACAAACCACAACACAAACCAATTTATGCAAATTGTGTTGGTCTATAGAGTCTATACGTATAAGGAAAAAACATGTGTTCGGACTTGAAATAAATCGAATTATTGGGTACCAACTAATGACACGAGCCTGCATTGATTTGACTGTGTCCCAAAGTAATTCAAACACATTCCATTAATTTCAAGAAACAATCACCGATTGATCGAGTTAAAATAAGGGTTTTTTGCACAATTCTAAGGCTGAGTCCAATAGTTTTGGAGTCTGCATCGGTGTCCCATAAAAAAAAAAAGTGTTTTACATCTACAAAGTTAATAAATATTGGGGTGAACTAGTATTACCTCCCACTAGATGAGCCAATTAGAATTTTCCCCACTAAATGAGAAATTAGGGTCTCCTCCCTAAATACACACAAAAAAAATTCGGTCAACCCACTTTGACTTTTTTTGTGTGTATTTAGGGGGGGAATACCCTAATTTCTCATCTAGTGGGAGGGAAATCCTAATTGGCTCATCTAGTGGGGGGTAATACTAGTTAACCCTAAATATTGTGTCCAATTATTGCAGTAATATTACACCAGTTTCATATTGGGTAGAATGAAATCCCATAATTCTACCTCACTTTATCTTTCATCTGGCTCCACAACTAAAAAAAAAAAAACTATATATTTCATTCTACGCCAGATCAACCAATGTCAAATGAAGAACAATTTTTTTTTTTTTGCCAAACCAACTTGTATCAAGCGTATTTTGTACTCTCTAAATTGCTCTATATATAGAGAGAAATTTAGAAATTGAGAATAAAAACCACTGGATGTGACTCCCCTTTTATGGGGATAGGGCCGGAGCCATTAGACTCAGTCTAACGAGATTAATAAAGAGTCCATAATTACATCGGCTTCAAAACCATGCATGTTGAGGTAGGAAACTTGCAAGTGTATATATGCTTCAAAGACTCTTTACTGATAGAGGCGCAAGCCCAGCCAGTCCCTTGTTCACTGATTTCAGCTGTCGTAGCACCCCTGTCTGGTTTGCCTACTGCCTAAAGCTTCACATATATTGTCTAGTTTATTTGAACATGGTCACAGATATTGTGTTTCTACTTTCCTCCTTCACTACTAGAATTTTGACAAATTGGAATGGATGGAACCGTTTCTGTTTGGTGTGTGCCAAAAATCAGTTAAAAATAAACTGCGGAATTAGTAAATTTGTTCATATCTTAGCGACGGACCTAACATGAATGGCTCCAATCCGTTCCAAATAAGTAAAAATGGTGTAATGCTTATATAAAAAAAATGAGTTTCTACTTTCTAGGGGTAGACGTGACTATTAAAGTATTAATGCTAATTATGATATATATATGACCATGATCAGTGCAAATAGATGAAACGAAAATGTCCGCCAAGGTTGGACACTTGGACACACGGATGTCAAACCATACTCACAATTTTTAGGATATGCAGTGTAGAACTTACGATTTTTAGGATGCGATGATGATCTTCTTCGTATTGGAAACCACCATTTACCCAAAAATGTAAAATTGCAAAATTCCTCATTCAGGCAAAATATTATTTGATGCAGAGCAGAGTACATCTTTTAATTTTTTGAAAAATCAGGATGTGTAAGTATTTGTCTTATCAAATGCTGACGGTATGAGCTCTTTCGACTTAAAAGGTGATATCTGGAGTGTAGGGGAGTGATATTCTCTATCCAGCACACGCCTAATATGGTGGAAATGACGCATCGACCTATAAGTTTAGGTCGCATCCATGAGCTAATAGAACGCTACAAACAGGTCGCAGTATCACGCGAACTACGCCAGGAAGTGACTCAGATACCCCTTCCAGAAGCAATCATGACTAAAGGTGTACTTGCACAAATCTTGACCGTCGGCTCTCGTCACCGCCAAGAAGCTACTTGTACGTTGCCACTCCACATCATTACAAAGCAGGACCTATGAGGGGCGGTTCTCAAATGCTATCCCCGATCTTCACCCCTCGTTTGGGACACCCTTTACACGTGGTGGGCAAGGATACACTCTCAATGTCTATAAATACCTCTCCTATGAACTACGCCAGACCTGATTCTACTCTCCCCCACAAAAACCAAGAGCAAGATACGTAGGCAGTTCACTCCCAAGACGAACTCGGTCCATCCAATAACCCATTCCAGTCCCCAATCGACTGTTTGTAAGGGAAAGCTAAACCACACCTTTACATTGGCACCGTCTGTGGTCTCGATTACTTGAGAAACCAAACCACTTCCAAACAAATCCGTAACCAAAACTCTCAAGCCCACGAAGCATGGCAAGCCTCGGCTCAACTCCACATGTTAGCGGGGACAACTAGGGGATTTAATACGAGCAAATAGCTAAGCTCGGGCAGAAAACGCGTCACCACGCAAGTGCACAAGTGGATACACGTAACCCACTAGGTGCCACCACGAGGACGACATCATCAACGTCGGTCAACAGATCAACGAGTGAGCCAAAGGCTCGACAAAATGCAAGAAAGAAAGACTTCACTCGATATAGTGCAAAGATGTTGAAAACCTACCGCGCATCTCCATTTGTTTGAAGCCGCTCCGCAAAGTTTTCCTCCTCATTTCGGTCCAACCACGGTTCCCAATGCGATGGCGGCATGCCATGCTCCCAAAGATATAGCTCGGTATGTTCAAAGTCTAGCACTTTCTACGGTGCGCGAGTTCGACCACCTTCATTGCGGACTATTTCCCGCTAGTCTAAAAAGATGGCCCACTCGACCGTTCTTCTCCCGAGAGGCCGACTCGATAAAAACTTCAACAACTCACCGAATTGTTTAAAGCCAATCGTCCATAACGACGTAAGAAGGGCGATCTCAATTCACTCTTTCAGCTTGCACTTTCGGCAAGGAGGAAACCTTCCGCTCCTTCTTAAGTCGGTTCAAAACCGAACTATTAGACATGGAGAGTGGCCTCAAAGAGTCATTCACCGCGGTGGCTTTCACAAATGCTGCGCACCAAGAACAACAATCGCTTCACCGATCGCCCCCCGAAAGAACGACCAACGTTGGCGGAATGCGCTTCGAGTTGATAGGTACATCAAGTTACAAAAAGGTTTGAAAAATCAGAACCAAGAAGAAGAAGGAGAAATTTACGAGGTAACATCATCCTCTAAAAAACGACCCCGACAACAAGGGCAGCCCTCCAAACTCAAAGCGAGCAATGACCGAGAATTCGCCGTACTCACCAGATCTCCTAGTTACATACTAGAGAAGATAAAAACGAGCTACCTACTACCGACCTGAGATCAGACAACCGGCAGATCGCCCCGACCAGCCCTACTGCACTTTCCAACGAGCTAGGTGCCATGAGACCGATGTATGCTGGGGGCTCAAGCATTACTTGCAGGATCTCATAGAAGCCGGACACATCAAGCAATACACCAACATACCCGACGGCGACCTGGGCCACAAGCTCATGGCCCGCAGAGTACGAAGTAGATCCCCACCTCGACGTAACGATCAGAAACCCTAAGGTCGCTCTCACAGCAGATGACATCCCCAAGACCGCTCTCATCAAGATCGTCGCCAACCGTCAACAGGTCGGGAATACGACAGAACCATTCACATGATCACACTTCAGGATGATTCCGTTTCCACATCCAGAGAAAAGAGAAGGCGCGTTGGCACCCTTCATGAAGTTTACAACTTTTCTTCACAGGCCGCACCCGCACCATGCAGTTCAGGACGCAGGTCAGGAGATATCACCTTCTTGGAGGCCGACCTAAACAAGGTTTGCCTCCCGCACAACGACGCACTCATGGTCCACGTCAAAATCAGCGACTGGACCGTCAAACGAGTTTTGATAGATCCTGGCAGCTCGTGCGATATTTTGTTCTACCATACCATCCAAGAGATGAACCTGCCAAAATCGGTCTTCATAGACCCGATCGCGCCTCTCTTTGGATTCAATGGTTCCAGGGCCGACCCAATAGGAGACATCATACTCCCAGTCTCAGTGGGCTCCCGAGAAGACAAGGTCAGCTTCAACACGCGTTTCAGCGTCCTCGATACCAAGTCGTCCTACAATGCTATTCTAGGACGACGATGGATCCATCAAATGCAGGCAGTGCCTTCCACATTGCACCAGGTGATCCGTTTTCCGCCCGGGGAATCTTTGGAGCTTTGAACAACCAACTCGAGGCCTATCATTGTCATCAGATCATCACAGCGAACAAGACCACTGAATCTCCCATCAACATCAGAAACGAGCCCACCAGCTATACAATGGCCAAAGACTTAGTGGCCGAGGTCAGAGCCAACGTACCAAAGCAGAACGCTGGGGGCTCCAACAAGAACTTCCTCTCACCAGCCCAGATCCCGAGCTCCACTAAGGCAGCAGTTGTCCCAGCATTACAAATCCTAGAGGTCGCCCCAATAGAGAGCATCCAGCGCAAGCAGAGCCTAGAGATCGCCCCACCAGCTCTCATACAACCAAGATACCGTGCAACAAACCATTCCACCTTCTCGTTTGTCCGCGCCACGAAATCGCCGACCACTGTTGTCAGAACCCACGGAAGACGCTCCAGCTCCTACAGCTACTACAACCACTCACCAGACCAACACAACATCTACAAAGTGCAATCCTCCAGAGAGCACTCAAACAACACAAGTCTCAGCACCGTCCGAAGAAAGGCCGCAAGTGAATCTGGGAATAGAAGACGATCCTAAACTCGTCTATGTCGGGGCTAACCTCGACCCCATACTTAAAGCTCATCTTGTAAACTTTTTGTCCATGAATAAAGATGTGTTTGCTTGGTCGTATATCGACGTACTTGGTATAGATCCTAGCGTGGCATACCATAGGTTAAATGTCAACCCTGGTGCCAAACCAGTTAGACAACGACCTAGAAGATTGTTATTACGTTTTCAAAAAGCAGTGAACGATGAGGTCGATAAACTCAAGCAAGTCGGTTTCATTCGGAAGGTCGACTACCCAGATTGGGTAGCAAACATCGTGGCAGTTCCGAAGAAGAACGATACATGCAGTCCGCCTGTGCGTCGACTTCACCAACGTCAACCAAGAAACACCTAAAGACAGCTTCCCACTACCTAGAATCGACCGACTAGTCGATCAAACTTGTGGGCACGAGCTGTTATCATTCATGGATGCATACAGTGGGTACAACCAAATACCACTTTCGGCCGAGGAAGATCGAGAAAGACCTCATTCATCACTGAGCAAGGAATTTATTACTACAACGTTCTCCCGTTCGGACTCAAGAACGCAGAGGCGACTTATCAATGACTGGTAACTGACATGTTCCAGGACATGTTAGGTGACACCATGGAGGTCTACATAGACGACATGGTCGTCAAAAGCAAAAAAACAAGCGACCACCTCACCCACCTTGAGCAAGCATTCTCCATTATGCCGAACTGGAATGAAGCTGAACCCAGAGAAATGCCTCTTTGGAGTGTCCTCTAAAAAAATTTAGGATATCAGGTCTCACAGCGAGTTATTGAAGCAAATCCAGACCAAATTCGGGTGTTCTTAGACATGCCCGACCCACAAACAAACAAAACGGATACAAAACCGCCGGGCATGGTCACGTGACTCAACCGATTCATATCGAGGCGTCCGGACAAGTGCCGACCGTTCCTACAGATCCTAAAAAGCGGCGGTTCTCATGGAACGATCAATGTCACCAAGCATTCTCCACTCTCAAAGAATACCTCCAACGCCTCCGCCTTAGCCAAACCAATGGGGAGGAGAAACACCGGTGCTCTATCTAGCGATGTCGGACTCGCCATCGGGCTCGGTTCTCTTCAAAGAGGAAAATAATTTAGAAAAGCCAATCTACTTCACAAGTAAGACGTTCACTCCAGCCGAGAAGAATTATTCCCACGTGGAAAGAGCAGTGCTTGCTTTATTATACTCGGCAAGAAAATTCAGACCTTACTTCCAAGCTCATCCAATCAAAGTACTTAGTGACCTTCCATTGAAGCGGATCCTTCACAAGGAGAATAAGACTACTAAGATGGCGATATGGGTCGAAGAGTTGGGCGAGCACCACATGGACTTCGTCCCCCACACGTCACAGAAGGGCCAGGTCATCACAGATTTCCTAGCAGATTTTCCAGTCGACGACCCCAATTGGGAGTCAGAAGCAGAGGTCGCACCCACAAAAGCAAACACAAAAACAGTCTGGTCCCTCTACGTTGATGGTTCCAGTAACCCAGGAGGCAGTGGTATCGGAATCATTTTAGTATCCCCGAGGGAGCTATGATAGAAAAGGCAGTTCACATAGACTTCGCAACCTCCAATAATGAAGCGGAGTACGAGGCATTAATAATGGGGTTGCATGCGGCAATCCAACTCGGTATAAAGGAGCTCCAAATCTTTAGTGACTCGCAACTGGTTGTTCGCCAGATTGCAAAAGAGTACACTACCAACGAAGGTAACCTTTCCAAGTACCTTCAAGTTGTTAATGATTTACTTCCTTTCAACTTTGAGCTACAAGATACACCATTTTTGCGTGGCGAGAACCGTCCACACGATAACTTAGCGTGCGCCACTCGGACACCGAACCGCGCCCCTAGACAAGTGACCATTGAAGTGGTCGACCGACCAGCTTACCAAGCGGACCATGTCTTAGAGATCGGACACATGCCCCACTCTCTGGAGATCAGATGAGTCAAACATGGATGCAGCCTATTATACAGTACATCCAGCACGGTACACTCCCAGATGAGCGTACCAAGGCCAGGAAGATTCCACACCAGGCACGTAGCTATTGTTTGGTAAATGACATGTTATTTCACAAATCCGGCTGGGGACCTCATCTGAGATGCATTAGTCTAGAACAAGGTCAGTTAATTTTTGCTGAGATTCATGAAGGAGAGTGTGGAAACCATGCTGGAGGTCGCTCATTGTCCCATAAAGTGATCTCCCAAGGATACTTCTGGCCCCGTATGCATATCGATGCCAAAACATATGTCCTCAAGTGTATCAAATGTCAAACATTTAGGCCTGACATCATTCATCCGGCCCGTAGCGACCGATCAACATCGCGAGCCCTTGGCCGTTCCACATGTGGGGCATGGACATTATGGGACCATTCATCCCTCAGAAGAGCACCGGCTTCCACTTTGTCTTGGCTGCCACAGATTACTTCACTAAGTGGGTCGAAGTAGTTCCGTTGGCACATGTCAGAAATTTCATTTGGACTCATATCATCACCAGATTTGGCTTACCACACACACTGGTGATGGACAATGGTTCCCAATTCAAGTGCAAAATAGTCAGAGAGTTCCTAGCCAAGTGGAAGATCGTTCATGCTCCACTCCCCAGTACGCTCAAAGCAATGGACAGGTGGAGGCCAGCAATAAAGCCATTTTAGATAATTTGAAGAAAAAGATTGAAAAGAACAAAAGCCAATGGCCAAACCAGCTCGAGAACATCCAATGGGCTCACCGCACCACAGCTCGCTCTAGCACAGGCGAATCACCATTCTCCTTATGTTATGGCACAGAAGCTGTCATCCCCACCGAGCTGACAATCATGACAACTCGATCTGAACTTGTCGAATCAGGGCATAATGACTCAGTACTAGCTCGAGAGGTCGATCTGCTGGAAGAACGGCGTGACCTAGCAGCTATCAGAGTAGCATTTTATCAACAAATCCTAAAGCGATCCTACGATAAACGAGTACATCCTCGATCTTTTCAACCTGGGGATCTAGTCTTGAAAAAAAAACTCAAGATGACTCTAAACTAGCGCCAACATGGGAAGGCCCTTACATAGTGGAACGCGTCGTTAGCAATGGAGCGTACTGGATTAAAACACACGAGGGGAAGTTATTGCCACGACCTTGGAACACGTACTTGTTAAAGAAGTTTTATCGTTAGTATCATTATGTTGGGTAATTCATGTTTCCATTTGCTGAAAATTCAAGTATAGGTTACTTAAGTTTGTTATTATAAGATACGGCATTTACTCGCATCTCAAGCCAAGCCACTCGCACCGCAAGCACCATCAGTACACTTGCACTGACAACATCTCTAGTAGCCTCTCCGAGTCTCGCTAGTTGAGGACCTATACTCCTAGGATCAACTACGCCGAACGCCTCGCGAGGAGCATAACGCCCGGGGGCTACATACGCTCTCGGCGAGGCGACGCTCGGGGAGCTTACAGGCTCATAGCCTCTCCGAGTCTCGCTAGTTGAGGACCTATACTCCTAGGATCAACTACGCGAGAACGCTCTCAAGAGCATAACGCCCTTAGGGGCTACATACGCTCTCATGAGTTTACAGGCTCATAGCCTCTCCGAGTCTCGCTAGTTGAGAACCTATACTCCTAGGATCAACTACGCGAGAACGCTCTCAGGAGCATAACGCCTTTTTACATACGCTCTCGGTTGAGCGAGCTCGGAGCTTACAGGCCCACAGCCTCTCCGAGCCTCGCTAGTTGAGGACCTATACCCCTAGGATCAACTCCGCAAGAACGCTTTCAGCGAGCAACACGCCCTCAAGAACTTGCCGGGTCATGAGCCCCCTAAGTCCAAACTAATCAGACACTTACATCTCCCAGATCGCTCTCCCGAGCAATACTACACAAACATAACGCTTTACGAGAGTACATCTCAGAAACAAGCCCCATAAACAGAGTAATAGCTACAAGCAGTCAAGCAAAAGATAACATTAAGCATACATTTACCACGAAGCTACACGACCAGTTTCAGATAACCAGTTCTAACCCACCGATCTGCTGGGTTTACCCAGAAAATCCAGATCGGACCGGTGAACAAAGGGGGAAAAATTAACGAACTGCCACTTTCGTGGACACCAGTTCTCTGTATCAACAAAGGCGAACTGCTCAGGCAAGCCTGAAAACACAGCTCTAATGTTTAACCCTCGTAGGGGCAAAGAACAGACACAATAACTACCAAATGAACCCAGTTTCTTACCAAGACAAAGAAGAGAAATCACCATCAAGGAGCCGCGACCACATGTTTGTCCTGAGGAGCAGTGCTGGTCGAAGGAACGTGCCTCGCAGCCCGCAGAACAACACGCATACCCGTCCCTTGAGCCCCGTCTACCTTTTTTAGCTGACAATACTTCTCGTCCAGCTTGGCATACTCACTACAGGCTGTGGTATACGCACTTTGATCTTTATGAGCAACCCCCTGACATCGCTTGGCGTACTCAGTGACTTCCACTACCTCCATTTGCAGCTCAGCCATTGCAGCAACCAGTTTAGCATTCTCATCAGCAGCAGCACGGTACTTCTCCGTCATCACATCAAGCTTCCTCTTGTCAGCCCCCCATGCAGCTCGCAAACATCCTAGCTCGACTCGGGAGTTGACGTCAGTATCAACACGTTGAACAGCGTTCTTCAGCTTGTCATACCCAGCCAGAAACTACAAGTACAAAATCATAATCAGAATCACTTAAGAAACAAAGCGATAAAGCTGACGGATAAACACTCACCAAATAATTAGCCATGTCCATGGTCCCCAGCACCGTCTCCATATCTTCATCCTCGACTTCAGCTTTGTCCCCGTCTAACATCCCCCCTTCAGCCGGACTAGTCCCTATGGGTATGCCGAGTGGAAGCCGCAATCGAGCGCCTTTACAAAGCTTCTTCCCCGCTTTCCCCACATAGTAGAATTCGGCTCCCCGTCCCCGACGGAGGGGCGAACTCTCACTAGCGACGTGACGACCTTGCCCCAGTCGTCGCCGCTTCCATCCATCAGACCCGATGGGTGTCTTCCGCTTCGGTTTGGCGACGAACACAATGTCGCCCGGTCGAGCGATCGATTTCTGGATCGCTTGCTCTTCTTAACCCCGGCGCCAAAGCTTTTCTTTTGCCACGATCCCCATGCACATGAGGATGGAACTCCATCTCCTCCATGAGCGGAGGGAACTTTCTCTTAAACTCCGCTTCTCCCCTAACGTACGGAAAGCACCTAGCCATAAGAGAAGCTGAACACAGAAAACAAAAGGAAGCTGGTTAGAGCGGTCAGTAACCGTCTCCATGATCTAAAAGAAGAAAAAAGAAACGTACCTGAGTAAACGGGAAAGGAAAGCGAAGCAAAAACAAGAGGGAAGAGAAACAGCAGAAGCAGGAAGAACAAGAAGAGCAAATGTCGTTGCTCTCCCAAGACCAGTCATATTTATGCCCACAAAACGTCTCTTCCCAAGGCACACCATTATGGCATCGAGACACCAAACGCCAGCCCACCTGGCAGCCATCATTTCACATCTCCCGACCGCCCACATTCCGACACGTGCCACGCACACACTATAGCTCAGGCAGCTCCAGAGTACATAACGCCCTGGTGACCTCGTAGAGACGTGCGACCTGCACCGCTTAAATTGCGACAGCATACACATACTTACAAGGGCAAACATTCACATCATACACAAGACTAAGTATAGAAAGCAAAAGAGCAAGTTTCACGTTCATAAAAAGCTTAACCGGCGACATCGGGAAGCCAGTTCCGGACTAACCGTCTTTCTTTGAGAACACTCAAGAAATCCAGCACAGTTAGTCACTAGTTATCAAAATCAATGGCAAAGCAGAAAAACGAGCTGCCCAGGTCAACCCAGGAAACCAGCTCTATTGTTTACGGCCAGAGGCCCGTTACAACCACAAACAACAACAAACTTTCTAAACAATATCATCAAGATCTTCTCCAAGAGTTACATTCAACACGGAGACGGAGCTCGGATCACCAGAGGACGCCACAACTGCCTCAACAGCAACGACGTTGAGCTAGCCGAACCCCCGAAGGCTGCTTTCACTCACCACCACACGGTAAGGGGAAGGCACTTGCGCAGAACAACCCGGCATCTTTGGGCGGTTAAGCGCCCGAGTTCCCCGAAGTTCGGTGTTCCCGCTCCTCCTGCAGGTCGTCCAGCTTCTTCTCCAGTTCCTCCACCTCAGCATGGATGGTGAGATAGGCCTCTTTGCTTGCAGGGTGGAAGTCTTACATCGTTCAGCATAGGTGTTCGCCACGAATAGCTGGCCCCTCAACGCCTCCACCTCATGCTTCAGCTCGATCGACTCATTCACTGCAGAGGTCCTCTCCAGAGTCAGGGCAGTGAGCTGGAGCCTCAGCGCATCCAGTTCTATTTTCTCAGCCTGTTGCATAGCTCGCAGATTCGACAGCTCGTCCCTCAGTGACTCAACCTCCGCCTTCTCCAGGTCAGTGATCTGCACGGCCGTCTTCAGCTTCTGGTACCCAGCGATCAACTGAGACAACTCGCACAACATATCACGTTAGTATCAAATAACAGCATGTAACGCGATAACCGCGATCAAGTTGAGCGTAAAGGTTACTTACCAGACACATCGCCTTATCCATCCCCCTCAGATTCGACTCCAGCTCCTTGGCATCCAAGTCCTTCCTATCACCGTCCAGGGTCATACCCTCCAGCAAACAAGCAGCTATGGGTGCGGACTTGTAGCTGCAGTCCGACCTCCTTACATAGCGCTTCTTCCCAGTCACCTCATCTATGTACATCAGGTTGCGCTCCAGCTCGTCTTTTCCAGTACTGGAGTGCCCCTTACCAGTCTCTCTCACACCAACCTTTCCCTTCATCTTGCCAGAGGGATCTCCAACAACCCTGGGTTGAGCGACCTCCGGGGCGTCCTCACCTAGGATGCTGAAATCGGGCATCGGTCTCGCCCTCGAGTTGCGAGCCGCCCTTCCCCCAGTTCGCACCTCACCACCCCCCGGTGCGGTCTCAGCCACCCTCGCAACCTTTGCAGGTCGAGACTCCGGGACTTCGAAGAGAACGTCCTCCACGTCGAATGGAGCGTCCTCTCGGCCCTTCCCCGCTCCAGACCTAGAGGCCCCAGCACCTCCAGCAGATCGCTTCACCCCAGTACGACCGCGGTTCCTATCTTCCCTCATAACCAGATCACTCCTACGCTTCTCCATCACAGGTCTCTTCGACGTCCTCCTGCTCACCTTATCCTGCGCTCTGGTCTTTTGCACTTGCCTTCTTTCCCTAATTGCGGGTCCTCCACGTTCTTCAAAGAAATGAGCAACTTCCGGTAGCTTGGCTCGTTTCTCAGCTCGTGTCAGCCTAGCGAACTTCTCGATCACCTGTCGGCTCGACCCCTTTTCCAAGTGGATATCTGCACAGATAACGAAACAACAGTTTCAGTATAAGATCAACCAAAGTAAGTTTGATATTATCAGACAACGTACTGGTACCCACCAGTAAAGTCACATATCTTATTGTCCATACTGAACCCGCTAGCACAGTAGTTTCCAACAAGCAGCAGTGGTCGTTTATTCCACAACTCGTTACTCTTTACCATCCGTAATGCTTTCGACAACAGAAGCTTCGAGTTTGCAAGCTAAAGTTCAACGACCGAGATCGCTTTAAGAGGTAGTGCTCGATAACATCAGCGACCTCTATTCGATACTCACCGTTGGCGTTCAGTAGGTAAAAAACCTTGAACAATCGCCACGTGTTACCCATAAACTGAACAGGCGCCTTGCCACAACGGTTCAGGAACTCACAAACCAGCTTGGAGAACGGTATCGTCATAATGCCCTCGGTGCCCTTCCACGGATGATCACCCCATGATTTGGTGGGGTGTACCTATCGCTATAAACCAGAGCGTTCTGGTCAGGCTCATGGATCTCCAGACCGCTTACAGTTATCCCATATTTCTCTTTCAGATATGGGAACGCCCTCAAAGCATGTCTGTCCACAGCCCTAGGCGGCAGCCCGCTCGAAGACGACCTCTCATAGCGACCTGAAGTGCTAGCCGGTGGCTATATGACGACGAATCGAGTCGCATCTTCCTCACTACTAGCCCTCTCAACCGCCTCATCTTCATCATCACCCTCAACCACCCCACACACAGACTCATCTTTCTCTTCCTCTTCGTCATCCCAGCCAAGCGACATTTCACGAACCTCATTAGATCGCATGTCGTTGGAGTCAGACATTTTTCTTCTAACCCTAACAGGTCTAGCCACTAGTAACTAACAGGGTATCCTAACAACTCTAGAACAGAGGCAAAGCACGAAACAAGAAGCAGAAGTTCAACAATGGCAGAGAACTAACCTGAAGGATGATGCGGTAATGAAGTAGTTTCTACCAGACGAAACAGCCAAATAAAGTTTCAAAAGAGCCAGCGAAATTTTTGAGCAACCGCCCCTCCAATTTCTAAGGCATCATGATTACACCCTAGCCCTAGCTGCCCACAACTTCTAACCAACTGCCCTGTCTTTTCACATCCCGAAAAAATGGGGCGGCACGTTTTTTCTCTGTAACTGCTCAGATCCTGTCACGTGCTAAACACGCGTCAAACGTCTGCACCCACCAGCTCACATGGTTAACACGAGCCGCTCCTCACAGATCGCTGGAAATTTCCACCTCTAGCATGCTCCACGCGCGCTACCGATCTCTCTCAGCAGGTCGTTTTTCACAACCTACTGAGAGGGGGCTGTGTAGGGGAGTGATATTCTCTATCCAGCACGCGCCTAACATAGTAGAAATGACGCATCAACCTATGAGTCCAGGTCGCATCCATGAGCTAATAGAACACTACAGACAGGTCGCAGTATCCGCCGCGAAACTACGCTAGGAAGTGACTCAGATACCCCTTCCAGAAGCAATCATGACTAAAGGTGTACTTGCACAAATCTTGACCGTCAGCTACTGGTCACTGCCGCAAGCTACTTGTACAGACTGCCACTCCACATCATTACAACAGACCTATGAGGACAGTTCTCACATGCTATCCTGATTTCCACCCCTCGTTTGGGACACCCTTTACACGTGGTGGGCAAGGATACACTCTCAATGTCTATAAATGCCTCTCCTATGAACTATGCCAGACCTGATTCTGCTCTCCCCCACAAAAACCAAGAGCAAGATACGTAGGCAGTTCGCTCCCAAGACGAACTCGGTCCATCTAATAACCCATTCCAGTCCCCAATCGACTGTTTGTAAGGGAAAGCTAAACCACACCTTTACATGGAGTATGGACAATTATGGATGTCAAGGGTTCGATAACTTACGCGAATCAAATCGATAAAAAACGGTTTGGGTTTTGGTAATTTGGTTTGCTCTCTACCGACCCGAAAACTAAATTGATAAGATATTGGTTTGGTTTCGGGTTTGTCCTCCACCGAACCAATATGAACCCGAACTGATAAGATAACATTTTAGTAATATTTATGATTAATTTTGTATATATTTATTAATTGTGTAGCGGCACAATAGGGGAATATTGGACTGAGTTCGCGGTGCAGGGGATAGGAGACAACATAATCAAAGACATGGAGGAGCAGCGAATCAAGACCACGGAACCCTAGACCGCGGACGTGGCAGGTGTACGGTCAGAAGGAGAGCCATGGGATGATAAGACAGATGGACGATCTAGAGAGGAGGGAGGGGGTATAAGAAGAAGATAGAGGTGAGAAAAAAAGAGGAGGCCGCCAGGGAAAGGAGGAGAGAACAGTGAAAAAAAGAGAGGCTGGTGGAGGGGATATTTTAGGTTCATACATTTGGCGCCGTCTGTGGAGACCAAAAGAAAAACAACTTAGAAATGGCACTAAAGAGAGCAGCGGGTAGGCCAAAGAAGGTGAGGGTTCAAGAACTGACACCAGAAGCGGTGATTGAGGAGGAGGAAGAACGAGAAGAAGGGCGACCAGCGGAAGAAGCACGAGGCCTGATGCGAGAAGAGATTGAAAGGTTGAGAGAGGAGAACGATGAGCTGAGAAAAGAGAGAGAAAAGGTGGAGGAAGAGGTCGGGGAAGAGTCAAGTGATAGACAATGATAGGTGGAGGAGGAGGCCAGACCGAATCTAGTGGAAAACCCAATAGCGGGCTTGACGGGAGAAAGCCCAAGAAATGATAGACAATGATAGGGAGGCAAATCAGCGGCAAATGAAGGAGTAAGGAGGAGCGCTAGTCAGGTGATGGCTGGGTTGAATCGCAACCCGTTAGCAGACGGCATATGGGCTTCGGAGGTTCCAAAGTGGTTCGCCCAACTAAGGTTCGAGAGGTACGACGACAAAGGAGATCTAGCGGACCACATCCATCATTTTCGGCAACATATGCCACTCTGGTAGGAGGTTCGATACGATGGTCTGCGGTGTATGATGTTCCCGGCCAGCCTTAAAGGGGGGGCGTCGGATTAGTACTACAGATTGCCAACGGGGAGCATAAAAAATTTCCAGAAATTGGAGCAGGCATTCATAGATCACTTCATACATCAGAAAAAGTGGGTAGTAGACATCGAGTCTCTGTTCAACGTGTGACAAAGGTCCATGGAATCAGTTAGAGAGTTTCTGTGTCGATTCAAGGCAGAGACACTAAACTGGAAAATCTAGATAAGAGGACAGCGGTGATAGCCTTTGAGAGAGGCTTGCGTCCGAGGACAGGAGTGCACTAATCAGTAGCCAAGAATGAGATCGCGATGCTACATGAGCTGTATCCACGAGTGGAAAAGTATATAAGGTATGAGGATTCTATGCAAAAGGATTCAAAGAAGTCAGGGAAGGCCGTGTTGTCTTTGGAGAAGGAACGGGAGCAACGGAAAGCAGAGACATTGGAAAGAGAAAGTGGGAGAAACCGCGGATACAGAGCGCGAGCAAAAGGAAGCCGGGAAGGCACTCGAAGAGAGTACAGGGAGAGGAAGCCATACCGCGAGATGGAGCAGACTCCGTTGAACAAGCCACTCAGTGAGATCTTGCCTCTAATAAAGAATTGGTCGGGGTATGAAGGACCACGAAGCATGCTAATGGAGATTCCTGAGAAGCCCTTCTACACATATCATCAGATAAGGAATCATGAGACGAATGACTATTACGCTCTAAAGTGGTTGGTTTAGAGACTGGTGGAGAAAGGGAGGATGGGAGAATTTGTGAGAGATGCCCAGAATGAGGAGCGCATGCCGCCGCAGGGAAGAATATTGGGAACCATCAATGTGATTTACATCGGGGAGGTTCTGAGCCATAACGCTCATAGAGACAAGATACGGCGGACTGCGAGTATCCAGCAAATCAATGAGAGAATGGATAGACCACGGCAAAGAGAGGTGGCGAAGTAGAAAAGGATAGAATTGTATTTAGTAGCGCGGACCTACAGGCAGTGGACTCACCACATGAAGACGCGCTGGTCATTACAGTGGCAATGGGAAACTACATGGTGAAAAGGGTGTTGATTGATTGTGGAAGTGCAGTAGATCTATTTTTCAGAGGTGCTTTGGAGGAAATGGGAGTCGATCCTAAGCAGTTTCGTCCTTCACGAACTAATTTGTATGGATTTAATGGGAGTATGACAGAGCCCATGGGGGAACTCTTATTGCCCGTGACGACAGGGCCGGTGAAAGTCTTCACTCGGTTCATGGTGGTAGATTCGGCTTCGCAATATAATGCGATCTTGGGAAGGTAGTGAATTCACAAGATGAAGGCGGTCCTATCAACGTATTATCAGGTAATACGGTTCCCCATCCCAACCGGCATGTACGAGGTTTATGGTGATCAGGTAACTGCCAAGAACAGTCATCGGGGAACCGTGAAGCGGTTGATCAACGGATCGGAAGGAGAGACTTCCAATCCTAGGAAGAGGCTGGCATAGCAATTACAGTGCTCCTCCAGGGAGAGAGAGGATGGGACATCGGCAGATTTAAAGACGATCGATGAGATAGAATTGGTGAATATTGGGATAGGGGAAGAGGAGAAGTTCAGGTCGATAGGATCCAATTTGCCCCGAGGAATGGAGGGGTAATTTGATACAGTTCTTATCAGATAACCAGGATGTCTTCGCTTGGACTATAGATGATGTTACTGGGTTGGACCCAGAGTTTGCATGTCACCGCTTACATATGAAAGAGGACGCCAAACCTATGAGGCAGAAAATACGCAGCATTAGGCCAAAATATGCTGAGGGGATCCGATAAGAGTTCGCTAGATTGAAAGGGGCGGGAATAATCGGAGAGGTGGAGTTCACAGACTGGTTATCGAACATAGTGGCGGTACCAAAAAAGAATGGAAAAGTACGTATGTGCGTGGACTTTACTGATGTAAATCAAGAGTGCCTGAAAGACAGTTATCCCATGCCGCGGGTAGATGAGTTGGTGGACAGGACGCCCGGATTCAAGATATTTTCCTTTATGGACGCGTCGATGGGCTATAATCAGGTTGCGATGTATGGGCCAGATCATGAGAAGACATCGTTTGTGGTGGAGGGCGGTACTTACTGCTATACGAGGATGTTGTTTGGTTTGAAAAATGCAGGGGCAACATTCCAGCGGTTGGGGAGAAAATGTTTGAAAGCAAGATTCGGAAGGGAATTGAGATTTATATAAACGACATGGTGGAGAAAAGTATGTCGGAAGAGGAACATATAGACGGGTTAAGAGAGACCTTCGGGATACTGCGTAAATACAACTTGAAGTTGAACCCTGAAGTGTACTTTCGGGGTGACTACAGGAAAGTTTTTGGGTTATATCGTTACGCATAGAGGGATCGAGGCTAATCCTAAGCAGATAAGGTCCCTTGTAGAGATGTCATCTCCGCATAATGTGAAGGAAGTACAACGGTTAACAAGAAGGGTCGTGGCCCTGAATAGATTCATTCCCAAGTCATTCGATAAGTGCAGATTGTTATACCATTTGTTAAGGAGCACACCGGATTTCATATGGACCGCAGAGTGTGAGGAGGCATTCCAGGAGTTGAAAAAATATTTGGGCAAAGTGCCTTTGTTGTCACGGCCTGAGACTGGGGAGAAGTTGTATTTGTACTTGGGGGCCATAGAGTATGCAGTCAGCTCAGTTCTAGTTCGGGTGGTAGACAAGATGGAGAAGCCGGTATATTTTCAGAGCAAGACTTTGTTAGATGCAGAGACGCGATACAGTAGGATTGAGAGGTATGCCTTGGCACTAGTTTTCTCAACCTTGAATCCGAAACCCTACTTTGATGCGCATGTGGTGGTGGTAACGAATTTGCCTCCGAGACAAGCACTGAAGACAGAAAAATCTGGTAGAATGTTGAAGTGGGCAGTGATGCTGAGTTCCTATGAGATACAATATCAGATAAAGACCGCGGAAAAGGCATAGGCGATGGCTGAGTTTCTGGCAGAGTTTCCCCCAGAGGATCCCACATGGGGAAAGGAAATGGTTATGGAACCAGAAAGGGAGGGTGAACCAGACCTCCTAGACCTGTGGGATAAGAAGAATGGGTGGAGGGTATTCGCAGATGGATCGGCTACCGATGCATGCAACGACATAGGAGTCATGTTAGTTACACCTTATAATGGCAGAATAGAGCAAACCATGAAACTAGGGTTCGCGGCTCCCAGTAATGAAGCAGAGTACGAAGTGGTGATAGCAGGATTGAGAATGGCTGAAGATTTGGGAGTGAAGGAGTTGACAGTATATTCTGATTCAAACTTAGTGGTGTGTCAAGCGAATGGAGGGTTCGCCGCACAATGCCCCAGGATGACAAGATATTTGGATGTGGCGCGTAAACGATCTGCAAAGTTCAAAAAAAATCCGTTTCCTTCATTTAGGTCGTGGAGAGAACAGACACGCCGATGCCCTGGCGTATGTAACAGCCGCAATTCCCGGGTCGGAAGAAAGAATGATACGAGTGGGAAGGTTAGAGAAACCGAGCACCGAGGATGTGATAGAGATTTGTCAGGTCGCAGAAGAAAAGGAAGGTTGGATGGAGCCAATTAAAGACTTTTTGACAGGAAAGGAAGTGACGGATAAGAAGGAAAGAAGGAGATAGGAACAAACTTCTCGGAGATACGTTCTACTGGAAGGAGAGCTGTACCGGAAAAACTTCAATGGACCACTGTTAAAATGCTTGAGTCCGCGACTATCCCATGAGGTGTTGGCAGAATTACATGAGGGGGATTGCGGGAGCCATTCAGCGGGGAGAACGACGGTGCATCGACTACTGACACAGGGGTATTTCTAGCCCCACATGAAAAGGGATGCTGTGGAATTTGCTAAGAGATGTGACAAATGTCAGAGATTTTCCCAGTTGATATTCTCCCCCGCTGAACCTCTCCATAATGTCTCAAGTCCGTGGCCATTTGCTATGTGGGCAATGGATATAGTGGGACCGCTGCCCATGGCCAGTGGCAAAAGGAGGTTCATGCTCGCAGCCACGGATTATTTCACAAAATGGATTGAAGCAGTACCCCTGCAGCAGGTGAAGGAAGCACAAATCATCAAGTTTTTATGGGAGAATATTATTTGCAGGTTTGGGTTGCCGTACACCATCATAGCAGACAATGGGACTCAGTTTACGAAAGCGAAAGTGGCCAGGTTCTTACAAGCATATAAAGTGAGACAGGATTCTCAGCCCCTTACAATCCTGAGGGCAACGGACAAGCGGAGTCATCCAACAAGACTATCATGAACAACCTTAAGAGGAAATTGGAAGATAAGAAAGGGGAATGGGTCGACGAGCTGAATCATGTACTATGGGCCTACCAGACTACACCTAGGTCGTCCACCCAAGAGACCCCGTTCTCATTAGCTTACGGGGTGGAGGCCATGATCCCTTCTGAGATGGTGGCAGCGACAACGCGAACAAAGGCCATGGAGGAGGGCTCAAACTGGAGAATTCTAGCAGCAGACCTGAATTTGGCAGAAGAGAGGAGAGACATTGCTTGTATAAATCTAGAAGAGTACCACCACAGACTGCAAAGACAGTACAACAGGAGGGTCAAGCCGAGACAATTCAAAATAGGTGATCTAGTGCTCCGCCGGGTGACACCTAGTACCAGAAAAGAGAAAGATGGAAAGCTGGGTCCGAACTGGGAGGGACCTTATACTGTGGTGGATATCGGAGGGGCTGGCACATACAAATTGCGGACGCAGGAAGGCAAATTGATAGAAAAGCCGTGGAATGTGAGAATGTTGAAAAAATTTCACGCTTAAATGTAATGGAAATCTAAAGGTGGAATCTGTAGCTGTATGTAAATATATAATACGACAGCACTTTTGAGAAGAGATTATCATTGTAAGGACATGAATCCAAAATAAACATGGGGCATGGAATACCAACGAGGCTGCGGAGGGGATGAGCCCTTCGCTGACACAAGGTCGGAATTCAACTTGGGGCAAGACGAGTTGCCCTATTTTCGAAAGTTACGGAGCCGCGGAGTGGGATGAGCCCTCCGTGGACGAGAGGCGCAAATTACACATGGGGCATAGGGTCCAGGTGTGGAGAGAGACAGCGGAGGGGATGAGCCCTTCGCTGATACAAGGCTAGAGAGGAGCCTGGGGCAAAATGAGTTGCCCCACGGAACTAAATAAAATTGTAGAATCCGCGGAGTGGGATGAGCCCTTCGCGGAGGAGAGATGCAAAACACACGTGGGGCATGAAATACAAGCGTGGAAAGAGACAGAGGAGGTGAGGAGTGCTTCACTGATAGGAGGTTGGAGGGAGTTGTGGGCAAGATAAGTTGCCTCAAACGACCTGCGCCGAAGCTTGGGAGCTTGTGAGGTGGGAGGAACCCTTTGCGGATTAGAGATACTAATAACACATGAGACATAGGGACTGGTTTACAGTTGATGGAATAACTAAACTAAGAGAAGATGACAGGGCAAGGACTACATTTGATTAAGACAAAGAGACTATACCATAGAGGAAGGGGGGAAAGAGTGTAGACAGAGATACAGAGTGACTTAAACGAGCAGCAAAGTCAAGAGACAAGGAGATAACTAACACGCCATACGAAATCAAACATAACATGAAACAGATTAATATCAAGATATAAACAAAACAAGCGTACTGCAATCAGTGGCCGAGATGGTGTAAAAGTGACTTATTACAAAGAAGTACAAAAAGAGTAGGTCTAGTACATCTCAGAGGGATAATTGTTAGCAAATAGTGCGTTCAGGAACCTCTTTGGGGGGTACAGTGGTGGTCGTTGTAGCAATTTCCTCCAAGGTTGCGGCAGGGGTCTCTTCTGTAGTGGCGGCAGGGTGGGTTTTCTTCATGCACCAGGGAGTGGGAAAGGGTCTCGGTGGCCGCCACCTCTTCACTGGCATTTTCTGGGGAGGCTATCACCGGGATGGTAGGCTTGTCAGGCAGAAGTCGTCCTTCCTGTGTGAGTCGAGCAAGCTCCTCTTAGATCTTCTTGGCTACCCTTTTTTCGGCTAGAAGCTTGAAGCGTTCGCGAAGGGCAGCCATGTCATCTTGATGTTGCTGGAGTAGGGTAGCGGTAGCATCTTTTGCTCTTGATTGAGGGTGTCAACGACAGCCTAGTGTTGTTGAGCTAAGGCAGATAGGTTGAGCTGATGTTGTTCAAGGAGCATTTCCCACTGACAACTCAGGCGGTCATTGACCATATCCATGTAGTTTTGATGAGACGATTCCGCGGACTGCAGTTTATCCTGGGCCTTAAGTTTAGCCAAGTTAGCAGCGGCTAGATTGGATTGATGCCCTGCGTAGGCAGCCTTTAGACCAGAAGGGCCATTGACTTCTTTCTCCAAGGCGGCCAACTTGTTCTTGGCGCTGAGAAGACCGCGGATCATGAAAGAGATGTCCAAGTTCACCTAGAAACATAAATAGAGAGAGAGAGAGAGAGAGAGAGAGAGAGAGAGAGGAGTACCCGTTCCTAGTTAGTATACAAAGAGGTGCGGTGGCATAGGTGATGTACCTGGGTAGATAGGCGTTATAGAATAGGGAAGAGGCTACCGCCGCATTGTCCAGGGTGGAGTCAGCTGTGGATACTCGGTGGTTGCGCACGCTGAAAATGGGGCAGAAGTCTTCTGCAGGGACCGATTCAGAGACCGGAGCTGCCGGTGGAATAGGTTCTTTGCCAGGCCGGTGGGCACATGGGGGAGAGACTGCAGGTTGAAGTGACGAGGTGATGGGGGTAGGTGCTTCAGACATAGAGGTCCGTAGAACTGAAAGGACTGATCCTTCAGAGGCTGATGTTTGCTGCCTCTTGGACGGGGGCATTTCAGCAGGAGCCCTCACCGCGGTTGGGGAAACCTCTGTCACATCATCATCCTCAGAGTCGCTATCAAACAGCTTCTGTTTACGAATGTCCATGTCGTCGGTGGGGGAGTTGGGAGAGGTGTACTGGTCGTCCCAGTTGGAAATGGAGCGGTAGAAAGGGATGTCTTCGGGCGCGGAGGTTGCGAGAGAGTCACGGGATTTGGCGGAGTGAGAGGAGGTGCGAGGACGAAGGTGGTGGGAGGAAGAAACATGGGATCTTTTCTCGGTAGGCGGAGAGGCTCTGGGTCTCCGCTCCTTGGGAGGGGGAGGGCGGTAAAAGGGAGCTGAGAAGCCGTGGAAAGTTTGTAGATTGGGGATTTGCAACAGCAGGGTGGCCGTGGTGGGGTGGATACCTAAGTGACTGGCTTGAGCGAGTCCGAGATCGCAGAGTCTTTGAAAAATGGGGCAAGATATGCCGAAGTAGAGTTGGGATTTGGAGTCTGACCGCCAACCTACAGAATAGAGAAGAACAGCAAGTTAGAACATAATGGTAACAATGCAATAAGAAATAAAGGAAGAACAAAGATACTCACCACGGGTGATGAAGGCGAGATGGTTAAGATTTAAATCTGAAGGAACATTCACGGACGAAAATTGTCCAGATACGTATAAAGGGTAATAGTGCCACACTTTGTCTGAGGATGTAATGCGGAGCAAGAGGGGTAGCTTCTGAGGGCGTACACAAAAAGACTGGTATCCCATACCAACGTCTTTGGTACTTTTCTTGATGAAATAGTGAGAGAAGATGTCGCGGTTGGTGATTTTGGACTCGCCGATTTTATTGTATGCATTCGCGGCATACATAGTCCTCCAAAAATTCCCTATGCCTTGACAGGGGGGGATGTTGAAATGATTGCACATCTCGACGTCCAGAAGAGTGAGGGGCAGCCGTAGACCGGCGATAATTTGACCCACCGTGATTATTAGGTACCCTAGACGGCGGGGAACCAGGTGAGGGTAGTGTGTGATAGATGACACGTGTTCTAACGTTATGTTGGCTGGAATGCCATAAGCTGCCCTAATTGTGTCCGAATTAGGGTGGCGGCATCTCGAGGGTGGAGGTAGCAAAGAGGTTGGGCGCCCGGAGGTGGAGGGGGCCACTATGGGGGCAATAGGAGGCGGAGACGCTACTCTATGTGAGCAAGAAGTGGAAGAAGCGCCGGAGTCAGAGTCCGACATCGGAAAGACAGATGGACAGACGTGAGATATGAACAGAACCAACTATTTAACTCGAACAAAAGTAAAGGAAGCCTAGAAAACGTACCAACTGAAGCAAAGAGAGTGGCAATGCCTGAGTAGAGGTCCAAAAGGATGAAATAACTGCCAGGAGATCGAGAAAGGGCCCGCAAACCGGAGGTTGATCGGAGAAGAGGAAAGGGGAGAGCAGGTGAAAGCAAAGGGAGTGGGGAAAACAAAATGAGGAAGAAAGAGAGGGAGGGGAGTTTAAATATGGGAGGGGTAAAAGGGTAATGATGGGATTTGTGGAACTCGAGGAGTTAGGTGGACCCGATCCACCAATGTGAGACACACAGGCAAGAACCACCGGCGGCTGAAAACGCACGTGATGATTGCAGCCTATTTCACACGCAAACCAAGAAATAGCTGGGACGGTGGAAAGAGAATAACAATGAGAGTTCTCGACCTCGGCTCCATTAATAGGACTGCAGAGTCGAGAAGGGGCATTTGTAGTGGCACAATAGGGGAATATTGGACTGAGTCCTCGGTGCAGGGGATAGGAGACAACATCATCAAAGAAATGAAGGAGTAGCGAATCAAGACCACGGAATCCTAGACCGCGGACGTGGCAGGTGTACGGTCAGAAAGAGAGTCATGGGATGACAAGACAGATGGACGGTCCAGAGAGGAGGGAGGGGGTTATAAGAAGAAGATAGAGGTGAGAAAAAAAAGAGGAGGCCGTCAGGGAAAGGAGGAGAGAACAGTGAAAAAGAGAGAGGCTGGTGGAGGGGATATTTTAGGTTCATACAAATTGTGTAGTTGAAATTAATTAATTTAATTTAGGAATTAATTGATTTTATAGTTTTCAGTTCGAGTCGGTTTGGATTCGGTTTGCAATATATTTTATCGGTTCGGTTCGGTTCAGTTTTAGATTTCCGATTTTCTTATTGGTTCAAATTCGGATTTTCCAGAACCCTACCCAAACTAATCCATTGACAGCCATACGGACAATATCTCTACTGAGGTTAAAGGGGCATAGATATTTTGGTATGACATGCACATTTTGTTCTATGAGTAGGGAAGAAAGTTACTACTGTACATGATTAAAGCACATTCAATGCCCTATTTGGATATGATTCTATGACAATGGAAATCCAAATTCATAACAATTCTAACATAAATCGAGACAAATTAAGCAACAATTTTTGGTACTACTTAGATCTTAATTGGCAAGTCATCATGGGTAGATAGTAGATTAAGGGATTACAATTTTACACGCAACGTTTTCACACTTCCATATGATTTATGACCAAAATACTCTTATTTTTTCCATACACCATTTTTATATCTTAATATTTCTATTGTCTAAAAAAAAAGTATTTTACTCGCAAATCATAACATTGTTTGGAAGTGGGAAAAAATGGCATGCCCATAAAATATTGGTCTAGTAATTAGGGTTAGTTAGACTTATCCTCCATTACTATATGCATTTAGTGTTACCCCTCCTCTCTAATTTCAAAAATATTAGTGATACCTGTCCATTTGTAAGATCCAACGGTTATGATTTTTCAACTAAAAAAAATTAGGCGGTTGAAAATGCCGGGGGGAGCTGGAAAACAGAAAAAATGTGCAATGACAATCCAGGTTTTGGGCAGGTAGGTAGGAGAGCAGTTAAACCTCCTTAGAGTTGGTAGTTGTTGCGGTGATCATACAAAACCAATGAGCAAACGTCCCTACTCGCTGGGATAAGCAGACACAAAATCTAAGCCTTGAGGAGCACATGATGACAGTGTAACTAGCTAGAATTTAGAAGTGAACTTTTTTCCCTACAACTGGAAAGCTAATACTCTAAAGAGTACAACGAAGACTATAAGAGTACAACGACTTACTCAGTTACTCCACGATCCACATTTCATTTCCATACCCGGGAAAGTCCTTTTTCCTGCTCATTTCACAACAATCAAAACGAGGAAGCAAAGAAAAGGGTGGTGGGGTTTGATTGAGAGACATAACTGCTTTTGTACAAGAAATAATAATTATTGAGTGCTTTTTTTTTTTCTGGTAACTAATTATTGAGTGCTTTAAATATGGCATTGGAGGGTGAGAAGGAGATTGGTTGGCGTTGAGCAAACTTGTAGATAGAAATCTATATATTTATTATATATATAATTCAATTCATTGCAACCATTTATAAAAGACCGGCCTGTTGCTTTTCCTTCATTCCCTCTTCAATTCTCTCCCTATCCATCCATAGAAATTGGGAGAGCTACATACAGTGGCGCAGAAAGAAAGATAGAAAAAAGAAAACAAAGATAAAAAAGGAGTGTATTTAGACTAGAAGATTGATTCTGTTGTTTTGTTGAGAGAAAATGGTCTCCCCGTTATCAGCATGGCCATGGGAGAATTTTGGAGTTCTCAAGGCAAGTATTGACTTCTTAATAACTTTTTCGATTTTATTATCCCCTATCTTAGGTGATTTAGCTTCATTTTCTTAACGTGAACTTATTATGTGATAGCAGTATCTGTTATATGGACCTCTTGTTGCCAAAGTTCTATATTCAAGGGAATGGGAAGATCCATTAAGTGGCTGTTGGTCTCTTCATATTCTCATAATCTGTGCTCTTAGAGGTCTTATTCATCAACTGTGGTACTCTTATAGCAACATGTTGTTTCTCACTAGAAATCGTCTACTTTGTGCAAAAGGGGTTGATTTCAAACAAATAGATAAGGAATGGGACTGGTAAGTACTTCTCATGATTCATAGAAAGAGGTCTTTTTATGTTCATTTCTTAGACAAGTCGATCGATGTATTTAAACTAGTGTTTCTTTTGTTGACATTACAGGGATAACTTCTTAATTCTCCAAGCATTAATAGCTTCCACGGCTTGCTACAACTTCCCTTCTCTTGCTACTCTTCCTCTATGGAATTCAAAAGGCTGCATTGTTGCTTTGGTATTTCACATCGGAGTATCAGAGCCTCTATATTATTGGATACACCGGTTGTTTCATAGTGATTATCTGTTTACAAATTACCATTCCCTTCATCATTCCTCTGCAGTGCCTCAATCTTTTACTGGTAAGAAAATTACATTGAAAACCATATCCATCAAACATTGACTGCATTTTAATCAAAAAAATTCCATAAAAATGAGTTGCGCATATATCACTTGCTGAATTACACGTTTGTTTATTGGGGAACTGGTCTTTGATCACAAGTAAAAAATGTGTTGTGACGTGGTGCGTACACAACTCACAAGCGAATTGCCTCATAGCATTCCTCTTTGAAAAACTTTCATTTTTAACTACTTTTTGTTGGTGCAGCTTCTCATGCTACACTTCTGGAGCACCTAGTATTGTGTGTGGTGATAGGAATTCCAATACTTGGAACTACCATGCTTGGTTTTGGATCAGCAACGTTCATCTACTGCTATCTGCTAACATTTGATTTCTTGAGATGCTTGGGACATAGCAATGTTGAAGTTGTTCCACATTGGATATTTGAGTCCTTGTCATTCCTCAAATATCTTATTTACACCCCAACGTAAGTACTAAAACCACTTTACACACGTATTTCACGTGTCTTATGTCTAGGCTTGAGGCTTCGTATGGACAGTACGATTCCTAGCAAATCAAACTAGTATGCATTATGCAAGAGTACTCACCATTCAGTATACAAACTCTTTTTGGCTGAAAACACACCACGTTTGAATTTCAGAACTCGGTTGTCTAAAAATTGAGTTGCCAAGTTGGACGTACGAGTTGCCAAGTTACACGTACAAGTTGCCAAGTTGGACACTACTTGATTCAATTAATTTGGGGGGTTGGAAAGTGATTCTTTTATTGTTGAGATCAGATTTATCTGTACCCATAGACCCATAGTCCCAAACCAAAGTTCAAACTCTGTTTTACGTAAACATCAATTATTGATTCTTTTGTCACCTCAAAATAGATCTTTTTGTGCCGAAAAGAGAGGTGCATATAGGTTGAAAATCAATCTCATCATCTCGTCTACGGTCTACCTGTACTGTTTAAAGATTTGTTCTTGCTATATTTTGTGATTGTGCAATTGGAGTGCTAGCGGCCTAGCGTCTTAGGGGCAGGACCATCCTGACCCACTATTAGACAAAATAAAGGACCCGATGACCTACTCAAGTGGTTTCATACTTTCATTTAATTTAATTAATTAAGTAAAACAAGAACATAACCAGCGAGTTAACTCACTGCTCAACCAAAGACCAAAATTACTCTAAGGTTAAAAGTCCAAAGCCCACCACCATTCACTTACCATCCACCGATCGGAGGAAATCCCATGTGATTTCCGTCAATAAGTTATGTTGTGAAGTAAAGGCATACTTTTTTACTAATCATCTAAAGTAAATTTTGAGAACATATAATGGAATTGTTTTATTTTGTTCTCATTAATACTTTAAAGACTGGGGATTTCTCTTTGTACGGTGGAAATATTAATATAGGAGAAAAGGGGAAAACCTATAAATTGAGGGATGGGATTTCAATTGATAGTTGAAGAGGTTTAATTTACAGTGCCTTGGTGCAGAAGAGAGAGTAAGAGAAAGAGAGAAAGGGGAAGAGTGGGACAAAGTCCAGCAGTCATAACTTGTTAAAACGTGCTTCAGTCCTGTTTTTTTGTTAATTAGCCGGTTTTGATGGTCCTACCCCTTTACAGGGCAGGACACTAGCAATCCTCGTGCCATTGGTAGCAAAACTGTTCCTGAAGGGAAAAAACTCAATAAAGTTGGTTGAAATAATCATTCAATATTTCTTGGGACCCCAAGATTTGACAATTCAAGATTGGACTAGATACTCAGATTTTATTTTTTGGTTACCAATTTTGTACTGGATACTCAATTTTGTGACGGGTCTTTGCCTAAAGCAAACTAAACTATAAACCATATATATATTAGATTTTGCCAGTGATCTAAAAAAACGCTTGGCAGTAGTCGGGCGGGCAGTAGAAGAGTGCCTAGGCTTTCTAGACAGGCTAGATGGGATTTTTTCCTAATATATATAGTAATATGCATATACTACAAGAAATGAAAAAAATCATTTATCATAATTTAAAAAATAAATACAAACAAATATATTTATTACAAAAATGCGTAATAGTTGAGGAATATTGGATTCATATAAAAACATACTTTTTGTTATAGTGACATATAATTTACATTAGACTTAAGTCTTTTAAACTCATTTAAATCTTAAGCCTATATGAGCTTTTATTTTTCGATATTTAATCATTCAAAAAAAAAAAAAAAAACTTGATTGGACCGCCTAGAGGCCGCCTAGACCCGCCTAGTCGGTCCACCGATTTTTTAAACGACTATGGCCTAGGCGAGTCGGTTGGGCACTATCTAGCGCCTTAGAGACCGCCTAGACCGATTTTTAGAATAGTGAATTTTGCCCGTGCCGTACAACACTCTTTCCAACCCAACCAAAACCAATCCAACTGAAATCCGACTAAAAAAATCCAACCGCATTTGTTGACTTAAATAATAATACAACATTTTTATTCCACACTATTAAACGAAACACACCTCAAAAACCTTTAGATTCACCATGTCACAAGCAGAATAAAACTTGAGAAACTTTTTAAACCATAAGATGGGGACCTTATGGACCCTACAACACTCTTATTCTTTATATAGATATATTGTCCTTTGTCTCTTTTCCTAGTAACTTATAAAATTACTGGGATAATTTTTCCCCAATAACTTCTTTTTTATTTTCTTGTTGAAGGGATATTTGTGGGAATACAATTCTTTCTTGTACGTCCACATTGTAAATGGGATATTAGTTGATTTGAAAAAGGTGATTATCCTTTTTTTAGCCGGTAATATGGTATACATTCTCGACGGAATGGGACTATTATTGCATGTGCTGTGTGAAGGACCATTTAGCACATTTGTTTCACTCTATTTATTTTGTTAGTATTTCCCTTCTTCACAAATTGTAACCATGCCCACACAATTAACTTCTGAGTGATTAATCAACTTTTCCATTTTTTTGTTCTATACAGATATCATAGTCTGCACCACAAGGAGATGGATACCAATTTCTGCCTCTTTATGCCTCTCTACGACGCATTGGGAAATACGCTGAATAAAGAGTCATGGGCATTGCAGAAGGACATGAGTTCAGGTTTGTGTGAAAGAGATCTATAGCCCAATCAATTGGGTTTCTTTTTGGTGGTGCTGGTCGACATGATCTATCCTTTTTATCCAATGCAATTTATAATCCAAATCAAGGTTCAAAATATCGATCTTATAGTGCTCATTTATATCCCATTATTTTGATGAATTTTAAAATACCGGAAATGTATTGTCGAAATATCGAAAATATATCGGAAATATATTGGAAATATCGATTTATATTAAAAAATGGTCATGGTGGTCCGAAAATATATCGATATATATTATATCCTTTTATCCAATGCAATTTATAATCCAAATAAACTAAATATAATCCATAATATATATATATATATATATATATATATATATATATATATATATATATATATATATATATATATATATATATATATATATTATATATATATATATTAGGCCCGTAGGTTGAATATACAAACAGCTCTTTTGAAAATATTTAGATTATTTTTAGAAAATTAGGACTACTGTTTTAGTTGCTAACCCGTTTTAATTTTCTAACAAATTAATTTAATTAAGTTTTAAAAACCTTTTTTTTTTTTTTTTTTTTTTTTTTTTTTTTTTTCAGAGAGAGGTCATGTTTTAATAGGAGAATAATTCTCTTTTTAATTAGATATGCTATATTTTCTCTTTTCATAGAAAATGAATTCTCATTTTAATAGGAGAATGATTTCCGCTTTAATTAGAAGTGCTAGAATTTGTTTTAATAGGAGAGAAATTTCAGTCATAATAGAAGAGAAATTCTTGTTATAATAGGAGATGACGTGGAATTTTAATAGAGCTCGAAAAATACTTTTTGTGAGAACTTTAATATTAAGATATAGATATATACTAGTTTGTAGGCCCGTGCATACGCACCGGCTCTTTTGAAAACATTTATATTTTTTTTAGAAAATTGGAACTATCGTTTTAGTCGCTAACCCGTTTTAATTTTCTAACAAATTATTTTAAATTAAGTTTTAAAAACCCGTTTTTTCAATTGGGAGAGAGATTCTGTTTTAATAGGAGAATAGCTTCCGTTTTAATTTGATACACGCTAGATTTTCATTTAATTTTTAATCGGGAAGAAATTCTAATTTTAATAGGAGAAAAATTCCCGCTTTAATTAAAAGTGTTAGAATTTGTTTTAATAGGAGAAGAAAATAGAAGAGAAATTCCCGTTTTTAAAATAGGAGAGAAATTCTCGTTTTAATAAGAGATGACGTGGAATTTTAATAGAGTTCGAAAAATATTCTTTGTGGGAGCTTTAATATTAAGATATAGATATAAATGTGTATTCAAAATTTAAACATTTAGATTTTTTTTTTAACCCGTTGACCACCATTTTAGTCACTAATCCGTTTTAATTTTTTAACAAATTGTTTTAAATGAAGTTTTAATTAAGTTTTAAAAACCCGTTTTTTCAATTGGAAAAGATATTTTGTTTTAATAGGAGAATGATTTTCACTTTAATTAAAAGTGTTAGAATTTGTTTTAATAGGATAAGAATTCTCGTTATAATAGGAGAAAATTCCCGTTTTTCAAATAGGAGAAAAATTCCCGTTTTTCAAATAAGAGAGAAATTCCGTTTTAATAGGAGATGACGTGAAATTTTAATAGAGTTCGAAAAATACCCCTTATGGGAATTTTAATATATATATATATATATATATATAGTTAAAGACAAAAAAAATAATTTATAATCCAAAGAAATAAGACTATATCTCTGGGAATCCCGTTTTAGGGAGTTAGCATTTGCATACATATCACCTCACTAAGAGTTTGTGACTTCGAATGGAATCTCAAAATTTCTATAAATATTTTGTTTTTTTAAGATATTGAAATAATAATATTCGTGTCGAAAATACAAATTCTAAATTTTTGATGAAATTCATTGAAATTCCATTTTTTGGAACGGTCAAAACTTTGAAAATTCCGAAACCCTGAACTATAAGACACATTTTTTTGTGTACATGTTTTTTTTTTGGTAACTTTGTGTACATTGCTGGAAATATGGAATGGGCAAAATATTGAAATTGTTTCTAGTACGCTAACATGTTTACATGTATGTGCCCTTCAAGCATTCCTATTTATTTAAACGAATAGTCTTGTTGGTACGTAGTCCCTTTGAATTGAGCGTGTATTAGATTCAGAGCATGAAGTCCTGACTCCTGACTAGTGCAAAATAACGTTCCAATTTTGCAGGAAAAAATGGGAGAGTGCCTGATTTTGTGTTCTTGGCTCATGTGGTGGACATCACTTCGTCACTTCATGCGCCATTTGTTCTAAGATCGTTCAGCTCAACCCCATTTGCTACGCGGTTTTTCTTGCTTGGGATGTGGCCATTTGCCTTTCTAGTAATGCTTGTGATGTGGGCTTCATCCAAAACTTTTTTGGTCTCCTTTTATTCTCTTAGGGGTCGCTTGCACCAAACATGGTCGGTTCCTAGGTTTGGTTTCCAGGTGCCAATTTCTCTTTAGTTTCTATAGACAGTTTTAAATTAAATGTTTGTTTGTCAATAATTTGGGACTTGGACTACACACTGTACCCGTATTTGTATTGATACGATATTTCGTTTTCTATCCCTCAGTATTTTCTACCATTTGCAAGTGATGGTATTAATAACCAGATAGAACAAGCTATCCTTCGGGCCGACAAATCGGGTGTGAAGGTCATCAGCCTTGCAGCATTGAATAAGGTTTTCACCCTCTCTATATTTTATTATTTTCATAGTTTATTGAAACACATTTCTAAGACTTTAAGTTTGGGTACAAGTCGTGAACAAAACCACTTAAATTTGTGGATCATTGGGCAAGTAGGCCTCATAAATAGGATCATCTTCAACTGGTTCTAGGGATCCAATTATTGCAACATCTACATAACCGCATCCCACTAAAACATTCCACCTCTAAATCAGATCAGGTCAGCAAGTGTGTGTGGAGATTCAGGATGGAGGAAAATCTGTCATCCTGGTGTGGCATAAATGATATGTGAATCACCCGTTTTCTCTTCTTTTTATAAAAGGCATTAATGAGTGGGGAACCCATGTTCGATGCTCTTATAGTATCAGACCCGAAAGAAAGCTGTTAGAACATTTTTAATTATGATAACCATGTGACCAAAAACATGATGACATGATGTACCTATCTACCAATTTGTCGGCAATTTGTCGTCTTCATTTCAAGTGGTGGCCTTTGTACTCAATTATCTCAAGTACATCTGACCATGGAGTGTGTGCTCGTGTTCATGTCCCTGAGATCGGAACAAATTGAAAGCTAAGCAGCATAGACAAAGGGGTTCCAAGTTCTTACCAAACTGATGAGAAGTTTCGCCTAACAAGTTACAACTAGCTGATGTAATGCTGTGATAGTTTAAAATTAACTTGAGATCCAGCAGGGGTAAGCTCAATCTCCCCCATCCAGAGCCCAGAGGTTTTGCGTAAAAAACAGAATTATGATATCATCATAAATTAAGAATTTGACAATGTTTATAGATGTCCAACAAACATTGTTACAACTTTAAATCGGAATCCCGTTTGTTTCTTCCATACCAAGGATGAAACAAAAGAAGACAGTCAATTACCCTTTTACGGAACTAAAGAAATAAAGAATGCACCATAAATTTCGAAAAGAAATAAATTTTGTACATGTAGCTGCATAGATCAGATCGAATTTTACTCATTTCCTAGTTATGTTTTTGACATTTCTTTATACATACTGGAAGTATGGTTTAACATTCACTCTTTAGTCCTAAAACCTTGTAATTCACAATGATTGATATAGAGTTTGTTTCATCTTTTGCATTACACCAATCTTAGTCTAATTTAATATCTGGTCGTGTGCGTGCCCGTACGTGTTTTGCAGAATGAAGCTCTTAATGGAGGTGGAACTCTGTTCGTGAAGAAACACCCGAATCTGAGGGTGAGAGTTGTCCATGGCAACACATTGACGGCTGCTGTGATTCTCAACGAGATTCCAAAAGATGTCACAGAAGTTTTTCTAACTGGAGCCACATCTAAGCTAGGAAGGGCCATTGCTCTGTACCTTTGCAGGCAAAAAGTGCGCGTTCTGGTAAGTAACTCACACTTATATAGTTTCTCCATATCACGTGTTTTTATTTTTCTCTTCTATTCACTGTTCGAAAAAACGATATTGCTCACATCTTCAACATCTTATTCTAACTTTTATTTTGCGAATTTGTCCGCATAACTTGAATATGACCTCTAACACAATAAAGCCTAAATTACATTGATACGGACACGTGTGTCCATATCCGATACGGATACAGAGTGTTTGACACGGCAAAATATAAAAAACTAAGGTATATCACACACAATAAGCGTGTGTGTGTCCGATACCGACACGTGGATACATATCCAACACAAATTATTTTTGAAATATGGTGTGTCCATACATATGGAAAAAACATTAAAACCGCCTATATTTTTGAAATATGGTGTGGGAGAGGAAGATCCATGGAACATGGAAAAAAAATTAAAAGAGAGCCCTATAAGGACAGATAACTAATATTTGATTTTGTTTCGAATTTGAAAATGCTGTTATCGCTTAATTGATTTTGATCCGTTTCGAATTTGAATGCTGTTATCGCTTTATTGATTGATGTCGACTTTGATAAGATACATACTTGTGTCAATATAGATGTTAACATTGTCGAAGGAGAGATTCGATACTATTCAAAAGGAAGCCCCAAAGGAGTACCAGAGTTTCCTGGTTCAAGTGACAAAGTACCAAGCTGCCCAGAACTGCAAGGTATACACCTATTGGAGAAACCAGATCACCTGCACCGTGGTTTTAGATTGAAACATGCCTCTTTGCAATCAAAATTGTTGTGAATTGAAGGTCGAAGCATTGGAATACACAATGCTCTCATGTTTTAATCCATAAGCCAGTGTAACTGATCTCGACTCTCACATGAATTAGATGTGCTTTTTGTTTTTCCTTCCACACATTTTGGTTATCTTCACCCTCATATGTATTCATCATGGTTATTAGGCATGGATCGTTGGTAAATGGATCACACCTAGAGAGCAGAGTTGGGCTCCACCAGGGACCCATTTCCACCAATTTGTCGTCCCATCCATCTTCGCCTTCAGGAGAGACTGCACCTATGGTGAACTTGCAGCCATGAAACTACCTGATGATGTTGAAGGTATTGGAACATGCGAGGTACGTGTTGGCCTGATGTACCAATTAAAGATTTATAATTTTGCGATTATTCACCCTATATCTAGGACTTTAGGTGTGTCCGACCTATGTTCTATCTGGGCCTGCTCTTGGTATTCATAGAATTTGCCCTCTATACAAGTTCGAGCATCTAGAGTTCCTGACAATTTGACAACAACATCTTTCGTTATACAGGTCATGCGATCTCATATTACGAATTTCATATTTTTAAAAGACTGATTATGTCAATGAATTTTTGCATCATTTTAAACTGTAAATTATTTACCCGTTTTTGCATCTTCTGGGAATAAATTTGGGAGTGGAAACACCTGGAAACATCTCCATTCTACTTCAAAATCATCCCTATTTTAGCTCAAATTACATGGTAATTTTTGTCAGGCAAAAAAAAGTCTTCGAAGTTATTCAAATCTTAAAGTGAGACCTTGTTTAAGAAAAGACAGAACTGAAGCAGTTTTAAAAAATTTGGTATATATTCGAAGTAAATGACAACGTTGAAAGAGCTAATTTTGGTCTCTACTTGAACGAACAAAGTATTCAGTGAATATCTCAGTTCCCTTGTTGTTTCTCTTCGAAGTGATCGAACATTCATCCCGAAATACACTCGCGGAACTTACAGTTGTAGCTGCATTCCTGCCTCTAAAAGACAGCCTGTGATAATGTGTTCTCAACTTTTACGATATTACCTCCACAATCCCAAATGCAGCCTTACACTCTGGACGACTTGTATTTGTGATTAATATTGAACCAGATATTAGCATGATATTAATATGCGTATCTATTGTTTTTGCAGTATAGCATGGGAAGAGGAGTCGTACACGCATGTCATGCTGGTGGGGTGATTCATTCTCTTCAAGGTTGGACTCACCATGAGGTTGGTGCCATAGACGTCGATAGGATCGATTTGGTGTGGAGGGCTGCGTTGAAGCACGGCTTAAAGCCTGTTTGATGATTGATGACCGATGTATTAAATACGGAGTAGAATATTTAGTTTCTACTTATAATCAATTTACTGGTTGCTTGAAAGAAATTCATCAACCTTTAACATTTGCATGCACAGTTCTATTTATGAAAGCGTGCAAGTTGTTAGTGTTACACACAAATAGATTGATCAATATACAACTCTATTGGTAATGTGCGTGTTTTCTAAAACTTCTAGACGTGCTTTCACAACTCTACTATTTATTTTTAAGATGGTTAATTTGCTCTTTCTGAGGAGAGGCCAAAAGGGAGATCCATCTTTGTCCCTCACTACACCAGATTGGCTAATAAAAGACATGTTAAAAGACGACATATCTTTGGACGCAGTAACCAGCGTAGTTTCTATCACAAAGGTCTCGTTTGTCTGAATCACTTCAAAAAGAAAAGCCCAAAATGAACCGGTTTGGCGGAAGAAAAGCCCAAAACGAAATGAGAACACAAACCTGAAAATGAGTACTCTACCTTTTTTTTTTAGCGATCCCACTCTTTTTTGTTGTCAATGGAGTTTTGCTCAATAAGGTGATTTTTCATTCTCCTCAAATCTAATCGAATCGAATTGTTAAATTCATTGATTTTAATAATTATTGAATAATTTTGTTTTAGTTTTCTTATTTAACTGAACTTTAACATTGATTTGAGGAATATTTGTTGAATAATTTTGATTTTAGTATATTTGAATGAGTGTTGGTGTTTTAGGATAGATTGCTACTCTATCTAATGTTATAGTTTATTTTGAAAAGACCCAGCTACTTGTGAAACATATAATTTATTGTTGTTAGTGTGTTATATTATAACTTATGATTGGTAAGGTTACTGTGAAGTGGTATACTTTTTGATTGTTTGGCTACTTTGTGTGTGTTCTCATGGTCTAATTTAAATTTGGTTATTCTTGAATATTGCATTTTAATTTAACTACAAATTTTTATTTTGGTCTGAATACAATGTTTTTTCTATGCTATTGTATGTAGTTATATCAAGTACTTGATTCTTTCTATAGGCATGTAGGAATAAATCTCACAAACCAAAGCCATTTCTAAGGGATATGAATGGTTTTATTACCACCAAACAAAGATTGGATATCGGCACCATTGAATAGCGATGAATACTTGGATGCAGTTGAATCCTTTTTAAAGTTCATGACCGATAGATTAGGAAAAGGAATTTGGTGCCCTTGTCCATGTGCGAGGTGTCGTAATGTGAGTGGAAGGGTTGATCCGAAAATTGCTTGAGCTGTTTGTTACGTTGCAATAAATTTATGCTTAGTTACTTTGTTTCTCTTTGTTTTGTACAGCAGCGAAGGGAAACATTTTCTCTGATCCGGATGTTGATTCCTCAATGGAGATGTACAATGTCAAAGTTTTATTTCTCTCATCCTTGATCATAGTGAGCAATTGTTTGGGTCCAAAAGAACATTTGGAGAGCTTCAGTTGCCCACAATAGTGAAATGGCTAGCAATCTTTACTTGTTTTGTTTAGGTACGAATTTTCAGTTTTGTTTTACTTGTACTCTTTGTGAATAATTTGAGAAGGCGCTGCGTGCAAAACTTTGAGTTTATAATTACAAAATTTCTTAGATTATTTGATAACATCTAAGTTGGAGTGGCCATTTACTTGCAGTGAACACCTACAGTCGTAAAAACCTGAAAACCTAATACATTCTAGTGGACCATTTTATTGGTATGGGATGAGATTTTATAATGCAATTTTCTGGTTCTCATTTTAGATTGGGTGTTCTTCTTGTGTGTATGCGTGCCATATGTTTTAACACTTCCTGGAGGTAATGTGGAGCATGAACTAGTTCGGACATTGATCAAGCCCCAAATATGCATTTTTATTCTCTTATAATGTTTTAATTATGTCAAATTATATAATTAATAATGTACAAAACTCATATTTTTTTCATCTTTTCAGGATACAAACATATTTTGGACCAAATATCTCAAAAGAAGTGTTCTAGAGCCAAAATGAGCCTAAATGGGACCTCATGGAACAACTTGAAAAAAATGTCAAAAGTTAACGGTCAAAGTCAACTTACGCGTCCAAAAACTCAAAAGCTCAGGAAACACTCCAAGGCTTTAAGGATCAAGGGCTCAACCCTTTGCAAGACTATGGCTAAGCATCTAAAGGCAGTTCAAAAATCCAAAGGGCTCAAATTTCCAAAGACATGGGCTTGGGCCCAAAAAAGCTTGATCATATCCACTAAAAGATAAGGCACAATAATTTTCTAGATTAGGTTGCTTGTTGGATAAGATAAGATATGAGAGGGGCAATTATGTATATCTATACACATATATAAGTGTAGAGATGCCCCCAAAATAGGTATGTTGGTTAAGGTAGTTTAGTTAGGAGTATTGTAAGTAAGTAGGAGTAGGAGTAGGAGATCATAATTAATTAATTGTTTTTATTTACTTTTAATTAATTGTTTTTCATTTTCATTGATTTAAAGCTTCAACCTTTATTGAATCTAGTTGGTTTTCTTCCATTCATAGTGTTTAATCTTGTTTTTCATAACAATAGTTCTTTAAAACATCTTCCCAATAATTCATTTACCTAACCAAAGTTGGTTATACTCATTTGAATCAATCAAATGAGTATAACTTGCTAACCAAGCTATCTTTCTCTTATCTAATCTTCATGTTTCTCAAGCTAAAACAACTCTTATTTTCATGTTTTCATCATCAAAACGTACAGTAATAACTAGTTCTCAACATCATCATACATAAAAAACCATACCAAAATCAATAGAGGAATCAAGAAAAAATGGGGTTTTCTCCATCACAATTCAATTCACATTAGATCTAAGATGAACAACTTCAAAACCCAATACCCCACGATCTACAAGTGTCAGACATTAGACCTTGTTTTTCTTTGTTTTTCAATTAAGTTTCTGGTTCAAAAATTTTCTAAAAAAGTAAGAATTATCCAAACTTCGCGTGTGTTTTGTAATGCGTCTAACTTCGTGTATATATATATTTTTTTGTCTTGCAGCATTTTGAGGCACTTTCTGGTTGTTTGTCCCAATTCTAGCTTCTTTATACTCAATATTAACCAGTATTGAGCTTTATCTGTTGAAGATTTTGGTTATGTTCTTCAGTTCGATCTCAATATATAAGTTGTCGATACCTCATTTCTTCATCAAATTGTTGATTTTAAAATGCTCAAAGTCTATGCGGAAGCTGACATGTTATACTCACACAAAATATACAAGGCTGCCGATTTTAAAATGCTCAAAGTCGGTGGAAGCTGACATGTTATACTCACACAAGATATACAAGGATTGATTGTTATTAGTCATTGATGTACAATGATATACAATTAGTATGTTACTTGTTGAGTGACTTTTGGTTTGAAATATTAAATTTCCTAGTAGGTTATTTCTTAAAGTGGCTTAGCAGATCTAATCCCTGTTCATTGAATTTTAGTCCCTGTTAGTAGAATTGTGTTGCAAATTTAGTGGGTCAAATAGGGCCTCTATTGAGTTAAGCCTGAGTCCTTTCGAAGGCACCTCAGTTGGGCCTCACCAGAAAGCTCTACTGAGCCTGAATGCCCAGGTCAAATATCCTTTTTTTTTTAAAAAAAAAAAAAACTAAAACCCAAAAATCACGCCCTAGAAGTGTCTGTTCAAAAAACCACTCTATTTTAGGATTGGTTATTTCTTAAAGTGGCAAGTGTGTTTTCCAAGGCAAAAGACGCTTTGTTGAACGTAGTTTAAAATATAAGGCATGCTTATAAACGGGTCACTTTCTGTACATCGGTTTTTATAATAAAAGACTCATTGTACATGTATTTCTTAGGTAATTATGTTGTAGTGCCTCCTGATTACACCACCACATACACATCTATTTTTTTATGTTACGGTTAGTCATGGTGTGCCAAAGTAGTGATGCCAATGTAAAAAAAAGTAAAAGGCGAAGTAATGAATATGGCGCTCATCCCCAGTTCTGGTTTGAGCCAACTAAGTGGGATCAATAAAAGATTGATTGGAAAATGTTTGTGCAATTTCCAAATATATTTTAGTTGATGTGTGAACATTATATTGTTTAATTTTGCATTTTTAAAAAGTAGATCGAGTAGATCAGCAGAAGTCTGATTTCTTCAATTTTCTTGTGTGATTATACAGATGTAGGCACTAAGGACCCTCCCGTTTCATCCTACCATATGCTTGACGATTTTTAGAATTGTTGAGATATATTTAAGTTCTAGTATGTGGTTTAGTCCCACATTGAGTAGGTAATAGTCTAAGTATATGTTATCTCCTTATTTAAGGAGAGTGAGTCCCAATGTAATGGTACCCAAGTATAATAATATTTCCTCTTTATAGAATTTTATATGGTATCGGAACTTTAGGGTTTAAACTTAGGACTTCACGTTTTGTGGTCACCGGATTGACCAGCTGTTGGCCGGATTCCGATTACGAAAATTTTATTTTTTACAAGTCAGTTTGTTAGATTCTTTTATTCTTTTTTGTGGTATTGTTTATGTGAGTTGGAGATTTTTTCCGGCAAGCAGATCTGGTGGTGTTCTCATTGATTCTATTTTTTTTTATGCTATTGATTTTACTGTTTTCATTGATTCATTGCCGATTTAGTGGTATTATTGCTTGCTATATTCCTTTGATTTTGTTGGTGAGTTCTCAATCTTTTGGCTAACTTGATCTATTTTTTGGTTGAGAGATACAGGTCAAAGTTTCTTCTCCTCTCAACTTATACGATTTGGTAGGACTCCTTAATGATTATTGGTTGGTTGATGAGCACTTTCATTTGTAATGGTTTGACTCCCTTTTATGGTTTATCTTATAAGGGTTTGACTCCCTTTTATGTCATGGTGCCAAGTTCTCTGGTGTTTCATCGACTTTTTGTTTTAACCATCTTATTAAGGAGTTTATCGTATACTGCCATCATTGATGGTTCAGCTTTTCAGGGTTTGATTATCTTTTCTACCGCAGTGGTGCCAAGTATTCTGGTGTTTCACAAACTTTTAATATCTCTTGTTTCACAATCCTACGAGTTCGGAGCCTTTGTTTTTGTTTGTTGATGTTATTGTGGGTGCTTGTTCGAGAATGATACTTGCGGCTGGAGCTTAGAGGTTTATATATTTGTATTTGGAATGGATATACTTTATGTTGATATCTTTGTATTTGCTAAAGGGGGACTCTTAGGAATGTACTTTGTTGGGGTTGATTAACATTGTAATTGCAAGCCTGAAATATACAGTTTGTATATTTCGGCTTGAGGGGGAGTGTTGAGATATATATAAGTTATAATATGTGATTTAGTCCCATATTGAGTAGGTAATACTGTAATAGTCTAATTAAGTATATATGTGTTCACTCCTTATTTAAAGAGAGTGAGTCCCTATGTAATGATACCCAAGTATAATAATATTTCCGTTGTTGTATAGAATTTTATAAGAACATTTTGTAATCATCAGAATTGGAACAAGAATTAACTAATTTTTAGAGGATTGTGATATTAATACATAGGAAACAACTTTCCTAACCTATTTTGGTTCCAACTATGGATTTCTTGTTAGTAGTATAAACGAAATTGTCATCAATCCTAATATTGTTAATAAAATTATTCAGTCTAGTACGTAATACAAAAGACACTATATATTACTATGAAATATGTTTACAATTATTTGAGCATGAAGGCATACAAGGGAGAAAGTTCTAGTAATAATGTGCATGTTGTCAAGACTCAAGAAGATCAGGTGTGGAAAACCAAGTTGGAAGCTAGCATCCAACTATTTGTGTGGAAGTTGTATAATAGAGATTTACTTACTGGTGATACTCTAAGACGACAAAAGTTTAAGGGTAATGATAATAGCAGTTTTGATGTATGGAATACTAACTCACAACACACACTAAACTACACTTATATCAAGACCTTACTCACAAAATTCACGTTAATGTATAACTCAAGTAAGGAATTCGTCCCAAACCTAAACATTTGAGCATGTGATTAAACTACTAGAATTTAACTCTTTGAGGAATCTATGTGAGAATTATTTTGAGCGGTGATTTTTCAACTAGTTTACTTGCTAAACAAGTTACATATACATACAACATTTAATTACTTAAAACTAGCTAAGAGAGAGAGAGAGAGTTGTGGAGAGCCAAATCCACTCATGGAGGATGAACCTACACTACTTAGACGAACCTTGTCACTACATCTCTAATCTCCCTTTTGATTCAAAACAAATCAAAGGTGAGTGATAAGAGCCCAAAACTGTAGTTTTAACCCTGTAACAGTCATACTTTTAGACAAATTATGTGAGAAATAATTAAGAGTTAACACTGAGTACGTGTTTTTATGCATTTCAGGTTTCAAAGTCCATTATGTGTAGAAAGGTACCACTTTAGCGAGATAAAGGAGCAAAGGTCGGTTACTAAGGAGTTCCGTGATTAAAGACCAAGATTCAAGAAGACAAAGCCTTTCTAAAGCCCGGTTAAAAGCTGAAAAGTCGACGCGGGTAGAAACAGCACACAAGTCAGCTGAACTTCCGAAGGCCGTATCTTTGGACTCAAACCTCAGAATGGGGCCTACCTTATGTCAAAACGACCGTCTCGGAAAGGGCTTTCCAATGGTCTAAGCCTTGATCCAATCAAAGGAGTAGAAGTGGACGAAAAGTCTGTTGAAGCCAACTGCAGCTGAAGAGGCCTTTTGATCGAAAGACTGGGTTTTGGGCCGATTCTCTGCCCAAAACATGGCTCCAAGCCCATGCACGATTTTTGGATCTGAAAGTATAAAAACCAAAGCTTCACTCTTTGTTAATGGTAGCTAATTAGACCTAAAACTATATAGAATTCTAGATCTAGTTTTTTTCAGTAGGGTAATTAAGTTTAAGTTCCATTTTCAATTCTTGTTTTAGATTAAGTCTTTGAATCATTGTTCTTGATTGATTAGATAAATAAAATAGTTATTTTTATCAATTTCGATTTTTGTCATTTCAATTTATAGATCTAATTTTAATTCATGTTGATTATCATTTCGTAGTTGAAGTAGATTGAAACATTGTTAGTTAAATTAGTTAAGTTAGAATTTTAATATGATGTGTAGTTATAATTCAATGGGAAATGATGGGTTGATGATTCAAGGCTAACACCTCCATTAGAGGGGTTGATGAAGCTTTGATGAAAACTTAGTGGTATAGTGTAGAAGCATTGTAGAATCTATTCCACTCTAGAAGGTCGTGATTCGCCATGAGAATGGGTGGACGACCTCACATGCTAGTTAGTATTCGGTAAAATGCCATGAACACTAGGGGATTAGAACTTCGAATTTCTTGCCGTAAGAACGTAAGAATCGAGATACAAGAATCTATGCTAGGTTATTAAGTTGGATTCGAGGTGGATTCAATTCCCCTCTAATCCTTTATCTAGATTAAAAACAATCATATTTCCATAGCATTCGTACTTAAATTCAACATAATCAATTTCATATTGTATCGTAGTATAACACCCTTCGTAAAGCTCTCATTAGACTTAAACCCGATTAATTAGATTAGAAAATATTCCATGCTAGAGAACTAGGAGTGGAACGAATTTGTTACTCCACTCTATTTCGATAGAATTGAGAGTAGAAACTTTGATAAATATAGACAACAAATAAATAGTTTTAGTTTACTTACATTTTGAGTTTATCGTTCATTTCGTAGGTAAACTATTCAATTTTATCTTTTATCAAATGGCGCCGCTGCCATCTTAGTTTCACTTTAGCATTGTTTTCATAGTATAATTAGTCATTTTTAAGTCCAATTAAACCCACCCACCCTTGTTTGATTCATACTGTGGTTGTCCGTTTTTCAGATTGAAAGTTCCAAGAAAATATACACCGAGCGACCCGGCGCTTCTAAGCGAAGCGCACTGCGCTTCAAAAGATAAACAACGAAAGCGACCCACCCCCATGTGGAACGCGACCCGCCCTAAAACACTGTAACTTCAAGTTACACGGAGCGACATCGCCTAAGTGGCCGACACAGCGCCTAAAGCTAAATTTTCCGGATTTCTACAGTTTGTTTCAACTTCGATTTTTAAGTTTTTCAGTGTTCTAACTTGTTATTTACACTGAACACGTGTACACAAGACGCTATTAATAAGCGAAGCAAGGACGCTATCAGGTATTCCTTTCTTCCATACCTCGCATCTCCAGTTAGAGGTTTATACTAAAATATCAAGATTGTTTGGAGTGTTGTCGTGTTTAGACTTAGACTTGCATGAGATTAAGGTCTGGTCGGAGAAAAACACCGAACGTAATTAACCGTTAGCGTCAACAAACAAATCTATCGAGTATACCAATCACTACACCTCTAGCTACTATTCCACCAACCACACCTGACATAATGGCTGAAGAAAGAGAGACTCCTCTCTCCGACTTTTACAAAGCCTTGAGCGATAGCCCTAAATCTTGCATCGTTCTAGCAGACCCAGTGGGGGATTTTCGAATTCCCCCAAACATATTTAATTTGTTACCCGTTTTCCATGGGTTAGACCATGAAAAACCTTACCAACACATGCGTAGGATTGAACAAGTCCTTACAACATTCCATCATCCTACGGTTGGTACAAAACAAATTAAACTGAGGGTATTTACCTTCACCTTAGCCGATAAGGCATCGTCTTGGTTAACTACCCAAGCGCCTAACTCTGTGGACTCGTGGGCTAAACTTGTTCAACTGTTTATGGAACATTTTTACCCACCCCTAAAGATGGATGAGATGCTTTCCAAGATTCATTTTTTCCGACAAAATCCTCATGAATCATTTTTTGAGGCTTGGAATCGTTTCACCGATCTTCTTATAGAGTGTCGACACCATAACCTAGCAAAAGACACGTTAGTTCGTGCCTTTTTCAAAGGACTTCAACATCACCATAAAGAAGTCCTTGACATAATGAATGGGGGTAGTTTCCTAAGTAAAGGAGCCTCGGAGGCTTACAAATTTTTAGAAGATCAAACTAAACGTAATAACAATTGGGGTAGTGATGATATCCCCCGCTCTGCTAGTTCTTCTTCAACAGTTAAGGCCGCCGGTATGTTTGAGATGAAACCCGATCCAGAACTTAAAAATTTAATCGAATCTCTAACTAAAAAGGTTGAGGCTATTTCTGTTCAACAAAAGCCTATCCCCGTCATGAATGTAAACTCCAACCCATGTAATTTTTGTTTGAGTCCTGAGCACCCTGACTCCTATTGTCCTCTCGCCTATGAACAACAACAATTAGAGCAAGATAATGTTTGCTCCATTAATAGCTATCCTATTCCTAATGCCCCATGGAGACAACATCCCAACTTTAGTTGGCGCAACAATCAACAAGTTTCACCTCCAGGGTTTAATAACCAAAATGTTAGGCAAGCAAACAACTATAATCAAGCTCCACCTAGGCAAGGACAGGGACAAAGTCAGGGAACTTATAATAATTATAACAACGAAGCGCAACCACGACAAGGTTTAGCACAAGGTCAGGGTAATTATAATAGTTATAATACCAATAGAGGTATCGTTCCGGTTAACAATAGTAACTATCACAACCCACCCATAAATAATCAACGTGAGATAGTTCCAGTCGCACCACCTGTGACTACTACACCATCACATCCGGATCGTATAGACGCCTTTATACAGGTTACCCAACAACTTTTCCAATCAATGACTCAATCAAACCAACAGATCTTACAATCCATAAATCAGGGCATACAACAGTTAGCCCAAGAGAAAGCCCAACCAAAAGGCGTGTTTCCAGGACAAGCGATACCAAACCCTAAAACAACAAACACAGCCTTTGAGGTAAACAGTAATACTAGTACTGAAACTACAATCGTAGGTGACCTTAATGCCATCACCACTCTCCGCTTTGGAAGAGTGGTTGATAATAAAGTAACTATGCCTATAGTTACCCCATCAAGATACTCCACACCGATATCGAACTAGATACCGAAGTAGAAACTCAAGAGCCTACCACCGTAGAGGTACCCGTTAAACAACAAACTAAGAAACAGAAAGCCAAGGTAACATATCAAGTCGAGCCATACGCTAAAATATAGAAATTTAAACCACCATTCCCTCGAAGTTAGCCATGCTAACCAGGGATACAAACTTTGAGGAGATTAGGAACGCGTTTTCAAGAATCTAACGATAAACCTTCCTTTTCTCGGAGCTATTAAAAGCTACCTAACCACGCTAAATTTTTTAAAGAGTTGTGCACTACTAGGCATAAGACCAACATACCTAAAGACGCCTTTCTAACCGAACAGTTCCCAACTTTATCCGAAAATAATGGAATTGTTAAGTACAAGGACCCCGTCGCCCCTCTACATAAAATGCACCTTAGGAGATTCCCACACGATGACCGCTTTATTAGACACGGGGCGAAGTGTTAACTTACTCCCGTATTATTTGTATAAACAAATAGGTCTACAGAAATGCAACCTACAAAAATAACGCGTTGCAATTAGCGGACAGTCAATTAAGTATCCTAAGGGTGTAGTGGAAAACGTGCTTGTTAAGGTTAATGATTTCTACTATCCCCGCAGATTTTGTTATACTCGATACGTAAGTCGCTAACGACTGTACCAATCATCTTAGAGGCCCTTCTTGGCAACCGCCAACGACTTATAAATTGTCGTGATGGTAAGATGTCCTTATCTTTTGGCCATCTTACAGTTGAGGTAAATGTTTTTAAAATGACGAAACAGTTACCAGATTCGTCTATAGATGGGGAGGTTAGCATGATCGAGAGCTTATCTCAAGATTATTTTAACAACATGTTTCCCGAAAACAATATGTACAAATTCCTTTCTTTTGGAATTTCAGATTTTGTAAATGACTCCTACTTAGAGGAAGTCAACACCATCCTTGAGTCCACACCAATTGTAGACCCTTCGGTTTCTCCATATATTGAGTATGAAGACTTGCTACCTAAGCAAGTATTCAGAATGCAAAATGAGGACCCTGACGAAACATCTATTGATTTTCCTTCCACCCCAGTGCTTAAACCTCTTCCTCCGGAGTTAAAATATATTCAACTTGATCCGGATGGTAGTCATCCGGTAATTATATCTTCTCTGTTATCTAACAATGAAGAGACACGTTTAATCCGGGTGATTAGGGAACATCGGTCTGCGATTGGTTGGTCCCTAGCCGACATTAAGGAAATTGACCCTAATGTTTGCACTCATCGTATCCATTTGGAGGATAACGCGAAGACTTCTCGCGAACCTCAGCGTCGCTTGAACCTTGCCATGAAAGAGGTGGTTAGGGAAGAAGTCTTACGATTACTCGATGCGGGTATCATATACCCAATCTCTGATAGCGAATGGGTAAGCCCCATTCATGTAGTTCCTAAGAAATCGGGAGTTACCATAGTACGTAACGGGAAGGGTGACTATGTTGTCACACAAGGTCCTATGAAATGGAGGATCCAGATTGATTACGACGCTTTAAATGCTATGACACGAAAATGATCACTTTCCTTACCTTTTATAGATCAAATGCTTGGCGCCTAGCTGGTCATGCTTTTTATTGTTTTCTGGATGGCTACTTAGGCTATTTTCAGATTATTATTGATATTGATGACCAAGAAAAGACTACCTTCACATGTCCCTTTGGAACGTATGCCTATAAACGAATGCCTTTTGGCCTTTTAATGCTCCCCGGTACCTTCCAAATGTATATGCTTCATATATTTAGTGACATGGTAGAGCTTTATGGAAGTTTTCATGGATGATTTTTCTATCTATGGAGACTCCTTCACGATCGTTTGTCTAACCTGTCTAAGGTTTTGACATGGTGTGAAGAAAATAGCCTCGCTTTTAAACCGGGAAAAGTGTCATTTCATGGTGAAAAGGGCATAGTACTAGGTCACATCAGATCTAGTGATGGCATCGAAGTAGATAAGGCCAAACTAAATAAGATAGCGACCTACCTAAACCACGACCGGTCCGTGATATTAGAGCCTTTCTAGGCCATGCAGGTTTTTATAGGCGGTTTATTAAAGACTTCTCGAAAATAGCTAGGCCTTTAACTAATCTGTTTTTGAAAGATGCAATCTTTGATTTTAATTTTAACTGTACACAGGCTTTTGAAACTTTAAAAGCCGCCCTAACCTCTACACCAATTATACAGCCTCCCGATTGGTCTAAACCTTTCGAACTCATGTGTGATGCTAGTGACTATGCAGTTGGTGCAGTCTTGGGACAAAAACTAGATAATAAGTCCACTGTTATTTATTATGCTAGTAAAACCTTAAACGATGCTCAATGGAATTATTCAACTACCGAAAAAGAATTCTTAGCTGTCATTTATGCTTTAGATAAGTTTCGTCCTTATTTGGTTGGTTCTAAAACTTTAGTTTACACGGACCATGCAGCCCTTAAGTACCTTCTTGCAAAGAAGGATGCTAAGCAGATTAATCCGATGGATCCTTCTCCGCAAGAGTTCACATTAGAAATAAAGGACAAAAAAGAGGGTCGAAAACGTAGTTGCCGACCACTTATCTAGACTCACAAACGGCGATCGAGTGATTCTCGAGTCCATACCGGGACTCTTTTCCCCGATGAGCATCTCAGATGCGATTTTTTCAAAGACCATGGTATCTTGACATTGTAAATTATTTAGCGGCTGATGTTATTCCTTATAATTGGTCAAGAAATGAACGTAAGAAGTTCTTGGCCAGAGTTAAGTTATACTACTGGGATGAGCCATACCTTTTTAAGTATTGTGCGGATCAGATTATTCGTCGTTGTATTCCCCAGTGGGAATATAATGAAGTTCTATCGTTCTGCCATGACAAAGAGTGTGGTGGCCATTTTAGTTGGATGAAAACAGCCGCTAAAGTTCTTCAATGTGGATTTTATTGGCCTTACCCTTTTTAAGGATGCCCAAGTGCATTGCAAGACGTGTATTCGTTGCCAACAACTTGGGCGAATCACGAAACGTAATATGATGCCATTAAATCCAATCTTGATAGTAGAAATTTTTGATGTTTGGGGCATTGATTTCATGGGTCCCTTCCCTGTTTCCCACGGTTTCATTTATATTCTAGTTGCCGTGGACTACGTGTCTAAATGGATAGAGGCCCTAGCTTGCCGTTGCAATGACCATAAGACCGTTGTATTTTTATTAAAGAATATATTTTCTCGTGGGTTTGGCATTCCTAAAGCCATCATTAGTGATGGTGGAACACATTTTTGCAACATATTTGTTGCATCCCTAGTGAAAAAGTATAGAGTTACACACAAAGTAGCAACTCCTTATCATCCACAAACTAGCGGACAAGTAGAAGTTTCTAATAGGGAAATCAAAAAGATTTTAGAAACAATTGTAAACCCCGATAGGAAAGATCGGGTCGAGCGTCTATCGGATGCCTTATGGGCGATAGAACTGCTTTCAAAACTCCTATAGGTATGTCTCCCTTTAGACTTGTATTTGGGAAACCATGTCATTTGCCCGTTGAATTAGAGCACCGTGCTGCTCGTGGGCTATAAAAGCCTTAACTTCAATATTGATGAGGCAGGTGTCAAACGAAATTGCAATTGAATGAGCTTGAAGAAATCCGTAGCGATTCTTATGATCTCGCGAAGGATTATAAAGCTAACATGAAACGTGTTCATGATAAGCAAATCTTGCGCAAAGAGTTTGTGGTCGGTCAAAAGGTCTTGCTTTACAACTCCCATCTACATATTTTCCCAGAGAAACTAAAAACCCGTTGGTCTGGTCCTTTTCTAGTTACTGAAGTCACCCCTTACGGGGCAATCACCTTGGTAAATCCCAATGACAATAGTATCTTTCAAGTTAATGGTCAACGGTTAAAACATTTTCACGAACTTCTGTCCCCTGATGTAGAAGAAGTCCTTTTACAGGACCCTGTCTATGAGGATTGACCTTTGTCATTGGTGTACTTCCTTTCATTTCCATATAGTGGTAAGAGCACCATTCAGGTAACCGGGCCCTCCCTATGGAGTGTGTGGCTGTAAGTACCGGAACCTAAGTCCACGGTTAACATAATTCACGTTTTCCACTTTTACATGTTTTCTCGGTTTTGGAGTCATGTTCCTCTATGGGGTGAATTATGTATTTATTGTTTTTCATTTTTCTTATAATAAACTAATAAAAAAATAAATAAATAAAAAAATAAATAATAATAAAAAATTCTTAATCATAGAAATAGCAATCCAACAAGTCTTGGGAATCTGACTTTAAACGACCCACGTTAGAACAAATTTTGTGTTTAAAAATTTGTTTGGGGGTGGGCAATCGGTCTTTCCATCTGGATTGCTCGAACTTTCCATTTGTGTTGCTTAGGCCCATTACTTGTAGTTCAATTTGGTTGACGTAATCTAAAACTTAGATTTCATTCGTTCACATAACTTACGTCATACACGCACTTCGAGGCATTTTTCCACCTTCTTATACCTCACCCATGGCTGGAATTGAGTGTTTTATGGATCATTGGATTGGAAATTCTCTACTGATCATTTCCATAACTCATTCGCCAAAATCGGGCCAGTAACGAAGCGGCAAATTGAATTTGAAATTGTGCGAAAAATCGAAAATTTTTGGAATTCAAATTGGGCTTGGGCCCAAACCGCGCGATGTCCGTCGCGTCTCTCCTTCCTTTCCCAAAAACACCGCAGTTCTTTCCTTTTCAATCCTGCCGGTTACCAAGGTTTAAAACAAACCTTAAACACCAAAATAAAAAAAAATAAAAAAAATAAAAAAAGAGAGAACAGGAAACCTAACTACACCCATGCCAAGAAATTCAAATCCAACTAAAATCTTCTCCAAACTATTACCACCACCACCCCAACTCCAAAAACAGCCACCAATTCAAGTAACCACCGCCACCACCGCCACCACCGTTGTTTTTAGTTGTTTTTCTTCAAACTTCGCCTCCCCACGGTCTACAAAACCATTAGTTGTCTCGAAACTTCAATGGCGCTGACGAAGAATTTTGCCGAGCACGCGCGTTTGTTCTTAAACGACTTAGCGCCATTTTACGACGCGGAGATGATTAGGAGGGATTAGAATGGACTGTGGTACTTTCGGCGAGGAGTTCTATCACTATGATTTGGTAGAACAGTTTTTATAAGAAGCGAGAATTGGAGGGATAGGATTTTCATAAAGGTAGTAGGAGGAGGGAAGTAACGAACGGCGATCGTTGGTTAACTCATTAGGAATTACGCTTTGAAAGCAACCTAGTAACGACAATTCAGGAATCCCAATATACTGGAGTTCCTGCTTTTATGAAAGATACTGTCGTGGAGCATGAATACAATCCGACATCTCATTGCGTCTGCCAGTCAACCCTGAGAACCAATCAACTGGCTGTAGCTCAGTGGATTGGTAGGAACGTCCTCGGGAAAGACAAAGTCAGTGATATCGGCCTGCAATGTATGCATGTTCTCTGGATTTTGCAAACGAATAAGTATAATTTCTGCATCCTCGATTTAATGTTTAATGTGATTAGAGGAGTGGGAAAGAGCTTGGCGCCTCTTCCCGTATTGATCACTAAGATCATGCTCTCCTTTAGAGCTATCACAAAATCTGCTCCTATTAAGATCAAATTGCATTCCAATGTAAGTATCTATACGGATTGCATCCAAGAGACGTGGCCGTTGTCTGAAGGAAAGGTGGTTGAAAATGAGGATGAAAGGGAGGATATGACATGTTTGGATGACGATGCATTAGATAATTGTAGTTCTAATTTAGAACGCATGCAAGTGTTGCAAACTAGCTTGCGTTGCGTTTATGGTATTTGTGAAGATATCCGAGATAGACAGATTGTAGTTCGAAAAAAGCAAACGAACCTTCAGACGAGACTTGAAATGCTCGAAAGGGTTCAGGATGATATCTTGTCTAACATGGAGACTATCCACCAGCATCAACAAGCCCAGTATGCATTACTCAGGACTGAGAGGGAAACACAGCGCTTGTTCCGAATAGAGATGCTACGACGCATGCCACCCATGGAGGACTCTGCTTCAGCCGAGTCACGACAGGCATGAGCGTCGTCGCCGAAGGACAGATGGTTCAAGCCATTCTCCATCCCAGGGTCAATCTCCATCTCAGGGTCCATCTTCATCACATAACTAGGTGTTCACCATCAGTTTGTGTTCGCTGTTATATTATGATTTTGTTTTATTAGTTGGATTTTAATTCAGTTGTTAAATTTAAATATTAAGAGGTTTGTTTTATGTTTTTGGTTTTAAATTTTAGTTTTAATATAATTCGTTATATGATCATCTGTTGGTAAAGTTGTCTTGGAGGAAAGGTTGAGAATTTGGCGATATCGGCATATCTATGATCCGTGTGGTGGTAGCATGAAATGTAGGAGAGTTTAGAAGTTACTATTCTAAATCCAAAGATGAAAGATACCAGGATTTTTAGAAAATCACGAAAATGGTTTGTTTCCGTTTTCGGGTTTGGAATTTTTCTATTTCCGGAAATTGCCTTAACACAATTTGGGAACTTGCCGATTCGTTTTGGAAGCTCAGAACCTATTTAAACTCCATTCTACACTAACAAACCACACTACACCCCACCATCATCCCACACCTTTCACTTCAAGCTTTTCCTTTTTTTTCCTCTAAACTTCGTTTTCAAAGATTTTACGGCGCTGCGCTACATACACACTTTCGTTTAGTTTAGTCGAGTCGCGACTTGCTAAACACTCGCGAAGCCCTCATTGATTGACGACTTAGCCTTCAAACACTGTAAGTCTAAAACCCAAAACCACGATCGCTTCCCAAAGAGAGCGCACCACCTACCGCCATTTGTGAACACGGAAGTTCCAAATTTTTGCGGGTCATTCCAAGATTTTTGAACTGGTCAAGGAGTCGTTGAGATGACATCTCCTATAGTCATACCTGAACAGTCTTTCGAAGACGTGTTGGGAACCGAGACCTATGGAGATTGGTTCCGACACAGGATCATGCAGTTAGGATGGCGTCATCTACTGGTAAGTGATGACGATTCATATTCACCGCAGCTTACTGCTTATTTCTACGACCACGTTAAATTCTATTTTAATCAGGATGGAGAACAAGAATTCTCCATCGTAGTCGATGACACGACACATAAATTCAATAAAAATGTGGTCGCTTTAGTTTCAGGATTACCAATACGACCTCGCTCACACATGGGCATATATGATCGATAATGCATATCTTTATGATTATACATATTTCCATGAGTATTATGGGGGGTATTTCGAGTAATGGACCGAGGGCGATATAGCATTGCCCTTGGTAGTCTTTCCCTAAACGTAGGCACCACCATGTTATTCATCCCCGATGAAATATTTTGGGGAATGGCGGTTCATTTCGCAAACAATCATCTGGGTGACATTTTCCTCGCTTTAGTTGAGGGACGTCGCCGATATGACATCCCCCGAGTTTTAGTCGCTAGTCTTAAGAGAGCCCAAAGCATGAGGCATAATTATCTTCTTATGCCTGTTCTGGTAAGCCACATCATGCATGGTTGTTTACCTGTATTCTGTGCACAATTCACAGATTGGAAAAGGGTTGAAGTCATGAGACCCACCAATTGGGTAGTTCGCTTCGTTCGCGAATAATGACTTGGCCGGGATGGCGGTGCGACCCTCATTTGTTTGGTCGCCCGTTACATCCCATCGGACATAATAACACTTAACAAGTTAGCATTAGTAGATGGATGATACATGGCGGCAAGTTTGGCAAATTATAATAGATCGGCAGGGATCTTAAGGAACCTCGTCTCCTTGACGAGGAGGAGGATGCTTAAGTGGGAGATAAGGTAAGTTTTAGTGTTGTTATTGTCCGCTTATGTCCCAAGCAAATTAATTCCGTTAACCCCATAATGGGTGGAACTCTTATAGAGTTCGTCGGTATTTTATTTCCTATATTAGTATGTTCTAACCTTGTTTTGCGGATGTTCCGAATTTCACGCCGTTTCCATGGTATTTTTCTACCCTCTTAATTTAAATGCTTTGAGGACAAAGCATGCATGCTTCTTGTTTGGGGGCATAGAAACACGTGTAATTAAGGCATCTGTTAGGATATAGATATGTATAATATGCATTTGTTTTCAAGTTAAAAATTTCAAAAATATAAATAAATAAGTTTATGCTATACACTTAGGAATATTGGTATTGTTTTCTTTCTCTATGCTCTTAACAATCTAGAAGTCTCAATAGCTTTTGCATCGAGAATAATTGTTAGAAACTTAGGTTAATATGTAGGTAATAATCTTTGCATCTATCTATAAATATATTACATGAGTATCTATGATTGTTAGCAAGTAAGTTTTGAAATCTAGGCTAGAGTACTTATTCTACAAATCCCGTGAGAATATAGCCTAAGCCTTATATGAAAGCAAAACATTTGAGAAATGACACAAGGGAGAAGTAAAATCCGGATAGAGAAATCACATGTCCACTTGCTTGATCACTATGCCATATCATAAGCAGAATTTAGTCCCTCTTTGGATCGATATAGCCAGAAATTCAAACCTATGAATTATTTTCCGCTAGTAAGCCCCTCCGAGCCTTTCTTTAGCATTCCATAAACCACAATTCCTTTACCCTGTTACAAAAAAAAAAAAAAAATCTTACCCAATCTAGAATAAGTCTGAGAATAGAATGAGTGAAGAAAGAAGAAGAGAAAAACCTGTGTAAACAAAAATTAGTTAGTTGCTTCAGAAAAAGAAAAAAAGTTTCCATCCAAAGAAAAGAAAAAGAAAAATAGAAATAAATAAAAACTCCAAAAATAGAATAAAAGGAGTTAAAAGCCAAAGAAAAAGAAAAAAAAAATGGCTAAGGATGGAAACAAAGTGTAGAAGCAAAAGTAAATAACAAGGTTTTCTCTAAGTTACATAATATGAAGACTCTACTATCTCAGACTTGTCCTTTTGAATATCCATTTCCTTCCTTCTTAAACCATCTCCTAATCCTCGTAACACCTAATAAAGACCTCTAGCTGGATTAGGAATAGGTTAGTGTGATAGTAAGTGACATATGTGTTTGATCGACACCGACTTCCTTGTTGTCATTGAGATTGTAAGGTAAAGTGTGCCCACTGCACACTGGAGTAGTGAAACTTGAGCGGAAAAATCAGAGTGGTTTTCGTCTTGACATTTATGTGAGGACCTACTTAAGGACGCTATTCCGAGTTTTCATAAACGAACCTGCTAGGCATTTCATAGTATTACTCATAGTATTTATATTTGTATCATAGATGATTGATTATTATGCATATATTAGCTTAGGTTTTTGACTAGGTTATTCTTATTCATTTGCTAGTGAGATGTATAGATAGTTGGGACATGAATGAGGAAACAATAATTTTATTTCTTAGTCGTTGTAGTATAGTTGAAGTTTGTGAGTATCTTTCATCGAAAAACTCTCACGAGGCTATAACTTCGTCCACTAGGGAATTCCTAGTGGTTTAAGACTTTGTTGCATATGGTCAATGCAATCGCTTTCTCAAATAAACGAGTAGTTAGAACTCCATTTTTTGGTCACTTATTATAATTCCTCATCTTTGCTTGAGGACAAGCAAAATGCTGTTTGGGGGTGGTTTGATAAGAGCCCAAAACTGTAGTTTTAACCTTCTAACAGTCATACTTTTAGACCAATTATGTGAGAAATAATTAAGAGTTAACACTGAGTACGTGTTTTTATACATTTCAGGTTTCAAAGTCCATTATGTGCAGAAAGGTTCCACTTTAGCGAGATAAAGGAGCAAAGGTCGGTTACTAAGGAGTTCCATGATTAAAGGCCAAGATTCAAGAAGACAAAGCCTTTCTAAATCCCGGTCAAAAGCTGAAAAGTCGACGCGGGCAGAAACAACACACAAGTTAGCAGAACTTCCGAAGGCTTTATCTTTGGACTCAGACCTCGGAATGTGGCCTACCTTATGTCAAAACGACCGGCTCGGAAAGAGCTTTCCAATGGTCTAAGCCTTGATCCAATAAGAGGAGCGAAAGTGGACGAAAAGTCTGTTGAAGCCAACTGCAGCTGAAGAGGCCTTTTTGGACTGAAATAATTGGGTTTTGGGCCTGATTCTCTGGCCCAAAATATGGCTCCAAGCCCATGCACGATTTTTGGATATGAAAGTATAAAAACCAAAGCTTCACTCTTTGTTAATGGTAGCTAATTAGACCTAAAACTATATAGAATTCTAGATCTAGTTTTTTTTTTTTTTTTTTTTTTTTAGTAGGGTAATTAAATTTAAGTTCCATTTTCAATTCTTGTTTTAGATTAAGTCTTTGAATCATTGTTCTTGATTGATTAGATAAATAAAATAGTTATTTTTATCAATTTTGATTTTTGTCATTTCAATTTATAGATCTAATTTTAATTCTTGTTGATTATCATTTCGTAGTTGAAGTAGATTGAAACATTGTTAGTTAAATTAGTTAAGTTAGAATTTTAATATGATGTGTAGTTATAATTCAATGGGAAATGATGGGTTGATGACTCAAGGCTAAAACCTCCATTAGAGGGATTGATGAAGCTTTGATGAAAACTTAGTGGCATAGTGTATAAGCATTGTAGAATCTATTCCACTCTAGAAGGTCGCGTGATTAAGCCATGAGAATGGGTGGATGACCTCACATGCTAGTTAGTATTCGGTAGAAATGCCATGAACACTAGGGATTAGAACTCGAATTTCTTGCCGTAAGAACGTAAGAATCGAGATACAAGAATCTATGCTAGGTTATTAAGTTGGGTTCGAGGTGGATTCAATTCCCCTATAATCCTTTATCTAGATTCAAAAACAATCATATTTCCATAGCATTCGTACTTAAATTCAACATAATCAATTTCATATTGTATCATAGTATAACACCCTTCGTAAAGCTCTCATTAGACTTAAACCCGATTAATTAGATTATAAAACATTCCATGCTAGAGAACTAGGAGTGGAACGAATTTGTTACTCCACTCTATTTCGATAGAATTGAGAGTAGAAACTTTGATAAATATAGACAACAAATAAATAGTTTTAGTTTACTTACGTTTTGAGTTTATCATTCATTTCGTAGGTAAACTATTCAATTTTATGTTTTATCACTGAGCGTTGAGTCGTGATCCCTAACACGATGAACTCATCTATGAGAACACTCTATTAGCATGAGGAGTTGAACCAGTACTTCATGTCAGAACGTACTATTTAATAACTCCTAGCTTAACATTGCACTTGTCTTCCAAAACTGGAAGACTGATTCTCTGATTGAGTCGCGTGCGATATCTATCACTTTTCAGTATAAAGATACGAAATCTTTATTTTGTTCAGAGTAGACTCAAGTCCTTACTCACGTCTTCTTGCATTTAGTTGAGTAGGGATTCGAACCAACCTAAATTCTAGGACCACTTACATCTTTCTTATACTATAAGTAGGGAAACTAGTGAGTAAGATTTATTTGGATTACTAGCTAAGTTTAGTTTTGTTATTTAAATCCTAACGGACGCTTAAACATGCGAAATACAACAAATGACGATAAAAACCTAAGATTTTCCTAGATATTCAAAGAGAAAGAAAAGGTGGAAGATCATTCCACTCATGCGTGGTCTTATAAACTTCTCTTAAAGTCGGATTACTACCTTCTCTAAGCTATTTAAGGTTCATTATCAAACCCAAACCGGCTTAATCGTCGATCCCTAGTGAAATGGACTCATCTCTAAATCCATTTCCCTAGCATAAGAAGTTGAACTGGGGTTTCATCTCTGAAATCCCATCTCAACTCCTGGACTCATACAACATAATCCTGTTAACTATGAAAATAAGAGATTAGAGATAACTCACGCGCGCGGCTAGCCTAGGCATAAAAATGGAGGCGCACACGAGTCCTTCTAAATTTCCAGGTCTCAAGTTTGGCCGGACACTACCATTTTGGGGTAGTGTGCTATATGTGCCCTTAAGTCCAAGTAGTGAATCCTATTTCACTACAAAAATCAGTAAAAAAACAACGGCCCATAGTTGTTGTTTACGACGAAAACATGTGCTATATTCCGTCGTTAGGGCCGTAATTAAAACCAATGTAGTTTTTGAAATACAACGGCCCGGGGCACTTGTAATATTTAAAAAACAACGATGGTCGTCAGCACATGTTTCTTTTAAAATCTGGTCCACGTTTATTTTGAATAGAACGACAAACATAGCCGTCGTTTATGGGAGAAATATTTCAACAGTTCACTATCGTTTATTTATTTAGTATCCCTAATTTTTTTTTGCTGCCACCTGATAAAAACTAAAGAACAGTAACAAAATATAAGAAAATAACCTGAATAAAAGCAAAATGTTTTGATTGAATGCTTAAAACTTCAACAACTTGAACAAATCCCATCCAACTTGAACAAATCCCATTTAGACAAGAACTTGTGCACAACCAAGTCTTTAGTATAACTTAAGAAAGTAATTTAGATTACATTAGTAAAAGCCTTATGCCATGTAACAGTAGATCCCACGTCAATGTCACCAAAGGTCTTTCCTCTAGCACCAAACAACTCCGCGTGAAATTCTAGAATCTCGTCCACTACGATCCGATATGCATTCTCAGGCACTTCAGCTCGATCACCAAGCATTCTTCCAATGGCAACCACTCTACCCCCCATGCTTTGCAGCTCACATGTTTGTCCAGAACGCGATACCATTGGTTGCCTAGACAATGAATGACCAGTTGTCTGCGACAAACAAGATATGAAGTAGTAAGAAAATCTCAATATGACAAACATGTCAACTAGTCTATTCATGTGTAAAATCAAGAGTTGTATAACATAGCAATATTATATATTTATAGTTGGTAATTTCTAGTAGACTCAATAAGGAATAAGTAAACTTGGCAGCTTCATATATAAGTAAGAGGAATTAAAGCAAAAGAAACTAAGTCAGTTGCAACATCCCAAACAATGAAAGAAAAAGGAAGAAATCCAATGTACTAGGCATACAATCTACCCCTCACCAGCTACTTACCTCTACTTTCTTAAACTACTAAGATCAAGCTTACACTAGTACAAGAAAAAGACTCACTGACATAAGACAACTATAAGCAGTTTTATTTTTACTTGGTGAATTTCTAATTATGAAAAAAAATCTATAGTAAAGTTTGTCAGATAAGTAAGTACTTCTAATCCCAAACTCCTACTTCTGAAATGGAACAAGCATCAATCCCAACATCCTCTAGCTCTACTCAATTAACCATGAATTTCATTCAAACAAGCATCAATAATATTATATCGAACAACACCAAATGACTATTAACTGAAGCTTAAACCACTAATAGAGAGCATAAATAACAATGCCAATGAGGATAAGGATAGGATGTTCAAAAATAAATTACTGGATCATTCGTCTTGTTATTTTTGTGGTCGTGCCAATGAAAACTCAAAGCACCCTTATTTGTCTGTTCTTTCATTAAAAATGTTTGGGCAGGTGTCAAGGCGACAATAAGGTCTGGCAATTTAGTGTTTACCTTAAACCAACAGTAGTATTCCATTTTCAAAAGATTAGGTGGATGGTTGCCTAAAGATTGAGTGTATGGCAACCATCCAGTCCTGCACCAAGTAATCCTTAAGTTTCTTTCATGATTTACAGGGGCCAGTACATACATACTGTAGATAAACAGTTACCAAGGTCTTTATAACACCCCGTGTTTTAATTCTTTTATTTTCCTAATAATAATAATAATAAAGATAATAATAATAGATAATAGATAAAATAAAATAGGATAAGTGTTAGTGGAAATAGGAGACGTGGGTTTATGGGATAAACCTTCTTCCCTATTTTGGGGGTTTTGTTTTGAACAGAACAGAAAACAGAATAGGGTTGGTCAAAAACACCGCGAGAGTTTTACAGAAAAGAGAGAAGTTTTACTAACAACAGAAAAGGAAGATTTTTCCTGGTAGCTGGCTGATAGTCGGAGCGCGCTAAAGGTGAGTAGCTATTTTTGCTATTTCACCGAAAGTTATAGTTTTTGTATATCGGTGTATAGGTTTATGTTTTTATATATACTGATCATTATCTTGTTGTATTGGACTTCGTGCCATTTGTATTATTAAACTTTGTTGAATTTCGGATTTGTAATTAAACTATCGAAACTTTGTTAAAATTGGGTAAACTGTTGAATCTCGACAGACGTCAATGGCGTCAGCCCACAAAAATCGTTTTGTATAATTTAACTCTTTGTTTTGGTTTGTAAACTCCTATGGTTGAAGTGTTGTGGTATATTGGGTTGTGTAGTGCATGATGTCGGGGCAGTGAAGCTCGGAGGGAGGCGTTAATGGCGTTACTGCCATTATTGTGATACTAGGACTTGGGTTTTTATGCGTTTTAAAATGGTTTGAATGGTTTTTGTTTGATTTGGTGGGTTGTTGATGTATGTGTGAATGTTGGAATGTGGATGGGGGCTGTTGAAAGGTGGCGGAAGCCATTAATGGCGGCAGTAAAAGTTTTAGATCTAGTTTTGAAGGAGATAGGGATTGAATGATTTGGGGGTTTTTGTTTTTATTAAAAGTGTTTGGTTTTTGATAAGGAGTAAAATCGGTTTGATGAAGTGAGGAGTGGTGGCCGATTTTTGGTGGCTGGTGGTGGAGGAAGAAGGTTGGAGAAGATGAACAGTAAATCTCGGTTGGGCTTTGGGCCTAAACCTTTTGGTTTTGTGTGGGCCGAAATCTAATTTAGTTTGGGCCGGATTTTAGTTAAGTTGTTAGGGGCTGGACCACATTAGTTATGTTGGGCCATTTCTTTTTTTTTGTTTTGTTTTGGGCCCGATTTTAGTTTGTTTTGTTTGGGCCTTCTCCCATTTGTTTTCGGACCGAACTTAGTTGTGTTTTGGGCCAGTTCAGTCTGAAGTTTTTGGGCTAGTTTCTAATATTGCTTGGGGCCAGTCCATAGGACTTAAAATAGATCTTTTTTGGGTCTTTCAATGTTTAGAGTTTCGGGTTCTGAGGTTTGGGCTTGGCCAGTTGGGTCCGAATCATTACCTTAGTCATGAGCCCATGAGCCATGCACATTGACCTTAGCCATGAACCACGGCTATGACCCTGAACCTGTTGAACATGAAAACGATAGTTTGACTTTGTTTGTTGACTTTGACAATGATGTGTTGACTTTGATCGAGTTGATTGTTGACCGTGAGTTGACTTTGACCGATTGACCCAATTTGACCTTTTAACTTCGGATTATGATTCGGGTCTATTAGGATAGGTCTAGGGATATTAGCATGCTTGGCTTTAGGCTAAGACCTTTCTATATATACATGTGTACGTGTATTAACTACTCGGTGATTTTGCAGTATTTTATGTTATGCAATGTTATGACACTTAGACATCCATGAAATTAATAATGTTTAAACCAAAAATACATTTATCAAGATACTCATTCGTTCTCTGAAATGATATATACAATAAAGTTCAAAAGTTCAAATAAATTTACGTTTTAATAAAGTTTTAGAATTGAGTTTTATGACTGTTGATGTCATAGGTTAGGTGGGCATTTATTGAATGTGCCATAAATGGCCCGTCAGCGGTATCTATGGGTATTCATTGAATGTGTCATGAATGATCCGGGTATTCATTGAATGTGCCATGAATGACCAGATTCTTTGGACTGCCCTAGAAAGGAACTAAGGTATTCGCCTTGCGGGTTAGTTGTATTCCTTGAGTGTACGGGAATGTAGGGTTGGGTATTCCTTGAATGTGACGGGAATGACCTAAGGTATATAGGCACTAAATGGTGAGTGTATAAGAAAAGAAATTGATTATTTGATAAGAGAAGTTGATTTGATTATGCGAGTGTATTTGGGCTTGCATTGGAATATTTATAGGATATCTACACATATTATATAAAATTGCTAACTTTCTTTTCTGCGGAGGGTAGGACTTAATAATATTTTTGTCTTGGGGACGCCGGTCCTACCCTTATCTGGCCGATGGATATCGGTAAGTTTTAATGCAATGTATTAGATATTAAAATGAGTGATTTGAATGAGTTAATATAATGGAAGTTTTGCTTGGGAAGAAACTATGCCGGTTGAAATGACGGAACTACCTGTCTTCCAAGCTGAGAATGATTAAGTTATGGGAAAATATAAAGTGATTGTTTGGATAATTAAAGTATGATAATGTTTATATGTGGTTAGTCTACTCATACCAGCAAATTCAATTTTGCTGACCCATGTTTGCTTTGTTTTGGCAACTTGGGTATGTTCTTGGGAACATAGGTGGAAGGCAGTGGAACCGCGGCGTGTGATTTGGATTTGATCTAGAGTAGTCCGGGAGTTTATTTTGATTAGGTCTGATCTTTTGGAAGTATGTAATAATGTAGTTTTCTTTTCATATGACATGAAAATACGATGTTGAAGACCTGTTATTCTTATAGTGGTTTGATGTTTTATTGGGATGGAAGATAGATTTTTTTTATAAAGTAATAAAGAGAATTTTGAAGATTGAATTTGTGGTTAAGATTTTAAATGATGTGGGTTTTCGGTTTTGGCATGTGTAGTATCCACCCCGTCATAGCCTGGGTTTTTAGACAATTGAATATAGTGATGTTTGAGATATTTATATTTCAAATATTCATTTTTTAATTGTTTAGAAAATTCGGGCTGTGACAGTCTAGCCAGTGGACTATGGGTGAATCGTAAACTCACAACTATACCACTTGGAATGGGACCACGACCATTTGGAACAGCAACACTCCATGTTGGGAACCACTTCCAACCTTAATGAAAAGGGGGCTCTTCATGAGAAAGGGTTAATTTAATTAGCTGTGTATCCTCTCCTACCTGCCCTGGTGAACTATAGTGCTTCAAAACGCCTTGCCAAGCGCCCTTGTGGCGAGATTGATATTCATAGTAGTGCATGCACAAAGCTAGACTAATGAACCTTGGCTGATTCTTCGTGGCCTAGGTCTGGGTCTGGAAAAGGAAAGAGTCCGTGAGTTCTTGGTTATAGCCTTGTGTCACTTGTGTCACAATATTGGCATAAGATAAGGCCATCATCCGGTCCAATCACCTATTAGGAGAGTCCTGGTGGAACAACGAATACCATTTCAGGGCCGATTTACACTCATGCTAAGGCCTTTTTCTAACATCGATAGATGGGGCTATGAAAGGATGACATGACTGAAAGCGACTTTCTTGGAACTAATTCATAGTCGCTTGCAATTAGACTTTTATAACTATATAAACAAATATAACAAGTGTGCGAGATGAGGGAACCTGTCTTAATTGACCTTTCTTTCTTTTGTAGTACTTTATTGGTGAGATCACTCCCACTTATAATAGCCTATATAAGAAAGAGTTGTGCCTTTACTCGTGAAAGTAGGACAGTAGGTCAATAAAGTCAGGAGGGAATCCTACATTCTCTCTTTGGCCACGTTGGATTGATTCTAGAAAAACTTAAGGAAACCATCTTTGAGATGGTGATAGTGTCTTTGGTCTTGATGGCTTCTCTGGTAGCTGATAAGAGCCCAAAACTGTAGTTTTAACCCTTTAACAGTCATACTTTTAGACCAATTATGTGAGTAATAATTAAGAGTTAACACTGATTACGTGTTTTTATGCATTTCAGGCTTCAAAGTCCATTATGTGCAGAAAGGTGCCACTTTAGTGAGATAAAGGAGCAAAGGTCGGTTACTAAGGAGTTCCGTGATTAAAGGCCAAGTTTCAAGAAGACAAAGCCTTTCTAAAAGCCCGGTAAAAAGCTGAAAAGTCAACACGGGCCGAAACAGCACACAAAGTCAGCAGAACTTCCGAAGGATATATCTTTGGACTCAGACCTCAGAATGGGGCCTACCTTATGTCAAAACGACCGACTCGGAAAGATCTTTCCAATGGTCTAAGCCTTGACCCAATCAGAGGAGCAAAAATGGACAGAAAGTCTGTTGAAGACAACTGCAGCTGAAGATGCCTTTTTGGACTGAAAGAATTGGGTTTTGGGCCTGATTCTCTGGCCCAAAACATGGCTCCAAGCCCATGCACGATTTTTGGATCTGAATGTATAAAAACAAAAGCTTAGCTCTTTGTTAATGGTAGAAAAATTAGGTATAGAATAGTAGTTAGTTAATGGTAGATAGTTAGACCTAGAAATAGATTAGATTAGTAGCTTCCATTAATGAATTCTAGATCTAGTTTTTTTTTCATGTAGATTAATTAAGTTTAGTTCCATTTCAATTATTATATTAGATTAAACCTTTGAATCTTGTTCTTCATTTTGATTAGATCAATAAAGTAGTATTTTTATCAATTTCGATTTTGTCATTTCCATTCCTAGATCTAATTTCAATTCCTGTCTTTAATTCATTTGAGTCATTAAATTAGATTTCATTATTGTTTAATTAAGTAAATTTCAATTCTTTATATCATGTTTAGTTTAAATGTAATCGAAATGATTGCGTAATGATTCTCGGCTAAACCTCCATTAGAGGGGTTGAGAAGCCTTGATGAAAGCTTGATTCGAATATCGTAGAATCGTCGTAATTTCCTTTCCACTCTAGAAACGATTAGTTCACCATGAGAATGAGTTTAATCGTTCACATGCTAGTTATGAATTGGTAGGAATGCCATGTGTAATTAGGGATTAGGAAGAACCACTTGTTCTCGAAGCGATTCAATTCGATTTCTGACGATTAAATTCGTTAATAGGATTAAATCGAGTTAAGGTGGAATCAATCCCCCTCTAACTCCTTATCATCAAATCAACGTAGCATTCCCTTAGTTTTTCCCATAGTCGACTAGTTGCATTTTGTGGGTAGTTGCATCGTAGTCTAGTTGCCTCATTCGTAAATCTCTCATTGACTTTAAGTAGAGTACTTACACGTGAGAACATAGCATATAGAAGGACTAGGAGTGGAACGAATCACTCTACTCCACTATATCTCATAGGATTGAGAGTAGAATCTTTGATAAATTAGGCACGTAAATAGTTTTAGTTTACTTACGTTTTGAGTTTTATCGTTCATTTCGTAGGTAAACTATCAATTTTTATTTTTATCAAATGGCGCAGCTGCCATCTTAGTTTCACTTTTGTATTGTTTTCGTAGTATTAGTACTGTTCTTAAAGTCCCATTTCACCCACCCACCCTTGTTTGATTCATACTGTGGTTGTCCATTTCAGAGTTGAAAAATTCCGGGTAAAAATTACCGAAGCCTCTCTCCTGAAAGCCGACCATAACTCATCGACATAGAGCCAACCGTGTATGTGAAGCGACCAGCTAAAAATACTGTAATTTGAAAATTACCGAGCCTTGGCGTGCCACTATCTTGGCGGCATACGTGTTAAATTTTTCGGTTTCGGCGGTTTGACTCAAACTTTGTTCTTTCATATTTTTCAGTGTTCTAACCTGCTATATACACCAACAAAGCGTAAACAAGGCGCTATTCATAAAGCGAAGCAAGGACCTTGTCGGTATTCCTTTCTTCCAAACCTCGCGATCTCTGTTAGAGGTTTATACTAGTATATCAGAATTGTTTGGAGTGTTGACGTGTTTAGCTAAGTTGGTCTTAGCCTTGTATGAGGTTAAGGTCTGGCCGAACAAAAACACCGAACGTAAATACACAACAACATCAACAATCAAGTCTATCTAGTATACCACACACTACACCTCTAGCTACTATTTCACATACACCACCTGATATAATGGCGGAAGAAAGAGAGACTCCTCTCTCTGACTTCTACAAAGCCTTGAGCGATAGCCCCAAATCTTGCATCGTTCTAGCAGACCCAGCGGGGGATTTCCGAATCCCTCCAAATATTTTTAATTTGTTACCCGTTTTTCATGGATTAGACCATGAAAAACCTTATCCGCCACTTCGTAGGGATTGAACAAGTCCTAACAATATTCCACCATCCTACGGTTGGTACGGAACAAATTAAATTAAGGCTATTCCCTTTCACCTTAGCCGATAAAGGCGACGTCTTGGTTAACTGCCCAAACGCCTAATTACGTGGACTCGTGGGCTAAACTTGTTCAAATTTGTTTATGGAACATTTTTACCCACCCCCCTAAAGACGGATGAGATGCTTTCCAAGATTCATTTCTTTCGACAAAATCCTCATGAATCATTTTCGAGGGTTGGAATCGTTTCACCGATCTCCTTATAGAGTGTCCACATCATAACTTAGCGAAAGACACGTTAGTTCGTGCCTTTTTCAAAGGACTTCTACACCACCATAAAGAAGTCCTAGAAATAATGAATGGGGTAGTTTCTTAAGCAAAGGAGCCTCGGAGGCTTATAAATTTTAGAGGATCAAACTAAGCTTAATAACAACTGGGGGTAGTGACGATTACTCCCCGCTCCGCTAGTTCTTCTTCCACGCTTAAGGCTACCAAGATGTTTGAGGTTAAATCAGATCCCCGAGCTTAAAACTCTAATTGAATCCCTCACAAAAAGGTAGAGGCCATTTCATACAACAAAAGCCAATCCCCTCTGTCATGAATGTAAATACAAATCCATGTAGTTTTACATTTGGAGCCACGAGCATCCCGACTCACACCGTCCTATTGCCTATGAACATGCTTGTTCCATTAATAGTGAACCTAACGCCCTTGGAGACAAAATCCCAACTTCGGTTGGAGAAATAACCAAAATGTCACACCTCGAGGGTACAATAATCAATATGTTAGGCCCTACGCACGGCTTTAACCAAGCCCCACTACGACAAGGGCGAGTCGTCGTGGAATTTTAATAATTATAACAACCAAGTGCAACCTCGACAAGGTCAAGCACAAGGTCAAAGTAGTTATAATAATTATAATGCTAATAGAGGTATCGTTACGGTAAATAATAACTATCAAAATCCACCCATAAATAATTCACGTGAAATAGTTCCATCCACACCACCCGTGACTACTATACCCACACAACCGGATCGTCTTGACACCTTCATACAAGTGAGCCAAAACTTTTCCAAACCATGGCTCAATCTAACTAACAGGCTTCTACAATCCATTAATAATTTAACCAAACGGTTGGCTCAAGATAAAGCCCAACCCAAAGGTGTGTTTCCGTAAACGAAATACCTAATCCTAAAACAACAAATACAGCCTTTGAGATAACCGATAATACTAGTAATGAGTATGAAAATGTAGGGGAGCTAAAGGCCATCACCACCCTCCCGCTACGGTAGAGTGGTTGATAACAAAGTAACTATGCCTATAGTTACCCCACCAATAGCCCCCTACACCGCTATATTACTAGATACGAAATAGAAACCAAGAGCCTACCACCGTAGAGGTACCAGTTACAACACAACCTAAGAAACAGAGGCCACGGTTAAACATCCGGGTAATACCATTGCTAAATATAGACGAAACCACCGTTTCCACAAAAATTAGCCATGTTAACTAGGGATACAAATTACGAGGAGATTAGGGATGTTTTCAAGAATCTAACTATAAACCTTCCCTTCCTCAAAGCTATAAAAAGCTACCACACCATGCTAAGTTTCTTAAGGAATTGTGTACTACTAGCGTAAGACCAATATACCAAAAGACGCTTTTTTAATAGAACAATTCCCAACTCTATCTCAAACATAATGGAATTGTTAAGTACAAGGACCACGGTAGATCCCTCTTGCATAATGCACCTTAGGATATTCTTATCTGACGACCGCGTTATTAGACTTGGGGGCTAGTGTCAACTTACTCCCCTGTTTTATTTGTATAGACAAATAGGTCTAGGCGAGATGCAACCCACTAGAATGGCGTTGCAATTAGGCGATCGGTCTATTAAGTATCCTAAGGGGTGTCGCCGAAAATGTTACGGTAAAAATTCAGGATTTTTACTATCCGGCTGATTTTGTCATCCTCGACCGAAGTCGTTAACGACTCTGTCCCGATCATCTTAGGGCCCCTTTTCGGCAACCGCCAATGCGCTCATTAATTGCGATGGTTCAATGTCCATGTATTTTGGCCATCTTGCTAGTGAAGTCAATGTTTTAAAACAAAGACACATTTATCCGATTAGATCTATGGATGGAGAGGTTAGCATGATCGAGAGCTTTGCTCGAGATTATTTCAACAACACGTTCCTTGATAATCATATGCCCAAATTTCTTTCCTTTGGAAGTTCGGACTCCAACATTTCCATCCCTACACTAGTCGATACACATATTACGGATGAAGATGAGATAGATGACTTTCTCAAAGATGTAGAGAACTATAATAGTAATGAGGATATGACCAATCTAGATGAGCAATTCAATGAGTTTCTTAGAGCGGTGACGATTCACCCTAACAAGAACTACCTTGCACAACATCCACCTCGATTCCCCTCCTTCCACCCTTTCAAAGGAATCTCGATTTTGCACTTTCGACCACTTTTGTTTCTTACATTGCTTTATAAGTTTTAAATTCACCTAATAAACAAATACTACTGAAAAGGACAAACCATTTGACACCTTCATTTTCAGAATTGAGGCAGTCCCTACACACACAATGAATGAGTTTTGTGCTAAAACCACATCCTCATTGTTTACACGTTTCTGTCTTTCTACAACTTATCCATATCCACCATATTCTCCACAACCATTCAATTTTCCACACTTATTTACTAGAACACCCACTCATTCAAAAATGAAAAAGAAGGGGCATGCTAGGTTACGTAATAAGGTTATCCGACTTAAACTTTCATTTCACTAGGTTGAGTCATAGGAAATCTTGGTGCTTGATTGTGTTTGGATATGTTTTTCTAGGATATTTATTTATGGAATGATCCACAACTATTTAGGTTGTTGATATATGATAAACCTGCATGTTCATACATACGCCTAGATAAAGTCTCGAAAAGTATCGACTATATAAACGACTCAACTTTTGTGTTTGGTGCATTTCCTTTCATTTCCATATATTGGTGAGTGCACCATTAAGGTAACCGGGCCCTCCCTATGGAGTGTGTGGCTGTAAGTACCGGATCCTAAGTCCACGCGTTTAAACATAATTCCGTTTTTCCACTCTTGCATGTTTTCTCGGATTTTTTGAGTCATGTTTCTCTATGGGGTGAATTATGTCTTTATTGTTTATTGTTTTTTTACTTTTTATAAATATATATATATATATATATATATATATATATATATATATATATATATAATATATATTAAAGAATAAGCATAGTAACCTAGTCTCTCGAATCGACTTTAAAAGACCATCTGCTAAAAACAAATTTTCTAAGCTTCGTTGTAAAAATTTGTTTGGGGGGTGGGAGTGTTAAATTTTCTGTACTAAATATTTATGTCCCATTAGAGTTGCTTAGGCCCGTTTTATTGTATTACGATTCGGGTTGACATAATCCATGAATTTAGAGTTCAATTGTTCGCATAACGCGTCGTCATGCGCGACTTTGAGGCGTTATCCACTATCTTATATGTCATCCACGGTCGGAATAGAGTGTTTTATGGATCAGTGGATTGGAAATTCTCTCCTGATCATTTCCATATCTCATTCGCAAAAATCGGACCGGTAACGAAGCGCCAATTTTGATTTGAAGTTCGCGAAAAATCGGAAAAAATCCACAAAATTTCGATTTTGGGCTTGGGCCCAACCCGCGCACGCGCCCTTACCTCCACCAACAGTCGCGTTTCTTCTTCCTCCATTCCGCCATTAACGCCAAGCTTAAAACAAAACCAAAACAAAAAAAAATCAAAATAAAATGAAACCAACAATTAACCCACGCCCAAAATAAATTTCCATCCCAAATCGATCACAAACACCACCGACCACAACCACCACCGATTTCCATCACTCAAAACCACCGAAAATTCAAAATGTTGGTGCTGCTGCCACCACCACTGCACCACCACCACCACCGTTGTTTCAACCGGTCTATTTAAATCCCACCACCACATCACATTTAAACCCCCACTACATTCCAAACTTTCCATGGCTCAACAATGCCGATTTTTACCGAGAGTAAGCTTTTATCGCGCGACCACTTCCCGCCGTTCTCTACGGTGATTTAAATGATCGATCGAGGCTGGAATAGCTTGTGGTACTTTCGACTAAAGCCTATTACCACGAGGATTTAGTCGGGCGGTTCTATGATACGAGGGAGTTGGAAGGGACTATGATTTTGTTGTTGTAGCAAAGAGGAAGGAAGTGACGACCGGTTGTTGGCTGAGATTCTAGGCATTCCGCCTAGAATCCATTTGATGTCATCGTTGCGAGGAGTCCCAAAGATAATGGGGTAGAGCCATTGATGCACGCAGATCATTGGGGGACTTCAATCTTGAGATCGCATTGTGTTCGATAGACTTCCCTTAGGACCAACCAAAATGGCTACAACTCGGTGGATTGGTCCGGAACATCCGAGGGAAGGGGAAGGTCGGCGATATCGGCCTGAATCGCCTCCACATCTTATGGATACTCGGGAGCGGAAGTATGAGTTCTGCATTTTAGAGTTTTTGTTGAGCATGATTAGGGGAGTAGGGAGGACTGTTGCCCCTCTCCCTGTGTTGATAACAAATATCATGCTCAAGTTGAGAGCAGCTCAGGCGACTGATCGGACATACATCACTCTCCACCGTAACCCTCGCATCTATAAGGAGTGTGTCCAACGGGTTTGGAGATTGGTTGAGGATAGAGAAGAAGAAGAAGAGGATGGAGGAGCTGAGAATGCCGAGGAGGCTGGGGGACATCAGGATGCCTCCGAGGATGAGGAGGACTTGACCTGTTTTGACGCGGATGCCTTGGAGAGGTTTGGGCCGGATCTGCGTAACGCATGGCTGTGATCCATCGAGGCATCGCTTAACACTATTTGTGAAGACCTCCGGACTCGGCAGGCAACGATGCATCACAACTTCGAGCTCGCACTCCGAGAGGACGAGAGGTGGGAACAGATGAGCGCCGAGCTAGAAGCTCAACGCCAGTTCTGGGATGAGTTGCTGACATGATTCCCACCTCACAGGGACTCTCCTTCTGAGGACACACCATCCAGGCACGAGCGTCGTCGCCGAAGGACGAATGGTGCTAGCTCTTCAGGAGCTCAAGAGCAGTCTCCGGAGCATGTTCCCTCCGCCACCAGTTCCGGAGTAGCTAGGGATATATAGTTTGATGTTTTATATTTTATTTGTTATTTGTAATTTCATTATTGTTATTTATTTTAATGCAAGTTTATTTCCGTAATTTGAATTTTGTAGTGTAATGTACTCCGAATGAAAATTTTAATATAAGAGGTTATTTTCAGTATGAGTGGTTGTTTCATATTGATCCCACCTTCCCAACTTGTTTGGGGGTGGTTTTATCAATTCAAGCATTATTTTTATAACCCTCGTGTTAGAATTTATTGCGGAGTCAAGGTGAAAATATGGCCGTTTAGGCATATCTATGATTGAGTATCATTGTAGGATGAAATCTAGATTAAATAGGTACATTCAATCATAAAATCAACCTAAAAGATACTGGGTTTGAATTAGAATCAAGGATATGAGTTGTTTCCGTTTTCGAGTTTGGAAATTTTAGAATTTTCGGAAACTGCCGTAATTAGTTTTGGCAACTTTTCGATCCATTTTAGCAACTTTAAACCTATATAAACTTGATACAATCTATCCTCACAACTCACACTACACCTAAACTCCATCACTCACCTTTCACTCCCGTGATTCCCTCGTTTTTGACTCATTTTCCGAAGTTTCTACAACTCCGGCGCTTTCAGCCCCTCTGAGCGCTTTTCGCCTGTATATTTTTTCTGAGTTTTTGTCGAGGCGTGCTTCGTGCGAAATGGCTGAAGCGACCCGCGCTCAAACACTAGAAATTTCAATTTCTTGAGCGCCATCGACCAGCTATCTATCGAGAGCGCTCGCGCACGACTTCCGTGGACCAGAAAATTTCCAGCTTTTCGCGATAGTATCCGGATCATTCGCAGCTATTCTAAAGCGTAATTTTAAGATGACATCTCCAACATTGATACCGGAACAATCTTTCGAAGATTTGTTCCAAAGCACTACTTATGGTGCTTGGTTTCGCGAAGCGATCACATTTGTTGGCTGGGAGCCGCTTATGGTAAGACCGGATGCACTTTATTCTCTGACTCTAGCATCTTATTTTTACGATAACTGCATTTTCTTTGAAAGACCAGATGGAGAACAAGTGTTCTCCATCAACATTGATAATGAACCAATGGAAATTACCAGGTTCTTGCTAGCATTTGTTCTTGACTGCTATGCCCACGAAATACAAGACCCATGGTGCTATTGGGTTAGATAATATGTATGTCTACACTTATGAGTTTTTGCATGAGTCGTATGGCGCGGGCATTTTCCGTGTGTTGAGGACCAAGGGGAATATAACGCCGCCTTTGGTAGCCTCGTCCATGAACATAGGAACTGTTATGTTTTGGATCATGCTAAACATTTTAGGGAATGGCATTTTTCTTACGTGAATGATGCCACTTGCAGCCGCTTCCTTGCTTTAGCCACGGGGCGTATGTGTCATGACCTTCCCGAACCTTGATGTCTAGTTTAGCTCGATCCCATAGCATGAGGCATAAGTACCTTCTTATGCCCGTTCTAGTTTCTCGTATTATGCTATGTTTCTTTCCTGTTTTTGTACACGCCCTTCACGGATTGGATTACGGTTACACCGTTGTATGACCCACCAATAGTATTATTCGATCTTTCCGTGCAATGACTTGGCAAGGGTGGAGGATACAACCTCATCTGGTTGCACCCTACACCCCGTAAAACCAAGTGGCTCTTAATAGGTTAGCAATAATAGATGATAAATGGCGGGAAGCCTGGAAAATTATCATTGAATGGCAGGACGCGAAGAAACCTCACTTCTTTATGAAAGAAGAGAATGAGGAAGATGACGAGTAATGCGGGGAATAAGGTAAGTGTTCATTCTAGTTAGTGTCCGCTTATGTCCCAAGCAATTTCATTCTTGTTAACCCCATAATGGGTAGAACTTCAGATAGAGTTGTGTCGGTTTTATTTCCTATATTAGTACGTTCTAACCTTGTTTTGTAGATGTTCCTGAATTTCACGCGCTTCAATGGTATTTTTCCTACCCTCTTTATTTAATTGCTTTGAGGACAAAGCATGCTTTTTGTTTGGGGGGCATAGAAACACGTGTAATTAAGGCATCTGTTAGGATATAGATATGTATAATATGCATTTGTTTCTAGTTAAAATTTCAAAAATTCAAAAATATAAATAAATAAGTTATGCTATACACTTAGGAATATTGGTATTGTTTCTTTCTCCATGCTCTTAACAATCTAGAAGTCTCACGTAGCTGTTGCATCATAATAATTGTTAGAAACTTAGGTTAATATATAGGTAATAATCTTTGCATCTATCTATAAATATATTACATGAGTATCTATGATTGTTAGCGATAAGTTAAAATCTAGGCTAGAGTACTTATTCTACAAATCCTGTGGAGAATATAGCCTAAAGCCTTATATGAGCCAAAACATTTGAGAAATAACACAAGGGAGAAGTAAAATCCGGATAGAGAAATCACACGTCCACTTGCTTGATCACTATGCCATATCCTAAGCGAGAATTTAGGCCCTTTTTGGATCGATATAGCCGAAATTCAAACCTATGAATTATTTTCCGCTAGTAAGCCCCTCTGAGCCTTTCTTTAGCCTTCCATAAACCACAAATCCTTTTACCCATTACAAAAACAAAACAAAAAAAAAAAAAAAAATAATAATAAATCAACCTACCCAATTTAGAATAAGTCCGAGAATAGAATGAGGAAGAAAAAAGAAGAAAAAAACACGTAAAAAACAAAAAGTTAGTTAATTGCTTGAAAAATAAAGAAAAGAAGTTTCCATCCAAGGAAAAGAAAAATAAAAATAGAAATAAAATAAAAACTCCAAATATAGAATAAAAGGGAGTCAAAAGCCAAAGAAAAAAAAAAAAAAAAAAAAAAAAAAAAATATGGCTAAGGATGGAAACAAAGTGTAGAAGCAAAAAGTAAATAACAAGGTTTTCTCTAGTTACATAATATGAAGACTCTCTATTATCTCAGGACTTGTCCTTTTTGAATATCCATTTCCTTCCTTCTTAAACCATCTCCTAATCCATGACACCTAATAAAGACCTCTAGCTTAATTAGGAATAGGCTAGTGTGATAGTAAGTGGCGGATGTGTTTGATCGACTCCGGCTTCCTTGTTGTCATTGAGATTGTAAGGTAAAGTGTGCCCACTCGCTAGAACTAGAGTAGCTAAACTTGAGTGGAAAAATCAGTGTTGTATCTTGACTATTATTGTGAGAACCTACTTAAGGACGCTTATTCCGAAGTTTGAAAAGCGGACCTGCTAGACATTTCATAGTATTACTCATTGTATATATGTTTATTATAGATGATTGATTATTATGCATATATTAGCTTAGGTTTTTGACTTGGTTATTCTTGTTCATAGCTAGTGAGATGTATAGATAGTTGGAGCATGAATAAGGAAATAATAATTTTATTTCTTAGTCGTTGTAGTATAGATGAAGTTTGTGAGTACCTTCACTGGAAAACTCTCACGAGGTTATAACTCGTCCACTAGGGAATTCCTAGTGGTTTAAAGGCCTTGTTGCATATGGTCAATGCAATCACACTCTCGTAAACGAGAGATAGATAAACTCCATTTTTGGTCACTTATGTTAATTTCTCATCTTTGCTTGAGGACAAGCAAAATGCTGTTTGGGGGTGGTTTGATAAGAGCTCAAAACTGTAGTTTTAACCATTTAATAGTCATACTTTTAGACCAATTATGTGAGTAATAATTAAGAGTTAACACTGATTACGTGTTTTTATGCATTTCAGGCTTCAAAGTCCATTATGTGCAGAAAGGTGCCACTTTAGCGAGATAAAGGAGAAAAGGTCGGTTACTAAGGAGTTCCGTGATTAAAGGCCAAGTTTCGACAAGACAAAGCCTTTCTAAAAGCCCGGTCAAAAGCTGAAAAGTCGACACGGGCCGAAACATCACACAAAGTCAGCAGAACTTCCGAAGGACATATCTTTGGACTCAGACCTCGGAATAGGGCCTACCTTATATCAAAACGACCGGCTCGGAAAGATCTTTCCAATGGTCTAAGCCTTGACCCAATGAGAGGAGCAGAAGTGGACGGAAAGTCTGTTGAAGTCAACTGCAGCTGAAGAGGCCTTTTTGGACTGAAAGAATTGGGTTTTGGGCCTGATTCTCTGGCCCAAAACATGGCTCCATGCCCATGCACGATTTTTGGATCTGAATGTATAAAAACAAAAGCTTAGCTCTTTGTTAATGGTAGAAAAATTAGGTATAGAATAGTAGTTAGTTAATGGTAGATAGTTAGACCTAGAAATAGAATAGATTAGTAGTTTCCATTAATGAATTCTAGATCTAGTTTTTTTTTTATGTAGATTAATTAAGTTTAGTTCCATTTCAATTATTGTATTAGATTAAACTTTTGAATCTTTGTTCTTCATTTTGATTAGATCAATAAAGTAGTATTTTTATCAATTTCGATTTTGTCATTTCCATTCCTAGATCTAATTTCAATTCCTGTCTTTATTTCATTTGAGTCATGAAATTAGATTTCATTATTGTTTAATTAAGTAAATTTCAATTCTTTATATCATGTTTAGTTTAAATGTAATCGGAAATGATTAAATGTAATGATTCTCGGCTAAACCTCCATTAGAGGGGGTTGAAAGCCTTGATGAAAGCTTGATTCGAATATCGTTAGAATCATCGTAATTTCCTTTCCACTCTAGAAACGATTAGTTCACCATGAGAATGGGTTTAATCCTTCACATGCTAGTTATGAATTGGTAGGAATGCCATGTGTAATTAGGGAGTAGAAAGAACCACTTGTTCTCTCAAGCGATTCAATTCGATTCTGACGATTAAATCGTTAATTGGATTAAGTCGAAGTTAAGGTTGAATCAATCCCCTCTAACTCCTTATCATCGAATCAACGTAGCATTCCCTTAGTTTTTCCCATAGTCGACTAGTTGCATTTTGTGGGTAGTTGCATCGTAGTCTAGTTGCCTCATTCGTAAATCTCTCATTGACTTTAAGTAGAGTACTTACACGTGAGAACATAGCATACGGAAGGACTAGGAGTGGAACGAATCACTCTACTCCACTATATCTCATAGGATTGAGAGTAGAATCTTTGATAAATATAGACCGATAGGATTAAGTTTAGTTTTACTTGCGTTTAGAGTTCATCGCTTTATTTCGTAGGTAAAACTATTCATTTTATGTTTTATCAGTAGCTTTTACCAGGCCTTCTGGGACATTATTTAGGATGATCTTCTTGAAGCTACTGAGCGCTTAAAAAAAAGAGAGGTTATGTTCCCCTGTCATCTATCAATGGTACTGTGAAAGCTATCAAGGTGCAGTAATGAGGTTATATTGGGGATGGAACCGAACGAATAGAGCAATAGGAGGTCGCCACACCGAACGCATGGTTAAGAGCTATAGTAGGTAGTTCGCCACACCGGCCATGGGAAGAATTTTCAGGTTCTGATTTGGTATCTCTAGAGTCCCTTCCAGAAACCTCAGTCCATATGTTAAAATGGTACACTAATTTTAAGCAAATACCTGATCAGATGGAGAGTTTGCAGAGATTCGCGTTTGTGCTCCTTGATTAATTCCATACATTGTGAGTATTGCATTCACTTGTGACTGCATCTCCATTTGTGTCCTCTTCCCTTCAATCACCTCCTGTTTCAAATCATTTATTTGGCTTTGGGTTTCCAACTTTGATCTCTCCACTTCTTCGGCTTTCTTCTTATAATGAGCTGTAGCCATATGAGTGGTCTTAGAGACACCACTACCCAGGCCTAGTACTCGACCCCTTCCATCCTTTCCGAAGACCTACAAACTCATTTTTACCCACATTGAGATTAATTTTAGAAGAACTATAAAATTAATATATAAAAAGTATAGATTAAACAAGAAACATACCTCGGCAACAGGGTCATGGTCCAAATCCTTGTATTTGCTACTCGGGTCACAAGCAACAATTTCATTGATTTCTATCTGTATAGCGAGAACAAAAGTAAAATCAGTTAAAACTTATTTCCCTAGACTAAGAATAGTAAATATATATTTCATACCATTTTTTGCCTAACTTCCTCTGAAACAAATGTTCCATTCTTCCTAGTATGAGTCACCACGAATATATCAGTTCGAGAGGGGGGATTAGCGAGATCATTAGCAACCTATGAATAAGAATATAGCATCCCTTTAGTCACATGAATAAGAGTCATCAAATCTATAGCTCATACAAAAATGCGTAGAATACTAGTGCACTTAATGATCCACAACTGACCGACCATTCCAAGTAGTTTAAATTCTGTATGTGTACTTATCTGTAACTTAATATTTCTTCTACTGTCCTAGCTGATCCTCGCCTACCTGTCGTGTGTGGATTCTTCATCATTTGCCTATTTTCTTTCCCCCTTTCACGATGAATGCGTGCTTGCTCAGTTGACTCCATGTCAACAAACATATCCCACTCTTCTTTTTTCATACCACTTTTGCGATTTCGCTTTCTTTCTAGGACTATATCATATTTGTCACAATGCTTCCGAAGAGTAGACTTCCAATTCCTCCACAAGTTATTTTTTTTGTGTAGTTGTTGGCTTCGATATTCTACTGGGACATCAAACCAACTCTACCAAAATAGATTCAGAAGTCAGGCATATCAATTATATGGATCGGTTTACTCACCATAGTTTACACACTTTTCTACTCACTTTGTCATACCAAGTTTTCAACCAAGCTAGTTATACCAGGATTACCAGCAGTCACATTTTGGCATTGACATGGCGGATTCTCTAACTAACTCACTATGTTTGTTGTTTTAAGAAAATAAAAAAAAAAAACTCAAAAAAATATGATTAATGTTAGACATTAATAGAAAATATGTTATAGTGTTCTCACTTGATGTTTTGAAGGCAGAATATATCGTTGGACGAATTGACAGTGGAACATTGAGAATGCAAGAAGAAGTTACCATTAGATCTATATAGATAATTACAAATACATGCGACTCGTAACAAGTAAAAAACTAACATTCATATATGAGATATCAGTTAATGGATGACCAAATCAACAGGCAAAGGAACTTATTAGGGTTCTGACAACACTCTATTATTAATCTTTGTTAGCAAAGGGAATAGCTTGAAGAACGTAAAAAAGGAAGATAGCAAATCAAACACCTAAACTTGTATGTTTGAACGCCAAGGTCAGTCCCCAAAATCAACTAAAGAAAAAACTTATCTCTAGGCCTACAACGAGAATGGTGCATGACCGCCATAAATAAAAGGACCAAAAATCATATAATGACAAGATCGCTAGTCATTATCTCTAGGCTTATAATCTAATGATTGACAAAGTGAGTAGTAAAGTGTGTAAACTATGGTGAGTAAATCGATCCCTTCTCTCTCTCTCTCTCTCTCTCTCTCTCTCTCTATATATATATATATATATATATATATATATATATATATATATATATATATATTATATATGAAAATTTTGAATGAAAGACATACTCACCAGGATACTGTTCCATAAAAGATTTATTGCATCTTCAGGAACAAGGGTCCATTCAGAGTAATGTGGAGGACAATGCTGCCTTGTAAGCTTCCCTAGTCGTGAAGCATATTGTGCTGCATTTGGTCCAATCACCTTCCCATCACTATTGAATTGAACTTCTATTCTCATAAGAGGTGGGGCTAAATAACAACATAGGAGATTGTTAACTATACACATACATAAGAAATAATAATAATAATAATAATAATAATAATAATAATAATAATAATAATAAAAACTATAGTGATAATACTTCCAAATATTAAAAATTTCACCCTCAGGCTCTTGCTCATACTCAGACTCACTAGATTGCTCCTTCGACATTAGTATTCAATTAGATATTGGATGCGACATGTATGCCTAATATCATGCTCAAATAAAAGCAATTCAACTTAATATTATACTCAAAACAAAACATCCATTTACTATTACTAATTATGACAATCAATTCCTCTTAACAAAACACAAAACATTACTAATTATAACAATCAATTCCTCCAAAAGAAACTTAGAACAGAAAATATCAAAAAGATAACAAAAAATAACAAAAAACATAACAAAAAAAAAATCTAAACCCAAGAACCATCTGTGGTATCTACTTATTCCATAATGTCATTTACTAATTCTGACATCATTTCCTCTTCACTCATTCTTGCCTAAAACCAAAGGATCCTCAAACGAGTCCACACCCTGATTCAACCTCTTTGGAGCATCCAGGACAACATACCAATGGTCCCTTGTTGGATCCTTGCTATTGAACTTGAGAAGCTTCTGCATAAATGGCTCGTCATTTTCTTTAGATTTTCCTTGGAACCTTCCAAGGTTAACAAATACTAATTTTGTTTCTAGATCAACCACACATCTATTCACTTTATCTCCAATCAACACCCAGTCACAATAGAATACCACTTCTTTGAAATCAGAGTAATCCAATTCAAGTATTTGCCCAATGATGCCATAATAAGTAATTTGTTTCTCCACGAGGTTCCAATCCTTCGCACTTGCTCTAAAATTCATAAAAGCATTCATTGAAACCCTACTATTTTGGGTTGATTTGGCCATTTCGGACCCTTGAGGTACAAAACATGTATCCATTGTGTTCATATCTGTCATATGACTTGGCTTCAAAGCTCGGACCCATAGCAAGCCTTTTCAAGGTCATCATCTTTTGATTTTGTAGTTGTTGTCTTAACCAAGGAATGTATTCCAATGGTTTTTCAATTGCTACATTTCTTTTTCGACGCCGACCCCTAGAAGGATGAGGTGCATAGGGTTCAAGGTATAACTTGTACTTCCTATAATTTAAGCATCTTTAGATTTGAATACATTTACAAATTAAATATCTAAAAGTAATGAAGAAACCAAATCAGATTTTACTTACGCCTCCCATTCAGCATTTTGAGGGCAATGTTGCAAAAGCCATTTGCTCACTTGTTTGTATTGCAAATTGGACAAAATGTACCTTTTCCCCTTTTTATTAGTAGTGACTTTTGTCCCATGGTTATGGTTCGGCCTACCATCGAGATCAGCTTCATCATCCATGAACTTTCCTCTTTTATGACTTCCTTTTCTCCCTTTAGGCATATACTCTATGCAATACCTTACTGATTCTTCCATAATGTACCGTTCCGCGATACACCCTTCTACGCAATCTTATTCATCACGTTCCTTTGTATATTCTCATCATCCTATTACATAAAATAAATCAGAGGCACACAATAATTTCATATATGAATAGTGTAAAATAAGATAAATATATATCACGCATCAAAAAATGGTACATCCATCGAAATGGAACAGGTCCATTAGTTAGTGCCTCCTCCGCTAAGTGCACAACAAGGTGTATCATGGGAACAAAAAATGAAGGAGCGAAGTACTTTTCAAACACACATAAAGTTTCCACAACACATTTTTTCATGACCTCGAGCGTCTCACGATGAATAACTTTTGAGCACAAGACATTGAAGAATAGCGACAATTGCAAGATAGCAGCACGCAAAGGTTTATGCTTTTTGTATGCATGCATTAGTAAAACTGGGAACAATTGTTGCATGAGGATGTCGTAATCATGTGAATTCATGCTCTTGAGTTGAAGATCCTCCATATTCACATGATGTTTCCAGTTTGAACTATACCCTTTGGGAACTTTCAGATCAACTAGAGTTTGACATACCATCTATTTTTCTGATTTCGATAGAGCAAATGGAGCTTTAGGCAAGAACATCTTGCTATTCTCTTCGATAGGCCACAAGTTCTTCCTTATCTTCATTTCTTTAAGGTCTAGGCGAGCTGCAAGACCATCCTTATTCTTCTCTTTTGTTCCCATGATTGTCCCAAGGAGATGTTCAAAGAACATTTTTTTCTCAGATGCATCACGCCCACATTCTGTGGAATAAATAACTCCTACATTTACACAAAACTGAAAATGTTAAAATACCTATATATTATAATATATTATACTTGTGATGCGAAACATTTAATTTAAACTTACCTCCCAATACGGTAAGTCAAATAATTTTGATATCTTGGACTATGCATATGAACCATCATCGTCGTGTGTGGGTCTCTTCCTTTTCTTGCTTAATTTCCCATACTCTGTAGGAAATGTTTCCACCCATTTCAATACCTCAAAACCAGTCAAGCGATTGGGCTTTGTTTTATGCTCTTCTTTTCCATTAAATTGTGATTTTTGGTACCTAAACACATGATCAACTGGTAGGAATCTTCTAATTGCCATGTAAGCTTCCTTTTTCCCATGTAATAGTCTGATTGAGTCGGTGTGTACACTACAAATTGGACAAGCATATTTTCCACCCGTTCTACAACCTGAGAAATGACCGAATACCGGAAAATCATGTATCGCCCATAACAAAATAGCTTTCATAGTAAAAGTTTTCTTGGTGTAGGCATCATATGTTAGACTTCCAACACTCCATAATTTAGTCAACTCTTCAATCAATGGTTGCAAATACACATCAATGTCATCTCCTGGGCTAGTTTTTCCAGGGATTAACAGTGTTAACATTGTAAACTCTTGAGTCATACAATAGGATGGAGGAAGATTATAGGGAACCATCATGACAAGCCAGCAACTATAAGAATTGCTATTCATTCCAAAAGGATTAAATCCGTTTCCTAACCGACATTGCACGCTCACCTGAAAATTCAGCCACTTTCTTTTAACTCCATTTCCAAGCAGAAGAATCAACTGGATGGTGCATGTAATCTGCATCTCCAACCGAATCTATGTGCCACCTCATTTTCTTTGCAATCCATGGTATTGTGTACAATCTCTTCAACCTTGGTGTTAGTGGGAAGTACTGATAAGTGCTCAAAAAGTGCTATTTAACCCTCGATTATGCCTCTTGTTTAGCCATCTTAGTGGACTAATAGTGTTTATAAGTTATGTTTTAAGATTATACAGGTAAAAAAGAGAGTTTTGTAGAATATTAGAGAAAATGGGGTAAAACGAAGCAATTCGGAGCATTAAGGATCACATGGGAGGCCCGTGGACAATCATAGAGAAGGCCAAGGAATTGGAGCTATTAAAGATGTGACTTGGACCTATTTTAAGCCTATTTGGAAGCCCAAGGCCAAAAGATTCGTTGCTTGGACCAAAGCCCGCAAAAGAGGATAGAAGGATAGAGCAGAAGAGAAAAATGCGCGCTGTCTGGGGGCCGATGGATCGAGCGTCCAGACGCATTGATTGCGTCTGGGATGCATAGATCGAGCGTTCAGACGCATTGATTAAGTCTGGGACGCATGAATAATGCGTCTAGATGCATGAATCGACACTGTAGCCAATTCCTTCTCAGTTTTGAAGACGAAGTCGGACTCTGGAAGAAGTCTATTTGTATTAGGAAACAAATGACGGTTTGGAATGCTTCTAGAGCTCATTGTAACCCCTATAAATAGAGGACCTAAGTGCCTCATGTAATTTGCCAATTCACTTATATTCTTGTCTCCAGAACTTGAGGCAGAGAGAGATTAATAATAAAAGATCGGTTTTAACTAGCTGAGTCTTAATAAATTAGTCTTTCTAGTCTTATGTTCTTCAACTTTTCTTCTTCTTGTTCTTCCTTCTTTATGGAAGGCTAATCTTCTCCTTCAAGGGAGAAGATGAAGCCAGTGCTTAAGGTTTAATGATTCTTCTGGTTCATGGTGTTCTTCAATCAGGTTAGTTCTTTATATTTGTAGTTATTAGTTCCATTGCCCACAATGGATGGAAGTATAGAATAGGGTTTATGTTTTGCAATATTAATATCATGCTAGTGTTCTTTACTTTTCTTCTAGTAGTATAGTTCTTTAGAGTTAGGAAGTATTCTTTGTGTTGCCTTAGAAGGGGTAGCTCGGGGAGTGGCTGCCTAGGGAAGTATTCTTTGTGTTTGCCTTAAGTGGTGATTCATTGAATGGCACCCTATTAGGAAGTACTCCTTGATGTTGCTCTTGGTAATACATTGAATGGCTGCCCGAGCTTACATAAAAGGAAAAAAGATATTAATAGCATAAACATAGGAACAAGCTTAAGTAGAGTTAATTGTTAACGATGTTTAGTCCAAGAGGGCATCGGCACTTTCGCTTTCGATTGCCTAATTGTAGTCTACTTGTAAGAACAATCATGAAGCGTAAGTCATAGATCAAAAGTATTGGTGGATTCTAATATCTTGAATTCCCTCTCTTATAAATTCTCAACAGTTTAGTTAGTTTAGCTTAGTTTAGCATTAGAATCTACAATCTCTACAATATTAGTTTTAATCCCTCAAACCCCTTTCCAAATCCATCCTTCACATAACATACACTTAAAAGTGGAGCGATCTTTATCACAATTCTAAACAATTAAAATAATGAATATTTGAAATATAAATATCTCAAACATCACTATATTCAATTGTCTAAAAACCCAGGCTATGACGGGGGGATACAACCCATGTCAAAACCTAAAACCCACATCACAACAGGATCAACTTAACCAAAATAAATCTCCAAATTCCTCAACTATCACTTTATTAAAAACTTTCTTCCATCCCAATACAAACATAAACAAACTTTAAGAATAACAGTTTCCAACATCGTATTCTCATGTCATATAAAAAATGTAACCTACGTTATTATATCATTCCAAAGATCGGACCTAATAAACTAAACTCCCAATCGCCTCCAAAGAGAATCCAAATCACACGCACACGATTCCACAATTCCACCTATGTTCCCAAGAACACACCCACGCTAAAACATGGGTCGACAAATTGAATTTGCTGGTATGAGTAGACTAAACACATATAACCATTATCATACTTTAATTATTCAAAAATCCCTTTATTTTATCCCATAACTCAATCATTCACAGGCTTGGAAGGCAATAGTTCCGTCATTTTAACCGGCATAATTTCTTCCAAAGCAAGACTTCTATTATCTTAACTTTCATTGTATTAACTCATTCTAATAACTCCTTTTAATATCTAAATAATTGAATTACACTTACCGATATCCGCAGCTGTATAAGGGTAGGACCGGGTCCCTGCACAAAAGGTTATTAAGTCCTACCCTCCTGCAAAAGAAAGTTAGAACTTGCATATAACATATGTAGATATTCGATGTATTCAAAAGTAACCCAAACACTTTCATAATCAAAGAATACAACTAACCACCAAAGGCCTAATACCTTAGTTCCTCTCTAGGGCAGTCCAAACAATCGGTCATTCATGGCACATTCAATGAATACCTTAGGGTCATTCATGGCACATTCAATGAATACCCCTATAACGCTAACGGGCCATTTATGGCACATTCAATAAATGCCCACCTAACATATGACATCAACAGTCATAAAACTCAATTCCAAAACTTGAGTCGTGGAGTTCTAAAAGAGTGCGGTAAATTTATTTACGCATTATTGAAATTTATTTTATATATCATTTCAGAGAACGAATGAGTATCTTGATTCCTGTATTTTTTATTTACGCGTTATTAATTTCAGAGATGTCTTAGTGTCATAACGTTGCATATCATAAAATACTACAAAATCACATAGTAGTTAATACACATACACACGTATATATATACAGGCTTTAGCCTAAAGTCAAGCACCTATCCCAATAGACTTAATCATAGCCAAGTCAAAGGTCTTTATGACTATGTCTCTAAAAATATAAATCTTGTCACGTGTCTAAAATACGCCATATCAACGTCAAATCTTTATTAGATAAAGACAAACCAATCTATGCAGGCTTCCGCAATATTTTAGCATTTGATTTGTCCATACAACTTACAACCTAAACGTAGCACAATTAAACAGTCAAAAGTCCACAATCAAAGTTCAAACCAAAGCCCAAAGGTCTAACTATTTAAAGACCCAATTTGGATCTATATTAAGTCCTATGGACTGCCCCAAGCAATATTAGAACCTGGCCCAAAACAGTTAAGTGGTCCGGCCCAAAAATTTGAACTGAAACCGGCCCAAAACTTTAAATTAAACTGGTCCACAAAACTTAATTAAATCGGGCCCAAACAAAACAAATGAAACTGGCCCAAACTTTAATTTAACTGGTCCACAAACTTAATATAGAATCCGGGCCCAAACAAAACCAAAAGGGTTTGGCCCAAGGCCCAAAGCCCAAAGCCCAAACCGAAATTTGTTACTGTTCATCTTCTCTAGCTCATCAGCCACCAAAAACCGACCACCACACCTTCCACACGACCACCAATTCCAAACACACGGTTTTGATCCTCTTAGAAACCCCTATATCTTTAACAAAATCGAAAACTCTAATATCAGTGATTCAATACTCTTCTTCAAACTAGATCTAAGAATTTCCACCACCATTAATGGTATCGGGCCTCAAGCTTCCAACAGCCCACTCAACAGCCCTCCTCACACACCCAACATCAACCCAACATTCATTCATCCATCTTCAATCAATCAACAAACAACAAAACAATAAAAATCAAATTATTGGAGGGCGCCTCAAGGCATCGGTCACGCCGCCATTAATGAATTTCTCGAAGCTTCAAACCGCCCCAACAAAGACTCACTCAAACCCCCACTCACCTCCAACATCAACCCAATCAAAAACGAAAAACAACCATCACAGTTACATAAACTATTACTGGCGATTTCTTGGCTGCCATTAACGAACCGTGCAAGCTTTACAGAGCTTCGACAGTTTAATTAAGTTCAGTGTTTCTAACCCACCAACAAAAACAACAAAATAATAACGGCAGTAAGATTCATGGGCGGCGCCTCCATGAACGCCTGTTCATAGCTTCGACAGTTTTTAAAACCAATTTTACCAAAGTTTCGACAGTTCTGTATCAAATCCGAAATTTAATAAAATTTAATAAAACAAATGGCACGAAGTCCAACACAACAGTATAATGAACAGTATCAGTACACAGAAAACCATAAGTTCGGTGAAATAGCAAAATAGCTACTCACCTTAACTAACAGACTTCGGCCGATTTTCCTAGCCCGAATCGTCGTGGTCTCCACCTCTCCAAAGAAACCTCTCTCTTGCTCTCCATTTTTTTTATTTTTCTTATTATTAAAACCCTATTCTCTAGAACAATGTGTTTATATACTTGGGTCCGAAACCCAAGCCTAACACAGACTCGAGCCCAAAACCAGGCCCACGTATCCCGAGTCCAATCCGACGAATTTTGAAAATAAATAATTTAATTAATTAATAAATATAAAAATACGTATAAAAAAACACGGGGTGTTATAATATACACACCTTAAAAGGATCTCGTCCCGAGATTCAAGGTAGAGTGTAGATTAACCAAACAAACAGTACGTCAAACAAGTAAAATAAGACATACGTGTATACGCAAGTATACACACCTTAAAAGGAATACACATATACAATATCATATAGATAGACATACTAATATTCAAATCACATACTTTGAAAGTGTCTATATACGTATTGAACCCAAGAAATAATGTGTATACGCTTAGCATACACAACTCAAAAGAATAAACGTAATTAATTTCTTCAATTGCCAACACTTAATTAAAATCATTCTTTCACAGTTTAGCAAAACCCATATTCTTCAAGTTATCATACTAAGAAGGCAATGTAGTTCCTCTCACACCGAGGCAGTTAGTTCCACTCTTAGTATTTCCCAACTAATCCAAGGCGTTAAAAAAAACATATTATAATTTCCTTTTTAATGATCTTCCCGGTCAAAATTATTTGTTTAAAAACTCATATGTTTCATCCACCACCTTAGTGTTTACACATATATCGACATTTCTCTTAGTGCCTCACGAACACCACATGTTCGAAAATAAAAATATAAAACGTATAGACTGATTCATATTATCAACGGCCTATACTATGTCCACCATCACATAGGATCAAACACCTACAATGTGAGGCATGCACACTGGATCACACACCAACGATGTACATGTATACACTGGATCAAACTCCAACGATGCATACCGAGAGATATTATGTATATTGGATCACACACCAACGATATACATAACTTGGACAATATCAAATATTTCAAATCCAACCTTTATCAAAAAGGTTTCTTTTTTTTTTCCTTGGATAATTCCAATTTACTCAAATATGAAATTTTAAAATAACCATTTCTTCTTTAGTCAATACTTACTTAAAATCGAAAACTCCGTTAGGAAAACAACACTATAACATGCAAAAATTCGATTATAAATTTCATAAGAAATTAACCGTTAAAACAAGCATTTTATTTTCCTAATCATATCCCAACATTCCACTATAAAAGTACACAAAAAAACAACAAGCCAAACCAAATACCACAAAGAAACACTCATACTACCCATTCACCACAATCCGAGGATCACCTAGACCTTCACTATCTAGGGCTAACCTAAGCTCGATACCAAAATGTCATAGATCGATTTTCTAAACAATTAAAATAATGAATATTTGAAATATAAATATCTCAAACATCACTATATTCAATTGTCTAAAACCCGTGTGGCTATGACGGGGATACAACCCATGTCAAAACCTAAAACCCACATCACAAATGGGGATCAACTTAACCAAAATAAATCTCCAAATTCCTCAACTATCACTTTATTAAAAAACTTTCTTCCATCCCAATACAAACATAAACAAACTTTAAGAATAACAGGTTTTCAACATCATGATTCTCATGTCATATAAAAAATGTAACCTACGTTATTACATCATTCCAAAGATCAGACCTAATAAACTAAACTCCCAGACTGCTCCAGGCGAGAATCCAAATCACACGCCACGATTCCACTGCCTTCCACCTATGTTCCCAAGAACACACCCGTGCTTGCCAAACAAAGCAAATATGGGTCAAAGTCTTGAATTTGCTGGTATGAGTAGACTAAACACATATAACCATTATCATACTTTAATTATTCAAACAATCCCTTTATTTTATCCCATAACTCAATCATTCACAGCTTGGAAGACAGGTAGTTCCGTCATTTTAACCGGCATAATTTCTTCCAAAGCAAGACTTCTATTATCTTAACTTCCATTGTATTAACTCATTCTAATAACTCCTTTTAATATCTAAATAATTGAATTACACTTACCGATATCCGCCGCTGTATAAGGGTAGGACCGCGTCCCTGCACAAAAGGTTATTAAGTCCTACCCTCCTGCAAAAGAAAGTTAGAACTTGCATATAACATATGTAGATATTCGATGTATTCAAAAGTAACCCAAACACTCGCATAATCAAAGAATACAACTAACTTCCTTAGTTCCTCTCTAGGGCAGTCCAAACAATCTGGTCATTCATGGCACATTCAATGAATACCCCTATATAACGCTAACGGGCCATTTATGGCACATTCAATAAATGCCCACCTAACATATGACATCAACAGTCATAAAACTCAATTCCAAAACTTGAGTCGTGGAGTTCTAAAAGAGTCGGTTTTACGATTATTGAAATTTATTTTATATATCATTTCAGAGAACGAATGAGTATCTTGATTCCTGTATTTTTTATTTACGCGTTATTAATTTCAGAGATGTCTTAGTGTCATAACGTTGCATATCATAAAATACTGCAAAATCACATAGTAGTTAATACACATACACACGTATATATATACAGGCTTTAGCCTAAAGTTAAGCACCTATCCCAATAGACTTAATCATAGCCAAGTCAAAGGTCTTTATGACTATGTCTCTAAAAATTATAAATCTTGTCACGGTCTAAAATACGCCATATCAACGTCAAATCTTTATTAGATAAAGACAAACCAATCTATGCAGGCTTCCATGAATATTTTAGCATTTGATTTGTCCATACAACTTACAACCTAAACATAGCACAATTAAAACTCAAAAGTCCACAATCAAAGTTCAAACCAAAGCCCAAAGGTCTAACTATTTAAAGACCCAATTTGGATCTATATTAAGTCCTATGGACTGCCCCAAACAATATTAGAACACGCCCAAAACAGTTAAGTGGTCCGCCCCAAAATTTGAACTGAAACCGCCCAAAACTTTAAATTAAACTGGTCCACAAAACTTAATTAAATCGGGCCCCAAACAAAACAAATGAAACTGGCCCAAACTTTAATTTAAGCGGTCCACAAACTTAATATAAAAAATCCGGGCCCAAACAAAACCAAAAAGGGTTTGGCCCAAGGCCCAAAGCCCAAACCGAAATTTGTTCTTGTTCATCTTCTCTAGCTCATCACCACCAAAACCGACCACCACCACCTTCCACACGACCCACCAATTCCAAACACACGGTTTTGATCCTCATAGAAACCCCTATATCTTTAACAAAATCGAAAACTCTAATATCAGTGATTCAATACTCTTCTTCAAACTAGATCTAAGAATTTCGGCCACCATTAATGGCTGGCCTCAAGCTTCCAACAGCCCACTCAACAGCCCTCACACACCCAACATCAACCCAACATTCATTCATCCATCTTCAATCAATCAACAAACAACAAAACAATAAAAATCAAATTACTGGAGGACGTCTGGGCGTTACTGGTCGCCGCCATTAATGAATTTCTCGAGCTTCAAACCGCCCCCAACAGCACTCACTCAAACCCCCACTCACCTCCAACATCAACCCAATCAAAAACGAAAAACAACCATCACAGTTACATAAACTATTACTGGCGATTTCTTGGCTGCCATTAACGAACCGTGCAAGCTTTACAGAGCTTCGACAGTTTAATTAAGTTCAGTGTTTCTAACCCACCAACAAAAACAACAAAATAATAACGGCAGTAAGATTCATGGGCGGTCATTCATAGCTTTCGACATTTTAAAACCAATTTTACCAAAGTTTCGACAGTTCTGTATCAAATCCGAAATTTAATAAAATTTAATAAAACAAATGGCACGAAGTCCAACACAACAATATAATGAATGCGATGTCGATTACACGAGAAACCATAAGTTTGAAATAGCAAAATAGCTACTCACCTTAACTAAATTTCGGCGAATTTTCCTAGCCGAATCGTCAAATCCACCTCTCAAGCAAACCAGCTTCTCTCTCTGCCTCCATTTTCATTATTTTTCTTATTATTAAAACCCTATTCTCTAGAACAATGTGTTTATATACTTGGGTCTGAAACCCAAGCCTAACACAGACTCGAGCCCAAAACCAGGCCCACGTATCCCGAGTCCAATCCGACGAATTTTGAAAATAAATAATTTAATTAATTAATAAATATAAAAATACGTATAAAAAAACACGGGGTGTTATAGATACCCTACTCATCCTTTACTTATTGAGGGATAATTAGGTTTTGATACGCTTCTATTTGTTCAACGATCATCATCTATCTACATCACCCAACATCTCATCTACACACACAAAAAGAGGAAGTGTCAAGTACCTTAGCACCTTCCATGGAATTTTGTTCCCTTTATTCCTAAGAACAATTGACTTCCATCTACTTACCTTACACACTGGACAAAACTCCCTAGTTGCATGCTCTTTCCAGTATAGAATGCAATCATTACGACATGCATGGATCACCTCATAGTCCATACCCAAAGATTTGATCAGTGTTTTCGCAGTATAGGTGTCAACAGGTATAATGTTCTCCTTCGGCAAAATAGTTTTTAACATTTTGAGCAACTCCGTGAAACTATTGTCAGACCATCTATTTCTAGCCTTCATACTCATCAACTCAACTATCATGGAAAGTTTCGTTAATTCATTTTCACACGAAGGGTATAAAGGTTGTACTGCATCTTCCTTCAATTTTTTGTAATAGTCATCACCATGTATATCTTCTTCATTTTGTTCGACACGTCCACCTCGAAGTTCATTCATACAATCATCTAATGACTCGGGATCTATATGGGCATCTTTAACCAAATCAATCATCCTAGGTGCTGAACTTGAAGAAGTGCTAGGAATCCCTTTTTTAAGACCACTAGTGGGCAATGGTTCGCCATGAAAAGTCCACGTTGTATATGTCTCATCAAAACCAAGACAGATTATATGGTCAGTGACTTCCAAAATAGTCTTTTTCCCATTAACATTACGACATGCTACACATGGACAGTAGTACCATCCATCGTTTCCTCGTTTGTTTTGAGCAAATTCGAGGAACGATCTGACACCCTCAAGATATTCCGTAGAAGCATGGGGCGCTTTCATCCATGCCCTGTTTGGGGGTATTGAAAACATTCCTACTATACAAAAGAATGAGAATAATCTTGTATATACAATATTAGCAGTAAACATAAGTTCAAGCTAGCAACTGCGAAATGTCAAAATAAACTTTAATGCTATATCAACCATAATGAGAATACTAGAACAAGAAATGAGAACTAAAATTCAGTAAAATAATGAGAACACAATGTTGCAAGTTAACAGGAGTTTCAAGGTCATTGAGGTCCCATACGGTATAGGCAGGGAACTTTTGAACTAATCTCAGAGCCTTTGATGAACAATTAATTATCGAGTCTACATCTATATGAACCGAAACAAGCAAGCAATGCAAGAACTGAACCAATTGAAGTGTAGCTCTGCCACTTAAGATATGATAATACAGGGTTCCACCTGAACTTAAGCTACTTCTGGATAAACATAACCCAAGTCCTAGGTCCTACTGATAATGGCACATGCTACAAAAGTTTGTATGGTTCCAATTGATAATTCTAGAATGGTACAAAATATACCCAACCTTCATATTTAACATAAACTAAGTCCTAGGCTGCTACAGGCCATCCGTTGGGCTGCTGCAGGCCGTTCCCCATGCCACCCAGGCCATTTCCAGCCTATTAACATGTCATTGCAGGCCATATTTCTAGCCACTACAGGCCATTCTTTCTTGAGTTCTTTGACGTGCCATTCACTAAGTATGTATATTACTTCAATTCCTTCAAAAACAAAAAATTGACGCAAGAGAGTAAACGATATGAAAAATAAAAAGAATAATTGAAAACTGCAGAATTGATACCAAAAAGAATTGACGCAAGAGAGTAAACGATTACCTAAACCAAGCTGTTGATTGTGACAGAAATAGCTTTAAAAGTGATGAATCCCTCAAACTTTAAACGGTTCACCTGCATCAAATTGTTACAAGTATTTTCAGAGAAGTTAAAATTCTGAAGAGAAAATACATGATAATGATGAACTTACAAGAAGACCCAATATTGTGTGTGAAACCTATTGTTTTCCCTTTTTTTCGCAAAGGTTATGTCTGATTTATAGGTTTCTTCTTCTTTGCTTTTTGGTTCTCTCAATTTTTCGGGTTTGTTTCTGTGTCGATGTTTAAGAATGAAACAACAATTGAAAACAAGAATTCTCTCTCTCTCTCTCTCTCTCTCTCTCTCACTATTTGTTTCAACTATCTGTTTTGTGTGATGAATTAGTCTATTATGTTTTAGGGCTCTCAAAAGTTTCGGTTATTTGCTATTTTGCCCCAGCAGAAATTTAGCATGAGTCTAATTGTTCATGAAATTGTAGAGCGGGAATGAACTTGTGCATGCTCCAAGTATATAAGCAAACAAGCACAAACTATCCCCAACAATATGTTTATCCTCAAGGATTCATACAGTACTCTCACAAACCATATATGCTACAAAACTCACTAGAATATGCTTAACGTACTCCGATTACTACTTAATTAAATTCCGATCGCAGTTCATAATGTAAATAAGCTTCCTATAAACTAAACATGATCATTATATATAAGCTAAAAAATAAAAACCCCGCAATCATTTCAACTATAACGATCAAGGCATCAAGCAATAAAACTCAATTATCCTAACTAAATCCCATTTCTTATATACTTCAACTAACTTCATACAACACTTATTCTTCCACGAGTTCAAAACTTTACTCATTGTTTCTCATTTCTACCATTCAAATTTCACAAAACAAGACAATCGGAATAGCAAATAGTTAAAAACAATATAGAAGCATACATCTTGTTAACAATACGATGATGAGAATCAGGTTGTAATGTAGTACGCCAATCAGGAGTTTCAACCATAGTTGGTTTAGGTTGAGGGGTAGGTCTCCAATTATTACCATCCATTATTGATTATTGATTATGATTATGAACAACTCAAGTCTCGCTCCAAATAGCTCAAGTCTCTACATCCAAATATCTAACTTCCTAAAAATTAACTTAAGAGGATGTTGAAAGGTTAATACCTAGAAGGAACAAAGGTGAATTAGTTGTGCGCATTACTACCGCTTACAATTTTGTTTGAGCAAATTAAACATTAAATTCGTAATCTTTGAGGAAAAAATCAATCTTTTTGAAGAAAAAAAAATGCAATTGGTTAATATAACAACAACAAATTTAATTTTTCGACTAATAGAAGAACTTATGGGAAAAATAGATTGAAGAATTGAAATATGAAGAATTACCTTAACTAAGAGATGGAAATAACAATGAATGGCCCTTACTTTCTATCTTCTCTCTCCCCTGTTTAAGAATGAACGAAGGTGATATTCTCTCTAGCAAAAAAAAATAAAGTATTCTCTCTCTGGCTATATTTTAGGGTTCTCAAATTTTTTTGGTTATTTGCCAGCTGAAATTTAGCGCGAAGGGTAATTTTTCGTGAAAGAGTAGAGCGGGAATGAGCATGCCAAAGCTCCAAAGTCTAATCTAAGAGTACAATGACCATTGAGTTAGAGAACAATGGGTATTGGAACATGTTTTATTACAAGGGCCATTAACCGTCATTTATGTCCGATTACAACTGTTGTATTTTGGCCCATTTGGTGTAGTGTTTCTAAGAAATTTTAACGAATCCTCTCATGAGCTTCATTAATCCTCCACCTTAGAGGATTTTAGCTCATGATCCTTGGATTGATTTCAAATTACAAGATAGAAAGTAACAAGAGATAGAAAGAAAGAAAAGAATGTAAAACAAATTGATTACCTAAGTAAAAAAAAGAAATTTTATTAGAAACTAGAAAATGTTTCCACCATTAACAATGTTTCAAGTTTTTTCTAAAAAAATACTAAAAAACTCCCCTCCAAAAGATAAAGACTTGGAATTTAAATGGAACAAGAGTCAAGGCAATCAATATAGTGCATCCCCCCTTGTTTTGTTTTCTTCTCTATTTGAGAGAAATCTCATTTTCTCCCACGTGAAACACCAAACTACATTTACTTCCTTCTTACCCATACAATCCACAACAAAATGACACCTATCTTTTTTTCACTATTAACACCTAATCTCATCTAACTTTATTAACTACATGCAAGGTGTTATTTTTGCACCAATTATTTGCACCTTTGTCTTGACTTGTATGATGACTCATCAAATCTTGTGGGCCTGCATAGTGGGTCCATGTGCAGTCCAGTGGCGGTCTGATCTTTTGGCAATTTCACAACTTCCCGCCTATACGTAGAGTTTATCGCACTGATCATCTGAGCAACCCACTTGTCGCATTCGGAGTCCTGGTTCAAGAGGTAGGAGCTTCAGAAGTTTGATGCTTCCGTGCGGATTTGTTGGGCTTCAGATGGGCTTAATTGGAAAGCTTATGTACACTCCCTATTCCGTGTTTAAATGCTGGCTTTAACATTATTTGTACGTTTTTTTTAAAAAAAAAAAGTTTAAAGGTTATGGCCGATCTTAACCTGTATTAAGATATTCTTTGAAGTACATAGTTCCTTTCCTGTCCTCTTCTACAATAGAGTATAACTTAAAGTCCAGAGGAGGGGAAAAGGTAACCACCTGATCAGTCGATGATCTATACAACTTTGAAAGGTAATCAGCTGCCTGATTACCCTTTCTATACGCATGCTTGAAAACACAATCCCCAAAAGAACATTTAAAGGATTTTATCTGGGCCACTAAATTGGCGCAGTACCATGGGCCACAAACCCGGCCATTGATGATGTTAAAAGCTCCTAAGGAGTTAGAGTTTATCTCCAATTTTGATATGCTTAGTAATTGGGCTTGCTTAAGGCCCACAACAATAGCAAGAAGTTCCTGGTAGATGACCGAAGGCTTTGAGGAACTTCCCGCAAACCCCAAAAGGACGTTCCCCTGCGAGTCTCTGATAGTCCCTCCATAGCCATTGCCAGCTTGCTGAACAGATCCATCGGTATTGAGCATGTGGTAATCTTCCTCTGGGCCTATCCAAGTGCATCCGATTTGCTCATGAACCGTGTAATTAAGATCAAGTCCCAGTCTAGCAGCTAAAACTTGATTCGCTGGTGAGTTATCCACTTCAGTCAGATTATGGTGTAGATAAAACTTCATGTACGACATAATCTTGAAACTGAGCTATTGTTCCGTGAGCTTCATGTTCTTTTTCTTCCTTCTCACTACAACCAAACATCCCTTTTGTGACGGCTAGGAGGTGTCATAATTATTTTTTGTGACGCCTACAAGGCGTTGGAATTTAGGCGTTTGTGTTGGTGTTAGAAATATTTGTGACGCCAAACTGCCATCACAATTGACATATTTACTTACGCCTGTACGCCGTCACTAAATATGCATTACTAACGCCTGTACGCCATCACTAAATGTGCATTACTAACGCCTCTACGCCGTCACTAAATTTGCATTACTGACGCCTCTACGCCAAAAGTAATTTTAAATTTGTTTTTTTTAAATGCTTACTGACGCCTGTCAGGCGTCACAAATTATTATTTTTTTTTTTTTTAAATATATTTGTTTTTGGTTTCCATCCTAATATTTATATTTTTTTCCCTTGAAATCGCCTGCATAAATACAACCACATAAACCCCAAACACATAATATAATTAAGACTTTACAAGCAATTATACACAAAGAAAATCTTAGTAATAACCATCACCAAAATTTGACTAAGTATATATATCACTTAATGAATAACATGTAAATTAAAAGATATAGATGTATGGATATAGCATAATCTACCAACATACTATTTCAGTATAATTCCTATACAACAACTCAAGATCACATCTTAAGAAGCAAGAGCATGGGGTCCTCTGATTCTCTGGCGGTCTCGTTCTAAATCATACACACCACTGGACCAAGGTGGCATTCTGGGATCTTGGTGATATTCATTTTTCCTTCATAAAAGAAAAAAAATTCATTTCAACTAGACCTTAGTCAATACAAGCTAAGGAACCACTAAAACAAGCTATTGACTAGTCAATATACACAATTTTCACTAACCGTGCGGTCTCCTTGACGATTCTCCCAAGGTCTCGCTCTAAAACATACACCCGGACCAAGTTTGGCGGCTACACAAATCTTCGGTGATGTTCATTTTTCCTTCATAAAAAGAAAAAATTATTTCAACTAGACCTTAGTCAATACAAGCTAAGGAACCACTAAAACAAACTATTGACTAGTCAATATACACAATTTTCACTAACCGTGCAGTCGTAACATAATATGCTCTGCCACATGCATGATTTCACAAAAAAATGAAATTTACTAGCATTTAGACTGTTAAGAGTAGAACCTTTTCAGCATTCCTAAACCTCAGCTTCCAACCACAAGAGAATCAAGCTTCAAGTCATCAACTGCATCACAAAGTTTATCCCTCGGGTGAAAACACTTGTAGATACTTTCTACCTGGGAAAGTAATGACATACCTTTCTATATTCGGTCTCAGACAGCCGCAATTCATTTCTTTTCCTTAAGATTTGTGACTCAATCTCTTTCAAACTTTTCACGAGGTATCCTCAAAGGATTTTGCACAAAGAAGCCTCAATGGTATAGGTAGCGACCTTGAAAAAATTGTCCCCAAAGAAAATTTAGATAGAAATTAATAAAATGTCCAATATACTAGTACGAAAACACGGAAGCTAATTAAATAGAAGGGAAATAGTTTAGACCATAGACAGCAAATATGTGAATGCCAGGTTTTAGTTCGGAGACTTCACACGGTTGAAGACCTTCCAACCTTTTAAAGAAAGCAGCACTTGGTCATTTCCATAGCAGGTACAGAGGCATTTCCTCTAGCGACACCACCAGCAGCAGCAAGAAGGCACCAGCAGGTCCATGGCAGCACCCAGCAGTAGCAGCAGGCACCACCACCTACACACACACACACACTCTCTCTCTCTCTCTCTCTCTCTCTCTCTCTCTTTCTCTCACACACACACACTAGCTAGCAGTACACTCACATTACCACATGCACACACTCACACACTCACACACTAGCTAGCAGCACATTCACATTACCACATGCACACACTCACATCACCGCCTGCACACACTCATGCACTAGCTAGCAAAGAAGACTGGAAGCTGCAGTACAGCAGCTAGCATTCGCAGCACACCCGATCGATTACCACCACAAAATGAGAACGAAGTTTATGCAAATAAACGGAAAATCCAATCGACCACTTAAATAAAAAATGATAACACGAACCAATTAATGGTAAACAAGTTGATAACTAAACAACTTATAAATGAAAATGAAAACATCCATCTCAAGTAGCAATGGCGAAGATACATATAATGTTTTTCTAAAAAAAAAAAATCATTCAAAGAGCATATAACTAGATCTTTATTGCATCTAATAAACAGTCTCGCCAAGAAATCAACACACATCCATAGTTAACTCACCTTAAGAACAATGTCGAAACCGTCCAACCACAAAAAGGTTTATCAACCGCATTCAAATACATTAACGCCAACAAAATGAATACCAAATCTAAATGATCAGCACATAATCCTCTAAAAAAAGGATCCACTTACAAGTGCTAACACTATTAAAGATCCACTTATATATGTCCCCATGGATACTAGGATGGCTAATAGGATGGCCTTATGGGAGGTTAAGTTCCTCTCTCTTTCACATGGGGCATATGAGAAATGGAACCTGCAAGCACCATAGATGGACTAACCAGTATATGACCCGGGAATTCCAAATTAGTTCTAAATAATAGCAGATGAGTCACAGCAAAAATTCGATGCCAAAAAGAAACAAACCTTCATCCCTTTTTAAGCCTTTTTTTTCCTTTTACTTTTCAACAAATCAAGTCTACATTTCGTACTCAGTGGAATCATCAATTGATGAGCTAGCACAAAAAGAAATATACATATATATATCAGAGAAGTTTAGAATGACAGTCCATCATAAATAATCAATGAAGCTTGGAGAACACCCTTTTTAACATTAAAAATGCCAACAGTTGATGTTAATTCTAGTAATCAAAATTTTTTAATTCGGGCATCAAATCAAATGTGCACCTTTTCTTTCCGTATCAAATGTTCAACTTAGTGAAAAGGTACCCACTCCTAAGAACCACCAGCGCTTTCCTCACCAGCCGAATCCTAATGTGTTGTTAAGAACTTTAGGCGCAAGAACTTAGCCCTTAACTGATTGCATTTTATTCGAATTGGCGATTGATGGGTCCGTCCAAGCATGGAATTGAGGTGAGTTACTGGACTGATTGGGTCCCCTCTGTGTTAAAAACAGATTTTGGCCGACTACTAGTTGTGATGGCTATTGTGAATTGAAGATAACAATACCACTACCACCACTTCCTCCACTACGTCACAAAAATGTTTTTATGGTGTAGTGTGAAGCAAATGCACCTTTACATTTAGTGTTACCAATCTACAAAACTTTATTTACACACTTCCCTTCTTTTGACATCTATGGATCACTCATTCGAATGACATGAATCCATATAGTCAAAATCCATTAGCAGTAATAGAAAGGATAAACACATAACAAAGAAACAGTAGAGAAAAAAGAATAACATAAACCTAAACTAGCAAAACACAAAGAAACCTAAACTAGCAAAGACACAAAGAAACTTACAGTTTCTTGATGTTTAGCATTCTTTCTCCAATGTATGAAGGGATTGGGCCAGTAATTGCGTAGCTTCTTAAAACCCTGCGCAAAAAGGTAAAGCTTAGTCCTTTACGAGACTAATAGTAAGATTACACAAGAAGTATATATCAACAACTAAACTTACAATTCTTCCAGTTTTGTCAGCTCTTGCAGATCAGGAAAATCCATACTCGATACATTCAGGTCAGATATCCTCCTAAAACAAAATTTTGATCAAACAAAATGATTAAAAAGATAATTAAAATTATCATACAGTGGCAAAAGGCAAAAGGGTTTACGCAGATTTCCAAGCTCTAGAGGATGGGGTCCTCCAAGATTATTGTCTTGCAAAAACCTGCAAATAATTTAAGTTGGGTTAGTATAGCATAATTGGCATTATACGATTTTACTCTTACTCATTTTGGAATCTTACAGTTCTTCCAGAGTAGGGATACTACCGATTTCTCTTGGAATGGTTCCACTGATAAAGTTTCCCAACAAAGACCTGATAATGTAATGTAGATACTTATTATACTTGACTAGTATAATACAGTTAAATAAATGTGCAACTCTTAAGTTAAGCCTATGAAGGAAAAGTAGTTACAAAATGACGAGAGGAAGTGAAGCTCAAGTTCTTGGAATAGACCCATTCAAAAAGTTTCGAGTCAGGTCTCTGCATGAGAGAGAAAAATCAAGACCCAACTTCCATTTCAAGTATTCTCAAATAGTCAAATGCGAGGGAAAGAGTTGTTGGGCCAAATACAGTGAGGCCCATGAAACTTGAGTCTGGTCCTCGGATAGTATAGCTCATAATTGGCCTTGGTAAAACTCAATTGGGAAAAACGATCCAGGCTTACATTTCGCACAAATAAGTGAGGTTGGCCAAGTCATCTGGTAATTCTCCCTCTAAGCTCAAACTCTTGAGCTAACTGAAATTGAAACAAAAACACAACTATTAAAAATGTAGAACATATTATGTAGCAATTGAAAACGTTGTAGAATCATTTGATCTTTGTTTAAATTAAGAAAATTGCATATATGTTTGTGACATGGCAAATGGTGGAGGCGTTGAAAGTACAATCACAAGTGACATTGTTCAAGGCATCCGACAGCGACCCTGGTGTGGTTATACTAAAACCTTGGCCTATTCAGCAAGAATTCTGGTTCACATTCCATTGTCTGATTCCCAATTTTGTGGATATTCGTTGAAGCGTTTCCAGTCACACCATTGCACACTAGTACACCATCACACGCTGCACACAAACAGTCTACACACCACCAGTCCACACAATACAAACCACCAGTCCACCACGACACACTGCACACTCCACACCACCAGTTCACACAATGAACACGGCCAGTCCACCACGACACACTGCACACCACCAGTTCACACAATGCACACCACCAGTCCACCACCACACACTGCACACCATCAGTTCACACACTGCACCACCAATCCACACAATGCACATCACCAGTTCTCCACCACACAATGTGAAATATAAATAAACTAGCAGCTTAAGTAAAGAGACTTGAATAATTAATAGGATGTAATGCAAGGAATGAAGGTTGATGAAAACATCGTGACTTACCTTGTATCCCGGAAATACAGTTTGAATTCGAATAGTGGCAATGTCCTCAATGCTTCTTTCGTGCTCTTCAGCTCGAAGCATATATTCCATATTACAAAATGCGCACTTGAATTTCAAAAGAAACCAAAGCAAAAGATGTACATGATGTTTCAAATAATATTTTCTTAAAAAAAATCCCCAGTGTGAATAACTAAAGTGAAGGATTGAGATTTACTTGTGCTTAAGATAAGCATAGAAATTCACAGATAAAAGGCAATTGTTGTGAGAAGAGATGGCAGAGATCAGTTTGTAAGAAACTGATTCGCAAAGGAGGGCTTGAGTTTCTAGGGTTTGCCATTTGCATGATTGGGAAAAAAGAGTAAAGTTTAGAGATTTTTTTTCTTTGGGATAAGAACAAGTGAGAGAGATGAAGTCGTGGGAGCTAATACTTAGACATCCCCACGTGTTGAAAGCGTTAACTTTTTTTTTCAGAAACCACACTGGCCTGCCGTCACTTTATTTTTAAAAGGCTAAATCTATGGTGCACAGGTCGTATGGTATGCTATCAAATCTGGGCCACTCATACCAAGGGGTGCGTGTGTATTGCATGGCAAAAGTACTGATCCAAAGGCCCACATTACCTGCGCACCATACATCTCGCGCACTGAAGACATGCTCTTTTTAAAAACTCTAACAAATAAATTCCATAATTATCTGATTACTAGTGACAGTTTTAGTTCACTACTGATGCCTATCTGCCATCACAAGCTTACTTACGCCTTACTGGCATCACAAACTAAAAAAGCCCAGTGTCACAAAAATACAGTTATGGTGTAGTGTCTATTTCTTTCACACCAGAGCTCGTGCACCGTGGCTCCAACAAAGACCTTGTATATCTCCACCGCTATAGAAGTATGCCTACAAATCCGAAAGATGTTGTACCATTCTTCTAAAGAGTTCCTTACATTACTAGATAGACCAATGTTGCTTTTAACCAATTCCCAGACTTTCTTCGAGTACTGACAGTCAAAGAAGAGATGTTTAGAATGTTCTACAGTAGAGTTACAAAAGCTACACAGAGAATGATGCAATACTTTCTTTTGGATCAATCTATCCTGAGTGGGTAGACAGTTAGCAAGAAGTTGCCATAGCGTGAAGGAGTGCTTAGGAATGGACAACTTACCTCATACAACTCTATACCATTTGACCTTAGCATGAACTCTCTTGAGGGATGCATAAGCAGACTTAACCGAAAAACTGCCTGAGCTACTAGGAGACCAAACCACCTCATCTTTATCTAGATAACTATTCACTTCTGTATCTATAATGGATTTCTTAATTCTACCCTCGGAAGGGTGATAATTAAAGATGACCAAACTCCATGCTCTAGAATATCACTAACTTTTGCATCGTCTTGAAGGGTAAAGAGGGTTCTTGCTTCAGGTAATTCCCAAAGGGAAGTGTTAGAACACCAGGGATCGTGCTAGAAAAGAGTCTCAGAACCTTTAGCAATGACATACTTGATATGTCTTCATGTTGTGCTTCTCTATTTGAGTAACTCCCCTCCATACCCAAGAGCAACTCGAGGGGATTTTCATAGTCCAGAAGTGGTGTTTCTTAATCTGCGGCTCCATGTCCAATCTACCCAAAGAGAATCCTCTTTGCTAGCAATTCTATATACCAGTCCACAGTAGGCAGCCCTGTTCCAAGTTTTTACATATGTCATGCCTAGTCCTCCTTGTTATTTAGAAAACCTCAAGGTTTCATGACTTGCATGGTGATAGGGTTATATACTAAAAGCATTACTTTTGTATTAACTCTAATTCTTTATATTTTGAATGAGAATCATATAGGCAAATGTTATGCATATTATATATGTTATTAGTTATATGCATGTGTCTAATACTTTATGTTGTAGATGATATGGTGTGAGCACACATAAGATCATATCATCAGTACCTTATAAAGTATAAGTAATCGTTCATAACCTAGATGGATTTGAACAAACCATTAGTACAATTGTAGTATAATCTGGTATTAGTCTATCTTGACTATAGGATTACACTAGTACAGTTTGTGTGTATTGAACAGGACCAAGTGAGGTTGTTTCTCTTTATACTGATTGTATAAAAGAACAAACGCCTCTGTTATTATAGATGCTTGTCCTCCTAATCCGGATATAATAACGGGCACTTACATGCATTGTACATTGCTTTAAATCATCAATGAGTGAGATTCATTTGTGAATCAACAAACTCGATGGATTGGATAATGACATTGTATGTAAGGTGTACTGTTGATTATAGAAGGACTCCGTGTCCCGCAAGAAGTCGGGTTGATGATGTCCTCTTTAGGAGCTCAAAAAGATTGTCATGTAAACCCTGCAGGTGGATTTATTCTGACATGACAATGAGGTTGAGTGGTACTACTCAATGATATAAGAATTTGATTAATGTAGTTGTCAGTAACTTGACTTAATCAACGGATATTCAATATCTTAAACACGGGGAGATTAACGAGCATATAATATGGAGCCCATAAACGCTGACACGTAATTTGGGATTAGGGCGGTAGTGCAACAATGGATTTTAGTGGAATAAACCATTTGTTGACGGACTTGGGACGTGTGTTCTGGGCGAACATGGGAAGCCCAAGCCCGTCAGGAGGCCAACCCTAATTTCTCCTCATGGTCCCTGTTGTAGCCTATAAATAGAATACTCTCTCTTTGGCTGAAATTCACTATTCACTGGATTAGAAAAAGAGGCAAGGAAAGATAGATCCAAAATTGGATTTAGCTTTGTGAGAAAGAAGAGGATTGGTAGATCGTTGCCCACACAACGTCCAATCTGTTCTAAAGGAATACAACAGAAGTTCAAGGGGTTGATTTCAAATTTGATAAAGCTTGGATTCTCAGAGTTATCTAAATCGGATTCAAAAGTATGTTTTCTATTCAAAATCGTGAGAACCCCATTGATTCCGCTGCGCGTGGGTTCTCGCGGTTTGTAGAAATATTCGTTCTGAAATAACGGTTCCTACATATGGTGCATCTTGGATGTCATGTTAGGCCCAGACCATAGAAAACGATTGCATATCTTAGAAACCTTGTCTAGAACCTTTTTTGGAAGCACAAAGATTTTAGACCAGTATACCTAGAAGGAGGATAGCACTAACTGAATGAGTTTTAGTCTTCCTGCTCTTGACAAACTTATATTCTTCCAATTAGAGATTCTAGATGTCAATTTTTCCACCAAGGGAAGACAATCCTTTATACCAAGTCTTAATGAGGTGAGAGGAAGACCAAGATAGACAATAGGTGGAGAAATGAGAGAAATCCCCATGGCATTGGCTAGATCCAATCCTGCTTCCTTGGACATACACCCGGCTAGAAGAGTAGATTTGGCAGGGTTGATATTAAGACCTGTTGCTTGAGAGAATTTCAGTAAAATATCTTTAATAGCTAGAATTGAAGTCATATCTCCTTTGCAAAAAAGGAGTGCATCATCCGCAAAAAACAAATGAGAGATACCCAATTTCTAGCATTTGGAGTGGGGTTTAATCTGTCCTGCGGAAAGAGCATGCTGTAGAAGTCCAGAGAGAATTTCCATCACTAGAACAAAGAGGTACATGGAGATCGGATCACCCTGCCTCAGCCCTTTTTCTCCTTCAAAGTAGCCTTCAGCTGTTCCATTTATCATGATGGAATAAGAAGGAGAGCAAAAACACATTTTGAGCCAGCCAATAAAGAGCGGTGGAAACCCAAATCTCTGCAAGATCAAGTCCATAGAGTACCAGTTGACTGAATCAAAAGTTTTTTAATATCAATCTTGATCGCACAGTTCCTAATGCCATGTTTCCTTCCCCCTGAGAAGCTCATGAGCAAGAATAAGATTGTCTTGAATATTCCTGCCTGGGACAAAGGTAGATTGGGCCCCCGAGATCAAAAAAGAAATGCAATCCTTCATCCTGCTTGTTAGAATCTTGGCAACACATTTATAAATGGTATTACAACAAGCAATAGGTCTAAATTCTTCGACCTTGGAAGGAGCAGAATATTTGGGAATTAAGTATAAAAGGGTAGAGTTTGTACCTCTCTGAATAAAAGAATTAGCAAACATATGCTTAACTGCCCGTGAAGTCGTCCCCCACAATATCTCAAGCTTTATTGAAGAAGAAAGAATTAAAACCATCTGGGCCAGGGGTTTTATTGTCCGGCATTGAGAAAATAGCCTCCTTGATTTCAAGATCATTGATATCCATAATCAAACTATCTGCCATCTGAGGAGAGATATTTTGTAGTTTGAGATGATCCCGGAACTGCAAGGAGCAAGTGGAGGGAGATTCTTTGCCCAGCAAATCCTTATAGAAGGAGATGAATGCCTTGGCCACATTCTCTTGTCTTTCCTGCAAAACACCCTGAGAATCCAAGATAAACCAAATATTACTTCTGGACTTCTTTTCTTTGACAGCATTATGGAAGAAAGCATTACACTTATCCCCGAAGGAGAGCCAATCAGTGTTAGATTTCTGGAGGAGATCATATTCTTCCATGAGCATGAAGTTACAAAGTTCAGCTTTCCTTATTCTTTCAAGATTACAAAGATGGATATCCAGAGGGCTAGCTTGCAAAAGTATATGAATGTCCTCCAGACTAGCTTTCATTACTTCCACCAGTTTTTGAAGATCTGTAGTGCTGAGCCTGGGCCATCCCTTAAGCGCCTGCTTTAAGCTTTTAAGTTTCTTGGAGAGCATGTAAGGCGGATTGCCTTGGATAGGGATATTCCAACAACTGATGAGAGTATCCTTAAAGGAAGGAAGGCCTATCTAGTAGTTGCAAAACCGAAAGGGTGGTCTACACCTACTTATATTAGAGAGGGTTATCACCGTCAGGGTGTGATCTGATAGGCCCTGCGGTAGAAACTCAACCCCAGAGGAAGGGAAGAGATTTGACCATGAAGGATTTATTAGACACCTGTCAATTTTAGACCATTTTCTGAAACTGCCATCACCATTGTTAGTCCAGGTATAGAAACAACCGCTAGCACTGTGATAAAAAAGACTTACAATGTTTAGACAATTGGCAAAAGGTGTGGTTTCTCTAGGGTGCACTAGCTCAGAACTGATCCTTTCATGAGAGAACAAGACGTTATTGAAATCTCCAACAACACACCAAGGTCCAAAAAAGGATCCATGAAGAGTAATAAGATCTTGCCATAGTACCATCCTTTCTGATCTTCTATTGCTGGCATACACACTTGTGAGATAAAAAACTTGAGAGGTAGCCAAAACTGTTACTTGAGAATGTATAAATTGATCACTCTCCAAAATCTTATGCACAGACAGCAGAGAAGAGTCCCAAGAGACCCAAATATGGCCAGAGCATGCACTAGCATAATTGTGTTCAAAAACCCAAGAAGGACAACAAATAGAGCTAATACTAGAAAACTTGTCCCTTCTAACTTTAGTCTCCAGGAAACAAAAGCAAGAAACTTTATTCTTTATCCTAAATTTATTTAGATCCTTAGCTTTAGTCCGATCATTTATTCCTCCAACATTATATGTACATATCTTCATAATGTTCATCTTTTCGATTTATTTTTGTTTCCCGAGCCCTTAGGCCTTCCTTTGCCTCTCTTGGCTGAACTTTGCTGTTACCGCTAGAGTTAAGCTCTAGTAGTGACCTGAGAAGGCATGGAGAGTCGAGAGATAAGAGGGGTATTCACACACTGATCACCAAAGGGATCTTCTTGATTCTCAGAGATGTCATCTTCAATCCCATCCTCATCAAGCGCTAAAGCTACATATGTGTTGGACTCTACCTAAAAATTGTAGAGTTCCTCCTCAGTTAGAATGATGTCATCTTGATTATTCGGAGCTTGTTGCACTTGTGATGCTGAAAAAACCACTACTTCCATTCCTCGGCCTGAGAAGGAGGAACTTGGCCTGAGGGCATTTGATCTGTCTCTGATAAAGGCCGAAGGGCTTCCAGAAGCTCTCAAGGAGAGGGGAGAACTACCTAGAATGGAGTGGAGTGAAGGCCTATCAGATAAGGGGAGAATTCCTTTCTTGAAGAGAGGCAGCGGGGGTAGCTTGTAGAGGCCCCAAATATGGGATTGCTGAGGAATCACTCGGCGCTTCAGCGAGGGTAGCAATGTTCTATCCCATCGAAGTTGCATTAGAAGATGCAACAGCTGAGATAACCTATGGGTAAGGTACACTAGATGTCGCATTCTGTACACTTACAGTTCTAGCTCTTGGAATCCACACAGCAGCAGGAACATTCTGCACATTTGAAGCTCTTGAGACCCGAGCTGCAGGTGCCTCATTCTGAACATCAGCATTATTAGATCTTGGGGCCCTAATAGGAGCTGGAGAACTTGGACATTTGGCAGTAGAGTGGCCAAAGCAACAACATACAGAGCATGAAGGAGGTCTCCAAAGGTATTCCACGTCAATAACAACATGTTTCTCTCGAATTTTGAGTTTGATAAAGCTTGGGAATTCAAACACCAACGGAATGGTGACACAGACACTTAGCAAAGTCTAGTCTTTGTTTCATAGAAGTCGCACCATCCATATAGAGAGGCCCTCCAATAATACTTGCCAGGAAGGATAAACCGTTTTTGGTCCAAAGCTCTTTGGGAACTTTCGACAACTTTGCCCAAATAGGAATAGTAGTGGCTTTGTTCCTATGGTTTTCAGCTTCCGGAGACCAAGGTCTTATAACAAAGATCTTACCTACAATAAAGATGGGGACTCCTTCAAGGACCATCTGCTTGTCTTCCAGAGTCGACATCCTTACAAAAAAACATTCCTATCAGTTGTGATATCCATAGTGCCTTTAATTTTCCAAGTTTTTTCCAAGATGCTCTTGACATAAGGAAAGCTCAGCCTTTTATCAAGGAAGTAGCCGATCAGTACATCCTACCATTCAGAGATGCCTTCTTCGATCAGATCTAGTGGAACTATCGCAGTCCCATCGTCCATAATAGGGGAGCACCTACTTAAAACCGTATTGGTCAAGGGAGATGTGGCTATTGAGTTCTGGACAGAAAACTCCATAAGAAAGGTTGGGGGGGAGAGTGCGTTGGAGAAGGAGGTGATGTTCTTGTAGCCATAGCACGAGGAGTTGGTGTGGTTAAGAACGATGGAGCTGTTGAGCTTTCTAAAAAAGGAAGGAGACGGAGGGAAAAAAAATGGGATAAGATTGTTTCTCCTGGATTTGAAAGCTAAAAGCGATAAACTGAGGAGCACTCGATCAGGAGAAAGAGTAAGGTTAAGTTATTCCTATTCTCCCACTAAAGGTCCCCATTAATTACACATGCACATTATTTGTACGTTAGTTGCTCCAACCTGCAAAAACACGAAAATGCGATTATTTCATGATTATTAAACACAAAATTAACTAAAATATTATGCCTCTATGGGGTTTATAGTATAGTTTTAGGTGCTTATCACATCTTCCCCAAACAACACTTTGCTTGTCCTCAAGCAAAGAAGAGACATTAAAACAGATAAGTGGCCAAAATTGTGCATCTTAAACTAAATCTCGTTTCGCAGAGCGCGGTTGCATTGACCGTATGCAACAAGGCCTTAAACCAGTAGAAATTCCCTAGTAGACGAGTTATAGCCTCGTGAGAGTTTTCCAAATAAGATACTCACAAACTTCATTTATACTACAACGACTCAGTAACAAAAACTTGTTTCCTAAATTAATCTTAGACATCTATACATCTCCTTGGCAGGGAACGAGGATTAATTCCTTTGAAACTCAAGTTAATATGCATACAATAATTAAAAACATCTACATATGAACATGCATATAGTGAGCTTTACATTGAAAAGTACTAGCAGGGCTATTTCTGGATCCTTTGGAGAGCGTACCTAAATGGGTTCTCATAGGTATGTGTCGAAACACAAATTTGCTCATAATTTTTTCACTTAGGTTTTGCTAACTCCGTGTAGTGTAGTGGGAACACATTTCCTCACATACTCAATGACAGTCAGAGGAGTCGAGGTCAATCAATCACATCTACTACTTATTATCACACCATCCTACTCCTAATTGAGCTAAAGGTCTTTATTAGGTATTATGGGGCTTACGTGGTAGTGTAGAAGAAAATGGAAATGGATAATCAAAAATGATAAGTATGAGAGAATAGAGTCTTCAAGATATTTACACTCGAGAAATCCTTGTTTTCTTTTCCTGCTTCTACCTGAGTTTTCCTACTTTGCTCTTAAGCCTTGTACTTATTTCACACTATATATATATATATATATATATATATATATATATATATATATATATATATATATATATATATATATGAAACAAGAAGCTTAAGAAACATAATTCTATTTTCCTTTCCTGAAGTAAGTAACTAACTTTTATTTGGGTCAAGTCTTTCTCTTTACCTTTCTACATTTCATCTTATTTCTCATACTCGTCACTTAGTTAGGTTCTTCTATTTAGGGTTAATAGATGGGTAAGGAATTTTTGGTGTAAGTGAAAGGTTTGATGAAAGGTTTAGTGGAGTAACTAGCGGTAAAATTTATAACTAGTAAGAATTTTTAGCTATGTCGATCCAAAGAATGCCTAAATTCTCGCCTAGGGTTCGGGTGGTGATCAAGTAAGTAGACGCGTGATTTTCTCTATTCAGAAAAACTACTCCTCTGTGTCATTTCTCACAAATCACTCATATCGAGGCTTTTGGTTAGATTCTCACAGGATTGATAGTTTCAGTAGACTAATCGTGGTTTCCAGAAACTTACTACTATGTACAATTAATGATACTCAGTGCATGAATACTCATGAAAAGATGTAAAAACTATTGCGAATGTATCATCTTAAGTTTCTTAAAAACGAATCCTAATTCGAATGCTAATGTGAGACTTCTAGATAATTTCATCATTGAAAAGGAAACAAGACTTGTCACTAAGTACAATTATTAACAAGAAAATAAAAACTATATACAGGCTACAATTTGCCTAATTTTTGCTACATGTTTAAAGCACCCCCAAACAGAATGATGCTTAGTCCTCAAAGTATCAATAGATAAAGAAAGAAATTACCTAAGAACCGTGAGCAAAATTAGGGATGGATTACTGGAACAGAAAGGTTGGAGAACATAATATATTATACAAAAATAAACAAAGAAAGACAGTAGCACACGAAATATAACTATTTACAGTTAGATATATGTACAATGGCATGCTCAAATTTACCATCCAGCAGGATGTTTGGTCTGGCGTCCTCTATAATGAAATGCATTTCCTTAGCATCGCGCCAAAAGATAATAGTCTGCCAAATTTCTGCCCATTCTTTGTCTCCAGATTTGTTTAAATGTGTTGTCATTTTTTCATCCTTCGGGTAACAACGAACATGCATCAGGTACCGAGCGGGACGTTTCCATTACCTAAACCTTAATGAACGAATGATTTTGTTTGCTGGGCACATAGAATCTACCTTGACCCAGTCATGAAAAGTAGCTAAAAATTGTGGGAAATGTGTCTTCATGATTCGGCAAGCGGTTACAGGTAAAAGTTTATAATGATCCTGAAAAGTGTGAGCTCATTTCAGATTGGAGATAACACAACCTAAGATATTAAATAATGTATGACCTTGAGCCAGTGCATTGAATACTATGCAGGCAGGCTCATTGGCAGTGGAAAAGTGCCAATCTCCCATGATGTTCAGGAGTATAAACAACATCACAGTCCCCATGTTCATGGTCATACTTGCTAAGGGAATGGTGATGTCGCACCATGGCACATGGCCATCTCCTTCTCGTGTAATCCCAAGACCATCACCGTAAGTTTCGCGAAAAATATGCCAATGAAAGGAATGGTAAGAATTGTGATAGATGTAATGCCATGATGCGGCCGGTTCGTGATATGGAAGATCCAAAGTTAGGGCAAACTGTTGTTCACAAAAAATATGCCATGTGTCACCAACTAGGATTGTGAAACCATCTAAGTAGAAGCCATGCGCATGGTTGAATGTTGGTGTGTCTTCCATATTAGCATAAAAGTATGCAGCCAAACTCGGAGAATAAGTTTGGTTAGGTTGAAGAACTAGGGAAGACCACCCAATGTTTGTGATGTAGTCACGGAAGAGATGACCATAAGTATTGGAATCCATCATAGACTGAAAGGATTGCTTATGAATGAGTTTTAGAGGTGTCATGTTTGATGAAGATGCAATGTTTGATGAAGATGCCATGTTGGATGAAGTAAAGAAATGGGTAAGGATAAAGGCAAACTGGATGGATTAATGAGTATGGAAGAAAATAGACCCTCCTGTAATGACATTGAAAATCACATGTTAAAATTGGTCTTGTCACAACGTGAATTATGACAATTCTAGTAGGCAATTCTTACAACAGAAGACACAAAGATAACAACAAAATTCATAATACGATGAAAAACGTAATAACCTATTTGATTATTTATTTATTGACTTAGTATTATTATTCTATTTTTATTTAATAAGAAAATCATGGATTATTATGATGATCCTAGAGACACAAATCGTGCACCACACTGTTTAGTTCTTCCATTTGTTGGCGGAGCTGCATTTGAATGTCCCCTTGGCTGGCAGAGAGTGTAGTTTGATTTTCCATTAGGAGAGCGTGATTTTGCAAGGACTAAGAATGATTTTCCAAGATTTCCTCTTGTTTAACATCATGCATTGCTTGATGTTCTTGGAAATCCTTAAGAGTTTTAATGATTATTTCCTGACGAGCGTGTAGTTCCTGCATGCCTTGATGAAGAAAATTAATGCCTTCCATGGGATTAAAAATGTTTAGCATGGCATGTTCATCAAAGAAATGTTCAGAGTTTGAGCTTGGGTCGTTCTGCTCATCTGTCAGAGTATCAGGAGTCTAAAAACCAATGGAGTAGTCTGTGTAGAGTACACTAATATTTGCTCTTTGAAGGGGTGTCTCTAGAGAAATTACTGGATAACCCCAATGCATCATAATTTGCGTGACTAAAGTAGGTAGAGGTGCTAGCCTTCTTGTTTTCCTGGTGATCGCGTTCCAGAGGTGTTGGATTAGACAAAAATCATCCCTTTGAGTCTGCAAAATCCAAAGTAGGTGAAGTTGTGGCTTTGTGACTTCTGATTGGTGTGATGTACCTACCACATTGTGTCCCAACTCGTGGAGCACAACTCGTTGATTCTGTTTCAAAGAGCGTTGAAAAACAATGTGATGTCTATTTTTGACTTTGCCACGAGATACGGTAGCTAGTAGTAAAGTTTTGACAGAATCAAATGATGACTCTAGAAAAAGGAACTCCTGGTTATTCATTGGAATTTGAAGTATGTCGGAGATAATTTCCCTAGTCAATTCAAATAGTTGTCCATAGGCATTGAAGTAGAATTTTCCATTTTCAGGTCCGCTAAATTGGTAGAACATCAAAACTAATTCTCGGGAATAACCAGCTACTGATGATATAGAAGAGGCATCCATCCTCGACGTACAATTTCTGTGTCAAAATAAAGAGAAAACCGGCCATCATCAAAAAAATTTAGGTAGTCTTTCTCAGGCATTATTTTTCTTGGGTGATCCATTTGGAAGTATTACTGAGGGAAGGATAGTGAAGAATGCTTGAAATGAGAATGGCTGAAAAGAAGAGATTTATAGCCAATCCATGAGTTTGTACCAATCAGGATTCCAAGTGTAGTTAAATCCGGAATTAATATGTGAAAACACAAGTGACTCATATGTTGTTGTGACACATACTTTTAGGAACAACAACTATGGGTATCCATAGTAAGTCTTTTCATGTCAGAATCCCAAAAACAATTAATGAGATGTTTCAATGTTAGAAAATATGGAGGAAAGTTTCACAGGGCAGTTAGACCTACACGTAATTTCAGAATTGATGATCATACCTCAATAATAGAAGATGGATAGAATAATCGAGCTGCGTGTATAACAAGTGTTAGGCATACCGTGTAGCGTGCACGATCTATTCCGAAAACAATAAGTTGAGATTGATATATTTTGGTGCGTTATTGATTTTGCTTATTTGTTATTGTTTTGATAACTATTTTATGTTTATGATAAGGTAAAAATACAACTAATATACACAATTATTAAATAGGGTACTTCTCCATTTAATATGTAACCCGTACAAATGGTGGAGAATTATTTAACACACCATAGTAATATACAAAGCGACAAAGGGAAAGAGAGATGTCGGCTACATAGATCTAGATATTCTGGAACATGTTATTCATGAGCGACAGTAGAACAATGATAAACACTGTTATCATGAGTACTGTGACAGCCCATTCGCGTTGGTCCTTTTCCAATCGCTCGATCGGATTCATTGTTTTGAATGAAAAGATTATATGTGAAGATTAAGCTATGGAGAGTGAAAGAATGGGATGAGTGAAAGTGGATGAGGAGAGTTGGATTTTATAATGGAAAATCTAACCCTTGGGTATTTGACCGTTGGGTATCTGACCATACACGTGATTTGGGTCGGGTTCTAATTTTTGGCCCAAGCCCAAATGAATTCCACAAATTCCCTTTATGTTCCAAAATGTCCCGAAATTTCAAAACGTGGAATTTCAATTCGTCTTAACTCCAAATTGAACGAATGAGATGTCAAAACGATCGGCATTAAAAATGCCATCCAATGGAATATGATGACAAAGGCACATTCAAACCTTTTTATTTTTATTTGGGGTTGAATCTTGTAAAAACATAACATAACCCCCCATTTTATTTTATTTTTTTTAAAGAAGTTTTTATTTCTTTACAAGATTTATATACAAATGTACAAGCCAAGAGGAACGTGTCAACAACACCGGCAGTCCAAAAAAAAACACCAAAAAACCTAAATCGGGGCAACTTTCATGTCACTCTAGGGCTTAACCCAATCCAGCCGGTGTGGCTTTAACCTTTATGTTTTGGGGGCCTAGGGTTCAGGACGGTACCATCCCTGACTAATGTGCAATGGTCTAATAATAATATTACCCTTAGTACATATGGTATAGCCTCAAACTACCCCGAAATACAGTCACATAGAAAACTGCTCGGGGTTGGCCTGGTGGAATCCATTGCTTGTACGAACTAGGAAATGTCCGATGTTGCATATCACGACTCTCTTTGGGCACCATGCGTAGTATATAAAAAAAAATAAAAAAAAAACGAGTATATACATGTTGAGTCTTTTAACGTCAGATCCTCAAGACGAATGTGAGTCTTTTAACATCAGACCCTCAAGATGAATGTGAGTCTTTTAACGTCAGATCCTCAAGACGAATCCCAACCTGTGGGAACAACGGGGCGACGACAAAGTTTATCCTACTGCTGCGGTGTCAAACAATAATATACCTTATACCGGCTCATATCGGATAATAGTTCAAAACCTGGACAGAAAGGTGTTTGACAATTCATACACCACCCCATCCTTCGCGCACGTCGCTTTCGAGCAAAAGTACTACGACTATTACCTATTCGAGATGGGTGAGATTTACACCAAATGATGAGTTGGAGTTCGCGAGGAAGAGAATAGAAGAGGGAGGAGAAGGAAAGAGTTGAAATTTTTTGTACCCATTGTTTTCCAGAGGGCAGGTTTGCTCGATTATCAGAAGACATTTATACTCAGTTCTGAAGTAGAGTTTTTGTGGACTAAGGTTCCGACGCTTGCAACCACACACTCCAGAAGATTTTAGAGAAGAAAATAGAAGAGGGCCCGGCTACCCTAATGGCATACTTCCCCTGTCTTACACACATGGAAGGAAGTACCCCAGTGAATCTTTTAGTGTATGTAGATTGGATCTTTGAGAAGAGTCTCTTCGACATCTGGAGAGCGCAACTCATGATAATGTTTAAGGCGTTGGCCATTTACTTGAAATTCACTGTCATCATTTAAGTTTTTCAAAGAGAGAGCCCCATAAGGGGTGACAACAGAGACAGTGAAAGGACCAGACCATCTAGTTTTTAATTTTCCTGGAAAAATGTGTAATCTCGAGTTGTATAACAAAACTTTTTGACCAATTTTGAAATCTTTTCTTAATATGTGCTTGTCATACACTCTTTTCATGTTGGCTTTATAGGATTTCGAGAGATCATAGGCATCACTCCGAATTTCCTCAAGCTCATTTAACTGCAATTTTTCGTTTCACACCTGCCGCCTTGGTATTATAATTTAGGCTTTTGATGGCCCATAGAGCACGATGCTCAAGTTCAACCGGCAGATGACAAGGTTTACCAAAAATGAGACGGTAAGGGGACATGCCTATAGGTGTCTTAAAAGCCGTTCTATATGCCCACAAGGCAACAGATAATCTGAGAGACCAGTCTTTTCTAGATGGACTAACTATTTTTTCTAAAATGGATTTAATCTCTCTATTAGAGACTTCGACTTGGCCACTGGTCTGAGGATGATATGGAGTTGCCATCTTGTGAGTGACTCAATATTTCTTTACTATCAATTCAAAAAATTTATTACAAAAATATTTTACTAATGATAGCTTTGGGAACACCAAATCGAGAAAAATATTTTCCTTTACGAACAAAATGACAGTTTTATGATCATTAGTATGACAGGCCATCGCCTCAATCCATTTTGACATGTAGTCAACAACTAACAGTATGTATAGAAAATCATGAGAATTTGGAAAGAGACCCATGAAGTCGATGCCCCATACATCAAAGATTTCCACAATTAAAATGGGATTTAAGGGCATCATATTGCGTTGAGTAATGCGTCGTAGCTGCTGGTAGCGGTTGCATTCTTTGCAATGCTCATGTGCATCTTGAAACAGTGTTGGCCAATAAAATCCACATTGTAGAACCTTGGCCACTCTTTTCTTACCACTAAAATGACCACCACAAGATTGCTCATGGTAGAAGGATAACACGTCATTGTGTTCCCAGTCGGGAATGCAACGGCAGATTAGTTGGTCAGAATAATACTTGAAGAGATAGGGATCATCCCAAAAATAAAATTTCACAGTGGATAAGAACTTTTTTCGGTCATTACGAGACCAAGATGAAGGAACTTCCTCGGTAACTAGGTAATTTACTATATCAGCGTACCAAAGAGACGAAAAGACAGAATACAAGTGTTCATCGGGAAAGGAATCACAGATAGGGTATGTATTATTATCAACCTCATTAACGAGTCATGATAAATGGTCTGTAACCACATTTTCGCAACCTTTTTTATCTCTAATTTCTAGAGTAAATTCTTGTAAGAGGAGAATCCAGCGGATCAACCTCTGTTTTGCATCTTTTTTCTCTAATAGGTAATAAAGCACCGCATGGTCGGTGTAGACAATTGTGGAAGAACCCACTAGGTACGGACGAAACTTATCCAAGGTATATACAACGGTGAGAAAGTCTTTCTCAGTGGTGGTATAGTTACATTTTACTCGCATAGTAAATGACAATTGGTTTGTTCTCTCGGTGTTGCCCTAGGACAGCTCCAATAGCGTAGTCACTCACATCACACATTAATTCAAAAGGTTTAGACCAATCAGGTGGTTGAATTATAGGAGCAGTAGTCAGGGCGGATTTTAAAGTCTCAAAGGCTTGTTTGCAATTGAAAGTGAAGTCAAATACGACATCTTTAAGTAGGAGATTTGCTAAAGGTCGAGCAACCTTTGAGAAATCTTGAATAAATATCCTATAGAATCCTGCGTGTCCTAAAAATGCACGTATGTCGTGAACTGATTTTGGTAAAGTAATGGAAGCAATTTTTTCAATCTTAGCTTTATCGACTTTGATGTCATCCTTTGAAACGATATGACCTAGAACTATTCCTTTTGTAACCATAAAATGACATTTTTCCCAATTAAGAACGAGATTTTTCTCTTCACAACGTACTAAAACCTTTTCAAGATTTGATAGATAGCTATCGAAAGAATTACCATATATTGAGAAATCGTCCATGAACACTTCCATAAAGCATTCAACCATATCACTGAAAATATGAAGCATACAGCGTTGGAATGTACTAGGTGCATTGCAAAGGCCAAAAGGCATTCGTTTATATACAAATGTACCAAAAGGACAGGTGAACGTTGTTTTTTCTTGATCAGCAGGATCTATGATTATTTGAAAATATCTTGAATAACCATCAAGAAAATAGTAAAATGCATGACCCGCTAACTGTTCAAGCCTCTGATCAATGAAGGGAAGTGGGAAATGATCTTTACGAGTGACCGCATTAAGTTTGCAATAATCAATGCATATTCACCACCTCACTGGAATACAAGTGGAGATGCATTCATCTTTATCATTTCACACAACTGTAATGCTAGATTTCTTGGGAACAACGTGCATTGGACTCACCCAAACATTATCCGAGATAGGGTAAATAATACCGACATCGAGTAACCTTAAAATTTCTTCCCGTACCACCTCTTTCATGGTGGAATTAAGACGACGTTGTGGCTCACGTGACGTCTTGGCATTTTCTTCAAGATGTATGCTATGGGTGCACACATTAGGGTCAATGCCTTTAATGTCATCGAAAGACCATCCAATAGCCGAACGGTGTTCTTGAATGACACTAATTAAACGTGACTCCTGATCGGCAATCAATTGTGATGATATGATAATTAGGTGACTACCATCTGGTTCAAGATGTACGTATTTTAATTCCGAAGGAATAGGCTTTAAGTCAGGGGTGGGAGGAGTGGGTATTAAAGATTCTTGAGGAAAATCGTCTTCCATAGAAAAAACAGACTGATGCTCGTCCAAGTCGGTTGAAAAGATGGTCGTAGGATCAAATAGTGGTAGTGACTCTAATAATTCGTTTACATCCTATGAATAAGCATCAACATCAAATTCAGAATCACCAAATGAAAGAAATTGGTGTACTTCATCGTCACAAAAAGAGTTTGTGAAACATTCTTGTACAAGGGCGTCAACAAAGTTAACTTCACCATCATTTTCATTCTCTGGAATTTGTTTCATCAACTTGAACACGTTAACCTCGACCAAAAGATTTCCAAAGGACATGGTCATAGAACCATCCCTACAGTTTATGAGAGCATTAGCAGTTGCTAGGAAGGGACGCCCTAATATTATGGGAATGGAGTCACAAGCAACTTCTGTATCCAAAATGACAAAATCGAAGGGATAGAAAAAATCTTGGACTTTTACAAGGACGTTTTCCACAATGCCTTTTGGATACTTAATGGAACGATCCGCTAACTATAGAGTTATCATGGTAGGTTTAAGCTCATGAAGACCTAGTTGTTTGAATAAGTAATAAGGAAGTAAGTTCACACTAGGTCCTAGGTCTAGTAGTGCAGTGGTCGTATATTTGTCACCTAACGTGCATGGAACTGTTGGTCTACCAGGGTCCTTGTGTTTTACTATACCACTGTATTCGGTGATTGACAGAAACTGTTCGGTAAGGAATGCTTGTTGAGGAACATTTGTTCTCCTTTTTGTGGTGCACATATCTTTTAGAAATTTAGCATATTTTGGCAATTGTTTTAGGTCATCGAGAAAAGGTAAGTTTATTGTCAAATTCTTAAAAGTTTCTCGAATTTCATCAAAAATTTTGTCAGGTTTATTCTTTGCCAAACGGGTAGGAAACGATGCATTAGGGCGGTATTTGTCATAATGATCCGTTCGCTCGTTTCCCAATTTATGAATTGGTGACTTTGATGAACTCTGTGCCCCCACTATAAGTTCATTATCAGGAGCTGATTCGCTGGAACCTTTGGTTACTTTTGTTTGATCATCTGGCATACGGATTTGATTGTCAACGGTTTTGCCAGAACAAAGAGTAGTTATGGCATCACCTCACCTTGGTTTGGAGCATTTATATTAGGTGCATTAGTAACTTCACAGGCAGTGTTTGCTGGCTTAGGATTTGGAACTGCTTGGCTAGGAAACACGCCTTTCTGACTCTTTTCTTGCGCTAATGGTTGAAGTGATTGTTAGATAGACGTTAGGATTTAGGATTGTTGGTTCATGTAAGCGAACAAAGTCTCGCTTGTCCTATCAGTAGCGAGAGGCATATGTTGTGTAACAAGGACTAGTTCACGATTATTGCTGAGAAGTTGTTGATTATAGCCAGAATTTGGATTGGCTAGAACAAGGTTGCGGTTGTTTTGATAATTATCATTAGAATTACTTTGAAACTGATTTTGACTTTGTTGGTATTGCTGATTATTTCCTTGGCAATATGGAATAAAGTTGTTAGGTTATCGAACAGGTGGATTTGCAAAACCTGGAGGAGCCCCCATCTGTTGGTTATTTTGGCACCAAGCGAAATTCGGATGCTGTCTCCAAGGTGTATTAGGAATGTTGAATGCACATGCCTCCTCCGATGGTTGAGTAGGGGAAGCATATAACAAGGGACAATACGTATCAGGATGGTCAAGACTAAGATAAAGAACACATGGGGAGGTGTTAATGTTCATGACCTGTTGTGGGAGTTGATCATTTACTTGAATTGCAAGAGCATCTACTTTTTTATTGAGGGATTCTATCAGATTTTTTAATTCGGGATCGTTTTTTACCTCAAAAATAGATGTAGTTTTTAGAATAGTATCCTTAGATGACATAGAAGAATCAGAGTTACCCCAATGTGTATCTCGTTTTGCTTGTTTTTCAAGAAAAGTATATGCTTCAGTAGCTCCTTTGTCCATGAAGCAACCGCCGTTCATTATATCAAGAGTTTCTTTCTGATGATCAGAAAGTCCATTAAAGAATGAACGAACAAGGACAACTTTGTCTAGTTGGTGATGAGGACATTTTAAAAGAAGATCAGTAAAGCGACATGGTTCCGTAAAGGATTCATGAGGATTTTGACGAAAGAATTGAATTTTCTGAAGCATTTCAGTAGTTTTCTTCTGAGTGTAAAATTGAAGCATAAAATCATTAACAAGTTTATTCCATGTGTCAATGGATTGTGGCTGTTGTCCTGCTAGCCAAATTGACGCTCTCTCCGCTAAAGTGAATGGAAACAACCGCAATAAGAGTTGTTCCTTAGAGACGGCTGGATGGTGAAATGTTGTGGCCACTTGTTGAAGCCTATGAAGATGATTGTACGGTTTTTCATGATCCAAACCATGATACACAGGTAATAAACTAAAATGTTTGGCGGAATTCGAAAATCACCGACAATGTCCTCGAGTTTGATGCAGGAAGAAGGTCCTTCCTATAATGCTGTATAGAAGTCCGAAAGTGGCTTCTCAGCCGGTGGATTTTTGTCAGCCATAATGAATCATGGGAATGGTGACAAGGAATCTGTTTGATTTGGATTAATAGATGAAGAACTTTGTGGCAGTGAAAACTTACGCAAATGCTTATCGTATTTTCTCCTATGATAAGTATGTTCAAATTCTTTAGTAGAACCAGACCTTAATCTCATGCAAGCATAAAATTAGATCTAATTGAAAGAAGGAACTAATTATTACCTGAATTTTATGATTATCTTCAAGCATTAGAGTTGAGCAACGTAGGCTTAAGCTGCTGCTAACGTAGCAGTGAAGCGAGGAATACGTGTGCATGCACCAACAGCCAGGTCACAAGAGAGATATGAGGGAGGCTTTCCGTGCAAGCACGGTTCTAATTAAGTAACTTCAATCTTTCAAGTTTCCCAGAAACACCGTTGGAATATGATTAAGATTTATGGAATTAAAATTTATGCAAGGTCTTACCTTTTTTTTTATTAAAACTTATGCAAGGGAGAAAGTATAATCAGGCAAATACGGCCTACTCATACATTACTAGATACAGTAGTATGTGAAGATACACTACTCATATGTATAGTAATACGAATAGGCAAGGTTGTATCATCAATAATTACTTCAATATGTACAGGCAAATACACATCAGTAATACGTATATGTAGGCAAATAGGTAGATATATTTTACGGATACATAAATCTATAGTAACAGGCAAATTATAATCACTCATATGTATCTAGTTACAGTAGCATGCATAGATACTATACGTATACAGATATATACGACTAGGCAAAGACGTAAACTAAACATGCAACGTATTATACATAAACTAAAAGACGACTCTTGTATTGCATAATAATTCAATTTTGTCAATACTCATTGAGATTGTGAGTGTCATATAGAGAGCAGCTTCACCCCGTAGGGTTTAGAAACAACTTAACCAACTCAGATTTTAACCCTCATTGGAATGTTCTCCTCTTTTATGACAAAATCGACTTATTAAACAAGATAATTTTCTAAAATGATGATTTTAGAGGGGAAAACAATTGATTTTGACCTCAAAAATGACCTCCACCTAGCAAGCTTGGTGGTGACAGCGTGCGCGCCGTCAAGAGCTTTTCAAATTGAGCTCACACGCATGATTCAAAGAACCGTAGCCAAAGTTATGGCCAAAATACCAAAACACACTCTAATTACTATGTATATGCTCAAATGTTAAATCCATGCTAACATGTAATTATATTCCCTCCATATTTATATATATGCTAAACACGCAACTTATATATATATATATATATATATATATATATATATATATATATAACCATGCAAAACAGTACCATGGACATGTACATATACATTGATATGCAATTCATAGTCACTTAATCATATATAGATATTTACAGGTGTATTCACATGATTCATGCATATTTCTAACCTAATACGCAAAAAATAGTCCATGCTATAACATAACTGCATACATGTGAATCATACAATAGTCTATTAAAATTTTTGAACCCTGTTAGCATCTTGCAAGTCCGCCAAAGAAAAGAAACGTGCACATCAAGTCAAATTTTCTTACAGTAAGTTTAGTGTTTGTTGTAGCCTAGTTTCCAGGTCCTAGCATTTGGAACCTGTAAGTGCAACCAAAAGCAGCATGCAGATTAGTAGCAAAAACGCTAGAGATTTCAAAAAAATAAAATAAAATAAAATAAAACACAAGAAAAAGAAATAAATGAAAGGATGAGAGTGGGGGATTTCCCCATGGAGCAATTCTAGTTTGCAAGCACAGGTCCTTGGGTCTTTAGAATGGCAGCGGTGCCATTTGATATCTATCACTTTTCGGTGTAAAGATACGAAATCTTTATTTCGTTCAGAGTAGACTCAAGTCCTTACTCACGTCTTCTTGCGTTTAGTTGAGTAGGGATTCGAACCAACCTAAATTCTAGGACCACTTACATCTTTCTTATACTCTAAGTAGGGAAACTAGTGAGTAAGATTTATTTGGATTACTAGCTAAGTTTAATTTTGTTATTTAAATCCTAATGGACGCTTAAACATGTGGAATACAACAAATGACGATAAAAACCTAAGATTTTCCTAGGATATTCAAAGAGAAAGAAAAGGTGGAAGATCATTCCACTCATGCGAGGTCTTATAAACTTCTCTTAAAGTCAAATTACTACCTTCTCTAAGCTGTTTAGGGTTCATTATCAAACCCAAACTGGCATAATCGTCGATCCCTAGTGAAATTGACTCATCTCTAAATCCATTTCCCTAGCATAAGAAGTTGAAATGGCGTTTCATCTCTGAAATCCCATCTCTACTCCTGGACTCATACAACATAATCCTGTTAACTATGAAAATAAGAGATTAGAGATAACTCACACGCGCGGCTAGCCCAGGCATAAAAAGGGAGGCGCACGCGAGTCCTTCTAAATTTCTAGGTCTCAAGTTTGGCTGGACACTACCATTTTGGGGTAGTGTGCTATATGTGCCCTTAAGTCCAGGTAGTGAATCCTATTTCTAAGAAATTTTAACGAATCCTCTCATGAGCTTCATTAATCCTCCACCTTGGAGGATTTCAACTCATGATCCTTGGATTGATTCAAGTTACAAGATAGAAAGTAACAAGAGATAGAAAGAAAGAAAAGAATGTAAAACAAACTGATTACCTATGTAAAAAAAAGAAATTTTATTAGAAACTAGAAAATGTTTCCACCATTAACAATGTTTCAAGCTTTTTCTCAAAAAAAAACTAAAAAACTCCCCTCCAAAAGATAAAGACTTGGAATTTAAATGGAACAAGAGTCAAGGCAATCAATGTAGTGCATCCCCCTTGTTTTGTTTTCTTCTCCATTTGAGAGAAATCTCATTTCCTCCCACGTGAAACACCAAACCACATTTACTTCCTTCTTACCCATACAATCCACAACAAAATGACACCTATCTTTTTTTCACTATTAACACCTAATCTCATCTAACTTTATTAACTACATGTATGGTGTCATTTTTGCACCAATTATTTGCACCTTTGTCTTGACTTGTATGATGGCTCATCAAATCTTGTAGGCCCATATAGTGGGTCTACGTGCAGTCCAATGGCGGTCTGGTCTTTTGGCAATTTCACAACTTCCCGCCTATGCGTAGAGTTCATCGCACTGATCGTCTAAGCAGCTCACTTGTCGCATTCGAAGTCCTGGTTCAAGAGGTAGGAGCTTCGGAAGTTTGATGCTTCTGTGCGGATTTGTTGGGCTTTAGATGGGCTTAATTGGAAAGCTTATGTACACTCCCTATTCCGTGTTTAAATGCTGGTTTTATCATTATTTGTACGTTAGTTGCTCCAACCTACAAAAACACGAAAATGCGATTATTTCATGATTATTAAACACAAAATTAACCGAAATATTATGTCTCTATGGGGTTTATAGTACAGTTTTCGGGTGCTTATCACTACAGACCTAGGGACCTAAAGCCAAAATCAAGACTTCTCTTATGTGGGCTTAGGTCAAGGGCCCATAAGTTTGTTTCTAGAAGGAAGGGTATAATTGTAAAGGGTGTCCTATATAAACTAAAGTTGTAGAGAAAGATTTTTAAAAGTAGGTTAAATGTAAACCTATATTGTAAAGGATATTATCTTTGGTCATTAGGAGTAGGTTAAAGGTTTTTATTTTAAATTGTTATTTACTTATTTTCCATTTTCATATTCTTCAAGCCTTAGTATAAATCAAAGTTCTTAATCAATTCAATACAAGTTTTCTAATCATTTCAATATAAGTTAGGAATGAAAGTAATTCCAAATAGCCAAGTATGAGATAAGAGTTACAAAAGTTAGTGTTTTATCCATCAAAAACCTTCCTCTAAACAAAGAGTCTGAGATGAACAACAAAACCCTTTTCACCACTATCAAAACATCTTCTTCAAATGGTACCGCCGTCATGGATTCATATGGGAAGAGGAAGATGGAGAAAAGCAATAACCATTGAACCCTTCTTCTTAATCTTCATTTCAATTTTTTAGTTTTTTTTTTTCTAATTTTTGTTACTGATGTTTCATTTCTGTGTGTTTCTAGTACTTTTCTGCGCAAACGGTGCCCGACAGTAGCACGAGATGACCCACCGGAACTTGCTGTAGAAAACAGAGTGGAAATGGAGAAAAAGAACCTACGCCGCGCCTGTCACATGAGTGCCCGTGAATGAAATGCACCCACATATGTCAGTCACGCATTTGTGTGCTACACGCTCCCGCGAACCATTTCCCAGCAGACACAAATGACAAGCAACCATGCCTTACCTAACCTACACCGCTCCTCGTTTTCATCAGATGAAGATTCTATTGGCTCAGAATCTTTATATGTAAGTCCACTTTAATTTACCATAGTCTGTTTAATTCAATTGTTAGTAGATAAAAAGTAGATAGATTTACAAGTTTTTGAGTTTTCAAAACCAAAAATTCAATTAAAAATGCAATTTAAAAATTAAAAATGTTTTTTTTTTAAATGAAGTAGTAATACATCAGAAAGATTAAAAGTTAAAATTAGTTTAGTAGCATGTTTAGGTTTTAGTTTTCATTCATTGTTGTTTATGCATGTTTAGATTAAGATAATATCATATAAGTTAAAACACAAAAAAAAATTAATTAGATTAAATGCAAAATAGTTTAAGCTTTGAAAGTTTAGTCTTTTGGTTTAAGTTTACTTACTAAGAGTTGGGGATTCAACCAACTTGGACCGGTTGGATGTCGTGTACGAAAAGAGTAGTACCACAATGCAGCACATCACAGCCCAACTTGGGGGTTGAAGTTCCAATCTTTGACGAACACTTTCCAAACTTTTACATATTTTGTTTAATTAAGTTATTAGTTAATTAAGTTAAACGTAGTTAATTTTCGTGTCTACCACTTTCATAGTTTAACCCCATGAAGGCAAAGTTGTTTTAGGCCCACGAAGGAAATCAATTGTAATTTATTGGCTTTGCCAACATTTCAGCCTGACTTGTGGGCCTTAGTTAGATTAAATTTGTAACCATCAGGAAAAGCTTGAATGGTGGGTTGACATGCAAGACACCAAACACTTCGTCAACCCCACCACGTCGCCTTCACCCCAAGGGTGGTGTACGCACACCTTGGGAGGTAATTTATAAACCTCCTCGCTACAAAGTGTAAGAGGATACTTGTGTGTTACTAAGCATGCTTTGATGATTATGTGATTTGCATTTCAGTCTTGTATTTACATTAACTCTAAAGCTAAACCCGAGCCATAAAAGAACAAAAAGTGGGATTAAGACCTACTTTAGATCAGACTTTGTGTGAACTGTTTGATACATAAACCAAATTAAAAAGATAAAATCAACCAAGCAGAGCCAATTTAGTCACGTCCATCAGGACAAATATCTAGCACAAACAAAGATAGTAGTAAACTACCAGATTCCAGTGGACCAACCACCTTCCTCACTCTCCTCCCTCAGAAATACCGTGGGTGAGATTCTTGGTGGCACACCATCTGGTGAAGTAGTGATCTTCTCCCTCATCGCATATAGTTCCTAAAACCCAATTTTGTGCCCACTGTTACATTCAACAGGGCATAGTATCTACTTGACACGCGCTCCTTTTGTGTGTATGAGATGATATATGGAATGTGTAGATGGATGATGGATGATGGTCGCTGAACAAAACAGAAGTGTATCAAAACCTAATTATCCCTCAATGAGTAAAAGATGAGTAGGGTATCGTTCCACTTTTAAGTGTATGTTATATGAAGGACAAGACTGGAAAGGGGGTTTGAGGGATTAAAAACTATGATTATAGATATTGTGAATTGCTTAACTAAACTAAACTAAACTATTGAGAATTTATACGAGAGGGAATTCAAGAGATTATAATCCACCGATACCTTTGATCTATGACCTTCTGCTTCATGGTTGTTCTTACAAGTAGACTAAAATTAGGCAATCAAGCGAGTGCCAATGCCCTCTTGGACGAAACATCGTTAACGAATAACTCTACTTAAGATTGTTCCTATATTTATGATATTAATATCTTCTTTCCTTTTATGTAAGCTCGAGTAGCCATTCAATGTATTACCGAGAGCAACATCAAGGAGTTCTTTTTAATAGGGCGGCCATTTGATGAATCACCACTTAAGGCAAACGCAAAGAATACTTCCCCTAGGCAGCCACTCCCAGAGCTACCCCTTCTAGGGAAACACAAATAATACTTCCCTAACTCTAAAGAACTACACTACTAGAAGAAAAGTAAAGAACACTAGCATGATATTAATATTGCAAAACATAAACCCTATTATATACTTCCTTCCCCTGGTGTGGGCAATATATCTAATAACTAAAAATATAAAGAACTAACCTTATTAGAGAACACCATGAACCAGAAGAATCATCAAACCCTAAGCACCGGCTTCATCTTCTCCCTTAAAGGAGAAGATTAGCCTTCCATGAAGAAGGAAGAACACAAAGAACGAGAAGAAGAAGAGTCGAAGAACATATGACTAGAAAGACTAATTTATTAAGACTCTACTAGTTAAAATCGAATCTTTTATTATTAATCTCTCTCTGCCTCAAGTTCTGGAGATGGAAATGTAAGTGAATTGGCGAGTTTCATGAGGCACTTAGGTCATCTATTTATAGGGGTTACAATGAGTTCTAGAAACATCCCAAACCGTGGCTTGTTTCTTATTACAAATCAAGTTCTTTCAGAGTCCAACTTTGTTTCCAAAACTGTAAAAGAGGTGTGCTATAGTGTCGGTTCATGTGTCTAGACGCACGGGACTTGCATCCCAGATGCAAAAGTCGCGTCTAGACGCACGGGCCTTGCGTCCCATATGTAAGAGTCTGTTTTTCCTTTTTTGCTCCATCCTTTTTTTCCTCTTTTGTAGGCTTTGGTCCAAACAACGAATCTTTTTGCCTTGGGCTTCAAAATAGGCTTTAAAACAGGTCTAAGTCACATCTTTTAAAGCTTCAATTCCTTGGCCTTCTCCATGATTGTCCACGAGCTTCCCATGTGATCCTTAATGCTCTGAATTGCTCCATTTTACCCCTTTTTCTCTAATATTCTACAAAACTTTCTTTTTCACCAATAGAATCATAAAACACAACTTACAAGTATTGTTAGTCTACTAAGATGGCTAAAAAGAGGTATAATCTAGGATTAAAATGCAGTTTTTGAGCACTTATCACAACCCCCAACTAGCGTTTTGCTAGTATCTTAGCAAATAAGATAAAAAAAGATAAGTGATCAAAATCACATCCTAATAACAAAAATAAAATCCTAACTCACTTTTGCAGGCATTATGATTGCATTTACCATATGCAACAAGGCTTTAAACCTTTAAGTTCCCTAAAAAGGATGAGTTATAGTCTCGTGATGGTTGTCAAGTGATATACCCACAAAATCAATCAATAGCATGTTCAAGAATGATAGTATTTTTCAGAGAGAGAAATTCCTTACCCACTTAGTGCTTAGTCCAACAAATGGTCTCCATTGTTAACTACATTGCTGCAAAGACTCATAGATTATGATGGGAGATAGTAAAAATTGACAAAATTCTCAATCAAGGCTTATGTGTGTACTCAGTCAATCTCCTATACTCTCATATCCAACAAATGGAATCCCTAGTTTACCATAGGCAGATAATCTCGACTTTCAATCCTCACCGGTCATACTCTCATAAAAGAATCTCTTAGAAGATGGTCTACTTTTTTACCTCATGTATGTGGGGAAAAGAATAATGAATATGAACATCCCACATACTACCTTGAAAAATGGGACTTCTGAATGAAAGTAGTCTCATGGAAATAATGTCAATCACGTATGAAGTGTTGGGTCCTTCACTTTAGCATCCTCTCACCTATTCAAGACTTCGAACCATATTGTAGTGATAAGTCATGGGTTGTAACTTAGCTTGGGTATTGGTTTATGAAGGAAAGGTAAAAAGGATTCAAATGTTGTTTCTGAAAAACACTAAGGGTTTTGCTTCTTTCTTTGGAAGATTTCTTCAAATTCTGTATTATAGAGAATATTCTTCCTTTGTCTTAGCTTTTCCATCCATTTTGTTCAACTTTTTTTTTTTTTTAGCTCAGTGGTATATCCTTGATTAGTACTGGATATGCTTGTTTTCCACTAGCTTCTTTAACTTAGAACAGAATGATGGTTTTCATTGTATCTTTATGATATTTTCCTTGTAATCTTCCTTTTGTGCTCTTTCTTCCTCCTTGTGCCCCTCGTATTCTCAGAAACATATGGGTATGGCTGATAAAGATTTTGGCTATACTCCTTGTCTAGAGTTGGGTAAAGGGTTTTGTGAAAGAAAATGGTTTATTGTAAGGCTCAAAAGGGTTTAACATGATAGTCCTACTAGGTGAAAGAAAAGGTAGGATATTACCATTGATGCCGAATATTAATATTTTGATCTTTCTCTGTCATATAAAGGTTAAGCTCACAAAATAAAGAAAATCAAATACAATTAGTTCAAATCAAAATTAATCCTCATAATCAGCATTAGTCCTCATAATCATGTATTAGTATTTTTTTTTAGGTCTTTTTACGTCAAATCCCCAAGACGTAATATGAGTCTTTTAAAGTCAGATTCTCAAGACTTTTGAGTCCTTTATAGTCAAATTCTCCATACTAGTATTTGATAAGAGCCCAAAACTGTAGTTTTAACCCCTTAACCATCATACTTTTAGACCAATTATGTGAGTAATAATTAAGAGTTAATACTGATTACATGTTTTTTATGCATTTCAGGCTTCAAAGTCCATGATGTGCAGAAATGTGCCACTTTAGCGAGATAAAGGAGCAAAGGTCGGTTGCTAAGGAGTTCCATGATTAAAGGCTAAGATTCAAGAAGACAAAGCCTTTGTAAGCCCGGTCAAAAGCTGAAATGTCGATGAGGGCAGAAACAGCACACAAAGTCAGCAGAACTTCCGAAGGCCGTATCTTTGGACTCAGACCTCGGAATTGGGCCTACCTTATGTCAAAACGACCGGATCGGAAAGATCTTTCCAATGGTCTAAGGCTTGACCCAATCAGAGGAGCAGAAGTGGATAAAAAGTCTGTTGAAGCCAACTGCAGCTGAAGAGGCCTTTTTGGACTGAAAGAATTGGGTTTTGGGCCTGATTCTCTGGCCCAAAACATGGCTCCAAGCCCATGCACAATTTTTGGATCTGAAAGTATAAAAACAAAAGCTTAGCTCTTTGTTAATGGTAGATAATGAGGTTAGAAAATAAATTAGGTTAGGATAAAAAAAGTAACCATTAAACCTTAGTTCTAGATCTAGTTTTAGATTAATTAATTAGTTTATTTCTTGAGTATTGAATCATTGTTTTTATTGTTCATTAGATTAATAAGTAGTTGTTATTCATTCAATCATATCTTGTTCTTATTGTTCTATTAGATTTATAAAGTTAATTACTTATTCCATAATGACATGTTCTTATTATTGTTCTTGTGTTGGGAATGGTAGTATAGAAATTTCACATCAAATCATTACTCTCACCATTGTTCCTTTTGGGTTTGATTAGTTGAATTCAATTTAAGTCTAGACAGTTAAGAGTGGAACGAATCCTTACTCATTATATTGCATGATTATGTTTTGAGAGTAAGAAGAATTGATTTAAACGTAAGAACGGTAGGATTACGTATTAGTGTTGTTAACATTAATATTTAGGATTCTACTATTTTTACGGTTATCAGTATTCTCACACACTAGGTTTCACTTTGTAGGGATTCTTCTGATCTCTCTCAGCAGATGATTGACAAAAGTATACCTTGTACAAACAATTTTCTCTTAATGGCTATAACCCAGGACAAGTTTTAGAATGGCAATTCCTTACACCAACCTAGCTTACGCACTCTCCTCTTATGCGCAAATGAACTTTTACCAAACCATACACGAGCAATAGAAATAGTCTTCCTTTGAAGGTCAACGGGGAGTAAATCCCACAAACTAACAAGTGGTGAACACTTAGGTTTCCATCTCAAAACTGATCTCTCAACAACATGCTTACTTCCTGTAGACATTTTATACTCGGTCTACTAGAGTTATGAGACTTTGACTCTAGCACTTGCCTACTCTTCTCAGTAAAGGATAAAGTTATGAAAATCTGAGGGCCCACCTATCGGTGGTACTTATACTAATGAGATCCTAAGGAGTCAAGCTTACGACGCTTGACTTCCTCATGCAAAAACCGTAAACTAGATAGAGTAACAAGTTTAGCAAGACATAAAATGTAATTTTTAAGGTGTGTAGGTAACTTACCTCAATTTTCCGCTTCAACAATGGTCTGATAAATCGGATCCTTGAGAAAAACAGCCTCCACGTCTCCAATAGGCAACTCCAGAAAAAGCTTCAGTTGATGAGCGTTGACTTTGAAACGAGTTCTTCTCTTTATGTCTTCTACCTCAATAGCTCCAAAAGGTGTGACATGTCTTACTACAAACGTTCCCATCTATCTAGATCTCAACTTTCCAGGGAAAATTTCTAGATGAGAGTTGTAGACCATAACCTTCTGTCCAGGTTCAAATTCACTCTTCAAAATTCTTCTGTCATGTAATGCTTTAGTCTTATCCTTGTAAATCCTTGACTTATCATAAGCATCACTTCTCAATTCCTCTAATTCACTAATCTAAAGCTTTCTCCTTTCTGCTACTTGATCTAGGATGAAATTCATCTCTTTCACTACCCAATAGGCTTTATGTTCTAACTCAACAGGTAGATGACACACCTTTCCATATACCAAGCGATAGGGTGACATCCCTATGGGTGTTTTGAATGATGTTCTGTATGCCCGTAATGCATCTTGGAGTCTAAGAGACAAGTCTTTCATAGAAGGATTAACTGTCTTCTCCACAATACTCTTGATTTCCCTATTCGAAACTTCTGCTTGACCATTAGTTTGAGGATGATATGGTAAAGCTAGCTTGTGAATTACTCCATACTTTGCCATAAGGTTCCCAAATATACGGTTACAGAAGTGAGAACCGTTATCACTAATGATGGCTCTCGGTGCTCCAAATCTTGGTAAAATGTTCTTCTTCAGAAAGTCCATGATGACTTTATGATCGGTGGTCTTTGTAGGAACTGCTTCAATCCACTTTGAAATATAGTCCACAGCCAGTAGAATGTAGGTATAACCAAAAGAAGGCAGAAATGGTCCCATGAAATATATACCCCATACATCAAAGATTTCTTAGATAAGGATCGGTTGTTGAGGCCACTCGAACCTTTTTGAGGTATTACCTAAAAATTGGCATCTCGGACATGCTTTGTAATAAACATTTGCATCTTTAAAAAGAGTAGGCCAATAGAAACCAGCTTGTAATACCTTGTCTGCAGTACATTGCGGGGCAAAGTGTCCTTCTCAAGGCTGATCGTGATAGAATGATAGAATGGATTCCTGTTCCGATTCTGGGATGCATCTTCGAATAATCTGATCCGAACACTTCTTGAATAAGTATGGATCATCCCAAAAATAATATCTAGCCTTAGAGTAGAATAAATCTTTTTCTTGCTTGCTCCAATGCAATGGTACCCTGTCGGTTACAAGAAAGTTTGCCATGTGGCCGACCATGGTAGTTTTGATATACTGAACAACTGTTCATCAAATCAAATTCTTGTAAAAGTAGTATCTATCGGATCAATCTAGGCTTTGGCATCCTACTTAGCGAGTAAATGACGCAAGACAGCATGGTTAGTATAAACTATTACCTTTGAACCTATCAGATATTGACGAAATTTGTCAAGAGAATAGACGATGGCTAAGAGCTCCTTCTCAACGGTAGAATAATTAATCTGAGCTCCATTTAGAGTCTTGCTAGCATAATAGATTCTGTACGACACTTTCTTGTCTCTTTGTCCTAGAACGGCTCCTATAACATAATCAGATGCATCATATATGATCTCAAATGGCTGGCTCCAATATGGTGCACGAATGATTGGTGCTGAAGTGAGTGCTTCCTTCAACTTCATAAAAGCTTCGACACATGAGGCATCAAAATAAAAAAACATCTTTTCCTAACAAATGTGATAGCGGTTTTGCAATTTTGCTGAAATCCTTGATAAATCAACGGTAGAATCCCGCATGACCTAGGAAGGCACGGATATCTTTGACAGTTCTCGGCTTGGGTAGATCCTTTATAATATCAATCTTCACTTGATCTACTAGAATTCCTTCCTTTGAAACTTGGTGATCAAGCACAATCCCTTCCTTTACCATGAAGTGACATTTTTCCCAGTTCAGAACTAAGTTGGTATCGTAACAACGTTTAAGGACTAAGGAGAGATGGTGCAGGCAATCCTCAAAAGATGATCCAAAAACTGAAAAATCATCCATAAAAACTTCCATGTATTTCTCTACCATGTCGTAAAAAATACTTATCATGCATCGCTGAAAAGTGGTCGGTGCATTGCATAGACCAAAAGGCATATGACAGTAGGCGAATGTTCCGAATGAACATGTGAATGTGGTCTTCTCTTGGTCCTCAATGTGAATATGGATAAGAAAATATCCTGAGTAACCATCAAGAAAGCAGTAGTAAGCTTGTCCAGCTAATCTTTCTAACATCTGATCGATGAAAGACAATGGAAAATGATCTTTACTTGATTCGTGATATCCGTAAAATGATAGTTTTACCTACAAATAAGTAACGAAACTTAAATGCAAGTAAAACTAAAACTAGACTTTACGATGATTTATCAAAGTTTTCTACTCTCGATGCTATCACAATAGAATTGGAGTAAAAAATTCATTCCACTCCTAGTTCTTTAGTATTGGCGTTTTCTATTATTATTTGTCTTTCCAAAGTTAATGAAAGTATGAAGGGAATTATACTACGATGTTAATTTAAATAGAAAACAATATACGAATAGCGAAATGACGAAAATACTAAGGTTTGAATCTAGATAAAGAATTAGGGGGGATTGAATCCACCTTGAATCCAACTTAATAAACTAGCATAGATTGTTATAATCCAATTTTTATGTTCTTGCGATAAGAATTGGTCGTTCTAATCCCTAATCATTCATGAAAATCTCTACCCGCTAATGACTAGCATGTGAGGAAGTTCAACCCATTCTCATGGTGAATCAACTACCTTCTAGAGTAGAATAGACTCTTAAAACTATTTCTACACTACACAATCAAGTTTTCATCAAGGCTTCATCAAACCCCTCTAATGGAGGTTTAGCCTAGATTCATCAAACTATCATTTCTATATGAATATAAACAAGACATAATATAAAGATTCTAACTTTTCTAATTTGAACTAAACAAGAATTCAAAACTAAATTAACACTAAGAAATGATTAACAACTAAGATATGAATTTAACAATACTAAAACTAAATAAGAATTTACTTGATAAACTAAATTGAGATGAAAATGAATAATTTATTATGAAACTAATGTTTGATTCTGAAATAATAATCTACTTGTTCTAACACTGATTAGTTAAAAGGTAAAACTAGATCTAAAACAAGATATGAAAACTAATTTAATGGAGTCTAAAACTAGATCTAGAATTATGCTCTAATGGATACCAAATTTTTTTTTGCTTAAGAGTTAAGTCTTGTGTGTTGAAATGGAGGAGCCCAAATCCACATTTTCATGCATAGGCTGAGGAGCCATGTTTTGGGCTGAAAAATTGAGCCCAAAGCCCAATTTCTTCTGTCCACAAAGCCCTTTTCAACCGGATTTGACTTTAGTAGACTTTTCGTCCACTTCTGCTCTTCTGATTGGGTCAAGTCTTGAACCATTGGAAAGCTCTTTCGAAGGCGACGTCGTTTTGACATAAGTTAGGCCAAATTACGAGGTCTGAGTCCAAAGATACAGTCTTCGAAAGTTCTGCTGACTTTTGTGCATTGTTTTTGCCCGCGTTGACTTTTCAGCTTTGACCGGGCATTAAAAAGGCTTTTTTTCTCCTTGAATCTTGGCCTTTAATCACATAACTTCTTAGCAACCAACCCTTGCTCCTTTATCTCGCAAAAGTAATACATTTCTGCACTTAATTGACTCCAATGCCTGAAATACATAAAAACACGTAATTAACATTAACTCTTATTTATTACTCGCATAATTGGTCTAAAAGTATTATTGTTAAGGGGTTAAAACTACAGTTTTGGGCTCTTATCAAACCACCCCTAAATAGCATTTTACTTGTCCTCAAGCAAATATGAGAAATTAGAATAAGTGACCAAAAATGGAGTTCTAACTACTATCGTTTCGCTGAGTGCGATTGCATTAACCATATGCAACAAGGCCTTAAACCATTAGGAATTCCCTAGTGGACGAGTTATAGCCTCGTGAGAGTTTTCCAGTGAAGTTACTCACAAACTTCATTTATACTACAACGACTAAGAAATAAAACTATTGTTTCCTTCTTTATGTCTCAACTATCTATACATCTCACTTAGCAATGAATACAGAATAATCAAGTAGAAACCTAAGCTAATATATGCATAATAATCAATCATCTACGAATAAACATATATACTATGAGTAATACTATGAAATGCACTAGCATGTCCATTTCTGAAAACTCGGAATAGCATCCTTAAGTAGGTCCTCACATAAATGTCAAGGCAAAAACCACTCTGATTTTTCCGCTCAAGTTTCACTACTCCAGTGCGCAGTGGGCACACTTTACCTTACAATCTCAATGACACACAAGGAAGCTGGAGTCGATCAAACATATCTGCCACTTACTATCACACTAACCTATTCCTAATTGAGCTAGAGGTCTTTATTAGGTGTTGCGGGGATTAGGAGATGGTTTAAGAAGGAAGGAAATGGATATTCAAAAAGGACAAGTCTGAGATAATAGGGTCTTCATATTACATAACTAGAGAAACCCTTGTTCTTTTGCTTCTACACTCTGTTTCCATCCTTAGCCTTTTTATTTTTGCTTTTTTACTCTTTTATTCTATTTTTTTGGAGTTTTATTTTGTTTCTATTTTTATTTTTATTTTCTTTTCTTTGGATGGAAACTTCTTTTATTTTTCTTTTCAGAAGCAACTAACTAATTTTTGTTTACACAGGTTTTTTCTTTCTTTTTTCTTCACTCATCTTATTCTCAGACTCATTCTATAATGGGTAGGTTGATTTTTTATTTTGTTTTGTTTTTGTAATAGGGTAAAGGAATTGTGGTTTATGAAAAGCTAAAGAAAGGCTCAGAGGGGTGACTAGCGGAAAATAATTCATAGGTTTGAATTTCTGGCTATATCGATCCAAAGAGGGCCTAAATTCTCGCTTAGGATATGGTATAGTGATCAAGTAAGTGGACGTGTGATTTCTCTATCCGGATTTTACTTCTCCCTTGTGTCATTTCTCAAATGTTTCACTCATATAAGGCTTTAGGCTATATTCTTACAGGATTTGTAAAATAAGTACTCTAGCCTAGATTTCAGAAACTTACTACCAAACAATCATAGATACTCATGTACTATATTTATAGATAGATGCAGAGATTATTACGTACATATTAACCTAAGTTTCTAAAAAACTATTCTCATGCAAAAGCTATGTGAGACTTCTAGATTATTGAGAGCATAGAGAAAGAAAACAATACCAATATTCCTAAGTGTATATGATAAACTTTTTATTCATATTTTTAAAATTTTTGAAAATTTACTAGAAAATAAGTGCATATTATACATATCTATATCCTAACAGATGCCTTAATTACACATGTTTTCTATGCCACCCCCAAACAAGAAGCATGCTTTATCCTCAAAGTATTTAAATAAAAAGGCTAGAAAAATACCATGGAAATGCGTAAAATTATGGAACATCTGCAAAACAAGGTTAAACATACTAATATAGAATAAGAAAAATAGACGCAACTCTATATGAGTTCCACCCGTTACGGGGTTAACAAGAATTAAATTGCTTGGGACATAAGCAGATACTAACTAAAACTAAAAAAAACTTACCTTATCTCCCATTTAATCGTCATCCTCCTCAAAGAGATGAGGTTCTTTCACGTCCTACCATGCGATGATAACTTGTCAAGCCCTCTGCCGTTTGTCATCAACTCATGCTAACCTGTCGAGTGTTGATAGGTCTGATGGGGTGTAAGGAGCAACCAAATGAGGCTACACCTGCCATCCCGATCGAGTCATAACTCAAAATGAACGAACCACCCAATTGGTGGGTCTCATGACTTCAACCCTTTTCTAATCTGTGAACTGGGTACAGAATACATGCAAACAACCGCGCATGATGCGACATACCAAAATAGGCATAAGAAGATACTTATGCCTCATGCTTTGGGCTCTCTTAAGACTAGCCACTAATACTCGGGGAATGTCATATCGGTGACGTCCCTCAGCTAAAGCAATGAAAACGTCACCAGCGGTACTATTTGCAGAAGTCAACTGCCACTCCCTTAAAATATTCATCATGATGAATAACATGATGGTGCCTACATTCAAGGACAGGCTACCAAGGGCTATGTTATATCGCCCTTGGTCCATTATATGAAACACCCCTCCCCTATAATACTCATGGAAATATGTATAGTCATAGAGATATGCATTATCGGTCATATATCCCCACGTGTGCATAAGATCCGGCAAGGGCAATCCCGAAACTAACACTACCAAAGACTTACTGAATTCCATTGTCGTGTTATTAATTGCAAGGGAGAATTTTTGTTCTCCATCTTGGTTACAATAGAAAGTAATATTATTGTAGAAAAATGCAATAAGCTGAGGTGAATACGAGTCGTCCTCACTTACCAGTAGATGCCTCCATCCTAACTACAAGATCTTGTCGCAGAACCAACCTCCGTAGGTCTCGCTTCCCAACAAGTCTTCGAAAAACTGCTCCGGTACGACTATAGAAAATGTCATCACAAAACTACTATCTAGAATAGCTGCAAACGATCCTAGAACAACCCACAAAAATTGGAATTTTTTCGTGCCTACGGATGTCAAAACACGGGAGGCGCTCAAACTATGCCTGAGTAGGACGCAGGGTGCGCTCAAGCTATGATCGAGTTCCAGGCACTTAGGCGCGAGCGCTCACTTTTACCTTGGGATGGGAGCGGGGTGCGCTCTGGTCTAAATTGAGTAACAGGCACTTAGGCGCAGGGCGCGCTCACTTTTTGCCTTGGATAGGTAGGTCGCACTCAAGTAAAGTTCGAGTTACAGGTAGGCAAGCGCAGGTGGCGCTCAACTGAGGTGCAGGCACGCTCCATACAGTTTAAATGCTTAAGTGAAGAAGAAAAAAATAAAAAATTAGGAGTGAAAGGTGAGAGATGAAAGTGAGATATGTGGGTTTGTGTGGAGAATGAAGTTTATATAGGGGTTGAGTTTCCAAAACGAATCGGCAAGTTGCCAAAAAGCGTTAAGGCAATTGTCGGAAATAAAATATTTCTAAAACCGAAAACGGAAACAACTCATATTCTTTATTCCAAAACAAACCTAATATCTTTTAGGTTAAATTTAATATAGTAACGGCCTAACTCATTGAGATTTCATCCTACCACATTATCTACTCATAGCCATGCCAATATCGGCAACATTCCCAACAATCATTGTAAAATTACATAATAAATTGTGGATCATATAAAAACTATGCAAAAAGAAATAATACCACCCCCAAACAGATCGGGAAGGTGGGATTAACACTAAAATCAACGCATAATTTGAAAAAAACCAAATTAAATTAAAATCCAAATTCAAATACAATTAACTACCGAATTCAAATTTAACTACTGAATTCAAAATTAATATCCGAACTAATAAAAACAATAAAGCAAGAAATGCATAATTCACACCATAGAGGAACATGTCTCAAAAACTGAGAAAACATGCAAGAGTGGAATATGTGAATTATGTTAAACGTGGACTTAGGATCCGGTACTTACAGCCACACACTCCATAGGGAGGGCCCGGTTACTTGAATGGTGCACTAACCAATATATGGAATTGTAAGGAAGTACACCAAATAACAAAATGAGTCTTTTATAGTCAGATACTCAAAACTATATTTAAAACATATGTATATAATGAATATGCAGTTTACCATATATCAACAATCTAAAGAGTTGTAGGTCTGTCCATAAATGAATAACATGGAATGCACCCCCAAACAGAATCAAGTACCAAGATTTTCTACGACGCAACTTAGTGAAATGAAAATGAAGTCTGATAGATCTAGAACGTAACCGAGCATGCACCTTCTTTTCCTCCAACGAAAAGGTGGCCAAGTGAATGAGTGTGAAAAAATAGATAGTTGTGGAAGATATGGTGGATATGGATGAATTTTAGAAGTAAGGAATTGAAAAAATGAGAATGTGGGTTTAGCATAAAACTCATTTGTGGCATGGGTTGGCTTTATCGCACAATTGGAAATGAAAGTGTCAGGTGGCTCTTTAGGTAGTATTTTCTTAACAAGAGAGTTTAGAAAATCATGAAGCACAGGAGAAACAAGAGGATCAAGTGCAAACTCTAAGTTCCTTTGAAAGGGTGGAAGGAGGGGAATCAAGGCAGATGGTGCGCAAGGTAGTTCTTGATAGGGTGAATCATCACCTGCTCTAAGAAACTCGTCAAATTCCTCATCCAGCTTGGTCACATCCACATTACTATGGTATTCCTCTCTATCTTTGAGAAAGTCATCAATCTCATCCTCATCCATTAGATGGGTATCGACTAGTGTAGGGACGAAAACGTCAGAGTCTGAACTTCCAAAGGAAAGAAATTTGGGCATCTGATTATCAGGAAACGTGTTATTGAAATAATCTCGAGCGAAGCTCTCGATCGTGTTAACCTCTCCATCGACAGTCGTATCTGGGTATTGTTGAATCGTCTTAAAAACATTTACCTCAACAGAAAGATGGCTAAAGGATAAGAACATCGAACCATCGCGGCAGTTTATGAGCGCGTTGGCAGTAGCCAAGAAGGGATGCCCTAAAATGATAGGAACAGAGTCGTTAGCGACTTCTGTGTCGAGGATAACGAAGTCGGCTGGGTAGTAAAAAATTTGAACTTTAACTAGCACGTTTTCAACCACACCCTTAGGATACTTAATAGAATGATCCGCTAATTGCAACGTCATTTTCATTGGTTGCATCTCTTGTAGACCGATTTGTTTATATAAATAATAAGGTAGTAAGTTAACACTCGGCCCCAGGTCTAATAGAGCAGTTGTCGTGTGATTATCCCCCAAGGTGCATTGTCAGATGGGGCGACTACTAGGTCCTTGTACTTAACAATTCCATTATTTTCAGATAGAGTTGGGAACTGTTCAGTTAAAAAGGCATCTTTAGGAATATTTGTCTTATGCCTAGTAGTGCACAACTCTTTAAGAAACTTAGCCTGGTAAGGTAACTTTTTTATTGATTCAAAAAATAAAAGGAAGGTTTATCGTTAGATTTTTGAAAACTTCTCTAATCTCATCGAAATTCATATCCTTGGCTAACATTGCTAATCTCTGGGGAAACGGTGGTTTCTCTCTATATTTAGCGTAAAGATCAACATGATGTTTAACCTTGGCTTTTTGTTTTTTAGGTTGTGGTGTAACTGGTACCTCTACCGGGGTAGGATCTTCAGTTTCCAGTTTGGTATCTAGTAGAATATCAGGTGTAGGGACCACTGGTGGGGTTACCACAGGCATACTTACAGCTTTATCAACAACTCTACTAGAACGGAGAGTGGTGATAGCATTTAACTCACCTATGTTTCCATTTTCATTACTAGTATTACCGATTAACTCAAAGGCTGTGTTTGGTGTTTTAGGATTAGGTAACGCTTGACCTGGAAACACGCCTTTTGGTTGGGTTTTCTATTGGGCTAACTGTTGGGTTAAATGATTAATGGATTGTAAAACTTGTTGGTTAGATTGAGCTATGGATTAGAAAAGTTGTTGGTTAGATTGAGCCATGGATTAGAAAATTTGTTGGCTAACTTGTATGAAGGCGTCAAGACAATCCGGTTGTGTATGTGTAGTGGTCACAGGTGATGTGACTAGAACTATCTCACGTTGATTATTAACAGGTGGGTTGTGATAGTTATTATTAACCGGAACGATACCTCTATTAACATTATAATTATTATTGTTATAATTACTATAATTACCTTGTCCTTGCCCTTGTCTTTGGGGAGCTTGGTTGTAATTGGGTGATGGCCTAACATTTTGATTATTATACCCTGGAGGTGTAACTTGTTGATTATTTCGCCAACCGAAATTGGGGTTTTGTCTACAAGGTGCGTTATGTTCGCTATTAATGGAATAAACATTGTCCGGCTGTGCGGATGGATGTTCATAGACTAGAGGACAATAGAAGTCGGGATGCCCAGGACTCAAACAGAAATTACAGGGAATAGAGTTGACATTCATGACAGGGGTAGGCTTTTGTTGAACAGCAATAGCCTCTACCTTTTTAGTGAGAGATTCGATTAAATTTTTAAGCTCAGGTTCGTGTTTAATCTCAAACATACCGGCAGCCTTAACTGTTGAAGAAGAACTAGAGGAACGGGGGATATCGTCACTACCCCACCCCCCCCCCCCCCAGTTATTATTACGCTTTGTTTGATCTTCTAGAAATTTATAAGCCTCTGAGGCTCCTTTACTGAGGAAACTACCCCCGTTCATTATGTCAAGCACCGCTTTGTGGTGGTGTGATAAGAGCCCAAAACTGTAGTTTTAACCCCTTAATAATCATCCTATTAGACCAATTATGTGAATAATAAGTAAGAGTTAATACTGATTACGTGTTTTTATGCATTTCAGGCTTCAAAATCCATTATGTGCAGAAATGTGCCACTTTAGCGAGATAAAGGAGCAAAAGTCAGCAGAACTTCCGAATGCCATATCTTTGGACTCAGACCTCGGAATTGGGCCTACCTTATGTCAAAACGACCGGCTCGGAAAGAGATTTCCAATGGTCTAAGCCTTGACCCAATCAGAGGAGCATAAGTGGACGAAAAATCTGTTGAAGCGAACTGCAGCTGAAGAGGCCTTTTGGATCGAAAGATTGGGGTTTGGGCCGATTCTCGCCCAAAACATGGCTCCAAGCCCATGCACGATTTTTGGATCTGGATGTATAAAACAAAAGCTTCACTCTTTGTTAATGGTAGCTAGTTAGACCTAAATTAATATATAGAATTCTAGATCTAGTTTTAATGAATTAATTAAGTTTTAGTTCCATTACAATTCTTGTTTTAGATTAAATTCTTGAATGATTGTTCTTGATTGATTAGATAAATAAAATAGTTATTATTCAATTTAGTTCTTGTCATTTCCATTCTAGATCTAATTTAAATTCTTGTTCTTATTCCATTCCAAATTAAATTAGATTCATTATTGTTTAATTAAGTAAATCTCAATTTCTTACATTATGTTTAGTTTAGATTCAATGGAAAATGTTAGGTTGATGACTCAAGGCTAAAACCTCCATTAGAGGGGTTGATGAAGCCTTGATGAAAACTTAGTGGTTAGTATAGAATTGGTTGTAGAATCTATTCCACTCTAGAAGGTCGTGGTTTCGCCATGAGAATGGGTGGACGACCTCACATGCTAGTTAGTATCCGGTAGGAATGCCATGAACACTAGGGATTAGACTCGAAATTCTTGCCGCGAAAACGTAAGAATCGAGATACCGACAATCTATACTAGGTTATTAAGTTGGATTCGAGGTGGATTTAATTCCCCATTTCTTTATCTAGAGTCAACAATCGTATTTCCGTAGCTTCGTAGATTATCTTTAGTTTATAATTTATCTTGTTATTTATTATATCTAGTTATTTAAAATAACGCGTCTTGTTAGCATAACATTTCGTAAAGCTCTCATTGACTTAGGACTGATTTCTTAGACTTAGAAGACAATCCATGCTAGGGAACTAGGAGTGGAACGAACTTCCTACTCCACTTAGTGCAATTCGCATCGAGAGTAGAAGCTTTGATAATAGACTAGTAAAAGTTTAGTTTTAGTTTACTTACGGATTGAATTCATCGTTCATTTCGTAGGTAGACTAATCATTTTATGGTTATCAAATTTAATGCGGGATTTTATCAAACTCGCCTCCCCACAAAGCCAAAACCATTAGTTATCTAAGAAACTTCAATGGCGCTTACGACGAAGAATGTTGCACGAGCACGCCGCTTGAGGCCCCGACCATTTCGCACCATTTTACGGCCAATATGATTAAGAGGGATTGGAAACGTAATGTGGTATTCGGCTGCATGAGTTCTATCACTATGATTTGGTAGAACAGTTTTATAAGAAACGAGAATTGGAGGAAATAGGATTTTCATTAGGATAGCAGAACGAGGAGGGAAGTAACGAGGCGCTTGTTGGTCGAGCTATTAGGAATCACCAGAACCAACCTAGATATCACGACCATTCGTGAATCCCAAAGATAATCGCAGCCTCGCTTTTGATGAAAGATACGGTCATAGAGGGTGAATACAATACGATATCTCATTCGTTTCGCCAGACGACCACGAGAACCAATCAACCGGGTCAGAGCTCGGTGGATTGGTAGGAACGCCCCCGACAAAGACAAAGTCGGCACATCGACTTCGTAATCCGCGACGCTCTCCGGATTTTGCAAACGAATGAGTGTAATTTCTGCATCCTCGATGTAATTTTGAATGTGATTAGAGGAGTGGAAAGAGCATGGCTTCTTTCCGATATTGATCACTAAGATTATGCTCTCATTTAGAGTCGCCGCTAAATCTGCTTCTATTAAGATCAAATTGCATTCTAATGCAAGTATTTATAAGGAATGCATCCAAGAGACTTGGCCATTGTCCGCAGAGAATAAAGTTGAGTCGAATAATGAAGGCTAAGATATGACATGGTTGGTTGAGGATAATTTCGATAGTCAAACTTCTAATTTAGAACGAATGATAATGCCGCAACCGGGTTTGCGATGCGTTATCGTGATCCGTGAAGATATCCGACATAGACAAATTGTAATTCGAAATAAGCAAACGAACTTTCGGACGAGAGTTGAAATGCTCGAAAGGGGTCGAAGATATCTTGTGTAACTTGGAGATTATCCACCGTAATCACCAAGCCCAAGATGCAAAGACTCAAGACCGAGATGGAAGCACCGCTTGTTCAGATAGAGATGCTACGACGCATGCCACTGTGGATGAGTCCGTCTCACCGAAACCGAGAGGCATGAGCGCCGCCGCCAAGCCGATGGCTCAAGCCATTCTTCACCACGTAACCGTCTCCATCTCAGGGACCATCTTCTTCACACTTCTAGGTGTTCAACATCACCAGTGTCCCGTTATTTCATTGTTTTTATTGTTTTGTTAGTGGAATTTTATTTCAGTAGTTAGATTTAAATATTAAGTTGTTTGTTTTAGATTGCTTGGATTTCATATTATTTTAATATAATTTATTTTGATCATCTTTCGTAAGGATGTCTTGGAGTCAAAGTTGAAAATTAGGCCGATATCGGCATATCTATGATTTTTGTAGTGGTAGCATGATATGTAGGAGAGTTTAGAAGTTACTATTCTAAACCAAGTTTAAAAGATACCGGGGTTGTTAGGAAATCAAAACTATGGTTAGTTTCCGCTTTGGCAGATTTCTATTTCTCGAAATTGCCTTTAAAACAATTTGGCAACTTGCCGATTCGTTTTGGAAACCCGAACCTATTTAAACTTCCATCATTCTACACTCACAACCCATACTACACCCCCACAATCATCTCTCACCTTTCACTCCAAGCTTTTTCAGCTTGTTTTTCTTGTAAACAACAACGCTTTCAAAAGACTAACGAAGGCCACGAACATCGTGAAGCGCCGCGCCTATACACTTCCATAAATTTTTGTCGAGGCCACCGCTTCAAGCAGAGCTACTTCGCCCTAAAACACTGTAAATCGAAAAATCTCAGAGAGCACTACGCTTCAAGCAATTTAACAAATTTCCAAACACTGTAATTCCAAAAACCTAAGAGCGCGACTCGCGCCCTATACGAGCGCGCCCGCGCCCTCCTTCCGTAAGCACAGGAAATTCCGATTTTCTTAGGTTTCTTCCAGGTTTTCGCAGCTGTTCTACAGAGTAGTTTTGAGATGACACCTCCTATAGTGATTCCTGAACAGTCATTTGAAGACTTGATGGGAACCGATACCTATGGAGCATCGTTCCGCGAGCGGATCGTGCAGTTAGGATGGCGGCATCTTCTGGTGAGTGATGACGATTCTTTTTCACCTAAGCTAACTGAATTCTTCTATAATAATATTACTTTTTATTGTACCCAAGAAGGAGAACAAAAATTTTCCCTTGCTATTGATGGCACGACTATGAAATTCAAGAAGCAATTGATAGCTTTGGTTTCGGGTTGCCATTACGACCAATCTCTATGCACACGGGGATATATGACGATAACTCATACCTATATGAATATGCCTATTTCCATGAGTATTATGGGGAGGGTGTTTAGTATCATGGACCAAGACCAATATAACATCGCCTCGAAAGTAGCCTATATCGCTGAATGTAGGCATTAACCATGTTGTTCATCATGATGAACATTCTAGGGGAACGCAGTTTACTAACATTGGGTGACGCTTTTCCTTGCTTTAGCCGAGGGACGCCGTCGGTATGACATTCCCCCGAAGTTTTAGTTGCTACTCGCGAGGCCATACCTTGAGGCATAAGTACCTTCTTATGCCTGTCTTGGTTTGGTCGCGATTATGCGCGCTTGCCTACCCATATTCTCATTACCGATTACCGCAGATTGGGAAAGGGTCGAAATAATGAGACCCACCAATCGTGGTGGTAAGATCATTCCGAGCCATGACTTGGTCGGGATGGCAGGTGCAACCACATTTGGTTGCCCCTTACACCCCATCGGACCAAATAACACTAGAGAGGTTAGCACTAGTTGATGATACACGGACGGGCGTGGCAAGTTGTTATGGCAAGGCAGAGACGAAAAGAACCTCATATAGAAGAGGAGGATGACGAGTAAAATCTTTGGGGTGCAGGTAAGTTTTAGTTAAGTTGAGTGTCCGCTTATGTCCCAAGCAATTTAATTATGTTAACCCCATAATGGGTGGAACTCTTTATAGAGTTCGCGGCCAGTTTTTTATTACTATATTTGTATGTTTTAACTTTGTTTTGCGATGTTCCCGAATTTCACGCTTTCAATGGTATTTTTCCTACCCTCTTTATTTAAATGCTTTGAGGACAAAGCATGCTTCTTGTTTGGGGGGCATAGAAACACGGTAATTAAGACATCTGATAGGATATAGATATGTATAATATGCACTTGTTTTCTAGTTAAAATTTCAAAAATTCAAAAATATAAATAAAAAAAATATGCTATACACTTAGGAATATTGGTATTGTTTTTCTTTCTCTATGCTCTTAACAATTTAGAAGTCTCACATAGCTTTTGCATCGTAATAATTGTTAGAAACTTAGGTTAATATGTAGGTAATAATCTTTGCATCTATCTATAAATTTATTACATGAGTATCTATGATTGTTAGCGATGAAGTTTCAAATCTAGGCTAGAGTACTTATTCTACAAATCCTGTGGAGAATATAGCCTAAAGCCTTATATGAGCTAAAACATTTGAGAAATGACACAAGGGAGAAGTAAAATCCGGATAGAGAAATCACACGCCCACTTGCTTGATCACTATGCCATATCCTAAGCGAGAATTTAGGCCCTCTTTGGATCGATATAGCCGAAATTCAACCCTATGAATTATTTTCCGCTAGTCCCCTCTCGAGCCTTTCTTTAGCCTTCCATAAACCACAATTCCTTTACCCTGTTACAAAAACAAAACAAAATAAAAAAAAAAAAAAGAGAATAAATCAACCTACCCAATTTAGAATAAGTCCGGAATAGAATGAGTGAAGAAAAAGAAGAAGAGAAAACCCGTGTAAACAAAAATTAGTTAGTTGCTTCCAAAAGAAAAGAAGTTTCCATCCAAGGAAAAGAAAAAAAAATATATATGATAAATAAAAACTCCAAAAAATAGAATAAAAAGGGAGGCAAAAGCCAAAGAAAAGAAAAAAAAAAAAAATGGCTAAGGATGGAAACAAAGCATAGAAGCAAAAAGGAAATAACAAGGTTTTCTAAGTTACATAATATGAAGACTCTATTATCTCAGACTTGTCCTTTGAATATCCATTTCCTTCCTTCTTAAACCATCTCCTAATCCCCGCAATACCTAATAAATACCTCTAGCTCAATTAGGAATAGGTTAGTGTGATAGTAAGTGGCGATGTGTTTGATCGACTCGCTTCCTTGTTGTCATTGAGATTGTAAGGTAAAGTGTGCCCACTGCACATTGGAGCAAATAAACTTGAGTGGAAAAATCATAGTGGTTTTTTTGTCTTGACATTTATGTGAGGACCTACTTAAGGACGCTTATTCGAAGTTTTCTAAACGGACTCGCTATTACATTTCATAGTATTACTCATTGTTATATGTTTATTTTAGATGATTGATTATTATGCATATATTAGCTTAGGGTTCTCGACCGGTTATTCTTATGTATTTGCTAGTGAGATGTATAGATAGTTGAGACATGAAGGAGAAAACAATAGTTTTATTTCTTAGTCGTTGTTGTATAGATGAAGTTTGTGAGTACCTTCATCGAAAACTCTCACGAGGCTATAACTCGGCCCACTAGGGAATTCCTAGTGGTTTAAGGCCTTGTTGCATATGGTCAATGCAATCGCACTCAGCTTAAACGAGAGTAGTTAGAACTCCATTTTGGTCACTTATTCTAATTTCTCATCTTTGCTTGAGGACAAGCAAAATGTTTGTTGGAGTGGTTTGATAAGAGCCCAAAACTGTAGTTTTAACCCTTTAATAATCATCCCTGTTAGACCAATTATGTGAATAATAAGTAAGAGTTAATACTGATTACGTGTTTTTATGCATTTCGTGCTTCAAAGTCCATTATGTGCGAAAATGTGCCACTTTAGCGAGATAAAGGAGCAAAAGTCGTGAACTTCAATGCCATATCTTTGGACTCGACCTCGAATTGGGCCTACCTTATGTCAAAACGACCGGCTCGGAAAGAGCTTTCCAATGGTCCAAGTCTTGACCCAATCAGAGGAGCAGAAGTGGACGAAAAGTCTGTTGAAGAGAACTGCAGCTGAAGAGGCCTTTTTGAACCGAAAGAATTGGGTTTTGGGCCTGATTCTCTGGCCCAAAACATGGCTCCAAGCCCATGCACGATTTTTGGATCTGGATGTATAAAAACAAAAGCTTCACTCTTTGTTAATGGTAGCTAGTTAGACCTAAATTAATATATAGAATTCTAGATCTAGTTTTAATGAATTAATTAAGTTTTAGTTCCATTACAATTCTTGTTTTAGATTAAATTCTTGAATGATTGTTCTTGATTGATTAGATAAATAAAATAGTTATTATTCAATTTCGTTCTTGTCATTTCCATTCTAGATCTAATTTAAATTCTTGTTCTTATTCCATTCCAGTCATTAAATTAGATTCATTATTGTTTAATTAAGTAAATCTCAATTTCTTACATTATGTTTAGTTTAGATTCAATGGAAAATGTTAGGTTGATGACTCAAGGCTAAAACCTCCATTAGAGGGGTTGATGAAGCCTTGATGAAAACTTAGTGGTTAGTATAGAATTGGTTGTAGAATCTATTCCACTCTAGAAGGTCGTGTTTCGCCATGAGAATGGGTGGACTACCTCACATGCTAGTTAGTATCCCAGGAATGCCATGAACACTAGGGATTAGACTCGAAATTCTTGCCGCGGAAAACGTAAGAATCGAGATACGACAATCTATACTAGGTTATTAAGTTGGATTCGAGGTGGATTTAATTCCCTCTATTTCTTTATCTAGAGTCAACAATCGTATTTCCGTGAGCTTCGTAGATTATCTTTAGTTTATAATTTATCTTGTTATTTATTATATCTAGTTATTTAAAATAACGCTGGCCTTGTTAGCATAACATTTCAGAAAGCTCTCATTGACTTAGGACTGATTTCTTAGACTTAGAAGACAATCCATGCTAGGGAACTAGGAGTGGAACTAACTTCCTACTCCACTTAGTGCAATTCGCATCGAGAGTAGAAGCTTTGATAATAGACTAGTAAAAGTTTAGCTTTAGTTTACTTACGGATTGAATTCATCGTTCATTTCGTAGGTAGACTAATCATTTTATGGTTATCATGGTGTAGCAGTCCCTTGAAAAAAGCAAGAACTAACGTGTCTTTCGCGAGGTTATGGTGTGGACACTCTATAAGAAGATCAGTGAAACAATTCCAAGCCTCTGAAAATGATTCATGAGGATTCTGTCGAAAAGAAATGAATCTTGGAAAGAATTTCATCTGTCTTCAGTGGTGGGTAAAAATGTTCCATAAATAGTTGAACAAGTTTGGCCCATGAGTCCATAGAATTAAGTGTTTGGGCAGTTAACCAAGACACCGCCTTATCGGCTAAGGTGAAAGGAAACACCCTCAGTTTAATTTGTTCAGCACCAACTGTAGGATGGTGGAATGTAGTAAGGACTTGGTCAATCCTACACATGTGGTGATAAGGTTTTTCATGGTCTAACCCATGAAAAACGGGTAACAAATTAAATATATTTGGGGGGATTCGGAAATTCCCCACTGGGTCTGATAGAACGATGCAATATTTTGGGCTATCGTTCAAGACTTTGTAAAAGTCAGAGAGAGGAGACTCTCTTTCTTCATCCATTATTTCAGGTGTGGTGTGTGGTATACTAGATAGGTGTGTGTGTTGACGTTCACGATAGATTACGTTAGTCGTTTTTTCTCTACCTGACCTTAATCTCATGCAAGGCTAAGTCCAATATTGAAGAAACACGACAACAATCAAAACAACCCTGATATGCTAGTATAAGAACTCCTCTGACAGAAGAATCGAAGAGTGGAATAAAGAAGTACTTGAATGCCTCCTTGCTTCGCTTATGAATAGCGTCTTGTTTACGCGAGCTCAGTGTATTTAACTAGTTAAAAACACAGAATAACTTGAAGTAATGGTAGTTTGAACTAACCTTTGGAAATCGGGCGGTTCATAATAGGGCGCGAGTCATGCCCTGGTTAAACCTTGGAAGGGCGCAAGTCGCGCTTAGGTGAAACTCAAGTTCCAGGCGCTTCAGCGTGGGGGCGCTCGAGTGTTGCCTTGGAAAGGCGCGGGTCACGCTCAGGTCCAACTCGAGCTCCAGCGCTTCAACGCAGGGGGCGCTCGAAGTTTTTCTTTGGCAAGGCGCGGGTCGTGCTCAGGTAAAACTCAAGTTCTAGGCGCTTAAGTGTGGGGGGCGCTCGAGTTTTGCCTTAGTAGGGCGCGGGTCGCGCTCCGTGTATTCCTGCGAGGAAAAATTTAGTTCTGAAACAAACAACCACAGTTAGAATCAAACAAGGGTGGGTGGGTTATGGGACTTTGGAAGACTAACAATACTAAAGAAAACAATTCTAAAGGAAACTAAGATGGCAGCGGCGCCATTTGATATCTTTAAAATGATAGTTTTACCTACGAATAAGTAACGAAACTTAAACGTAAGTAAAACTAAAACTAGACTTTACGATGCTTTATCAAAGTTTTCTACTATCGATGCTATCACAAGAGAATTGAGTAAAAGATTTGTTCCACTCATAGTTCTTTAGTATTTGCGTTTTCTATTATTATCGGTCTATCCAAAGTTAATGAGAGCATGAAGGGAATTATGCTACGATGTCAATTCAAATACTAAACAAGATACGAATAATGAAATGACGAAAATACTAAGGTTTGAATCTAGATAAAGAATTAGGGGGGATTGAATCTACCTTGAATCCAACTTAATAAACTAGCATAGATTGTTGTAATCCAATTCTTACGTTCTTATGATAAGAATTGGTCGTTCTAATCCCTAATTTTTCATGGCAATCTCTACCAACTAATGACTAGCATGTGAGGAAGTTCAACCCATTCTCATGGCGAATCAACTACCTTCTAGAGTGGAATAGACTCTTACAACTATTTCTACACTACACAATCAAGTTTTCATCAAGGCTTCATCAAAACCCTCTAATGGAGGTTTAGCCTAGATTCATCAAACTATCATTTCTATATGAATTTAAACAAGACATAATATAAAGATTCTAACTTTTCTAATTTGAATTAAACAAGAATTCAAAACTAAATTAACACTAAGAAATTATTAACAACTAAGATATGAATTTAACAATACTAAAACTAAATAAGAATTTACTTGATAAACTAAATAGAGATGAAAATGAATACTTTATTATGAAACTAATATTTGATTCTAAAATAATAATCTAATTGTTCTAACACTGATTAATTGAAAGGTAAAACTAGATCTAAAACAAGATATGAAAACTAATTTAATGGAGTCTAAAACTAGATCTAGAACTATGCTCTAATGGCTACCAAAAAAATTTCTGCTTAAAAGTTAAGTCTTATGTGTTGAAATGGAGAATACCAGATCCACATTTTCGTGCATGGGCTGAGGAGCCATGTTTTGGGCCGGAAAATCGAGCCCAAACCCAATTTCTTCAGTCCACAGAGCCCTTTTCAGCTGAATTTGACTTTAGCAGACTTTTCGTCCACTTTTGCTCCTCTAATTGGGTCAAGGCTTAGAGAATTGGAAAACTCTTTCCAAGACGGTAGTTTTGAGATAAGGTAGGCCAAATTCCAAGGTCTGAGTCCAAAGATACGGTCTTCGGAAGTTCTGCTGACTTTTATGCGTTGTTTCTGCCCGCGTTGACTTTTCAGCTTTGATCGGGCTTTAAAAATGCTTTTTTTCTCCTTGAATCTTAGCCTTTAATCACAGAACTTCTTAGCAACCAACCCTTGCTCCTTTATCTCGCAAAAGTGACACATTTCTGCATATAATTGACTCCAATGCCTTAAATACATAAAAGCACGTAATCAGCATTAACTCTTATTTATTACTCACATAATTGGTCTAACAGTATTACTGTTAAGGGGTTAAAACTACAGTTTTGGGCTCTTATCAAAGCCCTATTCAGCGTCTTGTAATCGATGCAAACTCTCCATCCAGTCTGAATCCTGGTTGGAATCAACTCATTATTCTCATTCTCGATCACTGTAGTTTCAGACTTCTTTGGCACAACTTAAACTGGACTAACCCATTGACTATCAGAAATAGGGTAGATAATGCCGGCGTCAAGGAGTTTGATGACCTCTTCTCTAACTACTTCCTTCATCTTCGGATTAAGCCTCCTCTGTGCGTTGGTTTGAAGTCTTAGAATCCTCTTCCAAATAAATTCGATGTTGAACTATCATAGGGTTGATCCCCTTAATATCATCAGTTGTCCAACCTATAGCTGTCTTATATTCCTTTAAAAGTGCAACTAACCTAGATTCTTGCTCCTAAGTCAAATCTGATGCAATGACTACTGGGTAGGTTCCAAAATTTCCAAAGAAAACATACTTGAGTGTAGACGGCAAAGGCTTCAATTGTAGCTTAGGCGACTCCTTCTTAAGCTCTTTAAATGGTCCATTAGGCATAGGCAATTCAAACATTGCTTTGAACTTGCTGTCATCCATGACAGGTGATGAATCCAAAATCGCATTGATTGCCTAGACACTAAGTTCCTCACAATCTGAGTCTGTTAGAGCTTTTAATAACTCATCAGCAGGATATGACTTAGTCAGATAATCCTGTGCTAACGCTTCAATCATGCATATCTCGTTCACAACATATACCTCCTATGGTTGTTGTAACATATGGAAAACATTGGTCTCGACTCTTATATTACCAAAGGATAACGTCATATTACCGTTTCGACAGTTGATGAGTGCCACTACACCAGAATTGTCAAAAAAGGACGGGAGCTTAAGTCGGGATTTGGTGTCTTCAATTTAGGACGGGCTTCTTAGTCCCAATTGAGAAAAGACCGTCGTATTTTTTATCTTTGAAATATTGAAGACAATTTTCCCTGTCCTTAATTACGATGAACAATTTAGTCTTAAATTTTGTTAGATACCATCGCAACGAGAAAACCCCCTCTTTAGCCATCACACACTTTTCTCTATACAATTTTCTTTTCTTTTCTTTGAAAGTGGGAACTCACCTTCTTCCTCCCCTCCACAAACCCTAGTCTTACTGAAAAAAGGACCGGCCCCTTAATACATCAATGAAAGTACTCAACACAAATCCGCTCCACCAGTCCTAATTTCCATTTATTCTCTTCCTCTCTCCTCCATCACTTGTGTGAGTGGACTATGTTTGCTTACCCTCGAGACTCCAAGGTATGGGTTGTAGGAACCGTTATGGTCGCAGTTAATGATTTACAAACCGCGAAAACCCATGCACTGCGAAATAAAGGTGTTCTCACGGTTTGGTTTGGAATCATACCTTTTAATTAGCTGTGATAACTATGAGAATCCAAGAGCTAATTGGCAACCTCTTAATCTTCTGTTGTATTCCTATCCTTAGAATGGACATTGTTTGGGTAACGATCTACCAACCCTTTCTTTCTATCTTTCCTTGCCTATCTTTTTCAATCAATAAATAGTGAAATCGGCCAGGAGAGAAGGGTTTCTATTTATAGGCTACAACAGGGACCATGAGGAGAAAAGGGTTAGGCCTCCTAACGGGCTTGGGCTTCCCATGTTCGCCCAAAATACACGGCCTAAGTCCGTCAACAAATGGCTTATTCCACAAAAGGTTATTGTTGCACTACCACCCTAATCCCAAATTACATATTACGTTTATGGGCTCCATATTATATACTTGTTGATCTCCCTGTGTTTGAGATATTGATGCCCATTGATTAAATCAAGTTACTGACAACTACATTAATCAACTTTTTATGTCCTTGAGTAGTACCACTCAACCTCATTGTCATATCGGATTAAATCCACCTGCAAGGTTTATATGACAATCCTTATGAGCTCCTCAAGGGGACATCATCAGCCCGACTTCCTACGGGTCATGGATTCCTTCTAGTGTAATCCTGTAGTCAAGATAGACTAATACCAGATTATACTACAACCATACCAATGGTTTGTCCAAATCCATCTAGGTTGTGAACGTTTACTTATACTTTATAAGGTACTGATGATATGATCTTCAGTGTGTCACCACACACCATATCATCTACAACATAAAGTATTAGACGCATGCATAAAACTAATAACATATATAATATGCATAACATTTGCCCATATGATTCTCATTCAAAATATAAAGAATTAGAGTTAATACAAATGTAATGCTTTTAGTATATAACCCTATCATGGGTTTCTCATTTTTCCTTTTACAACTCTTTGCTTGGTTTCTCAGTAATCATTTTGATGCCGGGTTTGGGGGTTAGGATTTGCGAACTATGGGTTTGAGAGATGTGCTAAGAAAATGAATTTCTTGTTGTGTTTAGTTATGTTGGGTTTGGCATGGAATCCCTGAAATTGTGTTGGTACATCATTGTCAATCAATTGCTTGAAAACCCTTTCATGTTTATAAGTTTTAACAATTGATTCATTGTTTATCAGTGTTTGATTATATGACTAAAATGAGTGACAATTATATGAACCAATTCAGTGTAGACATTTATGGTACCATTAATGATAAAAATACCCGGGAAGCGCTCTTTGGGTTTCTTAATAAAAGCTTGTTTAAAAAGAATTTGCCATAATTGTTTTGTTATGTTTTTTTTCCCCTTGTTCTTTTGTTGTAATTTATCGAACTTAATTGTTGTTGTTAAAGTGACATCGAATATAATGTTCATTGCACCTTGACAACAACCTCCCCACCTGTTAAATCCGATGGAGTTTTACCCAAGGTCTTGGAACTGGTTGGCCACTATCGTATGGGCATGGACAAAAACTTCAAAGTTGATTTTGTGGGTGATTAGGGGTGGGGGTGGGGGGTGGGAGGGAATACAATGTCGACAATGTTTTTAATCTACCAAGCAATAATATCCGGAATTAGAGGAAGAAAAAGGAACGAACTGAAAACAAAGGGGGAGGGAATTCTAGTAAGTGTGAACACCATCTCTCTCATTGCCTACATATTTTAACTTATGAGTTTCATTGATCCTTATTACATCACTTTCCTAGTTGATTTCCTATTATTTGAGAATGTTTTATATTATGGGTGATTGAAAAGTGTGTTTGTTGTTGGAGGTTTAAGGAGGTTAGCTTATATTTGTTGATAGGGGATTGATTTTTTTTCTTTTTTTAAATATACTTCAAGGGTCATGCTAGGGACTATTATAATTAGTTTAGAACACACTCTTAGTGACATAAAATAAATAATTGCCTTTCGAGAAAGATCATGTCACTTATATCACAGCTGGACCACAAGTGCATCACTTATCTACTTCAGATTTTACAATTTGAAGATGCGGCTAAAGGTAGGAAATTATTTATTTTCTGTGGTGAATGTAACAAGTAGTAATTTTGGAAAATGAGATAACTTTGTTGAGTTCTTATGTGATTAAGATTGAGTTGTTATTTTAAATTTATCCTCAATTATGAAGGTGGAGTAATACATCACTACCATTGTTGATTATCATGATTAAACCGTAAGGTATTGTTATCATTGGACATTGGGAAAGACTTGTCCGACTTTGTATCTTGGGACAAATAGTAAGGTAAGGTCCACTTGAGAAGCCAATAGGTTAGGCTGTTTTATTGGTTTCCCTTGTATAATAAGTTGAAGAGACTACCACAAGATCACTCATCAGGTAGAATAAGTCTTGGACAATGTAAAAGCACAAAGATATGCATCTTAGTTAGTGTTACAAACTATATTTTTAGTCATACAGGAAGCGAAAACATATGCTCTCTCTGTTAGGCTTGTTGGTCAATTATGTCTTGAATTTGAATCAATAATATTAATAGTGTCTCTATGTCTAACATTTGCATGAAACTATGATATGAAGTAAGCTCTATGGCAAGACCATTATAAACTAGGAGAGAGTAGCAACCATGTTATCTACAGTTCATTTTTTGCTTAATCCATCAATTTTTTTTTCTCACAAATTATATGGTCGCTCAAGGGCAGACCTAGGAGATGACTATCCTTGACTGAAGCCCATTTAGATTTGAAGAAATTCAAACTAAATGGGCTCAATATCAGTTTTGAACTTCTGGTGATTGCTTTTATAAAGTTGTAAAGTTCCAGATGAGCAAGTAAAAAGAAAATGAGATCGTAACATACGCTGAAAAATTAGAGAAGTACGCACCGGCAACTGCAGCCCAAGTTGTAGGAAATATCGTTAATCTAATACTTAGTGTAGTTGCAATCTTTTGCTCTGTACCAAACAGAGTCATAAATACAAACTTCATCGATTAATTACTATAGCAGAATTCTGCATGAACCAATGTCTGCATAAAACATCTTCACAAATGAAATGCAATCAACGAAAATATGTAAGTTGCTTGTAGTTGAAAATTCGTACTAAAAACGGTATTGTAATGGGTCGTTCCCTTGATCGTCCCCATTTGGGATCCTCTCCTATACTTCATTATTTGCTATTTTATTAAATCAATTTTTGCCACCCTTTAATTTCTTGTATTTGTTTTGTTAAATTTTCTTTGAAGTTTAACTCATTGTGATTACTTTGAGTTGCCTTTTCATTATGTCTTCCAGGTAGTTGTCTAGTAATTTGGAAATGAATGTAGCCGTTCTTGGGCATGCGAGATTACCTACGGGATGAGGCCCTCTAAAATTCTCCATGGTAATGGTTTGTAAGCACCGACAGTAAGATTCTGCCATTTTATTACTTGTAATAAATGCATTCACGTGACACCATTACAACCATTATTTCTTATCTAGGAGATTGATGTGCATTGGGAAATCTCCTAAATAGAAGCTTTATGTACTCGAGGAGAAGAAGGGGGACTGTTTTTTTGGTCAAGTGGTAAAGCTTTTGATGACATGATTTCTTTGTAATGAATGATATATCAAGGGAGATACATGTGGCGGCCATAATACACCTTCAATTTTCAATTTCTTTAGTCTTGGATTAATAATTGAATAGCCAGACACCATCTACTGGAACCAAATTAAACTAGAGTTGTTCATTGGATTTTCAGTATGGTAACTGTTCATACAAGCTCAAGTTCAGGTAAGTATTTATTCTAATACATATTCTTAGCATAATTGCTTCTCGTGTACTTGTTCTAACCAATGATATATGTTAGAACACAGTTGTAATGTAGAATTGGGTTATGAGTACCTACACAGTTTTACAATGCATGAGATTAACATATCATGTTGGGCAAACTGGTTTTAAATTTGTGTGCGGAAGTGAGGGTGTGCAACTATCTGTTAAGTTATGTCAACTGTTATTTTTTCAAGAAGTTTAATTTGGTTTCTTCCTTTATTTCATTTATTGATCTTTTTAGTATTGTATTGATTGACCTTGTTCACATCTTATCTGTGGTGCCGTGTACGTTGCCTCATGCAAATATAGTGGTTGAAGATAGTAGTTCTAACTTCTAAGAGTAAATGTTGAAGAATGGAAGTGCGGAGAGTTTGGATGAGGTACAAGTAGCTCTACAGGAGGTATGAATTTGTATCTAACTTTAACTTATATTCTTTAGTTAATATATTGAGGTAGAATTGTTGTTTAATAAGAAGAACGGGAGGGCGAAGATTTGGATGAGGCATTACCCCTCTGCATTTCTACCTCAAGTAAGGGTCTAATTCGCAGTATATTCGTATTTAGATTTATCAAGGGGCTAGTCTATTTATTATTTTATAAGGTTATGATGCATGTTAAGGTGTACGCAGCTGTGCTTAGAATTGTCTAAGAATAACTATATTCTAGCTTTTCGTGGCTTCAAATGTGATGAACTCATGCATGGTGCCCTTAGATAACCATTTTTGTTTATTAAATATATCATATATTTAGATCCTAAGATCAAGTTATATCTTGTTAAAAGAATTTTTGTCGCTGTAGGTTCCTTATATGCTACACAATGGCTTATCGAGAATATGGTGCATGTAATGAAAAACTAAAGGCGCCTGTTATGAAGTTTAGTTAACAACTCTTGGATTTTTTTTTTTTTTGTTTATTTAAATTGTAGATTGAATGAGCCACTTACCAAGTAATGCTATTTATACAATGGAGTTACAATATGCTTTTTAAATTTGGTATGCGACCAACTGTCTAGTTTGGATGAGAACTATTATGAAATAAAGGTGGGGATCTTTTGAATCAGCTACTGTAGCAGTTGGAGGTCATTTGGCCTGCACATTTTTTTTAAAATATTTTCTCCAAAAAATGACTGTTTTGCCTGTCTTTATTTTTGCGACGACCTTACGACGGGCATGTCAGTCGTTTTCTTATTCCACTTGCGACGGTTTTTACCCTTCGCAAATATTAACGACAGATATTAACGGGACCTGGGACAATAAAAACCGGTTTTTACCCGTCGCAAATATTAACGGTTTTTACCCATCGCAAATATTAATGGGACCTGGGACAATAAAACCGTCGCAAATCATAAAAACAACGGACTTTGTCCGTCACAAATCACAAATTCTGGTGTAGTGTGCATTTGTAGTGGCCAAGAATGGTCTGCCTAGAATGATTGGTTCTATACGGAATACTATGAAATCAACCATAAATCTTCGATCTTGACTATGATGTCTTCAATGATTCCTCTAGGTATCTTCACTGATCTATCTGCCAACTGTAATGTAACATCAGTCAGTTTAAGATCCTTCAAGCCCAACTTCTCGTAAACGAAATATGGTAGAAGATTCACACTTGCACCCAAATCTAATAAAGTTTGCTCCTCCAAAGAATCTCCAATTCTACATGGAACAGTTGGACTTCTAGGATCCTTCAGTTTCACAAGTACTAGATTCTATAGGTACGATGAACATCTTTGAGCGATAAAAGCTTCTTTCTGAATTTTGCTCTTCTTCTTCACTAGATCTTTTACGAACTTAGCATACGAGGGAACTTGCTTTATGGCTGTCAGAAATGGGATATTAATCTGCAAATTCTGAAATACATCGCAAATCTCCTTGTATTGGTCATCCTTTCTGGTATTCACTAGTTTCGAAGGAAACAACATTGGAGTCTTCTTCAATATCGGTTCTCTTCTTTCGGCTTCGATTGGCTTGGTAACAAATAGTAGAGTGACAAGTGGAGTCACTCATGATGGCTTCTTCTTACTTACTTCCACAGTAGTTCCTTTAGCTTCTCTCACAACAGTTACTTCAGCAGGTGGGCACAACACTAGATATATCTGGAATGTTAGAACTGGGTGGGATGGTGGGAACATAAGTTACCACAGGCTCCATAGAATCTTTTCCTGGTTCATAGACAATCTTGTTATCAACCTTCTTGCCTGACCTCAGAGTGGTGATATCATTAACTTGATCATTCGACTGAATAATCTCCAGGTTATCCACATGCAAGACACCTCTTCCTTTCAGATTTAGCTCCGACTGGCTTGGTAATGCTCCTTTCGATTTTTTCATCAAGACGGCAGCGATTTGCCATATCTGGCCTTAAATGACACTAAAGTTATTCTCCAACTTCTTGGTTCTTTGATTTATATGTTTCAGCTCATTGACAATGGTGGTAATAGCTTCTTCCAGATGTGGATTAATTGCTTTACTCGACTGAAGCGTAGGGGCAATGTATCCGCTCATTAGATCTGGTACTAACTCTCTTTTTGTGTTGGCTTAGTATTGATGGTTCTGGTATGACTGTTGAAATCTATATGGTTGCTGGCGGTCTTGGAACTGATTAGACTGATTCTGGAATCCTGGAGGAAAATTCCTCTGATTTGTATTTTGTGGCTTCCAATAATTCTGTCTCTGATTGAACTGGTTATTTCTTCCTAAAGAGTTAATACTACGTGCCTCTACATTAGTATCCCGATAGTATGAACACTCTTCAGTGGTGTGGCCTTCATCAGAACATAGCTCACAGATGACATAACAAGGCTTGGATGGTTGAGGTTTATCTTGGAAATTGTTTACTTTCGGAGGATTCATAGAGAACTTATCAAACTTCTTGTTTAGGGTTTCAAGTCATGTTAACAAGCTTGCCATAATTGATAGCATCGCTTGATTTGGGTCTTCATGAATTTGGTTACCAAATTGCTTCGCTTGATTTGATAGCATCCACTTGTGCTACGTCCTCGTTGCTAGTACTCTATTATTGAGTGTCTTCAGCTAAATTCTTGAGAAAGTTGTAGGCTTCCTCCCCGTCCAATGATGTAAACTTACCTTGATGCATTGACTGTATTATCTGATTGTTCATAGTAGAAAGTCCTCGAAAGAAAAAATGAGCCAATGTGCTCTTATCATAACCATGATGTGGACATGAGACTAGCAAATTATTAAATTTCTCCCAGCTTTGATGATATTCATCAGTCATCTTCCCTTTGAAATTGTTGATGGCTTGCTTCATGGCATCTGTCTTCTGAGGTGGGTAGAACTTGTTCATGAACTTTGTTCTCAACTTTTCCCAATTATTGATTGAATTGATCGGCTATGCAGTTAACCATTCGGATGTTTTACCTTTGAGTGAGAGTGGAAATGGAATTAACTTGATACTCTCATCCCTGATATTCTGGTTCTTGAAAGTTCTGAGGACTAATAGAAATTTTTTTCATGTGAACATATAGCTGAACATTGTCTGAACCATTGAACTTCGAAAGCATAGAAATGATTGATGCTTTAAGCTTAAACTGGTTAGCTTCTGTCTCTGGAAAAATAATACTACTAGGTGGGTCTCCAATGATTGGCGAATAGAAATCACTCAGCTTCTTCCTCTGTTGCACTGGTGAGATAGCTTCACCATTGTTTGGATCCACAACACCTCCATCATTGCGTGTGACCATTGTATAAATCTCATCTAGTATTCTTGTGAGTCGGTTGTTAAACGTTGTCCACTATTTTGTTCTTATCGGACGATGATATGGATGACGGGGCATACACTAGAAAATGCTATGCGAAAATGACGAAAAACTATCCTACTATGAGTGAATGCAATTAAACTAATATGCAACTATTCTAAATTATAATAAAATGCAATTATACTAATTTTTTGGATTTTTTTAAAAAAAATAAAAATAAAAATAAAACTACTTTCCTTCAATTGGGTTGGGCTTTGCAGCTAGTATCTCGCCCGTTGTCTAAAGCTATCTCTTCTTAGGTTATGGTGAATCACTTAGATTGCTTAGATACCACGGCCCACAGACGATAGTCCGTTTGTCAAAATTCAGACAAGAAACACTAGAGTTCGATATTTCACTTTGTTGGCTTACAACTTCAATTGTTGAAAAGGTCCTAAATGCAACTATACTATAAAGCAATAAAACTAAACTACGATGCAACTATACTAAGAATGAAGATTCGACTAACCTAGATGGTAGATCTTGTCTTCGAGATGTCCTTCAAGCTTCTCTCTTTCTCAAAAGGATGGATGATGCGGCTAAAATTACCTCAAGATCCAAAGTTCTAATCTTGAAAAAAAACGTTAAACATAAACAACTTAAAACGGAAGCGGCGCCATTTGACATGCGCTCTTTTTGTGTGTATGATTTGGTATACAGAATGTGTAGATGTGTATATGGAATATGTGACCTTCTGCTTCATAGTTGTTCTCACAAGTAGACTACAATTAGGCAATTGAGCGAGTGCTGATGTCCTCTTGGACGAAACATCGTTAACGAATAACTCTACTTAAAATTGTTCCTATGTTTATGTTATTAATATTTTATTTCCTTTTATGTAAACTCGAGTAGCCATTCAATGTATTACCAGGAGCAACATCAATGAGTTCTTTTTAATAGGGCGGTCATTCAATGAATCACCACTTAAGGCAAACACAAAGAATACTTCCCCTAGGCAGCCACTCCCTGAGCTACCCCTTTTAGGGCAACACAAAGAATACTTCCATAACTCTAAAGAACTATACTACTAAAAGAAAAGTAAAGAATAGTAGTATGATATTAATATTGCAAAACATAAACCCTATTCTATACTTCCATCCCCTGGTGTGGGCAATGGAACTAATAACTAAAAACATAAAGAACCACTACAACAAATAGGTTTTTTACCGATGTTTTTTTTTATCGACGTTTTCGTTTCATTCCTAAAACTAACCTTTTGGCACGTTTAAATCGTCCCTAATAATTTGTTCGTTTCAAATATTAAAATGATTATTTGCGACGTTTTTTTCGTCGAAAATAGTGGTCTAAATATTTTTTAGCAACCGCTTATTCTTTTTTTAGTTGAAGTAGTGTAGTACCGACGATAAAAAGGTCGAAAATATGTTTGTACATAAGGCAATGATTTTTTTAGTCACTATTTGTCTTAACCTAGCGACGCTTTTGTTGATCGTGGGACCTAGCATTTTATTTTCGACGTTTATATCGTCGGAATATATGTTTTCGATTTTGGCACGATTTCGATTATAACCAGCCGCCAAATGTTTGATTTTTCACGAAAAAGAAAAGTGGGAAGAAACACTTTTTGGGGGAAATTAGTAACAGAGGAAAAACACCATAAACTAAAAAGGAAATAGAACGGCTCCTTACTCTCCTTCTTCATCCTCTCAACTTCGATCTCCAAGTACTTCTTTCTCTCTCCTTATTATTTTTTTAATTATTCTTCTACCCCTTTTCTAATATTCTATAATTGTTAAAGCTATAGTTTTTTTGTACATAGGTGCTTTAATTATTTCAGGTTCAATTTGTCTACCTCCTCCATCCTTCCTTCATTGAGGGAAAGAAAATCTCTGGTAAGTTTTGAAGGAAAAATCTTTCTATGAACCTGTTTACCTTAAAAAAAAGAGTAAAGTTGTTATTTTTCTTTTCGTTTCTTCAAGAATTATCATTCAAACTTGTTTGTAGAAATTAAAGAAGCAACTGTTTCTGGCATTAGGAGCAAAAACACTGATTTTTTATTGTTAATAACTTAGTGAGAGGACTCTACAAGCGGTAGCTATCAGTTCAAGTAATTTTTTTTTGCTAGTTCGAGTAATAACTTAGTGAGAGGACTCTGTCTTCTATGGTTCTAGACGAGGTGTTGTTGCTGAGGTTAAATATTATCACTTTTCTTTTTCCTGGATGCTACTTTGAAGATATTTGCTGTGACCTTTCTTCAGTTTCATGTAGTTGATTAACTTCTAAGCTGCATTTTGTTTAGATGTCTATCTTACAAAAGTGATGGCTTCTCTATGTATAGGTGGCTCCTATTGAAGGTATGGCTCTTCTTCACATTCACGGTAAAAAGTGTATGCTACATGAAGCCCGCAATGTTACAAAGGGTGTCAAGTATATCTTTCGTTTAGATGTAGCCTTTGCTTAATAGCTGTCGGGGCATCACAATGATAACAAGTAAGTCATTTTTCTTTCCTTTCCTTTTGGTGATAATGATTGATTTCCTTGTTCTGAATTTTTTTTTCGCTGGCCCGCCTTCTCTTTTCAAGTTTGTATGTTTGCAACCTAGTAGCACATACCTCAAGATGCTTTAAAAAGATGATATCATGAAATAATCCGTTTAGATTCTTTAAAACTACAATTTACATTCTCAAGAGTGGCCTTGTTGTTTCATAGTTTTTATTGTGTCTTCAAACCCATTCCATGGAGATCTTGTAGAAGCTCTCCTATCAGGGGCATATTTGAGCACTTTAAATCCCACGTGTTTTAATATTCTAGGGTTCTAGGTGATTGTATTACATCATGTAAGAGCTATCATGCTAGGAAACATGATTACTTGAATTAAACAACGTATGTAGTTCTTTGTGTAAAATCTCTCGATGAACTTTTTGGTTACTTATTTCTCAAGTGTGCTTTGAGGGGCATTAAAAGGCAATACAAAAGATTGTAGCTAACAGGAGTATCATTTGATAATCAGGCATCTATTTAACTCAAGAGAACCAGAAGTGGATCATAGTAGAATACTTGACAGGGTTTTTAGTCCTCTGTAGACAACAACCAAAGTCATAGGTTCCATGATCATATAGTTCTCTCTGGCCATCTGCTACCTATTGGTCCTCCCATATGCTATATGATAATTACACAGTAGGAATAGTCGCAATAATTTATTTCCTTATCACTTTTTTACAAAAGTTACTTCTGTTCCTGCCAAGCTCAATCAAGTTTCTTAAAATTTCCGTTTCTTTTATCATATTAGTAAGAGAAGATTTTTCTCAGGCGATGAATGATTTCCTTCCAATTTCTATGCGTGATATTACCAAATTTGCTTCGAAAGGTGGCCGCACTGGGTGGGACAAAGTTGGCAGACTTGTGAACATACATAATGCAGTTCGAGAGGTAAACTTGTGAACATATACAATAAGCTAAAGCTGAGCTATTGAAATGTGCGTTAGTGTGATGTTCTATTTTTGGCTTCGTGTCCGGATGTATTCTTCAAAAAGCAAATTCTTTGCAAAGACCGTGCCTTCTTTTTTTTTGACGAGTTTCATTCTATTGCACCAAAAAGAGGGCATGATAATACTGGAGTTACTGATTTCACTGGTTCATATGGTTAGTAAGAGCTTAGTATATTGATACAATCTCATGTCTATTATTAATGTTTGTGGTTTTCATACTCTCGTACAGGTAAAATTAAAAGAATATGCGAGACAGAGTTGGGTATAATCTCCCAGTGTTGTCAGCCTAAGCAGTCAATGAAATGTAACAAGCAGTATCTTGAAAACGTGGCTCTTAAGATTAATGTTAAGGTTTGTTCTATTCAATTCAGCTGGTATATTTACACTAGATTTCTGTGTAATAGTGTAATAATAGTATAGTATGTAGGAGGGAAGAAATTTATAGGTTTTGATGTTTAACTTCATCATCATCACCTTCATTGTGTAGATGTGGCTGCAACATCGTTCTATGAAGCCATTCCTGTTGTTGATTATGTCCAGAGACTTCTTAACTTAAGGGATCCATCACAGCCTTTGAGTGATTCTGATCGTATTAAGGTATGGTTGTCTTTTTCTTTGTTGAAGCAAGATTTATGTTGTTGACTTGATTGTATTTTGTCGGTCGGGTGTTTATTTTGCATTTGTCCGTCGTCAAGAAGGCTATGAAAGGACTTCGTGTTGAGTTGACCCACGTGAAAGAAGGAAAACGCAACAAGATTTCGGGGATAACCACACAACCTCTTGTTGAATGTTGATGTAAGTCTTTAACTTACCTTGTTTCGACTTCCATATATCCAAAGATAAGATATTTCTCCTATCATTATGCTGTGATTTTTGCTGCCTATTTAGGTTTACATGCTGATGAGGGTGGGCAAAGAATGTATGTGGCTCAGTACTTCCATGATAAGTATCATGTCAAGATGCGGTATGGTCATTGGCCAGCTTTTCAAGCAGGAAGTGATTCAAAGCCTGCATACTTGCCTATGGAGGTTCTTTCTTTTTTACTCGAGTCCTTTATGTTTTGGATGCTTGCACTATATCAAGGTTCATATATTATTTCATTTCAATTCTAGGTTTGCAAAATTGTCGAGGGGCAGAGATATTCTAAAAAGTTGAATGAGAAGCAGGTGACTGCCATGTTAAGAGCATCTTGTCAGCGTCCCAAGCAAATGGAGGACAATATCCAAACGGTATGCACCACACTAAGTTTGATATTAATCAATCTTTTTGTTCCCTACGTGTCGTATACATGATTATGTATTCCTCTGTTTCCCTTTTGCATTAGCGCTTTTAATTCCGATGAGTGTTTGGATGCAGATGGCTTTGCATAATGATTATAAAAATGACAGATTTGCTAAAGAATTTGGCATTGAAGTGATTCCCCAGTTGGCAGTAATTCAGAATGCGAGGGTGTTACCTGCACCAATGGTAACTATGCTCTAGGATATTCTTGTTATTTACTTTTGATTTATGCTGGTCAAGTAGTATGTAATTTTTTTTTTTTTTTTTTCAGTTGAAGTACCATGATACTGGTCGAGATGTCAAGCTGCAGCCTCGTGTGGGTCAGTGGAATATGATTAATGCAGTTAAGTGTCTATTATATATGTGATTTTTGTGACTTATGCTGAGCTTTAAGAGGTGTTCTCACAATTAAACTATTTGTTACTATTTATCACATTCTTCATGTTGCTCCAAATCTACGAGCTTTACATTTTCATCATCAGTAACCATTGATGGTATTTAAAATTATGCTCAACTTTATGTGGGAATTATTATATCATGATAGTATCTATATTCCATGAGATGTTTAAATAGCTCGCCTCATTGGATGAGTATGAACCAATAGCTAGGCCAATCTGTTTTCGTTTTCTAATATTATCCCATGTTAATTGGTTAAATAGATGACTTAAATCTTCTGCACTACCCATGGTTGGGAAGAGATAGAAGAGAATGCATGGAAATTGTGCTATCTAATTTTTAATATGGTTGAGATCTGTGTTTAGGTGAACTGTGATTTGGTTGAGATCTGTGTTTAGGTTGTTTGTATTGATAGCGTAACTAGTGGGGGTGCTTGTGATTGTTGATTCACTCGATTGGATTTATTGATGTTTAGTTCTTACATGGTGATTGATTTGCCTTTCCTGAACTGGGTTTAATGCTTAGGGGATTGGATTGGCCACCACCAATCTCAAATTCATATAACTGATTATAAGTTAAGTTTGTGAGTTGTGAATACTGATTACCCATTTTGTGATCTTAGACATTTCAATCCGGTTATATGGTATTGTTTTCTATAGGTGTTGCGACATTTTTCCATATCCATGTCCATATCTCTGACTCAATTGGCATGTTGGAGTATAGTTGATCAATGTACCTTAACTAAATGTTGTGATATTTTGTTTGCAGGTTCAAAGTCGTGCGGGTTGGAAGAAATGATTTGTGTGGGTTTGTTTGGGATTACTTGTTTGGGCAGAAGCATTTTGGGTAGGATTTTAGCAAAAAATAAAAATAAAAATACTATGTGATAGATGTTGGAGGTTAAGACAATTTCTTTTCATGTTTTGTGGTTTATAAGACTATTGTGTATATAACGAATCATATTACGATCTTAAGAATGGAGTAGGTTATCATATATAAATGATTTTTGGGTTTGATGTTTGTTAAATTTAATGTGGTTTAATTGATGTTGTTTATATATTTCTTTTAGGTTTTGTGATTGAAAAAACATGTACATTGGATGTGAATAAGTGATTGAAAGCAGGAAAATAATAATAATAAAAAAAAAAAAAAAACAGGAAAAACAAGAAACAACGGTTTGCCAGAGTGTTGCTAAAAAGATACTAACAACAACGAAACAAAACGTCCCTATAGATCCATAACTTGCGACATATTAAAAAAATGTCGCCAAAGGTTGATCTCTCGCGACAGTAAATAATGTCTCAATATGAATTTTAGAACAAAAAATTTGGTGTTGTTGCTACGAAACAAAATGTCGGTAGTGTTATCATACAACGACGTTTATAAATCATCGCCAAAAGCCTATTTTCAGTGACGTTAAATAATGTCGCAATACGAATTTAAGTAACAAAAAATTTGAGATATTTGCCACGAAATAAATTGTCGGTAGTGGAAACAATTACCGACGTTTTTCTAGATTGTCGCTACAAATTACTTTTTGCGACATTTATAACAATCAAACGAGAAATGCATATGCCGACGTTTTTATGGGCACTGCCGACATTATACAATGTCGCTAATTGTTTTTATTTGCCGACGATTTTATTTCGTTGTTTTAGACCTTTTGCGCCTATACTTTTTGCAACGACCGAGCGACGATCAAAATAACGTCGCAACTGACTATTACCGATGGTTTTCCTACTTTTTCCGACACTTTTTTTCGTCGCTAAAAAACAAGTCTGTTGTAGTGAACTAACCTGATTGGAGAACACCATGAACCAGAAGAATCATCAAACCCTAAGCACCGGCTTCATCTTCTCATTTAAAGGAGAAGATTAGCCTTCCATGAAGAAGGAAGAACACGAAGAACGAGAAGAAGAAAAGTCGAAGAACAAGACTAGAAAGACTAATTTATTAAGACTCGACTAGTGAAAACCAAATATTTTATTATTAATCTCTCTTTGCCTCAAGTTATGGAGATAAGAATGTAAGTGAATTGGCGAGTTTCATGAGGCACTTAGGTCCTCTATTTATATGGGTTACAATGAATTCTAGAAACATCCCAAACCGTGGCTTGTTTTCTATTACAAATCAACTTCTTTCAGAGCCTAACTTTGTTTCCAAATATGTAAAAGAGGTGGGCTACAGTGTCGGTTCATGCGTCTAGACGCATGGGACTTGCGTCCTAGATGCAAGAGTCCCGTCTGGACGCACGGGCCTTGCGTCCCAGATGCAAGAATATGTTTTTCCTCTTTTGCTCCATCCTTATTTCCTCTTTTGTGGGCTTTGGTCCAAGCAACGAATCATTTTGCCTTGGGATTCCAAATAGGCTTTAAAACAGGTCCAAGTCACATCTTTCATAGCTTCAATTCCTTGGCCTTCTCCATGATTGTCCACGAGCTTCCCATATGATCCTTAATGCTCCGAATTGCTCCGTTTTACCCCTTTTTCTCTAATATTCTACAAAACTCTCTTTTTCACCTGTAGAATCATAAATCACGACTTACAAGCACTGTTAGTCCACTAAGATGGCTAAACAAGAGGTATAATCATGCACTTTTTGAGCACTTATCACTAATCTATAGACATTGTATGCAAACTTTTCAAAAACTTCAAAGCTACAAATGAATTTCGCTGTTTGAGCATCCAACACATTTGTGTGCGCATGTAAGTAGATTCTAAAATAGTCTCGCAATCGTAAATGAGACTATGCTCAAGCTATATAAAGCTTTCCGTGTTTAAAACTTACCCACGTAGGAGAGCACGTCAATCTCAACATTCTCCTATTTTTCATCTTCCAACTATTAGGATGGCAGATGAAGTAGTTCAAGTTGAAGAGCCTCTCTCTAGTTTCTACACACCGATTACAAGATGGACCTCCATCTTGTATATGACTCACACAACTTAATATAAATTTCCACATCCCACCTAAGGTGTTCAATCTCTGACCCGTCTTTCACGGTCTCGAACACGAGTTACTATATGAACACCTATTCCGGATACATGAAGTCTACAGTACGTTCAATCATCAGGGCGTTTCTGATGTTCAAGTTAAACTGAGAGTGTTTCCCTTCACTCTAGCCAACAAGAGCCACGCATGGCTTCTATCGTAGAAGCCCGATTCGTTCGATACATGGGAAAAGATAGTGTTATCCTTCATGAAGAAGTACTTTCCACCGAAGAAAATAGAGGAAATAGTAAGCAAGATATAGTTCTTCAGACAGAGTCCAAGTGAGACATTCTCCGAAGCATGGGATAGATTCTCTGACTTGCTCCATTCATGTCCTCACCATAAACTCAAAAAATAAACGCTTGTTCAATGTTTTTTCAAAGGTCTTTTCCAAGAACACAAAGTCACACTGGATATCATGAGTATCGGAAACTTTTTAGATAAAGGTGCTACAGAAGCTCTAACCTATCTAGAAGACCAAGCTGAAAAGAGTACTCATTGGGGCGACACAAACAATTCCAGAACATCCTAACCCAGTACTTCCAAAGCCAATGGTATATTTGAGGTAAAATCCGATCTAGAGATGAAAACCCTAATCGAAACTCTCAATAAAAAGATAGATGCCCTTGCAACCAAACAAAAAGACCATACTCCCCAACCAGTCATGAACATCGATATAGCACCATGCACTTTCTGTTTCGATCTAAATCACATATCTACCCACTGTCCCTTGCTCAACAACATAACAACACTTCAACCAGAAGAAGTATGTGCTTTCAATATACCAAATGCATCATAGAGGCACTACAACAAATATGACATATGACATCACTAATTTTACATCATTTTTAGTGAAGTGATGTTATATGAAAACTATGACATCACTTTTCTCAGCAAGTGGTGTAATAATTATCACTATTTTTTTTTAACATCACTTATTTCAAAAGCTGATGTAGTAGAGTTGTACAACATCATTTTAAAAAGTGATATCGTGATAGTGATGTAGTAATACTTTTTTACGTCACTCGTCGTGTCACTTTTAAAGTGATATAATATCTATGTATTCAACATCACTTTAAAAGTGTGGTCACTTACTATGTCACTTATAAAGTGATGTAATATCTATGCATTCAACATCACTGTAAAAGTGATTTTGCCAAGTTTTTGAAATCACTTATAATGTGACTTCCAAAAGTCCTATTATTAATATATCTCATCTTAATTAAGTTAATTAGTTAGAAAAAGACCATCGAAAAAATTAGGTTAAATAGAAATAAAACAAGTGAGCGCTTAGTTTTGCTAGCCGCCCATAAACAAAAAATAGAAAATAAAAAACCTCTAGACTTTTTCTTGCACCAAAAATAGCCCAACCAAAAATAAACTGAGGAAACCGACTGACCGACTGATCAAATTTTCAATCAAGCACTAAATCACTAAGCTCTCACCTATCTTTACCAAAGCACTAATAAGCAATTTGATGGAAACCATCACAAAGGTTGTTTCAAATGGAAGCAAAGCAATTCTGGTTGACAAGAATTTAATCGACGGAAGCAAAGATAGTAAGCCTTCGTGTGGGCTACTAAACATTGGGCTGGCTAGTTGTAGGTTATGATTTGCAAATCTACAATTGAGTGTTCTTCGGTTTTCATATTTGATTTTTGTCTCTGTGCTTGATACTGTCTAGTAGTTACACTCAATGGTAGCAAGGGACCACTGCGACAGTTAGACTGCTTGTCCCTCTGCTCAAAGCAATCAAAATCTGAATTCCGTATGTTATCCTTGCTAAATGCTATTTCATTTAACTTGCAAATTTCTAGTCATGTATGTATATCTTTTTTTTTTCGTACAGGCCGGGTACTAAATCCAAAGTTGTGAAGTGCAAGTTGTTTAGACTTGTTCCTAAAGATGTCGTGGCAGAAGGATTATGGTATACTGATGATCCAGCAGCTACAGTGCATACTGATGATCCAGCAGCTACAATGTCGGTCCCAAGCTCAGATAAAGGAGGAGGCAAAAGGGAAAAGTCTAGGTCTCCTCAGTTATGTAAATTAGTCTGGTATGTGCTTCTTATATTTTTCTTTTTCTTTTTATTATGACTTTTTGCAAGTATGTTATAAATGTGATGTTGGTTTTATGTTAGACTTTTTCTAGTTTGGCTTGTATAATCTAGACTTCGGACCTAAGGACAGTGTTGTGCACCTGATCCGGACAGTGTTTTGATGATACATAAGAAGCTAGGTTTTTGCTGAGATCAAAAAGTAAGTGTTTTAGGTGTATTTCTGAAAAAACCCTATTATGTCTTGATTCTTCCGTTGAGTGAATTTTTTAAAAGATACTGCAATATAGTTAATGTGGTAGTTGAAGATGGGGTGAACTGTTGGGTTTCAGAAAAGAAACAAGAATACTGTAGTCACATAGCACATGGTTTTAGGGTTGAAAGTGTTCTCTGTCAGTTTGTAGTGGTGCCCTAGGCTTAGGCCTTGTACCTTGTGTGTGTGTGTGTGTGTGTGTGTGTTGTAGGTTTATTTTTTTTCTTCTATTGGTAATGTGACAAGGATGCTCACTATAGCAGTTTGTCATGCTTCTTAGATAGTCAGATTTTTTTATCTAGTCAAAGCTTTCTTCTAATGAAGTTTAGCTTAAGTTGTGTTATTAGAGCTGGGTATTGTGGGATTATAAGAAGATCAGGTGCTATCTTTATGGGCTGATGCATTTGAAAACAAACTAGCTTTTTTCTTTATCCCATTGAATAGCTAAAGAGCCTTGCCAAGGAATGGGGGGCATTTAAAAACAGTTTTATGACAAGTAACAGGATTCTCAAGCTATTAATTAATGTTCTTTTGTTTGGGGTTAGGGAAGTAAAAAAGGAATCTATTTCCAATAAATAAGTGTTATCTAGTCCATGCTCTTTATATCATCTTCATTAACCAAGTCAATCATTTCTGTTTTGCATAATATGGATTTGGAGTTATTATATGCAAATTTAGTATTCAATTGGGGTTCTATTTGATTGACAATTGGAACTATTTATTTGTTTATTGTGTTTTCGTGCTTGTGCTCTTTGAACAAGGACTTGACTTTGGTTCAGGAAAATCAGGTGCTTCTATATCACTTGGTACTTTTTCTTATTCTTTTAAGGATGTGGACTGTCTTTTTGGATTATTCTGACTTTGTCTTCTTTGTTTTATTTGTAAAAGTTGATTGAGTTGTTAAGGGTTGGTTCATATGGAATACAAGGTTTGCATTTTTTGTCTGAAACTCGGGTTAGTAAGTCGCTTGCATTGATCATTTCCGTTTGTTGGATTCAATTTTTGTTCTAAGACTTGTGGTCTTTATATTGGACTTATTGGATAGTAATGCAACTAGCAGACCTAAACTAATGAAGCTTGAGATGAAGGTCTTGAGGATTGTTTCCAACACACTAGGGGAAAGCTTGATATAAAGTTGTGTTATTTTTTAGTTGTTTATGTGTGCCTGTGTTTTTGCTGATTATTATTCATTTTCTTAACCTACTTTTTTATAGTTAAATAGAAATCAGAAAAGTCTTGTGCATTTTAAATCAACTTCTAAAGAATAGAAATTTTTATTATTTCCAGGAATAACAGTTTGTTCTGTTTGCACTAAGATGAAGGCATCAAGTTGACGGAGCATGTCATGTACTTTTTGCTCCTATATAGTCAGTGAGGTCTGTGACAATGCAAAGGTTACATACAAATGAGATAAAATCCAAAACCCTGTTTGGTTCACAAGAGTATACTGATGATGTCAAGGGGCAATATTTTCGGAAGGAAGTAGGCGCAGATCGATTAAGGAGGTAGTATGAATATGCTTGAGAAGCAGTGGGAACCTCTGTGGAGAATATTGAGGGTAGATATTGGAGGATGGTTGAAAAGCCTATTGAGGAGATTGAGGTAGGATTGGACACACGATTATTTATTTGAAGAACAATTATCTTTCTCTTTCTCTTCATGTAACTTTGTTTATGCTTGTGATGCTTTGTAGGTTCTTTATGGAGCCAACTTGATAAAAGACTCGTATCTTGGATCCAGGCAACACAACCTTCCATATTATTGTCTGAAGGGTACCTGTTTATTGATGTGTTCAAAACCAAGGGAATTTGTTCTCACCTTCCCTAGTGGCACCTGTTTATTGAGGTAGAATCGTAATGGACTCTATCTGTCTTCTACATGCTATTTGGAAATATGAAGACCACTTCATTTGTGTATGTTCAGATGTAAGTTTGGTGATCTCTTCTTGATTAATTAGAAGCTTAAGTGTTAATCATGCATGCATACAATGTGCATATGTATTTTTGACAAGTTTTTTGTCTTGGTGTTGGCATACAAGTGTTAATATTTATGTTTTTAAGACTTCTGAATGAGTTTGGGATGTGCCTTGGATCACTTATTATGTTGGACAAGCAATGATAAGCAGCAAAAGGCATAGATACTACAAGACTAGCATGCATCTTGATGATTGCACAAACGGTGTCATGATATGATTAGTTAAGATTTAGTTCTATACAATGTCGCTCTGTGTCAAGCTAGCCAACTTTTGTAAACCTGATGATGGTGTGTATGGATTAAGTTTCAATGTTGTCGATGTATTATTGTGAATAAATGTGTATTTTGGTGTTACAAGCGTACACATTAATCATTGACAGTATAATATATAGTATATTTTTTCTATATTTACTAACCGATGGATATATTAATTAGGGTACCAATTCTAATCGTAACAATTGATTTTTATTTTTTTTTTTTTTTTTTTATTTTTTTTTTTTTTTAAAAATTTTGGTAGACATGACATCACTTTTAAAGTGACTTGAAATGTCTTTGAGATCACTTTTTAGGTGGTGTGTTACTGTGTTTAAGTGATGTCTATGTTCCATTTTCATGTCACTTATAAAAGTGATGTCAAAATAACAACTACTACATCACCAAAAAAAGTGATCTCTATTCAAATAACGTCACTTTGGGTTATCACTTCCTAAAGTGATGCAACTTTACCAAATCGCTCAACAAGTGATGTAGAATACCTATATAATCACTTACTGTCATCACTTAAAAAGTGACTTAAAAAACTCCCTACTTTTCACGTCGCCACCATTTACATCACTTTCAAAAGTGACGTCGTATATTTTTGGCATCACTTATTGAGTGACTTTAAATGTCTTTTCTATTGTAATGAGGCAACACCCAAATTTCCAATGGAATACTAATCCACAAAACTAACCACCTCCAGGCTTCACAAATCATGTCAAACTACAAAATACATTTAATCAGTTCAGACAAGGACAAGGTACCTACAACAATCAAAATAGAGCAATGGTTCCATCCAACTTTAACCAAAACTACCAAAATCCACCAATCAACAACCAAAGAGACTTAGTCCCAGTTGCCCAACCTACTAATGTCCCATTAGACAAAACATCTGAGATGATGCTATCCTTGATGCATCAATAATCTCAAATCCCGGTGTCCATACAACAATCTCTAAGCCACCTAACTCAAGAGAAAACCCAAAAAGGTGTGTTCCCAGGACAAGCAGTTTCTAATCCTAAACAAGCGAACTCAGCCTTGGAAGCTACAAGCACCTAACTTCTCTGTTCCGTGATGTATTTCCAATTCTTTCATTCCCTTACATCTATTTCTTTGTAGTACATTGGAAAAGGTAACTGGACCACTCCACTTGGAGTGTGTGGTTGTAAGTGCCAGAGTCTTGAGTCCATGTATACTTGTATATTCCTTGTTAGCACTATTACTCATAGTTTGGAGTAGTGTACCTCTATGGAGAAAGTATACAATTTTCTGTTTCTTTATTTTACACTCTTTTTGTTAGAATTAGCATTTCCTTGTTGTTTTTATAAACGTTCTTGGTTTTTCCTGTTGTTATAATAGAGGATTCTCGATACAACACTAGTCATATGTTTTTGTTTCAAAGCAGGCAATAGATTCTACATTGACCAACCCCTAGAAAATCGTAATCTAAGGGTGGTTTGAGATCAGTTTTGCTTAGTAAGGGTTGCCTATATCACCGCGCTATTCGCACGCGTCAGGACATTCCATGTCTTGTGCAGTAAAACCGCCAACTCGTATAATTGAAGCTCTGTCTGTCTGGATTGGGTTCACTCAGACCGACATGAAAGTTGCCTAAGACAATTTGTTATGGTATGTTTTAATCACTGTTTTTGTAAGAATCTTTTATATATATCTCTACATAGTTTTAAAAAACTTGAGGATATAAAAATTAAAATTTTACGTCCCAAAGTAACCAAAATGATACTGGATTAACGTATGATTTTATCTTCTTGCAAAAAAAAAAAAAAAAAAAAAACACCTTGACGAGGAGTCGACTTCAAGAATTAACCAAATAGTGTAACCCAAAGTGAAACCATTATTTGTTTAATTCTATTATCCACCTCTCTATTATTGTCTCGAGAATCTAACGTTAAAAGACTTATTTTGAATAAAAACTTCAAAAAAATTCCCCTCTTTTCTAAAACTCTGCAAAATTTCCAGTTGCTAAAAATTTCAAAAACTTTTTCTCCCCCCCCCCCCCCCTTCTACAAACCTTTCAAAATGTTTAAAGACAGTTCTTCTCCACTGAGCAAGGCTCAATAGAGACGTGTACCCTCTGATGCAGAAGTTTTTGCTTTTCTTCCTATTGATATAAAACATGATATCTGGAAGAGAATTCACACCACCATGCCTGGTGCAGGAAAAAGTTCCTATGCCCACAGATGGCATGCAGTCAGGGAGAACTGGTGTGATAAACAGTATTTTCAGGTTTTGTCTGTTAAGTCCGAAGTCCAAAGTCTGCAGTCCAAAGTCCAAAGTCCATAAATGTCTGATTAGTCAAGTTACCTTACTCACGTGGGTTGGTATGATAGGTCGAGTAAGGGATCGTCCATACCTTAGGGCTCAACAAGGTTCACAACTTGATTTACAGCTATTAGTGAGTAGGATTTTAGGTTGTTTCTCAAGTTTAGATAAATTAACGGTAATGCAAGTAACGCAAAATAATAATGATTGATTTCTACATAAAATAAACAGGGATAGAGATATAGGAAAAAGGTTAACCATACTCATGAAAAAATCAATTTCAACAGTTAGTACCATATCACTACAATTCTAATCCGTCTCGAGTTCATAGACAAACCAGAGACGGCGTCGAGTATCAATCCCTAGTGAGATGCATGCATAAGGAGTTGAACTAATATTCCATCTTTGGAATATCATTTCAGCTCCTAGTTCGATTCTACATCAGCTGGACAAACCAGAGAGCTAACGGCCACCATAGGGTCTCGCGCGAGACTTTTTAGGTCTCTCGCGAGACATTCTAGAGCATCAGCACTCCAAACTTGGACAGTCTCAATCATTTTGGGACTGGATGCATAATCTACACCTATTTCCTAAGTAGTTATTCTAGAACATTAAAGTGTCAATCCTGATCCTCACATGAGCATCATTAACCCTCCCCCTTGGGAGGATTTTAGCTCATGATCATTAGATGATTAATTAATCTTGTTGTATACAATAAATAAGTAAATGAAGAACAGGAATTTAAGTTGAAAAGAAATAAATTTTATTAAAGTAAAAGACTTACAGTACTTGATGATGGAATAAAAAGCTACTGGAAGGAGAATGCAATACAACGGAAGGAAACTAATGTAAGAATATAAAAACTAAGTCCTATAGTCTAACCTCTCATATATATATTTCTCGGTCTTCGTAAACCCCCCTCTATTTATTTCCTTTTGTCTTTCTGTTTCCCCACAACATCCAAACCTTGTTTTATAAGGTTTGTCCTTTTGTTCCAACAAAATCCAAACTTTCTTTTCATACAAAACAAAATCATATTTAATGTTTTGTTTGTTTCTCTTGGCAAGGTGTCACCAAGGCGTGCCCTTAACTTGCCACCTATCCCTGGTGACTCATCATGCCTTGTGGGCCTGCAAAGTGGGTCCACGTGCTGTGTCTAGTGGCGGCTCGGATTTTGGCATTTTTACAACTTTCTGTCTTTGCGTAGAGCTCGTCACCTTGGTTGCTCTGGAAGTTCAATTGCCAAAATCGGTGTTCAGGTTTGAAAGATGTGAGCTTCGGAAGTTTGCTACTTCTTTACTCGTGGACCCATTCTGCACTGGTTTTGTCCTTTTAGAAACTTCGGCTCTAGTTAGGCTTTGTTGGGCTTCACTGGGGCTGAGTGGGAAGACTTCAAGTATGCACAGTATTCCCATACTTTGATGCATGTTTTATCATCATATTCACATTAACTACGAAAACCTGCAAAAGTACGAAAATATAATTATTTCATGATTATTAAACACATAATTAACCAAAATGCTATGACTCTATGGGGTTTAGTATTACAGTTTTAGGTGCTTATCACACCACCCCCAAATAGCACTTTGTTTTTCCTCAAGCAAAGAAGAGACATTAAAGCGATATAAGTGGCCAAAAATGTGTTGCCCTATACTAAGTCTCATTTCGCAGAGTGCGGTTGCATTGACCATATGCAACAAGGTCTTAAACCACTAGGAATTCCCTAGTGGACGAGTTATAGCCTCGTAAGAGTTTTCCAAAGAAGATACTCACAAACTTCATCTATACTACAACGACTCAGTAACAAAGGTTTGTTCTCTTAATTAATTTTAGATATCTATACATCTCACTAGCGGGGGAAACAAGGATTAATTCTTTTGAAATTCAAGTTAATATACATACAATAATCAAAACATCTACATATGAACATGCATGCAGTGATCTTTACAATGAAATGTACGAGCAAGGCCGTTTCTGGATCCTTTGGATATCGTCCTTAAGTAGGTTCTCACAGGTATGTGTATGTGTCGAAACACAAATTCTCTCATATTTTTCCACTCAAGTTTTGCTAACTCCGATGTACAGTGGGCACACGTATCCTCACATACTCAATGACAGTGAGAGAAGCCGAGGTCATGAATTCACATCTACTACTTATTTTCACACCACCCTACTCCTAATTGTGTTAGAGGTCTTTATTAGGTATTATGGGGATTAGATGGTAGTGTAGTTTGGAATGGAAAATTCAAAAATGATAAGTATGAGAGAATAAGGTCTTCGAGGTATTTATACTAGAGAAATCCTTATTTTCTTTCCAGCTTCTAACATGAGTTTCCATACTTGGTTTTTTTAAGCTTTTGTATTCCCTTTTTATTTGATTTTGGGGGAAATTCTAACTTTGATTTTTCTTTTGATTTTTTTGGAAACATATTTCTATTTTTCTTTTTCTTTTCTTCTGAAGCAGGTAATTAATTTTGACTTGTGACAAGTTTTTCTCTTCATTTTTCCGCACTTCATCCTATTTCTCATACTCATCATCTAGGTGGGTTTATTTATTTGTGGTTAATAGATGGGTAATGAATTTTTGGTGAAATAGAAAGGTTCAATAGGGCAACTAGCAGTAAAAAAATTTACAAGTGTGAATTTTTGGCTATATCGATCCAAAGAAGGCCTAAATTCTTGCCTAGGATTTGGGTAGTGATCAAGTAAGTAGACGTGTAGACTTCTCTATTCAAAAAAACTACTCCTCTGTGTCATTACTCAAATATCACACATTTTGAGGATTTTTGGTTAGATTCTCACAGGATATGAAAATTAAGTTGTCTAACCATAGGTCCCAGAAACTTATTGCTATGTATATTTAATAATACTTAGTGCATGAATGCTAATGAAAATATGTGAAAACTATTGCATACGTATTAACTTAAGTTTCTAAGAACAAATCCTAATTCTGATGTTAGGGTGAGATTTCTAAATATTTTTCATCACAGAAAAGAAAATGAGACTTTGTCACTAAATACACTTATTTAGACAGAAAATAAAACTATATACAACCTATAAATGCTTAATTTTTGTGAAAGGGTCTAACCACCCCCAAATAGTGGGACGTTGTGTCCTCAAAGTGTCAAGAGGAAGAAAAAATATACCTGAGAAGCTTGAGCAAAAATAAAGCTGATATCTTCAACAGAAAATTATGTTAACACCACATATAGTATACAACACAAAAGCGAAAGGACACTGTTAGGTTATTTATTTTTCACATCAAAAAGTAAAACAACAAATATGTACATCAACTTACACTGCCCTAATTACGAATTAGGGGTATGTCCATTCTAGCTTCATCTTTATCGAAATGTCATTCTTTAGCGTCACGCCAGTTTATCATGGTATGCCAAACTTCGCTCCACTTTCTCTTTCTAGAAGTGTCCAAATGAGCTATCATGTATTTGTCATTAGGGAAGCAACGAACGTACCTCAGGTACCTTGAAGAGCACCGACGCCAGAACTCAGTGGTATATCCTTGATTAGTACTGGATATGCTTGTTTTCCACTAGCTTCTTTCACTTAGAACAGAATGATGGTCTTCATTGTATCTCTCTAATATTTTCTTGTAATCTTCCTTTTGTGCTCTTTCTTCCTCCTTGTGCCCCTCGTATACTCAGAAACATATGGGTATGGCTGATAAAGGTTTTTGGCTATACTCCTTGTCTGGAGTTGATTAAAGGATAAAGGGTTTTGGAAGAAATGGCTTGATGTAAGGCTCAAAAGGGTTTAACATGATGGTCCTACTAGGTGGGATAAAGGCTGAATGGGTTCACTATTTGACTTATCAGTATGATACTCTGTTTCGAATAGACTACAAGACCTAATGGCTATCTCCCTAGTTGATGTCACTTCGTGATTAACCAAATCAACAAATAATGAGACTATATTACAACGACATAAAGAACTGAAAGATGTTAAATCACTAAGACTCGGATTTTTCGTAAGAACTCTCCAAAGAATGGGTATAAATCTCACATCTCACGGGCTAAGTCTAAAAATTCTACTTCCAGTTTACTAGGGGTTTAAATCTCTCTTCTAGCAAAAGTACACAAAACTGACCAAGTACTATGGTGGTGCCTTGATAAAGAATTCTATCAACAAGAACTATGTCCGAGCATAATAAATAGTCTAAGTGGTAATGAAATCAATAATATCAACTATCTATCAAACTCAATACTAAGCAGTATAGAATATATATCACAGACTCATCACTAAAATTCATTTTTTCTCATGCTGATAATATAGAAACAAAAATATTTTAGTTTTTTGAAAACTAATTTTTGAAATTCATTTCTCAAGTACACCATCCTCCTACTTATGCATGCATTGACCTCAATGTATAAAGAAGTAAATAAAATGGATGAGAAAAAGGTAGGATATTACCATTGATACCGAATATCAATATTTTGAACTTTCTCTGTCATATTAAGGTTAAGCTCACAAAATAGAGAAAATCAAATAGAATTAGTTCAAGAAACAAAACAAATATTTTTAGGTCTTTCTACATCAGATCCCCAAGACATAATGTGAGTCTTTTAAAGTCAGATTCTCAAGACTTTTGAGTCCTTTATAGTCAGATCCTCAAAACTAGTATTCCCACCCACTAGGTTTCACTTTGTAGGAATTCTTCTGATCTCTCTCAGCAGGTGATTGACAAAAGTATACCTTGTACCAACAATTTTCTCTTAATGGCTATAACCCAGGACAAGTTTTAGAATGACAATTCTTACACCAACCTAGCTTACACACTCTCCTCTTACCGAACCCTACACGAGCCATAGAAATAATCTTCCTTTGAAGGTCAACGGGGAGTAAATCCCATAAACTAACATGTGGTGAACACTTAGGTTTCCATCTCAAAACTGATCTCTTAACAACATGCTTACTTCCTGTAGACATTTTATACTCGGTCTACTAGAGTTATGAGACTTTGACTCCGGCGCTTGCAACTCCTCTCGGTAAAGGATAAAGTTATGAAAATCGAGGGGGGTCTACCATCTATCGGTGGCACTTATACTAATGAGATCCTAAGGAGTCAAGCTTACGACGCTTGGCTTCCTCATGCAAAAAACTTAAACTAGACAGAGTAACAGGTTCAGCAAGACATAGAATGTAATCTTTAAGGTGTGTAGGTAACTTACCCAATTTTCCGCTTCAACAGTGGTCTGATAAACTGGATCCTTAAGAAAAATGGCCTCCATGTCTCCAGTAGGTAACTCCAAAAAAGGCTTCAGTCGATGAACGTTGACTTTGAAATGAGGCCTTCTCTTTATGTCTTCTACTTCAATAGCTCCAAAAGGTGTGACATGCCTTACTACAAACGGTCCCGTCCATCTAGATCTCAACTTTCCAGGGAAAATTTCTAGACGAGAGTTGTTGACCAGAACCTTCTGTCCAAGTTCAAATTCTCTCTTCAGAATTCTTCTGTCATGTAATGTTTTAGTCTTATCCTTGTAAATCCTTGACTTATCATAAGCATCACTTCTCAATTCCTCTAATTCACTAATCTGAAGCTTCCTCCTTTCTCCTGCTTGATCTAGGCTGAAATTCATCTTTTTCACTGCCCAGTAGGCTTTATGTTCTAACTCAATAGGTAGATGACATGCCTTTCCATAAACCAAGCGATAGGGTGACATCCCTATGGGTGTTTTGAATGCTGTTATATATGCCCATAGTGCATCTTGGAATCTAAGAGACCAGTCTTTCCTAAAAGGATTAATTGTCTTCTCCAAAATACTCTAGATTTCCCTATTAAAAACTTCTGCTTGACCATTAGTCTGAGGATGATATGGTAAAGCTAGCTTGTGAATTACTCCATACTTTGCCATAAGATTCCCAAATATATGGTTACAGAAGTGAGAACCGTTATCACTGATGATGGCTCTCGGTGCTCCAAATCTTGGTAGAATGTTCTTCCTTAGAAAGTCCACGACGACTTTATGATCGGCGGTCTTTGTAGGAACTGCTTCAATCCACTTTGAAACATATTCCACAACCAGTAGAATATAGGTATAACCAAAAGAAGGCGAAAATGGTCCCATGAAATCTATACCCCATACATCAAAGATTTCTGTGATAAGGATTGGTTGTTGAGGCCACTCGAACCTTTTCGAGGTCTTACCCAAAAATTGGCATCTCGAACATGCTTTGCAATAAACATTTGAATCTTTAAAAAGAGTAGGCCAATAGAATCCAACTTGTAATACCTTGTCTGCAATACGTTGCGGGCCAAAGTGTCCTCCACAAGACTGATCGTGACAGAATGATAGAATGTATTCCTGTTCCGATTCTGGGATGCATCTTCGAATAATCTGATCCGAACACTTCTTGAATAAGTATGGATCATCCCAAAAATAATATCTAGCCTTTGAGTAGAATAAATCTTTTTCTTGCTTGCTCCAATGCGATGGTACCTTGTCGGTCACAATATAATTTGTGATGTGGCCGTACCATGGTACTTCTGATATACTGAACAATTGTTCATCAGGAAAAGTCTCACAGATTTGTAAGCTGTCTTCCGCATTCTCCACTAGCAATCTAGAAAGGTGATCAGCAACCACATTCTCTGTTCCTTTCTTATCACGTATCTCCAAATCAATTCTTGTAAAAGTAGTATCCATCGGATCAACCTAGGCTTGGCATCCTACTTAGCGAGTAAATGACGCAAGGCAGCATGGTCAGTATAGACAATCACTTTTGAACCTATCAGATATTGTCGGAATTTGTCAAGAGAATAGACGACGGCTAAGAAGTCTTTCTCAGTGGTAGAATAATTAATATGAGCTCCATTTAGAGTCTTGCTAGCATAATAGATTGTGTACAACACTTTCTTGTCTCTTTGTCCTAGAATGGCTGCTATAGCATAATCAGATGCATCACACATGATCTCAAATGGCTGGTTCTAATCTGGCGCACGAATGATTGGTGCTGAAGTGAGTGTTTCCTCTAACTTCATAAAAGCTTCGACACATGAGGTATCAAAATCAAATACAATGTCTTTCCCTAACAAATGTGATAGCGGTCTTGCAATTCTGCTGAAATCCTTGATAAATCGACGGTAGAATCCTGCGTGACCTAGGAAGGCACGGATATCTTTTATAGTTCTCGGTTTGGGTAGATCCTTTATAATATCAATCTTCGCTCGATCTACTAGAATTCCTTCCTTTGAAACATTGTGACCCAACACTATCCCTTCCTTTACCATGAAGTGACACTTTTCCCAGTTCAGAACTAAGTTGGTATCGCAACAACGTTTAAGGACTAAGGAGAGATGGTGTAGGCAATCCTCAAAAGATGATCCAAAAACTGAAAAATCATCCATAAAAACTTCCATGTATTTTTCCACCATGTCGTAAAAAATACTCATCATGCATCGCTAAAAAGAGGTCGGTGCATTGCATAGACCAAAAAGCATATGACGGTAGGCGAATGTTCCGAACAGACATGTGAATGTGGTCTTCTCTTGGTCCTCAAGGTGAATATGTAGGAACTATTATTTCAGAATGACTATTTCTACAAACCGTGAGAACCACGCATAGCAGAATTAATGGGTTCTCACGATTTAGATAGAGAAAACATACCTTTGAATCCGATTTAGATAACTCTGAGAATCCAAGCTTTATCAAATCTGAAATCAACCCCTTGATCTTCTGTTATATTCCTTTAGAATAGATTGGACGTTGTGTAGGCAACGATCTACCAATCCCCTTCTTTCTCACAAAGCTAGATCCAATTTTGGATCTATCTTTCCTTGCCTCTTTTTCTATTCAGATGAATAGTGAATTTTGGCCAGAGAGAGATTATTCTATTTATAGGCTACAACAGGGACCATGAGGAGAAATTAGGGTTGGGCCTCCTGACGGGCTTGGGCTTCCCATGTTCACCCAGAACACACGACCCAAGTCCGTCAACAAATGGCTTATTCCACTAAAGGCCATTGTTGCACTACCGCCCTAATCCCAAATTACGTGTCAGCATTTATGGGCTCCATATTATATGCTCGTTGATCTCCCCGTGTTTAAGATATCGAATGTCCGTTGATTAAGTCAAGTTACTGGCAACTACATTAATCAACTTCTTATGTCCTTGAGTAGTACCACTCAACCTCATTGTCATGTCAGAATAAATCCACCTGCAGGGTTTACATGACAATCTTTTTGAGCTCCTCAAAAAGACATCATCAACCCCGACTTCTTGCGGGACACGGATTTCTTCTATAATCAACATCACACCTTACATACAATGTCATTACCCAATCCATCGAGTTTGTTGATTCACAAATGAATCTCACTCATTGATGATTTAAAGCAATGTACAATGCATGCAAGTGCCCGTTATTATATCCGGATTAGGAGGACAAGCATCCATAATAACAGAGGCGTTTGTTCTCTTATATAGTCTGTATAAGGAGAAACAACCTCACTTGGTCCTGTTTAATACACACAAAGTGTACTAATGTAATCCTATAGTTAATATTGACTAATACCATATTATACTACAACCGTACCAATAGTTTGTCCAAATCCATCTAGGTTATGAACGATTACTTATACTTTATAAGGTACTGATGATATGATCTTCTGTGTGTTCACACCATATCATCTACAACATAAAGTATTAGACACATGCATATAACTAATAACATATATAATATGCATAATATTTGCCCATATGATTCTCATTCAAAATATAAAGAATTAGAGTTAATACAAAAGTAATGCTTTTAGTATATAACCCTATCAGAATATGGATTTGAAAATATCCTGAGTAACCATCAAGAAAGCAGTAGTAAGCTTGTCCAGCTAATCTTTCTAACATCTGATCGATGAATGGCAATGGAAAATGATCTTTCCTCGATGCGCTATTCAGCTTCCTGTAATCGATGCAAACTCTCCATCCAATCTAAATCCTAGTTGGAATCAACTCATTATTCTCGTTCTCAATCACTGTGGTTCCGGACTTTTTCGACACAACTTGAACTGGACTAACCTATTGACTATCAGAAATAGGGTAGATAATGCCAGCGTCAAGGAGTTTGACGACCTCTTCTCGAACTACTCCCTTCATCTTCGGATTAAGCCTCCTCTGTGGTTGCTTAGAAGTCTTGGAACCCTCTTCCAAATGAATCCTTTGTTGAACTATCATAGGGCTGATCCCCTTGATATCATCAATTGTCTAACCTATAGCTGACTTGTGTTCTTTTAAAAGTGCTACTAACTTGGATTCCTGCTCCTCAGTTAAATATGATGCAATGACTACTGGGTAGGTTCCCAAATCCCCCAAGAAAACATACTTGAGTGTAGACGACAAAGGTTTCAATTCTAGCTTAGGCGGCTCCTTCTTAAGCTCTTTAGATGGTCCATCAGGCATAGGTGATTCAAACTTTTCTTTGAACTTGTTGTCATCCATGACAGGTGATGAATCTAAAATCGCATTGATTGCCTCGACACTAAGTTCCTCACAATCTGAGTCTGTTAGAGCTTTCAACAACTCGTCAGCAGGGATATGAATAAGTCAGATAATCCTATGCTAACGCTTCAATCATGCATACCTCGTTCATAGCACACACCTCCTGTGGTTGCTGTAACATATGGAAAACATTGGTCTCGACTCTCATATTTCCAAAGGATAACATCATATTACCGTTTTGACAGTTGATGAGTGCATTTGCAGTGGCCAAGAATGGTCTGCCTAGAATGATTGGTATCCACCTACCAGATGTAGGTTCTATGTCGAGTACTTTGAAATCAACCAAATAATAGAAATCTTCGATCTTGACTATGACGTCTTCAATGATTCCTCTAGGTATCTTCACTAATCTATCTGCTAACTGTAAAGTAACATCAGTCGGTTTTAGATCCTTCAAGCCTAACTTCTCGTAGACGAAATATGGTAGAAGATTCACACTGGCACCCAAATCTAATAAAGTTTGCTCCTCTAAAGAATCTCCAATTTTGTATGTAACAGTTAGACTTCCAGGATCTTTCAGTTTCACAATCACTAGATTCTCTAGGTACGATGAACATCTTTGAGCGATAAAAGCTTCTTTCAGAATGTTGGTCTTCTTCTTCACTAAATCTTTCACGAATTTTGCATACGAGGGAACTTGCTTGATGGCGGTCAGAAATGGGATATTAATATGCAAATTCTGAAATACATCGCAAATCTCCTTGTTCTGGTCATCATTTCTGGTATTCACTAGTTTCGAAGGAAATGGTGTTGGCGGATTCTTTAATATCGGTTCTCTTCTTTCGACTTCGGTTGGCTTGGTAACAGATAGTGGAGTGATAGGTGGAGTCACTCGTGATGGCTTCTTCTTACTTACTTCCACAGTAGTTCCTTCAACTTCTTTTGCAACAATTTCTTTAGCAGGTGGCACAACACTAGATATATATAGAATGTTAGAGCTGGGTGGGATGGTGGGGACATAAGTTTCCTTAGGTTTCGCAAAATCTTTTCCTGGTTCATAGACAATCTTGTTATCAACTTTCTTGCCTGACCTCAGAGTGGTAACAGCATTAACTTGGTCACTCAACTGAGTAATCTCCAGGTTATCCACCTGCAAGACACCTCTTCCTTTCGGATTTGGCTCCGGCTGGCTTGGTAATGCTCTTTTTGATCTCTCCGTCAAGGCGGTAGCAATTTGCCCTTATCTGGCCTTGAATGACACTAAAGTTATGATCCAACTTCTGGGTTCTTTGATTTATCTATTTCAACTCATTGACAATGGTGGTGATAGCTTTTTCCAGATGTGGGATAACTGCTTTGCTTGACTGAGGCGTAGGGGCAATGTATCCACTCATAAGATATGGTACTAACTCTCTGTTTGTGCTGGCTTGGTATTGCTGGTTCTGATATGACTGTTGATTTTTGTATGGTTGATGGCAATTTTGGAATTGATACTGGTTATTCTGGAGCTGATTTGACTAATTTTGGAATCCTGGAGGAAAATTCCTCTTATTTGTATTTTGTGGCTTCCAATAATTCTGTCCTTGATTGAACAGGTTATTTCTTCCTAAAGAGTTTATACTACATGCCTCTGCATTAGTATCCAGATAGTACGAACACTCTTCAGTGGTGTGGCCTTCATCAGAACATAGCTCACAAATGGCATAACAAGGCTTGGATGGTTAAGGTTTAGCTTGGAAATTGTTTGCTTTTGGAAGATTCATGGAGAACTGATCAAACTTCTTGTTCAGAGTTTCAAGTCCTGTTCATAGGCTTGCCATGATTGATAACATTGCTTGATTTGGGTCTTCTTGAATTTGGTTGCCAAATTGCTTCGGCACCGCCTCCACTCTGGCTACGTCCTCGTTGCTAGTACTCCATTGTTGAGTGTCTTCAGCTAAATTCTCAAGAAAGTTGTAGGCTTCCTCTCCATCCAATGATGTAAACTTACCTTGATGCATTAACTGTATCATCTGCTTGTTCATAGTAGAAAGTCCTCGAAAGAAAAAATGAGCTAGTGTGCTCTTATCATAACCATGATGTGGACATGAGACTAGCAGATTAGTGAATTTCTCCCAACTTTGATGATATTCTTCAGTCACCTTCCCTTTGAACTTGTTGATGGCTTGCTGCATGGCATCTATCTTCTAGGGTGGGTAGAACTTGTTCATAAACTTTGTTCTCAACTTCTCCAAGTTGTTAATTAAATTGATCGGTTGTGCAGTTAACCATTCAAATGCTTTGCCTTCGAGTGAGAGTGGAAAAAGAATTAACTTGATACTCTCATCCCTGATATTCTGGTTCTTGAAAGTTCTGAGGACTGATAGAAATTTGTTCATGTGAACATAAGATTGAACATGTCTGAACCATTGAACTTTGGAAGCATAGAGATTATTGATGCTCTAAGTTCAAACTGGTTAACTTCAGTCTCTGGAAAAACAATACTGCTGGGTGGGTCTCCAATGACTGGCGAATAGAAATCGCTCAGGTTTTTCCTCTGTTATGCTTGCATGGGTGGGATAGCTTCAGGATTATTAGTGTCCAAAACACCTCCATCATTGCGTGCGGCCATTGTATCAATCTTGTCTAGTATTCTTGTGAGTCAGTTGTTAAACCTTGTCCACTGTTGTGTTCTTATTGGATGATGATATGGACGACGGGCATACACTAGAAAATGCTATGCGGAAATGGCGAAAAACTATCCTACTATGCTTGAATAATATGCAACTATTCTAAATTATACTAAAATGCAAAAACTACTTTCCTTCAACTGGGTTGGGCTTTGCAGCTAGTATCTCGCCCATTGTCTAAAGTTGTCTCTTCTAGGGTTATGGTGAATCACTTGGATTGCTTAAGTACCACGGCCCACAGACGATAGTTCGTTTGTCATGATTCAGACAAGAAACACTAGAGTTTAATGTTTCGCTATGTTGGCTTACAACTTCAATTGTTGAAAAGGTCCTAAATGCAATTATACTAGAAAGCAATAAAACTAAACTATGATGCAACTATACTAAAAATGAAATAAAAAGAATGAAGATTCGACTAACCTGGATGGTAGATCTTATCTTCGAGATGTCCTTCAAGCTTCTCTCTTTCTCAAAAGGATGGATGATATGGCTAAAATTACCTCAAGATCCAAACTTCTAATCTTGAAAGAAAATGTTAAACATAAACAACTTACACTACAACAAAAATGAGATTTGACATCACTTTTGCAAGTGATGTCAAAATACTATGACATCACTTTTGCAAGTGATGACAATAGTGGTGTCGTAAAATTGAAAGTTTTGACATCACTCTTAAAAGTGATTTAGTTAAGTGTTGTTGTAAGTGTTTCGAAGTCACTTTTGAAATGATGACATTGGGGCGAAGAAATCACATCACTCAAAAAAGTGATGCCCAAAAGTGATGTTATTAGAATAAATGTCACTTGTTAGGTGATGAATATTAATTGGTTCAACATCACTTTTGTAAGTGATACGAAATTGTGATTCATAAAATATTTTAACATCACTTTTAAAGTGAAGTGTAAACTAATAGTATAACATTTAAAAAGTGATGTTATACACATTTTCGTACATCACTTTAAAACTAATGTCAAATGTCATTCCAAATGACTCTGAAAGTGATGTCTAATTTTCAAAAAAATTTAAAAAAAATTAATTTCATTTTGCACCATTCATATCCTTCAATGAATTACATTGCAAATAACAAGAAATTCCATTCAACTGTTAATGGATTCTTCCAATAAGAGTTACATCATCATCATCTGGAGGAACTGAAATCCTACTGTTGGCATTGACTCCCTTTACCTACCTCACATAGACCCAATTGGGCAATTAGCGAAGTCCAAAATGATGTATGATATTTTTTGAAAATAAACAACATAACGAATACGGAAAAGAGAAAAAATGTTAAAAAAAGAACATGTGAGCACCAAAGTCTCCTTGGAGAAGAAATCCCAAGAGAATAAACTCGAGAGGGAGCTCCTTCATATGTCTCCATTTCTTGCAAAAAAATAGCATCATAGTCCTGGTGCCTAAATTTTCTAAGATATGCCCTAGCCTGTGACTCAATGTGAATGTGGTTGCTCTAATCATCCCAAATAAAATAAAATTGTATTACCACTTCCTAGCTCGAGAAGCACCCATAGGAAGGCCAAATAAAAAAAAGGTTTGGCCCTAACCCCATAAACATCCTTATTAGTCCACTAACACCAAGGAGCTTATCCTAACAGCGATGTGCCCATAAAGGTCGTTAAGCCTACAACTAAGTATCAACCAAACCTCATATTCACGGAAAAAGGAAAAACACGCAAGTCTGACTCCCTTATGACCCAGGGTCTCTTGATGTACATTGTTGCGCTTTCCTTGAAGAACTCACTCAATTTAGAGAAATGGAAGTTCGCATCAAAGACCAACCACACATCATTCACTTTTAAATTGAATAACACAGTAGAAATTTATAATTCATATTCAGAAAATGAGAGCTATAAGTATACATCATACACAAAATGGTCTTACCCTACCAGATTGCTGAAGGCACTGCCTCGCCTCTAAATACTTGGGATTCACATGAATGTTATGTGTAGGCTGTTGTGACTATGATTCAGACCTAGAAGTCACATTTCCAGAAGATGAACAATTAATGGCAGGTGGAAAACCAAGCTCCTTCCCAATCATTTGAAAACAAGCAAGAGGAAAACACAAAACAGTAATGGATTGGCACAGAATCTGGTGCGCGTGTTAATTTCATATCTGGCGTAGTACTAATGCTTGTACATTTCAAAACTTCATTTCCTAGTATCTGACAAGAAAACAACACAAAATATAAAAATAAAAATTTGGTATGTTATGAGAAACAACTAAAATGCAGATTGTGAACAATCTTTTATTAATAAAAGTTAACAACAATTATTCGGTGTTCTTAGGAAGAAACATTTCATTAGATTGAAGTTCTGAGACTTCTGGGGAAATGGCAGGAGATGGTAAGAGGACCTCCAAAGAAGAAACATTTGGCTCTGTGCCTAACTGACTCTGCAACCATCCCCCGGTCCCGAGAGAACCCACTGAACCACGATCAGCCAGTTCTTAAAGCCAAGGCTTGTAAGCTCACTTGCAACGATTTTAAAATTATCATAGTGCCTGAGTATTTCAATGATGTATACACGTATCAATTAAACACATAAACACAACACCCAATCATCAAGCTAGAGTAATAAGCTTTGAAAAGGATGCAAATTAAACATAATGAGAAAGTCAAGAAAGACTCACGAGTCCATGATCACGATGTTTGAGTGCCTATGGAATGTCCTCATGTATGAAATTTTCAGGGCAACTGATAAACATAAAAATGAATAGTTTACCTACAAAATGAACGATGAACTCAAAATGTAAGTAAACTAAAACTATTTACGTGTCTATATTTATCAAAGTTTCTACTCTCAATTCTATCGAAATAGAGTGGAGTAACAAATTCGTTCCACTCCTAGTGCTCTAGCATGGAATGTTTTCTAGTCTAATTAGTCGGTCTTAAGTCTAATGAGAGCTTTACGAAGGGTGTTATACTACGATACAATATGAAATTGATTATGTTGAATTTAAACTACGAATGCTATGGAAATATGATTGTTTTTTAATCTAGATAAAGGATTAGAAGGGGATTGAATCCACCTCGAATCCAACTTAATAACCTAGCATAGATTCTTGTATCTCAATTCTTATGTTCTTACGGCAAGAATTTCGAGTTCTAATCCCTAGTGTTCATGGCATTTCTACCAAATACTAACTAGAATGTGAGGTGGTCCACCCATTCTCATGGCGAATCACGACCTTCTAGAGTGGAATAGATTCTACAATGCTTCTACACTATACCACTAAGTTTTCATCAAGCTTCATCAACCCCTCTAATGGAGGTTTTAGCCTTGAGTCATCAACCCATCATTTCCCATTGAATTATAACTACACATCATATTAAAATTCTAACTTAACTAATTTAACAAACAATAATTAAAATCTAATTAACAACTAAGAAATGATAATCAACCAGAATTAAAACTGGATCTAATAGATTGAAATAACAAAAACCGAAATGACAAGAATAATCACTATTTTATTTATCTAATGAATGATATTCAATGATTCAAGAAATTAATTTAAAACAAGAAAATGAAATTCTAAAACTAAGTTCTAAAACTCATTAATGGAGGCTAACTAATCTAATTCTAATCTAGGTCTAACTATCTACCATTAACAAAGAGCTAAGATTTTGTTTTTATACTTTCATATCCAAAAATCGTGCATCGGCTTGGAGCCATGTTTTGGGCCAGAGAATCAGGCCCAAAACCAAATTTCTTTAGTCCAAAATGGGCTCTTCAGCTGCAGTTGGCTTCGACAGATGTTTTGTCCACTTCTGCTCCTCTGATTAGGTCAAGGCTTCGACCATTGGAAAGCTCTTTTCGAGCTGGTCGTTTTGACATAAGGTAGGCCCAATTCCGAGCTCTGAGTCCAAAGATATGGTCTTCGGAAGTTTTGCTGACTTTGTGTGTTGTTTCTGCCCGCGTTGACTTTGACTTTTCAACTTTGACCGGGCTTTCAAAAGGCTTTGTCTTCTTGAATCTTGGCCTTTAATCACAGAACTCCTTAGCAACCAACCATTGCTCCTTTATCTAGCTAAAGTGGCACATTTCTGCACATAATGGACTTTGAAGCCTGAAATGCATAAAAACACGTAATCAGTATTAACTCTTACTTATTATTCACATAATTGGTCTAAAAGTATGATTATTAAGGGGTTAAAACTACAGTTTTGGGCTCTTATCAAACCACCCCCAAACAGCATTTTGCTTGTCCTCAAGCAAAGATGAGAAATTAGAATAAGTGACCAAAAATGGAGTTCTATCTACTCTCGTTTATTGAGTCGCGATTGCATTGACCATATACGCAACAAGGCCTTAAACCACTAGGAATTCCCTAGTGGACGAGTTATAGTCTCGTGAGAGTTTTTCAGTGAAGGTACTCACAAACTTCATCTATACTACAACGACTAAGAAATAAAACTATTGTTTCCTTATTTATGTCTCAATTATCTATACATCTCACTAGCAATGAATACAGAATAATCATGTCCGAACCGAAGCTAATATATGCATAATAATCAATCATCTACAAATAAACATATATACAATGAGTAATGCTATGAAATGCAGTAACAAGTCCGTTTAAAACTTTGGAATAAGCGTCCTTAAGTAGGTTCTCACATAAAAGTCAAGACAAAAATCACTCTGATTTTTCCACTCAAGTTTTGCTACTCCGATTAATGCGGTGGGCATACTTTACCTTACAATCTCAATGACACACAAGGAAGCCGAAGTTAATCAAACACATCTGCCACTTACTATCCCACTAACCTATTCCTAATTAAGCTAGAGGTCTTTATTAGGTGTTGTGGGGATTAGGAGATGGTTTAAGAAGGAAGGAAATGGATATTCAAAGTGACAAGTATGAGATAATAGAGTCTTCATATTATGTAACTAGAGAAAACCTTGTTATTTACTTTTGCTTCTACACTTTGTTTCCATCCTTAGCCATATTTTTTTTCCCTTTTTCTTTGGCTTTTGACTCCTTTTATTCTTTTTTTTTTTTTTTTTTTTGTTTTTATTTTATTTCTATTTTTATTTTTCTTTTCTTTGGATGGAAACTTCTTTTCTTTATTTTTTTTTTGAAGCAATTAACTAACTTTTGTTTACACAGGTTTTTCTCTTCTTCTTTCTTCCTTATTCTATTCTCAGACTTATCTAAATTGGGTAGGTTGAATTTTTTTATTTTGTTCTGTTTTGTAACAGGGTAAAGGATTTGTGGTTTATGAAAGGGCTAATGAAAGGCTTAGTGGGGCGACTAGCGGAAAATATACTTAGGTCGGAATTTCTAGCTATATCGATCCAAAAAGGGCCTAAATTCTCTCTTAGGACATGGTATAGTGGTCAAGCAAGTGGATGTGTGATTTCTCTATTCGGAATATACTTCTCCCTTGTGTCATTTCTCAAATGTTTCACTCATATAAGGCTTTAAGCTATATTCTCATAAGATTTGTAGAATAAGTACTCTAGCCTAGATTTCAGAAACTTACTGCCAAACAATCATAGATACTCATGTAATATATTTATAGATAGATGCAAAGATTATTACCTACATATTAACCTAAGTTTCTAAAAATTATTCTAATGCAAAAGCTACGTGAGACTTCTAGATTATTAAGAGCATAGAGAAAGAAACAATACCAATATTCCTAAGTGTATAGCATAAACTTTTTATTTTTATTTTTATTTTTATTTTTATTTTTATTTTTATTATTTTTAAGACAAATAATACGTAATATACAACCTAATATGTGCTTAACATTTACATCGTGTTTCTATACCACCCCTAAACAATTTGGGAGAAGGGGGTTCATGAAACAATTCAATAGTACAATTAAATTATGTAAATAACTAATTTTTATAATTTTTAACATTTTATAAATAAAAGTGCGTAATTTACATCCTAAAAGTGTCTAATTTTTGTAAATGTTTATATCCCACCCCCAAACAATCGAACGCTTTGTCCTCAAAGTGTAAAGAGATAAGGAAAGAATTTACCATAGAAACGTGGCAAAAATTGGCAGTACCTGTAACAGAAATATTGTAAAGATGATATGATAATATGAAGCACAATTAAAGTGTTACATACTAACTAACACAAACTCTACTGAAGTAAACATGACAGGCTTAGGGTGGCAACATGATTTAAAATGAATACCAAAATACGCCACCCCCAAACAAAATTGGAAAACTCTTTTTAAGTTTGAAAATTTTGTTTGGCCTATACTCCAGAAAGTTGGTATTGTAAGAAAACTTGGGTCTTTTAAAGTTAGATTCTCTAGACTTATCTAAACATATGTATGAATATGCAGTTTATCATATATCAACAACCGAAATAGTTGTGGATCGTTCTATAAATAAATATCACAGAAAACATATCCAAACACAATCAAGCACCAAGATTTCCCTACGACCACGGACCTAGTGGAATGAAAGCGAAGTCGGATAGACCTATAACATAACCGAGCATGCACCTTATGTTTCATCTTTGAACGCCCGTGGTGTCCTAGTGAATAAGTGTGGAAAAGTGAATGGTTGTGGAAAATATGGTGGATTGGGATAAGTTTTAGAGGAAAGCATGGAAAAATGAGGATGTGGGTTTAGCACAAAAACTCATTCATGGTGTAGTTAGGGGACTGCCTCAAGTTTGAAAATGAAGGTGTCAAGTGGTTTATCCTTGGCAAGTATTTGTTTACTAGGTGGATTTAAAAATCATGAAGCACAGGGGAGAAACTAAAGGATCGAGTGCAAACTCGAGGTTCCTTTGAAAAGGTGGAGGGTGGGGAATATTGGTGATGGAAGGTGAATGATTCTCAGCTAGAGCTCTCAAGTCCATATCATCGAAAATCTTGATATATGCAAGACATTCCTCAATAGGTGGGTCAAAAGGATCACCGGGATAGAGATTGAAAAATTCATCTTCCGTCATAGCATCAAGGGATGAATGGTTGTTGGCAAAGGGGACTCGCTGAAAGTGGTAAAGAAGCGTGCAAAAGAGTTGCGGAATTCTTCTTCGATTTAAAATCTACTACCGTGGAGTCATTGTTAAAGTCGGATTTCGAAGGAAAGGAATTTGTTAATCTGTTTCTCCGAAACATGTTTTTGAAGTAATCTTGAGCTAAGCTCTCGATCATGCTAACCTCGCCATTTGTAGATGAATCGGGATCTTGTGTCCTCGTTTGAAAACATTTACCTCAACGAAAGATGGCCAAAGGACAAGGACATCGAACCATCGCGGCAGTTTATGAGCGCGTTGGCAGTAGCCAAGAAGGGACGCCCTAAAATGATAGGTACAGAGTCATTAGTGACTTCTGTGTCGAGGATAACGAAGTCGGCTGGGTAGTAAAAATTTTGGACTTTAACCAGCATGTTTTTAACCACACCCTTAGGATACTTAATAGACCGATCAGCTAATTGCAATGTCATTTTAGTAGGTTGCATCTCCTCTAGACCTATTTGTTTATACAAATAAAATGGGAGTAAGTTAACACTAGCCCCCAAGTCTAGTAGTGCGGTCGTCGTGTGAGAATCTCCTAAGGTGCATTGTACAGAGATAGGACGACCAGGGTCCTTGTACTTAACAATTCCATTATTTTCGGATAAAGTTGGGAACTGTTCAGTTAGAAAGCGTCTTTTAGGTATGTTGGTCTTACGCCCTAGCGATTGCACAACTCCTTAAGAAACTTAGCGTGGTTAGGTAGCTTTTTGATAGCTTCGAGAAAAGGAAGGTTTATCGTTAGATTTTTGAAAACGTTCCTAATCTCCTCAAAGTTAGTATCCCTGGTTAGCATGGCTAATTTCGAGGGAACGGTGGTTTAAACTCTATATTTAGCGTATGGCTCGACTTGATGTGTAACCTTGGCTTTCTGTTTCTTAGGTTGTGGTTTAACTGGTACCTCTACAGTGGTAGGTTCTTCAGTTTCTATTTCGGTATCTAGTTCGATATCCGGTGTAGGGAGTACTGATGGGGTAACTACAGGCATAGTTACTTTGTTATCAACCACTCTTCCAGAACGGAGAGTGGTGATGGCATTTAGCTCACCTACGGTTGTAGTTTCCGTACTAGTATTACCGTTTACCTCAAAGGCTGTGTTTGCTGTTCTAGGGTTGGGTATCGCTTGGCCTGGAAACACGCCTTTTGGTTGGGCTTTCTCTTGGGCTAACTGTTGGTTTAAATTATTAACGGATTGTAGAATGTGTTGGTTAGATTGAGCCATGGTTTGGAAAAGTTGTTGGCTCACTTGTATGAAGGTGTCAAGACGATCCGGTTGTTTGGGTCGCGATAGTCACGGGGTGGTGTACTTGGAACTATCTCGCGTTGATTATTTATGGGCGGATTTTGATAGTTATTATTTACCTAACGATACCTCTATTAGCATTATAATTATTATAACTACATTGACCTTGTGCTTGACCTTGTCGAGGTTGCGCTTGGTTGTTATAATTATTATAATTACCCTGATCTTGTCCTTGTTGTGGTGGAGCTTGGTTATAACCGTATGTTGGCCTAACATATTGATTATTGTACCACAGGTGTGACTTGTTGGTTATTTCTCCAACCAAAGTTGGGATTTTGTCTCTCAAAGGGGGTTAGGTTCACTATTAATGGAACAAGAATGTTCATAGGCTATAGGACGATTAAGTTCGGGATGCTTTCGGGACTCAACGAAACTACATGGATTTGAATTTACATTCATGACGGGGATAGGCTTTTGTTGTATAGAAATGGCCTCTACCTTTTTTGTGAGGGATTCAATTAGAGTTTTAAGTTTAGGATCTGATTTAACCTCAAACATACTGGTAGCCTTAACTGTTGAAGAAGAACTAGCGGAGGCGGAGTAATCGTCACTACCCCATTATTATTACGCTTTAGTCTGATCTTCCAAAAATTTATATGCCTCTGAGGCTCCTTTACTTAGAAAACTACCCCCATTCATTATGTCTAGGACTTCTTTATGGTGGTGTAGAAGTCCTTTGAAAAAGGCACGAACTAACGTGTCTTTTGCTAGGTGATGGTGTGGACACTCTATAAGGAGAGATCGGTGAAAACGATTCCAAGCCTCCAAAAAATGATTCATGAGGATTACGTCGAAAAGAAGTGAATCTTGGAAAGCATTTCATCCGTTTTAGGGGTGGGTAAAATGTTCCATAAACAATTTGAACAAGTTTGTCCCACGAGTCCACGAATTAGGTGCTTTTGGGCGTTAACCAAGGCAGCCGCCTTATCGCCTAAGGTGAAAGGGAATACCCTCAATTTAATTTGTTCCGCACTAACCGTAGGATGGTGGAATGTTGTAAGGACTTGTTCAATCCTACGCGATTTAGCCGATAAGGTTTTTCATGGTTTAAACCATGAAAAACATGTAACAAATTAAATATATTTGGGGGATCGGAAATCCCCAATCGGTCTACTAGAACGATGCAAGATTTAGGGCTATCGCTTAAGGCTTTTATAAAAGTCAGAGAGAGGAGTCTCTCTTTCTTCAGCCATAATATCAGGTGGTGTGTGTGAAATAGTAGCTAGAGGTGTAGTGGGTGGGAAACTAGATAGACTTGTTTGTTGACGTTGCCGTGTAATTACGTTAGTTGTTTTTCTTCGACCAGACCTTAACAAGACTAAGTCGAACTTAATTAAACATGCAACACTCCAAACAATTCTGATATACTAGTAGAAACCTCTAACTGGAGATGCGAGGTGTAGAAGAAAGGAATACCTGATTGCGTCCTTGCTTCGCTTATGAATAGCGTCTTGTTTACACGTGTTCAGTGTATATAACAAGTTAAAACACTGAAAAACTTGAAAAATCGAAATTCGAAACAAACCTGTGGAAATCCGGCAAATTTCAGCTTAGAAGCTGGTGCGGTCATTCGCTTTGAAGCGCTTTCTCCGTGTTCCATAACTTAGCGGTTCGCTAATTATGTTCCAGAACTTAGCGGGTCGCTCGGTATGGCTCGCGTGTAATTTTCGGAACTTTTCAATGCTTTGAAATGAACAACCACAGTATGAATCAAACAAGGGTGGGTGGGTGAAATGGGACTTAAAAATGACTAATTATACTATGAAAACAATGCTAAAGTGAAACTAAGATGGCAGCGGCGCCATTTGATAAACATAAAAATAAATAGTTTACCTACGAAATGAACGATGAACTCAAAACGTAAGTAAACTAAAACTATTTACGTGTCTATATTTATCAAAGTTTCTACTCTCAATTCTATCGAAATAGAGTGGAGTAACAAATTCGTTCCACTCCTAGTGCTCTAGCATGGAATGTTTTCTAGTCTAATTAGTCGGTCTTAAGTCTAATGAGAGCTTTACGAAGGGTGTTATACTACGATACAATATGAAATTGATTATGTTGAATTTAAACTACGAATGCTATGGAAATATGATTGTTTTTGAATCTAGATAAAGGATTAGAAGGGGATTGAATCCACCTCGAATCCAACTTAATAACCTAGCATAGATTCTTGTATCTCAATTCTTACGTTCTTACGGCAAGAATTTTGAGTTCTAATCCCTAGTGTTCATGGCATTTCTACCAAATACTAACTAGAATGTGAGGTGGTCCACCCATTCTCATGGCGAATCCACGACCTTCTAGAGTGGAATAGATTCTACAATGCTTCTAACTATACCACTAAGTTTTCATCAAGCTTCATCAACCCTCTAATGGAGGTTTTAGCCTTGAGTCATCAACCCATCATTTCCTATTGAATTATAACTACACATCATATTAAAATTCTAACTTAACTAATTTAACAAACAATAATTAAAATCTAATTAACAACTAAGAAATGATAATCAACCAGAATTAAAACTGGATCTAATAGATTGAAATAACAAAAACCGAAATGACAAGAATAATCACTATTTTATTTATCTAATGAATGATATTCAATGATTCAAGAAATTAATTTAAAACAAGAAAATGAAATTCTAAAACTAAGTTCTAAAACTCATTAATGGAGGCTAACTAATCTAATTCTAATCTAGGTCTAACTATCTACCATTAACAAAGAGCTAAGCTTTTGTTTTTATACTTTCATATTCAAAAATCGTGCATGGGCTTGGAGCCATGTTTTGGGCCAGAGAATCAGGCCCAAAACCAAATTTCTTTAGTCCAAAATGGGCTCTTCAGCTGCAGTTGGCTTCGACAGATGTTTCGTCCACTTTTGCTCCTCTGATTGGGTCAAGGCTTCAACCATTGGAAAGCTCCTTCCGAGCCGGTCGTTTTGACATAAGGTAGGCCCAATTCCGAGGTCTGAGTCCAAAGATATGGTCTTCGGAAGTTTTGTATTAACTTTGTGTCTTTGTTTACGTCGAGTTGACTTTGACTTTTTCAGCTTTGGCCGGGCTTTGAAAGGCTTTGTCTTCTTGAATCTTGGCATTTAATCACAGAACTCCTTAGCAACCAACCATTGCTCCTTTATCTAGCTAAAGTGGCACATTTCTGCACATAATGGACTTTGAAGCCCTAAAATGCATAAAACACGTGTCGAGATTAACTCTTACTTATTATTCACATAATTGGTCTAAAAATATGATTATTAAGGGGTTAAAACTACAGTTTTGGACTCTTATCAGCAACTATCCTAGCTTCTGCTTTCTTTGCGTTTCTGACAAGGTCTTTAATCTTGCTTGATAGTTCTTCTATACTAAAATCACAAATTAAGGTATACTTGTTTTTAGGATCTTATCAAGAAATCGAGAAGTTCAATTTGATTGGAGAAATGAATGCAATATGAATAGCATACATGACTTATAGATGCATTTAAGCACATTCAGTTGATAGGCAAATCATTATCTTGCCAACCTAAGGATATTCAAGTCATTATCTTGCCAACCTAAGGATATACTCAAAGAGGTAACCATGAAAAATAAGAAATTTTGAAATGTTCACCACATCATATTACCCAAGCAACAGGAGTAATTTATCATCACCTCCCTTTTTCCTCACAGTATACACCTCTCAAAATCGTTCCTAGATGAAATTAAGATATATGATTGAATAGACGCAAGTACAAAATGTAGGAACACTTACAGAACTGAGATCATCTTGTTTTTGGCACTAGAAGGAAGAAGAGGAATACTAGCATTGTTCTTGTCATTCTCTAACCGGATATCGATCATATAGTAGATAGCAGTTAATACACACCTGAACATATAGTAGATAGCAGTTAATAGATCTTGAGAATAACTTTGCTTCTGTGGCTTATACTTAACAAATAGGATTATTACAGAGAATATAATCAAAGCCAATGATGCCACCTGATGCAAATTACTCATAGCCATCACTCTAGAACAAAAGATAATATGACCTATATTACACTTACATAGATCCAGCAACAACATTTCCAAGGAAGAAGCACAACCTAATACTTACACCAACATCAAGACATCTATTCACTCCATGTCAGCCTTCTTAAGGGCAGGGGAATTATTCACTCCATCATCAGCTTTCTCTTCAATTTTCCCTTTTCCCCTCCTCTTTTACCCGGGCTTGGGACCGACAACATAAAGTTATAGCTTTACACAGGCGGAGTTCAAAAAATGGTTGCCTGTAAGATGAAATCAACAACAGTTAGTATACATGTAGCATTCAATTACACAAACTTTAAAATGAGCAATTAATAAAGAAACAAAAGAAGCAACTTAACCATTCAGACTTCCAAAACATAAGTAAATAACATACTTTGAAGTTTAGATAGCCTTCAATACATTAATAGACAAAAATGAAAGGAAATAAAATGTTTTCAAAGTTTAGGCAGTGTTCCAAAACACCAAAACTCAAGCACTCCAAAGGTGTAAACATCACATCAAGACTTTACTATAGAATTTGTTGGCCAAGACACAAAGCTACCCACAGCATCTTCTATTGTCTTCAAATATCTATTTCCCCTAACGAGTAGTGCATCCTTTTAAATTGCAATGTCGATGGAAACCTTTGAATAACTAGGGCCGAAAGGTGAATGATGCACTGTGGTCGCAGGATTAGTAGTGTACCAAAGACCTTCTGCCACGACATCTTCTGGGACAAGTCTAAACAATTTGCACTTCACTGGATTAGATGAACGCCTCCCTGCATGAAAATATATTAAAAAGCAAACTCTATAGATATGGTCAAATCATAAATGCTTTAAGTATAGGAAACCTACTAAATTTGACTTCTGATTGCTTTGCTTAGAATGACTTTGATAGTCACTGTGATTTTCAGGTGGTTTTGTGTAGGGGCAATTTGTTCTTCATATAGGGCTCGGCGAAGGTTCAACAAATGAATTGTTCGACTGAAAAAAGATTAATATCATAGTAAATGCCAATATATATATAATATACAAAAAGAAAATGGATATACCTCTTGATTATTCAACAATTTGGCTACAAGCTCCTTGAAAGAAGATAATTCATTCAAGACATTATTATATTGGTGTTGTAATTCATTCACCCTCCCTGAATACTGTTGAACACCATATAAAGTTGTTGGTGTAACTCCAAATCCAACGCCTCTTGCACGACCATTAGGATTCGGACCTAAAACCTGTGATAGAGCATCATCTCTTCCACAATCCGTAGTATAGTCTTTTTCATTCAGTTGATCCTATATTAAAATCAAAGAGAACAAGGCAAAAAATAATTAACTTGAGTCATCACCACCGTAGTAGCATATATCTATGAATATATTTTTTAAATAATGAATGACATACTATTGTTTCTTTGGTGTACTGATTAACTAGTTCCCCATTCTTCTTCTTGTGGTCTGCAACCCATACAGTGGTTCTTGTAACTAGAAAATGACTTTTGTTTTTACGTCTCTACAAAATAGATAAATGGAACATAGAATTCAATAAAGGTGAACACAAAATTATTTGTCGAGAAAAAACTAGCAAGCTAAACATAAATCATCTAAGTATAAATATAGTACCATGTCATCTTCCAATCTAGCAAAACCTTTACGACTAGAAGTGTGGGGCATCTTGTGCTTCTTAACTGCTTCCTTTCCTCTTTGCCTTAATATCTAGGAAATCAAAAGTGACACTAAATCAGTAATAATTTCTTTTTTGTGCAAGTCATACTATATATATGACCAAAAATACCTTGTAGTCGTCGTGAGAAACATAGGCGACAAATGCTTTCCAATCATTTAGCCTTATTTTTTTGGGACAGTTCGCAAGTCTATCCTCGCCATTATCAAAAGCATCATAAAACTTCTTTCTCAACTTAGTTTTGTACCCATGCCAATTCTTCCCAATCATCTTAAATGTCTGCTTCTTAACTACCTCCTTATCCGGTACTATAAAATGTTGCTATAACATTTAAACAAACTAAAATCATAATATATATACTTATTTAATCATATCTCAAGTTCTCCACTATGGCAAAAAAAAAAAAAAAAAAAAAAAAAAAAAAAAAAAAAAAAAAAGATTACCTTTATCAGATCCCATAACTTGTCCTTAACGTTTACTTTGTCAACTTTATGCCAAGTAGTATACCTAATTGGAACACGAGCCCTTGATAATTTACCTAAGTAGCTGCTGTATATTTCTGAATTTTCACGAATTGGTTGACCTTTTTCATTGAAGTCCACAACCTTCTTTTTACCAATTTCTGTGTCCAAGTGAGTCAGCATTGTCGGTCCCCTCACACCCTTCTTGGTACCTTGCTCTCCAGGATGGTTTGAACCTTGAGATGCGTTACCCTCTGCCTCTATTCCTTCATCTTCCCAATGCATTTCCTGATCATTTGGGTGCTGGATTGGCATGTCTATATGCTGATCATTTTCTTATTGTCGTGGTTGCATTTCCACATCTATTTCCCTTTCTATATTTTGATCATTTTGTCGCTAGTTTGGCAAACTCTCCATTTCGGAAACTTTCTTGCTACACAGTTTAACTTGACCTGTAATAATAGATTGTACATCTTATAAAGTAATAAACATGCATGATATGTGTATTATAGTAATAGACTATATTGAAGAAAGCTTAGAGAGAAAGGAACCAGAATCACTTCACTCAATGCCAGCTCAGCAAAGGAAGTTACAATCGAAGCTTCCTTTATAACAAACTTGTAACTAACTGATTAGGTTTGTAATGATTAGTATAAAAACAGACGATTGTAACTGAAGTTCAACAATTTCAAGAAGTTCTACTGAAGCAGAATATAGATCCTTAGCATCTATAGGTACTGAAATGGCTTGGCTATGTATTCTTCTCAAAGATCTACAGATTTTCCTACATCAGCCACCAATACTTTGGTGTGTTAACTTAAGTGCCATTGCACTTTCAATGAATCCAGTGTTTCATGGAAGATCAAAGCACATAGAAGTAGATTTTCATGTTATCAGAGATCAAGTCACAAACAAAGTACTAAAGCTTTAGTATATCTGTACTCAGGATCAAATTGCTGATGTATTTACTAAAGGATTGAGTTCTTCCAGATTTGAACTGCTTCAAAAACAACTTTCAGTTAAGAAATCTTCAGATTTAGGGGGTGTCACCTAAACAAGCTCATTGTTACATCATAATGGATTGAGGGGGTGTATTAGAGTAATAGACTGTATTGAAGAAAGCTTGGAGAGCAAGGAACCAGAATCACTTCAGTCAATGCCAACTCAGCAAGGAAGTTACAATCGAAGCTTCCTTTATAACAAACTTGTAACTAACTAATTAGGTTTGTAATGATGAGTATAAAAACAAATTATTGTAATGAGATCATTAAGTCATTATAATATAGTTTTATTTCTTTTATCAATGTGCACTCATCAGGAAGTGGAGATTCAAATGACTAACAAAACTGATATTTAACATTATATACTCATAAACATGAAAGCTATACATACTAACAATTTCAAAATCATGAGCACACCTGTATTTACTTGTGCATTCTTCTTATTTGCTTCTGCAATTACCCTTCTAAATTTATGAACCTTAGCTCTTGCAGCTAATTGATACTGAATAATTAACCAGACATAAATTAGAATTTTGAATAACATGATCAAACTAAGCAAAGCGAGAAAATTATATCTAAAATATCTTATCGTGGTGAACTCTCTCTTTTTATTTCCCCCTGACATTTTTCACAAATACACAAAAAGTAAGGAATTAGTTATCGCAAATATATACAAATGCAATATCAACATTTAAGTTTGTGTGTCCCCCTAAAACAAACAAAATTAATATTCAAGCCATTTCGAAGTGTCATTACAATAAAACAGTGGAAAAGCTTAAATAAATTAAACAAAGAAACCATTTACTTCTTATATAAAACTAACAGTTAAAAATCAGAAAAATGAAAACACACCACTACAACTCAAAAACAAAAACTGACACACTGATACAATTAATGCTTTTTTTTCTTTTGGTACCACGTTCCTGGACAATCCTTACGCTCATGCGCATGAACTCCATCATCTTCTATGTCATTAACCAACTCAACGTTTTCAAAAAGTGGTGGTGGTGTAGATACATTGCCAAGATCTTCATCAGCACCACATTCAAAATCATGGAATCCATGAGGAGGCGCTCTCAAAACCACATACCAACTGCTATCACTTGATTCTCGAGAGTAAAAAACCAGCTCAGCTTGGGATGCAAGGATAAATGGATCTTGCTTGTGGTACAAACTCTGATGGAGATTGACTAATGTAAATCCCTCCTCAACTTTAATTCCACTTCCCGCGTTTGCCCAATCACACTTAAAAACTGGATACTTAAATGTACCATAATCTAGCAAAATAATTTGCTTGATCACACCATGATAAATCACCGTTTGCTCAACTTGCCTGGTGTCTTTAGCACTAGCCCTACATAGGGTATTAGCTGACAATGACACTCCAAAGTTTTGAGTTCCTTTCTCACCATCCTTTGTGTGATAGTGGTGACCCTTTATCAAATAACCTTTATAGCTCAAAGCATCTATAGAAGGACCATCAGCCAACCAATCCAACACTTTGGATACAGGTTTGTGTTTCTTCTCAGTTTCAATCTAAATGCACATAAAAAGAGATTTAAATGTTAAATTATTAACGTTATGCATTTAAAAAGTCACGATGAAGTACATGACTTCCTCACCTCAATTTTAAACCACTCACTGAACTTCTCGGTGTGTTTGGCTGTTAACATACCTTCATTTTTGCCCAACCTAGAATCCTTTCGGATGAGTTCTTTTTTATGTTCTCTGCTTGATAGGTGTTAAATTAAAAATACTAACAAATACAAAGTATAACTTACCATGCTCTGTAAATTTACTTACTCAATGTATGGCTGAACTTCCTTGAAATTGAACAAAAGGCAAAGGTGTGCTACTTCAAGCATAGATTCAATTAATGTAATTGGTGTCGCCTTTAGTAGAGGTTTACCTTCAGGAATAATGGAGTTTTCATCATAGTCGTCATTTCTACTCACTTGCTCACTATTACATTTAACATTTTCCATATTCTCAGCACAAAATCTAACACACTCGTCAGCAAAGTGACATTCAGCCATACATCCTTCAGGCCTAGCATGGTTCCTTACACTTGCTTTTAAATCTTTTTTGTACCTAAAACATAATAATATATGTCTGCTTTAGGAATTAACATTTTCAAAAAAAATTCTTTTGGTGGAAAAAGCCTCCTAGCTAGTGAGATAGTAATACCTTTCAAAGGCATACATCCAACGAAATAGTACAGGACCTCCAAGGCATGCCTCCTGCACAAGATGAATTATCAAGTGCACCATAATGTCAAAGAATTATGGAGGGAAGTATCGCTCCAATAGACACATTGTCTGAACCACTTCATCCTCCAAGCTCTCCATTCTTTCCCGATCGATCGTCTTTTGACAAAGCTCATTATAGAAAGAGCAGAGTCTGAAAATTGTGTTCCTCGGGCCTTTAGGTAAAAGATTTCTCAAAGCCACAGGCAACAATTGTTGCAATAGCACATGATAATCATGAGACTTCAAATCATATATAGTATGATCATCCAAAGAAACGCAATAAGAGATATTTGAACTATACCCATCTGGCAACTTCAATGACTTCAATCTTTCACAAAATATTTGTTTCTCATTTTTTGACAGGGTGTATGACGCTGCAGGAAGTAATGTTCTGTTCCCGTCTCATTTAGGATGCAAGTCTACTTTTATTCCTAACTCTTCCAAGTTTTGCCGAGATTTAACACCATCTTTTGATCTCTTCTTCATATTTAACAATGTTCCAAGCAGACTTTCACAGATGTTCTTCTCTATATGCATAACATCTAAGTTGTGTCGTATCAAAAGGTGTCTCCAATAAGGCAAATAAAAAAAATATATCTTTTTTTCCACATTTGGCCCTCTCTACTTTTTTTTTGGTCAGTTTTGTGGCTACTCCCAATCCAACTTTCATTTGCAGACCCATTCCTCGCTTCCTTTTTTTTTGTCCTAGGCTTTCCCCCAATCTTCTCTCAAATTTTTTTTACGTTGTTTTACCCAATCAGCTTCAATAGTATCTACCTCCGTAAAAATTTCTGCACCTTTCAAAGGAATTGGTTTTGGGTCAAGCTCCTGTTTCCCATTAAACCAACTTTTCTTGAAATGAAATGGATGATCATCTAGAAGGAACCTTCTACTACCCATGTAAGAGAATTTTCTGCTATATTTCAGCCATTCCGCACGTGTATTAACACCACACTTTTGACATCCCACTCTACCCTTTGTTACACATCCAGCTAGGTTACCTAATGCTGGGAAATCATTAATCGTCCACATTAAAACAGATCTTAATGTGAATGTGGTTTTTGTGCATGCATCATAAGTTTGCACTCCATCTCTCCATAAAACCACCAGGTCAGAAATTAGCGGTTGTAAATAAATATCTATGTCTTTACCTGGCTGGTTAGGGCCGGGGATTATCAATGTCAACATTAGATATTTCTTTCGCATGCATAGCTACGGCGGTAAGTTATAGATGGCCAAAATGATTGGCCAACAACTATACCTTGAACTAAGAGTGCGGTGAGGATTGACACCATCAGCAGACAATCCCAATCGTAGGTTTCGGGCATCTTCTCCAAAAGACGGCCAATTGTTATCAATATGTTTCCAAGCCGGAGAATCAACTGGATGACGCATGATTCCATCACTACTTCTATTAGAAGCATGCCAAGTCAAATCTTTTGCTGTATCGACTGACCTAAACATCCTTTTGAACCTAGGTATCACAGGAAAATACCTTAGAACCTCCGCTAGAACCTTCTCAAGTACCTTCTTTGTGTGGGGGTCGACTTTCCATCATGAGGTTTTGCACTTTCGACAAGTCACCAAATCTTCGTCTTTATCCCAAAATAACATGCAGTCATTTACGCACGCATGCCCGCTTAAAATCCAAATCAAACTTTCTTAACATTAACCTTGCTGAATGATGTGACTGAGGAATAATGTTATCCTCAGGAAAGATATCTTCAAGTATCTCCAACAACTCGATAAAGCTACTATTAGACCAACCCTTCTTTTCTTTTAGGGTATACAAAGAAACCATTTCATCCAATTTGGTGTACTTAGAACCTCCATACAATGGTTTTTCAGCTTCCTCAATCGCCTTTTGAAGCTTAGCTTCTTCTTTTGCACCGAAAGGAATTTCCTTAGAATTACTTTCATTTGTTGCTTTAAACAGCTCATATGTCTCAGTGTGGTTGATGTTTGTATTTTTAAAACCCTCATCTTCTACGGGAACTTGCATTTCTTCTCCGTGCAAAATGAATGGGTCATAGGTCATATCAATACCCTTCGACATCAAATGGAATTTTACAGTATCTATGTCAAAATGTTCTAAATTTTTGTACTCATTGCACGGACATCTAAGAATTTCTTCAGCTTCCGCATGTTTAGATGCGAATAAGATGAATTCATCAACACCAGCTTCGTACTCATCGGTAGCTCTGTTGAATTTTAGCATATATTTTTCGATGGTCTTTCGATTCTAACTAGGGAAACCAAAATATATTCAGTAGAAAAAATTGCGGTTTTTTATTTTCTATATTTTGTTTAAGGGCAGTTAGTCTATCAAACCAGCGCGCGCGTTTCATTTCTATTTTACCTAATTTTTTGGATGGTCTTTCTGAGTAATTAACTCTTATATTAATAATAACAATTATGGAAGTCACGATTTAGAAAATTTGGCAAAATCACTTTTAAAGTGATGTTGAATACATAGATAGTACATTACTTTATAAGTGACACGGTGAGTGACAACACTTTTAAAGTGATGTTGAATGCATAGATATTACATGTAAGTGACACAGCGAGTGATGTAATAAAATGTTATTACATCACTATCACGACATCACGTATTAAAATGATGTTGTACAACTCTACTACATCAGCTTCTGAAATAAGTGATGTTAAAAGAAATTGTGATAATTATTACATCACTTGCTGAAAAAAGTGATGTCATAGTTTTCTTATGACATCACTTCACTGAAAGTAATGTAAAATTAGTGATGTCATATGTCATATTTGTTGTAGTGAAGTGAAGAAAGAGGCTCCTGTTAACTTTCTCACTGATCCGAATGAGGGCAGATCAGCACTTCGGCTTACGGATGTCTTAATTTATAGTTGGTATGAGGGAAAATATGCATGTGTTGATGTAATTGGAGTCTCTCCGTTGGTAGCGTTGGGGAATGATGACTTTGAGGTGGGAGAAGCAGCTAAGAGAGCAGCGGCAGGGAAGATGGATAAGCATGAAGAAGCTTCTATGGCTAACCAACATTGTTTTATTTCGTTCAGTTTCGACACTTTTGGGTTCTAGGGACAACAGTCTGTTGAGCTCCTCAAGATATCGACTTCAGAAAGTTATGAACAGCAACGATATAACAGCTGGTTCTAACGAGTTTGTTTTTAGAATGATAGAGCTATTCAGAAAGGACTTGCGACGTAGCTTGTTGCACTCTTGTCCTAATTATTTGTAAAATTTTGCCATTTAGGAAGGGCATGGGGCACAATTTATGGCATGTTTGACCCCTTCTAACTTTGTATGATTTCTTTTGGATATCAAATAAAATATTATTTAATAAAAAAAAACCTAAACTACAAGTGCAATTACCAAAGTAGCTATTACTTGCCTATAAACAACAACAAAGACCCTAGGACTCATTCCTTGAGTTATAGTGGAAATCGCAACACCTGCATAAGTGCACTGCATTGCTAACATAGCTAGCCATTACTGGCTTCTTATCCTTCAACCTATTACCCATCTTTCACTCTCATTAACTTCCTTAAACCTTTCTTATATATACACAATTATTACACACAACAAATAAACATGAGGACAAAAAACAATGAGAGTATATATGTCTATCACAAGTGGTACAGATTCCATACAACAATATTAATATAAGTAAAGTTACTCACGTAATAGCTAATACATACATATTACAATCTTCACTTCATCTAATTTATTTTAAGGTTCGTGTGTTCGCAGTAAGAAGAATCCTTGGAATTTACATAAATTTGTCAACGTGTACATGTTTGGTGTGAAGAATGTTTTGAACTTTTGTAGCTTTCATTTTGATACTGGTGACATTATTGTTCGAGTTAACATTTTTTTATGGACCCCCACCTCCACCCCTACAAACTTATAATTATCAATATATATGGCTTTCATACCATGGTTTATACCATGCTCTACAACTTCACCCACAAGACACTAAAACCTAATTTTTGTGGATATGTCCAACAAACCATGAAGATTTCACAAAATTGCAACTCATTTGAGGATGTTTAACAATGTCAAAAAATGATTGCAAAATAGAAAAATCTGGGCCGTTAAAAAAATTCAAAGTTGTCAATAATTTTTAAATAGGTTATAGGTTTCCAAATTAGCCAAATTTTTGTGGAGTATCTATCCATAGTTAGTGGGGATGGTTATATGAACTCCACCTTATAGTGACTCCAAAATGACTCCACCACTAAATACAATGATATAAAAGCTTATTTTTGGTGGAGATGTTCTCCACATAATAGAGATCATCCTCACAAAAAATCACTTCATTTGAAGATGTCCAACCTTGTCAAAAAATCGTTTAGAATGTTATGAAATTATCTAACGACCTAGATTTTTTTTAATTTCATAACAACTTTTGACAAGGTTAAGCATATTCAATTGAGCTAATTTTTTGTGGGGGTGTTCTCCATCATGTAATGTATATCTCTACAAAAATATTAGCTCTCAATTCATCTTGTTAGCCCACTTTTAGGAGTGGAGTAACTTTGGAGTCACTATAAGGTGGAGTTCATATAATCATCCCCATAGTTAGTAGATCATATCCACAAAATATTAACTTTTAATTAACTCATCTTATAAAGGGGCGCAGTATAAACTATTTTTTTTTAAAAAAGCTAGAGGTTAGGAAGACCTCAACTTGTATTAATTATAGTCTTAGAAACATTTTTCCTTGTGCATCCTCCTTTACAAGCTTGGTAAGGCCAACATCAACTGGAGGAAGGAAATACAAAATAGAGTCATCTAGTGCATTACATAGTTTGGACAAGTAATCATCTACTCGGTTGGTTTCCCTATACATATGTATGAACTCAACAAGTTCAAAATGATCCTTCAACGAGTTTATGTCAGCCACAATATTGAGGCAGTACCAAGAGGGCTCCTCCATGCCAATGATAGCCTGAACATCACACATAGAATCAAACATAATGGTTACCTTCTTAGCTCCTATACTTAGTGCACCCTGCATACCCACTTCAATGGCTAAGAGCTCCTATGTCATAACTGACCTCTTTGTTGAGCTTCCTGTGAAAGCTAACTTCACAGCTCTTGTTTCATCCTGAATGGCCCCTCTAAACCCATTCGGTTCATCTATGACAGAGCCATCAGTATTAACCATAAGCTCACCTGGTTTAGTCCTGAACTAAGAGCACCAGCTGGGATCCTTGTGCGTGAATGATACTTCAATACCAATCTTGTCAATCAACACTCTCATTTCCACCAACTCAGGAATTCCCCTCAACACATTTTGCAACTAAAGTTTCATCTCCTTCTTAACTTTGCTATAAACTTGATCCTCATTGTGTTGCTTCTATTGGAATCTCCTCAAGTTCCTTTCTATCCATATGACATATACCGTAGCACAAATTATCAACTTTATAATTTTAGATTCCATCGAAAAGGATCGACATAACCTCAACAGGTTATACCATTCTGATGTTGATGTTTGCACCTGGCTGTTCAAGCCCATCCACCTTTTCACTTTTGCCCAAACTCCTTTGGTAAAGTGACAATAAAAAAATAAGTGTTTCGAGTGCTCTCTTGAAGAGTTGCAAAAAATACAAGTCAATTGAGATAGACCCTTCCTCTTTACCAATCTATCCTGGGTAGGTAAGCAATTTGCAAAGAGCTGTCACCCTGTAAAGGAATGTTTAGCAAGAACTATCTTGCCCCATATCAACCTATACCACTTCACCTTATTTCGAATCTGTTTAAGAGTGTAGTAGGTTGATTGGACAGTGAATCTACCTGATACTATTGGAGTCCAGATGACTTGATCTTGTGGAAGCAGAGGGTTCAACTCAGTACCTTCTATTTTCTTCTTCAGCTCACTATCGAGAAGATTGATAATAATCTAGTTTCATCTCCCCTCAGGAATGAGATCGCTTATAAGGGCATTATCATGTCCATGAATGAGTTGTACTGCTTCTGCCCATTGTATTAACAGAGAGTTATGGCACCAAGGATCATACCAAACATAGGTCTACCCTCCCTTTGCTATCTAGTGCCTTATGAACTTTTGTGTTGCTTTCCTGTGTTTCAAGACATTTCTCCAGACCCACGAAACATCTCCTAGAATTTTCATAGTCCAAAAGTGCTGGCTTCTGACATGATGGTTAACTGACCATTTAACCCATAATAAATCTTCATAGCTTGCAATTTTGAATACCAGGCCACAATAGGCAGCATTATTCCATGTTTTTGGATCTACAATACCCAATCCACCCTGATATTTCCCAAGTCTAAGAGTAGCATGACTTGCATGGTGCATTTTAGCATTCATGTCTGGACCTGCCCAGAGGAATCTATTGCAAATCTTTGCTATTTCTTTCAATGTTCTATTGGGTAGGATGAAGTTTCTAGCCCAATATACATGAAGAGAGGAAAGAACTGATTGGATCAATTGGAGTCTTTATGCATGAGTCAGAGACTTGTTCTTCCAATTTGATATCCTCTTTGTGACCATCTCTATCAAAGGAAGGCAGTCTTTGATACCCATTCTAGTTGATGTGAGTGGAAGACTCAAGTATGTTACAGGTGGATGGACTAGTTCCACTTCCATGATATCAGCTAACTCCTTAGCTTCATGCTGACTCATATTTCCTACAAGTAGTGTAGTCTTCTGGTTATTCAACTTTAGACCAGTACATGATGAGAGCTCTCAATGGTATTATTCACTGCTTGGACAGTTGTGGAATCCCTTTTACAAACCAACAAGATGTCATCTGCAAAGCTAAGATGTGTAATACTCAATTTCTTGCATTTAGAGTGGTAAGAAAATTCCTTCGCTACCACACTTCTTCTCAACATGCCACCAAGCACCTCCATAACTAGAACAAATAAATACAGAGAAATTGGATCTCCCTGTCGAAGCCCTCTACCTCCAGCCAAATATCCTTGAGGTGTGCCATTTACTAGTATAGAGAAGAATGGTTAGGAATAACACATTTTAGTCCACTCAATGACCTTCTCTGGGAACCTGAATCTTGCCATTACCATCTCAATAGTTTGCCAACTTATCGTATCATATGCTTTGGTAATGTCAATCTTGATTGAACACCTCTTGGTCCCATGAGTCCTTATGTAGCATCTCACTAGCTCATGAGCTAATAATAGATTATCCTGAATGGATATGCCTAGAATGAAGGCTGATTGCTACATGGAGATGAGGTCTGGCATGAAAGGTTTCATTCTATTAGTGAGCATTTTGGAAACACACTTATAGATTACATTGTAGCATGCTATAAGTCTGAACTCTTCCACTCTTTGAGGTGTTGCACATTTTGGAATGAGGTAGGTGTGTTGAGTTAACTCCTTTTTGTATTGATTGTTGAGAGAAGACAAAGAGAATAGCTTAGACAAACTCATCTTTCACCTATTGCCAATGCTTCTTAAAGAAAAAAGCATTGAATCCATCAGGCCCTGGAGCCTTATTATCCTCCATCTCAAACAAAGCTTGTTTGATCTCTGCCTCTGTAAAATCTTGCATTATAATTTCTGCTTCAGATGTAGTCATGACTCTAGAAAAGTGAAGACTCTAAAAAAATTCAGGATCATAGCTGGCTGAGGAAGTTTGTCCCAATAATGCTTTATAGTATTGAGAAAAAGCTTCAGAGACTTCTTCATGGCCTTCCCTTCTAGTACCAGTACAATCATTTAGAGCCCATATCAGATTTCTATCCTTTCTCTCTTTAAGCATCTTATGGAAGAACTCATTGCATTTATCCCTATATTTCATCCAGTCACATTTAGATATATGCTTGAGATCCTCTCCTTCCATGATAATAAGTTGAGAAAGAGTTAATCTTGATTCTTTCTCCCTATTACATAACAGCACATCCATAGGATTACTATGTTGGGATTTCAGTAAGCACTTGAGCTCCTGTCTTGCAGCTTCAGTCTTCTTAGAGATATCTGAGCAATATAATTTAGACCAACTTTTCAACTTGCTTTTCAGTATTCTGAGTTTCTGAGTCAGAATGTATAGGGGGCCGCCATACACTTCCACATTCCAGCAATTCTGAAAAGTTGTCATGAATTCTAGATGGAGGATCCAAAAGTTGCTGAACCTGAAAGGGGGGCTAGCATCAACTCTGTTCATAATGGAGATAACAATAGGAGAGTGGTCAGAGGTACCAGCCGGCAACAATTCAACATAAGAGTATGAGAATGAAGAACTCTTGAAACTATTGACCAAGCAACGATCAATTTTGGACCACTTCCTTGCAAAATTTGTCCATGTATAGAAGGCCCCAATTGCATTAAGATCATACAGCTCAGATGTAACAAGACAATCCCTGAAAAGGGTGGTTTCCCTTGGATGCACTGCCTCTCCACCAATTCGTTCAAATGAGTATAGAACATTATTAAAATCCCCTGCAACATACCACACACCTTGTATTCCATTGTGAATATTACATATATCACTCCATAGCCAAGATCTAGCTGCACTGTTATTACTTGCATATACCACAGTAAAAAAGAATGATTTCAAAATAGGGAGAAGATCAATCTTACAGTGTATAAGTTGGTCAGTCTCCTTGATTTTTAGTAAGGCTATAACTCTAGGATCCCAAGATATCCATATTCTGCCACTATCACAGTTACTGTAGTTATTAACAAAATACCACGATGGACAACAAATGTTACTGATGAGCTGGAACTTTTCTATCTTAACTTTCTTCTCCACCATAGCAAAAAGGCATAAGTTATTTTCCTTTCTAAACTTATTCAAATATCTAGCTTTATTGAGGTCATTAAGCCCTCAGACATTCCATACTGTGACCTTCAACATATCTAATGTTTATGTTTTTCCTTCCTCCCAGAACCTTTGTTCTTACCCTTTCCTTTATTTCTGGAACTATGTTGTTGTTGTTGCTAATGTTTACTCTGAGACCTAGTTATAACTTGCAGAGGTAAAAGTGCTGGAATGTTGTTAGGCTGGACATGCTCATCATCAAAGAAGTCCTTTTCAGTTTCCGAGAGGTCATCTTCTATGTTTTCTTCCTCTAGCGCAGTGGCTTCATATAAAACCTGTTCCCCATGAAATTGCGGTTCACATATAACTGGTGTTTCAGTTTGAACCATCAGCTCCTTGTTGATCATAACATCTTCCTCATCACCTTGTAAAATATCAAATCTATTTCCACTCCCAACTTGGGTTCCATATGCTTAAGTTTCAACTCCCACATAGTGACTACTCTGCATTGCTACCGGAGTAGTATACCCCACCTCATTTGATGTTGGCGTAGTAGGAAGGACACTTGTAGTGAACGGAATAACTGCCTGTACTGGTGTTGATTCTGGTTCAGTCCCATTAAATCCACCTTCCTGACATACATAGGGAACTAATGCATTATCCTGGACCACATTTTTTATAGCTGGGTCATTATATCTTGTGAGTTATCCCCCAAGCTGTTGTTGTTCCGCTGATTCCCATACTCACCATCATTAGCATCTATGTTTGCGGAGTTACTGGTTTCACCCCTCTCTGTATTCTGGACATTCCATCTCCTCACAGTTCTAGCCCCACATCTATTTGTAGAGTGCCTAAACTTGTTACACTTCTCACATGATAACGGCTTCCATGTATATTCCACTCCCACTACTACTTCTCTCCCTTTCACCTTAAGCTGAATTGTGGGCTCAAATTTATGGTTCACAAGGATCTCAACACAGACCCTTGCAATAGACAACCTCTTCTTTTTAGCCGTTGCATCATCCATGAACATTGGCCCTGCTATTAATTAAGCCGGCAACATAGGATAAACCATCCAGTGTCCACATTTATTTTGGGAGGTCATGTAGTTTCACCCATACTGGAACCGTTGTGAGTTTGCTTCTCTGACAATCAATCTCAACACTCCAAGGCTCTTAACAAATATTCTTCTTGCAATAAACACTGGCCCAGCTTCCAGTACCATTTGTCTATCTTCATTGCTCGTAAAACTTATATCGAATAACTCTTTATCAGTAGTTATCTCAAAGCTTGCTTTAAGCTTCCATGTTTTTGTAAGAAAATCTTTAACAAAGGGAAAAGCCATTCTCTTCTCTAGAAAGTAACCCACTAAGTACTCATCCTATTGTGGGATCCCTTGATCAACCAGTTCATCAAGAACCATGGCAATCCCATTATTGAGAATCAGAGTGAAACTCTTAAGAGCTGTGAGTGTAGAAACCGCCCCAGAACCATGGAAAAGATCACTCCAAGAAGTAGTAGTAGCAAATGTAGTATTACTAGCTAGGTTACTATGTAAGTTTGCCATCAAACCAGTAAAAGAGGAGCATAGAAAAATTGCTTGGAAATGGAGAAAAGAAATTGCTTAAATAGAAAAGAAAAGGAGGGAAGAAAGCGATAGGAAACTCTTACCTACCAAAAATTATCACTCATAGTAATTTTGTGGTACAGCAGATCAGGATTCAAGTTAGTCTTAAGTTACTCCTATTCGCCCCCTTGGTGTCCCTATTTTCCCTAAACGAAAATCACTCTTGGTTCATGGTATAAAAACGGATCCGTGGAAATGTTCTACTATGGTATAAAAAACCATGGTAAACAGATCCCTCATATATATGAGATTCTCGTTGAGTCCAAGGTCCCAACCATGCTTAAGAAGTGGCATTTCCTTGCGACATTTGAGACACTCCAACATTATTGACTCCACAAGAATTTGTAGTTGACAAATAAAACTGTGCATTATCATCGATGCTAGCTCAAAGTGGCAGGGAAGAGAACCATTCTATCATGGGCGCCCTTGGGCATGGTTACATATATTAAAACTATTATAAAGTACGCTCGTTGAGCATTTGATTTACTCTTCAATTCTTATTTGTATATTCGGGAATAAATAATAATTTGTACTACTTCGTATATGCCTTTAAAGTGGAAGGTGACTATTGCTATATAAGTTGGTACGTTTTTTTTTTTTTTTTTTTTAGAATTAATGTTATCAATAAGTAATTTCCTTTGTTATTTTCAAAAGAGAGAGAGAGAGAGAGAGAGAGAGAGAGAGCACGGGATATCTCAAATTATCCCTATTTTGTTGGTAAAATCATGCCATATGCATTTATAGGCAAATAAATTTTTACAAATTTATATTTTCCGAAGAAATAAATTCCAAGAACGAAAAATAGGCCTAACAAAACCTTAATGCTGGGCCTGAAAATGGTTGAATTATTTCAGCTAATGTACTTGGCATGGGACTGGTAGCCTTATGGCCAAACAATTAATTAAGCTAAATGGGCAGCAAAGTATGGGCCATTGGACTATTTTGTGAATACACTAAATTTAATATTATATGTTTTAAGTCATTAATAGAACGGTTTTATAAAACTAAAAAGGATTCCAAAGACTAAAGACTATGTGAAGAGGAAAAAAATCCGATTTAAATGACCCGCCATGACCACTTATACATCAAGTTTACCACTAATGCGAAATAAAAAATGGCTCGGGCCAACCAAAATGACCCAGAGTAAGTAGTGTGCACAATCGGTGTCCATACCTATTGTAGTATGCACAACATCCAGTTTCATTCCATATCTAAAAATAGGTAAGCGCAATCGGTGTGCATACCTACAAATCGGTGAGCATTACCTTATGAGGTATGCACATTTAGTGTGCGTACCTATTGCGGTATGTACAACCATAAATTTGAATACCAAAAATAAGTATGCAGTGCATACCTATTACAATATGCACACCTAACAAGGAATGCACATTCAGTTTGTATGTATAAAATAGGTGTGCATACCTATTACCTATTGGGGTATGCACAGACTAGTGGGTTATGCAACTAACACAATATGTGTGTATGCATATTGAAGTGTGCGCATTTACATAACATACACATATGTCTTGTTATGGTTATTCTTTATTTTAAGGTTTGCATGTCAATATTTGTATGCACAATCAGTGGGATATACTTGGAATGAAAATATCGGAAAAATGTCTTGGTCAATATGAATTGTCCTTGTGGGTTATTTTCACTTCAATTTTTTATTTATTTTATTTATTTTCATTTGGAATATGTGTTATGCTAACCGGTGATTTTAAAACCAGGTCGTCCATTTAACCTGAAAATGGATCTTTAGCCCAATTCCTTGTTCCCAAGATATATCATGAATCTCACACTGTCTAACTTATCATATCACAACATCTTCCAAATTTAATTAGTCTAGATAGGGAGCTATTGGACTCGCCTAACTTATCATATCACAACATCTGCCAAATTTAATTATATATGCAGATGAGGATTTGCTTAACCCTAGCTTATTTGGTTTAAAAAATAACATCTACTAAATCTATATCTATATCTTAATATTAAAGCTCCCTATTTGAATGGGTTATTTTTTTAATTAAAGCGGGAATCCTTCTCCTATTAAAATGAGAATTCTCTCCTATTAAAATTTCACATCATCATCATTCTCCTATTAAAACATAATCTCTCCCAATTGAAAAAAAAAGGAATTTTAAACTTTTTAAAACTTTGTTTAAAATTAAAAATAGACACTTCCCAATAATTAAAAAAAGATTCCACAAGGGAATCAATTTCCTATTAAAACATAAATTCCTCCTTATTCTATTATAAAAAAAAAAAAAAAAAATCTAACACTTCTAATTAAAAATGGGAATTCGGGAATATTTTTAAAATGTGAATTATTTTTTTTAAAACAAAGAATTCCCCAATTCCCTTATTGTTGAAAATTAAAACGGAAAAAAAAAAAAAATATATTTTCAAAAGAGCCATATCTAATTAAAACAATGGGTATTTTTCGAAAAAATCATTCTCCCTAATAAAATTTATTAGACACTTCTAATTAAAACGGAAATCATATTTCTAAGTTAAGTCAACTATTAAAACGGGATTAAAAAGTGGGTTTATAAAACTTAATTAAAACAATTTGTTAGAAAATTAAAACGGGTTTTTAAAACTTAAGTAAAACGATTTGTTATGAAATTACAATAGGTTAGCGACTAAAACGGGTAAGTACTAGAAAGTCATGAATTAAATAAGACTCCTCCACAGGGAGAAGGGCCTACATATGTGAACAAAATTTGATCAAGCTAAAGCATTGACCAACCCAATAACATCTTCTGTTCCAATGAAGAAGACAACAGCCTATCCTTCACTTTCTTCGCCTATAACCTTTGTGTTAGTGTTAGTGATTGCAATCAAAAGTACAAGTAGTGAGATGTCTAGTGTTGATGTAGGGGTGATTCTGAATTTGGATACATGGGTAGGAAAGATGAGCCAAAGCTGCATATCTATGGCGCTCTCTGATTACTACTCGACTCACAACTACACTAGAAAGTTGGTTCTTCATACCCGAGACTCCCACAGTGACATAGTCGGTGCCGCTTCAGCAGTTACGTCAAATTTAAATCAATAAAGAGTCACAGTTCAGACCTCAGCTCCTTGCTTTGATGCTTTTTCTTTCGTATATATTTTGAACATGCAGCATTAGGCTTAGCTTAACTTGTAACCAGAAAATTAAGGATGCCAAAAAAATTCTAACCATTACGAAATGGTTTTGAAAAGTTCACAAGATCCAAAAGTTTTGGTACCATTCTTTTGATATGAAATCGTTTGAAATGGTTGTTACGTTGAAGTTTCTGCTGGACTTTTGATTCCAAATGCCACGTTAAAGTTCTGAAAGTTTTGCTTGTCTTCTAGCTCAAAAATAAAAGGTCGCAAGGTATTTAAACTCTTAATTCGTAAAACTTTATTGCTAAAAAGTGTTTATTAGTGAAAAAATAAATGTGTTTGGTTTCTATTTAAAAAAAAAATAGTTTTTCATCCAAAAAACACTTTTTGATCCCAAAAACTTGTTTTATGATAACTAGTAAACGGGCACATGCGTTGCACGTGGTACGAAATAAATTGAAACAAACTAAAAAAAAAAAATTCTACGAAAAAATGTTGTGGATTAAAAAAAATGAATGAACGCAATTACATTAGAATAGTGACAATGTCCATGCGGTATGTATTGAATGAATTCGTAAATGAAATCTAAAACAACATTATTTCTATGAAACAATTGGGATTGAAAAGAGAAATGAAAGTAAGTACATTGATATAAGTATTATCAAATTCGTTACTGAAAAAAAAAAAACATAATTCATTCATAAACCAACTTCAATACGATAAGTGTATTTTCCAGTATTGGCTTCCTCTTCGATCAATTTGATCTTAGCTGCTTTTTCACGCTATAATAAATATATTTGAAGAGGTATTTAACCGCCTATATGTTAGTTTGTTTTTGTATAATCCATTAGATAAGAGAGAATATATGTCTTAGAAACAGGACATAGGCAAACAACTAATGAAGAAAGAAACATGTATTGTTGATGTTAAACTTTGTGCTACTGTTGGTGTAATCCTCTTCTAGAGCATTTAGATGTGATGGAGGAACATTGTTGGATTCCGATGAATGTAAGACCTGTAAGATGCAAAACATTATGCAATGGTAAGAAGCATGATTGCTATTCTATATTGGAATAACATTTTTCTTTTCTCATTGTATTCAACATTGACGGCTGCAATCGTTTCGTAGGCATGTGTGACTCTGGCCATTTTGGGCTGGGGGGAATCAAGTTCGGAATAGTCAAATAATCAACTGGTTCATCACTTCATTGTAGATAACATGTGTGAGTCTAAGCGAAGGGTAGCAATTGAGACCCTCCTTCTGGGCTGATAAACCTGAGTTGAAGCTTGAGGAGGCCGCACTGCAATTGAGACTCGCCTTGGTTGCATCAGAATTTTGGTGTTGCTTGTTCTCACTGTCCTAAAAATATTCTCTTTTTCATCTGTTGATGATGAGGTACGATGGGCAATGCTTGTTTTACAGGGGAGCTTGGACATTGAAGGAAGGTTAATGATGCATCTTGGAGGCCTCAAGTTGGAGGGGGTCCAAGTGGTGGCTTTTTCTATGTCCAGACTTTATGATGATTTTGGTATGAAATCCGTTTACATCAAAAAGTGCAAAAACGAAGTTAAAACTTTGATTAGATCACGATAAAAATAATTTAATCAATATTCTCAAGTCGTTATCTTTACCTTCTCTTGAAGACTTCTTCTGCCGAGTTGTTCACGAGGCAAAGATACCTCATCCGCAATGATTGGAAGTTATTATGTAATTTCATTATTACCCTCTAATCCCCGCCTTTGCTTCTCGGTTTGCTTTCGAGAACATAAGAAAAGGAAAGCATTTATACAATCATCAAGAATAAGTACCTTCGATACGAAAAACCCTTTTGATAGTATTAGTGTACAGATATGAGAAACATACCATTTGCTTGTACTTGAACATACAACTCCTGAGAATCTGCTTGTTATGTGCATGTCCATGCTCAAAGAAAGATGCCTTTGATCGAGCAAAGACTGCGAAGACATCAGCTTTGAGCTCGGCCAACCAAGAGCGAACCAAGAGAAACGGTAAGGGGGGCAAAGGCCGGAGCGCAACACTTACTGTATTTAGTGTAGTTCAGCAGTCTCTCTCTCTTTGAATGAACACTTGAAGACTGGTTGTAGTCTGATATCCTTGACTCTGAAGCAATATAGCCATCATTTGCATCTGTTTTATATTTTTAACTGTTCCGCTCTCGCTACCAACCATTTCAACTCTGCTGCGTCCGGTTTCAGTGACATCTGATGAGGTTCCTTTCATAAATATTTTGCTGCTTCTCTGGTGAGGGAGGTCTGACTGATCTTTCTCTGAATTGACCCCTAATGTGTAAATCGTGAATAAAAAAGCGGGATACTGATACTCACCAAAACAAAGTGTCCTACTCTGCTCTGGCTTCTAGAGTTCAGGATTGAGTCTCATAGACCAATTTAGTACCCGCTTCAATCGCTTGAGTGGGCTTCGATAAATGGGCGATATAAGGTCGGTGCCTCCCCGACTTGTGAAGTTCAGCAAACAGAGGGTCTCTACTGAGTCTGCAAAACTTGGGCTGATTTGAACAAACATAACCATCTTGCAATCCCAATCAGTATTTCACAAAGCATTTTTATTTCCACTTTCAAGGATATTCTCAAGGAGCGTCAAACTGATTCTCGACTTTATACACTTAAGAGGTAAGACCGATGTGACATATTGGTAGAAAATCAACTTTTAGGAAATATTGAAAGCAATATTTTGAGTTTTGAATGGAGGTATTTCAGACTAATGTTTCCCGAAATAGAAGCACATCCTAAAACAGTAAAATAGACACAAAACCTAAAATAAAAACAGAAATTTACCTAGTGAGCTCTGCGGCAAATGGATGCGCTTTTAGAGTTCTGCTAGAGTCCCAAGATAAAATCAATGAATAACTAAAACACACATTTGGATTTGAACTGAAGCAACTATGAATAAGTAATATGTGCATACCAATAAAAAAAATTCAAAGTGTATGAACAATGTATGTTAACGTAAAAAAAGTTGGAGGAAAATGCAACAAGAAACCTTAAAGGATGGCCGACATGGAAAAATAGATAGCTTCATCCCGTCCTCAATGCATCAAACCTTATAGTTCACTACCAAGAAATTTTGAGAATGAGAAGAACGTTGATGCGGTTTACGGAAAAGATTCACAGGCAGTCATTTATCGATATAGGTACAATAAGTTAAGGTGTACTTAAAAAGAAATCGGTCGAATAGTTCATCAA